>NC_068282.1:30625091-31916811 GCF_025860055.1 Xyrauchen texanus
ATTCATTTTATTTTATTTTTCGTGTTCGCATTTATGAGGAAAAAAATGTTACGGACGTGACAGTTCTCCGTTACGGACGTGACCGCTCTGAAAGCGGCACTAAAATTAAAAGAATGCTTTAAAACGTTTTCACAGAGACCTCAAACAAAGCACAAAGCCTTTCTTTAAAGTGAATTTCGTTTTGTATTCATTTAAATCTTAATTTTAATCAGTGTTTCATCAACCAATTCCCTAGATCCGGGCATCTAATAATCAGGGTTTTTAATAAGGGGAAAAGGTAATAGATATGCCTACATTTTGAGGCGGTCAAACTGGTAATGCACGTCACCGCCGGGTCTCTGCCGCCTTCAGCACCTGCTTCGGTTTCGGTCTCAAACGGAGTCGGAGACTGTGGTGGGGAGGCATTTGAATAGGTGTCTGTCACTCCAGGCGGGCTGGGGTTCTCTGTCTTGTCGTGCTGGTGCTGGTGCTGATGCTCAGGTTCATCTAAAATAGCAAAGCTGGATATTGTGCTAAACTCAGCATCACCGCAGGCGCCGGCGCCGCCAGGCTCTTTATTTTCGTCGAGCCGACTTTTGAAAAAAGTAGAGATGGCTGTAATATTAATCCTAATTAAAACCTCTCTGCTATCCTTCTCCTTTTTAGCTTTACGTTTTGTGGCTCCACTGCTCCACCGTTTTTTATCCATTTTGTTTGTTTTTTTCGATGTCCTCAACTCTCTGTTTTTCACACTATCTTCTACCGCCTGTTTTGCCGCTATCAACAGTTTCCGCGGTAACCTGACTCAAAATCATCGGACACAGCCAAAAAACTGATCATGATACTTTTTTGCGTGTAAATAAATTATTGTTAACACACATACGCACAATTACACACGCATTCATGAATTTTAATTTAATTTAATACTAATAAAAAATTACAAAAAGGATGAGGCCACACAGTTAGTGGGGTCTTGGAGGCCCCTAGAGGTCGGAGGCCCCGGGCACCGGCCCAATCGGCCCAGTGGTAAATCCGGCCTTGGTATATATATGTGTGTGTGTGTGTGTGTGTATATATGTGTGTGTGTATATATATATGTGTGTGTGTATATATATATATATATATATATATATATATATATATATATATATATATATATGTATGTGTGTGTGTGTGTGTGTGTATATGTATATATATATGTGTGTGTGTGTGTGTATATGTATATATATATATGTGCGTGTGTATATGTGTATATATATAGGTATCATATCTTTTCTGGGTGAAGAATTCTGTATGTTTGTTGCCAATTCGTATTGCACATTTGTTGTTCGAATATATTGATTTTATAATGTCATAGACTTTACCCCTACACCACTTTGTAAAAGTTTGTAATATAATCCGTTGTGCCAAATAGAATCAAATGCTTTTTTGAAATCGACAAAGCATGCAAATATTTTTCCGTTTTTGTTCTGTTTTACGTGTTTATCGATTAGGGTGTGTAGGGTGTAAATGTGGTCAGTAGTTCTGTGATTTGGAACGAAGCCAATCTGACTCGAGCTCAGGACATTGTGTTCGTTAAGGAAGTTTACAATTCTATTGTTTAAAATACTGCTAAATAACTTCCCCAGATTACTGCTCACACAAATACCTCTGAAATTATTAGGGTCTAATTTATTTCCACTCTTATGAATTGGGGTAATAAGTCCTTGGCTCCAGATGTCAGGAAAACAGCCTGAACGAAGTACAATGTTGAACAGTTTGAGCACCGCCGCCTGCAGCTCCGGTGTGCTGTGTTTCAGCATCTCACTAAGAATGTCAGGACCACAAGATTTATTACCTTTTTGGTTTTTAAGTTTGTTTGTCAATTCTTCATGTGTAATTCAAGTGGATTTTGATTATTTTTAATTGTCTCTTCATAAGTTTGTAGATTTTGTTGGATCAGATTATAACTGTCATTGAGTTGTTTTGATGGGATTTCTTTATATACGTTTTCAAAATGATTTGTCCAAATTTCTCCAACTTGTATTGGTAGGTCTTGTGGTTTTGCTGTGCTCAGATTATTCCACATATGTATCAGCTAGTCAAAACGCACCCTTGAACAGTTATCATTCCAATGCATCTCTTCCCAATTTTCAACCTGATACGTTGCGCTCCTGTGGCCATAATTGCAGACACGAATTTACATTCCCTACTATGGCAAAGGCTTGGCTCATTAATAATAACTACGTGACGTTCCATCAATAATACTATGTGATTTGCTGAAGTCTTAGCTCATGGAAATCAGTAGGTTACGTGACCGGACGCTACCGGAAGGTAACCAAGCAACGTCGGTAATGCCTGATTAATATTCATGGCCTATTTCTTTTTTTTTTTTTAACCGTAGGCCTGGTATCATTCTTAAATATGGGCTGTGAACGTGTGGAGGAACTGTTGCATTTCAGTCCTCCAGCGTTTCCACAATTGAGCCTTTTGTTTTTGTACAGAATTGTAAAGTTAGCTCATGAGTTTTTTTTTAGAGCAGTCAACTCAATAATATTAGAGTTTATGAGGTGACAGTTGTTAAAAGGAGAACTTTAAATACTCGTGAAGAATTGTCATTGGCAGATTGGACTGTTTTCGACGATATTACTCCAAGGTTGTTGTTCTATTACCGTTTTTCATCCACCTACTAAACCCACACTCAGCCAAAATACGGTAAGTCTAACTGATAATATAATGTGTGTATACTATAGGCAAATATATAAATGTATCACTCTCGTTTAAGACTGCGGTCAAGTGGGCCGCGCGTTGAAAATACACGGTCAAGCCAGCCGCACATCTTTTTTTTAGTATGCGCGTCTAATCGTGTACTTACGGTATGGGTGCTGAAAGAGGTCAAACTTGATTTTTAGACTCTGTTTTCTGCTATTTTCCATCTTATTAGGACACAAATAATATTTTTATTTTTTTACTATTTTAATGTTTGTATGCCTAAATATGATTAACATTAATTATTACATAATTTATTCATGTTCATATTCATTTTAATTATCATACATCCTTAATATTTTTACATTTTTATTTTTAATGTTGATATATATAGTATACATTCATTATTGTAATATATTTATTAATGCTAATGAAATTTAATATTAATGTTATTTATCATACATTTATTTTCCATTTTTATTGTTGATTTAATTATCATATGTATTAATGTTTATTTACTTATTTTTAATTTTAATGTTTATATATAGTGTACATTAATTATTATAATATATGTATTAATGCTAATGAAATCTGTAATATTGATGTTAATTATCATACATTTATTTTATATTTGTATTGTTGATTTTAATGTTTGTGTATATATAAAGTATACATTTAATTACTATACATCATGTATAAATGTTTATTTATTTACTTACATTTTTCATGTTAATGTAAATGACAAATATGACACAACAGGCTTTTGGTGGCTTTAATCTGTCAATTATCCATGAATTGCATATATGAACAATAAAAACCTGATCTATGAAATATGCTTGCATACCTGTTGAATGAAACACAAATGATATTTAAAACACACGCACACACACACAATTTATATATACAAGTATGTTATATTACTGTATAGTTTTGGAGAAAAGGCAAACTCACCCCACACATCAAAGTGCATTCTATCACTTACACCATGTCCCATTTTCAAACACTCATAAAAAGTGTTCCTTGATAGGTTTGCCCATTCTTACATTTGATTAATGTTCAGAGTGACTCTGAAAAAAAGCAAATAATTGAGTATTAAAGGTGCCTATAAATAAAATGTATGATTATTATCATTAATATATTACAGGATAAGCTGCAGGAGAGGCTGTGGCAGACTGACTTTTATGAGTGTTTGAATGCTAGAATGCACTTTGATGATTGCCTTTACTTTTCTCCAAAACTATACAGTAAAATGGCTTGAAAATAATTACAGTAATATTAAGAGTCACTCTGAACAGGAATATATTGAAAGAATGAGCAAACCTATGAAGGAACACTTTTTATGAGTGTTTGAAAATGGGACATGGTGTCAAGTGCTAGAATGCAGTTTGATGATTGGGGTGTTTGCCTTTACTTTTCTCCAAAACTATACAGTAAAATGACTTGAAAATAATTACAGTAATATTAAGAGTCACTCTGAACAGGAATATATTGAAAGAATGAGCAAACCTATGAAGGAATACTTTTTATGAGTGTTTGAATATGGGACATGGTGTAAGTGATAGAATGCACTTTAATGATTGGGGTGAGTTTGCCTTTACTTTTCTCCAAAACTACACAGTAAAATTACCTGAAAATAATTACAGTAATAGTCAGTGTTGTCGTCTTCATTAATCCTTAGTTAACATTAAGACACGTACATGCAGGAGTTATAATGCTCAGCTTCTTTACTTGAATCTTTTAGAACACCTCACCAGATTGGCCACAAGCCATACAACAGTGGGTCATACCAACTACATGAACTATAGGGGTGTGCTGGTCAGAACCATTCACTGCATATACTACATCCCCCTTCTTAAGCTTTTAAACAGAGAATTAATCAGACATAAAACAAGGACAGTATGCTGACAACATTACCAGTGTATGAAATAAACGTTTGCTATGAACAAGCAATAGTTACACTAATCTAGCAAACTTAAGTAAGCACAGAATGCACATAAGTGCATTCTGGTTGCTGCACACTTCTTTCCACATCTTGAGGAGGCTCATTCGGAACAGGATTTGAAACAGTGTCTTTGCTCAAATCACTGTCAGTGTCCATGGAACAGTGAGGTTGTGAGCCATGTTTGCTTGACCTGTCAGGCCTGAGATGACGTCTGTTCCTGCGGTAGACTGTGCCCACTGGTGTGACAACATCGTATGAACGGGGCTCTTCTCGGGCACTGACAACTGTAGCTGGTTTCCATGTATTTCTGATTCTCATATATACTTTCTGTCCCCCCTTGAAGGCTGGAAGTGGGGCTGCTGTTCTATCGTACCATCTTTTTTGCTGTGATTGAAGATGCTGCAGCGCTTCCTGGATGTGTTTAGGTATAGAAGGTTGCAGAACAGTTTTTCTGGCCGGTAAAGTAGAACGTAAGACTCTGCCCATAAGGATCTGGGCTGGGGAGTGCTGGAGACCAGTGACAGGAGTGTTGCGGAGAGTCAATAAAGCCAGATGAGGGTCAGTGCCAGACTGAGCAGCAGCTTTCAGCATAGATTTGACAGTCTTTACGGCTCGCTCTGCCATGCCGTTGGACTGAGGGAAATTGGGGCTGGAGTGTGTGATGTTGAAACCCCAGTCATGAGCAAATCGAGCCATTTCAGCACTGGCAAAGGGTACATGATCTGCAATCAGGATCTCAGGCACACCATGTCTTGCAAACACTGCTTTGAACTGTGCTATTAGTGAGGCTGATGTTTTGTCTGGCAGCTGTAAGACTTCTGGGTATTTAGAAAAATAGTCCACAATCAGAAGAAATGACCGTCCTTGAAAGTCAAAAATGTCAGCAGCTATCTTCTGCCAGGGTCCCTTTGGAACTGGATGTGAGATAAGTGGCTCCTTTTGATTTTCAGGGCGACTCTCTTGACAGAAACTACAGACTTCTACCATGTGACGTACGGCTTCAGTGAGTCCTGGCCAGTAGAAACATGATCTAGCGTGTGCTAGAGACCGCTGTATACCCTGATGTGCCGCATGAAGTCGTTTCAGCACTTCTTGTCGCAGTGCGCGAGGGATAATGATGCGATCATCTTTCAAGAGTAGCTCATCATCTATGCTAATAGTGTGTCTGACTGGCCAGTAAGCTTGAGCAGCCAGTGGGACATTTTTCTTTCTGTCCGGCCATCCTCGCTCATGTAACTGCCGTATCAGTTGAATCTCAGCATCTGACTGTGTGACTTGTTGGATCATGTGCATGATGTTACCACCAAGTGATTCTCCATTCATTGCATAGATGACTTTCTCTTCGCTCAGGTCTAGACTCTCTGTTGTATCAGACTGAATGTATGCTCTGGACAGCGCGTCGGCAATATGCATCTGGTTGCCTGGAGTGTAAACAATGTGGATATCATACCTTTGCAGCTGGAGCAGCATTCTTTGAAGGCGTGCTGGTGCTGCGCCTATGGGTTTGGAGAATATCGCCTCAAGTGGTTTGTGATCAGACTGAACCCTAACAGGCACACCGTAAACATGCTGGTGGAATTTTCTCAGAGCAAACACTATGGCCAGTAGCTCTTTTTCTATCTGGGCATAGTTCTTTTCAGCCGCAGATACGCTCTCGAAGCATATGCAATTGGTTGCTGTTTCTGCATTAGAGCAGCCCCCAAGCCATCTTTTGAGGCATCTGCCTGCACTTCAATAGGCTGCTTTGGGTCAAAATGTCCAAGAACAGGTGCAGTTGCTATGGCTGTTCTGAGTTTTTCAAGTGCTAACTGCTGTTCAGGATGCCATTGCCAGTCTATGTCTTTCCTTAGCAACAGCCTAAGAGGTGCAGTGAGGGTGGCTTCATTGGGAATGTATTGTGACAGGTAGCGTGTCATACCTAGCAGACGCTGAACGGCTTTTCTGTCAGTGGGAGGGGAAAATTGCAATATTGCTGAAACCTTCGATTCATCAGGCTTCACTCCCTCAGCGGTGATAACGTGGCCTAGGTAAGTCACCTCATTGACCATATACTGCAATTTGTCTTTGTTGAATTTCACATTTAGACTCAGCGCTCTGTTCATCACTTTCTCTAGGATGTCATCATGCTCCGCATTGGTGGATGCCGCTATGATCATGTCGTCAGCCATCATGAAAACACCTTCAATGTCCCCAAAGCTTTCTGAGTTCAAGCGCTGAAATACCTCACTCGCTGACTTTATACCAAAAGGCATGCAATGGAAACGGTATCTGCCCCACGGCGTGTTGAAAGCACAGAGATCTGCTGACTCCTCATCTAGTTGAATCTGCCAGTAGCCATCCTTCTCATCCAGGATGGTGAACAACTTTTTGCCAGCTAGCTTACTCCGTATGTCCTCCAGAGTGGGAATATTGTAGTGCTGGCGGAGTATGGCCTTGTTTAGGTCTCTGGGATCCAGGCAGACTCTCAGTGCACTGTTTGTTTTTTTTGTAATGCAGAGACTGCTCACCCATGCAGTAGGTTTAGATACTTTGCTTATGACACACTTTTTTCCAAATCATCAAGTGTCTCTTTCAGTCGGTCATGAACTGTATACGGTATCTTCCTGCAGCCGTGTATTACTGAAGGAATGGAAGGGTCAGTGTGAATATGGTGCAATCCAGGAAACTGGCCCAAACCTTGAAATACTGATGCATAGCGGCTGAGGAGCTCAGTTTTTGTGGCGGGTGATGACAGTGTGAGAGCGTCTACTTTTCTTATAAGGTCCAACTGCACACATGCCTGTCTCCCCAGTAGGGCTATATCTGATGCTGTAGTCACAAAGAACATCATGTCAGTTGTTTTATTTTTAGCCTGCACATGGAGTTTAACAACACCTTCTGGTTTGATGCGGGTGCCTCCGTACGACACGAGCACTGTGTTTGTTTTTTGGATGTTCACAGGAACCTGAAGCTGATCAATGATTTTCTTTGGAATGACGTTTGCTTCAGCACCTGTGTCAAGCTTGAAGTTTACAACAATGCCTGCCATACTCAGCTTTGTGTGCCAGCCTGTATCTGACGTGTTTGAGTGAACTACCGTACCCACAAACAGTGTGTCTATCCCAGAAATTTCGGCATCTATATCGAGCGCGTCCATTTTGGCTTTAGATTTGCACACAAGTGCGAAGTGGTTCTTTTTGCCACATTTTTTGCACACTTCATTATAGGCAGGGCACTGCCTTGGGATGTGTGCATTAAATTCTTTGAATGTGCCCTAGTTGGCGCTGTCACTTGTTTGTGCACTGCTGATTTGTTTGATCTCCATTTAGGCTGAGAACCATTTTTGGCGACGGCATGCACAAATTGCATTTCTGATGATGCTGCCATAGCTGTGACTTGCGCCCTCGTGACTTCTTTAGCTCTGCACATGTCAGTGGCTTTTGACAGGGTTAACTCAGATATAGACAGCAGTCGTTCACGAAGGCCAGAGTCTGTTATGCTGAAAACTATTTTGTCTCGTATCATGAGATCTTCAGTTTCTCCAAATTCACATGTGCGTGCTTTGTTTCTTAGCTCCGTGAGAAATGTATCTATGCCTGCTTGCTCAGAGAATGTGTGAGCCCAGAACTGATGTCGTTCAAAGACAGTATTCTTCCGCGGAGCACAGTATTTTCGCAGTGCTGCGAGGACCTCTGATAATTTTTTATCTCGTGGATCCTCGTATTCGATCTCGAGCAAGTTATAAATGTCTAGCGCCTCTTCTCCTATGCTATGCAGCAGTACAGCGATTTTTCTCGTCTCAGATTTATCCACTAAAGCTGAGGCAGTAAGATACAAGTTAAATCTTTGTTCCCACTTATGCCAATTTTCAGCCAAGTTCCCCGTCAGTGACAAAGGTGATGGCGGACGAAGCATTTCCATTTTGTCCGTCTCGTTGTCTTGTTAGCTCGTAGGGCTCGTTAGGATAATCCAGCGGTGCTGCAGTTCGACACTGTTTTTGTTTTGTTTTTTAAGTTACCCGCGCCACGGTGATCTTCAGTCACAAGTTGATGTGCGCGGTGTTATTCAGGAGATACATCCGTCTTCTGACACCATGTTGTCGTCTTCATTAATCCTTAGTTAACATTAAGACACGTACATGCAGGAGTTATAATGTCCAGCTTCTTTACTTGCATCTTTTAGAACACCTCACCAGATTGGCCACAAGCCATACAACAGTGGGTCATACCAACTACATGAACTATAGGGGTGTGCTGGTCAGAACCATTCACTGCATATACTACAGTCAGAGTCACTCTGAACAGGAATCCAATGAACAAATGAGCAAACCTATGAAGGAACACTTTTTATGAGTGTTTGAACATGGGACATGGTGTAAGTGCTAGAAAGCAGTTTGATGATTGGGGTGTTTGCCTTTACTTTTCTCCAAAACTATACAGTAAAATGATTTGACAATAATAACAGTAATAGTCAGAGTCACTCTGAACATTAATCAAATGTAAGAATGGGCAAACCTATCAAGGAACACTTTTTATGAGTGTTTGAAAATGGGACATGGTGTAAGTGATAGAATGCACTTTGATGTGTGGGGTGAGTTTGCCTTTTCTCCAAAACTATACAGTAATATAACATACTTGTATATATAAATTGTGTGTGTGTGTGTGTGTGTGTGTGTGTGTGTGTGTGTGTGTTTTAAATATCATTTGTGTTTCATTCAACAGGTATGCAAGCCTATTTCATAGATCAATAGGTTACTATCGTAACCCCGGTTCTCTGAAACATCGAGTGGAGAGATCCACCTATGGAAGGGCATCCGCACCTGACCTCTGCAGAAGCATCCAATTGCACCAAGTCTGGCCTGACAGACAGAAGCGCGTGTCCAATGCTCGGTAAGGGACCCGCCCCTTACGAAGTGCATAAAACACTAGTACGCGCTATCTTACCTCAGTGAGCATATTCGCTTCTCGTACAGCAAGCGGGGCAAGCTTGGTGGATCTCTCCACTCGATGTTTCAGAGAACCGGGGTTACGATAGTAACCTATTGTTCTCTTTCATCATCTCGTGTTCGAGATCCACCTATGGGAGATATGGACAGCTCCCCGATTGCCCAATACACTACAATGAGGCCACTTTAGCAACAAAGAATAGCATATGGTAACATGCATTCGTGAATAAACCTGACCGCACTATCATGGTGAATATATGGTGCCAGGTGCAGAGTAGAAACATGCTTAGTGACTTTAAAGTGCTGGACTAGGCAGCCCAGACTTAAAGAGGGGTGGAGGGCCTAAGAGCACAAAGCTACAAAGAGCCGACTCCCAGGACAGAATGAGCTACCGGGGTTCTGGTAACATCTAGCCGGTAGTATCTGGCAAACGTATGGGGAGAGGCCCAGCTTGCAGCGGCACATATGTCCTGCAAAGAGACTCCCTTAAATAGAGCCCAAGAGGCAGCCATACCTCTAGTGGAGTGAGCTCTGATGCCCTCTGGGGGCTGCACTCCCTTTGATTCATATGCCAAAGATATAGCTTCCACAAGCCAATGAGAAAGGCGTTGCTTGGAAATGGGGTTCCCTGAGTGCGGGGGGGCCCCAAGAGATGAAAAGCTGGTCGCCTTTTCTAAACGAGCTGGTCCTGTCTAAGTACGCCCGCAGGGCACATACAGGACACAAAGCGTTCAACCTCTGATCCTCTGTGGAGGAGAAAGGAGCTGGGTGGAACGCGGAAAGCTCAATCACCTCACACGTGAATGCCGGGAAGCATTTTGGCATAAAGGCTGGGTTGGGCCTGAGAAAAACCTTATCTCCACTGAGAGAGAATTTAGTGCACGAGGGATGAACAGAGAGTGCATGCATATCACTGACCCGCTTGGCAGGTGCCAAGGCCAAGAGCAAAGCTGTCTTGAAAGACAAATTCTTAAGGGAAATACTCCCCAGGGGCTCAAACGGCTGTTGAGACATTGCGTCCAGCACCATGGAGAGGTCCCATTCAGGAACGACTCTCCTGGGGACTGGAGAGAGCGGCGTGCGCCCTTCATAAACCTACGAATAAGGTGGTGTTGCCCCACCGTAGCGCTGCCGAACCCCACATGACATGCAGCGATAGCCGCATGGATCTTCCCTTGTCCATAAGGTCCTGCAAAAAGCATAAGATGTCGGTGATTGAGCACTGATATGACGTTACCCGTCGCCCTTCACACCACTCTTCGTAAAGTCGTAAAGAGACCGTGTTGAAGAGGCTCTGGCACACTGAATGGTGGCCACAACATGTGGGGGGAGCCCCAATGTGTTTAAGCTGGCCCTCTCACGGGCCAGGCCCAGAGGGCCACCCTGTCCGGGTGCGGGTGATAAATTTCCACGTTCGCTTGAGACAAAAGGTCTGTGCGAAGTGGGAGGGTCATGGCTGGGCATACAGCAGAGGGATAATCTCTGAGAGCCACGGCGCCTTGGGCCACCTGGGAGCTATCAAAATCATGGTCAAGCTCTGTTCCCTCACCCTGGCCAGAGACGGCGTTATGAGGCAAAGGGGAGGAAATGCATAGAGCAGCACGCTGGGCCACGGGTGGGCCAGTGCGTCCACGCCGAGGGGGGCGTCCTCGTCCCGTAGCGAGAAGAACATAGGACAATGGGCGTTTTGGCGAGGTGAAGAGATCTACGGTTGGCTGGCCGAACCTCCTCCACAGTAGACACACTATCTGAGGATGGAGCGCCAGTCTCCGTGAGAGCAGGTTTCCCCTTGACAAGAGGTCTGCGCCCTGTTCAGTATGCCCGGGACATGGGTCAGCCCGTAACGACAGGAAATGCCGCCTGCTCCATACTAACAGCCTGTGAGCGAGAGCATGCAGCTTGGAGGAGCGCATCCCCCCCTGGCGGTTGATATATGCTACAGCTGTCGTGTTGTCGCAGCGCACCAGCACATGATGCCCCTGCAAGCAGGGCAGAAAGTGATTCAGAGCCTTCCACACAGTGAGGAGCTCTAAATAATTTATATGGGCTGAGTGAAGTGTGCTTGGCCACACACCATTCACTGTTCTGCCCTCTTGCGTGGCTCCCCATCCTGTTAAGGACGCGTCTGTCCTCACTACTTTCCGCAGCATAATCGCCCCGAGAGGGGTCCCATGCGCGTAGAACTCTGCGTTCCTCCAGTGGCGCAGCGCTGCTGTGCACGCAGCGTCACTGTGACAGAGCGGCGGAGATCAGCTTAAAGGGCTGAGATGAAGAGTTAAAACCCACTTCATGAGCGCCCTCATTCTCAGAAGGCCCAAAGGCAGGACATGTATAGCCGCAGCCATAAGACCCTGTAGCCTGAGACATGCGCGAATATGTATTCTCGCCCCTTCTTTGAATTGTGAGAGGCAATTCATTAAGGAGAGAACAGCTCTTGTGAGAGACGCAGCGCATTGTAACCGAATTCAGCTCCAAACCCAGAAAAGTAACTCTCTGCGCTGAAGTGAAATTGCTCTTGCTCACGTTCACTCTGAAGCCGAGGCTGTGATGTGAGCGAGCACACGGGCAGTGTTTTGCATGACGATCTCTCTCGAATCGGCTATAATCAGCCAATCATCTATGTAAGTCAGGATTTTGAGCCCCGCTATTCTCAGCGGGGCTAACCCTGCTTCCGCACACGTACAAAACACTCTTGGACTGAGTGCTAGGCCAAATGGAAGTACTGTGAATTCGTAACATATGCCTTGGAAGGCGAAACGAAGAAACTTCCTGTGTGGCGGTAAGCGTTGATGTGAAAAACGCATCTTTCAGATCGATCAACGTGAACCAATCGCTCTGTTTTATTGCACGAGAGAGAACGTTGTGGGTTAACATTCTGAAATTGTATTTCCTTAAATGTTTGTTCAACACTCTGAGATCCAGAATAGGACGAAGTGAACCGTCCTTTTTTGGAATCAGGATATAACGGGAGTAAAAACCCTGTTGACATTGATGCGGAGGTACCACTCGCACCGCCCCCTTCTTGAGAAGAGAAGAGATCTCGTCTTTCAGAATGTGCGCGGAGCTCTCTTCTGTGTGAGAAAAGATAACTCCGCTGAAACGTGGCGGTTTTCTGGCAAACTGAAGTCTGTAGCCCTTCGTAATGGTGCGAATCACCCATTCTGGGGCAGACACAGACTGCCAGGCTGTCACGTGTGACGTGAGAGAGCCCACACTCACCGGCGAGTTGCCTAGGGCAGGCAATACAACCGCATCGTTCATTTGTGATACAATGGCGCCATCTAGTGGACAACTTAGGGGCGACATGTAGAATTTCAGGGGAACAACAGCACTTGGCAGAGCTTTCGCTCTCAGTGTTTGATATTTTTGTTGTTCTTGTTTTTTTGTTGTTTTTATTTTTTAAACACACACAGGGAATTGAACCTTTATTGAATGTGTGTGAAGTGGTTTGTGCAAACTGTGAAGAGACTGTGGTTGAGCACTTTTCAACAGTGGAGGGGCACACCTGGACAGTGAATTTCCCCCCAGTTTTGGACCACACCTGAACTTGTGACATGTCCATATTGAACTGGGGTTGGGCACCCGAACGAGGGAAAAGGGCTGAGAACTTCCTCCTTTTGGGTAAAGGGGGGAAAAAACTCAAGCTTGTGTCCACTGGGCTGGTCGCCTGAAAACCTGGACCGAGAAGCCCCTGGAGCTGAGCATCAGGTAGGCCTCTTCCTCTTCCCGTCCGATGGGTTAGAGTGGGTGGGCTTTTTCGCTGCAGCCGCTGCGAAGGATGTCTTACCCCAGGGCTTAGGAGGATGGTTGAGCTGCTAGCTAGGCTGCTGGCTGGGTGGCCTGCTGCGAGCCTTAGGCCTGGCTGTATTACGGTACGGCCGTCCTGTGGCTGGGGCCTGAGGGGGCCATGCGGGGGGCTGGTGTGGAGTGGCCTTTCTAGGCAGGCACAGTTTAAACGCCTCCTCCTCCTTCTTCTTATCATCACACCGCTGTTGCATAAGTGCAACAGCAGGGCCAAAAAGAGCCTGGCCTGGTTCCACTGGGGCTCCTGCTATGCGTCTTTTCTCGCTGTCGGGCAGACCAGAGAGATTGAGCCAGAGGGCCCGTTCCCCCACAACACATAGGGCCATGGAGCGTCCGCCGGCTTGGATGGCCTGGCGGGCGTTACGAAGGACCAGGTCGTTCACGGTAACAATCTCCTTCCACAGCGTCGGCGATGGCACGCCTTTCTCCAAATGAGTGCTCATGTCCTCCAACAGCTCGGCCTGGTAGGCAGAGAGGAGGGAGGAAACATTTAGAGCCCGTACCGCGAGAGCCGAGGCCTTGTACGAGGCCTGGAAGACAGATGCTGAGAAGCGGTCCATCTTATTAGGGAAAACTGCCTTAGGAGGGGCCAGTAACCCTCCCTGCGAGGGGTTAAGGTGTCTGGCGATCGAGGGCTCGATGGTGGGAGGGTCGCCCATGCCACACGCTGCCACATCCTTAACCTCCAGACCCGCTAAGCCGTGCTTAATATCTAGCGGGTCCTTCCAATAGAGTCGCATGTGCTTAGCGCACGCAGGGAGTACAGGCATGAGCTGCTTCCTAGGACTGGAAGGGGGACCTAGGAGTTTGCCGTCATACACATCCCTCTCTTGGTCGGCGGCGTTCTGGAGGGCCGGCCATTCCATGCCGAGACGAGCGGCCGCTCGCTCACACACCTCGAGAAGGACCGCGTGCGGCAGTGTAGTCGAGCCGCTAACCGGGGGAGCTTGGGCGGAAGGGGTGGTTAACTCGTCGTCCGAGCCCTCAAGTATAGCGGGGTCCTCGTCCTCGCCTGAGCCGGGCGGCTCGTCGTCGAACGAGGAAATACCGGGAAGATTTCCTCGAGTAGGCCCTCGTTAGACTGGTCAGCCCAACTGAGAGCAGGCATGCTCTGGGAAGTCCCCGGAGCTGTAACGCTTTCACCTACTCCAGCGTCCGAATCGTAATGATCGTCCATGCCTTGAGAGGATGCAACCTTGAGTCTTCGTCGAAGAAGCTTCCTAGGCAGGGCGAGGCAATGGGTGCAGTTCTCAGGAAGTGAAAGCGCTTCCTACGCGTGTCTTAGTCCCATGCACACCACGCAGAAGGGATGGGCATCCCTCGCGGCAATGAGTGAACCGCAGGCGGCAGGGCATGCACGCGACTGCACGTCCGGTGGGTTACCGGAGAGCTTGTGATCCATTGGAGAGGTGAAAGTTGATAAACAGGCGGGCAGCCTGAGCAAATCCAGGTAGCGAGCGTGGGTGGCTCGCAACCTGAAATAATCGCAACTAAACGCAACCGTCTGACAATCACGCCTGGCGGAGGCTGATCAAATGGATATTTCCTCCTGTTGACTGTGGTGAAGTCAGCGAAAACCGTAGAGCTGCGAAGCAAAGAGGTCGCGAGAAGCGAATAACAACTGAGGTAAGATAGCGCGTACTAGTGTTTTATGCACTTGGTAAGGGGAGGGTCCCTTACCGAGCATTGGACACGCGCTTCTGTCTGTCAGGCCAGACTTGGTGCAATTGGATGCTTCTGCAGAGGTCAGGTGCGGATGCCCTTCCATAGGTGGATCTCGAACACGAGATGATGAAAGAGAACAGGTTTTTATTGTTCATATATGCAATTCATGGATAATTGACAGATTAAAGCCACCAAAAGCCTGTTGTATCATATTTGTCATTTACATTAACATGAAAAATGTAAGTAAATAAATAAATAAACATTTATACATGATGTATAATAATTAAATGTATACTTTATATATACACAAACATTAAAATCAACAATACAAATGTAAAATAAATGTATGATAATTAACATCAATATTACAGATTTCATTAGCATTAATAAATATATTATAATAATTAATGTATACTATATATATAAACATTAAAAATAAAAATGTAAAAATATTAAGGATGTATGATAATTAAAATGAATATGAACATGAATAAATTATGTAATAATTAATGTTAATCATATTTAGGCATACAAACATTAAAATAGTAAAAAAAAAAATATTATTTGTGTCCTAATAAGATGGAAAATAGCAGAAAATAGAGTCTAAAAATCAAGTTTGACCTCTTTCAGCACCCATACCGTAAGTACACGATTAGACGCGCATACTAAAAAAATATGTGCGGCTGGCTTGACCGTGTATATTCAACGCGCGGCCCACTTGAGCGCAGTTCATTAAGTGTTTTTCCGTTCACTTGTAAATAATCTTGTGAATGTTTATTTTATACTCTTGCACGGGTGATTTGTGTGTTGTGGTGTTCAGGCTGTTTTGTGTCTCGTGGGTGGGTGATAGCTACTACATTTGTAAACAGATAGAACTAGAAAGATACATTTTTGCCTTCGTTGTTGACATTTGTGGTGTTTATTTAATTTGGGTGAGTTGTTAGCCTTAGTGTATAAATCGACTTTCTGCAGGACAATATGAACAGTGTGTTTATGTCAATTTCAGATCTTTTAGGAGTTATGAATTTAGATACCTCATAACGTGTGGGTGCCACGTGAGCCTTTATTCTGTTCTTAATGAGTTATTGGTAATCATAATTCTGAAATAACAAATTGAGATGTGATGCATATCACAGGATATAAAACCACACTTGGTTTATGGAGTTATTTGTAGTGCTCCACAAAGTCAACAAAATCTTGTTTTAGAGTTTACACATCTAGTTAATGCCATTCATAGGAAAGCAAGGACACTTATTAGTGAATGACATGAACTAAATCTGAAATCTGTGTAACAAGATTTTATTGAATATTCTGCATGGTTGAAATTGTACAATGACAATACAAGAGTCTGAATCTCAACTTGCTGTAACAGGACTGTGTACATTGAACTGTTAAATTCAGGCAATGTATTTCAATGAAAAGAAACTAGAGCTGACAGTTTTCAATCTTTGCTTGATATTGGACATTGGTTATTTCATTGGCATGCCCTTCATAAAACTGATAAAATTAATGTTTAACGTATGTGTATGTGACATGTTTTGTGGACAATGCCTATTAAATCTTTAATGTCTGCACCAGAGGCGTTTCCAGCATTGAAGGACATCCGGGGCTTAGCCCAGACAATTTTATTTTCACACTAGAAACCACTTCCCTGTAGTCCAAAGCTGGTGAGAGGGTATTCTTTGAGTTTTGCTCTGGCTGGGCCTGTTTCTACAGTTCCTAAATCTTCCACTCTAGTACTATCCTCGACTAACTCATCCTTTCTCCTCCCTGAATCATCTGTGATGCAAAAGAACAGATACAGCACATAACTTATTGTAAATCAGCTTCAAACAACTAATTCATCAAGTGCTACATATTTCAAATTGTAGACCAATACATTGAAGAAAGTTTATTGGGAAGAGCAGATCAGTGGGACTGCCCTAAGATCTATCATGATTCTTGAATTTTAATTTACATTACCATAAAGTCGTCACAAAAGAGTTATATTATAGTGAGTAAAGTGAGGTTAAAATTTTTTAATATAAATAATTTATATTTTTTGACATAAATAGTCAAAATGATGTATACGATCCTAAGTTAAAGCAATACATGAATGACTTTAGTCTAAGTTCATTGACACACTATGGCAGTCCACCTGGACTTTTAACTTTCTCTAAAGTAAAGTGACTGATTAATTGTTACCAGTTTCCATGCCTGATTCTGGCACAGCTGCTGCTGCTGCTCCTCAGTCTGTAGCTCATCTTTGCTACTCTCTACAAAACCATTTAATCAAATCAAAGTGTATATTTACTACAAACTAATATCACAAAACAAGTCACACATACATTTTATGTTAATGCTTATCGGTTATCCTTAGAGAAAACAACACCTGATAAACAGTGTTACAATGAATGCAAACTTTAATACAGTGAAAAAGACACTCTATTAGCACAACATAACATATATATAAATAAATAAAAATTTCCAACATTCTTTCGAATGTCCATGTACTAAAATAACATATTTGATGCCATGAGTGTACCTTCATTTACTATTACTATTATTTTGAATGGCCATTGAATCAATGTGCTATTTTACCTGGTCAGAAAAAGAAGTCCGTTAATTTACCCGATTTACCCTTTATGCTCTGCAGAGCTAATGTGTGCTTCTAAATCACTTGCACCTTTATTAGCAACTGACACATAAGTGCCATCTTTACATGCCCTACATTCTGCTTCCCACTGATCTCCACCTGGACGAAAGCACGGGGATTATTTGTGCAAATCTTCTGTAAATTTGCACTTTGGGCATTGTTTCCACTCAGCTGTCATTTGCTGCTATTGTCAAGCAACTGTTTGATGCCGAACACAACAGTACTTCGTGCGTTCGCGGAGAGATTGACAGGCAGGAATTTGGCCAATGGTTGCTGCAAGCCTCTTATAATCGACCAATTGGTGTCCGAGAAGGTGGGACTTACAAAGAGGGGTTAAAGCGGTGCAAACATGCGCACACTCAAAATAAAGTATTAGCAGTGGTTAAATTGGCTTTTGTAGGGAGGGGGAGCCCTTATTTACGGTGAATGGTCATCATTTAAAATCCCGCCGTAAAATGACTTAATGTGTTTTTACACCAATGGGGCTTCAAACAAAGACAAATACTTTACAATTCACTTATTTTATTATTATTTTTTATTTGTGCAATTTAGAAACGTTGAAGTCCCTTCGCACCTGTATGTTAATGTAACTCTTGCAGTAATTATTTATCATATTCATGCTGCCTGTGTTATTCTGTTGAGTGTTGAAAAACCATCGAGGAGAAACGCATCAGGACAAGTTTTAGAAACAAAAAAAAAAAAAAAAAAGTGTAAACTCGTCCGCTTTGCGACAAACATTAGTCGTTCTATACATTTTTTTTTATTATTATTAAAACTGAATAATAAATGAACAGGGAAGTAGAGATGGCAAAATAAATGTATAATCTCCGCCTTTATTGAGTTTTGTAATGCCTGATAGAAAAGTATCTATCTTTGAGAGCAATATAATACTTTAGGCAATTGCAGAATAGTCCCATTAGTCACAGATACACTTCAGAAAATTGAGTACACAACTATTTCTGGCCTTAAAAGTTACAACAAACCAAATCAATGCAGAACATTGTATCTCAAAAGCATTACAATGTGGCCCCCCATGCACTACTTAAAGCCCGATGTGGCCCCTTTACCAAAATAGTTACAAATATTAATAATTACACACCATCACCTTTACAAATTTGTTTCAGGATTTTACACGAGTAAAAGTAAAATGTTTCAGTTTCATATGAAATAATCTAAAGGTAGAATTATTAGAATTATTATTAGACATAACAGTGGCCGTTTAAAGTTTCAAGATGTGTTTCAGCTAGTATTTATTTTTCATAAATACATTAATTTATTATTATTATTTAAGACTATAGCACACTGACCTAACCATGGTAATGAGGAGCCTTTCCTTCTGTGTAATATGTGTATAAATATGTAATATTATGTAATATTATGTAATAAATGAGATAATAATGGGCCCATATTAAGTACAGTTTCTGTAGATTTTGACATCAACAACAAAAATAATGTCACATGATGCATGTCCTTGTACCGGAAAACAATGAACAAATCTATGCAACATAAAAGGAAATGCGACCCAGGATACATTAAATACAGGTTATGTTTAATCTATGGCAGGACGACACAGAGGCGTTTCCAGCATTGAAGGACATCCGGGGCTTAGCCCAGACCATTTTATTTTCACACTAGCAACCACTTCTCTGTAGTCCAGAGCTGGTGAGAGGGTATTCTTTGAGTTTTGCTCTGGCTGGGCCTGTTTCTACAGTTCCTAAATCTTCCACTCTAGTACTATCCTCAACATCCTCTCTCCTCCCTGAATCATCTGTGATGCAAAAGAACAGATACAGCACATAACTTATTGCAAATCAGCTTCAAACAACTCATTCATCAAGTGCTACATATGTCAAATTGTGGACCAATACCATTGAAGAAAATGTATTGGGAAGAGCAGATCAGTGGGATTGCCCTAAGATCTGTCATGATTCTTGAATTTTCATGTACATTAACATAAAGTCATCACAAAAGAGTTATATTATAGTGAGTAAAGTGAAGCAAAAATTTTTTTTTTATATATAAATAATTAATATTTTTTGACATAAAGAGTCAAAATGATGTATAAGATCCTAAGTTAAAGCAATACATGAATGACTTTAGTCTAAGTTCATTGACACACTATGGCATCGAACTGTATATAATTCTCATCATCTCTATGAGAATAATTCATCTGTCAAAATCCTTTCATTAGGATCATTGAGATAAACAATGTTTCACTTTTAACTTTCTCTAAAGTAAAGAGACTGATTAATTGCCAGTTTCCATGCCTGATTCTGGCTCATCTTTGCTACCCTCAAAGTGTATATTTACTACAAACTAATATCACAAAACAAGTCACACATACATTTTATGTTAATGCTTATTGGTGATCCTTAGCGAAAACAACACCTGATAAACAAGAAAATTATGCTACGAATAGGACTCGAACCGCGGTCTCCAGAGTGAGAGGAGATTGAACTAACCACGAGGCCAGAGGCTATAACACATAATAATAGGCGGTAGTGGACCTCTTGAGGTTTAGCCTACTGTAGGTGAAAGCCAGTTAGATGATGATTTTTAGACTTTAAGGACAAAAACAAATGTGAATTCTTACCCACTGACTTCTTTCGGAAATTTTAGAAGCCTCATTTGCTTCATTTTTGCTGTCTTTCCTGCTAACTGCTGTTAACTCGCCACTAAGTAAAGTAAGTTGATGTCAGCTCCTCCCCTACCTGCTGCATATTCAACAGAGAGGAAGAAACGGAGTCGCCCATAGGCTACCGACAGCAAAGGAACTTATTCTATAGGCTAGATTATGCCTATGTCTATTTTTACAGGCTGTATGCAGTATGTGCAAAGCCAAAGCACAATGAAATAAGGCAACTTATGAATTCGGGGGTTTACATAGGCTTTTTGTTTTCATATTTGTCAGTCAACTTTTCAAAATACATTCGGGGCTACACTCAAAACATTAAAAATCGGCTGCCGCCGCCTCTGAAGGAGACGGAGCTGAGCTCCGTCAGGGTGTGTTGTGGACCTGAGGAGGCGGAGCTGCGCTCCGGTGCGCTCCGGCCCAATTTAACCTCTGAGTATTAGACCAGATACACATCATAATGCAACTACAGCCGAATCCCGGACATTTTCGCAAATTTAGAAATCCCAGCCGGACGCATTTTTAAGGTCCGAAAAAGAGGACATGTCCGGGAAAAAGATGATGTTTGGTCACCCTAACTGTGGGTGAAAGCCAGCCTGATGATGATCTTCAGACTTTAAGGACCAAACATTTTTTTTTTATTCTTACCCACTGACTTTCAGAAAAATCCCCAAAGCCTCATTTGCTTCATTTTTGCTGTCTTTCCTGCTAACTGCTGTTAACTCGCCATAAGTAACGTTAGTTGATGTCAGCTCCTCCCCTACCTGCTGCATATTCAACAGAGAGGAAGAAACTGAGTCACCCGTAGGCTACCAACAGCAAAGAAGCTTATTCTATAGGCTAGATTATTTTTAAGACCTATGTCTATTTTTACAGGCTGTATGCAGTGGGCAAAGCCAAAGCACAATTAAATAAGACAACTTATGACATAGGCTATTTGTCCGGTTTCATATTTGTCAGTCAACTTTTCAAAATACATTCAGGGAATGTACACTCAAAACATTCACGGCTGAAGGCCTAGCAAAATTGGCTGGTCTGCACCATATATTTACCTTTCTGGTTAGACCTAAGGTTCATAAACATAAAATGTAATTGCTTTATTTTACAACATGTTGGTAACATTGTCTTTATATTTATAACAGAATTTCAAGCTACATCATGTTCACGATTTGGATATAATTGGAAATGCACATAGGTATAATTGCAACATATTGTAATAAATTAAAAAGAACTATAATGTGATTGTGAATATCTTAGTATATATTTAATGTGTATGTTAGTTAGTAAACAACACATAAGATCATGATGCTAAGACATTATTCACACCACCAGATTGCATTGTGCACATAAATTCTATTCACTAATACGCCTTGGTTGCTTTTTGTGAATTCACACAGGCCACAATCCTACCTGCCTGACGTCATTGGACTTCCTGTTGCTGATGGCACAGCACGCACGCACGCTGCTCGAGAGTTTGTTTGTGGCCTGCTTAGCATTGCTTATTCTCAAACGTTCCATGTTATAGTCATCGTTCATAGTTATATCCTTTGTCATTTTACCGCGTTTCAGGTTTTTCCGCTTTTCTCCTGTTTCATCTGCGTGTATTTTACCGGTTGCTGCTGGCACCTAGTCTGTGTTTATAGCCTGCTAGTTTTTTTAGCATCACTTATATATCTGTTTTCAGCCTTTAATCATCTTTAAGCACGCATTGGGTCTTCCCGTATTATTCTCTTATCGCGATTCAACTGCGCGCATATTCCACCTACGTTCTATTTTTATCGCGATTAAATTGCGTGCATTTTTTCAGCACGCACCCGTTTTTTTCTCCTCTGCGGTACACAGATTATTGCATCGATCTCAAAGCACCACTTATCAAGAACAACCACCAACAACAAACAATTTTGTGAGGGATTCACATCAATCTCAAACCCTCATCGCTCAGGAACAACAAACAATTTGCGGTAAGTCATGGCATCCGCTCATGTTATTTGTTCCTGCATTGCTTGTCACATGTTTAAAATAGACTCCGTCAGCAGTGAGGGATTCACTTGTGATAAATGTAAGGAATTAGTCAGGCTGACAGAGAAGGTTAATGAGTTAGAGACTCGCATCCGAACGCTATTAGAGGTCAGTGAGAAAGAGAAGCCGTTAGATACTGTTTCTGATGCGAGTAGTACAGAGAGCAACACACACACTTTGGTTCCGGCTGTAGAGCCCCTGCAGCAGGGCATTTGGGTGACGTCTCGGCGGCATACTCGTAGGGCAAAGAGACGCCACTCTCCCGTTCCTGTTAGGGTTTCCAATCAATTCTCCTCATTCAGTGATACACCCACTGAGAATCATATTGAAAGAGCCCTTGTTATCGGTGATTCTATTGTAAGGAACGTGGAAATAGAGACTCCAGCCACTATTGTTAATTGCATTTCGGGGGCCAGAGCGTCTGAAATCAAATAAAATTTACAAGTGCTGGCTAATGCTAAACGTAGATTTTCTAAAATTTTTATCCATGTCGGCACTAACGATGTCCGGCTTCGCCAGTCGGAGATCACTAAAGATAATGTTAAAGAGGTGTGCAAATTTGCAAAAACGATGTCAGACACTGTAATATGCTCTGGTCCCCTCCCTGCTCGTCGTGGTGACGAGGTTTATAGTAGATTAGTGTCACTGACTGACTGGATGTCTGAGTGGTGTCTGAAGAATAAAATAGGATTTATAGACAATTGGAAGAGTTTTTGGGGTAGACCTGACCTGCTAAAGAGAGACTGACTCCATCCCTCCAGGGAATGTGCCGCTCTCCTCTCTAGTAATTTGGCTCATAGTCTTAATAATGATAGTAATTGACTTACTGGGGCCCAGGTCAGGAAGCAGATAAACTGGTTAATCCGAATGTCTGCTAGCTGCCTTGAGATGTCACACAGGTCACACAAACTACAACTAGAGGTCGACCGATATGTTTTTTTTCAGGCCGATGCCGATCTTTTGAAATCCGGGTCGGCCAATGGCCGATTAATGCTGCCGATTTATTTTGGCCGCTATTTGGCCGATATGTGCTTGTTTTTAACCTCTTATTTGAACCTTTTATTTGAAAGATAAAATGTAACACAACTAATTACTTAAGATAGACAAAATTTCTCAACGAATACATTTATTGAACACTTGACCAATCTGCACTTGTACACTTAAATTAAAAATGTATAATGTAAAAACATATTGTATAAATAATGTATAACAAATATATTAAATAAACAAAGCAGGTGTTACGAACTGCTCCGAGACACGAAGGTTGAGATCCAAATGCAGCTTTAATTTAGGGGCAATCCAGACACGTAATCCAATATTCAGAGCATCCAAGAGAAGCACAGGCATAACTAGGGATGGGTATCGTTAAGGTTTTAATGGTATTACTACTCTTACCGATAGTGCTTATCGATCCGGTATTTTAACGGTATTCTTAATGGTTCTTTTTGTTATATATTAAACAAAGATAAACAATTACACAAAGATAAACGTTATATAGGCACAGTGATTTAATTTCAGGAAGGTCTGCTAACATTACTGTTCAGGTGTGGTCTAAAAAGAAATCTAATAATCAATTGTAAAATAACACTGCATAGTTTATCATAGATAGATTAATGCTTATTAATGCAGAAGTTATTAATTCAAGAGCTGTAAGTGATTTTCTCTTTGCCTTTTTGTTTATTAGACTGCTTCCCCTTTAAGACAGAGTCTAATAGGCTCCTGATGCACCATATTTTCTCCCAACTATTTCCATAACCAGTGTTGCCACAGTTACTTTGAAAAAGTAACTTAGTTACTTTACAGATCACTTGGTTTTAAAAATAACTTAGTTACTTTACAGATTGCTTTATTTTAACAGTAACTAAGTTAGATTACAAGTTACTTTATTAGTTACAATCAGCAGCTGCCGACAACACCCCCGCCACCTCAACATAAAAATGACAACCTGTTTTGCCAACACTCACTTTAATGGAAGTGCATTTTTAACAGTAACGTCAACAATGTATATCCTGACATTTTAAGTTGAACTTAAAAACTATTTCCTGAAAAATACATGCTTATAAATAATAAAATAAAGACAGTCTTTCTTGACTTCACTTAACATAAATACTTTGTTTTTCTAAAATATTAAATAAAGACTTTTTTTTCAGGTCTTTCTTGACCTGACATATTTAACTGTTAACACTGTAATGGCAAAACTTACTATTTATAATCTACATTGTTTATAAATGTAACTATTGCATTCTTTTTAACATGTTTTATGAACATTGAACCTGTTGTACACAGCATTAGAGCAGTAAGGAGTGGTTTTACAAAACAAAACAAGTGTATAACACCACATGTAGGCTGATATCATATCTACTTTTGCTACTTTGGCCTAATCTTATGCTGTAATCGCATGTTATGAGTGAAACAGTGGAGTGGGGCGAGTAAACCAGTGGTTGTACCTCATTAACAGAAGCTTCTCAAACCTCTTGTCAGAAAGTCTATTTCTTCTAGGCGTGAGCACCAAACCTCCCAGACTGAAAAGCCGCTCCACAGGAGCACTTGATGGGGTTGGAGTGTTATACTTCAAGAAAATGTTCTTTATGTTTGAAAACTGATGCAGAATCTGAAGGTCATAGGCTGACCTCAGGTAGTCCATGACTTCATTTTCTGCAGAGTAGGTCTCCTTTGGCTCTGCCTCAAAAGTGAAAAAGTCCATCTCACCTTGGCTGGCAGATGTGGTGGGCACACTGGCAGGGCTCTGTGCTGCAGGAGCAATTGTGCGGCGGCACTCTGCTGTCAGAAGCTCTTTTACTCGCTCCCTCCTACCTGCATCTCTCAGCCATCGGAGTTTGAATTTTGGACAACTGACAGCTGCGAGAAGGGCATCTTTGTTGTCCAGCACACCGGCAAAACGAGTCTGGATAGCCTGAAAAATATAATTGATATGTTTATGCCTACAAGGCCTACTATTTATTATGTCATTTAATTACTTGCAAACCATGCTTAATGTGGGATCAATATTATGGATTTAATTTTGTTATAGGTTACTTTATGACATTTGTATTTGTTTTAATCTTCTTTTGCAATGATAATGAATATTCTGTTCCATGTTCGTGAATAGTGTGATGCAAGAAATTTTAACTAGCTTAAAAGATGAAACATACCTGCACTATGGCATCGGGAAGGCCTTCAGTCATCCTGGAGAGGGCATCTTTCACAGCCAGGGTCTTCTGCATCAGAACTTCAAGTGTGGGTAGTAAAGTCCCATAAGGACAGTCGCCTTGTAAAATGTCCAGTGCTGCAGTCAGAGGCTTCATGGCGGTGCAGTACTCATGCAGGAACTGGTACTCTTTGTCTTTGAAGCACTTAACTCCCAGCTTGGTGCACAAATTATTCAGCTCACTCATGGGGATTTCTGCAATTCTCTTTAAAGCATCAAAAAAGGAATTCCACCTTGTGGATGTTGGTACCAGGAGCTTTCTTTTGCAGACTTCCTCCACTGTTTCTGATGCAAGTGTAGATCTACTTGATTTGGTCCAAAGAGCTGTGCATTTTGCTGTGCTGCTCCTATACACAGCCTTGGTCTCTGCATTGGAAGTTAAATATTTCTCCACATCATTTGTGGAAATGAGGTTGATGGTATGTGAAGCACACTTGTGGTGCGGGGGAAGAGACAGTTGGCCATCACTTTTATCCTCAGCTGAGAGGATTTCTGACAGATCTAAAAAAGTCTCATCATCATCTGTGGGTGTGGACTCTCCCTCCTCCGTCTCATCATAGGACTCTGTGACAGGCTGATAAACTTTAAACGCCTTGACAAAGTTGGATCCATTATCAGTCACTGTTGCAACTACTTTGTTGAGTAGTCCATATGAAGAGTGAATGTTTTCGATTTCTGCACCAATAACATCATACTTGTGTCTACCGCGAATTCTTCTACATGCCAATGCAGCTTTGTTGCGCTCTAATGTGGATCTACTGATCCAGTGGAGCGTTACTCCAATATAACTTCTGTTGTTAGCAGTCCAAATATCCGCGGTAGTTGACACAAAGTCGATCTCATTCAGCGCGGCCTTCAGATTTCTCTCCATTACTGCATACTCTTTCTCCATGTAAGAAGAAAAAGCTGTTCTGTGAGGCAGCTCGGCATTGACAGTAGCAGGGATCTTGTTTAGTATGGCACGAAACGAGGGCGAGTCAACCGTGTTTAAGGGCAGCATTTCCTCTACAACATACTGCCCGACCAACTTCTTCAACTCTCCCTCACTTACTGGTTTTGCACCGAAGTCCAGCTTTTGCTGTTTGGGTGGTGGGGGACCTCCTGCTCTCTGCTTCGTACCACCTGGTGGGACTTGCTCTGTAAGTTTGACTGTGCAGCGCTGCGACTCCAAATGTTTCTTCAAATTAGACGTAGTATTTTTGTAACTAGATAGCACTTTGTCGCCACCAACACAGAGTGTACAACAGGGGCGTTGCTAGGATCTTGATACATTGGGGGCTTATCCCAGTCCCCACCACCCACCCCCGCCCGCCCGCCCGCTTTTGGTAACTACTTCTTCTACTCATAGGCACATAATAATAAGCAATAATAATATAAATGGGGGTCTGGGGACCTCCCCAGGAAATGTTGGCCATTAAACACTTCATTTCCTGCATTCAGGTGCATTTTTTAGCATTTTAAATGATAGGTAAAAGATAGAATGCTTTATTTGTAGAACTGTAACAGCTATTCACAGAAACACAAATAAATAATACATGAATATTAAATAATATTTAAAAAAATGAATATAAAACTATATATATAATGTGTATATAGATATTTATCTTTCTATATTTATCTATATCTATTTATCTATCTATCTATACACACACACACACATAAATCACTCCAACAGTCTGCTTGTATAAGTCTGGAAAAGGAACTATAGACAGTGCAGGTCCAGTAAAGAGGGCATTCAACAGACAGTAAACACAGGCACTCTGTATAGGTTTGTAAAGAGAACTATATACATTTAAATAACATAGCTATAAACATAAATAATAGGGAAGAGGGGCACTGTATCCAGCGTCCATTCCTCTGGGAGTAGGGAACTGGGGTTTCGGGGAAAGGTGCTATGTGTCCAGCGTCGGTTTCGGGGAGCGTCCATTCCTCGGAATGTGTGTGTTGTTGGGGGGGGGCACTTCTATTTTTTCTGGGGAGGAAGCATAAGGGTGTGGCGTCTTGATTTCAGTTGGGCGAATGTATCAATCACTTTGTCATTATCAAGGCCTCCAATCAACTCTCTCTCAATGGACAACACTGCCAGATCATTGATTCTCTGCTGGTCCATGGTGCGCCTCAACAAAGTATGTAGTCGGCGAAGAGCACTAAACGATCTCTCACAGCTGCAGCTACTAACTGGAATGGTAATGGCCACCTGTAAGATCACCTTCAATGATGGGAACATCATGGGATCAAGGATCTTGAACACACTCAGAATGTCTGGGATGGCTTCTGGCCCTTTCCTGCTCAAAAAGCTTTTTGCCACCAAGACCTCTTCTGGAACTAGTTGAATGTTGTAATGTGAGGCCAGTTTCTCTAGAGACTGCATGCACAGGAAGGTATCAGAGGCTGGGTGACATGCTTGAATGCCAATCATGACCTCTTTCCCAACACTGGAAAAACGATTTCCTAGCTCATATGTCATTCGATTTATGCAAGGATAGAAAAGCCTCTGCTTGAGATGTTCTGAATTACTGAGCAGGTTTGAGCTGGATCCACAGGAGACTTCCACAACAAAGTCTTCCATCCTCTTCTGTTTCCTTCTTGGACCGAAAGAGGGCTCCTGGATGTTGTTCTCCTCACATGTTGTCTTTGTCATGGCATAGATGTCTTCAGCCACTTGTGTAGTTCGCTGGCTGACCAGGGTGTCATGGACAGCATTTTTGTAGTGCACTGCCTGTGCCAAGTCAATGGTTTCTTTCTGAAGAACCTTGTGAAACCCTTCAGTGATGCCAAGCAACTTTTTGAACACAACCAACAGGTAGACCACAGGGAGTTTAGATATTTTTAAAAGCAGACCCAGTGCTGTTGGTGTTTTGATCATCTGAAGGGATTTCATGACGGCAGGAAAATTCTTCAGGAGTGCATTAACAGAGCGCAACTGACATGACCATCGGGTGTTTGATATTTGTGCAAGCTCTCCTGTTCAATATGGAGCTCTTTCTGAATGGCAGCAAACTGATCATGGTTGACTATAGACACACTGTAAAAAGAGTAGAGGTTCTCAAGCAGATCAAAAAAATCACTGGCTTCAGGAATGGCCTTGCAAGTATGGCAAAGGACCAGGTTTAGGTCATGTGCATAGCAATGCACATAGACAGCCTCTGGATGCTTTTCCCGGAAACAAGCTTGCACTCCTCGAACAGATCCACTCATCACTGCTGCACCGTCATATGTTTGGGCCACCACTTTCAGTTCAGCAATGTTGTTTGAGACAAGAACTTGCTCGACAGCATTTGTGATTGCTTCTGCACCATAGCCATCCAGTTTCTGCAAGCAAAGAAATCTCTCCTTGATGTCACCTTCCAGTGAAACGTATCGCACACAAACAGCAAGTTGTTCTGTGTGCCCATCCTTAGCTTCATCTGCCATTACCGCTTACATCTTGGATTCCTTTACTTCTTTAATTATTTGTGCTGTCACCTCCATGGAGCAACATCCAATTAATTCATTTTGAGAAGAAGGTGACAGGTATGTAGTATTGGCAGGAGCTTTGTATCCCTGCAGGAAAGGGTCAAACTTTTGCAGCAGCTGCATACATTCAAGGAAGTTCCCTTTGTTAGGGCTGTCATCCGTTTCACTGTGGCCACGAAAGGGAATGCCCTGTTTGCCTAGAAAGGCGGTAACTGAAACAATGCGGCGGAGATACTCCCTTCTTTCGCTAACCTCAGCGACACTAGCAGCTTGTAACTGCTCAGCAACGTCACCATAAATCTTGCTTGCTTTGTAGCTCATCCATGCCACCATGGAGGCCTTGTGTAACACAGTCTTCTCATGGTCCCTAAACGAATCTAAAGCCCTCTTCCAGTTGGTGTAGCCATTAGAGGCCAGACCGTCTTTGTTGAGCCTACCTTCCTGCGTGCTGAACAATCTGCAGCAGAAACAGAAGGCGGAATTTTGGCTCACTGAATATTCAAGCCATTTA
This sequence comes from Xyrauchen texanus, assembly GCF_025860055.1. Taxonomy (NCBI): domain Eukaryota; kingdom Metazoa; phylum Chordata; class Actinopteri; order Cypriniformes; family Catostomidae; genus Xyrauchen; species Xyrauchen texanus. Next base: position 30,654,555 of record NC_068282.1, read on the forward strand.
AAAGTGTTGTACCAGCTCTTCTGAAAGGACCTCTTCTGAAGTCCAAAATGGTTGGAAGGAAACTGGACATCTTTAACTTGCTTTGGACCTGTGTCTGGGCTTCCTAAATCTGTCTCTTTAGAGCTCTCTCCTGTCTTTCCCTCATCTCTCCTCCCTGGCTCGCCTGTAAAGCAACAGTAAACGACAAGTTCAAGCCCTCTACTTTTATCTATCCACAGCAACTCTATCAACTGTATTCTTCTTCTGTTTTATTGTCCTATATTTGTCACAGTGTCTGGTTGTGTTTCCCTGGGTTATCACTAGAGGTCCTCGTTCTCACGGTGTCATTCACATTTAACTACATTTCCCAGCATTCTGTTCTGCCACTCATCATTTCATTGCACACAGCTGTTTCCCGTCACCTTGTTAATCCTGTGTGTATATATACCCTGTCTGTTTTTGTGTTTATAACGGAGGCGGACATCTTTTTTAGATGTTTATCGAGCATTAGCATTAGCATTAGCATTAGCATTAGCATTAATCGAGAGAGTCACTGCTCGTATGTGCTCTGGAGAGCAGAAACCGCTGCGTAGGGTACATCGTCGCTGTACTCGGATCCACCAGACCCTCCGGAGGGTTTCAGGAGTTTCACCATTTGCTCCAGGAGCTAGGTTTGGTGGACCTAACGGTGACTGTGCGTTCACACCGGACTCTACACCTCATTCGCGCCGCAGGAATTTTTTACGCGTGTAATGCGTCTTTGCATTGACTTAACATAGAAAGCAATCGCGCCTGACGCGCTATTCGCGTCCGGTATGAACGCAGCATAGTCATCTGACTTGAAGTTCAATGATAGGAATGAAACAATGAATGAGTTGTTGTTAATTCTCCATTTTCAGTGTATGTTTCATTAAAAAAAACGGCAACAAAACGTCCCGGGTTACGTATGTAACCCTAGTTCCCCGAAGGGAACGGACGCTGCGTGAAATCGCAGCGGGAACGCCCCCCAGCGTAACGCGTCTGAAGCATGAATGAAATCAGTCAATGGAGAGATGGAGCCTACCGATGTATGTGTATCCTGATGACATCGCTATAGGCTATCATTTGATGGTACTACCAAGGGTATCACTGGTTGTTCCCTCATCATAGGTCACACAATCACTATTCAATTCATACATTAATCTAAGTTCTTGTTAAAGAGACTCAAAAATGAATAAACTGACTGTGTTGCTTTTCAGTCCAAATGTGTGGGTGGCATCTTCTCTCGGTATCTCCTCTCTCTGTTCCTTCATCCTCAGCTTCTCCTCTCTCTGTCTCTCCTCTCTCTGTTCCTTCATCCTCAGCTGCTTCTCCTCTCTCGGTCTCTCCTCTCTCTGTTCCTTCTCTCTCGAATTGTCCTGTCTCTGTTTCTTCATTCTCTGTTTGTCTTTCCTCTTTTCCTCTTTCCTCATCTCCTTTCTCTATCTCTCTCCTTTCTCTCTATCTCTCTCCCTCTCTATATCTCCTCTCTCTGTGCTCTCTGCATAAATGTCTGTCTCACCTATGTCTGTAAAATGAAGTTAAAATGGAGAAAAGACAGCACACTACATCCTGTCAAAATCGTGGATTATATCGTTTTAACAGTCAAAAACATGTGAAAATTATGTCAATTTCGGTCTTGGTGAGTATCCTCTAAACACAGTCGGTTATGTCTTAAATAAGCATATATCGCACGTGACAGTATAATGAAAACCGGATCCGTGCACTAGCTCTTACAGTGACAGCAGCCATATGTGTCTGTCATTAATTTGGTTGTCAAAACAACAAAACATAGCTTTTATTTTAAGGAATCAGGATTAATAGCCTATGTATTTAATTTAGTCAGGACTAAAATACTACCCAGTGTTATTTTACATTTGTTTACTTTATTCAGTCTCTGTAGTATTTCTGAATGTTAGACCTAAGCACAAACTTTTCTCTTTATTAATTATTGGTATCTTTATTCTATTGTATTTATTTGTGCTATTTTTTTTTTTTCCAATTTAATTCAAAGATTGAAATCAAGCTTCCTTGTGTAGTGTAAATTCTTAAGAACAAAATTACTCCATTGTAAAAATGCAATGAGTGATTATAGATGAGCATTTAGATGAGATAAATGTAATTTAAAAAAAAAAAAAAGTCTAAACTCCCCCCTCAAATTAAAAATTCCCCCGATAAGAATAACCTAAGGGGGGATTCGCCCCTCTGAATGAAATTCAGGCCCTGCATCTGAGGTAGACTGACCACGAGCTATGTGTTTGTGAAACAAAAGTTTCTGCTTCTGTAGAAGCTATAGTTCTGTATGAAATCAACATTGTTACAAGAAAAACATGTTTTTATCATAGACTGTAAAAAATAGGTTTTTATCCACGCAATCTTATGGAGAAAAACTACACTACTACCCACAGTCCTAAGCTTAACAGCGACGCCTCTGATTGGTCCAACTCGCTGTTACCATAGAAACATTTACCGTACCCGCGAACGGCTATAGCGATAACATTAACTAGCTATCTGACTAATGTTACAAAAGGGAGCTTGTTGTCACAAACTTTCAGTGGTTTAAATGCCAGAGAATGCATATAATTACATCCAGTTATTTATCTTATAATGTATCCTGAATTTTACTTGTAACATTGGATAATGGGAAAAGGTAGATGTGACTTGTTGAGTCAGTGACATGAATCTAATTATCTATTAATCTAACCAAATTAACCTCAAAAACATGAAGTTTAGTACTGTTTTCCGAGCTTACTCACTTTGGGATTGTAGCCGAGGCCGTTTGCTGGCCTCAGGAGGTGGAGGACTGCCGTCTTGACGGCGCTTAAAAAATTGCCGGATATCCATTTTTACATTAGACGTTTGGGCTAGTGAGTGACGGATGAATCTTGATGCAGTCTGCTGCTTCCTGCTGATTGGTCAACAAGACAGCACGCTGTATATAGCTGGTAGTAGTCAATATCGATGCACGCGCATGGAGCGCATTATGAAAGACTTCGTCTTAGGTTTAAACAACCTATGAAACTATTAATGAACAATATGAAACTAAAACGACATAAGCTTAATTTAAAATGGCTTAGGAACTATCTATTTAGAGGTGGATAAACGCAATTTAGAGGTGGATAAACCCACTTTGGAGGTGGGTAAACGCTATTTCCGAATTTTGGGAGGTGCGTAAACGGCGTTTATGTGCGTTTAGCCTCCACTACATCCCTGAATAACGTTAATTTACACATCGTGTTTCAATCGCCAAATCAGATGTATAGGCTACTTCATCTACATTCCTCACGAGAAATGGATTATGGCTCACAAAATGGATTAGCTATAGGCGAAATAGTAAGGTCCCACGTACTTTATATATACAGTACATGTTCTGCATTAATACCACAGTGAGTAACTTACAGGGCTAGTAAGTTAGACCAGGGTTTGCTTAAGAGCCTTCATCGACCTGAGCTTAATGATGAGGGAACGGCGCCAGTAGATAACTCTTTTTGCCTCCCTCGTATCGTTCATGACTCCTTATTTTACTTTTTAAAAAGTGTCTAATGTCCATAATAGCTACCACCAGAAGCCGCAAACAACAATGACAGTCAAGCCCTAAAGCTGTAAGTTAACCGATGACTCTTTCAGGCTCTCTCCTCTGGTGCGCACTCTAAATACAAGTATTCTGTAACCATAGTAACTGAAGCTGAAGCCCCGGATGCCCATGTCTAACGACGCGCCTGGTGTACAACGAACCTTAATATTTCCATCTTTAGCTGACACAAACTCAAAATAGTGACTGTATTTCCAGCTAGAAAACGCGCATCTCTCTCCTCCCTCCATTGTTGTTTACGTTTGTGTCGCTGCATAGTACTCATGCTAAAAACGTGACTTAGACGCAAGAAAGCAAAAATATATATTTTTACTAAGGAAAATGACAAAAATAGTAATGCACAGTGACTTGGATAAGTAACTTTAATCTGATTACTGGTTTGGAAATAGTAACGCGTTAGATTACTCGTTACTGAAAAAGTGGTTAGGGTAACGCGTTACCGCCATCACTGTCCATAACTACGTCCATTTAAGACATAAACTGTGTTTAAGTGAATCTCCAAGCCGGTCATATTGACATTTTTGTGTATAGTTGATCGTTTAGACGCCCACATGAAACCCAAAGTAGCCTATACTTTGCTTGTCTCATTGCGGTCTGTTTCGGAGCACGCGCCGCCTTGAGAACGGTATCTCTTGCGCTCTTTTTATTATTAAATGCGTCCCGCAATTTAGCAACAGTAGCTAGACTGCATTTTACAACAATCACCGATCGTGCTGATTCTGACGTTAAGTTTGAGTTTTAGGGAGAAATGTCAGTGCACCGCTGTGAAGGAAAGGAAGTTGTGCTAGACAGAATGCGGCTTATGTATAAATATTCTTTTTCTAATCTTTGGAAGGCGAAATCTAAAATAAAATCAGACTAATATCACAGATCTAAACCAGGCTACGTTTGAATGTTTCATTCTGTCGTCACTCATTAAGCAGGGCTCGTGTTGTGCTCGCTGTGGCACCGTTTGAGCGAGATCTCTCTCTCTCTCTTTCTCTCTCTCTCTCTCTGACTGTGAATAGCTAAATTGCATCACAGACAAATGGTTTCATATTATTATACATAGAAATGGCTGGCGAGATAAAATAACTTTCTCTTTATAGCAATAATAAATGTATTTTCTTAATTTCTCCAGTACCGACAGCAGAACCAATAACGTCCGAGCTTACCAAAGCCAGTCCTTCAATAGCCTATAGTGCGTTGGTATCTTTTTTTATTACTTATTTCTCTGCATTGAGTGACAACCCTCTCAAATATAACACACACAAACAGAACAAATAAGTCTCAGATTCACTGTCTGTAATTGCAAAATTCTTGCTTACTTATTGTGACATGATAGCCACCCTTCTGCTGTGATAATGCAACTTCAACTACGCTATCAATATCCCTTTTGTCGCGTTTTTTCTTGAAGTTGGCATTAACATATCAAAAGTTTTTAATAAACTATAAAGGAGTTATACAAATGTAATCCTTACCGTTTTCTCCAAGGAACTAAACTCCTTCCTTAGGCACTGGATGAGGTCTGCTCACTCTAGGGGCAATGACTCTAGGGGCAGCGTGCGTCGAACACGTGTTCCACAACAACACTAGGCTGCCCACAGATGCGCCTGCCTAATAATCGGTTTGATACTTGGATATTGGCTGACGCGGATTATGTTAAAAAATGCCAAAAATCGGCTGATTAATCGGCCGACGGATTAATCGGTCGACCTCTAACTACAACACATAGAGACTGTATCACCTAGATATCTCATAGAGACTGTATCTGTTCTCTGAAATACGAAACACAATACCCTCAATAAATAATTTAGAAAAAATTTGATTAAGGTCAAACTTGAACAAAACAAACAAATAAAAAATACACATCATATAAAAATAGGGCTACTAAACATTAGATCTCTTTCTACCAAAGCACTAATTGTCAATTAAATGATTACAGATCATAGATTGGATGCAGTCTGTTTGACTGAAATCTGGCTTAAACGAAAATATTATTTTAGATGAATCTACTCCCCCAGGTTATTGTTATAAACATGAGCCTCGTCTGAAGGGTCGAGGAGGAGGTATTGCTACAGTTTACAGTGAAGTTTTTGGTGTTACTCAGAGGACAGGATATAAATGTAAGTCTTTTGAACTAATGATGCTTAATGTGACACTGTCAAATATAAATAAAAAAAATCTCTGTCGTCTTTTACCCCTGCTACAGTGAATTTGCAAATTTTTTATCAGATCTTGTAGTTACTGTAGATAGAGCCTTAATTGTTGGAGACTTCAACATTCACATTGATAATGAAAATGATACATTGGGATTAGCATTTATCGATATTCTCAACTCTCTTGGAGTCAGACAAAATGTAACAGGACCAACTCATCGCCATAATCATACGCTAGATTTAATTCTTTCATATGGACTTGATGTTGATAATGTAGAAATTCTGCAGCAGAGCGATGACCACTCGGATCATTACCTCGTCTCTTGTATGCTGCAATCAACTAATGTTACTCAATTTACACCACGCTATCGTTCAGGTACAACTATTCTTTCGACCACTAAAGATAGCTTCACTAATACTCTGCCAGATCTATCTCATACACTCAATAAACCCCAAAGCCCAGAAGAACTTGATGAAATAACAAACAATTTAAATTCAGTCTTCTCTAGCATCCTTGAAATTGTCACCCCACTTCGATTAAAGAAATAAGCCCTGCACCATGGTACAATGATCACACTCATGCTCTCAAGAGAGCAGCTTGGAAAATGGAGCGCATGTGGAAAAATACAAAATTAGAAATATTTCATGGTGCATGGAAGGATGTGTCTGTAGCTACAAACATGCACTCAAAGCTGCCAGGTCAGCATATTTTAGCAAACTCATAGAAAATAACCACAACAATCATAGATGTTTATTCAGTACTGTGGCTAAATTGGTTAGGAATAAAGCCTCAACAGAACCAGATATTACGTCGCAGCACAAGAGTAATGACTTCATGAATTTCTTTACAGATAAAATTGAAATAATCAGAAATAAAATTGGAATTATGCAATCATCTGTCATAGCACCTCAGAAAACAGTGTCTAAATAATTTTCCTCATGTGCAACTCCAATCCTTCTCTATCATAGGTCATGAAGAGCTAACAAAACTTATCGAAACATCAAAAGTCACAACTTGTTTGTTAGATCCTATACCAACTAAGCTCTTAAAAGAGGTATCTCCTGTCATCTCAGAACCTCTTCTTAATATCATTAACTCCTCGCTATGCTTAGGACATGTCCCAAGAAACTTTAAAATGGCAATTATCAAACCGCTTATTAAGAAGCCACAACTTGATCGTGGAGAACTTGCTAATTATAGACCGATTTCAAATATCCCGTTTATGTCAAAAATACTAGAAAAGGTAGTATCCTTCCAAATATGTTCATTTCTACAGAGAAATAGTATATACAAAGAATTTCAATCAGGATTTAGGCTTCATCACAGTACAGAGACTGCACTTATCAGAGTTACAAATGGCTTGCTCTTATCATCTGATCACCTGCATTTCTCTTCTAGTGCTTTTAGATCTTAGTGCTGCATTCGACACGATAGATCACGACATTCTCTTGAATAGGCTGGAGAATTATGTTGGAATTTGTGGAGTTGCATTAGCATGGTTTAGGTCATATTTAGCAGACCGCTACCACTTTGTCTATGTAAATGAGGAATTGTCAAACCAAACAAAAGTAAAATATGGAGTGCCACAGGGATCAGTTTTAGGGCCTCTGCTTTTCTCCATGTATATGCTTCCCCTGGGAGATATTATCAGGAATGGTGGAATAAGTTTCCATTGCTATGCTGACGATACACAACTTTATATTTCTTCAAAACCTGATGAGATTTCACATTTCTCAAAATTAGCAGAGTGTATCAATGAAATAAAAGATTGGATTTCCAGAAATTTCCTTCTACTCAATTCTGACAAAACAGAGGTTCTAACTATTGGACCAAAAAAACTCAATATACTACAATATACTATGACTCTAGATGGATGTACCGTTACATCATCTTCAACAGCGAAGAACTTGGGTGTTATATTTGATACCAATCTGTCCTTTGAAAATCAAATTACAAATGTTTGTAGAACAGCATTCTTTCACCTAAGACATATTGCTAAATTAAGGCATATGCTCACTGTTGCTGATGCCGAAAAACTAATTAATGCGTTCATGACCTCAAGACTAGATTATTGTAGTGCATTACTGAGAGGATGTCCAGCAAGATCAAAAATAAACTTCAATTGGTTCAAAATACAGCTACAATTATTAATAATAAATAAACAGTAATTATATTTAAGCAATATCTTACATCTGTGATGCTCTGTAGTGCAGCACTTTATTTTATAAAATATAACTCCAATGTATTTCAGATTGTGCTGTGAGGTTCTGAATAAAAGCACTTCATTTGATAAAAATAATACAATATGTTGAAAATTAATTGTTATACTTTCATTTGATTTAAGTTTTAATGAATTAATTTATTTAAACACCTTTTTGATGATAAAATTGAAATAAACTGTTGATATGCATTTCAGAATAAAAAACAAAAAAAAACAAATGGTATCTGGACATCTGTTGTAAATTGTTACTTTCTACAAATTCAACTCCTGGAGACTAACCTTTTTACATCCTCAAATTATTTGGACATGTTCATATTTAAAATCTCCAAATACCACTGTTAAGTATATAGAACTATCATAATGAATGACATATTATTTAAATGTATTTAAATTTGATGAGTGCCTTTATTTTTTCCAAATTATACTCATTTGATTTGTGTGTGTTGTGGATAGAGCTGTTCAGTCATGATGTCCATTTGTAGGCCAAGCCAGAAGGTTAATTCGCCATGGGTTTCTTGCAAATTTCAAATAGGTTTGTAGAATTGTTCCCTTTACAAAAGGCTTCACTTTGATGTTGCGCTGCTACGCGCTACGGGGAACAGCTTTCGCTGTGAGCCGAGCTGAAATAATGTGTGGAACACGTCAATGAACATTGACCGGAATTTATAGCCTCGGTTGATGTAATCATTAGATGCACCTGAGGCCAGGCTATAAATGGATACGTCACCAGGTGTCGTCAGAAACTCTTTTTTCAGAGCGATTCTGTTTCTGTGTGTTTCACACACCCTGTCAAAACTTTCATTCCTCTGTTAGGAGATAGAATCAGTTAGGCAGTGTGCAGTGAATGTTGTTCTATTTTTCTCTTCTGTTTAGAAAATATTATACATATATTTCAAATTAAAAAAAAAAGAGAGAATGACTGAAAGCAAACGGTGCGTGTTCCTCTCGTCTCGCTCTATAGCTGAAGACGGCACACATCAGTTCTGTTTGTTTGGGGGTAAGAGCACGCTGCTCTCGCGTTGCAGCAGTGCGTTGTGCTCGCCTCGCTTGCTTCCGGGAGTCAGCACTCACGAAAATATCGTTCGTGGGGCTCGTGCATGGATTTGGCTGAGGAGCAAGAGACGGGTTGATCCCTTTCTCTCACTCTCTCCCCAAACCCAGCTGGTCCTTCACATGATCTCGGCGTGTTCGGCACTGCTTCGGATCATGAGGTGGATCGCAATTCTCCTCCGCCTCCGAGCTTTCAGTCCACGATAAAAAAATATACGGAGGAATTGCTCGATGTTGTTACTCGTGCGGTTGCCAGATTGGACTGGCCACGCAAAAAGAGACCCCCAAACGCTCCAAATTAGGGGATAGATTTTATCTTCCAGTCTAAGAAAGGAAACGCCTCATGGGTCCCTTCCTTTCTTTGATAACCTCCATGAAGAGCTTTTTCTCTCATGGAGAACCCCTAAAAAAAAAAAAAAAATATATATATATATATTTTCTTCCCGTGTTCACATACCCTCGACGTCATTATATTAGACTATCGTGGGTGCTGAGGCACGGGGTATTCAGTGATGCCGCCGGTCGAAGAGACGCTTGAGGGCTATCTCTGCCGGGCTCGGCATCGCCACTTACAAGCCCTCTCTCCCTCAAAGCCTTGTAGGACAACCTCCACTTTAGTGGGAAGGGCTTATCAAGCAGCAGGTCAGGCTGGTGCTGCTCTGCACACTATGCTGTTTTTCAGGCGTACCAGGCTGACCTCCTGGACGACCTGAGTGTGGGTTCTGCACTTGACAAGCAAGCCTCAGACCCACCTCGGTCCTGACTGAAGGGAGGCTCAAAAGCAAAGCGTGGCGAGTTGTGCTCCTCCTCCCAGGGATTGGGGACAGTCTCGCCGCCTCAGCCAGCCCTCAAGCAAGACCTCAGGACTATAAATTCTAGTAAGAGAAAACCCTGACGGTCTTGCGCCTAGATTAGGGGTAGCTCCCTCGGGACGGGCGCGTGCTTCACTTCACCCCTCCCGGTACCCCCTTGAAGCCCCTCCATTCCCGCCACCTCTTGGTGTTTCGGGTTGCAGAGGCTTCGTCAAAATCGGGTGTTTTCGCTGTTCCTGCATTTTATTCAGGACGCTAAACACCTGACAACCCCTCAACAGGAAGTGTTAAAATATAATACCCATCTCAGAGATCCTGGCAGCATGGAAACTTCTGCCGGATATATTATTTTCTGTGGGTCTTATAAGGGCGTCAGGATTTAATTCTCTCACCGCTTTTCCGTGTTTCAACGGCGTGTTCTCACTACCAGAACTGGATTTCTTTTTGTAAAAAAAAAAAACTCAATCTCCTGGTTAAAGGGGCCATGGTATGTGTTCCCCTTCCAGAGAGAGAGTTAGGTTATTACACTAAATACTTCCCGCTTCCCATGGAGGGTGAGGGGTGGCGCCTGGCTTAGATCTTAAAGCTTGAACTACCCGTGGGTGTTCAAGTCCAAGATGATGCCTGTCAAGACGGTCGTGTCTCAAGCCCTACAACTCGTTTGGCTGGTCACCATCGATCTTATGACGCACTTCTATACTTCATTTAGAAGTTCTGCCACAACATGAAAGTTCCTGAGGTTCACTTCGGGGCGAAGTCTTCCAGGGTCAGGTTCTTTCACTCAGCCTAGCCCTTTTTACCCGCACATTCACAATGCATGATGTAGCTGGCTCCTTGCGACTCCGGGCATCTGCATTCTGAATTACGTAGACGACTGGCTGATCCTAGCGCAGTTCCAGGAACTGGCAGTTCAGCACAGGGACATCGTCTGAGCTCATCTGTTTCTCTGGGGTTGAGGCTCAACGCCAAGAAAAGCGTCCTCTCTCCCACTCAGAACACTGTCTATCGGGGCATTGTATGGAGTTCAATCTCAATGCGGGCACAACTGTCTCCCACTAGGATTGAGTCCATTCAGATCACCCTGAGCAAAGTCAGGCTAGGTCAAGGTTGCACTGTTATCAGTACCAACGATTTCCAGGTCTCAGGGCGAACGCGTCCACGGTGATCCCTCTGGACCTTCTGCTCATGAGACCGTTTCAGTTGTGGCCAAAAGCCAGGGGATTTCTTCCAAGGGCCAAAACCCCTAGGCTAAATAGGGTTACGCGCCTCAGGCTTCGTTCCCTTCCTATGTGGTTCAGACCCCGGTTTTCTGCCTTGGGTCCCACTCTAGGTGCGTCTTGTTGTCGCAGACTGCTAACGACAGACGCCTCCCTGATGGGCGGGGTAGCGGCCTTAAGTGGTCGTCCAGCTTAAGGGGATAGGAGGGTCATCAGCTCGGTTGTCACAGTCTCTGTCTCGGGTTGATGGCTGTATTTCTGGCCCTGAAATACCTCCTCCTGAGGCTGCCATGCCTTGGTGCGGGTGGACAATACAGTGGTAGCCTCTTACATAAATCTTCAAGGAGACCCACGTTTTTGTCAGCTGTATTTCTGACACGTCGGATTCTCCTTAGGGCCCAGGGTAAGCTCCTGTCACTCAGGTCAGTTATATCCCTGGATGCCCGTATACGGGAGCAGATTTACGGTCCAGACAGGAAATACCAACGGGGGAGTTAAGAACTCCACCCTAAGGTAGTAGTTGCCCAGAGTTCACCAGCAACGGTTTTTGCCTCTTACTGATAGCACCGTGCTGGCCAAACAGGGCTTGGTTCTCGGAGCTAATCTCTTCCCTCGATGGCTCGCCTTGGGCGATTCCGAACAGGAAGGATCTTCTATCTCAGGCACAGGTCAATATTTCATTCTTGCCCCAAATTGTGGAATCTTTCATGTTTGGCCCCTAAGGGTACCAACTGAGGGACACAGGGCTCTCTCCTGAGGTTATCGAGACCTATTTAAATGCCGGGCTTTTTCCACTTGGAACAAGTTTGGGTGAGATCTTAGGGCAGAAGAGGACCTCTTTGCCTCTATGAATAGCGCAATGTCTCCTCTACTTCTCCCTGAAATCACCCAGCCCCCTTGGATCTGGACGTTAAGACACATACATGACCCAGAATGCGTCTGTATGTGTTTCTCTCCCCGGTTTCTCTGCTCCCAGGAGTCTTGGCAATGTTCACCAGCAAGGGTCTTGCCTCCTAATAATGGCGCTGCGCTGGCCGAACAGGATATGTTTCTCGGAGTTAATTCCTCTCCTCGACGGCTCGCCTTGGGCGATTCGAACAGGGAGGACCTTCTCATCCTTGAGGTCATCGAGAGCATTTCAAGTGCTAGGGCTCCCTCCACTTGGAACTGATCTGGGTAGATTTTACAGGGCAGAAGAGGACCTCTTCGCCTCTGTTGATAGCGCAATGTCTCCTCTACTTCTCCCCGAGTCGCCCAGTCCCCCCCCCTCGGGAGGGGCTGAACGTAGAAACGAAAATGCGCCTACATGCGTTTCCTTCTGCTAAAGTTCTTATTACAGAACCAGCTAACTGCCAGTTTGCTTCAGTTCTGGATTTTCTGTAGAAAGAACTGTCAGCGGGCACTTGCCTCGCCACTGCCAGGCTGTATTTGGCCACTGCGGTTTGCCACGGCTTGGTGGGCGGGGTGCCCTCAAAGAGGCATTCTCATTATTGCCCGGGCCTACGAGGCGCGCGGTCAAGCTTCGCCAGTAGGTTTCAGGGCGCACTCTACCAGAGGGCACTCCTCCTCTAAAACCTTGGCTAGAGGTCTCCCTCTGCAGCAAGTTTGTGATGCGGCAGGTTGTCCTCTCCGCACACATTCATTAGATTTTTATAGTTTGGATGTTTTGCCACTCCGGGCTCTTATGCCCTTGAGTCGACATCTCAAGCTCATGTCTGGACAAGTTTGTGATGCGGCAGGCTGGTCCTCTCCGCTCACATTCATCAGTCTTTATGACAAGTTTGTGTTGCGATAGGGTTCTCTTCACACACACTCATCGAACTTTGTGGGCTAGATGCTTTGCTACTCCGGGCTCTTATGCCCTTGAGTCGACATCTCAGCCCATGCCTAAACAAGTTTGTGATGCGGCAGGTTGTCCCCCCGCACACATTCGTTGGACTTTTTTAGTTTGGATGTTTTGCCACTCCGGGCTCTTATGCCCTTGAGTCGACATCTCAGCTCATACCTGAACAAGATTGTGATGCGGCAGGCTGATCCTCTCCGCTCACATTCATCAGTTTTCATGACAAGTTTGTGTTGCGATAGGGTTCTCTTCGCACACATTCATCGAACTTTATGGGTTAGATGCTTTGCTACGCCGGGCTCTTATGCCCTTGAGTCGACATCTCAGCTCATGCCTGAGCAAGTTTGTGATGCGGCAGGCTGGTCCTCTCCGCTCACATTCATCAGTTTTATGGCAAGTTTGTGTTGCGATAGGGTTCTCTTCGCACACATTCATCGAACTTTATGGGCTAGATGCTTTGCTACTCCGGACTCTTATGTCCTTGAGTCGACATCTCAGCCCATGCCTAAACAAGTTTGTGATGCGGCAGGTTGTCCTCGCCGCACACATTCATTGGACTTTTTTAGTTTGGATGTTCTGCACTCCGGGCTCTCATGCCTTTGAGTCGACATCTCAGCTCATGCCTGAACAAGTTTGTGATGCGGCAGGCTGGTCCTCTCCACACACATTCATCAAAATTGAATGGTTTAGATGTTTATGCTACTCCGGGCTCTTATGCCCTTGAGTCGACATCTCAAGCTCATGTCTGAGACCTCTCGCTTTTTTGTGAGTACACTGCACAACCATAGGGGTCCGGACAGCCCCAAGTGCGGCGGCGTGGGTATTGCGTTCCCCGTAGCGCTTAGCAGCGCAACATCAAAGTGAAGCCTTTTGTAAATGGAACGTCTCGGGTTACATGTGTAACCCTTGTTCCCTGAAAAAGGCGGAACGAGATGTTGCGCTGCTTTGCCGCACTGGGACTGCTCTTCAAAAAGAAGTATCTGACGACACCTGGTGACGTATCCATTTATAGCCTGGCCTCAGGTGCATCTAATGATTACATCAACCGAGGCTATAAATTCCGGTCAATGTTCATTGACGTGTTCCACACATTATTTCAGCTCGGCTCACAGCGAAAGCTGTTCCCCGTAGCGCTTAGCAGCGCAACATCTCGTTCCGCCTTTTTCAGGGAACAAGGGTTACACATGTAACCCGAGACGTTTTCGATTAATGAGTAAAATAAGGTCTGTGGTCGCCAACATTGGTTATGGTTACTTAAGAACTACAACGGCTGTCTGCTAATGTAAAATCATTCTTGTAATAGTTGTAGTCCTTATGTATCAACGTAGCAAACAACCTTTTTAAAGAACACCACAGTTTCAAAAATGTATGTTTTTCTGACTAACCACTGGGTGGTGCCATGAAGATGGGGGGGGGGTTGCTGAGTGATTTCATGTGCTGAATAACATAATGTTTCTCACCATGCGTTTCATACACAATCTGGCAACTGGACAACCTTGGTATAATATATTGATGTGATTATTCATATAACGAGGTTTGGGCCATACAAATTACAGCGAAAAACTGGAGGGGGCGGGAGATGGGTGTGAAACATGGGAGACTCCCTGAGTTTTGACAGGTATGATGTAGATGCCTCATTCGGCTGGTTCAGATACGTCAACAGTGGTGCCATCTTGGATCGGTCAAGGAGAGCTGTTTGAATGTAAGTGAATGGAGAAGAATCCTCAAAACACTGCATAAACTTTTGAGTGGAAACAGTTCATCATGTAATTAATTGACTGACTGGGTGCTAATTTTCAGTATGTTTGCAATGATATATACATTTGTACAGGACTTTTTTATTTTGCAGTTTACTAAGGGATAAAAAAACCTGTTTTAGACGTGAAGTCAGAATTTCTTATATCATCTAAAATATGGAAAATCAGATCATCTGAAAGTTGGCTGGAAAGGACAACAGAATTTTGCAATTTGCAATTTACATTCATGTGTTGACTGACAGCTCTTGACCTATCCAATATGGCTAATGCGCTTACGTATCGTGGTCCATAGAAACAGCTGCTAATAAGGTATCTACATATGAATGAAATGAATGAATGAATGAATGAAATCTTTATTTCGAACAATTAAAATAAATTAATAATAAAATAAATAAATGAAGACAGCAATACGTATGAAATTTCCATACAAATAAATAAACACAAAATCAATAATCAACCTGTTCGAAAAGGGATAGGTAGAAGCCCTAGGCTTATCAAGACCTACCCCCAGTAACTACCCAAACCAATTCACAATCAAAGAAGATAAATCTAACATAACGTTTTACATAATACAAAAAAACCTGCTAAATTACAATAATGCTTTATCTTAGTATTAAGATAATGAAAACAATAAAATCATAAACAAAAAAAAAACATAATCAAACTGCATTTACAATCATAATGAATTATCATTCACCCTCTTCACTTCTGTACTTATCAAAAATAAAACTTTTATACCTTTTTTAAATTGCAACATATTAACACTTTGTTTGATCGAACTGCTCAGACCATTCCACAAAAGCACCCCACAAATCGAAATACACATGCTTTTGAGTTTTGTCCGAATCCTATGTTGACTCAAATTTAAATCCCTCTCAAGTTATAACCCCCAACCCTATATGTAAATAACTGTTGTATGTTTCCAGGCAGCTGTTTATTTATTGCTTTATAAATTAATTGAGCGGTCTTAAATTTAATCGAGATCATTAAACTTTAGAGTGTGCCATTTTAAATATAGTAAATTAGTATGCTCATGATATCCTACCTTATTTACTATCCTAATTGCTCTTTTTGTATTGTGCTTAATGTTTGTAAGGTGGTTTTGTAGGTGTTGCCCCATACTTCAACACAATAATTTAAATAAGGCAACACAAGGGAACAATACAAAATAAAAAGTGATTTTTTACTCAATACATGCCTTGCTTTCCCCATTACTCCAATACTCTGCGCTACTTTTTTTCTAACATATTTGATATGGGGTTTCCAACAAATTTTATGGTCAAGAATCACACCCAAAAATTTATTTTCATACACTCTTTCTATTTTAACATTATCAATCATAACTTTTACTTGTATATCGGTTTTACGATTACCAAACAGTATACATTTGGTTTTATCTAAATTTAACGATAATTTATTTAAGTCAAACCAAATTTTTAACTTATTAATTTCTGATGTGACCACCTCCAAAAGCTGCTTCAAATTTTCCCCTGAACAAAAAATATTGGTATCATCCATAAAAATCACAAATTTTAAGAGGTCAGTCACCCTACATATGTCATTTATGTACATAATAAATAATTTCGGACCCAATATTGACCCCTGTGGTACTCCACAGGTGATACCCAAGCACTCGATCTGTACTCACCCATTTGAACAAATTGAAGTCTGTTACTTATGTAACTTTTCATCCAATCTAATGCAACTCCTCTGATACCATACTTTTCCAGTTTATTGATTAACAAACGATGATCTATTGTATCGAAAGCTTTTTTAAATCAATAAATACTCCCACTGCGTACTGTTTGTTATATATAGCACTGGTAATGTCTTCAGTTAACTCCATTAGTGCCATTGATGTAGATCTGTTTGTCCTAAATCCATACTGACTGTCAACCAATAATTCATGCTTCTCAATAAAATTGTCCAATCTAATTACATACAATTTTTCTAATATTTTAGAGAACTGAGAGAGTAAAGACAATGGCCTATAATTCGTGAATTGATTTCTCTCTCCAGATTTATATAGTGGAATGATTTTTGCAATCTTCATTTTGCTTGGGAATACACCTGTTTTTAAAGACAAATTATAAATATGAGTTAACGGTTTAACGATTGCACCAATGACATCCTTAATTAAGACCATATCAATATCATTCACGTCTGTTGACTTTTTATTCTTACAATTATTAACAATTTCAATAATCTCAATTTCCTCCGCTGGTTTCAAAAACATAGAGTTAGGGTTACTATATAAATAATCGACTGCCTTCGCCTCACTTTCAATCTGAGGACTTTTAATAACATCAGCCAGCTTTGCTCCCACACTTACAAAGAAATTGTTAAACCCATTGACCACATCTTCCATGTTGCTTAATGTCCTCTCTTTTTCTATAAAATGCTGAGGGTATTTTTTATTCATTGGTCCATTCCTTATAACATTATTTAACACTTTCCATATACCCTTAATATCATTTTTATTATCATTTAATATTTTATTATAATAATCTTTCTTACTTCTCCTCATGATACTGGTCAATTTATTTTTATATATTTTATATTTATTCTCAGCTTCTTTAGTTCTGTGTTTTATAATTTCTTTATACAAGGTATTCTTTTTTTTACAAGCATTTTTTAATCCTTTTGTCATCCATGGTCTCTCTATAAATTTGTGCTTTATGGTTAATTGTTTTAAAGGACAGTGTTCATCATATAAAGATTTAACGGTGGACAGAAATGTTGCGTATGCATTATTGGTATCAGTCTCATCATACAATTTTTTCCAGTTATATG
The DNA here is from genome assembly GCF_025860055.1 of Xyrauchen texanus. NCBI lineage: Eukaryota > Metazoa > Chordata > Actinopteri > Cypriniformes > Catostomidae > Xyrauchen > Xyrauchen texanus. The sequence goes on from NC_068282.1 coordinate 30,671,976, forward strand.
CAAGTAATACACTTCTAAGTGTATTTATTGATTCAACAGTTCTGATTCTCCTGTAACTAACCTCATTAACTTCCTTATACTTCACATAATCACCCATACAAGTCACAAAAACTGGCAAATGATCACTTATGTCATTTAGTAACAAACCACTCTTTAGACTATCAGTCCATTCGGTTTGTGAATATGTTGTCTATTAGAGTTGCACAGTGTGATGATATTCTACTTGGTTTAGTTATAAGTGGGAAAAAACTCATGCTAAACATTAAATCGATAAATTCATCTGTCAGTTTATGCTTATTGGGATTTAAGAGATCTATATTAAAATCCCCACAAATGAACACTGCTTTTTGATCATTCTTAGTAAATAGACTTTCCATACTGTTCTTGAACATTTCGATATTTGAACCAGGGGCTCTGTATACACAGCTTACAATGACATTTTTCTTTTTTACCAAATTAATTTCAACCGTTATTATCTCCATTACATCATCAATGTTAGTTGTCATATTTTTCATAATTTTATATTTTAATCTTCTATCTACATACAATGCCACTCCACCTCCTTTTTTATTCTCTCTATTAACATAATTCAATTCATATCCATTTAACTCATAATCAGCACCCTTCTCGGAAGTAAGCCAGGTCTCAGATATGGCTATCACCTGAAATGGGTTGTTTAAATAAGTCAAGTACTCCTTGATGTAAAGAAAATTTGCATATAAGCTTCTGCTATTAAAATGAATCATTGACAATCCAGAATCAGATTTTATGTTCATGTTGAATTGATCATCAGAGTAATAACAACAGTTGTTGTTTATGTTGTTAAGAAAATTATTTTCAGGGTCAATATCATGTTCAAAACCATGTTGATTATGATCAGTGAATTTGAAAGTTTTTAAGTTCCAACCATCCCTCTCATCATTGTCACTCTCATTTCCAGCTGTTGTTAAGTTTAAACAGTCAAGCTCTTCAAAAGAGTCCATAGCAATTATAATTCAAATCAGTCCCACACAATGAAACAAATTACTCCCCTTACTAAATTTCATGATCAAGATTCACAGGTACTTGTCCAGCTCCTCAATGAATCTAACAGACAGTACTCTTGCTTCCTCAGGTGACCCGTTAAGTTTAATGAACACCTTGCAGTTGGTGGTCCAGGTTGACTGGATTTTCCCCTGCTTCCTTAGGAAGCGTGCCTTTCTGGCTATGTCTGCATTTGTTTTCGTCAGGTGTTCGTTCACATAAACATCAGTCCCTCTAAGCTTTTTTCCTTGCCTGAGCAAAGAAATTTTGTTTTTTCTGTTCGTAAATCGAATTATTATTGCAGGTTTGTCGTACTTGTTTTTCCGTTGTAAAGGATGACAAGCCTCAATATCGGTGTTGGATATTGATAAGCCTTTGCTGTGAAAAAAAGCATTCACCTGTTGCTCCACGGAGTCCATGTCTGCATCGATGAGCTCCCCACTGCCTGTCGTTGTCACCGCCCTAGCGTAAGAACGGGGCCTGGTCTCCAATCCGCTGACAACAATGTCGTTCATGCGGGAATGCTGCTCCATATCGGCCACGCGGCACTCCAGGCTGGCGATCCGCTTGTCCTTCTCCTCATTTTGTTTTTTCAGTTTCGCTCATCTTTTCGTAATTTCGCTCATCAAATCGATGATCATTTTCTGCTGCTTAGAGACAATCGAGATCTCCTCAGACAGAAAATCAAGCGATTTCTTTATTTCTTCGATCTCCTCGTTCTTCTTTGGCGGCATTTTCATGCACATGCGCAGTCATATACAGTAGCAACCGTACCTAGGTGATCATATAGATCATATAGATATCTATGGTGTGAGCACTTCAGGACTGTAGTGTCAACTACACGACCATTAGTCCCCGACTGAGGCCATCTGTATACTTGGTATTAAGATGAGTTTAGGGTGATCTGATCATAAGTGCAGAAGCGAGGCAGTTACACCAGGTCGTCTCTTTTGACCATTTGTTTTCTTATTTCGAGGAGAGAGTCTCTGATTTCATAAGGACACACATAAATCATTATGTCTGTTTTTTACTGAATGATAATAAAGTGCAAAAAGTAAAAGACTTTGAAAAGGTGGAACAATCATTTACCAAAGGGGACCTCCGTACAGCATGGCAGGGCATTAAGAACATGGCAGCTGTGAATATTGCCCCCACTTCCTGTAAGCTCATTCAGGTTGCAGGCAGCAGTCCAGCATCACTCCCCAATGACCTTAACGCCTTTTTCACTAGGTTTGAGACAGATAATAATATTCAGCTAAAGGAAGTCTTTTCTAAATTCAAACCTGGTGACTCCTCACTTACTATTAACATAAAGGATGTGGTGGGAGCCCTCAAGAAGACGAAAGTCAACACAGCAACAGGGCCAGACAAGATCAGCGGTCGTACTTTGAGGTACTGTGCTGAGCAGCTGGGGGGAGTGTTCCAGGTGTTGTTCCAGAGATCCCTGGATGATGGCACAGTTCCTCAGCTGTGGAAGGATTCCACAGTTATTCCAATCCCAAAAAAAAGTACTGTTAAGATCATGAACGACCTCAGGCCAGTGGCTATCACCTCTCTAGCCATGAAAGCTATGGAGAGGGTCATCAAAAAGCATATTATTAAGATTACGGATTTACAGATGGATCCACTTCAGTTTGCTTATCGCGCAGGTAGAGGGGTGGACGATGCAAAGGTTTTTATTACTGATACTATCCACAAACATCTGGATTCTCCGAACATGACAGCAAGACTCCTTTTCGCTGATTTCTACTCAGCATTTAACACCTTGCAGACACATATTCTTGCTGAGAAACTCTCTACTTTCCTCCTAGATGACCAACTGATTTTGTGGATAATCGACTTCCTTACCAACAGGTCACAGAGAGTCCTGGTCAATGACTCATTATCTGATGTCCTGTTCACATCTACTGGTTCCCCGCAAGGCTGTGTCCTCTCACCCCTGCTGTTTATTCTTTACACCGATGACTGTAGGTCCTCCCAGCCAAACTGCCATTTGGTAAAGTACGCTGATGACACAGTTCTCCTATCTTTGCTTTCGGGCTCCTTGCAGCACCGCAGCTCAGTTCTTCAAGAGTTTGTGGGATGGTGTGATAAATCCTGCCTAGAACTAAATGTGAACAAGACCAAGGATATGGTAGTGACCTATTCCAACAAGCAGAGGGAACTGGCTATGGCAGGATGTACCACTATCCATGGGAGGCCTGTAGAAATTGTTGAGGAATATAAGTATCTGGGTACAATCTTTGATAATCGGATGAAATTTAATTAAAACACGGAGGAGATCCTCAAGAAATGCCAGCAGTGGCACTATCTCCTGAGGAAACTCAACTCATTTGGGGTCAGCAAGGTCATCCTCAAAACATTCTACAATTCGTTTATTGAGAGTGTTATGACATTTTCCATCTCTTGCTGGTTCCACTCCACCACTCTACAAAATAAAAACCGCCTGCAAAACTCAGCTAAAGTCTGTTCCAAAATAATAGGACATCCGGTCAGAGCCCTTCCCATTGTATGTGAGCAGCAGATGCTGAGGTTAGCTGGCAGGATTTTACAGGACCCTTCACATGCTATGTTTCCTGCATTTGAGTGGCTTCCCTCTGGACGTCGGCTACGCTGTCCAAATTGCAGAACTCAGAGGTGAAGGGCAACCTTTGTACCTAAGGCTGTCCAGCTCCTGAACTCCCAACCATCTCTGAACTCCTTCTTAACCTGATTACTAGTTACTTCATGCCACTGCACACGCTCACACACTCAAGTACACGCACACTTTTTTAGTGATTCTAAATACTTGCAAGATCGGACTATGAGCTTATTATGCCTGAATCCATTTACTTATACTACAATCAAACTATATAGTATGTGAATTAATTGTCGATATCAATTGGTAAATGCTGCTTGGATTTGTTGACAATGCTGATATATATCTGTCTATTTATTTTTTAAAATATAAGGTTATCTTTATCTTTATTATGAAAGATTTATTTGTACTAATCTACGGGTCTCGCAATTGCCCCATGGGGATAAATAAAGTTTTTGAAATTGAAATTGAAAGACGAAAGAGAAAGCGCTAAACACCAGTAGAGATTTTCTTCCCAAACATGACATTTGGAGCAGAATTCTGAGTGCAGTACCTGTAATTGAGCTTCTAATGTGCATGCTGCTCATTTCTGTGTCCCTATTGTACATGTCCATGCATTTGCTTTTTTACATTTTCTGATCGTAAGCTTATTTCCCTTTAAATCCGCACCGTTTATATGCCTGCCTGTCAGTCTTCTCAAGCACAGCTGTCAGTCAAAGTTTAGCACTAATTTTACCCTGTTGAAACAATATGGTGTCCATTTAGTGCACTTGAAGTCACATTTTGTAATTGTCATTTAATCTCAGTTTCATACTAAATGTAGAAATTATCATATCAGCTTTCCCAGCAAAGATGAGTAAAATAAGATATATTCTTTATTAAAATGTCAAACTCAATCTAAAAAATTATGTTTTTCTGAAGTGTTTAGAATCTAAAGATAAATAAAATATAGATAATGTTGACTAAAATATGTATTCATTATTTTTCAACTTTTTTAACTTTAACTCACTTGAAAAATGGACAAAACTGTCAATTAAGAATCATTATGGCAATTTCAAGAAAAATGAATGGGGTGCACAAAATATTGTGATATTTTATAACATGCTTTCCCTTTAGGATATTTCTGATCAAAATATATAATAATCATCAATGGACATTGAATGTACCCTAAATTATAAAATGAGCCAGTTGTATCCAGATAACAAAAAAGAGTTAGCATTTAAACCTTTTGAAAGTGGTTGGAATCCGTTCCTGACCACCTCTGAATGTGGTTTAAATGATCTGATCACTGAAAATGCATGTTAATGCAAGGTGTAAATGGGGCCACAGATGTCTGTCACTGTACATCATTGGTAATGTAATCATAGATTGTCCTCTTTTCCATAGCATATACAAGACTGTAATTGAGAGGATGACCAATTTTACCAGAGAAAATACTTTTAGGATCTGTGTGGCTGCTGCTGCATTCAGGAAGTATTAGGTTAACCAAGGAAAGTTTGAGATCATTGAAAGTTTTTGTTTCCTCCTCCTCTACATCAAACTCTCCAGGGGGCAAGCGGTCCACTAGTTAGCAATGAGCAAAACGAAAATGTATTTCAGGGAGTTTCTCAGCTGTTGGCCGCACACGGCTACCACCGGACCTACCAACAATGTAGGGAAAAGTTAAAAAAATATAAAAGTCACTACAGAACCATCAAGGAAAAGTGGAAGTGTTTCGACCAAATGGACACTATCTAAACCGGCGAGCAATGGGATGGAGAGTGCCACGTCGTTGATCCACGATGGAGGATGGTATGTTTTGTTACATTAACTCTATACTCTGCTTGAAAGCTTCACTTTATTTAGTTGACCAGATACTGGAAAGCTTGCTTCTTAAACAACCAGGCCAATTTAACTGTTACACTTGTGTAAAATCACCATGGAACAACTGCATTATGCAGCACAATTGCTAGTAGCTAACAGCTAGCGGTCATGTTATTGTTTATTGTTTGTGTTTAAGATGATGTCACGGCAGTAGAGGCTGCAGCGACTATGACAATCAGCCTATAATCCCACCAACATTGAGGTGGTACTAAACTGCAATGGAAACGCAAGCTCAGAAAAGTAAAGCGAGCAGAGTTGAGTAGAGTTGAACTGTAACTTGCAGTTTAAAAGTGCCATTAGACTTGCCTTTTTTTTGCCAGGACATTGACCCTGTTAAACTCCAGGAGGCCTTGTTTTTTTTTTTTTATTTTTTTTTTTTATGATGAGTGTCTGTTTCATTATATATATTTTTTTTTATATAATTTTATTTGTAACAGTTTTTTATAACACAAAACATATCCAAGTCTCACAAAATGTTTACAGAAAAATTGTTATACATAAAATAAAATAAAAAAACACCCCCCACCCACCCCGCACCAGACAGAGAGAAATAGATTACACTTTAAATCACTCAATCAAGCTTAAACAAAAAAAACAAACAAAAAAAAAAAAAAAATTGACAATGGAGTGAAGAAATAAAAGAGATAAGTCATCCATATTACATATATGCCCAAACATATTTCAACTCTTAGAAAGATACTTAAGGAAGGGGCCCCAGACTTTATCAAATTTTTTAGAGGCATCAGCTTTAGAAAAACGAATCCTTGCGAGCTTGAGGGCAGCAACCATTTCAGCCAGCCATTTATGAAAGCTGGGTGGTACAATGGACTTCCAGTCCATCAAGATCACCCTTTTGGCCACCACCATACCAAACATAAGAGACAGTTGTTGAGAATGTGTCAAAGCTAATATAGGGTCAGAACACCCAAACAAAGCCAACTCAAAATCTGGACTGATTTCTTCTCCAAAAACATTTGAGTACCACAAAAAAAATATTATTCCAAAACTCAGAAATCTCAGGGCAAAACCAAAAAGTATGAGCATGCGTCCCGTCAGAGCTCTTGCATCTATCGCATAACGGGGAAACTGAAGGGTAAATTTTATTAAGTTTAAATTTGGTATAGTGTAATCTATGCAACATTTTAAACTGAATAAGTTGTAATCTTGCATTAATAGAACAATTATGAATTCGCTTCAGTCCTTCTTCCCAAATCTCATTTGAGATATTAATTCCCGCGTCATTTTCCCATGCTACTTTGATGTGCTCTGAAGAGACTGGAAATTGAGATACAAACAAGGAAACAAACCGTGACACCAACTGTTTGGCATTAGGGGGTTGACCCAAAAGACAATACATATTATGATCCTGAGGCAACCCCTGAAACTCATTAAAAGAATGTTTAATGAAATGGCGCACCTGTAGATATCGGAAAAAGTGTGATTGGGAAAGATCAAATTTTTTATACAAGTGCTCGAAAGTGCCAAATTTTCCATCTATATAGAAGTCCTTAATCATGGTCAGTCCTTTGCTTCTCCACTGTGAAAATACCGTATCTGACTGGCCAGGCAAAAAATTATGATTCTCACAAATGGACTGGAACACTGAAGGACGTGTAATATTCAACACAGTCTTCAATTGATTTAAAATTCTAATGGAATTGAGCACAACATAATTTTTACATTGTAACTTCTTTAAAGATACAGGGTTCGAAAAAAGAATAGCGGCAAGAGAGCTACCAACAACTGACTGAGCCTCCATGTACAGCCACTTGGGTTGGGTGTCCATCAAGTTCTCGCCAGCTTGATCACTAATCCGCCAGAACATCGTAGCCCTGGCATTAGCAGCCCAATAATAATGACGGAAAACAGGTAGCGCTAGACCACCCAACTCTTTCGGCTTCTGCAAATGGGCCTTCGAAATTCTATGCGATTTATAACCCCAAATAAATGGCAAAATGACGGAATCTAATTGTTTAAAAAAAGAATGTGACAAATATATAGGCAGGTTCTGAAAAAGATAGACAAAGCGAGGCAGAGAAACCATTTTAATAGCATTGACCCGACCAATTAAAGATAACGGTAGCACCCTCCATTTATCAATATATAATTTTAACTTATTCATGGCTTCTGTAAAATTTAGACTGAAAATTTGTTTACATTTTTTAGGAATAGTTAACCCCAAGTAAGTGAAATGATCCTCTGTTATTCTAAAAGGTAATGACCTCTGAAACTGAGCATCTAGCCCCTCACCCAAGGGCATGAATACACTCTTCTCCCAATTAACAGAATAACCAGAAAAAGAGCCAAACACCTCAAGTGATTCCATTAAAAAAGGCAAAGCAGAAGAGGGATCACTCAAATATAAAAGCAAGTCATCTGCATATAATGACAGTTTAACCTCAGAATGACCACATGATATACCCCTGATCTCAGAATGATTACGAAGATGGATGGCCAGGGGTTCTAAAGCTAGATCAAATAGCAATGGGCTTAAACAACAGCCCTGACGCGTACCACGCTGAAGAGGAAAGAAAGCAGACCTATCCGAATTAGTAAGTATTGCAGATTTAGGGGAAATATAAAGCATTTTTATGATTCGTTTGTAATTCTCACCAAAACCAACACAGAAAACATATAACTCCATTCTATTCGATCGAAGGCCTTTTCAGCATCTAAAGAAAGAACAGCTGCCTTAGATATCTTACTCCGATTACTGTATACAATATTTAGCAGGCGACGTGAATTAAAAAATGAAAATCTTCCTGGGATGAAGCCAGTTTGGTCTGGGTGAATTAACGAGGCCACATGCTTATTCAGACGAGTGGCCAGGATCTTGGCAATAATTTTTTGATCGCAATTGAGAAGACTTATGGGCCTGTAACTAGAAGGCTCCGTAACATCTCTATCTTTTTTCTTCAAAAGGCAAATATGTGCCTCATAAAAAGAGTCAGGAAATATTTCCTTCTCAATCGAATGATTTATCATTCTAAGTAACAAAGGAGCAATAGCATTTGCATTAGCCTTATAGAATTCCACACCAAACCCATCAGGGCCCGTGGCTTTCCCATTGGAAAAGGAATTAATTGCCTCCAAAATTTCACAGAGAGTAAACGGTTCCTCTAATTCCTCTCTGGCACATTCATTAAGTTTTGGAAAATGCACTGCATCAAATTGGCACCCTGTAGTGTTCAGCTCAGAACAATTGGAAGAGTAAAGCTGCTTATAAAATTCAACAAAACGATTATTAATTTCTTTAGGATGTGTTACTAAAGTACCATTCCGAGATTTTATTTGATGAATGGCCCTACTAGCCTGCACACCTCTTAGTTGCCTGGCAAGAAGCTTATCTGCCTTATCTCCCAATTCAAACGGTTTCTGTTTAAGTTTAATTAACAAGTTAGAGACATGATCACTCAAAATAGAGTTATATTCATATTTCAACTTAAGAATAGCGTTAAGGTCACTCTGAGCTTTAGATGAACGAAATGTTTGTTCTAAAGATGGAAGTGTGGATTCTATCTCAGCCAGGCGCTTGCGCTTCTCCCTCCTAGACGAGGATTCATATGCAATAATATGACCTCTTAACACTACTTTACATTTTTCCCACAAACAAGAGTCTGAAACATCCCCCTTGTCGTTAGTCTCCAAAAATTGTTGTAAAAACTCAGACATGAAAGACTGAAACTTTTTATCCACTAATAATTGAGGATTGAAATGCCAACAATACTGCGCCTTTGGTAATGACATTTTCAGACCCATAGAAATAGGGCTATGATCAAAAATCTAAATATTGTGATATTTGGACTGAGTCACCCCCTGAATAAGTTTGGAGTCAATAATAAAGTAATCAATTCGTGTATAGGATTTATGAACATGGGAAAAGAAAGAATAATCACGAGCCGTCGGGTTAAGTAATCTCCATATATCCACAAGATTCATGGATTTTATCAAATTATTTAAAACACCAACAGATTGCGTAGGATGAGAAACTTGTGAAGAATAACGATCAAGATGAGGATCCAAATAGCAGTTAAAGTCTCCAGCAATTATCAAATTAGTCGAGTTAGTATGTGGAATAAGCCCAAATAATTTCCTGAAAAAACAGGGTCATCTATATTTGGGCCATAAATATTAACACATGTAATCGGGAAATTATTAATGGATCCGGATACAATAATATATCTTCCCGCAGGGTCAGACACCACAGAGTGCATTCGGAAAGGAATAGATTTCCTAAAAAGTATAGCCACCCCTCTTGCTTTAGAGGAAAAAGTGGCTTGATGAACTTGTGAGATCCAACTTGCCCTAAGCCGCGTCTGTTCGCTGGGTCTAATATGGGTTTCCTGAAGAAAAATAATGTCAGCCGACAATGACTTTAAATGTGCAAACACTTTTCCCCTTTTAATCGGGTGTCCCATTCCTCTTACATTCCAACTGACAAATGTAATATTCATTTCGGCATCACTATTGTTATTAGTAATAGTGCCACTCATACAAAAACATCCTTAAAAAAAATAAACACAAAAATAGTAATAATCGTAGCAAGAGTAACATTGTCTGGTGCAAAAAAAAAAAAAAAACATAAAAAGAACTTACGAACTCCCCACAGCTGCTCCAAGAACCGAAGCAGCAAGTATTCCCCATCCTCTCGGAGACAACAAGAGTGCAAAGTAAGTCAAACATAGCTTACCTTAGCCCAAAAAGAGCAGAAATAATGAAAAACAAGGAGTAACACACACACCAAAAAACCCTGCTCTCCCCGCGCAAACAACCATTCATCTGAATTAACGTTAAGTACCACGATGAAAATAGCAAAATATTCCAAAAAATAGTCCACTTCTGTTAGTTGAGTACCACACACAGGTTAAGATGAGTGAAGTCAAACATAGAAGTTACGCTGAATCATTCGACAAGTTATCCACAAACTTCTTAGCCTCCTCCGGAGATTCAAAAGAGCACTCCCGACCGTTATAATGCAGTGTCAGTTTCGCTGGAAAACGCAGGGACCATTTCAATCCAGCCTCCCGTAGAGCTTTCGTGACTGAACTGAAGGCACGTCGCCGAGCGGTCACCTCCGCTGTATAGTCAGGGAAGATGTGAATCCGCTTTCCTTTATATTCCAGAGGAAACTTTTCACGGCTCAGACGAAGGATTAAATCTTTGTTCCGATCGTTGTGGATCCGTGCGATAATAGTGCGAGGTCTCTGGCCTTCAGACGGCTTGGGTAACAGGGCCCGATGAGCTCGGTCAATTTTCACAGGTTTATGAAAGTTGTCTCGGCCGAAGAGCTCAGTAATCAAGTCCGAAATAAACACCGAGGGGCGCCCCCGCTCCTCTCCCTCGCTTATTCCCACAAATTTGAGGTTCAGCCTGCGAGAGCGTCCTTCCAAGTCATTCAGTTTAGTCCACAGAGATTTATCAAATCTTCACACACCTTTTCGACCGCACCGAGGCGTCGAAAAGGTGTGTCACCGTATCGTTCAGGGCACCTTCTATCTCTACTATTTTCTGTTTAACACCGGCCTGTTCTGACTGCAAGTTAACCAGCGTGGCGTCCAACGCATCCAAGCGAACACTTAGAGCTGTCATCTTGTCCTCTATCAGTTTTTTTAAATCATCTCCTTGGGCACCGATTGCAGCAAGTATCGCGTTCACATTTCCCTGTGCGATAGAATCACTTGGATTGGTGTCCTCCTTAATAGCTGCAAAGGATTTTGAAGATTTCTTCTTCGCCATTTTGCGGACACAGAGTCAGTCAGTGAATAACGAAAATCACGCTCAACGCACTTAAATTTCATGAGAAACTTAAAGCAACTGACGACTGGTAACTCTCAAAAGAACATAATCACCTGTAAAGTGACTAGCTGGTACTTAATTTACAAAAACATTCAAAATATAGTGTCAGCGGGGAAGAGCTCTGTAAAAAGCGACTACTCCATAAACTGCGCGCATGCGCCCCTCCAGGAGGCCTTGTTTAGCTCTACGATTTTCAGTCCTTCAGATCTGACATGAGCCTGTGTGTAACATGCAGTGGCTTGACACCAGAGTTTTAATGGAAATTGTATCCTGTTCTCCTCAACCGTACCTGTAGAGGTTTTTCCTCAGGGAACCACTTGGACCAGGTCTGGAGGGGGTAAGATTATGGCAACCATCAGCAGTTTTACATTCCATAAGTCCAAAAATCCATACTTTCCTACTACGCCAAATACAGTATGGCAACAGAGTAGTAGGGCTAGGCGGTATAGCTGCAAAAATTATATCTCAGTATTTTTCATGTGATATATATCTTGATAATGATGTTATTTGTTCTAAAGTGGCATTAAAAGTGTTTTTTTATTTAAAGGGACCATAATTTCAACCAAACAGCCATTGTAGCCAAGAATACATTTAAGGCATGTTTTCCTAGGAAACATATGAAAAACTATGTTTAATTATTTTTTTTTAGATGCAACAATAGAGTAATAAAAAGCAATATTTACCTACATATATATTTACAATTTTTTTTTTTTTTTTTTTTATGAACAGGGTGTGCAAAAACTACAAGGTCACTCACTTTTTGGAGCCCAGTTTAATTTTATTATAACACTATACAATTCTGTACTATTATTATTATGAGGATTATACTGGTTTTGTACAATTGCAATATATTTTATTGTCATATTTACTTCATTTGGAGCTTTTATTTTGATGGAAAACTGAAAGTACAGTGTGTTTTTGACAGCTTGCAATGTTGCTCAGTACAAATTAGGTGAAACACTGTCATCTTCTTTTCTGTGATACCTTGTCCCATTTTTAGTTTGTATAATAACTTGAAGGAATTACGTGAATGTGTGAACCTGCAGCACTTTGCTTTCACAATGGACACAGACTGCTTAATGGAGCGTATAATGAGCACCGCTCATGAACCCAGACCATGCATTAATTGCATTAAATCACAGCTGTTTGCTGTTTAATAATCACATATGACAATACTAAGATTTGTATGCTATTTTGATGAATTGTGCAGCCCTAAAGGATCGTGACATTTGTCTAATGACATGCTCTTTAGGAAATACTGTGGCCAAATAAAAAGCACACTACAATAATCACAATATTCTCTATATTGCTTGATTTTTCTATTGCCAGCAAAATCATCATGATTCAAAGCGTTGGATTTAAAAAAAATGGCAGAGAACGGAGTCAGGTGCCCTGCAACATAGCTCCCTGCCCTTTGTTTTAGGTCATGTTGGTGTGTACACTACACGACTAATTGCAGACTAGGTGTATGAACTACAAGACCATTCGTTCCTGACTGAAACTATGATCCCAAAATTCTAATTCACAAACTCACACACATTGCAATGGGAGAGTGTATTCATGATAACAAAATAAAGAAGACGCTGAAAATAATGTTGAGACAGCAGTTTGGGAGACACAGGTGATGTTTTATTGTATTATATAAGAATTTTTTGTCTCTTGCTTCCCAATGTCTCACTCTTTGGAAGAGTGTGCACACCTGATGACTCGTCTGCCAGATTTGAAACAGGTTTGAAATCCATGGTAGTGTCTGCAACTTACTGGTGATCACAAGAGCAGGGCCGTAGCCAATGGGGTGATAGGTGTTATTGATTCTAGGGGCCCACAGGTCCAGTCAGGCCCACAACAAAATTTAAGATGAATTTATTAATATGAAAGGCCCAATATACCCCTGCACAAGAGTGTGCATACTACCGTTGGTCGTGCAATCTGAGACTTCTAATCAGACTAGTTGCTGACTCAAAGAAATCAAAGGAGATGAGCTTTAGTTGTGTAATGTGCGTTTGGCTAAAGGCACCAAAAATGTTAAGTTTTACTACAAAGTTGCAAAAGATGCAAAGAACTTGAGATACTTGCCGAAAGCAATTTCTGAAGAGACAAGCAGTATTTAGAAATGCATTTGCTTCTCTTCATTTCAGTTTTGCTTGTCAGGGAAGGTGAGTGAACAAGCTATTTGTTATTAATAGTTGTTCATTTCAGCAAATTAGGCCAGATAGTTGACCATCAGAGATTTGGTACCCAATGCATTTCTCTTCAGCTGTTTTTGTGGTTAAGGGGATTAAAGGTAAACCTCAGAGTATCCTTTCCCTTACTAATTGACTCATTAATTTAATTGAGTCAGTTAGTAAGGCTTTGCTGTTCTCAGTCTGGTGGAGGTACTGATGACTGCACACTTCAAGGCACTTACAGCATCACACCTATTCAAAAGAACCAACTCCTTGTAGATATTGGTGTTTAAAATTGTTTACATTTTATAAAATCAGCTTCTACACTCTTGATACCATGGTTACTACAAAGAAGACAGCACTTATAAAATAGTCATTGTATGATGTGCACAAATACTGATTTTCGAATTAGTTCCAATTGTCTTAAAGGCATAGTTCAAAATGTTGTTCCAAACCAGTATGATTTTTTTCCGTGGAACTTTCTGAGCCTGTGTGTAACATGCAGTGACTTGAAGATCAAGGCAAACATTCTGCCTAACCTCTCCTTTTGTGTTTCATGGAAGAAAGAAAGTCGTAGGATATAGGTTTGGAACAACATATGGGTGATCACATTTTGTGAACTATCTCTTTAACTCCACAGATCCCATTTTTGTCCCAGTACATGGAGTACCTAAGAAGATGGTAAATGCTGTATTTGCTGAGGTTACACCCTAACATACCAGATGTTCATGATGTACAGATCTCTAAGCATCTTACAGAAAGGTATGTACATCAACTACAGAAATCACTCATAAGGAACAATGATACATAGGGCCACTTGCTGTGGGCTAGTTAATTAGGTGTCACCAGATGGACGCTGTGGTCATGTTATTGCCTACATGGAGACACAGAAAACTAAGAAGGCTGTGATTCTGCACAAACTTGCTGGCTAGAGAAGCAAAAGGTTGCCTAGCAACTGTAGAACACCGTAGGGAATAAAGAAACAAAATTGGTTCAGCACCTAAACCAAAACAGCACATATCATGATGTCTTTGACTTCTTTTGTCTTTTAGCCAAGGTGTGGAAGAATAGGAGTTTGTGGATGTGGCTTCAAGAAAACATATACCATACTCTATTGTCTCACTCTGGCTTGTCTATTAATATACTTAATGCTTAAGTTTGAATATCAAGGTTGTGCTGATATGCCATGATTTCCCTTGAGATGTGCAGAGAATCTGAGCTTCTGTTTTGTGTAAGCGTGACCCTATGAATGACCTCAGCACTCATAATTCTCACCCTCCACAAGCCCTTATCTTCTATCAAGGGCCCTGTGTTGTGACAACTACATTACACAAACTGGTTCTGGTTCAACCAGATTTATTTTATCTAGCCAAGTGTATCTGATGATGTTTAAATGTCACAGATTCTGTCTGAATTAAACTGATTAGGATTTTAGAAAAGTTCTGAAAAAATATGTCTTCGTGCAATACCGTCAATGAGAAGATTTCAATTGTATAATAACCATCCATTTTAAAACAAAGGTATATAGTGAAACCTTAAAACAGTTACATCCCTACTGCCTACATTGCAGGAAAATTATGACGTTTATTTTTTAATTAGATAGTTGCTGAGGCATTTTGACTCTCTAGTCAGTCCCCGCTTTACATTAGCTGCACAATTCACGTTGTGTGTGTTCCGCACATCTGATTGGCTAGGTGTTTCGACCGCACCATTTACACAATAACAGTGGGGGGATCAGAATCAGATGACAAGTTGAAACGTGTTTTAATGATAACAATTAATGTATGTATCATGTAAATTCTTATACACTCTATTTTCGGTGATATAGGGCAGTAAGTAAATTGTTGAACTTGATCCGATTAAGGGTCAACCATAGACCTTTGCATGGCCCCTCCTGGGCCTTGGGCCTGGGGTCATCTGTACCCTTTGACCCCCCCTGACAGCGGGCCTGTGTCTCAGTGTACACATCTTGGTTGTGATTGTCTTAAGGATAGCAAAGATTTACTGCAAAGATCTTGCACCTGACCTACCAGCTCACTGCTTGATGACTATGTTGAAATGGATTTATAGATTATGTCTGTGTAAAATCTAGAATCCATTTGTTTACTGTAAGCAGCCATTGACTTACATGGAATTAATCTGGGAGCCAGGCAATGCTTATTTCCAAACAATGATCCTCCAACTGCTTACAAGAGACTATAATAAATGTAACATCTCACACTGATAAAAATTCTAACTAAATAAACTGAAGTTTGAAGACAGATTCATGAGGTCTTTAAGGAGAAATTAGATTAGATTCAACTTTATTGTCATTGTGCAAAATACAAGTACAGAGCCAATGAAATGCAGTTAGCGTCTAACCAGAAGTGCAAATAGCAATATGTGTATATAATATATATGTATAAATATGTAAGTATATACAATATTGTTTTTTTGAGTGCAAAGTTGATGATGTAGAGAAGCAGAGACCAACTCAATGAAAATGTCTATGAATACAGTACAAGGTGCAAATGAAGAAGCATAAAACTTAAGGTGCATTGCACAGAATGAGGTATAAATATGTAAATGTGTAAATATTTATATGGCCGGTGACCATAACGGTGCAAGCAGCTTCAGGAGGTAGAAGTTATGTGCAAGAAATGTGCAAGAGAATGTGCGAAAAAAAAAAAAAATTATATAAATTCATAAAAAATAAATTAAAAAAATACAAATATGTAGTAAGGTTGGGATGTAGTGTTCAGCGCCTGAGTTTAGAGTTCAGTAGGCTGACATCTTAGGGAAAGAAACTGTTCCTGAGTCTGCTGGTGCGACATTGAAGACTCCTATAGTATCTCCCAGGAGTAAACAGAAAGTTCCCAGAACTTTCAAGCTCCAAAACTCACATAAAGGCAGCATAAACATAATCTGTTTGAGTCCAGTGGTTAAATGTATGTCTTCAGAAGTGAAATGATTGGTGTGGGTGAGAAATAGATCAATATATAAGTCATTTTTTATTATAAATTATCCACTTTCACATTCTAAAATTGAAAGTGAAAATTCATAGTAAAAAGGACTTAAATATTGATCTTTTTCTGAAGACATATATTAAACCACTGGAGTCATATGGATTAATTTGACTACTTTTACTTCAGCAGAAGAAAGAAAATCATACAGATTTGGGATGGCATGAGGGTGAGTAAATGATGAGAGAATTGACATTTTTGGGCGACCTATCCCTTTGAAGCATATGTTTATACTATGCGCTGCATTGTTTTAAAATGAGTTTGTTGAGGAAAATAAATGAATAAAGTCAAGTCCATACTGCACCCATGAGTAGTTTTATCCAATCATGATCTCTCTTCGAGTTCACCCAGGTTAAGGTCACTTCAGGGGAGTGCACAAACAGGAGAAATCCAACCAGGCAAACATCTTATCAGAACAAAACCGTCAATGCATTTTGTAATTTTTAGACAAACTAAATAAAGCCAGTTCACCCAGCAAGTGTAAATAAGCCTAAGATGTGTGAAGCTCGCCAAAACAATGATGTGAGTACCGCGTCAACATAAACAATAGACTTAATAGCTATCCGATTTGTGGAGTCACTTTCCCCGGGGGAATGTGTGTGATTATGTTTGTCCCTTCAGGAATAGTTGTAGAAGCATCCATCCAGCTTCAGTGAGAAAGGTATTCTGTCTCCAATTTCTGATTTTTTTTTTGGCAATTAAGTGTAGAAGCACCACTTTTTTTGCGATATGTGGCTTTGTGTTCGCTGAGGAAAAATAGCAGGATGATGTCTTGTTCTTCAGTGTGAGAAAAAGCTCATTTGTCACTTGACGAGACCACAAGTGCCAGACATCTAAAGGAAGATCCAAATGCAGAGGAACAATTTAACAGTTTATTTATAACAGTGATGAATAAACAGGCCAAATGAAAGTATGTAGACCCAGCTCAGACTGCAGTGGGAGAGAGACTAGCAATAGTCCACACACAAGGCACCCAGGTGCAGAGAACCAGAGGAATGATGACTGGAGGAGAGACTGATAAGGTACAACCTGCTGGAGATACAGACCAGAGGCAAACAGCCTCTGACTGAACAGACAGAGAACAAGACTGATTGACAGAGGCAAGACTGAATGCAGTAGCAGTCTGATGACAAATAACACACAGTGGTGCTTAAATAGTGAAGGGAGAAATTATGACACACAAGGTAACGAACACAGAATGAGCCGAGTGAACTCACTGACTGTGGCAGTACCCAGTTTATGAGAGGAAAGTCGGAGAGGGATGTTCTTAGAGGAAAGCTAAACCTTCTGGCCACTTAGACTGGCGTCGGTCTGCTAACTCTTTCTGTTGACTGCCAGTCCTGAGAAGGGCTTCTCTGGGTAGTCTCAAGGTGCGTTGGCACCTTTGAATAAAGGCATGGGCAGAGTGAACAACGGCATCAGGTTCTTGAGTCAGAAAGCAATGTGGCTGATAACCGAGGCAGCACTGGAAGGGTGATAACCCCATAGACGATGACGGTAAGGAGATGTGAGCGTACTGGACCCAGCACAAATGTGAACTCCTGGACGATGAATTCCGTGAGGCCATGCAGCACAGGGCTCTTTCTTGGTCTTGATTAGTGCATCAGGCTTAACGTTCTTAGAGCATGGATGATATGAAAGGACGAAGTCGAAATTTGCAAAGAAATGTGCCCAGCAAGCCTGTCTCAAATTTATGTTTAGTTCCAGCGGATATATTCAAGGCTCCTCTGGTAAGTCCAAGGCTCTTTTGGTAAGTCATTGGTTAGAGGTTACCCCCTCTAACCAATGACGCCATTCGCCCAAGTCCAGTTTGACATCCGTGACATCGTAATTCCATTCTGAGTGAGTAAGGCGTTGAGAATAAAAGGTGACAAATGGAGATATCCAAAATGTGCAGTGTTGGGGGTACTCCAGGACCAGGGTTGGGAACCACTGGCCTGAAAGAAACCATCTTTTTTCTCTGTGAAGAAGAACCCCGCCCCTGCCGGAGAGGAAGAATGGCAGATGAGGCCGGCAGCCAAAGAATCGTTTACAGTATATACTTATCTGGGGCAGAGAGCGAATCAGTGGTGCAGTCATACGGCCGAGGAGGAAGGATCGTGGCGCTCGACCAGCTGAACACTGCTCCCAGGTCATGGTAAGCCACGGAGACCAGACAAATTCACCGACTCATCCTGCAACATAGAACAAGATTTAACAGAGAAAACAGCAGAGATGAGACAACAAGACAAACATTAAGGTCTCCAGGCAAGAATGGTGTTGGTGGTTGATGTATATTCACATTTCAAATGTATTAAAAACATGATACATTTTTAAATATATACATGTTACAATAAAAGTAATTTGTTAAATATATTAAATACAATGCCCCAAATACCCTGTAAATATGGTAACTTTCTAAAGGGTTTTTAAATGATCTTTCTCTTTGAGGCAAGATCACAGTAGCTCTAATAAATAGGCCTAATAAACAGTAGCCAACAAATAATGTTGTATTTTTGGAATTACCATTACTTGTATATAGAAAAGCCACTAGAGGGAGTCACTGAACTAGGAAAAGGTTACATTCCTGCAATATACAACAGCAAGTTTCCATGAACAACTTCGGTCTGAGTATTTAGTACAAAAGAAAAATGAAAAGATGTCAGTCCATTGATCAGTACAGCTGGGTGCATGAGTTGCGTAATTTTTAAAAAGTTCTGATGTCTTGTTTTTGATGGAAATTTGTATATCCTGCTACAAGAAAATCTGAATTCTTTTGAATATCTATCGCACCGTTAATCGGCATAATGTGGGATTATATTGGACTATGTGCATGTTTGAATGATTATGCAACAAGTGCAATGCTTCAGGTGAGCACTCCTCCTCTCTGAGAAGAGGACAGCACATCAAGGGCCCCTTCAAGCATATGAATACTGTGTTTTCATTGTCAAGGCCCTGGTGTGGGGTCGCTGCTCCTTTAAAAAAACAATAGTGTTTGAGAAAATCTGAAGTTTCACTGTCAGAGCTAGCCTAGTGTTGTAATAACATGCTCAGCATAGCACTGAGGGCTGGTCAGGCATGCATCTCACAGAGAGTAATTCAGAACACAGCTGTAGTTCACACGAATGGCTTCAGAACTAAAGGTTTTTTTGTTGAATGCTTAAACAGAGAGCAGGCTGGAATGCATCAAGTGTAATATAATCAGTGATGTAGTGTCATATTTTGCTGGTTCTCTTGGCTGAGAAAGGTTGTTTTACCCCTAGATGAAGGAAGTGTGGGAAAAAATTCCTTCCTCTAACAGGACACCAAGGGCAGCAGGTTTAGTTTCAGTCCCTCTTTTGTTTGGATCAGTGGCTCACTGTCTCAGAACTCACGGCCCGTGTGGATTCCTGGCTGGTGAGCTTGCATAATGATGCGCTATAATCTAAAAGACATGCCGGATGTCAGCATCCGTCAATGGGAAATGTTCAAACTGTAAGAGAACTAGAAAGAAACTCTTGAGTGTCCTGTGGCAGTTTTTAAGCATAATGAATGGTTAGGAATGCGTTTGTGTGCCTGCAAGATATATATATGTGTGTATTAGTCAATGTGTTTGTGAGTTGTGTTCAAGGGTTTTACCAGATGCCTTCTAGAAAAATGCAACCGAGGACAGTGAGAAATTACACATTTGACCTACATTACATCATGATTGCTTTGTTTATAGGCCCTTCCCATTAAAGGCATCTCTGCCTTCCTGTTTCGTAAACACTTGCACATATATGGGCATTATGGTGTATGGGCGTGGCTGAGTTCCGTCTAAAATTCTACAAGCTCCCCCTCCATAAGCACGTAGACTTGCACTCTCCCACATCCACCGCACTCAAACACTCAACATCCGTGCAAACCGGCTCAAAGCTCAGACAGGCATGGCAGGAAGTGACGTTATTTGGCTCTGTAGGACTGTTCTTTTTGATCATGTGTGTAGTAATGTGCCCCACAGGAAAACAAGGAAGTGCTTCAATTTTGATTTGTTATTCTATCTGTCTTTGTTAGTGCCAGTGCTGACCACAGATAACTTTGTAGTTGCTTGTTAAAAAAAATATGCATGAAGTTCCTACTTCCTGTGTGTGCATGTGGGTCTGGTTTTGCTTACATTTTAAGAGACGAAATGTGCCCACAAAAATAGAAATCGCATTCATTGTGACAACCAGCTAATTGCCCCCACGCAGTAAATGTCTTAAGTAATGTAGAGTTGAAGTCAGAAGTTTACATACACTTAGGTTGAAGTCATTAAAACTAATTTTTTAACCACTCCACAGATTTAATATTAGCAAACTATAGTTTTGGCAAGTCGTTTAGGACATCTAATTTGTGCAAGACATGAGTAATTTTTCCAACAATTGTTTAAAGACAGTTTTTTTTCACTTTCAATTGACTATATCACAATTCCAGTGGGTCAGGAGTTTACATGCACTGTAGGTACTTCATAATGTCTTAATGAAAATCTGAAAATACTGAAAGATTTAGTAAGTCAGAAATGTACATACACCTCAGATTTTCACATTTTCTGACATTTAATCGTAGAAAACATTCCCTGTTTTAGTTTAGTTAGGATTATATTTTATTTTAAGAATGTGATATGTCAGAATAATAGTAGAGAGAATTATTTATTTCAGCTTTTATTTATTTTATCATATTCCCAGTGGGTCAGAAGTTTACATACACTTTGTTAGTATTTGGTAGCATTGCCTTTACATTTTTTGTACTTGGGTCAAAACATTTTGGGTAGCCTTCCACAAGCTTCTCACAATAAGTTCCTGGAATTTTGGTCCATTCCTCCAGACAGAACTGGTGTAACTGAGTCAAGTTTGTAGGCCTCCTTGCTCGCACATGCCTTTTCAGTTCTGCCCACAAACGTTCTATTCGATTGAGGTCAGGGTTTTGTGATGGCCACTCCAATACGTTGACTTTGTTGTCCTTAAGCCATTTTGCCACAACTTTGGAGGTATACTTGTGGTCATTGTCCATTTGAAAGACCCATTTGCGACTGAAACTTCCTGGCTGATGTCTTGAGATATTGCTTCAAAATATCCACATGATTTTCCTTCCTCGTGATGCCATCTATTTTGTAAAGTGCACCAGTCCCTCTTGCAGCAAAGCACCCCCACAACATGATGCTGTCACCCTCATGCTTCACGGTTGGGATGGAGTTCTTTTGCTTGCAAGCCTCACCCTTTTTCCTCCAAACATAACAATGGTCATTATGGCCAAATAGTTTGATATTTGTTTCATCAGACCAGAGGACATCTTTGTCCCCATGTGCACTTACAGACTGTAGTCTGGCTTTTTTATGGTGGTTTTGGAGCAGTGGCTTCTTCCTTGCTAAGTAGCCTTTCAGGTTATTTCGAGATAGGACTCATTTTACTGTGGATATAGATACTTGTCTACCTGTTTCCTCCAGCATCTTCACAAGGTCCTTTGCTGTTGTTCTGGGATTGATTTGCACTTTTCGCACCAAACTACGTTCATCTCTAGGAGACAGAATGCGTCTCCTTCCTCAGCAGTATGATGGCTAGGTGGAACCATGGTGTTTATACTTTCTTACTGTTGTTTGTACAGATGAACGTGGTACCTACCTTCAGGCGTTTGAAAATTGCTCCCAAGCATGAACCAGACTTCTGGAGGTCCACAATATTTTTGATTTTGAAAAGAGAGAAACCCAGGAGTGTTGCAACTGCAAAACAAAAAACTGAGTGATGCATAAACATAGAGAAGACAAGCTTAGTGTGTGCATATTAACATCTACCTGTGTGTCTGCTGCCTGCATAATAATATTAAATTGCACACACAGTAACTATGTTCCAAATCCTAGTGAGCTGCCTACCTAAACAAAATTTTAAGGTCATATATGTGCTCTTGTTGCAAATTAGGTTATAAAAGAATCATAATTGTGCTGCTTATAAGATAACCCATTTTGGCCAAAGTCAGCATCATTTGTATCCTGTGCGGAGAATGCAATTCCTGTAAACTCTGAAACAAGCTCTGGGAAAAAATGAATAAAATGCAAGATAGCAGTTGAATAGACTAATCAAGTAATCTCAGTTCAGGAGACTCTGAGCTGTCAGTAAAGGATTTATCTTTTTGTTCATCCAAAAGCTGAAAAATGTTGCGTTCAGAGGCTTAAAATGGAGTTAGGATGAAAATAAGGTGCATTTTGAACTGTTCTGAAACCAGTGCAGACAGACAGCACACTGGAGGTTAAGTCATTCACTAAATAGGGAGCAAGGGAGCATATAGTTTTCCTATCCAGCTAAGTGAATGCACTCCTTAAATCCAACCAAAAGTTCAGTTTCAGGCTGCAGATGGTGTTTGGATCACTCAACATGTTTAGCAGACATGGGACAATGGTAATCAGTACATATATTACGAATATATAATGTATTATTTTATTTCAAACATGGTTGGCAGTGATTGGATGATGCAGGCCATACATTTAAATCAGAATTAATTATGCTATTTTTTTATGTAATGTCTGTAATGTCTCAAAAACATGAATAACCAACACTCCTGGAAACATAAACAATCTGATTAAAAAAATATATCTGACTTTCAATAGTTTGGTATTATTTTAAATTTCACAACTTTGTTTTCACAAAGCTGTCAACATATGTTGCCATAATGTTTTAGGAAAACTATTTCCTTTAGATTTTGTGTGTGTGTGTGTGTGGGTGTGTGTGTGTGTGTGTGTGTGTGTGTGTGTGTGTGTGTGTACTTATTTATTATGTGCTACTAGTTACAAATAAAAAAGTGAATTGGAAAATAAACACCGCTTTCACACTCAGGAGTCTCAGGAGGATGAAGGCCCCTATGAGGAATGTTTCAAATCAGTCATTTTGAACTAATGTTCTTTTTTATTTAGGATGATGCAGTATGTACATAGTTCTCCCTCATGACTGAATCTGTCAGGTGTCTTGCGCAGTTATGGTCTCCTGACAGCAGTCAGATTTGTTTAGACCTAACTGTAATAGCTCTGATAAGACTGCCTAAATTCTGTGTTGTGGTGTCTGCTCTACAGCTCTCTACTCTTGGGAAAAGGGACAATTTAATGCAGACACCAATTAGCTGCAGGAGAGAGAAATGTCTCTTTATGAATGTATTTCGGGCTCTGACCTGGTCATCTGACTATGTAAGGGCTTTTTTTTGTTGCTGTGCAAAAACATGTAGTAAGATTATCTGAGTAATATCAGAGGTTGTGTATAGGGGTTACCTGCCCCCTGTCACACTAGCCTATTTCACCCCCTTTAAGTGGGTCAACTCAGATCACATTCCCTGAGAACGGGCTTTTCACACAATGTGTGCCAGGAATCGTATATTCATGTGTGTGTATGTATGTATGTATGTACATTCACCTAAAGGATTATTAGGAACACCATACTAATACTGTGTTTGACCCCCTTTTGCCTTCAGAACTGCCTTAATTCTACGTGGCATTGATTCAACAAGGTGCTGAAAGCATTCTTTAGAAATGTTGGCCCATATTGATAGGATAGCATCTTGCAGTTGATGGAGATTTGTGGGATGCATATCCAGAGCACGAAGCTCCTGTTCCACCACATCCCAAAGATGCTCTATTGGGTTGAGATCTGGTGACTGTGGGGGCCATTTTAGTACAGTGAACTCATTGTCATGTTCAAGAAACCAATTTGAAATGATTCGAGCTTTGTGACATGGTGCATTATCCTGCTGGCAGTAGCCATCAGAGGATGGGTACATGGTGGCCATAAAGGGATGGACATGGTCAGAAACAATGCTCAGGTAGGCCGTGGCATTTAAACGATGCCCAATTGGCACTAAGGGGCCTAAAGTGTGCCAAGAAAACATCCCCCACACCATTACACCACCACCACCAGCCTGCACAGTGGTAACAAGGCATGATGGATCCATGTTCTCATTCTGTTTACGCCAAATTCTGACTCTACCATCTGAATGTCTCAACAGAAATCGAGACTCTTCAGACCAGGCAACATTTTTCCAGTCTTCAACTGTCCAATTTTGGTGAGCTCTTGCAAATTGTAGCCTCTTTTTCCTATTTGTAGTGGAGATGAGTGGTACCCGGTGGGGTCTTATGCTGTTGTAGCCCATCCACCTCAAGGTTGTGCGTGTTGTGGCTTCACAAATGCTTTGCTGCATACCTCGGTTGTAACGAGTGGTTATTTCATGCAAAGTTGCTCTTCTATCAGCTTGAATCAGTTGGCCCATTCTCCTCTGACCTCTAGCATCAACAAGGCATTTTCGCCCACAGGACTGCCGCATACTGGATGTTTTTCCCTTTTCACACCATTCTTTGCAAACCCTAGAAATGGTTGTGCGTGAAAATCCCAGTAACTGAGCAGATTGTGAAATACTCAGACCGGCCCGTCTGGCACCAACAACCATGCCACGCTCAAAATTGCTTAAATCACCTTTCTTTCCCATTCTGACATTCAGTTTGGAGTTCAGGAGATTGTCTTGACCAGGACCACACCCCTAAATGCATTGAAGCAACTGCCATGTGATTGGTTGATTAGATAATTGCATTAATGAGAAATTGAACAGGTGTTCCTAATAATCCTTTAGGTGAGTGTATATGTGTGTGTATAAATGTGTGTGTATATATGTGTATATATGTATGTGTGTATATATATATATATATATATATATATATATATATATATATATATATATATATATATATATATATATATATATATATACACATCTATATTAGATAGATTGATTAGCAATTTCATTTAGTCTCAGCTGCATCAACATTCTGGAAATATCTGTGCTGTATGAATCTACATATAATAGCATGCCTCAGAGGAACTTAAAGTGGTGTGGGGGGTGAAGAGGTGTGGAGATATTTTTTATCATATTTTGTATATGTAAGGAATGTTTCCTGACACATTCCTCTGTGATGACACTGTGCAGTCATGATAATTCTTTAGAATTAATCTGTGCAATCATGGGGGTCTTAAAAATGTGTAATAATAAAAGCAGTCACCTGCCCCGGTGTTCAGTCTGTCATTGCAGCACAACGATCACCAAAGTGGGAAAACCGTCCACATGTTGTAATGTAAGTAGGAAAAGCTGTAATATCTGCATGTTTAGGGTGACAAAACATCCTTAACCCCTAAAAGGGACTTTAAAAAAGTAAGACCGGGATTTCTAAATCGCCTTAAATGCCCTGGATTTGCTTGTTTTCACATTGAAGTGCTCTCTGTAGTCAGTTTAATTCATTGTCCTTCAGTCAAACCCATTTCAGTTTAATTTTAACCAGCTTTGCTTTGTGTGTCTCCCTCAATCTCAGTGCCCACTGCATGTGTGAAAGTTGGGAATTTTTCCTGTTCCTTGAAAGCCCGAGCAAGTTATGTATATCAAACAGTATCCGCCTCTAACAAACTTCATCTGCAAACAGATCAGCTGAATGTAAAGTTCACTGAAACTGAGTTAAGATACAAACAGACATTTTCAGACTTTATTTTGATAATCGAAGTGTTTGTTCAGAGTGCCTTGTTCACTTGACTCCCTGATCAGTGCCCTGACTGCTGAACTAGGGAGATGATTGAGACACACCCCAAGTCTTTGAAAAAGCTTTTCTATAAGCAATCATGAAAGAGCAACAAACTGCAAGATTTTCACTGAAAAACTACTTTGGGGTTTCTTACCAAAACTTATTACATGCCTTCAAAAGACTTGTCATATTAACTACATTTATGATATGACAGTGTTGGGAGTAAAAGAATACATGTAATGGGAATATGTATTTAAAATACAAAATATTATTAACATTCCACTACAGTTACAATTTAAATAATTGGTAATTAGAATACAGTTACATTCAATTACTTTGCATTTTATTGTCATTTGTTAAATTTAATATTTAGTCCTTTCAGATAGAAAGGTCATAGTCAAAATGTTTATAGTCAAAACAAGCGAAAGAATCTACCAGTGCTGAAGAAGTAATCCAAAGTATTTAGAATGCGTTACTGACCTTGAGAGTAATCTAACGGAATATGTTACAAATTATATTTTACAGCATGTATTCTGTTGTCTGTAGTGGAATACATTTAAAAAGTAACCCTCCCAACCCTGTGCCTGGATATTTTTTTAATCTTTTTGAGTCACTATCAACCGCCATTTTATTGAAAAGCAGGTAATATTAACTAAAACATCTCCTTTAGTGTCCCACATAAGGAAGAAGGTATGTTAGACACCGTGCTTCCTGTAGGATAAACCTCCTTTCCCAACATGCACATCTAAATCAGCTGTTAGGAAGCTTTTTATAAACTCACTTGGTTCAGATATACTTGTAACATTGTTTATTTGTTTGCTTTTATTGCCTGCACATGTGTGTGCATGTAAACTAACCGAGCACTTTATTAGGTACACCTGTACACCTACTTATTCATGTGAATATCAAATCAGCCAATCATGTGGCAGCAGTGCAATGCATAAAATCATGCAGATACAGGTCAGGAACTTAATTTAATGTTCACATTAACCATCAAAATGGGGGAAAATATGTGATCACTGTTATTTCTCCTGATTTTTGGTGCCAGACGGGTGGGTTTAATTATTTCTGTAACTGCTGATCTTCTGGGATTTTTAAATGTGCAGACAGAAACATCTTGTTGATGAGAGAGGTAAACAGAGAATGGTCAGACTGGTTTGAGATAACAGGAAGTCTATGGTAACTCAGACAACCACTCTGTACAATTGTATTGAGCAGAATAGGATCTCAGAATGAACAACACGTTGAACCTTCAGGCGGAATGGGTACAACAGCAGAAGACCACGTTTGGTACCTTATTAGGACCATAGTGTTCCTAATTAAGTGCTCGGTCAATGTAGATCCCTGCACAAACCTTTGTTTAGAACTCAATCAATGTTTACACGAATCCTATCTATAAATTAGGATTGATATGAATTTTAATCTTATCAGTCTCATTAATATTTATTTGTGTATTCCTAGAGTAGGTAAGGGACATACTGTATATGGGCATATCAGTCATTCTGTCTCATTTACAATGCAATTAATCTGGTTTAGTAGACATGCGTTCTGTTATGATACCAAAATGTGTGTCTTGTTGCTTTTGTTATCACCAATGAAGTTTAGCCAGTGTTGCATGAGGCTGCATGAACACTGCATACAATATTTTAAGAGGCTGTATCCATGAAATTGCAGAGTTGGGGGAGTAATGACTGTAATTGACGGTTTGTTTTGCTCTTTTTCTAAACTGGCACACAGACAGATTGATAAGGCTCCTCTCCTTAAAGCAAAGACTTGAAAAATGTGAGTAAAAGTTCTTGTGTGTGTTTTGGGGGGGGTTTTCTTCCCAAGGCTTTCTATTCATCCTCAGTTTCAACATCCACGAAGGAGGGAGGGAGGAACATTTAATAAAATGAGAGTGAAGGAAAGAGGTTGGACCTTTCCATGTCAGCTGCCCGACTCCACGTTGTCTCTATATGGGTCGTATTAGCGCTGGCCTCCCACTGAGGTTTCTCACGGCACACATTCTACCTGCAGGTCAAGAAAAGGACCTCCAGACCACAACAGGACCTGTGAACACCCCCCCCACACACACACACACACATTTACAAACAAACACTCACCCCTACCTTGTTCTGTCCTCCAACCAGAGCATGCGGATGACCCTGTGTGCATCACTATCATGGAGTGATGAGTGGTGAAGGGCATGTGTGAGTACAGAATTAGACTGTTGTTTGTGTGTATGTTGTGTGCATCGACATTTGTGTTAGTATTTAATTTTCATGCACATGGGAATCATCATAAGAATTGACTCCAATTGTCTTTAACATGGGCTGCAATTAGAGGAATAGTTGACCCAAAAATGACTAGTCACCCTCATGCTGTTCCAAACCTGTATTAGTTTCTTTCTTAAGTGTTCCACTTAAGAAGGAATTTTAAAGATTTCTTGTTCACTAATTTCAATACACTTGCAGTTGACAGTGACTCCCACTTTAAAGCTTAAAAAAGGACCTAATAGTGTCATAAAAAAGCGGTCCATGTGACTCATATTCTATTTCTTCTGAAGGTATTCAATAGTTTTTGGTGAGAAACTTTCAAAATGAAAGTTATTTTACCATGAAAACCTTTGCCTGTTCATGAGTGCATGAGAGAAGCACTTTCCCGTGAGAATTTCCATTGTTAATGGGAGAACTTGCATTGTTTTTGGTTTGGCAAGGTTTATGCACCATTGTGAGCGAGCTTCTATCATACACTGCACCCATGAATGCACAAAGAAGAGCAATGGTGGAAATATTAAATGTAAAAATTAATATTGGGTTTCTCACTAAAACCTATCATTTGCTTTCAGATTACTATAAATATGATGCACAGGGAGTGGTGGTGGCATACCACCACTAAAGCACATAACTGTTAATCAGAAGGTCGCTGGTTCGATCCCCCCAGCCACCACCATTGTGTCCTTGAGCAAGGCATTTAACTCCAGGTTGCTCCAGGGGATTTGTCCCTGTAATAAGAGCACTGTAAGTCGCTTTGGATAAAAGCATCTGCCAAATACATAAATGTAAATGTAAATGATGCACGAGTTTCATGGACAACTTTTGTGACACTTTTGGGTTCTTGTTTAAACTTTCAAATGAGTCAATATCCACTGCCTTTGTATTGTCATTGCACCCTTTAAAATTCCTCCTTTAGGATTTCATGAAGAAAGCAGTCATGCAGGTTTGGAACAATGTGAGGGTGATCAAATGATGACAACATTTTCATTTTTGGGTCAACTATCCTTTAACAGAGGTGTCTATTTTAGGGGTTTCTGTTCAGTTAAGTCTCAATTTGCTCAGCCTGACTTTGAGATAATCACATCCCCTTTAGGGACAACTGTTTCTCCAAAATATCCCCTTCAGCTTTTCCTCTTCTTAATGGACATGTCATTGCTTAATAACACTACAAACAACCCCCGATCTTGTCCTTGGCCCTGCAGGCACTGTTTTTTGTTTTTTGGTTTTGTTTGTCAGGTAGGCTGATCCTTCTCCGCCTGTTCTTAGAAGTCTTTC
Source organism: Xyrauchen texanus (assembly GCF_025860055.1). NCBI lineage: Eukaryota > Metazoa > Chordata > Actinopteri > Cypriniformes > Catostomidae > Xyrauchen > Xyrauchen texanus. The sequence goes on from NC_068282.1 coordinate 30,701,444, forward strand.
AATTTCATTTCATTTGAAGCAGTGCTGGAACTTCCTAGAATCAAGGGAGGAACTGAACTGAGCTGAATCTCACCCAACTTCTAGTTAAGCATTAACTGTCTGCACTGAGGCCCCTTCTGCCAAAAAAGAAAGAGAAAAAAAAAGGAGATCAAGATTGCAAGTGCACACAAAGGTCAAAGATACAGGCAATGCATGGAGTATTAGTGTGTGAGAAACAGCATTATTTGTGTTTACATGCAACAGTAGAAATCTTTAATGTTAGTTTTGCACCATTCAAGTTGCATGTTTGGTGCCTGCATATGCAAGTGTTTGTGTGAGAGTGTGTTTGGACTATGTACTAAGGAGCTGACTAATTGTGCAGGAATGTGTTCCCTGGTCAGGTGCCTTCTCATCAGCCATTAAAATGTTAAAATTAGAATTCAAATTGATTTCCCTCTGCTACCTCACCCTACCCACACAAAAATCTTTCTCTTCCTCCTGCACATTCTGTGTTCTTTCTCATGCCCTTTCTCTCTGGCCAGTAAGGATGGTGTACGGTCACTCATGCATCTGTTATCCAGAGCTTTTTGCTTGTACATACATGCCATTGTTGGGGGACACTCTAGATAATGCAGTGATGAGGTCACCCTTATGTCTCTCTCTCTCTCTCTCATTTTCCCTTTAGCAAAACAGGCATTTTTCACCTGCATCAGGGACTTTTCAGGGACTTTACTACTTTCAGTCACACAGTACTATCTCAAACATGCTGTAAAGGGTGATTCAGGTGTTGTGCAAACTTCCCACAGATATTTCTTGTTACCTAATGACCGTTTCACACAGATAAGTTTCTCACTCATTTCCATTTAGAGGGGTGGATCTGTGTGTGGTCTTGACACACAATGAGCAGTTTCTCTTGTTTTCTTCTGTGATGGCCATCTGTAGCTGCTCTGAAACACATCTCCTTCCATGCATCAAATCCATCTATCTTCATGTCACTCAAACAAGCTATAGCCAACACACTCTCACGGCAAAATCGTCAGGATTCGTACGACTTTTCTAAATTTGGCTAATTCGTATGAAATCGTGCGACTGCACTCGTTTGAATCCCTACGACTTTCACTAAAGCCAGTGATGTCGCTGGACATTGTTTCCATCTGATATATGACAATTATTTGCTTCTGTCACACACAACAGCTTCCTATCATGTTTACACACTCTACTGATTGGTTAAGTTTAGATAAGGGGTTTGGGTAAGGGCATAATATAGATAAGTATGTCTTTTAGTGTTGTCACGATACCAAAATTTCAGTAGTCTGTACCAATACCAGTGAAATTTCACGGTACTCGATACCATTTTTGGTACCAAAGCAAAAACAGGTTACTAAACAACACTCTTTTATTAACAAAGTCTACAAAACATTAGCAGCAGCACTAAGAACAGAAATATGCCATTGAGCAACATTTTAATTTAAATATATAATTTTTTAATTATAACAAAACTGAACAATGTATGCTTCAAGTATTTTTGAACACTTATATAAGATTTGCTTCAACTTTTGCAACTTTTAATTTAAGTTTTTTCCAAGTACTAAAAAAAAGCCTAAATAAACAAGCATACAATAGAATGAATAAAAAACTTTTTACAAACTAATGTGCAAAGTGCTCTCTTATTAATAAAGCTGCATATTGCCAATTTTCTTCATGATAAGAAATGCGTAGTGACTATATATATATATAGATAGATAGATAGATAGATAGATAGATAGATAGATAGATAGATAGATAGATAGATAGATATTATGATTAAGTCGCGAGCAACCGCATTCTAATCTAGCTGCATTTAGCGTGCGCGCTCGAGGGAGGAGCGACCGAGGCAGAGTCTCTCTCAGCTGGGTACAGTTTCAATCTCTCCCCCTGAGATCGGGACATTCGCGCAACTCATAGAAGAGGCACCGACCACACAAAGAAATGTCATTTTCTGAGTTTATAGTTATTAATATGACCTGCATGAAAAAAGTATTATTTGAACTTTAATAAAGCAATTTTACTGCATTTAAGATGTTACGCCAGGATGTTTCCTTTAAAGAGCTCCGCCTCCGCTTTTTCCACAACGGTAGGCCTACATGCTTTTGAATGCACTTTTTTTTTAATCATATACAGTCAGGTCCATAAATATTGGGACATCGACACAATTCTAATCTTTTTGGCTCTATACACCACCACAATGGAGTTGAAATGAAACAAACAAGATGTGCTTTAACTGCAGACTTTCAGCTTTAATTTGAGGGTATTTACATCCAAATCAGGTGAACGGTGTAGGAATTACAACAGTTTGTATATGTGCCTCCTTTTTTTTAAGGGACCAAAAGTAATGGGACAATTGGCTGCTCAGCTGTTCCATGGCCAGGTGTGTGTTATTTCCTCATTATCCCATTTACAAGGAGCAGATAAAAGGTCCAGAGTTCATTTCAAGTGTGCTATTTGCATTTGGAATTTGTTGCTGTCAACTCTCAATATGAGATCCAAAGAGCTGTCACTATCAGTGAAGCAAGCCATCATTAGGCTGAAAAATCAAAACAAACCCATCAGAGAGATAGCAAAAACATTAGGTGTGGCCAAATCAACTGTTTTGAACATTCTTAAAAAGAAAGAACGCACCGGTGAGCTCAGCAACAAAAAGACCCGGAAGACCACGGAAAACAACTGTGTTGGATGACCGAATAATTCTTTCCCTGGTGAAGAAAACACCCTTCACAACAGTTGGCCAGATCAAGAACACTCTCCAGGAGGTAGGTGTATGTGTGTCAAAGTCAACAATCAAGAGAACACTTCACCAGAGTGAATACAGAGGGTTCACCACAAGATGTAAACCATTGGTGAGCCTCAAAAACAGGAAGGCCAGATTAGAGTTTGCCAAACAACATCTAAAAAAAGCCTTCACAGTTCTGGAACAACATCCTATGGACAGATGAGACAAAGATCAACTTGTACCAGAGTGATGGGAAGAGAAGAGTATGGAGAAGGAAAGGAACTGCTCATGATCCAAAGCATACCACCTCATCAGTGAAGCATGGTGGTGGTAGTGTCATGGCGTGGGCATGTATGGCTGCCAATGGAACTGGTTCTCTTGTATTTATTGATGATGTGATTGCTGACAAAAGCAGCAGGTTGAATTCTGAAGTGTTTCGGGCAATATTATCTGCTCGTATTCAGCCAAATGCTTCAGAACTCATTGGACGGCGCTTCACAGTACAGATGGACAATGACCCGAAGCATACTGTGAAAGCAACCAAAGAGTTTTTTAAGTGAAAGAAGTGGAATGTTATGCAATGGCCAAGTCAATCACCTGACCTGAATCCGATTGAGCATGCATTTCACTTGCTGAAGACAAAACTGAAGGGAAAATGCCCCAAGAACAAGCAGGAACTGAAGAGGCCTGGCAGAGCATCACCAGGGATGAAACCCAGCGTCTGCTGATGTCTATGCGTTCCAGACTTCAGGCTGTAATTGACTGCAAAGGATTTGCAACCAAGTATTAAAAAGTGAAAGTTTGATTTATGATTGTTAATCTGTCCCATTACTTTTGGTCCCTTAAAAAGTGGGAGGCACATATACAAACTGTTGTAATTCCTACACCGTTCACCTGATTTGGATGTAAATACCCTCAAATTAAAGCTGAAAGTCTGCAGTTAAAGCACATCTTGTTTGTTTAATTTCAAATCCATTGTGGTGGTGTATAGAGCCAAAAAGATTAGAATTGTGTCGATGTCCCAATATTTATAGACCTGACTGTACTTAATACTTTGGGATCTACATAAAATAAACTGTGAAGGTTTTGAGTGCATCTGGACTGATCTGTGTAATTCTTCCTTTATTAGGCGTGAATTGCTCTCACGCAATATCGTTACAGTTTAATGTGATTTCATGTTACGTTAAATGAGATCAAACGGCTATTCGACAACGAACATTTTTCTCATCAATTTTGTATTTTCGACGATGTCGATAATGTTGACTAAACGTTTCAGCCCTAATGCAAATGATAATATGCTTTTAAACTCACCTGCTTTATTTGCTTGAATAAATCCTGGTGTCTGTCTTTATTAAGTTTGATGTGTTGCCTCCTATCGTCAGAAAATTGCGAAAGCAGCGTTTATAAATAGGTTTTTGCTGATCTGTGATGTTTCCATTTTCATCAGCCTCAAATTACCTGGCTGATTCAGTTGAGGCTCCGCAGCAGCTTTGCTTGTCGTCATCTTTTGCTTGTTGTGAGCTTTCGAAAGTTCCCGCCTCTGCATGGGTAGACCTTCAGAAATTCTGGTATCCTAAATCATTTTTTGTTTGAGTACCGACTTGATACCGGGGTACAGGTATTTTTGACAACACTAATGTCTTTGATGCCTCGTAAGCATAACTCGCGCTTCTGCATTAGACATCTGGGAATTTGCACGTGATGAAGTCATATGAGTTTATACCAACAACAGAGACCATACGAAATAGCCAACTCGTAACATTTGTAAAAATTTTCATGAGATCGTGTAGGCTATAGCCTAGAATTTATTAATTTGTGTAAATCGCAGATTTTGAAAGTGATGAAATCTGACATTATATTTACTTATTTTATTTAACTAGTTCTGTCAGACTATTAATTTTTTTTTACTGTAATAAATTGCATAATTTTCGTAGTCACAATTAATCACAGATTTTAAAACGTGCTGAAATTTTATTTATATATTTACTTATTTTCTGTCAAAATGTATTTATTCCATTTTTAGGAAAGGAAACAAAAAATAATGTAACAACAATGCTTTATTAACATTTTCAAAACAAAGCCTTCCACAGTATAAATATAGAAATGATCTGAAATGGCATATATTATATGCTATTTATAAATATTATAACAGAAATAGTAAGTGTAGTATGGTAGTAGTATGCCATTCTGAAAATGACCAACATAATGATACTTCATCTGATATGTCCGGTAATCATTAACTGATGCTTCAAATGCTCAGCGGCAACAAGTACAAAGTTATTATATTATTAGATTAATTTTGAGCAGTGTTCGGCAGACCCTCAACAGGAGAACTCCAATATGTTGCACAGCGGTCCCTCATCATTGCCACAGATCCTGATTATCTTGTAGGTGGAAGTTAATATTTGACCTTCTTCTGTAGTAAAATTCCATCTTGCAAAGTATGCATAGTAATTATTTTTGTCAAAAGTCCCATCTGGGTTTGTTTTGTAAGAGGTCGTTTCTCCATCACTTGATCATTGGCACGTAATCCCTGTTGTGTGTCTCTGGTGTGTACATCAGTGTAATGTTTCTTCCATCGCTAAGTTTTTGCCAATTCCAGCCAAGTTTAGAATTCACATGGAGCTGAATCAAATACTCCTCAAATTAAACATGTTCAGAATCCAATGTGAGAGGTTAATCAGCACAATACATTTTTGTAATTAATTGCATACATTAACGTGTTAATTTTGACAGCTCTAATTTGACAGATGTTTCTCCTAAAATTTGTTATAGAAATGGAAAAAAATGAGATAATTTTTTGACATACAGCAAGAGTTTAGAGAAATAAAATTAATGTGGATAGGATAGTCCAGAAAGTTCATATTAAAATCTCTGACTTTTGATTGCAGATATTGGTATCTTGGCAAATCTGAGCATAGTTTGCAATAGGGATGGGAATTTTCGAGTAAATTAGTAGTTGAGTACTCTAAATAAAAAAAATTGTATTCGATTACTTTTAAAATGCACTTAATAATAATAAAAAAAGAAAACATGTATGACACGTACATGAATCTTATATTTAGTTTTATTCACAAATGTTACCAAGAGCGGTTTGAAAATAAGATAACTTTAACAAACTATACTATTCTTTTGGGATTTTTTTAAAATGAACATATATAAATGAATAAAAATGGAAAACAAAAAAGATTTAAAAAACATAAAGCATTTGAACTCACCTGAACCAATACGGACGGCATAATGGTAATGCACAGATATAAAGTCAATAAAGTTCAATAGGCTGGCTACGGACCTGTAAAATCTGAGTCTACATAAAAGCTGTTACATTTTTATAATTTCACATGTTATAATTCAGAAAAACAAGTGGTAAAAGTTTGCTTTTTATAAAATGCGCTCTGCTGGAGTTCAGAGATTTAACTCTGACAATTGTAACTGATTTGGTGAGAGCTGTAGAATGGCAGTTTACATGGAACACATTCTGCTGCAACAGCCTGGATGATTTTTCTGATCGGTCAGCTGCGAGGATGTGTACATTCATGTGATGTCAACAGTAGAAAAGAGCACATTACATTATCTTGTTTTATTACATTATTAACTATATTATTGTAAAGGGAGGACACGGGGAGCTTGATACTTTGTCTCAAAGGTAAAAGTCATAATAACAAGCCTCAAAATCACTCTATTAGCTTCAGTGAGTCGGTTTGAGAGGGGTAGCTCTCTCTCCCGGTCTGCTGGTGTTGTCGCTCTTTTATGCCGTTCTCCCTGTGCTCACTGTAATTAAAGACAGGTGTTAGACATAATGCACTTACCGCTTTCTCTCTCTCAGGACAGATGCTTGACCACGCCCCTGCTGCCACATATCCCCACTGCGCGACTCACACCGCGGAGGCATCCTGTCTCACCCCTTTTTTGGTCTTGGGCCTCGGGCAGGTCGCAATCGCCGTGGAACACCAGATACTGTACCTCCACTCACCCAATCACGCACTTTTTTGGGTTGGCTGTGAGTCCCGCTCGTCGCAGCGATCTCAGAACAGCCCTCAGATGCTGCATGTGCCGCTGCCAATCAGTGCTGTAAATGATGATGCCATCTAGATAGGCAGCGGCATAAGCTGAATGCGGTCTGAGGATTCGGTCCATGAGACGCTGAAACATTGCTGGGGCCCCAAACAAACCGAATGGAAGTGTCACAAATTGGTGTAATTCAAACGGTGTGGAGAAGGCTGTTTTTTCATGGAAAATTGGTGACAAGGGGATCTGCTAATAAAACTTCGTCAAATCCAAAGTCGAATAAAATCGAGCTGTGCCTAACCGATCGAGCAACTCATCAACACGAGGCATTGGGTACACGTCAAATTTAGACACCGCGTTCACTTTTCTATAATCCACACAGAACCGCACCGACCCATTGCTCTTTGGCACTAGAACAGCCGGGCTGGACCAATTGCTGTGGGATTCCTCAGTTACCCCATATCAAGCATCACATCCAATTCTTCCCAAACTATTTTCTTTATGTGCTCGGGTAATCGTTTGGGGCGGCTACGTACCACAACCCCTGGCTTGGTCTCAATGTGGTGTTGAATGAGGTGCGTACGACCCGGTAGAGTGGAGAACACATCCGGAAACTCCTGTTGTAACCTGGCAACCTCTGCGAGTTGGTATGGTGAGAGGTGGTCTCCGCAAGTGACCATGGTGAACTGATTAAGTTTTTAATTCAACTCAGGCCCGAGCTCCGCCCTCTCCGGAACTACCATAGCCAATGTCACAGGGACCACCTCCCTCCACAATTTCAGGAGGTTGAGGTGGTATATTTGACCCCCTCTATCAGTTCGTTTAACCTCATAATTGAGATTCCCCACTCATCGTGTGACCTCAAAGAGTCCTTACCACTTGGCGAGTAATTTAGAGCTCGATGTGGGAAGCAATAGAAGCACTTTATCTCCCGGTGCAAATTCCCTTAGCTGAGCTCCCCTGTCACACAGTCGGCACTGTCATTCTTGAGCTTGGAGCAAATTCTCCTGTATTAGTTGCCCCAAATTGTGGAGTTTTGCTCTAAGATCAAGAATGTATTGAATTTCATTCTTACGTGGAGCTGTTGCGGATGGCCCCGGCTCCGCCTCCCCTGCCAGAGCATTGCATATTTCACATCTCCCTAATTTAGTGCAGGACCCATAAAATCCCTTCAATAATTTTCAAAAATCAGGCCAATCAGTCCCCAAAATCAGCAGATGGGTGAGGCGGGAACTCACCGCATCCTCCACTCTACGCTTTTTTCCCTGGAATTTAATCACAAGAGTCACCACAGGATACTTGTGAATATCCCTGTGCACACACTTCACCCTCACCATTTTAGCTGTGCCCAAAGCCTCGGGTTGAACCAAGCATCCAGTGACACCGGGTGGTGGCACTGGACCCACTCCGCCGTTCCTCTTGGCAGTCAATTTATAAGCTGTTCCAGTACCACCTGGTTGATGATCCCCTCGACATCGCGGTCCCCCACCAGCAGCCGTCTCCGGCAGGCGTCCCGAGACGTTTGGCGAAGGCAAACGAGCGATCGGACTTCTCCAGCTTCAGGCTCCGGAAAAGGTTCGGAACAGCCAACTGGGAGGACTCTTCGGGGTGACTTCCTTGCATCTTTCAGGGATCCTGTTTTTTTTTCTCTTTTTAATGGGTGTGTGAGAGACTGTTGCCATCTAGAAGATAACAATCACACATAACCTCACAGTGTACATGTAACACCATATTTTTCAAATAAGAACATACTCTTCTACTGTGTGTCTGTGGAGCTGTACCTCACATTCCTTAGTTGTGTCATTACTGTCCTTTTTCTGCATCATGTCTCATCCCTGCTGTCTGTTCTTGGATCTTTTTTGTTTTGTTTTTTGTTTGTTAAAATAACTTATAGGTTAGTATATATTTATATTAATGTATTTTCGTGCACTAATTGAAGACATAAAGATGATTTCCAGATTAAAATAGACTGAGATAGATGCAAATCAAGGCAATTGTAGCATATTTTAAATAGTGACTGCGTAAGCAACAGATTTCATCTTTGTTATTGTAAAGGGGTTAAGGGAAAGGACTAGGCGAGAACTGGCTTGACAATATAAATAATATTTTTAATAAATATCTAAAACCAAAAGACACAAACACACACAGGATGGACAGCTGCCCGTAAATGCTCTCTCTGTCTCTGTCGTACCACCGTCCGCAGTAAGCCTTTATCCCTCTCTGAGGCTTGATTAGCCTGATAAGGGGCCAGTTGTGTAAAATTACGACCTGGCCCCGCCCTCCACCCTGTCACAGTTATTCTTGGCACATAGTTCCTAGAATGAAGTACACGCAATCCGAAGCGTAAACATAGATTTGCATTTAAATGTAACATGATTCAGTCGAAGTTGTTGACGCACAGATAGAGAATGCTAAGCAGATTGATGCTTGTTTGCTCAACTCGAAACAGAATAGTCATGCATGAACCGTTGCATGTATAAATTGGAAAGTAAATGTTATTATTGGATGCGTTAATAGCTAAATCTCAAACATTTGAATGTCTGTGCACATCTGTTGTTGTTGTGGCGTTATAGCTCTTTTTTTATTATGAACGTATGTAGCTATTTTTACTACACAGAGGGATTTTAAATGGAAAAGAGGTAAAAGGTGACTGAACCTACCCCTGCATCCTTGAAGTGGCAGTTTCAGGAACACACCCAAAGCGTTACTGTACTCGCATCTACAGCAATTATTTGATTCCAGGCTGCTTTCTCTTACGTTGTGAACCATTGTTCTTCATACATACGCACGCACCGCCTGCGCACACATACAAATCCATACTTTGCTCTTTCATTGTGAATGTTTAGGGAGGGATTTAGGTGTGTGCATAGAGATACTGAGTGCAAACAAAGTTTACATGCAAAGTTGGACTGAAACATGATTTTGGATCCGAATGCTTGGGAGCATTTGATGTCTTTATTATGTAGGAAATAAAATCAATACTTTGTGGTTGTAACATACAGTGGCTTTGAATCTGGTGGACAGGACTTGTATGTGTTAAAGTGAGGAACCGTTTGAACCAGATTCTTGTGATATGAGCTCAGCCTGGCCTGGAGTCTAGACATGGACTAGATTCGCTGGCAGAACCTAAATGTGTGCACTCGGGCAGGACAAAAATAGCCTACCACAGAGCCCAGGACTCCAGGAAGTGGGGTGTGTGAAGGGAAATAATGGGACTGAGCTCCTGTCAGCATCAGCCCCTCCTCTGTTGACCCTGGGGAAGATACTGTGGTCAGACTGCTCCACTGGAGCGTAAAATACACACGCTTCCTGTTGCAGCTTTCCTGTGTGGAGGCCTGCCGGCGAGATTCTGTTATTCTGTTCCTCATATTTACTCTGCTGAGAAATTATGACAACCTCACCAGCTCTCTTGGAGTTGACTGACAGAGGTCAGAAATGTGCATCTGTTCTTTTGAGCAGCAGGAAAGAAGGGTTAATGGGGTTGAGAAGCTTATTATGAAATACTCTTGATAGATACTCAATGGTTTTTCCTCAGAGAAATATATTCCTGTGAATTAAGTTTTTTGTTTTGAATCAATAATAAAAATATATATATATATTTCCTCGATTTTACACAAAAGATGTTTTGCAGAATGTCTTTGAACTTTTTCATACAATGACAGTAATGGGGATGTAGGTTCCAAAAAAAAAAAAAACTATACACACAAAGACATATGCGCTATTTTTCAAAGTCTGCTAAAAATGTAATAGCTTTACATGGGTATATGACTAAACGGCCATAATTTATAAATAAATTCCAAAAGACGAAATGTAATTATTGGCTGAAATTCTTTTTACGTATTAAAAAGATTTTTAATACGTATTAAAAGATTCTCAAGATGTGTCGTGACATTGATTTGAATGCAAGCACTAAATGTAATGCAAGTGTAACAGTAGCCAGCTGGTAGGTAGTTGTGCAGTGTGTAAACGTCACTCCCCTGGCCTCAAGAGGCGCATTAGCGACCGACACTAGAGGTTGTAGACTTTAGCCTCCTTGTTAGCATACCAAGGTTTGAATCCCACTTGGAGCGGGTCAAGCAGGACCGGTTACACAAGCATGAATGAAGATGAGTAAATGATAGCTGAATTTTCATTTTTTAAAATTAACTATTCCTTTAAGTTCAGGCAATTGATAAAGAAAGCACATTAAATGTTTACCCCACAATTTGTACATTTTATCCATACTTGTTTTATGTGCTATTAGTTAAAGCGTGCTTGAGTGTTTCTACTTAGCAGGAGCATACTTGGCTTAGATGCTTTCATGAGGTAAATATAGACCCCAAAGAGGCAGGCAGAGTTCTCCTAAAAATCTCTAAGCAGGTCAGTGAATCTATTTGATTTTGAAAAACACTAATACTAAGATAACTCTTGCATTTTAAATACTGAAGTATGTACACTTGTAACCACAACTTCCTCATTGTCTGCCCTGAATGCAAAGATCATAGAAAATAAGGATCTGCTTTGACTGCCTGAACCATGCAATGACTTTGAAAAATGAAAGTGTCTGTTTTGCATCATTGATGAACACACAGAGCTCAGACAGACTGCTTGTCTTAATTTCTGGAATGTGTTATCAGGTCTATAAAGGTGAGCCAATACTGCACAGTGTGCTTACTGTTTGTACAGAGACAGAGCAAAGCCATTTTTCTTTTTCGCCACACACAGAGCCCCTATCAAACAGCAATCCAAGATAAAACACCTCAAGAGACCCAAACAAAAGCCCCATCGATCGACTTATACTGGCTTTCTGTGAAGGTGAGCATTCACACTGTCATTATAGATGACCTTCACCTGAGCCTTCTTTCATCTCTTCAAATACACTCTAAGAAATAACATGACAGTAGGGTGAAAAAATGGTGAGTGGCCACCAGCAGCTCTGAGGATGCCAAGTGATTTAAAGTTTTTGTATCTTTGGATTGTCAGTGCACTTTATACCGTGGTGTTGATGGATTTAGAGGCTCCTTAAGTAGTTACCTGTTTCTGAGGCTTGTTTTTGCTGTTCATAACACATATTCCTTTGTTGTAACTGCCATAATGACAGTTAAAGCAAAAGCTAAAATCATGCTAACATGAATAATGTTATGAATATACATTTGAAACTGTGTGTATTTTAATGTTTATGGCCATTCACATCCTTGACTCAACAGACTCAAACATGAAAGAGGCAGAATGAGCTCATTGCATGTTGCATGCCCAGCCTCAACCCGTTTTTTTGCAGATTTAATTTGAGATTGTCTTACTCAAAAGGTAAGGTCTACAAGCAAACAAACTTCATGCAGCAGGTCTGCGTGCTCTCCCCCATCCAAATTTCTTTATCCCGTGATGGTGTATTAATAAAACAGATGGTTGGTTAATTCATTGATGTTGCCTGCCTCCTGTGCTGCCCCATTTCCTGTTCCACCATACCTCAGAAGGGCTGCCCATTCCAAATGCAAACATCCTTCCTCACCGCTCATTTGCACCATATTTAATGGCCATTCTCTCCTTTTGACCTCGCTCTGCCATGCAGATGTGGCGGGATGCTCACACATTTTCAAGTTAGGCCAGTGTCTCTGAAGTCTCTCACCTGGCCCGTTCACAGGAGACAGGCATTTGGCAGAGTTGTGTGCGGGCCAGCTCAAGGAATGTGTGGGGAGGGAAAGATCTGACGTCTGTGTGTGTACATTTTGGTGACTGTGCAGAGATCAAACACATTGTCGTGCTGTGGTTTTACTTATTTCAGTACTGTCTGGCCCACTTACACTGGATCTTGATCAAAGAATGTATGTGCCAAAAGGAAAAAAGAAAGGGAGCAAAGGAAAAAAAAGTAGGCAATCATGTGCTAGCTTGCCTATAATGCAGGTGCTCAAAGAAAGAAAAGAAAAAAACTTGGCCAAATACTAGGGTCACAATTTAGCATCACTAATTTAGCTCCTTGTGGTAGATGCTGGAACAACATTAACCTTATGCTGGCAGAAAGCATGTTTCCCCTTTAAAGGGCATTCAAAGGAAGGATTCTGACTAAATAAATACATTTGTTGTCCACACAACATAGAAGCTGCAAGTATTTCATTATATTAGTCTTTTTTTTTTTTTTTTTACCAGTAACACAATTTTTCAGAGGGCTTGTTTTTCTCTTAAAAGTGTGAAATATTTCTCCCTATCTGACAGTATCTGTTGTCATTGACAAATTATGAGTCACGTGACAACTGGTGCTGAATCTTAATGACCATGCTTAGCCAGATGAGCCCCTTTAGATCTCAAATGTCCAAGGGTTCTTACGTCAGCCAAGCAAATTACATTGGGATGAATGAGATGGCTAACGGATACATCTCTCCAGGTATTATAGACTTCCTTGCCAAGTACTGACTGAGAATTGTCCAGAATGCCACATGTGTTACCTTCACTGGGGCTTTTGATGCCTTATTGTCCTGGATGTATCAGGCATGTAGGGGTGTGTATTTACTTTTCACCTCTTTCCCACATTCCCTCAGTGTGAGACACTGCGGAGACATGGGTGAAACTGTCAGGCTGTGACTCACTGGCTAAATGTCCTGAGTACACACTGTAAGTAAAACTACTTCTGCCGAGCACCTGTACATGACACCTCTAAAGCATTCACGCAGAAATCTATAATCTTTTCTCTGACATGATTAAGTATCAGCGTCTTTTAATGGGCTCTTATCTGTAGAATTGCTTTCATAGTTGGTGCTTAACTGTTTGCTGTTTGACAAATTCATGTTGGTGGACAGGTTTGTCTCTCTCTGTCTTTCTGGGTATCATTCTTTAGTCTCAGCTCCAGACACCAGACAAAACTGTTGGTCAAGATTGTGATCAACGAATTTCAAAATCTGATATAAAAATAATTACATAAATTGTTCTTCTATAGTATGGCTATATGGTCTCAGATATTACACACAGAACATAAAATTTATTTATCGATCTGATCAGCTCTAATCTGAGTAAGCTTGACTTCATGCAACTTGTGTTACTTGTGTAAAAATATTAGAACAGAACCGGTTCTGAATAAGATCCATTTTTGAAAAAATACCACAAACAAATTATTTTCATGAGGTTCAGCTCAATTAACGGTTTTCGAAAATGCGTTCTTCCATCAGTGGGGATGGGCAGTGTTTCCTGCACTGCTGCAACAAATACCGTGACCGGTATAGTTCCATTCCCAAAAGAATGAGTCGTATAAAGTGGTTATTTTAAGTGAATCGAAACAGAAACAACCCATGTAGTCTGATTCCCAAATGAATGAATCTAAGCCCCCCTCTCTCCACAGGTCTCTTCCGGTGTAAATGGCCGGTTCTTGGCCAAAATAAGCTGCATTGTGGATAATGAGATTTTGTCAAATGTTTGGCTACACGATACTACCTATTCTTTGATTCCAAGCTCTCTATTTAAACATATACACATGCACATACACCTCTATCAACACTCCTCTCCCCCCTCTGCTCTCCTCCCAAAGCCCAGTGTCGCTGTGAGAGAGCGGTCTCCCTTCTTCCCCATGCCTCATGGCTATATGTGGTCTATGTGGTCTGATAACATCAGGCTCTAGGAGATAAGGTCTCATAAGGGTGCTATTAAACTGGCCCTGGTTTCCTCAGTCTAGCATTTTTTTTTCTCTCTCTCTGGTCGTACACTATCTTCCACTCTACAAGCTGGAGTGTGTAGGTCCTCTGATAGCACAGTCTTCGTTGTCTTGCTGTGCACTGGTAGCCCTTTTCCACCAAAATTGCAATGGTTCTCGTGCCGAGCCTATGCTCCGCTGATTCACGTCCAGGGCAATCTGGAGCCTATCGTCCACTGACTTGAGAGCCAAACTTTTAATTCGCCCTAAACCTTACAATAAATTAAACGATAGTGTCATAAAAGCAAAGATATGTTTGAATAATGCAATTGAAGCAACCACGTTATTTTGGGGTGTTTTTATTATATTTTCGACTCACAAGTTGACTCATTTGCTCTTCAGGCCTTTGCATGTCAAGTGCAATGCTCTATCAGTTGAGTTAACGCATAATTAACGCATAACCCATGCGCTATAGTAAAAGAGTTTTGATGTCATAGAATAGCATTGTGTGATAGTAAGCATTTATACATTTACAGTGAGGAAAATAAGTATTTGAACACCCTGCTATTTAGCAAGTTCTCCCACTTAGAAAACATGGAGGGGTCTAAAATTGTCATCGTAGGTGCATGTCCACTGTGAGAGACATAATCTAAAAAAAAAAAATCCAGAAATCACAATGTATGATTTTTTAACTATTTATTTGTATGATATAGCTGCAAATAAGTATTTGAACACCTGTCTATCAGCTAGAATTCTGACCCTCAAAGACCTGTTAGTCTGCCTTTAAAATGTCCACCTCCACTCCATTTATTATCCTAAATTAGATGCACCTATTTGAGGTCATTAGGTGCATAAAGACACCTGTCCACCCCATAAAATCAGTAAGAATCCAACTACTAACATGGCCAAGACCAAAGAGCTGTCCAAAGACACTAGAGACAAAATTGTACACCTCCACAAGGCTGGAAAGGGCTACGGGAAATTGCCAAGCAGCTTGGTGAAAAAAGGTCCACTGTTGGAGCAATCATTAGAAAATGGAAGAAGCTAAACATGACTGTCAATCTCCCTCGGACTGGGGCTCCATGCAATATCTCACCTCGTGGGGTCTCAATGATCCTAAGAAAGGTGAGAAATCAGCCCAGAACTACAGGGGAGGAGCTGGTCAATGACCTGAAAAGAGCTGGGACCACCGCTTCCAAGTTTACTGTTGGTAATACACTAAGACGTCATGGTTTGAAATCATGCATGGCACGGAAGGTTCCCGTGCTTAAACCTGCACATGTCAAGGCCCGTCTTAAGTTTGCCAATGACCATTTGGATGATCCAGAGGAGTCATGGGAGAAAGTCATGTGGTCAGATGAGACCAAAATAGAACTTTTTGGTCATAATTCCACTAACCGTGTTTGGAGGAAGAAGAATGATGAGTACCATCCCAAGAACACCATCCCTACTGTGAAGCATGGGGGTGGTAGCATCATGGTTTGGGGGTGTTTTTCTGCACATGGGACAGGGCTGACTGCACTGTATTAAGGAGAGGATGACCGGGGCCATGTATTGCGAGATTTTGGGGAACAACCTCCTTCCCTCAGTTAGAGCATTGAAGATGGGTCGAGGCTGGGTCTTCCAACATGACAATGACCCGAAGCACACAGCCAGGATAACCAAGGAGTGGCTCTGTAAGAAGCATATCAAGGTTCTGGCGTGGCCTAGCCAGTCTCCAGACCTATACCCAATAGAGAATCTTTGGAGGGAGCTCAAACTCCGTGTTTCTCAGCGACAGCCCAGAAACCTGACTGATCTAGAGAAGATCTGTGTGGAGGAGTGGGCCAAAATCCCTCCTGCAGTGTGTGCAAACCTGGTGAAAAACTACAGGAAACGTTTGACCTCTGTAATTGCAAACAAAGGCTACTGTACCAAATATTAACTTTGATTTTCTCAGGTGTTCAAATACTTATTTGCAGCTGTATCATACAAATGAATAGTTAAAAAATCATACATTGTGATTTCTGGATTTTTTTTTTAGATTATGTCTCTCACAGTGGACATGCACCTACGATGACAATTTCAGACCCCTCCATGATTTCTAAGTGGGAGAACTTGCAAAATAGCAGGGTGTTCAAATACTTATTTTCCTCACTGTATAATCTGCCGATTCTCATGTAATTTATGTGAACGTGAATAAAAGTAATTTTTGTTGTAGCACCTCTTGTGTTCATTTCACCAGTAAAATGCAGAGACTGTACAATAAGCCAGGTAAAATAATATTTAGGTATGTGAATTGAGAACACCCTAGAAACCAGAATACTCTAGTATGATGGTATTTTTAAAACAGACTGAGACACATTTTCTTCAGACAATGTAAAAATCTAGTTTTTAATTAGTTAATTTATTTATTTCAAAGTGTAACAGATTTAAAAGAGCTTTACCGCTCTCTGTGCTGCCACTGTGGTGGTCTCAGTATGCCAACGCTGTGTTATTCCTGGAGTGCTACATCAGAAGCAGGGATGATGTCTGGAGCCATCTGGTCCTGGCTGAGATCCAAGCAGGCAGAGGCAGTGCCAGAGTGGGAGGGAGGTGTGGATTTGTCTGCAGAGGTGTGGGTGGCCTGTTGGGCAGCTCAGTCAGCAGCAGTATTGATCTGTGCCCAGAGGTGGTCCATGCTCTACCTCTTGGTGGTCTTACTACTTTTCCCCTTGTGCTTGTTTGTTAATGATTCAGCTTGAATCACACACTTCAAAGCCGGTTACAGTTCCCTCTCTTTCTCTCTGCTCTCTCTCTCTTCATTTCATGTCTGTTTTTACACCTTTGCAAGACATACAAACATCGAGCCAACCCATCCTGCCCATCTGATCTATCCTTTGAGAGTGATGGCTATCCTGTCCAGTATCCCCTTTCATTCAGTCTTCACAGTCTTCTATTCAGCACAGTTATTTTAGTGAGGCAGGTTCACTGGAGGGGCAAGGTGACAAAGATGTAACAAAAGACTGAAGGGTGCAGCTTCAGCCCAGGCTTAAAATGTGCTTGACTCATAGGTCTCTCTCTAAAGCTGTAATTACAGTCGAGACACCAATATGAGCTGGCTGGCACAGTTCAGAGCACCACAAGTGTCCTCTCTCTCTGCACAGTTACATTTTAATGTTATGCATTTAAAATGTTTAATGTTATGCATTTGGCAGACGCTTTTATCCAAAGCGACTTACAGTGCACTTATTACAGGGACAGTCCCCCCGGAGCAACCTGGAGTTAAATGCCTTGCTCAAGGGCCCAACAGTGGCATCTTGGTGGTGCTTGGGCTTGAACCCCTGACCTTCTGGTCAGTAACACTGAGCCTTAACCACTGAGCCACCACTGCCCCCTAGGTTGTGGGGCAGTTGCTAGGACAAAAGCTTTGACTCTGGTCTAGCTCAGCTCTCCAGTACTGGTCAGCACCCTGTGTCCACTCTGCACTTAAGCCAGTACAGCGGTTAGCCTGCTGGATGATTTAAAGTCACTGTTGCGTAGATAGCAAAAAGCATACATTAACTGCACTTCAGTGATTGCAGGTCACACGTGGTGGCAATGCCACACACTGCTTTCCCAGCATGGAGAGGACAAACAAGTTTAAGAGCAAATGATGGAGTTGGTGAGTTCACTAAAGAGTCGCAAACATACCGTTTAAGCGGGCACAAAATATTAATTGAAAAAGCAACACACTCCCATAATGATAGAGAAAATAGAGACTTTTTGTATGTACCACCAAAATGTCCTCCTTGGTCTGTTGCCTGAATCACCAAAACATTTTCATTTGTGCATATTTCGAATGTCGCTGATGATATTTGTTCAATTCATTTTGGAGGAAATCAATACTTTACACAAAGGTACATTTTATTAAATTAATTTTATTAATGTATTGAAAATTCTGGCATAATTTACTTAAATGCTTTATTTATTTATTCCTTATTTGCTCATTGTTTTGTTTGCCGTGGGACACAGAGTTTTCAGAATGTCTGAGCTGTGGCTTAAAAGATGAGAGAAGTAAAAAGCACCATACAAATTTTCATAAAATAATTCACGCTATTTTTGATCTGTTCCTGATCTTCCAATGCCTTGTGATGCTTTTTAATTTTTGAGGAACAGTTCCAAATTTGTGTCTGTGGTTTATGCAACAGTCAGCACCCTTATCCACCGTAACACTCAAATATATATTTTTTATAAATGATTGTGACTGTGTCTTCTTGTTCTGTTGATGTATTATTGTTTGTGTTTATGTATTGTGGTGAGGTTAGATGTTCAGAAATATCTATATTATGGATATGTAATGTAAATACAATTATTGACCTCATTTACCTTCTTTTACATACTTTATACTGATAGTTGATTAGGTTTTGGAATGGGTTGGGTTAGGAGTTCTAAAATATCGGTTTGATGGTATAATGTAAGTAAACTAATATATTTATAAGCAGTGTTGGGTAAGTTTCTCTTAAAAAGTAATTAATTACTAACCACTAATTACATCTTCTACGGTGTAATTAGATTACTGTACTAATTACTCTTTCTGAAAAGTAATTGCATTACTTATTACTAATTACTTTCTAAAACCCTTATCAACCTCGACCTGATGGAAAATACAAGGATAGACATGAAATTGTTCTATTAATTCTTTCAAATAAATCCTAAAAAATAAAATAAATTATTCATGAACTGGCCAAAGAATTTAAGGGGGATGAATTAAATTAGAAAACATACATTTTAACATTTAACAAAATTTACTTTTGTTTTATATAGAATTGTTCTATAGTCTATAACACAATTACATCAGAAATAACTGTAATTAAATTACAAAAAAATTAAGATTAATCCAATTTTTCAATAAAAAGTAATTTAATTACAGTAATGCATTACGCCCAACACTGTTTATAAGTATAATGAAGCATATTGTGGTAAAACACGTGTGATAAATCTGAAGATTACAGTGCCTATAACGGAATCGTCCTAACTCAAAGATATTTTCAAGATGTAGGCAAAAAGTTGATACTATGACATCTTTGTCATTAGACTGCCTTGAAAATAGTGCTGTGGCTATTTCAACATAAACCTGAAGTATGTCATTTCTGCACAACTAACACCACCAAACAAAATTCCAAAAATAAACTGTAAAAATAATTGTTTTCAAAATAGCTTTCAACCCGTCTTCTGTTACTCAAACAAACAGATAGTCCCACCCCCATCTCACACCATTGGTTGAGTCAAAAGTTAGTGTCTCTCAACTCAAAACTGCAGCACAGAGACAGTGTTGTGTGTTGGTTTACATTCTCTGTAAATTATAGTAGCTGTATAGTTGTAGCATTTGTCAAATGATGATCAAATAATGGGGAAGAGCCATATTATACGTGCAGTTAACTGCACTTTTGGCATTTTAAAGAGCCCATTCAGCTGTTTGGTAAAGTGTGCCAGATCATAGTAGTCTGCTGCATCCTCCACCACCTAGAAACAACCTGCAAGATCTGGAAACACTCCATGCAAATTGCGCCATTGCCTGACTTGCATAGTTCCTTAAGTGAATCAGGTGCTAAAACTACACAGACAGTGCATGCTGTCAGCAGGCACAAATCAGTCTTGGATAATTCCCTCCTCAGTGTTTTATTACAACATTGTTTTGAATATGAGAGGAATTAATTAAATCCCACGGACCCAGTTATGCAGTTGTTAGTGTTCTTTTCTTTGCTGAGCTCAGGCTATAGGTCTGGTCTAAGAGTGGGTTGTATCCTGCTCTGACACACTCCCCCCTCTTCCTGTTCTTTTGCTATTTATACATATATACACATCTTTAAGCATTTATACTGCAGGGAGAGGAGAGGAGTGAGTAAGTGGGTTAATGAAACGGATGCGGGCTCCAGGAAGGCTTGCGCACTGGTTTTTGGCCTTAAATCATATTGTAATTTTGCTTCTGTCTCCACATGTGAATCTCTGCTTGGATAACATGAGTGAATGAGGACCCATGTCTAGCCTACTTAGGGGCCAGAGGTTGTTATGCTGGAGTGATTGAGTAGTGAGAGGATTTTGATTGGCACTGCTCTTGAGCGTGTCTGTCTGCTTAAGTGTTCAGCTCAGATCTGTGCTGCGTCTGCAGAAAATTGACACTCATTGTTTAGAAGCCACTCTGAGGGAACAGACTGTTACCTTACAGGAAAGTGTTACTGTAACATCACAGTTACCTCTCCCTTTTTCGGAGCTAGTGCTTTTTCTGTGCCATGCATTCTTAATTAACCTTCATTGAACTTGACATAAACTGAGTACAATCAACACTTTCCATACATTAGCACTTGCCTATTGTTTAGGATAATGCCTCCATTGTAAACACAATCACAATGGTCATGTAACATTTGCAAAGTTTTGGGAGTGTCAGCATTTATTTGCAGAAGTGAACCAATAAGCTATAAGTCCATCTACTACCTTGAATTTGTGATGGTTGGCATAGTTATAATCATACAGTAGCATAGTTTTGGTGTCAACTGCTGTTTGAAACATGGATGTCAACTGCTGTTTGATGATTAATGATTGATGAGCAATTTTTGGGGCAATTATCAGGAATTTATCTGTGACAGAACAAGCCAGATGTGGCAGCTATTTTAGTGGATCCCCCACCTCATATGCCTTTGAGAGAAATGTATGCTATAACCATATATTAATAATCAGGGACTAAAAACAAAATGTTTTTCATTTGGATTCGTTCTGAGCAAAAACTGTATTTTTTCATTCTGTTTCAGAGGTTCTGCAGCCTCCCTTTCAAATGGTAACTTGTTAGAACAAAATTAAAGAATGGTAAATAACATTATTTTTAAAATGAATGTATTCTGTACTAACAGGCTGGTGAAATACTAATTGCAGTGTTGCCAGATCTCAAAATAAGCCACCTCACCAAAATAAGTGAAAATAAGCTATTTTATCCTGTGTGGTGGATTTATTAGCATAGAAATCATAACAAGTATATAGTTAATTACAGTTAAGTATAATTTTAATTACAGAACTGCTTCTCAGTCAAAACCCAGCAGCATCAAATCTGTATTAGTGCATCATATCTACCAATAATTCAGTGAAGACTTGGAAACTTAGAAATGTACTTTTTACCTGTAATAATATTGTCCTTGTATCTGGATTAGCCATGCATGTACAGAATTATACATTGTCGTTCAAAAGGTCTTCGTTCACAGAATACGACATCCACAATGGGCAGTTAGGAAAAGAAATGTGTGATGCAGCAGTTTCCTTATAAATTAAAGCACGTTTAATTTCATTTTTTCGGGAACATGAAGTGGTGTAGTTCCAAATAATTGCTGTGATAATTGTGATCAATCATCTGTAGTCTGCATAACACATTTGCATATGAATGCAATCTGTTTGTCTAGTTTCTTTTAATGATTCTAATCCGGGTTTGCACCCTATGCAATTCGGATTTCGATCTCTTCACTCAACTGAAATGGCTGTCTGTGTTTTGGTTGAGAAGGTGAAGTCTTATTTAGACAAAAACAGTTATGTTGCGGCTGTTTTTGTTGACTTTAAGCGTGCGTTTGGTACTGTGAATCATCTTAAGCTCTTGTCTAGACTGTTAACATTTAACTTTAGCAATCAAACTGTTAAATGGATACAGTCTTATCTATCAGATAGAAAACAATGGGTGCAAATAAAGAATAGTAAGTCATCCTATCTTTACTATACGCAAGGTGTCCCTCAGGGATCAATTTTAGGTCCCCTGTTATTTTCACTTTATGTAAATAATTTGCCCAATGTGTGCAAAAATGTGGACACGATTATGTATGCAGACGATACGGTAATTTTTACACAAGCCAAAAGTGCTGATGATGCAGCCCATCAGCTTTCTTTGGCCTTAAATGACTTACAAAGATGGCTGAATGATTCATGTGTAACCCGCACACACAAACACAAGACGAGACAGTCACAATGTCGGAGAAAACTGCTTTATTCCAACAAAGCAGGCAACAGTACAAAAACAGGGCAAATCCAGTGAAGAATGGTCAGGGTGAGCGTTAAATCTAAGCGGGGGAATCAAGATAGGGTAAAGGGGCAAATCCAGGAGAGAGTGGTCAACGAGAGCGTAGGGGGTCAAAGCCGGGGTAATCAGAATAAGAATAACAAGTGGGAGCAAAAGACAGGGGAACAAGGGGAGCTGGCAAGCTAAGAGGTGAACGAGAGGAGGACAAAACTAGACGAGACTAGCGGGGGCAAAGACACGGGAAACTAAATACATTTACATTTACATTTACATTTATGCATTTGGCAGACGCTTTTATCCAAAGCGACTTACAGTGCAATTATTACAGGGACAATCCCCCCGGAGCAACCTGGAGTTAAGTGCCTTGCTCAAGGACACAATGGTGGTGGCCGTGGGGTTAGAACCTCTGACCTTCTGATTACCAGCCCTGTGCTTTAACCACTATGCCACCACCACTCTACAATACAATACAAAAACCAACAACCGTGAGACGAAAGGGTAGTGATATATATAGGGGCAAGTTCAGGTGTAAACCATGACAGGTGATGAGACGAGTGCAGGTGAAACTAATGTGCAGGAGTGCAGATGACGCGAGTGCAGGTGGTCATAATGTTCTGGGGGATTGGAAACGCGTGAGAAACTCGAGGAAGGGAGATTGCCTACGAGCATGTGAGCGAGTAGAAGCAAAGTGGGCGTGAGGGCTCGAGCGAGCAAAAAGAGCGTGCGAGCTCGAGGGGGCGGAACGAGCGTGGGAGCTCGAGGGGGCGGAACGAGCGTGGAAGCTCGAGGGGGCGGAGCGAGGGAGCGGGGTTCGTGACAGTACTCCCCCCTCTAAAACGGATGGCTCCTGACGGCCGCGCTCGGTTGCGAGGAAGTGGTGCTGGACGAACCCAACAAACAAAAAACCCTGAACGGACAACCCACAAAACACACAAACAAAACTGAGGGCAGTCCAAGGGGCACAGAGGGAAATGAGACAGTCCATGGGGTCAATGTGCAGTATCAAGGCAAGGTCTGGGGGAACATAGCGGACAGGCGGGTGGTCGGGAGATCTAGGGGGCAGCCGTAGGGCAGAGGCTGGGTCAGGGGGTCTGGAAGGTGACTGGAGGACAGGGACTGGGTCCGGGGGTCTGGAAGGTGACCACCGGACAGGAACAGGGTCAGGAGGCCAGGGAAGAGGCCACAGGACAGGGAGAGTGTCAGGGGGCCACCGGACAGGGTCAGGGGGCCAGGGAAGAGCCGTGAAAGGCGGTGCCGTCAGAGGCGGCACTGTAGGCGCCTCTGGCTGTGGAGCCGAAGGAGGCTTTAGGGGCGAAGGCCTGAAAGGCTCTGGAGGTGGAGCCAATGACGGTGGCGCCGTGGGAGGCTCTAGAGGCGGAGGCCTGGAAGGCTCTGGAGGTGGAGCCGAAGGAGGCTTTAGGGGGGAAGGCCTGGAAGGCTCAGGAGGTGGAGCCAATGGAGGTGGCGCTGTGGGAGGTCCCCGAGGCGACGACCTGGCAGGCTCTGTAGTCTCGGGGGGTAGAGCCGTAGGAGGCTCGGGAGGCGGAGCCCTAGGAAGCTCTGGAGTCTCTGGGAGTAGAGCCGTGAGAGGCTCGGGGAAAAAGGTTGTGGAAGACTCGAGAGGCTCTAGAGGTGGGGCCCTGGAAGGCTCGAGAGGCTCGAGGGGGGGAGCCATGAAAGACTCAAGAGACAGAGCCCTGAGAGGCTCGGGAGGAGGAGGAGCCCTGGAAGACTCGAGAGACAAAGCCCTGAGAGGCTTGGAAGGGGGTGGAGCCCTGAAAGACTCGAGAGGAGAAGCCCTGAGAGGCTTGAGGGGAGGAGGAGCCCTGAGAGACTCGAGAGGGGAAGCCCTGAGAGGCTTGAGAGGGGGAGGAGCCCTGAGAGACTCGAGAGGCGAAGCTGTGAGAGGCTTGAGGGGTGGAGCCATGAAAGACTCGAGGGACGGAGCACTGAGAGGCTCGAGGGGAGGAGGAGCCCTGAGAGACTCGAGAGGCGAAGCCGTGAGAGGCTTGAGGGGTGGAGCCATGAAAGACTCGAGGGACGGAGCCCTGAGAGGCTCGAGGGGAGGAGGATCCCTGAAAGACTCGAGAGGGGAAGCCCTGAGAGGCTTGAGGGGAGGAGGAGCCCTGAGAGGCTTGAGAGGGGGAGGAGCCCTGAGAGGCTTGAGAGGGGGAGGAGACCTGAGAGACTCGAGAGGCGAAGCCGTGAGAGGCTTGAGGGGTGGAGCCATGAAAGACTCGAGAGGAGAAGCCCTGAGAGGCTTGGGAGGGGGAGCCCTGAAAGACTCGAGAGGAGAAGCCCTGAGAGGCTCGAGAGGAGGAGCCCTGGGAGGCTTGGGAGGAGCAGCCCTGGGAGGCTTGGGAGGAGGAGCCCTGGGAGGCTCGAGAAGAGGAGCCCTGGGAGGCTTGGGAGGAGGAGCCTTGAAAGACTTGAGGAGAAGCCCTGAGAGGCGGCGCTCTGGGAGGCTCGAGAGACTTGAAAGGCAGAACCCTGGGGGGCTTGGGAGGTAGAGCTCTGGGAGGCTCGAGAGGAGGAGCCTTAGGAGGCTCGAGAGGAAGAGCCCTGGGAGGCTTGAGAGGAGCCCTGGGAGGCTTGGGAGGAGGAGCCTTGGGAGACTCGAGAGGCGGAGGCCGCGAGGGCTCTGAGGGGCGAGCAGAGGCTGGCAGAGCCGTGGAAGACTCTGAGGGCGGAGCAGAACCCGGCAGAGCCGTGGAAGACTCTGGGGGCGGAGCAGAACCCGGCAGAGCCGTGGAAGACCCTGGGGGCGGAGCAGAACCCGGCAGAGCCGTGGAAGACTCTGAGGGCGGAGCAGAGGTCGGTAGAGCTGTGGAAGACTCTGAGGGAACCTCTTCGGTCTTGAGCACAAGATGAGACTGGGGAGAAGGGGCCCTCTTCCTTCTCTTGCGTCCTCGGCCAACAGGGGATGTGGCCATGGGGACGGTTGAGGCTACAGGCGCTGGCTCGCCGGCCGTGGCGGGCATGGGCGCTGGCTCGTTGGCCGTGGCGGGCATGGGCGCTGGCTCGTTGGACGTGGCGGGCATGGGCGCTGACTCTCTGGCCGTGGCAGGCATGGGCGTTGACTCGCTGGCCGTGACTGGCTTCGGGACTGGGGCCGTGACAGGCTTCGGGACTGGGGCCGTGTCAGGCTTCAGGGCTGGGGCCGTGTCAGGCTTCGGGTCTAGGGCCGTGACAGGCCTCGGGACTTGGGCCGTGACAGGCCTCGGAACTGGGGCGGTGTCAGGCTTCGGGACTAGGGCCGTGACAGGCTTCGGGACGAGGGCCGTGACAGGCTTCGGGACTGGGGCCGTGACAGGCTTCGGGACTGGGGCCGTGACAGGCCTCAGGACTGGGGCCGTGGTAGGCTTCAAGACGGGGGCCGTGGTAGGTTTCAAGACGGGGGCCGTGGTATGGAAAGCTGGTTCAGTTTCTGCCTCCCCCACAGTAAACGAGGAACCAGCGTACAGTAGGGCGAGGTCAATAAACTGAGCCAGGTTTAGAGAGCAGCGACCACCTGGCATGAATGATGAGGTTGGCTCATTCAGTCCACATTGAAAAATGTCTTTCAGAGCCACCTCATCAAAATTCACCTGGTACACCAGGGCACAAAAATCCATAATATAAGCCTCCAAGGGTTGGCTCCCCTGGCGCAAACCCAAGAGTCGGGCCGCTGGCTCCATAATGTCAAGGATGGGGTTATGAGTTACATAACCACTGCCTTGCACGGAAAACCCTTGGTTCGCGTCCGATGAGCCATAAAACCTCTCCGGGGATGGAGAGCATACGGCGCTCGCGGATGCGTGGAAAGCATCAACAGGCTCAGGGGCAGACACAGGTGAAACAGGGTGAAAAATTTCAGACATAGAACATACCTGCTGCCCCTGGGCGCGAGCGCTTGGTCAAGTTTCCACACCGTAGCTCCTCGCGCTGAATGTGACGTGTTCCTCCGCTCTAGTGAGCTGCGCGAATCCTCAGCGCGACACATTGTGACTGTCTTCGGTGAGGTTGGTTATTTTGTAACCCGCACACACAAACACAAGATGAGACTGGTCAGGGTGAGCGTTAAATCGAAGCCGGGGAATCAAGATAGGGTAAAGGGGCAAATCCAGGAGAGAGTGGTCAACGAGAGCGTAGGGGGTCAAAGCCGGGGTAATCAGAATAAGAATAACAAGTGGGAGCAAAAGACAGAGGAACAAGGGGAGCTGGCAAGCTAAGAGGTGAACGAGAGGAGGTCAAAACTAGACGAGACTAGCGGGGGCAAAGACACGGGAAACTAAATACAATAACCAACAACCGTAAGACGAAAGGGTAGTGATATATATATAGGGGCAAGTGCAGGTGTAAACCATGACAGGTGATGAGACGAGTGCAGGTGAAACTAATGTGCAGGAGTGCAGATGACGCGAGTGCAGGTGGTCATAATGTTCTGGGGGATTGGAAACGCGTGAGAAACTCGAGGAAGGGAGATTGCCTACGAGCATGTGAGCGAGTAGGAGCAAAGTGGGCGTGAGGGCTCGAGCGAGCAAAAAGAGCGTGCAAGCTCGAGGGGGCGGAACGAGCGTGGGAGCTCGAGGGGGCGGAACGAGCGTGGAAGCTCGAGGGGGCGGAGCGAGGGAGCGGGGTTCGTGACATCATGCCTGTGCCTTAATGTTAAAAAGACCGTATCAATGTTTTTTAGTAAACCTAAAACAACCGTGGCCTCAGTAAAAGTTCGCTTGGGTGGACAAGAATTAATTAATGTTGAGGAATTTAAGTATTTGGGAGTGCTGATAGAATCGAAATTATCCTTTAAAAAACACGTAAAAATAAAATTGTGAAAACTGTAAATTTTAATATACGGAACTTTAGACATATTTGTACATCATTAACGGACACAGCAGCGATTACATTCCTGCACTCTATGATACTGGGTCATATTGAGTACTGTATCACAAGTTGGTCCTATACGAGTCATGCTGCTATTGGGCCAGTCGAAGTATGCTACAAAAGAGCATTGAAAATATTAGACAAGAAACCTTTGTCATATCACCATTGTCAAATTTTAGATAAATATAAGCTTTTAAATTTTGCTAATTTCAAACTATTTAAATCAGCCTGTCTAATCTATAAGGTTATACATGGTCTGGCGCCTCCACCATTGAGTGATTATATTTAAAGCATTTATCATTATATAGATAAAAATCTAGTAGTGTTGCCGGGTCTCGAGTGACTAGAGCCACTATGAGAGGTGATTGTGACTTGGCATTTAGGCGGACCGCCTTTCACAGAACGTCCTGTCATATCAGGGAGTGAGCTTCTGGAATAGTATTCCACTTTTAATGAGGGAAAGCACAAGTCTTCCTACCTTTAGGAGTCGTTTAAAAGTGTGGCTGAGGGACAAACAAACATGTAATCATGATTAGGTAATCATTAGATATCAGATGTAAAACAGAGTTAGTGCATTACAAAAATGGATACAATTATCAGTGTGATATGGGTTGTGCAATAAGAGTCAGTATAATATGGGCTGTGCAACAGGGGTCAGTGTAATGCGGGTCAGTGCAATATGGTGTAATATGGGTCAGTGCAATATCAGGTTAGTCAGGATATGTGCAAAATTGTGGTTTGTGCAATATAGTCAATGCTTTAAAATGTTCTATATGTCTTTTGTTGTCCACTCTTGTTGTTACTGTCTGTTCTAACATGTTGTGATCACTGCTCTTGTCCTTGTTTTTCTGTATATAGTCGTTGTATAGTGTATTGGTATGTATTTATTAATTTCTGTGTGTAACATCAACCTGCCAGAGGGTCTGCAGATGGAAATTAGCCTAAGGCTATAATCTTACATATTTACATTTGGTGAAAATGTTCATTAATATGTATTGTCCCTTTTAAAAAATTAAATGAAATCCTAAAGGAATAGTTCACCCAAAAATGTAAATGTTGTCAATATTTACTCACCCTGATGCTGCTCCAAACCTATATGAGTCTCTTTCTTCTATAGTACACAAAAGGTGAACTTCTTAACATGGTTTCTTTGCCATAATGCTAGTGAATAGTGACTCAGGTCTGTCAAATTTAAAAAGAAACACACACACACACACACACACACACACACACACACACACACACACACACATGTTGTGTTTCCGTGTTTTATGGGGACTTTCCATAGACATAATGGTTTTTATACTGTACAAACTTTATATTCAATCCCCTAAACCTAACCCTACCCCTAAACCTAACCCTCACAGAAAACATTCTGCATTTTTACATTTTCAAAAAACATAATTTAGTATGATTTATAAGCTGTTTTCCTCATGGGGACCGACAAAATGTCCCCACAAGGTAAAAAATTTCGGGTTTTATTATCCTTATGGGGACATTTGGTCCCCACAAAGTGATAAATACACGCTACACACACACACACACACACACACACACACACACACACATGTTGTGTTTCCATGTTTTATGGGGACTTTCCATAGACATAATGGTTTTTATACTGTACAAACTTTATATTCTATCCTCTAAACCTAACCCTACCCCTAAACCTAACCATCACAGAAAACTTTCTGCATTTTTACATTTTCAAAAAACATAATTTAGTATGATTTATAAGCTGTTTTCCTCATGGGGACCAACAAAATGTCCCCACAAGGTCAAAAATTTCAGGTTTTACTATCCTTATGGGGACATTTGGTCCCCACAAAGTGATAAATACACGCTCACACACACACACACACACACACACACACAAACAGCACTTTAAAACCATAGTAAAAGCAAATGATATTCTAAAACCTCTAAAGCCATACTATCACTTTGTCTGTTGGATAGAATGAAATTAAAGTTGTTGTTCATTCTCAAATCAAATCATTAAAAAGCGGTTAAATCAAATATAGCTGCTACGTCATTAACATCCAACTTCATCGGTTCTCATTGCATCTCATGACCAAATGTCATGACGTCATGTTGCATGTTTGCTCACAAGATGGTTTGATTAGTTTTTGTCCTTTTTCGAGCAGAGACACTATTCACTTGCATTATGGCAAATAAACCCTGTGGAAACTTTTTAATAATGCACCTTTGATGTTCCATAGAAGAAGAAAGTCATATGGGTTTGGAGTAACATTATAGTGAGTAAATAATGACAGAAATGTCATTTTCATCAACTCGCTAATGTTTTTGAAATTCACGGAGTTCCCCTTCTGTCGCTCTCTCCACGTTGTGTCAGAGAAGCGACACTAGGGGTCTCTCTTGAGCGCCGATATTCACCTCTGAACTATGAAAAAAGGCCAATGAGAGTTGGCAACCAGTATTTGCATGTCCGCCCCGGACATACGGGTATTTAAGCGCGCAAATACGGGAGTTCATTCAGAAAATTTCTTCGGAGCCGATGGTCGTGTCTGCAACTGCTGCATACTACACACAGAGTTCCTGTCATCCCTCTGCTGCATAACTGTTGGATTCCACGGCGCACAACAGCGGCTTTCTCCTGTTTGCACGGCTGTGCATTCCTGCCCCTGGGCGCATCGACAGTGCAGATTTAAAAACTCTCACAAGTTTTTTCCCTAAAAGAGTGATTTTATTTAAAAGAGTAATTTCCTCTAAAAGAGCAAAACACAGCGGCGTTGAACATCCTTTTAAGGACGTGTCTTTATAAAGATGCCCTTCCGCCCCTGTGTTGTTTCTGGATGCGGTAGAGTGCTCTCCGCTTCCGACGGCCACAGGCGCTGTCTCGTGTGTCTGGGTAGCGATCACACCGAGGCTGCGTTTGTGGATGGTTCATGTTCTCACTGCGAGAACATGACCATGACAACGTTGCGGTCGCGGCTTGCTTACAACCGTGAGCAAGCCACTCCAGCTGCCCCCCCGTATTGCTCCTTCCCACGGGATTGAGGACGATGCGGCTGGTGATGGAGGCGATTTGGGGATGGCAGCGGGTGCAGCTCTGCCGGGTACGCCCCCTCAGACCACCCGCGCCCCAGCACGCTCGTTGATTCCCGTCCGTGCTCGAGGCGGCGGCGACTCGCCTCACAGCCAGTCAGCCGTCCCTCTTGCGATGGAAGCCGATGAGCTCGCATCGGAGGGTGCGGCATCTGATGCGGAGGACTCCCCTGGGCTGCCGCCTTCGGGCTTGCACGCCCAGGCTGAGGCTGACACACAGATGTCCGACATGCTTTCCCGGGCAGCCAACAGCGTGGGCTTGGATTGGAACCCTCCATCCTCCCCACAGCCATCACGGCTGGATGACTGGTTCCTGGGGTCTGCGCCGCTCACAGCCTCGCCCCCCCCGGTTCCGTTTTTCCCGGAAGTGCATGACGAGCTGACGTCTTCGTGGAGAGCACCCCTCTCCACTCGTCACACCACCACAGGCTCGTCCGCCCTCGCCACCCTCGATGGCGGAGCGTGCCACGGGTACACGGCGATTCCCCAGGTGGATAGGGCGGTTGCGATCCATCTATGCCCCGGTACCCCTACCACCTGGCGAGGTCGCCCCGTGCTCCCTTCCCGGACCTGGAGAGCAACCTCCTCACTGACAGCGAAGGGTTACAGCACCACCGGACGTGCCGCTTCCGCCCTGCATGCCATGGCTCTCCTGCAGGTCCACCAAGCCAAGGCACTTCGCAACATGCACGGGGGTGGCCCTGATCCCGACACGCTGCAGGAACTGCGCTCAGCAACCGACCTCGCCCTGAGAGCGATGAAGGTCACAGCACAAGCGCTCGGGCAGGCGATGGCCACGCTAGTGGTCCAGGAACGTCAACCGTGGCTGAACATGGTCGAGATGCGTGAAGCCGACAAGACTCGCTTCCTCAACGCCCCTGTCTCCCAGTTCGGCCTCTTCGGCGACACCGTCGAGGACTTTGCCCAGCAGTTCTCCACGGTAAAGAAGCAGACGGAGGCCATCTCTCACATCATGCCTCGCCGCAAGCCTGCCGCCACGGCACATGCCCCGTCTGCTTGCCGAGGGCGTCCTCCCGCGGCCAGAAGACAAGCTCCTGCTCCGCCTCAACCCGGGCCCAGCTCTCAGCCCCAGTGTCGAGCAAACTGCGGGAAGCGCACGCCCCTATCTCACGGACCCCCTCGAGGACCCGGAAGGCTCCCAGGCGCTCCTGAGACAACGCACCCAGAGTCCAAGAAGTTAGTTCCGGAGGTGGTAAGACCGCTCCGTCCCCCGGTGGAGGGCCGGGAGGAGAATCCTTTGTTTTTTCATTTGCCGCACCCCTTAACGGGGGCTGCGGTACCCAAATTCTTCATAATAGAGCTATTTCCTTTGTCTCTGGAGCATATCTGCTCTCTTCTCACGGCACTCTGCTTTCAGGCCTCAACAGTCCCGGCTCCATGGACGCGGTGTCCCCGCCTTCAGCCCCACGACTGTTCCCCGGCCGGCCGGTTCAGACGAGTCCAGAGGACGCCAGCATCAGACCTCCTCCTCAGTCACGAACCCGCCCCCTGCCGGGTGCGCAGAGCAAGGTAAGTGCTTTGAGTTTATTCTCAGCACCAGAGCCTCGGGACGCCACGTTGCCTCCCGACGCCACGTTACCTGTTCCGCACCGCTGCGAAGCCCCGCCGGGTACGTCCAAAAAACCCGTCCCTTTGGTGCCCCTAGCACAGAGTTTAGAGGCGTGGCTTTCACTGCCCAACCCGTCACGCTGGCTGCACCGGACCATTCGACTCGGTTACGCAATTCAGTTTGCCTAGAGCTGCTGGCTGTTTTTCTGGCCCTGCAGAAGTTTCTTCCGTTAATTCGGCACAAACACGTCTTAGTCAGGACAGACAACATAAACCGCCAAGGCGGAGTACGCTCCCTCCACATGTCACAGCTCACCCGTCGTCTCCTCCTATGGAGTCAGCAGCGACTGGAGTCACTGCGCGCCACTCGCATCCCCGGCAACCTCAATGTGATGGCGGACGCGCTGTCAAGACAAAGCTTGCCCGGCGGAGAGTGGAGACTCCACCCCCAGTCGGTCCAGCTGATTTGGGACCGGTTCGGCAAGGCTCAGGTAGACCTGTTTGCCTCCCAAGAAACCTCCCACTGCCCGCTCTGGTATGCCCAGACAGAGGCTCCCCTCGGGGCAGATGCGTTGGCACACAGCTGGCCCGCGGGGCTCCGCAAGTACGCATTTCCCCCAGTGAGCCTTCTTGCACAGGTGCTATGCAAGGTCAGGGAGGACGAGGAGCAAGTCATTCTGGTAGCCCCTTACTGGCCCACCCGGACTTGGTTTTCGGACCTCACGCTCCTCACGACAGCCCCTCCCTGGCGAATTCCCCTGAGGAAGGACCTTCTTTCTCAGGGACAGGGCATGCTCTGGCACCCACACCCAGACCTCTGGAACCTCCACGTCTGGCCCTTGGACGGGATGCGGAAGATCTAGCCGGCCTACCATCGACCATCATAGATACAATCAATCAAGCCAGAGCCCCCTCTACCAGGCATCTTTACGCTCTAAAGTGGCGTCTGTTCGCGGACTGGTGTTCTTCCCGAGCCGAAGACCCGCAGAAGTGCACAGTTAGGTCAGTGCTCATGTTTCTTCAGGAGAGGCTGGAGAGGAAGCTGTCCCCCTCCACCCTCAAGGTGTATGTTGCCGCTATCGCGGCCCACCACGACACGGTAGACGGCAAGTCTCTTGGTAAGCACGACTTAATCGTCAGGTTCCTAAAAGGTGCCTGGAGGATAACTCCCTCCCGGTCTAACCTGTTCCCCTACTGGGATCTCTAGGTCGTCCTTACGGGACTCCAGAGACCCCCCTTCAAGCCACTTGACTCAGTTGGACTCAGGGCCCTCTCTTTTAAGATGGCCCTGCTGATCGCGCTCGCTTCCATCAAGAGGGTCGGGGACCTGCATGCGTTCTCTGTTAGCGACGCCTGCCTGGAGTTCGGTCTGGCAGACACTTTCGTGATCCTAAGACCGCGGCCGGGCTATGTGCCCAAGGTTCCCACCACACCCTTCAGGGATCAGGTGGTGAACCTGCAAGCGCAGATCCAGCCCTTTCACTGCTGTGTCCAGTACGTGCCTTACGTATTTACCTGGACCGCACACAGAGCACCAGACGCTCTGAGCAGCTCTTCGTCTGCTTTGGGGGACAGCAGAAAGGGAATGCTGTCTCCAAGCAGAGACTCGCCCACTGGGTTGTCGACGCCATTTCCCTGGCTTATCACACCCAGGCCGTGCCCCCCCCTTTGCGGGTCCGAGCCCACTCCACCAGGAGTGTTGCGTTCTCATGGGCACTGGCTAGGGGCACTGCCCTAGCAGACATTTGTAGAGCAGCGGGCTGGGCAACACCGAAC
Organism: Xyrauchen texanus; assembly: GCF_025860055.1. Classification (NCBI taxonomy): domain Eukaryota; kingdom Metazoa; phylum Chordata; class Actinopteri; order Cypriniformes; family Catostomidae; genus Xyrauchen; species Xyrauchen texanus. The sequence continues at coordinate 30,735,038 of NC_068282.1, forward strand.
ACTTTTGCAAGATTCTACAATCTCCGAGTTGAGTCAGTATCGTCCCATGTCCTCTCAGGTACCGAGCCCGTAGAACTCGGTGGCACGCCCTCGATCTGACCGGGTGAATCGCTTGCATGCAGCGCCCTTCCCCCTAACCAGGGGAAACAGTGCGCCTTCATTCCCAGGAGATCTCAGGTTTGGGACACTGGTTGATTCCTCCCTAGCCCTCGTGGGTCGCAGTTCAGCGGAGGAACTCGCCGACCCAAGCTACTGCGGGTACCGCTAGCTACCCTGCACTGGTATAGTTGCTCCACAGGTAAGGCCTCCTTCGGACTCCCCCTGTGTGTAACGCCACGGTTCTGTCCCCTCGGGCGAGTGGACTCCCGTGCTTCCCTTAGGCAGTCACGGCTGCCTCGGTTGCCGTGCTGTATGTTCCCCCCTCTATAGGCTGGATCCACCAGCGCACCGACTTTTCCACATAGGCCCTAAGTCAGGCCTCTGATGGTTTTGCCACTTAAACTTGCCTCCCCTCTCGGGTAGGCGTGGCCTCTGCAGGGTCTTCTCCTCCCTGAATAAGGGCTAAGACCCCCTTCCCTCAATGCGTGTAAGGGCCCCGGCCTAAGTTGCTCTATGCGAGAAACATAGAGAGAAAAGAGGCCCGGCCAGGTTTGGCCCGTTCCCAGGTTGGCGGCCAGCACCTTGTTCCCCTCCAGGGTAACGATAAGGAATCCTGATGGCTTGAATGGGGCATTGGGGAAGGGTACGTGCAGCCTGATACAGTTGGTCGTCCTGCACGTAAGAATACCTGCTCGCTCCTGTATCAGAAGTTCACGTACACGGCTCAGCGCATGGCACTTTTATAAGTGGATCCCTAGTGTCGCTTCTCTGACACAACGTGGAGAGAGCGACAGAAGGGGAACGTCTAGGTTACGTATGTAACCTCCGTTCCCTGATGGAGGGAACGAGACGTTGTGTCTCCCCTGCCATGTCGCTGAGCCGAGCCACTGTTGTGGCCGGACCATTTCCGGCTCCTCAGAAAAATCCTGAATGAACTCCCTTATTTGCGCCGCTTAAATACCCATATGTCCGGGGGCGGGACATGCAAATACTGGTTGCCAACTCTCATTGGTCTTTTTTCATAGTTCAGAGGTGAATATCGGCGCTCGAGAGACCCCTAGTGTCACTTCTCTGACACAACGTCTCGTTCCCTCCATCAGGGAACGGAGGTTACATACGTAACCTAGACGATAAGAATCGTCCTTTCTTGAAAATTATTCTTTACACATTATTTACACTTTCATCTGGCCTAATGCAATTTATTACTCTGTAAAATCAAATTAGTTGACCTTACTGTTGTTTAGGGCAATCGTTTGCAAACATACTCATTTGGCTCAAGTAAAGTGAAATTAATTATTTAAGTACAGTTAACTTGTTATAAGTAAATTTATCTCATCTGTGATTAAATTATTGTTGTTTTTATTTCATTATTAAAATTGAGTTATAGCATGTCTTATACAGTTTAAGGGAAATTATGATTGGGTTAGCCATATGGCACATTGGATTATCCTCATTACTTCTTAGTGCACATAAATCTGTACTTTGTAAAGAACAGTTGAGTAGAGAAGAATTACTTAAATTTAACAGGCTCCAACTTCACCAGAGGTAACACTAATTACCCTAATGGTGACTTCACATAAATCAACCAGCAACAATAAAATAACAACAGTAGTCATAAGAACTAAAACTATATAAATTCTTGAATAACAATTATTATATTTCTTCATAAGTTCCCAAACATACATAATTTATTCAAGCGCAAGGGCCTATGGATATCCCGTACAGGTGTACTTTATAATTTTGAGTAAACAAATAATATTGACAAATTTAAGGTTTAGAGTAATAGTGACTTAATTAAAACTAGTAAGAATAGTAAGAATTAAAGATACTATTGTTAAAAAAAAAAGCTATATAGTTGATTCAACTATTTTTTTTATTTGAAATAACTATTAGTATTTACAACACACAACCACAGTAGTAAAGCTATGCCAGTGTAGATATTATGCTCAATCTACACTACTACTGATCATCATGGTGCACCCACCATAATCAATAAAGCTGTCCAATGCCAGGCTGCTCTCAGTCTAGACCACCTTACTTGTAGGAGCAATGTAGTTTTGTTGTGTCATGTTCCATTTTTTTTTTTTATATAGAAACTTGTATATACTTGTTATAGTAACTTGGCTTTTAAACACAATCTATTTAATTTATTTTGACCCAAAAACACAAACACCTCGCCACCACCACTCTGTCGGATCCAGCATCATCCAATCCCCCCTCACCCAAACCTGCCAGATCTGTCACCAGTCCTTCTTCTGGGACCTCATCATTTACAAATTAATTGCTTCATATTATTGTCCTGCAAATGCAGCAATTGTTTGCTAACTGCCATTGACAAAGGTGTCATGTTTGGTTATGCTTGTTAAGGTGCTGCTTATCAGCATGCTCTCTAGACCATTATGGATGGATTGCCACTAAACGTCATGCCTATGGTGGAGGAAGTCTCTGTCTCGTACTAATTACATCAGTGCATTAACATCTTCTTGTTATCCAAACCTCTTAACCATGTTACTGTCCGAGAGCCAGATAGGGTTATCCCACACACACATGCCGTGTAGAGATACCAGTCATGTGCCAGTGCAAAGGAGTCAGCCGTACACTCTTTCTCTAAATTCTTGATAAAGCCATGTCTGCTCTTCTCAGGAAGTAGTTATCAGGGTTTCTTGTGCTAGAGATTATGTGACTGGCTTAGTAGCAATATGCAAGCCTCTCTTTTAAAGGGATAGTTCACTCAAAAATAAAATTTGCTCACCCTTATGTTGTGCCAAAACCAAATGGCTTTTTTGATGGAACATAAAAGGAGATGTAAGGCAGAATGTTATCCTCAGTTGTCGTTTACTTTCATTTTATGGAATAAAGCTAAAATGGAAGTGAATGGCAACATTTTGCCTAACATCTACCTTTGACACTTTCTTTAAAGATCTTGTGAAATCAAAATTAAAGTTTTGCTGCTTTTAGTAAATAGACAATTCGAGACTCACATAGAGGTTCAGAAACCTTCAAATACTATCTTGAACTAAAACACACCCTACCTTTACAACTGTTCAGCATGCCTAGCTGTGTTCAAACTGGTGCTGATCATGCCTTTGCAGGGCATTTCAAAGTGAGCACAATCTATGCTGTAGGGTTGTTCCAAAATAATTTTCCAATAAGAATCACATAAAAAGTGAGTTTTGACTGATTTTTTTTGATAATTTTGATTATTGCCTTTCATCCATCTTAAGCTCTCACAGTGGAGGGTAATTGTCATTGAAGGGAATAGGCCATATGGATGATCACTTCTGAATGGGACATGCTCATGCAGGAGCTGATCGTGAGGAAAATAGCGAGGAAAATTATTTTTCTGGGATGTTCAGCTCGATTAAGTGTTCTTTATGCTTGGTGTATTGTGATTCAAAACATGTATATACTATCTTTTACTCTCTTGTTTCTTATTCATTTGTATTGGCACTGGCTCCAGCCTCACTGTATGCAAAGACCACAATGTGCTGTGTTTGTTTTATGGTTTGTTATGCAGTAACAAGTTTAGTGAGATCATCATACAATTCTCAAGTCTTTTGAAAAGCTTGCGAGTATTGAGATCACTTCATAAGTTTCCCCGGTAAGCGGCTCTGACATGAGCAGCAAACGGTGGAAAGTGATATGTGTGTGCGTGTGTGTGGCTGTACACTAAAGCCTATTGGTTAGTTTTGACATTTGATATGTCCCGCTCCTACTTCATGTTTCAGTAGGAAATACTGTCAAAGCCAGTCAAAGCACTTCACTGGGACTGTAACAACGTCACTGAGAACTGACACATAGAAAGAACTCTGCAATTGCTTAACATTCAGCAAACTATATTCCTCTTATATTTTTTTATATTTTTCCTTCATCCCTTTCTTCTATTTTCACCAAAACTGTTAGAGAAGTGTAAAACCTAATTGTCTTCTTGTTGTCTCTCGCTCACTGAGAGATCACCCATCCCTTTATGCCGTTTGGATTACACAACCCCTTCCGCCTGAGTGACTGCACCACTGACTAATTGATTCTGTGCCTGTGCACGTGTGTTCTGTGTGTTGATGAGTTGGCCACTTAACCTGTGACGGTGGTTACGGAGAGGAACAGTAAGTAGCTGCAGGGAGCAGCTGGCTGCTGCTTCTGTGTAAAGACACAATGCTTGCTTTCTCTTCTGCAGTTATAAGGCAGTACTGAGGCTGTCGACCCAGTGAAAAGTCTCTGGCTGGGTGCTTGATGCAATATACACTCCCACACACTGCAGGGGTTAAAGGGGCCCCCAGTAACCTCTTCAGAGAGCTTTACTGTGCATGTGACTATGTGTGAAAACATGTACATTTGCAATCAGAAATATACAAACCCCCAAAGAAAGTAAGGATTTAGAAATGTAAACTTTTCTGCAGAGCTTGATTTTGCTTTAAATTAAGTCTTTATCTGTTGAATGATATAGCAAATGAACAAAGAAAATGAATGATGAAGTATTTTAGAGTAGCAGGATATTTTGTTAATACTGCCATGACACAATTATTCAACCCCTATATATTATTGTTGATTTTAAAACCTACTGCTGGTCTGTATGACCTAAAGTTGGGTTAAAACATGATTAACCCATTGGGAACTCAATAACGACCCTTAATTTCCTTCAGCTGTGATGTGTTTATATAAACACGACCCAGGAATGTGTTCAAGGTGTTTCAGCCTTGGTGAAGACAAAGGAGCTGTCACAAAAGCTGAGAAATTAGATAATTTCATTGCACCAAAAGTGCAATGGTATAAGAAGATTTCTTAGACCTTAAACTTTCCTAGAGACACCACTGGGAGCAGCTGGCTGCTGCTTCTGTGTAAAGACACACTGCTTGCTTTCTCTTCTGCAGTTATAAGGCAGTACTGAGTCTGTCGACCCAGTGAAAAGTCTCTGGCTGGGTTAGAGCCCGAAGCCATTTGTTTTGAGAATAATGGCTGGCTGATGAAGTTATTGGCTGGCTAGCCGGTTCAGCCAAAACCTAAATGGCTGCTGCAGCCGCCAAACTTTTCATAGCTGCAAATGGCTGAAGCTGCCACTTCATGTCTACAGATGTCTATGTTATACTGATTTACTAGATCTCAATATTTCCAAGCAATGCATGGCTTACACTATATTTCTACAAAATGCAATACAATGTAATAAAGAAAACACCAGATTTTACTTTCACAATGTATGTACATATTTATTTTGTAGTATGTATGCTACTAAACATTTTCAAATAGCCTACAATGTGTTGTGTTTAGGCTAAATGTATGTAGGCTAAGTTGTATACAATAACTTGGCATTATCATGGATGAAGCTTATCATATTACACCTTGAAGGAGCAAGTGATGATCGTTTGCCATTACGGCAGAGATCGCGGAGAAGTATGTTGATTAAGAACGCAAACTTTTGTTGAATTTATGAGAAATCTACAGACGCAAACAGACGAAGTGTAGTAAAATAAAGCCCTAAATGTGTATTTCGGACTTTTTTTCACCACAAGTCTGGAAGAAGACATGTTATTGAAGACAAATATCCAAAAATCTCAAAATTGACCAGTAAAAAAAAAACGATGTTTCTGCCTGCCGTGTCTCACCTTAATATAAACACACACTGTTATCAGTATTATTTTGGACAAAGTTTTGCACATTTCACTTCAATGTACACTGAAGCATGTGTCGTGAATTAGCAATGTGGAAACGGTGGTTTGTTACTGCAGTAATATCACGTTCAGTGCTATAAATCTCTCCGTTCCAGAATATTTGGTTCATAACATCAATCTTTGATTCAGGTGTTTGTGCAACCGTGCCCTGAAGATTTAACAAAAGTCTGGGTAGGCCTAAGTTAAAAAAAAAGTAAGTAGGAATTAGGAAAGTATGTGAGAAGTGAGATCAAAATTACCTTGCTTGCTTCTTTCCGCCATTTCACCTCAGTGCGAGAAAAAAATGCATCGCTTCTTCTGTAAAAAATGCATCGCTTCTTCTGTTCTTCTCGGAAAACGAGCTATTTTAATTGGTCGTCAATTCACTGTGAGTCTGTGTATCGTAGCAACGAGCACAAGACTGTGCTGTTATGAATCCAGTGGGAAAATAGATCTCGTGTATTGTTTATATATTTCGTGTGTGTATGTCTCTATGTGATAGAATTATTAATTGATGCAAATAATTCTAGCCGGCTCAGCCAAACATAATCAGATGGCGGCTCAATTTGGCTTACGAAATTATTGGCTGGCGGCGGCTGAAATTCTAAATGGCGCAAATGGTGGCGGCTTCGGGGTCTAGGCTGGGTGCTTGATGCAATATACAATCCCACCCACTGCAGGGGTTAAAGGGGCCCCCAGTAACCACTTCAGAGAGCTTTACTGTGCATGTGACTCTGTGTGAAAAATTTACACTTTCAATCAGAAATATACAAACCCCCAAAGAAAGTAAGGATTTAGAAATGTAAACTTTTCTGCAGAGCTTGATTTTGCTTTAAATTAAGTCTTTATCAGTTGAATGATTAAAGATTAATTTAGTTTTATACTACTTATCCCACACTAAGCTAATGTATTATTATATTTGTATTGTCTTATCTGCAGGTGTCTAAAGCTTCTGCAGACCTCATGCATTACTGCAGTGAACATGCCAAGTATGATCCTCTGCTAATGGCTATCCCAACTTCAGAAAACCGATAAAAAGCCCAGCACTATATTGTAGCAAGACACTTGAACTCTTGATGTGTGTTTTGATGTGCCCATTATTTTTTCTTTAAAGAGAGAATATGAGCTTCAAACATTTATTCACTATTCGTCTTAATGTGAACTAAACCTCAAGCCTTAATCTGATTGTATACTCTGGCCTTAAGGCTGAAACAAAACAAATCTCTTTTTAAACTATAAAAAGAAGAGTCAAAGCACCTAGTAAACATAATCATTTGTGGTGCAATGACAAAGCCAACCCATGAATTAAATTTTAGCTTTGGACTCTGCACAGATGACTTGTTTGCTTTGTGATGCTCCTCACTGATGTGGTCGGGACCGGTGACTTCTGCAAATAAAGGGTGAGATCAGAGTGTGCAGTGCCCAACTTTGCTAGTATCACGAAGCACAGGAAACAATCATATTCAATGAATTCTGGCTGTAATATATAACTCCAGATAAGCAGAGCCTCATCAGTGGTGCTTTGATCCCATGTTAATTTATTTTAATGCATCCAGTCACTGGGAGTGTGTGGGGCTGATGTGAGAGGTGACATGTCAGCATTACGTGTGCTCGGTGGAGGCGTCAGACTTAATGGTACTCTTGCCCTTCCTCCTTAACTCACTGTCTGAACAATGGCAATGGTCAAGTCAATAAACTCAAGATTGTGCCCTTTTCTTTTTCTCTCAGCAAATCAGGTGAACTGTGTTTCAAAATCTCAACAACTGCCAAAAACTTGCAGATCAGCATTTCTGGATTGATGTGTTCATGCATTTTGTCTGAAATGCTGTAATTTATTTTTCTTTTCTTTTTTTCTCAATAAGCCAAACAGAATGTGTTTATACCGTATTCCACTTCCTTTCGTTCTTTGAAAGCCCTCTTTTAGTAGATGTTGCAGGATCACATTCATATCATCTTCTGTGAATTATTTTGAATTCAGTGAATACTTGAATGACTTGAGTTGTTGCCCTGTGTGTGAAAGATGCAGTACCAATATTTTATTGCAGATCATGGTATGCTAATATATTGTAACCCTTTAATTAATTTAATTTACAAGATGCCTTATGTTAATGTAAACCTTGCTTTTGATTGTTTTAATATGTAATCATTCTCTCTTTTTCTATAACAAAGTTTTAATGTCATTGTGCCATCTCATTCTGGGATCTAACAGGCAATAGAAACTAGAAACTGTAGGGTAACAATGAATGCTTTGAATGATTTGTCTGTACACATACACTGAGAAGATGATCAATTCTATAATGGTTGTTATTTTTGTGACTGTTATACTTTTATACTTATATTTTTGTTGACATCATTCCATGTTTACAACCCCTGTACCTTTTTTGTAAGTGGCTATAATGCAATCTTCTTTGATGACAGTATTCTTTCAGCAAATACACATTTATAAATTAGTTTGTACCCTTGCTTTCCTGTTGTTCATTGAGTGATGCATTCAAAATGACATTTTTGTAATGTTTCCTAAAGTACTACAGAGTAATATTTGTCACGGTGGCCTATTGTTATTTGGACAGTTGTGTTTTTCTTTATCCTATGGTCTTTTCTGAAGGATCTTTTGTATTGTAAATGTCTTGCACAAGCTCTTCAGTCAGCCCTCTTAAAGGGCACCTATTATGGCATTTAAAATGTTCCTAATATGGTTTTTGGAGTCTCCAACAACAGTTTTACATGCATGCAATGACAAAAAACACTTTTGTTGTCTTATAATATGCATTTATGTTTACCTGATTTGCTCACCAACTCCCAAATGATTCGTTCAATGACTAATTTTTCCAAACCCCGCCTTTGCGTGACACTAATCTGCGGTGATTGGTCAGATGACCCAGTCAGTTGTGATTGGTATACTCTGTGCAGAGATTGTCGGAAACGGAACGCCCATCACCGCTTTGTAGTAAAAAAATCTAAATCAGAGAAGGAATTTGAGTAGATTTATGTTAGCGATCATAGCCCAAAGTTTGGTGATAAACACCCAATCAGTTATTGTTTGCGTTAGCCCAACGCATAAACATATTGGTAAAGCACTGCATTACTACAAGTTATTGCTCTATTCTTTGACAACTCCAATAACATCGACAAACATTTCACTTATTACAAAAAAATTGACATTGGAGAACTAAAAGCTGCGCTGAGCGTAACGTACACAACACACACAAATATTTATTAAGCATGCTAAAAACACATAAAAGCAACAATTATTAATAATACTTAGGTTGTGATTCGGAGGAGGAAGCTGATCCAAATAAACTTGGTACTGAACCTTCCTTCAGTATCAACCGGCTCGCGAATCCACACTTGAAAGCATTCATGTTCGTAAAGCAATCCTCATTAAAATGACGCGAACACAGCACAAGGTTCGGGCTATACTTGTGTGGTATAGTTGTAAATATAAACTCTAGCCACTGATTCTTCACATGCTCATCCCTGGGCAGTGGAAAAAAAGGTTGCTTTTGATATGCACTTCAGAACACAGCGTCTTGTTGTCGACATGATGTTTTCAAGTTTTCCCTGGTGTCTGCAAGCGCAATGAGTGGGTGCGGCCAATTTGATAATTTTTCGTCTTGACGTCACAACGAAAAGGAAAATGACTCATTGGAAAAACGATTCATTACATTGACTCAGAGTCAACTCCTACTTTTGAATGGCAGGATGTTTTTGTTCACTTAAATCTATGTTACACAATACATGAAAGGTAATTTTCAAAATTCCATAATAGGTGCCCTTTAAGTATTTTTGCCATTTAAAAATGTTTTAGTATGAAGTGCATTCAGTTTCACAATTTTTTGAGTGAATTTTCCATCTCATAAAAATAACTTTTGTCTTTTCCAACTGAATTTAAATATTCAGTAGTTTTATTCTCAGTCTATTTGTCTTGTTTTTGTTTGTTGTCTTAACACAACTGTCTATTACAGGAACACAAATTGACAAGGTGTTTATGGTAAATAGATTTGTGTTTCCAGAATGAAATGCCAATACTTGCAAGACAGCAAAAGTAATGCAGATTTTTATTACCATATGGCCTAACCTAAACCCTAAACCTAACATTTTGGGGAGTAAAAGATGTGGTAACACTTTACAATGAGGTTAAATTTGTTAATATTAGTAAATGCATTAGGTATCATGAACTAACAATAAACAATATATTTTTACAGCATTTAATATTCTTGTTCAGTGTTAAATGTTAGTTTATAAAAATACAAGTTTTAATTGTTAGTTCCTGATGCAGTCATTGATGCATTAACTAATGTTAACAAACAATTTCTAATTATAAGTATGTTGAATAAACATAATAAATTATGTAAAAGTATTGTTCACTGTTCATGTTAAATAATACTTTGCCTGGCACTCACCCCACAGGGATGCGATAGAGCCGTGCCGAGATGAAGCCAGGGTTCTACGGCCCTCACTGCATTGTACCCAGGACAGGCCGTGCGTGGTCCAATCTTGGACCTGTGAGTTCTGAACCGGGCCTCACACAGACTCCTTTTCAAAGGCGCTCACGCAGAAACTTATTCTAAATGTGTGCCTAGCATCTAGATTGGTTCGCAGCGGCAGACCTGAAGGATGTTGGCTGTACTTCTTGCCTGGCAGAGGTCTCTCACGCTGATCCATGGCAAGGAAGTCTGGATCCGTTCAGACAGCACCACGATGGTGGCGTACATAAATTGCCAAGACAGCGTATCTCATCACATGTCACATCTCACCTGCCATCTCCTCCTTATGAGTTAGCAATGACTCGGGTCGCCACACGCCACTCATATCCCATGCAGCATCAACACGGCAGCGGACACGCTGTCGCCACAAGGTACGTTCAGCGGAGAGTGGAGGCTCCACCCCCAGGTGGTCCAGTTTATTTGGGAGCAGTTCGGCAAAGCCAGATGGTCCTGTTTGCTTCCCAAGAGACCTCCCACTGCCCGCTCTGGTACTCACTAACGGAGGCTTCCCTCAGGACAGATGCACTGGTCTATGTAGCCGCCATGTCGGCTCACCACAATGCAGTGGATGGCAAGTCCTTAGAGAAGCACGACCTGATAATCAGGTTCCTTGGATGTGCCCGGAGGCTGAACCCTCCCAGGCCATGCCTGTTCCCCTCATGGGATCTCTCCGTGGTCCTTTCGGGCCTTCAGAGATCCCCCTTTCGAGCTGCTAGATTCAGTAAAGCTTAGAGCCCTCTCCTTGAAGACGGCCCTCCTGATTGCGCTCGCTTCCATCAAGAGGGTTGGGGAACTGCGAGCGTTCTTTGTCAGCGACACTTGCCTGGATTCCGGTCCGGCAGTTGCTCACGTCATCCTAAGATTCCGACTGGGCTACGTGCCCAAGGTTCCTATGACTCCCTCAGAGGTAGTGAACCTGCGAGCGAAGCTGCCACAGGAGGAGGCAGACCCAGCCTTATTGTTTCCGTGCTTTGCGTACATATGTGGACCGCACGCATAGCTTTAGAGGTTCTGAGCAGGTCTTTGTCTGCTTTGGTGGACAGCGGAAAGGGACGCTGTCTCCAAACAGAGGCTATCCCACCGTGTCGTCAGCGCCATCGCTTTGGCCTATCCCACCCAGGCCATGCCCGCCCCCCTGCAGGTTCGAGCACACTCAACGAGAAGTGTGGCATCCTCATGGGTACTAGCCAATGGCACCTCCCCAGCTGACATCAGCAGAGCAGCAGACTGGGCAACACCCAATATCTTTATGAGATTTTACAATCTCAGGGTTCAGTCGACCTCGTCCCGTGTTCTCTCAGGTCCGAGCACATAGAACTTGGGATTACGGAACATCTGACCGGGTGTTCTGCTTGCACATAGCGCCTTTCTCCTCCACTGAGATGATCATGTGCGCTCTTTCGCCAAGGACAGTCCACTAAACTCGCGCTCACTGGAAGTCCTTCCTCCCTAGCCCTCTGGTCCACAAATTCATAGGAATTCCCCGACCAGACCCACTACGGGTATTTATTACTCTGTACTGGAATAGGTGCTCCACAGGATGGGCCTTTATGGATTAATCCCCCTGTGTGTATTTTCCACAGTATATTCCCCCTACCTGTGGACCCGCATCTCCCTTGGGCAGTCCCCTCTGCCCCCCCGGTCGACGACTTTGTAGCAACTCCTCCCTCGAAGCAGGTAGGATCTACCACTTCTACATGTTTCCTGAAAACCCATGTGATGTATTTTGCCATATTTTACCTCCCCCCAGCCTGGGCAGTTTGTGGTCTTCGTGGGGTCTTTTCCCCCTGAAAGAATAGGAGTTGAAAAGGAACACCTTCGCCGATTCATGTTATAGCATTAAATGGCCCCAGCCATTTTAACTCTATGCGAGAAACATAGAGAGAGAAAAGACGCAGCCTGCTCCCATCCCTTCGGGATGCCAGGAACCTAAAAAGTTTATGACATTTTTTTATGGGGCGTTGGGGAAGGGTACGTGCTGTCTGATGCAGCCTGCTGCTTTGGCTCGCAACTGCCTGCCCGCACCTGCATCAGCAGTTGACATACATGGTTCAGCGCATGGTGTGATTGAATAGGGACCCCTAGTGTCCCTTCATTGGCCACAACGTCGAGTGAGTGACAGAAGGGGAATGTCTAGGTTACTTTTGTAACCTCCGTTCCCTGATGGAGGGAACGACACGTTTTGTCTCCCCGGCCAAAAAGCTGAAACGAGTCACTATAAAGGTCGAACCTTATTCTCAGCTCCTCAGTGCAAAAACGGACTAAACAGATGCACTATTCCCTCCTTTTATACCTGTATGTCCGGGGGAGGGACATGCAAATTCTGTCTGCCAATTTCTCATTGGCCTTTTCTCAAGTTCAGAGGTAACCGAGGCCTTCAAGAAAGACCCCTAGTGTCGCTTCATTCGACACAACTTCTCGTTCCCTCCTTAAGGGAACGGAGGTTACAACAGTAACCTATACGTTTTCTCAACTTGCCATTTCATATTTGAATTATCACTCTGTGTTCATATTCAAAATGTAATCTACACATAAATATATAACAGATTGCATTAGTGCAGTAAACTTTTTTGAATAAGCGTAACTTCAAACATATAAATTAATACACTTTTGCTTTTGTGATAACTTTTGAGACTGATTTTGAGAAATATATCTGGTCTGATCCGTTACCACACTGATGATGTTGAACATTTTGAAATTGCTAGAGTAAGACAACGTTTGTTTAACATGCACCATGGAACCTGTCCATAATTCTTGAAATTCTCTTTTAAAAAATGCCTTTTAAACTCAAACATATTTGTGTCTGTCATTAATGGAGGGCCTAGAGCTCTATCAGCATCACAGGTGAAAAGATGCAACTCGCTTCTTATTTTACACCATGTGAAATACTATTGCAATATATGCTTCTGAATTTATGGACAAAAGCACTATTTAAACGATTAGCCCATGGCTTGACAGATAAAAATGCAAGTAACTAAACATTGCTGGTACTATATATAGTTGTGAAATACTATGTCTACATCATATACAGTGACCTTCATTTCAACCATATGCAGCTAATAAAGTACACATTGAAACAAATCGTCTAGGTTACGAATGTAACCTCCGTTCCCCGATGGAGGGAACGAGACGGTGTGTCGGAGAAGCGACACTAGGGGTCTCTCTTGAGCACTGAATATACCTCTGATCTAAGAAAAAAGGCCAATGAGAAATTGGCAGCTAGTATTTGCATACCCCGCCCCCGGACATACGGGTACAAAGGCGAGGCAAATACTAGAGTTCATTGAGGATTTTTCTGAGGAGCCGGAAATGGTCCGGCCACTACAGTGGCTCGGCTCAGCGACGTGGCCAGGAAGGACACAACGTGGCTCGAGGAACGGAGGTAACATTCGTAACCTAGACGTTCCCCTTCTGTCGCTCTCTCCATGTTGTGTCGGAGAAGCGACACTAGGGGTCCAATTTAAATCATGCCATGCGCTGAGCCGTGTACGTGGTCTGACACGGGAGTGGGCAGGTGTTTTACGTGCCAGACGACCGGCTGTATCAGACTGCACGTACCCTTCCCCAATGCCCCACCAAAGTCGCCGGAATCCTTTTCGTTACCCTGACATGGGAACAAGGCGACGCTTGCCAACCTGGGAACGGGCCAAGCCTGGCTGGGCCTCTTTTCTCTCTATGTTTCTCGCATAGAGCAATAGACAGCCGGGGCCCTTACACGCACTGAGGGAAGGGGGTCTTATCCAATTTCCTACTCTTTCAGGGGGAAAAGACCCTGTGGAGACCACCCCTACCCTGTTGGGGAGGTAAGGTGGTTAATACATCACATGTGTTTTTAGGCGACACGTGGGATTGGCGCGGTGGTAGATCCAGCCTCAGCGAGGGGGAGTTGCTACAACACGGCAACCGGAGGACAGCTGGAACTGCCTAAGGAAAATGTGGATCTGCTCGTTAGGGGACCGTATCGCGGAGAATACACACAGGGGGAGTCCACGTAGGAGTCCTCACCCTGTGGAGCACCTATTCCAGTACAGGGTAGATCCCACAGTGGATTGGGTTGGCAAGTTCCTCCGCCGACCCATGAGGGCTAGGGAGGAATCGACCAGGGATTCGAGTTGAGTGGAATCTCCTGGGAAAAAAGACACACAGTTTTAGAGGGAAAGGGCGCTATATGCAAGCGATTCACCCGGCCAGCCCATCAGCGGGTTACTGAGTTCTACTGGCTCGGACCTGAGAAAACACGGGATGAAACTAACTCAACCCTGAGATTGTAATATCTCGTAAAGGTGTTGGGTGTTGCCCAACCCGCTGCTCTACAAATGTCTGACAGGGAGGTACCCCTGGCCAGTGCCCACAAGGACGCAACACTCCTTGTCGAGTGAGCTCGGCCCCGCAAGGGGGTGGGGGGGGACACGGCCTGAGTGTGGTAAGCCAATGAAATGGCATCTACTACCCAGTGGGAAAGCCTCTGTTTGGAGACAGCGTTTCCTTTCCGCTGTCCCCCAAAACATACAAAGAGCTGCTCAGAGTGTCTAAAGCTCTGCGTGCGGTCCAGATAGGAAAGAATGTCCCCTTCCTCAGGGGAATTCGCCAGGGAGGGGCTGTCGCGAGGAGTATGAGGTCCGAGAACCAGGCCCTGGTGGGCCAATATGAAGCCACTAGTGTGACTTGCTCCTCGTCCTCCGTGACCTTACACAGCACCTGTGCAAGAAGGCTCACTGGGGGAAATGCGTACTTGCGCAGCCCCTCGGGCCAGCTGTGTGCCAGTGCGTCTGCCACGAGGGGAGCCTCTGTTTGGGCATACCAGAGCGGGCAGTGGGAGATCTCTCGGGAGGCAAGCAGGTCTACCTGGGCCTTGCCGAATCGTTCCCAAATCAGCTGGACCAACTGGGGGTGAAGCCTCCACTCTCCACTGGGCAAGCGTTGTCGTGACAGCGCATCCGCTACCACATTGAGTTTGCCGGGGATGTGAGTGGCACACAGCGACTTTTTTTGCAATGGTGCAAAAAGCAGAGGTCTGTCCAGGGTTTGAGTGTTTGGCGGCATGCGGGGATGATTGTCACACAGTGCGTGCCGTGGCGCCATGCTCATCTCGGGACTTGTGTCTGAAGCCAGTGCTAAAGCGGTCTCATATGCATCAACCCCAGCGGCGTGACTGCGGCGGAGGATGCTATATGCCCCAGAAGCCTCTGGAAGAGTTTTAGAGGGACTGTTGTGCCTGGCTTGAACTTTGCGAGGCATTTTAGCACCAACTGTGCACGCTCGTTGGTGAGACATGCAGACATTGAGACTGAGTCTAACTCCATGCCGAGAAAGGAGATGCTCTGAACCGGAGTGAGCTTGCTCTTTTCTCGGTTGACCTGAAGCCCCAAGTGGCTGAGGTGTATGAGCACCTGGTCTCTGTAAGCGCATAGTAACTCTCGGGAGTGGGCCAGTCTGAGCCAGTCGTCGAGGTAGTTGAGTATGCCGATGCTGGCTTCTCGGAACGGGGCAAGGGCTGCCTCTGCGACTTTTGTGAAGACGTGAGGGGACAGAGACATGCCGAAGGGGAGGACATTGTACTGAAACGCCTGGCCGCTGAACGCGAACCATAGGAAGGGTCGGTGTCGCGGCAGAATTGAGACGTCGGAGGTGTGGAGAAATGAACCGCATCCAGAAACTACACAGAGGCGGAAACACGTCTTTAAAAAGACCGTCCTGAAAAGGACGTTCAACGCCGCTGTGTATTGCTCTTTTAGAGAAAATCACTCTTAAACAACTCTCTTAGTGTTTGGGTTTCTGCACTGTCGAAGCGCCCAGGGGCAATTGCACTGCCGTGCAAGAAGGAGAAATCGCCGCTGTACTACACAGAACTAAATAAGACCTACGCATTACTTCCTAAAGTGTATGTGTGCAAACAGTACAAGACGGTACAATAACTGCTAAAAACAGGACAATAGGCATAGTAAGGGACAGTGCAGCACCTACCAGTACACAGTTCTAGTGTGAAAAGTGTCAGATAAAACAGGTAGTGCAACAGATATAGCAATATAATAGAAAATGCTGTGAATGTAAACATAACAAGCTATGTCATAGTATTCAGCAGATAAGCTTATACTATATATGGACATAGCATTTATTGGGGTAGCAACCAGGTAAAAAGTGACAAGAATTTAAATACAGTATTTTTGAGTACAGTAGCAGCAAAAAATTCAGGTAGATAATACACAAATGTGCAAAAATTGCAAAGGGAGTCGGATGGTGTTCTGTTGTGTGTGTGTGTGTGTGTGTGTGTGTGTGTGTGTGTGTGTGTGTGTGTGTGTGTGTGTGTGTGTTTGTGTGTGTCAGACCAGTCTCTGAGTATTGAGGATTCTGATGGCTTGGGGAAGAAACTGTTACACAATCTGAATGCTTCAATACCTTTTGCCAGACTGGAGGCAAAGAAGGAGGGAGAAGAGTTTGTGTGAGGGGTGCGTGGGGTTATCCACAATGCTGGTGGCTTTGCGGATGCAGCGTGTGGTTTAAATGTCCGCTTCGCGTCGGGTGGTTCTTCGCCTCTACGTTGTGCATTAAAATCCTTTAATGCATGGCTAGCCGTGGATTATCCCTTACATGATGGAGGGAAGAGAGACCCCAGTGATCTTCTCAGCTGTCCTCACTATCCTCTGCAGGGTCTTGTGATCCGAAATGGTGCAATTTCCAAACCAGGCAGTGATGCAGCTGCTCAGGATGCTCTCAATAGTCCCTCTGTAGAATGTGGTGAGGATGGGCAGTGGGTGATGATGACGGAGGAGCTGTCGTGGTCGTTCTGTGTTCTCCTGAAGTCAACAACCATCTCCTTTGTTTTGTCCATGTTCAGAGAGAGGTTGTTGGCTATGCACCAGTACGTCAGCCGCTGCACCACCTCTCTGTATGCTTACTCATCGTTCTTGCTGATGAGACCCACTATGGCCGTGTCATCGGCAAACTTGATGATGTGATTCGAGCTGTGCATTGCTGCACAGTCGTGAGTCAGCAGAGTGAGCAGCAGTGGACTGAGCACACAGCCCTGGGGGGGCCCCAGTGCTCAGTGTGGTGGTGGTGGAGATGCTGCTCCTGATCTGGACTGACTGAGGTCTCCCAGTCAGGAGGTCCAGGATCCAGTTGCAGAGGGAGGTGTTTAGACCTTTTAAGGGCCTTTTTTATTTAACTCGGTAACAGACAAAAAGCAAATAAAACTCAAAAAGAATCCCACATAAATTCTTGCAATTTGATTAAGTACGTTAATTTAAATGCATTTCAGCAACGTTGTCAAAATGGCATAGATTATTTTACTCAAGTGTATGTGACATCAAATAAACAAGAGTTAGGTCAGAGGTAATCCAAAAGTAATCAGATTAGATTACTTGGAAAATGTTATCCAAAAGATGACGTTACTAATAACAATTTTAGTAATGTACTTTGCAATTCAGAAGTAAGCTACCAGCACTTCACTGCCACATTCTCACCCCAGCAGCCAGGTGTTCAGGGTCTCAGCATTCCCACTTGCTCTAATTTTCTGTGAGATTGTTTTATTTAAGGCTCCAGGTCAAACCCCTGTTGTTATTAAATGATCCTATAGAGCTCCTCTCATACTCTCTACACTTAGAAACAGGTCAGGCTGTATTTCCTGGCCCATATCGATGTAATCAGTGGATCTTCTTGCATATGATTAATGAACCGGCTTAGTGGTCATGTCATTTTTAGGGATAGAGTTACCTGTCAGCTTGGTGGAAAAGCTCCAGGATAAACCTAGTAATCCGGTATGGGGGAACCGAGAGCTATTGAATATATCATCTACTATTTATTTATTATTTTACAGATATATTGTGGGATTTGGAGTGCTAGTGCTTTGTAAGATCACAGGTGTATGTACCCATTAATGGTAGGTAGGGCACTAATGTTTGCCCTGGCTTTATACTGGATAGTATTATTGCTCTCCTGGGAGTATCAGTTTTGCTATTGCCCTCACAAGCTACATTCTAAAGTAATTTTGCATAATAGTAAATGATAATTCAATTAAACTAATTTAAACAATAGCTTTTTTACTCCTCTGCAAGTTTGACCCTAAATTGCTCTTCATACACTCCAGGTTTGATCTGTGCAACCAGTCCATTCAGAAACATCTGCATTTCTTGTGCATGGGAACAACCGTCATCTCACATTCACCAACATTATGTCACCAAACCCATAAAGCTGGAGTTTCTCACCTTTAGGCTCTTTCAGGGAGAAAGTACTGCTCTATTACTCCACTTACCTGCTCCGCGACTGCATTCCTGTATTTACCAGGATGAGGTTAATGGCAGGCCGGGTGGCAAAAACTTCAAAGATTATTGCATAATAATGTAAGCACTATTGTCTTTTATACAGAAATACACTGATCTCCTCCAAAAATGGCTCAGCCCAGCTCTCTGATGGGACTTTTCCATTGCAGTTACTTTGTGTGTAGTTGATAATATCCAGTGTCAGGAATTAACTATTTTTTTTATTGTTATTTGTACAGGGCTGTATTATTCACATTGTTGTTGATTTTTAGATGCTTTATTTACCTTTATGAGGGCATATTTTTTTTTTGTAATCATATAAAACATATTTTGTGTCACCTTTTTTAATTAAAACTTAATTCATTATAATAAATTCTCAATTTTATTAATTAGAATAACTTTTCATTTGCATATATTACATTTATGTTATTAACTGGTAGCACATTACAATAAGGTTACATTTGTTAACGCATTATGTATGATGAAATAACAATGGACAATATATATTTTTTACAGTATTTTTTAATCTTCGTTAATGTTAGTTAATAAAAATACTCATTGTTAGTTTATAGGGTCTTTACTAATGTTAACATATTAAACTTTTGATTTTAAAAATGTATTACAATGTTGAAATTCATATTAACCAAGATTAATTAATTCTGTAAAAGTATTGTTTATTGTTACTTTAAGTTAACTATTGTTGTTAACAAATGGAACCTTATTGTAAAGTGTTATCAATTAAGTAGACTAAGAAAAGACCACAATATAGCTTCAAATTGTATTCCTCAACTGAAACACTACTGCATTTTCCCCTCTCCCTGCACCTAATCTATACAATAACCCAGTACCTCTGTATATTTACTGTAAAGTCTGTAATTTACAGATATTTATTGGTTCTGCCTCTCTCTTGCAGTGAACTCAGCATAGTGAACAGAGAGCTATTTTTAGTTGTCAGCTCTCCTGCTTCACCCTTGACTCACTCTATCTCTTTTTTTCTTTGTCCATATTTAAACTCAACCATCATTTTGTATGTCCTCCAACCCCACGAGTATGCTGATGCTGTCAGGTATGATTCACTCTCTCAACGGTGTTTCTATTTCTGTCTCGGTCAGAGCCAGGTTTATCTCGTTTTGTGTAAAGAAAGACACAAGGCCATAAAGCCCGGACGTCATGCGTCTCCCAGCTGCTGTAGGGAATGTAATGGAATTCTCTGTTCCGCCTACTTTTAGCAGTACAAAAGAAGAAAGCAATTGGACAGTTTTTACAAGGCTGTTGACAAAACAAAGTCTGATAACACTTCTAAACTGCCCTCTACAATGCCAAAATGTGCCTGCCTCACAAAACATTTTGTATGCAGTGCATTTATAATGATACCAAAGTTGCATTGTCAGGAAAGTTTTTTTTACTGCAAATAAATGTCTGTGAGGTTGACTGTCTTATCTTAGTTTTTGTTTTTATGAGTATGATTCCAGTTAGACAGGCTAATCATGGCATTATGACAATGACATATGCATAAACCCACTGGCACCAGCAACACAGCCAACAACAGATGCAGATGGATCAAAAATGTTTATTTTGATAACAATTTTTGATGATGAACAGAACAATATAAATACAATTAATAAATTAACATTTTAAAACTATTCCAGAACGGTTCAAATAAAACAAGTTACTTATATCTAAAACAGTAAGGTCTAATGTATATTCCCTTTTAAATAATTTGAATAAAAGGACAGCTTGAGGATCATAAATTATGGTCCTTAAATTGCAGAGCGTCTGCCTAACATTTGCTTTACAGTCCATCAGACTGACATTCTGATCTTGTTTCGCAGAGTTCAGTAAAGTCCAGTTAAACATACTCCAGTCTCTCAGCTCACTCTTGGTACACTTGTGTAGCATGTGCGTGTGAGCAGTCACATGATTCAGTTTCCTGTACAGTCTTTTCCTGGCAAACTGCAGGACTTGTCGTTCCCTGGCAGCACTGTGAACATTGTGCTGAGTCATTCTTCCTGCTCTGGGGCAAACCATGAATCGCCTCACCAGCCGAACACAAAATCCACACCTTTTTTCATCGGGTTTGCTGGAATACATTTCATTATCCATTACATTTTGTTAATCCCCCTCATGTCTCATTTTTAGTGATAGCATTTGGCTTCATCCAGAGCAGAACAAAAAACAAGTGAAGTAGCTTGAAAAAGCTGACACAGGTTTGTCAGCTTTTGTTCATCGCTCAGGGAGATTGATAACCGGCACCCACTGGTCCAGACACCGGCTGTCTCTGTAGAATCGATTCAGCTTGCTGAGGGCCGGATCCTTCCATGTGGAAGACTGTGGATTCTGCAAGGAATAGGAGAAATATCATGAAGTTTTCTTGTACTGTATATTGCATGCATTCTAGACATTCTTTGGAATTCCTCATTCATCCCATGGTGTAATCAGGGTACATTCAGAAACTCCATAGCAGGAGTCTGGCAGTGAGTGGTTTTAACAGTTGCTGGCTAACTGAAAAGCACTTGCTTTCAAAGGGCCTCTCTCTAATTTGTTAAAGATGGCCACTTCACAGAGCTTTTCTTCCAGGAAACTCTGTTTGCAGAAATGCCTCACCGTTGCATAGGAAGTTCTGTGAATACTAGGCAGCCACAGAAGTTCAGCACTGGTATTAGATCACTCTGAAGGGTTGCCAGTGGAATGTCACATCACAGACACTCTAATGGATCACTGAACTTCTGTCAAGCTGCCCTCAAAGAGTTTAACAGAACCTTCCACCTCAGCCTAAATTACTGTGCAAGGCTGGCAGTAATGAATAGGCATTAAGAATTTTGCAGCCTTTAATAGATGATAAAGAGGCTGCCACGTGTGCAAGCAATAAACTGGCATTACATTCGTTTAGACATATATTCCTGATACAAGCTGAATGAAAGACTGTTAAAGAGAATTAAATGACACTTACAGTGACTAATACACAGTGAAGATCCATGGATTCTCCTCCCGGTTTAACCCCGTCAAGGATCTCTGCTAGACGTCTCATGTTGTTTACTCGCAAGATGTTTATGTCATTCTCGCAACAGAAAGCCTGAATTAATGTGAAATGAATCTGAAGAGCGACATCCTTCACATCTTCTTCATCTGTGGCCAGTAGACACAAGACCACGTTGTCTGGGTCCCTAAAAATGAATCAATAATGGTAAATTTTAAAATGTGCATAAAAACAGTAATACATTTAGGGAACAATATGTGAATCTTATGGAATGGAGGGGATCTGCCATGATCACTTACACATTGAGAGACTTGGCTGCCTCATAAACTCCCACAGTGATGCAACCCTGTGGTAATGCAACAGTCAGTACCTCTTCCAGTGCTTTTGCCACCGAGTCCATTCTGAGATAAAGAAAAACTAATTAGCTCGCTCATTTCACACAGAAGTGTCAATTTTCCAGGTGATCCCACATATAATGAAACAAAAACTACTCATAAAGACCTAAATGTAGGGACGTATTGTGCATGAGCGCTCTTTGCAAAAGAATTGTGGAAGTTTAACGAAAATAATGCTACAACTGCAGTCACCCTGTACGTTTCATTTGAAAAAAGAAGTCGTTTGATTGGTAACTTCTGCACGCGATGCAAGCGTTTTTTCTGAAGTAACCAAGGAGACAATGACAGACAAGTCTGAGAGCTAGAACCACATTAATAAAATACACGGGCATATCATCAGGGACTTAAAGGAAAATCTTTATCATACAGTGATGAGAAATGATTGGTGATATTCATGTGCGCGAGAACAGATATCAGTTCGCGTGATGCTCGGCTCGAGGCATTTATGCAACGCAACACAAACGAGATTTATGTGAAAACATACCTTTCCGTGGCGTTGTCTCCACAAGATTCTTCAAAAGTCATATTGCACATTAGAGACGGATATCCTTAAAGTATTTCGCACACTGTTTTTGACGGAGTGTATTCCTGTGTGATCAAGACACTAGTGTGTGACTAGTGCTGAGATGAGCAATAAGCTGTCTGACGCTAACTCAGTAGACTGTAGAGTACTCTTTCACTCCCGTCTCATTTACATACGTCTCTGATTGGTCAGCGCACGTGAACGCGCATACATACATCTGAATAGATTTTCTAGACCTGTTGCACACATAAATAATAAATATAACATATCAATGTCAAACCCAAGAATATGATGCACTAACAGTAACAAAATTAATTATCATTTCGAGCAAACCAAAATCTTTCCAAAATTACTAATTTGAATTATATAGAGGCCCAAACCTGCAATAATAATAAATAAATAAATGTAATAATAAAAAAATTAAAAAAAAGTAATAAATGTCTTGATAAAACAAGTATAATTAGTTTTTAATTACATTTATTTATTTATTATTTTATGACTTTATTCCTTTATTATTTTCTATATTTTTAACTTTTTTTTATTTATTCTTTTATTTAGCATTTTTTATTTGTTTATTTATGTGTTCATTTAATTTTTTTATTTTTTTATTCCCACATATATTTATTTTCATATTTATATATTCCCATATATATTTATTTATTTATACGTGTAATTATTTAGACTTTTCTGTGTACAAGATGGAAATGAGGGAGGCGGTCCTTGCGTAGCTCCAGTGCATCATTGGTTGAGAGCTCAATAGTACTTCTCGAAAGCAAATAAGATGGACGTCCCACCTTAGCACCCTCTGACTCGCACAGATTTAGAATATGCAGGGAAATTAAGCATGGTTGTATCTTTTACAATGAACAATCATAACAACAGAAAACAATATTCTGGATTTGCAGACATCAAAATATGAAGTTATATACACAGAAACAAAAGAAAAGAATAAGGTTAAATCATATAATTTACGAAACTTGCTCATTTTGTGGTTTTGTTGAAGAAACAGCTCCCCATTTATGTTGTGATTGTAGTACAACCAATAAAGAATATATTTTTTAAGAATACAAATAAAAAGAGAAAATAATAAATAAAGGGAAATAGTCTACAAAAATAAATTCAGGAATAACTTTCATTAAAAACGAATTATATTTGTTTTATCAAGACATTTATTCCTTTATTTATTTTCTTATTATGTTTGCAGGTTTTGTCCTCCATAGAAAAAAGGCTCCGTGAGAGAAAAGGTTAAAGTGACATCGTGTGGCGGTGTAGTGAAGTCACAATATATGGAAAAAAATTGGAAACTTGCATCACTGTGCTGGGTTTAGATTGAAAGAACTATTCAATAATGCTGTTGTAAGTAGTTTTACAATTTTCTCCAACAGTAATAAGAGTATACATATTTGCATGGAAGCCGCAGTATAAAAGCGTATACATATCTGCCATATTCCCTGCTGAGCTACCGGAGTATCTGTCAATTTTCATAACCAGTAGCAGGTGTTTATAAATACCTTTACATAGTTAATGTATGAATGTAATATCTAAACTATTTATATATTATATACATTAACTGTTGGTGAAACTTAAAGGAATAGTTTACCCCAAAAATTTAATTATTTCAGAATTTACCCACATTCATGCCATCCAGACTTGTATATATTACTTTCTTTCTTCTGCAGAACACACACAATATTTTTGGAAGAATATCTCATTTCTGTAGGTTCACACAATGCAAGTGAATGGTGACCAAAACTTTAAAACTCCAAAAAGCACATAATGGCAGCATAAAAGTAATCCATGTAACGCCAGTGGTTTAATCCATGTCTTCCTAAGCGATCCAATCAGTTTTGAGTGAGAACAGACCAAAATCAAAAAGATTCCACAATAAATCTTGACATCAGCAGTCTCCTTGGCAATCATGATTTCCAGTGCAATTAAACTTCCTAATGCCATCTATGTGCATGCATCAAGCACTAGGAAGTGTAATGAAGCTAGAAATGATCGTACCTAGAGACTGCAATGGCAAGATGTACAGTGAAAAAAAGAGTAATATTTTGGTCTGCTGTAATCCAAAATCGATTAGATCGCTAAGAACACATGGATTAAAACTCTGGAGATGTATATATTAGATTTATGCTGACTTTATGTGTTTTTTTCGGAGTGAACTTTTTTTTTTTTTTTATGAAAACCTTAACAAATTTGACTTTAATAAATGACAAAATTAGTAGTGTATCAGTGGACAAAGTTTTTCTGAGTCTTACTCTGAATATTCATAATAATATTTTATTTTATAATTTAAAGCATTAAGTAAATTTTTTTTAAGGTTTTCATTATTTTAAAAAAAAATTGTTCACCAAAAAATTTTAATTCATTCATTTACTCACTCTCACATACGTATATATATATAATACCAAAAGTAAGAGGTGCTTTAAGTGTTTCACAATCATAATTCATAAAGCATTTATTAATTAGTAAATGAACGAGAGATCATTTGAACAATCTGCGTTTTTTTCTTCTACTGTAGTTATCTGAATGTACGCGTTGACAATTTCAGATACATGTCTTTATAAAAAAAATCTAGTGATTTTACACATTTGTTTGTTTCAAATCAAGTGACTTTACACATTGTATTTCAAAGCTACAACCTTAGAACAGTCAGTGGTAAATATGATTATGGGGTATCAGAGAGACAGCACAGAGAAAGTATGGAAAATGGAGATGGAACGGTAGAGGTTTGCTTATACTCATGTATACTTTAATGTATATATGTATTCCAGCTCTATTCTGTTGACTCTTTGGTCAACAGAATTTTGTTTCATCTTCTCCAGGTGTATGATAAAGGATCTCTTGCCAACTCTAAAACCTCAGGTCTGTCCTCCTGCAGCTATGAGCTAAGACAGTACACCTATGGAGCTGATCAGAGTGAACCTGAGCCTGAATCTTACTGTAACGATTGTGTGGGAAGCAGGAGCAGGCAGACAGGTGGATCAGATCCAAATGCAGTTTTATTATAGTAAAATAAACAAACACAGGAGCAAATCAAAGGTCCATGATGGGAAAAAGCAAACTAAGGTGGGGAAACATGAACAAAAGCGAGGGTAACGAGCACAGACATGGGCGACGAACAGGAAACGTCAACGCACGACAACGGGAAGGGAAAACAGCGGGGTTTAAATAAAGAGACATGGTAATGACAAAATGACAGACAGGTGCGGACAATAACACACTGACAGGGCCGGAAACGACGGGAAGAAGGGAAGTGTAGTTTTCACAAAGACAGTGAAACACGGGCGGACAACAAGGAAGACATGACAGGGAGCGAGATCGGCAAAACGGAAAACATGGGGCGGACAACAAGGGAACGTGACATGGAACGTGATCGGCAAAACCGAAAACACGGTGCAGATGACACGCAACATGGTGCAGATGACACGAAACATGGTGCGGACAACACGAAACATGGTGCGGACGACACGAAACATGGTGCGGACGACACAAAACCGTGACATAATCCCCCCTCAAAAGGACCGGATTCCAGACGGTCTTAAAAGCAAAAAAAGAAACAATAAAAAGGAAT
This sequence comes from Xyrauchen texanus, assembly GCF_025860055.1. Classification (NCBI taxonomy): domain Eukaryota; kingdom Metazoa; phylum Chordata; class Actinopteri; order Cypriniformes; family Catostomidae; genus Xyrauchen; species Xyrauchen texanus. The sequence goes on from NC_068282.1 coordinate 30,760,996, forward strand.
GAAGAACCCAGGAGAGAGGGGGTAGACTGGGGGGAAAACAGACAGACCAGGGGGAGAACAAGGGGCACAAAGACAGTTCACGGGGGTGCAAGGGGTGCTGAGACAGGCCAAGGGGGCAATTAGGCAGTCCATGGGAGGCAGGCAGACCAGGGAGGTCGAGAGGGTAGCCAGGCAGACCAGGGAGGCCGAGAGGGCAGGCAAGCAGTCTATGGGGGTGTGCGAAGGGGACCGGGTCCGGTGGCCTGGGGGACGTCAACCGGGCAGGGGCAGGTTCAGGAGGCCTGGAAGGCAGCCACAATGTGGGGATAGGCCTGGGGGGCTCAGGAGCTGGCCACGAGGCGAGCACCAGATTAGGAGGTCTGGGAGCGGGCCATGGGGCAGGAGCTGGTTTGGGTGGCCTGGGAGCTGGCCTCTGGGCAGGGGCCGGTACAGGAGACCTGGGAGGTGGCCGCAGGACAGAGGCTGGCGGAGCCGTGTGAGGCGGAGCCAAGGAGGACTACGGAGGCGGAGCCATAGAAGACTTGGGAGGCGGCGCTGAAGGAGGCGTAGGCAGGGCCGTGGGGCCCTCAGGAGGCTCAGCGGGCGAAGCCGAGGGAAGCGATTGTGTAGAAGGCCCAGGAAGCGGAGCCGAGGGAGGCTCAGGAGGCGGAGCCGAGGGAAGCGATTGCGTAGAAGGCCCAGGAAGCGGAGCCGAGGGAGGCTCAGGGGGCGGAGCCGAGGGTGGTTCAAGAGGCGGAGCCGTGGTAGGCGGGGCCAAGGAGGACGTCGCCACCTGAGCAACCCTTGGCGCTGCCTCCCGAGCCTTCCAGGGCTCCGCCTCACAAGTTTCTCGAGCCTCCTAGGGCTCCTCCTCTCGAGCCTTCCAGGGCTCCACCACTCAAGTCTCTCGAGCCTCCTAGGGCTCCTCCTCTCGAGCCTTCCAGGGCTCCGCCTCTCAAGTCTCTCGAGCCTTCCAGGGCTCCTCCTCCCGAGCCTTCCAGGGCTCCGCCTCTCGAGCCTCCCACGGCTCCGCCCCTCGAGCCTCTCGAGCCTCCCACGGCTCCGCCTCTCGAGCCTCCCACGGCTCCGCCTCTCGGGCCTCCCACGGCTCCGCCTCTCGGGCCTCCCACGGCTCCGCCTCCAGAGCCTCCTAGGGCCCCACCTCTAGTGGCCCTTCCGGTGCCACCTTCCTCGGCTCCGCCTTCGAAGCCTTCCACAATCGCTTTCCTCGGTGTCGCGAGCCGTGGGAGGCTCGAGAGGCTCGAGGGGCGGATCCGTGGGAGGCTCGAGAGGTGGAGCCCTGGAAGGCTTGGGAGGAGGAGCCCTGGAAGGCTCGAGAGACTTGAGAGGCGGAGCCGTGGAAGGCTCGGGAGGAGGAGCCCTAGGAGGCTCGAGAGACTTGAGTGGCGGAGCCCTGGAAGGCTCGAGAGACTTGAGAGGCGGAGCCCTGGAAGGCTCAAGAGGAGGAGCCCTAGGAGGCTCGAGAGACTTGAGTGGCGGAGCCCTGGTAGGCTCGAGAGGAGGAGCCCTGGGAGGCTCCAGAGGCTTGAGGGGCGGAGCCCTGGGAGGCTCGAGAGGCTTGAGGGGCGTAGCCCTGGTAGGCTCGGGAGGAGAAGCCCTGGAAGACTCGGGAGACTTGAGAAGCAGAGCCCTAGGAGGCTCGGTAGGCGGAGCCCTAGAAGGCTCGTGGGGCGCTGGCCCTTGGATGGTCGAGGCTACAGGCGCTGGCTCTGGGACGGTCGAGGCTACAGGCGCTGGCTCTGGGACGGTCGAGGCTACAGGCGCTGGCTCGCTGACCGTGGCAGGCGCTGGCTCGCTGACCGCTGAGGCGACAGGCACTGGCTCACTGACCTCGGAGGCGACAGGCACTGGCTCACTGACCTCGGAGGCGACAGGCTCTGGCTGGTTGACCGTGGTATGCGCTGGCTTGGGTTCGCTGGGCGCTGAGGGCAGAGCCACGGGGGGTTTAGGGCATGGGGCTGCGGCAGGCGGAGGCTGGAGAGCAGAGGCCTTTCCCCTTCTCCTCTTCCTCAGGGCCGATGCGACTGGTGAACCTGGAATGCTGTTCCTGGTCGGCGTGGCTTCAGGCTCGCTGACCGTGGCTGGCAAAGGCTCAGGCTCAGTATGTTAGAACTATAGCAAAACAGTCATAGAACCAAGATCCACTTTTCTTTTAGCTCGGCAGATGAGTAATGGATGTTATTGTTCTTTAAAAATGTGACTGGAATGGCAAATTGGCCTTGTCACTCATGCATTTTGTTCATAATTGTTTTTATTAGTCATATTTATTCATGGTCACAAAAAAATGGATAAATACAGTGAGGCCAAAAAGTCTGAATGCTTCGATTTTAGCATTTTTTCATAACATTATGTAGTGACACTTCATTTTACAGTGTCCTTGTTACACATATTACATGTATTGAATATAGTAATAATGGTTATACTTTACAGTAAGTTTCCATTTGTTAACATTAGTAAATGCATTAGGTAACATGAACAAAAAATTTACAATATACTGGTTACATAATTTATTAATCTTTGTTAATTTTATTTAATAAAAATACAATTATTCATTGTTAGTTCATGTTAGTTCATATTGCATTAACTAATGTTAACTAATAAAATCTTTGATTTTAAATATGTATTAGTATATGTTGACAGTAACATTAGCTAAGATTAAGAAATTCTTAATAACTAATGTTAACAAATGGAACCTTATTGTAAAGTGTTACCATAATAACAGCCAATTATGAATAATTACAAACAACTTACCCCAAACCAAACCCTTACCATAACCCTATATTAAGTACATGTTGTTCATTAGTAATAATCAGTTAATTACACTGGAAAATAAAGTGTAACCCATTATATTGTTATAAAAACAATTTGAGTGAATTTAACAAGTTACATAACAAGAATTGATAAATTAACATGAATTTCCCTTTTTCTTTAATGACAGCATGCACTCAAACTGGCATGGACTCCACAAGTTTGTTCAAAACCTGATGATCCATGTTCTCCCAGCATGATTTGAGAATATTAGAGTAGGAAAACGGACCTTTTATAAATAAAATAAAACAAATGAGTTTACATGGCAAATGTTACAAATTGTTAATTTGATTAGTGACACAGAAATAGTGCATAGTCTTAAATAGTTATTTTTCATTTTACGTCATAACATCTCTTTGTTTCACATTTTCAAAATCCTAAAACCTTCTGTTTATTTCAAGATTGAATTTAGAATACCATATTTTTTTTAGTGTGGTGACGCCCCCAAACTTTTGAACTCTGCTGTATATTGTTGTGGTCTTGTTCCATGAACTTTGGTCCTGCAGGTCAGCTGGTATTGGTCAGTCCTGCTCTTGCCTCTGAGGGTGAGCCTGCTCAAGTGGAACTCCACAGCCTAGAGGTAAGAAAGACAGCACTTATATACATTTTAAAGAGTCTTTGGCTTTGTTCCAGAGCTCACAAAGTAAACATATATTTTTTTTATGTAGAGTATATCTGTTTTGTTCCCCAAATTGCTGTAGTGCTTGTTGAAACGTATTTGTGAGTTGTTTATAGTGAAGTATATGAAGTATTGTTGTGGATTATTATATGTATATTACAGAAGATTATACAAGGATTATACATCATTTCAGGAAATTATGTGTGACACAGAGGAACAGCAGGAAATGAGAGACTTTCCTGGGCCACTGGTCAGGTAATATATTCCTCTCTCAAAAATACTTTCAGTTTCTAATTAGAGTAATCTAATTACAAAATCTTTATTGGTGTAATAAGTAAGAAAACAGGAGAAAACAATGCATTTTGAGGTCCATTTGAGATGCGTTGTGAGATTAGACTTTGTAGAGTTGTTTTGGTAGGAAGGACAGGGGAGCCGGTTTCACAGTCTACGTGAGTCAACTTTTAATGCAGTTGTTTTCAGCTTCACAACAAAGTATTTGCTTTTCAGCTTCACAACAAGGTATTTTATAGAACACCTATAGCATCTCTGGTCTCTCTCTCTGTCTGTCTGTTGCTCCGGCAGCCTTTTAAAGCCTGTCTCTGTCTTCACTGAAATGAGGCACAGGTGTTTAGTGTTAACAATCACCAGGTGATGGCCCTTGCTGCTTCCTCTCTCCCCAGTGACAGACACATGACCACATCCCGCTCCACAGACTTCTATATGCATATCACATAATCAATAAAGCTGATTTCCATGTAAAATAATTCATCAACTTGCATAAGGTGGATGCCATTAACTTTGCCCTTCAAATGTCAGAGAAATGTCTGAAGGACGAGAAGTTAGAAGATGCCACCACTGCTGCCCTCTTATGGCATCTACTAATACTGCTGTGCAGACAGAATGGAGTAAGTCACATTACTCATCTCATTACATTGCAGGATTGCAATGTTACTTCTTCTAAGCTTTTGCATGGTAATTCTTAAACCACTTCTTTTCTTATGCATACATTATCATATATGTAAGAGAAATCAAGACTTCTGTGTGTTCTATGTGTGTCCCTGTTTACATTTAGTGTGTGTTGGTGTTGTGTAGAGAATTGTTCAGATGTAGCAGAAGTGCTGATGAGGGACTCCAGTTCTTTGGGTGTGTGTGTGAGGTCTCTGGTGAACCTGCCAATGAAGCAAGCCTCATCGATCTGAGTGAAACTCCCACAATGGAAACAGAGACCATTAACAATACAGACCTTCTGACTGGATACCCCCCAACTGACAAAGAGAGTGATGAGCAAAACCAATATATACCAAACTATTGCTGTCTGGCAGGAAAAAGTTTGCTGTTTTCATTTAACTGTTTGTTCTTTGTAATTTCTGCTTCTTTAGACCTGTGCCTCCTTCTGTTATTCTATTCCACTCACTTTTTTATTCTTCCTTCTTCATTTATAAGAGTTGACAGCTCCCTGCCTCACTTGTAAAGCACACCAAAAAATGAAAATGTACTCGCCCTCATGTCATTCCAAACTGGTGTGACTTTCTTTCTTTGCAGAACACAAAAGGAGGTGATTTAATGAGTATTACGGAGAGTCTTTTCAATACAATTTGCAGTGGCAAAAGTATTCTGTGTCATATCCCATGTCTACTAGAATTGTATATATTGCTACTTTCTGAATAATACAGTTTACAGTTTGTAACTCCCAGGATACATTGCCCTTTTACGATATAAATTGATTTGATTTTTATCTGTGCTACTTACAAGATTTAAAACTACTTAAAAAACATTTTCTATATATTAGTTTGGTGTAAGAACCTTACGAAACGCTTGTGAAAAACCATCATGGTAATACTTTGTTTTTAGTACATGTACTATGGTAATAGCATGTTTTTGGACATGTACCATGGTAATACCTTGGTATTCTTTGAAAGTACCATGGTGTATGAAAATTGAAGTGATTTAGTTCTGCAGTATATTTCAAATTTCTATGGTATTACCAAATGTCTTTTGTCTGATCTTTTCTCTCGATGCTCTCCTCCTTGCAGGAGGCACTGGAGTCCGCCATGCATAGTGGTCTTTGGGGTCATGCCTTATTTCTGGCAAAATGGACAGCAGATCCTACAACACAGTGCTAAGCAGGTTTGTAGAAGTGTGAAAGATGACTGACAGCCCACGCCAGAGGGGCATTAGCCCATGCTCATTTTTACAGTAACTTCCTCATAATGACAGCCACAGACAGTCATGTTTTCAAAATTAATAAAGCCCTGAATCGTCTGTTCATGTCACACTGCGGTGCCCCTATAAAATCCATTAACCTTTGAATGGTTTACAGTATGTGAGCATTTTAATTGCAGTTGTACATTTTGCACTCCATGAACACCCAGGTATGTGGGAAGATCATATATACAGTAAGTGAAGACAGCTGCATTGCCACAGATATGATCAGGCTATATATATATATATATATATATATATATATATATATATATATATATATTAGGGCTGTCAATTTAACGCGTTAATTCAGTGCGATTAATTTGACTAAAAATAACGCGTTAAAAAAATTAACAACATTAATCGCAATGCCCCCGGAATGTAATATGGAAGATTCCTGAGAAATGCAAGCTTGTAGTACCACTTGTTTACTCCAGAGGGCAGTAAGTGAAACTTCAGCTGTGTGGCAACACACAGTTTATACAGTGAAGAAAACAACCATTCAGCAGACACACAACACAAACATGCGTTACGTTCTTGCATTCAAAACACTTGATGGAGCGCAAATCCGAACCAAGAGATCTCAAGATGTGTTCTAAGTATTAAAATATATTTAACTTGACACAGTGACCTAAAATGTTATGTTTATGATGCAACGCACCTGAGACGCTACACAAGCATGTCTGACGCAGGTGTCTCCAACTGACAAATTCACTTGTGAAATGGATTGCTGTGAACTGTATGCCAATGATTGACTTATGATCAATAATATGCAAATAAACAATACATTGTATTCTAAAGCTGCTTTTTGTATTGTCTCTTCTGCCACAAGAATGTAATGCATTTTAATTATCTTAATATTTTGTAATATATATATATATATATATATATATATATATATATATATAATTTTTAAATATTTAAAGATAACTATGTATCAATTATTTAATCATTATATATTGAATTATTGTTATATGAGGGGCTTTCTCAGCAAATATTTATATATGCGATTAAATGCGATTAATCGTGATTAAATATTCGGGACACCATGTAATTAATTTGATTAATTCATTTAATAATTTAATTTAATATATTAATGTAATTTTCATCTCCTGGCAGTATTTCATTACTAGTACTAGTATGCCTTGAAAATGCCTCACTTAGGAGACTCCTTCATGTTAATTGGTAAAAATTTGTGATATCCCAGTCTTCAAATAGTGTGTCCAAAACAGTGTGTATGTTTATGAGAATATTAGCCAAAGTAGTCTTTTTATTGGTGTTTTCATTCTCTTTTGATGTTTTCTAGTTTAAATATTCATTTTTATTTTAAAATTTGTTTTGGGTTGTATATTGAGCTTCAGTAAGGCAAGAATGTAAACACATATTCAGGATTAACATTTATTGACATATTGGTCAACCACTGAATTTTGTTGAGGATGTGTGGTTACAGCACTGCAATAAGGTAGCATTTTTGTTTTCAAACAAGACTTCCATTGTTTGTGTATAATTGTCAACACATTTTATTCGTTTAAATTATTTTTCATGGAAATCGATAGCATGCCATTGATGCTCTTATTAGAGTTTACTGGTAATTAGCCTAGAATATTAATTTAATAGACATGTTATGTTAAAAACTAACTGTCTAACACTTTAGTTTGTGTGTGTGTGTACATTTGCTATGTGTATGGGTATCATGGTATACAATTACTGTATGTGTGTCAAGCTATATTAATATATATGTCCATGTCATTGCAAATTAATGGTCATGTCTTCTGGCTATATAGAGTATGTATTGAATGTGTCTTTGACAGATTTACAGGCAGCCTGGCTCCCAGTAACCCTTTGTAAACCCTTTTCCAGCTGCTCTCAGAAAGAATCCCAGCTGTTTCCATGGTAACATACATCATTCTGTACCATTTGCCATTTTACAGTTATTAAACAGAATTTTTATACAAATACCCACAATAGACCTTTTTCACACTTTTTAAATGTGGAAGTCAACATTTGCAGGGTAAACTTCGACAGAGGTGAATGGGAGACCACAGCAAACATTATTTTTACCTACCCATTTGCTCCAAGACCAAAAGATCAAATCCACTATTACAGTTGAATGACTTTCCAGAAGAGGAAAAAACAAAGAGTGGTGGATTTTGACTGTAAAATAGGAGAAGATGCCAAATTTACTGTCACTCTCTCAGCAGCTGTAATAGAAACCCTCTCAGCTGTGGTAATTAATTTTTTTTAACTAAATCCAGGGTAATATAACACAAATCAAAATGTTATAAATTTATACTCAACATTTAAAAAATGTATTACATCAAATAAATTGTGAAAGCAATGCATCATCACAGTCTGTGAAAAAGGTCTATAACTCCTCACATACAACCCTTTCTTTTCCTCTTCTGTTCCTCAATCCGGTTGAAAAGACCAGCAATGCTGGTCACATGCATATGTTGTGTTTTGGATGCCATGTATCCTGGTGTCCCTAACAAGCTTCTTAAATATTCAACCAGCATGATTTTCTTGGTCAACCATCTTGAGAAAGACTTTTGACCAGATGACAGGCATACAGAAGAAGTTCTGTGGAGTCTTGAACATGTATATGGGTGGTTAATCAGCATTTTTACTGGTGATCAGTATGACTATGCTTGCCCACCATGTAGCCCAGCACATAAACCAATTCATGCTCGTCTAAGCAGGGTATGTCCCTCTCATCTAAATGTTCTCTTTATGTCTCCTTTCTTTTTCTCTTTCCAGTGCTGGAGTAGTAAGAAGTTGGGAGACTGGAGACCACACTTGTCTGTTATGCTGTCCTATGAGACAGGAGACTCAATCATACATCACAAATCCATCATCACCATGGGTGATACCCTAGGTAATTTCCAGTCCAATTTTTTGACATAACCATCTTCCTTCATCTATTTATGGCTTCTCATATTTGCCCTAACAAATATTATTCTCAGAGTCAATCTTACATTTAAATGTTTCCATCTCAGCCTTAAATTCCTTTATGCATGTCGGCTGCTGGACTGTGGTCTCGTGTCTCAGGCCTTTCACTACTGTGAGGTGGTGGCAAAAGCGCTTCTTAGGATAGAGGAACCCCACATGGTGTTGCTGGGAGAGCTTATCAAAGTAACACACACCTGTACACACTAATCTTGTCATTTTAATATTGTGTTATGCACCCGAAATGTTGTATGATGTGATATCTTATGTCTGCTTTGCTTGATAACACAGTTAGTAGACAGACTGAAGTTGTCTGAGGCACAGCTCAGTGACACAGGTGTCAGTCAGACTTTCCTGGACCACGATTAGCTGGCGCAGCTTCACTGCAAATATCAGGCCATGCAGGTAAATGGAAATGTTTGTATGCGTCTTTAAGATATATATGATATTCAGTTTTTCACTCATCCACCTTAAAGCTGAACAGTGTAATTTCTGTGCCAATACCGTCACCAAACTGAATTGCAAAAATAATCATAGTTTTCAAACAGATTCAAGAAAACTCCTCCTGTCTTTCATTGATTGCCCCAAACTCACTCCATTGGTCAATCCAATGCTGCCATATTGAGCTGGATGGTGGAGCTCAGTCAAACAGAGGAATGCTTTGGCAGCATCACAGAGTTACACTTGGTGAACTCAACCTACAATTGGTGACTTGCTGACTTCTGTTCTGTCTGTGTTTGTAGCTTGCTAGCCATCTTAGCATTGCTTATTCTTCTTATACGTTCAACGTTTTATCCTTTGCCATTTTACCACGTGCTTCATTTTTTCAGCTTTTGTACCATTTGAACTGCGTGTATTTTACCGGGCACACCTGATTTCTCTCTTTTTTCGCTCTTTTTCTTCTCCACTTGTCTACATCTCGCTTCTCGACTGAGTGGATTTGTTTTCTCTACTGTGTTTTACATGGATTATTGCATCAATCTTAAACCTCTGCTGATCAGGAACCCCATCGAACCACATCGATCTCAAACCCTCGGCGCTCAAGATAAACCATAACAACAAACAACTGTGGTAAGTCATGGCATCCACTCATGTTATTTCTTCCTGCATTGCTTGCCACGTTTACTCTAGCTTCTTCCATCAGCAGTGAGGGATTTAAATGTGATAAATGATAGGAATTAGTCAGGCTGATGGAGAAGGTTAATGAGTTAGAGACATGCATCCGAACGCTAGTGGAGGGCAGTGAGAAACAGAAGTCGGTAGATATTGTTTCGGATGCGGGTAGTACAGCGAGGAACACACAAACTTTGGTTCCGGGCATAGAGCCATTGCAGCAGGGTGTTTGGGTGATGTCTTGGTGGCATACTTACTCAGCAAAGTGACACCACACTCCCTTTCCTGTTAGGGTTTCCAATCGATTCTCCCCACTCCGTGATGCACCCACTGAGAATCATGTTGGAAGAGCCTTGATCATAGTTAATTCAGTTGTAAGGTATGTGGAAATAGAGACTCCAGCCACCATTGTTAAATGCTTTTCCGAGGCTTGAGCATCTGACATCACTAAAGATAATGTTAAAGAGGTGTGTGAACTTGCAAAAATGATTTCAGACACTGTAATATGCTCCAGCCCCTTCCCTGCTTGCTGTGGTGACGAGGTTTATAGTAGATTAGTGTCACTGAACGGCTGTATGTCTGAGTCGTGTCCACAGAATAGCATATGATTTATAGACAATTGGAAGAGTTTTTGGGGTAGACCTGTCCTACTGAAGAGAGATGGACTCTGCTGAACATCTGCTAGCTGCCTTGAAACGTCACACAGTTCACATAAACAACAACACATAGTGACTGTATCACCTAGATACAGTATCATATAGAGACTGTGTCTGTTCCCCAAACTACCGAACACAAACCCCTCACTAAATCACTTAGAAACATTTGATTAAGGTCAAACTTGAAAAAAAAACAACAACAAAAAAATGAAGAAGATATACATCATCTAAAGGTAGGGCTACTAAACATTAGAACTCTTTCAATCAAAGCACTAATTGTAAATTAAACTGTTACAGATCATAGTTTGGATGCGCTCTGCTTGACTGAAACCTGGCTTAAACTGGATGAATATATTAGTTTAAATGAATCTACTCTGCCAGGCTACTCCCCCAGGTTATTGTTATAAACATGAGCCTTGTCTGAAGCGTCGAGGAGGAGGGGTTGCAGGGAAGTTTTTGGTGACTCAGTGCACAGGATATAAGTTTAAATCTTTTGAACTAATAATGCTTAATATGACACCGTCAGATATAAATAAAAAAATCTCTGTCTTCTTAAATCACCCAGGCCGTATTCAGATGTCCTTAGTGAATTTTAAAATGTTCTATTAGATCTTGTAGTTACTGTAGATAGAGCTTTAATTGTTGGTGACTTCAACATTCACAAAGATACCGAAAATGACACATTGGGATTAGCATTTATTGATATTCTCAACTCTCTTGGAGTCAAAATGTGATAAGACCAATTCATTGCCATAATCATACACTTGATTTAATTCTGTCATATGGAGTTGATGTTGATAATATTGAAATTCTACTGCAGAGCGATGACATCTCAGATCATTACCTCATCTCTTGTTTGCTGAGATCAGCTAATGTCACTCAATCTACACCACGCTATTTTTCAGGTAGAACTATTCTTTCGACCACTAAAGATAGCATCACAATAATCTTCCAGAATTGTCGTACAGAATACTCAGTAAACCAAAAAGTCTAGAAGTACTTGATGTAATAACAGAAAATATAAATACAGTTAAAGAAATTAAAGAAAAAAGCCCCGCAACATGGTACAATGATCAAACTCATTGTCTCAAGAGTGTGCAGACCACACTATCATTTTACTTCTGCATAAACCATGACACTCGCTGACCCACTGGCCCTTTTGCACTTGCTATTAACATCCATTTCGGGTGATCTGATCAACCAAGACAGATAGCATTTTACACCTTTTTAACATGCATCTCCTGTGACCAATTGTGATCAGATTTCTCTGATCACTTACTATGTCAGAGTGTTACTGAATGTTGATATAGTGCAGTATTCAGTCATTATTTGAGTCGATTTAACTGAATGTATGTACTTAAAATGATCCAAATCATTGCATGTTAATGTTAGGCATACAAAGAAAAAAGTTCTGTGAAGTCTTCTTCATGTGAATTTATGCACTTTTCCAGTTTTTTAATTACATTTTTCGGATCGCTATTTTCCTATAAATGTAACTTCCAAAGATTTAAAGGTGGAGTCCTCCCAAAAATGAAGATTCTATCATCAATTACTCACCCTCATGCCATCTCAGATGTGCATGACTTTCTTTCTTCAGCTGAGCACTAACAAAGAGTTTTAGAACAAAGTTTCAGCTCTGTAGGTCCTCACAATGCAAGTGAATGGGTACCAAACTTTTGAAGCTCTAAAAAGCATTTAGAGGCAGCATAAAAGTAATCCATAATACTCCAATGGTTAAATCTACAGTATAACTTCAGAAGTGATATGATAGGTGATAAAGAGTTCAAAACAATTATGAACAGTTATAGTGAAAAGTACTTAAATATTGATCTGTTTCTCACCAAAAGTGACCATGTTGCTTTTAAAGACATTAATTTAACCACTTGACATATGGATTACTTTTTTACTATTGTCTGTGTTTTTTTGGAATTTTAAAGTGCTGATCACCATCCACTTGCATTGAATGAACTTACAGAGCTGAGATATTTTTCTAATCTTCGTTTGTGTTCTACTGAAGAAAGAAAGTCATATACATCTGGATGAGCTATCCTTTTAAATATTGATCTGTTCCTCACCCACACTTATCATATTGCTTTTGAAGGGATGGATTTAACCACTGGAGTCATATGGATTACTTTTATGCTGCTTATGTCCTTTAGGAGCATAACAATTTTGGTACCCATTCACTTGCATTGTGTGGACCGACCGAGCAGAAATATTCTTCTAAAATATTTGTTAGTGTTCAGCAAAAGAAACAAAGTCACACATCTGGAATAGAATGAGGGTGAGTAAATGATGAGAGAATTTTAAATTTTGTATGAACTATCCATTTTAACCCTCGTTTTGGCAGACTAATTGATTGACAGGTGAGTAGGTAGTCTTTCTCTGTTGTCCGGGATGCATTAGTGTTTACACTACAGTGCGTTTCGTTCACATGCGTTTATGACTACCTCTGAATGTGGTTTGAGTGATCGGATCACAAAACGTTTTGGACCCCATTTACACTTGAACTGTTTTTTAGCGTTGACCACTTGTAATAGTATCACCTGAGGCGAATGTTAATACCAGGTGAAAAAGGGTCCTCTGACATCCTGTAGAACACATCCACAACTTTCCTTAATGATCCAGAGTAGTGACCTCTCTACTGATTTATGAAGATCTGACTAATTCTACTAAAACCTACAGTATAATTACTTTTATATTTGCTTAGATGGGGAACTATGACTGTAGTAGGACGTATCAGTCACCAGTTGTGGAGAGTATTTGTGCTCATGAGGACAGCAATGAGTGTTCATGAGTCCCAGTTCTTTTAAGTTCAGTAAATGCCCCTGCTATTGCCCTTTGAGCCACTAGGCGGCACTAGAACTAGGAAAACCCATGAAAATTGCATGTAATTTCAAAAGATTTGTAAAAAGCATCAGGTGAAACCATAAAATAATTTTTTTTTTTTATAAAAATGTTGTGAAATACAAAAGGAGATTCTCAGAGCAGCTCTCTTTCATACAATGAAAGTGCATAGTGATTTTAAATCCCAAGGTCAAAAAGGATCATTAGAACACTCAGGAGCAATGTATGAGGGGAAGGTTTTTGAGTAATGACTTCAATTTTGATCTGTTCCTCACATAAAGCTATTGCATTGTTTCAGAAGATTTGAAATATAGTGCATGAGTCGTTTACACTTCTTTTATGGTGCTTTTTGTCATTTTTTGAGCTTGACATTTAAAATTACTACACAATTTTACTGTATGGGAAAGTCCTGCTCTGACATTCCGCTAAAATCTCCTTTTATGTTTCACGACAGAAGGAAATACTAGACTGAAACAGCATGCTGGTGAGTAAATGATGACAAACATTTAATTTCGGAGTGAACTTTCCTTTAATAGTTTGTCTGTATGGTGGGAATTTTATTTATTTTATTTTTCAAATTAAAAAAAAAAGTTTTATGTTCTTTTCTCTCTTGGATTTTCTGTAGATTCCCTGATAAAGACTGTTAACCATGAAGGCACTGAAGATGAATTCTCATATTCATCTTAGCCTATGATACCTCACAGTGATTCTGGGTATCAAGATTCCTACTCCCCAGTGAGCCACTCTTACTCTTCTGAAGAAAAGGCTCCTATGACCATTGCCCCAGTGCCAGTGTACCCTACTCAGCAGCCATTGACACTGCCCCCAGTCTTCCCTATGGAGACGTTTGGGCCTACACCAGTTTCAATGGATCAAAGCCAGGCTAATCCTGATAGCAGTAGTACACATGACATTGGTGCATCCAGTTTGCCTCCAAGAAGCCACAGTAATACAGGTTGACTAGATAACTATTGAATTTGTCATGGTTAATATCAAGATAACATTGTTTTACTGAATTTACTGTTCTTATATTATACGTCATCTTAATAATTTGAAACCAATCTACTTTTACATATTTGCAACACCAGTTAATGAATACTTAAATTTGTTTTAAGGTGTTGAGTTTTCTGCCGACACAGTCAGGGTGAGAAAAACATCCTTTTCGGTTCCTTTACATTTGAAAGTTTTTACTTTACTAGTCTGAAAAATCTTTAAAAAAAAAAAAATGTAAAGAGTTAGTGCACCCCAAAATGAAGAATGTGTCATAATTTACTCAACTTTGTGTTGTTCCAAACCCGTATTACTTTATTTCATGGAACACAAAAGGAGATGTTTGGCAGAATGTTAAGGACTGACAGCCTCAACCACTCTTCCCTTTCATTTTATTAAATAAAGGTGCAATGAAATTTAAGGGGACTGAATCATTCTTCCAAACATATAGTTATACATTCCACTGAAGAAAAAAAAAGTAATATGCTTGGAACAACATGAAGGTGAGTAATTGATTACAGAATAAAAAATGTTGGGTGAGCTATCACTTTAAATATAACATATCGTATATAATATGTGTGAAATGTGAATGTCAATATGTGTTTTATTAAAACATTCAAGCAGGGTGTTCCTGAAAACAATAACATAGTTGGGAGTGTTGATCACTCTGAGACAATGCCAAGTGAGGACAACAAGAGAGAGACCTACACTCAGTCAGCAAAAGTACGTATTATAAAATATTTACATGGATCCTTATCCTTTTTTTTTTTTTCATTCTTAAATTTTATGTACAATTTATATTGTTATATTGTATCCCTCTCTGAACAGAGCCCTAAGTCTGGGTGGTTCAGTGGCTGGTTCAAGTCTAAGCCAAAAAAAATCCTAAAAGATTAAATCCCAAACTCCAGTCCCTCCTCTGGTGTAAGTGACTATAACATAAAGTGCTGATCAATCCAAACGCATTCTTGAGATAAAAAAGCTTGACACAGCACAACTGTCACAAACGCCTCCTCAACCGGCCATCGGAGATCTGAATCACCCGAATATTGACTCTGACACTACAATTCCCATAAACCCACATACCTGGTCCAATTGCACTAAAGCTGTTCCCTATCTCTGCCTCTCTATTTAAACCCTGCCCGTTGTTTCACACATTGCGAAGTCTTGTTTGCCCCGACTACATTTCTGAGCGTTATTGGTTATTCTATCTGATCTGCTGTGTACCAACCTTGCCCTGTTTATCTGACCACGATTGTTTGCCACCTGCCTTCATGGAACTCTCGCCTGTCACTCGTATATTGTTGTTCGCTGCCTGCCCTGATCTTCTGCCTGTTTGACATCGACTCTGCCTGCCTACGTTTACCCTGTTTGCCTGTTGCTTGACCCTCGCCTGTTATAACCTGCGATTCTCAATAAACTGCTTATGGATCCCAACTTACCTGAGTCTTCGTTACAACAACGAATAGAACAGAATGCTAGTTTCTCAAGATGTAGTTTTAAAAGTTTACATTATTTTTAACCTGACTACACTGTCTAAGTGTAGTGCACCTGCAGGAGGCCCTGAAAACACAGCAAGACAGACACAAAAAAGTGTTCGGTGTAAAAGGCCCCTAATGGTCTATGGTATTTTATGATAAAAGGCATCAGAATCAAGAAAGAAGTTAAAGGTGGAGTATGTAATATTTTTATTGTTAAAATATTTTATCTCCCATTCCAGCTTAATATGCAGTGTCAGCCACAACTTTAAGTAAGCCATACGTTGGTTGCTTGCCCAGAAAAGTGTAAACACTGTGACACTGTGATGCTATCAAAACATTGCTCAGTTTGTTTGAGCATCTTGCCCAGCCCGACACAACAACATTGGCTCAACCAATGGTTTACCTTTGTGGTGAGTCCACTTGTTTGGCAATGGAAGACTGGGAGAGTGTTGGAAAGTCTGTTTTAAAAGAGTCATTATTTTTGCAATACCAGCTGGTGACAGAAAATTACACACTTAACCATTAACCCTATAACGCCACCTATAAATTTGATACATTACTTTCTAAAGCCAGTAAATCATTAACATAATCAAAATGTTGCTGAAAATCCTGTTGTCTGCTGCCACCTAGTGTACATTTCTGGGCATTTCTTGATTGAAAATATGTAAAAAAAGTATGTATTGCATATACTCGTTTTTAAATTTTTTTTATTAGAAAGCTTTGCTGATTTTAACATATTAAACGTGAAAGTAATTATATTGTTATTGATATTAATAAAATGTGTATTTGTTGAATTTAAGCAAATTTTTTTTGCTTATTTTATTGAAGAAGTCTGTTGAAATCCATGTTTCAAATATGATACAATAGGCTTTTGAAGTATATATCTCAATCACCATTCCATTCCATTCATGCCCACCACAAAAAATAAAATAAACAAATTAATCACAGAGCTTTGAAAATTCTGACATATACTTTTTATAAGATATATTTAAAGTGTGAACTAATATTTTTGTGTATTTTCCTATATGCAGCCTGCTCTGTCATTATAAATATATAATTATTTTGCATTACAAGCTATTTTGATGCCCTTTTACTATAAGTTCCTGAGACCCAGCAAAAAAAGTTACAAATAAGTAAATAAATGACAATATAGTGTTTGGCGCATATAATACATATGATAACAATTTTAATTGAAAAAATAATATTTTATTCATATTGTGTTGGTGTGCTGAATTGAACTGTGATACATTTAAATCCATATTTATAGACCAAGGAGAGGAAGGTGTCATGGCCAAACTCTCAAACATTTGGGATCTCTGAAAAGCCCAGGGAGTCCTCTGATAATACCCCAAGATTTCCACTGTTCTATGTTTGGGCTAAGATAAACTTAAATAACAAATATCCTACACAAAAATGTAGTGTATCAAATATGATACATAAAAATTAAATAAATAAACAAAACGTGCAACATTTGTTTTTACTATTTATTTTTAGAATTTGTCTAATTTTAATAAAAAACAGTTTAATGTAAAAATATATATAATTTTCTTACGATTTTTTCATATGTTAGGCTTTACAGGGTTAAAGACGTTTTAAGTGCTTGTTGTTCATGTCCTGTTCTCTCTGTCGAGTGTGGGGTGAACAATAAACTTTCAACCACAATCTCAGTTATTTATATATATATTTTATATATAGAAAACTTTCATTTTCCTCAGTGAATATTACAGTAATTATCTCAGTATCTCAGGAATTTAGCAATCGAAAGTTATTATAACTCTAAACTCACAGCAATTTAAACAGTGGCAAAACTATTTTAAGTAAATATCCAACTGCTCTTTATCCATAAATACTGACATAGCTATTATCCAGTGATAATGATGTAGCTTAATTTTCACTGAGCCTGTCATACCCTTGTTTGCATTCATGAAATAGAATTTTGGTCTGTATCGTGTTAGGAGTCAACAGCCAACTGTCCTAACCTTTCCCCTGCCCCAGCAGCCCCAGTTTGGTCACAACCCCAATTCAGTGGGATCAATCCCTATTCTAGGAGCACTGGTGAGTAAAATTTCTCTCTATAACTGCATGGTTTTGGTATTATTGGAGAGATACTAGCTTTGAGAGTGTTGTATACTGAGTGACCATGAGCTGACAGAGTATCAGACATCTCCTAATCACTGTGTCTGTTGGACACCTGTTAACTTTTAACATCTAACGCTGATATCTTCTCTGTCCATACTAATAAGTCTGATGACATTTACTTGCTGTCCTGAGATAAACCACAACTTTCAGCAATAGAATAAAGAGGTTTAAAATTGTATATATATATATATTCCAAAGGTCAAGGAAAACGTTTGGTTATGTATGCAACCTCCGTTCCCCGAGGGAGGGAACGACACATTGTGTCGGAGAAGCGACACTAGGGGTCTCTCTTGAGCGCCGATATCCACCTCTGATCTATGAAAAAAGGCCAATGAGAGTTGGCAGCCGGTATTTGCATGTCCCGCCCCCGGACATACGGGTATTTAAGCGGCGCAAATACGGGAGTTCATTCAGGATTTTTCTGAGGAGCCGGAAATGGTCCGGCCACAACAGTGGCTCGGTTCAGCGACATGGCGCGGAGGTTACATACGTAACCAAACGTTCCCCTTCTGTCGCTGTCTCCATGTTGTGTCGGAGAAGCGACACTAGGGGACCCATTCCAATCTTGCCATGCGCTGAACCGTGTACGTGAACCGCCGATACAGAGGCGGGCAGGGATTTCATCCAGTGCCGCGCATCGTCTGTACCTGGCTGCACGTACCCTTCCCCAATGCCCCATAAGAACATCGGAATCCTTCTAGTTACCCTGGAAGGGGAACAAGGCGATGTTTGCCAACATGGGAACGGGCCAGCCTGGCTGGGCCTCTTTTCTCTCTATGTTTCTCGCATAGAGCAATCACGGCCGGGGCCCTTACACGCATATAGGGAAGGGGTCTTACCCAGACCCTCGCGGAGACCACACCTGCCCTTTTTCTTGGGGAGGAAAAGTGGTAGACACGTCACACGGCCGTCTTAGGGCTCGTGTGGAAAGTATGGTGCGGTGGTAGATCCAGCCTCGAAAGGGGGAGTTGCTACAGCACGGCGACCGGGCAGCTGTAACTGCCTAAGGGAGACACGGGGTCCGCTCGTAAGGGGACAGAACCGTGGAATTACACACAGGGGGAGTCCGAGCAGGAGGCCTTACCTGTGGAGCACCTATACCAGTACAGGGTAGCCATCAGGGTACCCGCAGTGGCTTGGGTCGGCGAGTTCCTCCGCTGAACCGCGGACCCGGAGGGCTGGGGAGGAATCGACCAGGGTCCCGACTCGGAGTGGGGCGCCCTGGGAAGTAGGCGCATTACTTTACCTTGACGTCAGGAAAAGGGCGCTGGGCGCAAGTGATCCACCCGGCTGGTCGGTCTATGTGTTACCGAGTTCTACGGGCTCGGACCTGAGACGCAACCGACTCGACGCGGAGGTTGTAAAACCTTGCGAAGGTGTTGGGTGTTGCCCAACCGACGGCTCTACAGATGTCTGCTAGGGAGGTGCCCTTGGCCAGTGCCCACGAGGACGCAACACCCCTTGTTGAGTGAGCTCAGACCCGCAAGGGTAGGGGCACGGCCTGGGTGTGATAAGCCAGTGTGATGGCGTCGACAACCCAGTGGGTGAGCCTCTGTTTGGAGACGGCATTCCCTTCCTGCCATCCCCCATAGCAGACAAAGAGCTGCTCAGAGCATCTGGTGCTCTGTGTGCGGTCCAGGTAAATGCACAGGGCGCGCACTGGACATAGCAACGAAAGGGCAGGGTCTGCCTCCTCCCGGGGCAGCGCTTGCAGGTTCACTACCTGATCTCGGAAGGGTGTGGTAGGAACCTTGGGCACATAGCCCGGTCGCGGTCTTAGGATCACAGACGTATCTGCCGGACCGAACTCCAGGCAAGTGTCGCTGACAGAGAACACTTGCAGGTCCCCGACCCTCTTGATAGAGGCGAGCGCGATCAGCAGGGCCGTCTTAAGAGAGAGGGCCCTGAGTCCAATTGATTCAAGCGGCTCGAAGGGAGGTCTCTGGAGTCCTGCCAAGACTACCGAGAGATCCCAGGAGGGAACTAGGCCTGGCCGGGAGGGATTCAACCTCCGGGCGCCTCTCAGGAACCTGAGGATCAGGTCGTGCTTACCCAAAGACTTGCCGTCTACAGGATCGTGGTGGGCGGCAATGGCGGCAACATACACCTTGAGGGTGGACGGGGACAGCCTCCTGTCCAGCCTCTCCTGTAGGAATAGGAGCACTGACTTGATCGCGCATCTCTGCGGGTCTTCAGTTCGGGAAGAACACCAATCTGCGAACAGGCGCCACTTTAGGGCGTAAAGGTGCCTGGTAGAGGGGACTCTGGCTTGGTTGATTGTATTCACAACGGTCGCAAAGCTGGAATTAATCAAATATTCTTTTTACAAATATTGGAAGTATCTAAATTAATGTTATGCCCAGATCAAAATATTTAATCAGCTAGAAATTGCACTTTGTGAGTGCAGTCTCTATAAAAAGAATATATGTTATCCTAATACATCTAAATTAATGGGTAAAAAGGTGTGGGAGCCCTATATTCTGGAATGGATTTTGACAATTATTTTTCAGCTAGTATTTTAGCCAGTATTTTTACATATTATTTCAATAATGAAAGGGCTTGGAGCACAAACAAGGAGTTATTAGTAATATCTAATAGTCTAATAGTACCAAATAGGTACCAGAGCTAAGAATTTCTCTACTGTGTTACAGGTTACAAAGGTTGGCTGGGACAATCAGTCAGAATCAAGGGTCCATGTCCCAGGTAAATACTTTTTGGGGCCAGTGTATACACATAATTTAGTAGCTGTCTTGTAAATATTCAGGTTTTGTTGTTTTGTTCAAAGAGTCCCTAATTAAGGTTTACATTGGACAATATTCACCAGCTGTGGAACATAGTGTGGGACCTTTGGATTTTCAGCATGGTGTTCAAGACTGGTGCACCCCTAGTCTTTTGAAGGGACTGTTGAAGCCAAGCCCACCCCTGCAGTTAGTTTGTTCTTGCTTCACCTAAAATGGCCTGTTTTTTTTCATATTGCATGTGAGGCTACCCTTAAGAAAGTTCTTAAAATAATATTTTAAATGTTTTGTGTTCTTGCTTCTTTAAATGAAGACATTGAACAGCTGAAGCACAGCCCTGGCAGCTGACTTTTGGGATTTGCATCATGGCCTGTAGGGAGGAGGGGGCATTATGTGAATTGGTGCTGGACAAAAGTGCTGTGACCCACTTAAAGATTAACTTAAAATATCACCACAGCTGGAAATGTCAGTGATTATATAACTCTATAACAAGTAACCCACCCCCACGACAGTGATTATGCTTATTCATCACCTTAAAAGAGGCAGAAGAAAGGGAGCCAGGAGCAGTGCAAATATGGGTCATGTATTGATTGAGAAAATGTTGGAGTTAAGGGAGGGTTCTTTGGGGTGGGTTGGGGGTTAGTGGGATGGGGGGGTATTGGGGGGTGTTATCATTTTCTGTTCCAAAGATAATATTGATATCAGGTAGTGACTGGCACTGGTGGAGGTCCAGTTGTAATATTATTTAATCTATATGTCTTAATGCTGTCTAATGTACAGTATTTTCTCCAGCATTGTATGTTTAAATGCACTGTCAATTATACTTAATCTAATTCTAGCCATTTATATTTTACTAAATATCTGTACCATCACACAAGGTTTATAATAAAAGATGGCAGTAATAAATTATAATAATATTTGTGTAAGTAATATGAATGTATATGATTGACCAAAAATAAATTAAAATATAACTAAAACTATGGAAATATAAGCCAGTGTCTCTTGTTGCATCAAGTAGGACAGTGGACTTTGACAAGGAATGCCAGCTACATTTACCATGATTGTGCAGGTCTGGGAGTATAAGGAAAAATGTTGGCACTCTGAGAATTAGGGTCACAGCAAATGAGAAATAAAAAGGGTTCCATCTTACACCCTAACTTGTGTCCAACACCAGACTTTACACCTAGGGATACATGAATCCTCAATAATACTTCTTTTATTTGACAGTACCATATTCTTTTTCACTCCTGTACAACAGAGAATGTAATGTAAATGTAAATGTTTTTTGTTTATAGTTTATAACATGTTTATAGCATATGAAACAATTCTAAAACATTCTAAAACACAATTTTCCATGCTGCATATGGTTACTCTCCCAAGCTAAAGCAATACAAGCACAAGTAATTCCATTTAGCTTTTAAGAAAATGACAGCAAAAAAATAATAATGTATTCACAACATAAAATAAGACAATGCATTCTAACACCACCAGTATTATTCACACTATTCCAACTCACACGCAAATATCTTCTTCAAAATGCAAGAGGGCATCATGTGCCATGAAAAGTTTATAAATGTGTCACCAGTGTGTTTACATGCTAAAAATATGCACAGTGATATAATTAAAAGTCAAAGTCTTTCAGCAGTGGTCCCCACACTTCCCTGCTGTTAAGACTAGAAAAATGAGTAAAGAAAGGTTGTGAAATTCCATCTACCTGTGGAAGAGTTATGTGGTTAAGGCTGAAGTGCATATATCGATCTATCTATTGATCAGTCAATATCCTTAAAAAAATGGCCCACCAACATTTACTCAAAGTTTACTCAATTAATACATGATTTGTATTACTTATAGATAACTATTATTGGCATTGTATTCATGATGTATAGCCAGAGAGGAACTGGCTCCCCCAGCTGATCCTGGTTTTCCCCCAAGTTTTCTTTTTTTTCTCCATTAACTATATCTTATGGAGTTTTGAATTCTTTGCCAAAGTTGCCTTTGCCTTTGGCTTCCTCTTTGGGAGCCTAAACACATATCATTTTTATTGCATTATTTTCAATCATGTTTTCATTTATACTGCTCAATGAGGACTTTAAGACATTACAGACATTATACTATAATTTTCTGTTACAGCATCATTTAAAGCTGCTTTAAACGATGTGTGTTGTGAAAAGCTCTATAAAAAATAAAAAACACTTGAGTTAAGGCAATGCAAATCTCAGTGTCAGTATGACTCTGAATGTGTTCTGTTAGCATTGCATGGTGGCTAAATGACATGTCGCAGCCCTGGCAGCGATAAGGCTGCTCAGCTGAATGAATACGCTGGTGGCGCACCAGACGGGAAACCATGGCAAACGCCACCCCACACTCTGAGCACTTGTGTGGCCGCTCTCCACTGTGAACTGTGAGATGTTCGGACAGGTTGGAGGACTTGGTGAATGTTTTGGAGCAAATCGGGCAGGTGTAGGGACGCGCACCACTGTGGATTTTCCTGTGCTCTGTCATGCGGCTGGCCAGGGCAAACGCCTTCCCACACTCTAGGCAAGTGAAGGGCCTCTCGCCCAAATGAGTGCGCTCATGGCGAAGAAGAGACAGGGGTTTGTTGAATGTTTTGCCACACTGCTTGCAGAGGAAGGGCTTGTTGTTTGTGTGCATGTTGCGCTCGTGCTTACGCAGGTCGGAGGAGCGCACAAAGTCCTTGCCGCACTCCTTATAGGTGTAGGGCTTCACTCCTGTGTGTGTTCGGATATGTTTGCGGAAGTCAGAGGACCAGATATAGCTTTTCACACAGAAAGGGCATTGGTATGGTCTTTCACCTGTGTGCAATCGTTTGTGCTGCTGAAGAGTTCCCTGATGCGAGTATGCCTTCCCACACATGCCGCAAACATGAGGCTTAAGGCCACGGTGAGTGTCAATGTGGCTCAACAGGTTACTGTACTTTTTGAAAGCCCAGTTACAATAAGTGCACTTGTATGGGCGGTTTTCCATGTCTCCCTCATTCCTTGCTTCTTCATTGCAGCAAACACAAACTGACTTTGCTTCTGTGGAGGATTTGGTCTGTCCTTTTCATCTTCCTCCACCTCGCTTTTGTCTCCCGCTATTCCATGCTGCTCTTTTGGAGACACTACCACTGCACATGGCTTAGTGATGTCCAACTCCTGTTTCACTTTCATTTTGGAGATGCTGGCCACTTCCAGTAGAGAATACGGGTCAGATCCAAGCCTATCAGCTTCATTCACTCCTCTCCCCTCCCCAGAGGACTGCTCAGAACTTCTCTCAGAGAAATAGCATGTTGCTTGAGTCTTTAGATGTAGGGAGACCATCTTTTTCTTAATACTTGTTTTTATTGTTTCTCTTTCATCAAAGCTGGTTGAAGCATTGGTCTCCTCAACACGGGGTGGATTTTTGCTGGCTTTCATGATGCCGTGGTCAGTGTTATTACACTTAACAGGCACATACTGCCTTTTATGGCTGAGAATCTTTCTAATGCTTCTTTTTGATATGTAGACATTATCTGTAAACACTGCTGAATTTAAATGGTCATTCATTTTAGCCATTGACATAGCCATTTCCTTATTTGTTTAATTTTCAGGTTTTAGTGCAATGACCCTTATTACCAAATTGAGTGTGGTAAGATTCTGTGTAATGTACCTGTGCAATGCCTAAAAACAAGAGTTAACACATTTTAGTAATCATTTTAATCAAATGGTTGGAAGAAAATGGTTGTAGAGACTTAACTTGTGCATGACATCAAATATTCTGCTAGAACTCCTTTCAATACATACTTTTCACATAAGAAAAAATCAAACAAGACTGACAATGACTACATGCCAACCAAAATTAACAACAGTAAATGAAAAGCTACAGATGCATTCATGCACTATACAATAGATTACTAATTTACAGTATGAAAATTCTATGAGGCTCTTGTTTGCCTTATTGTATTGATTTGTGAGAAATAATAGCGTGAGCTATTAAGAAATACTGTACAGCAAAAATGTGTACTAACTGGAAGATCCTTCCAGTAGATCCTCTTGGAACAGTTAAACACTCTTAAGCCTGCAAATAACTGTCAGTGTGTGCCAGTATGTACTGTATTGAAGAACCATTCAACCATCCCATGCATGCAAAGAGTTTCTTACCTTAGTAGTCTACTAATGTTGATTTCACAGAGAGCAATTAATCCAATTCCTCTTCATGATAGATTTTTAGGCGGACGTTTAAGATACCATAGGAGGAGTCAGAGCACAGTTTAACTCACATGATTTCACATGGGCAATAGTCAGCACTTTGGCAAAACCATTTGCTGTCTGGAAAGATTAACCCATTCACCCAGGCAACCATACCGAGCATAAGATCCAATGGAGATTTTCTGAGGAAGACATTAACAGACACAGATACAGTTACTACTCATCAGGATTATATCCACTCTCTAATAGGGAAAATAATGTTAAAATTGATGTATAGCAACATCTTTGTTTTTAAGGCCATTGCAAATCTTTGATGCTAGTATTCCACATATTGCTAATGATTCTAGTTTTCCACATATATCATGAAAGTTGTTTAAATAGACTAACTGCTAACAAAATTGTTTTGTTTTGTCAGGTTTAGTCTGTTTATTAAAAGGGCAAACATTTCCAGCCATCTCATTCAGCCTATAGACATCTAAAAAAATAAAAAAGTATGTTTTGAGTTTATGGTTGATCACATATTAATTTGCAATGCAGCAAAACACATTTTATAAGGGTACTTGTTTTTTATGTGACTGAGGATGTTTTGACATTTGTTCAATCTTTAGTATACTTAGTGAGTGAGAGATTTAGGACAGGAATAACCTGCTGATGCCATGCATAACTAATAACTTGATACCCGGCTGGCAGGAGTACATATAGACAGTGTTGGGGAGTAGTTAACTACAAGTAGTGACGCTACTAACTTAACTACATTTTTCAGTAGCTTGGCAGTAGCTCAGTTGCTTTTTAAACAGTGTAGCTTTTCCAGTAGCTAACTACTTTGTGCAGCAAGTAGCGGTGTCGCGCGAGCAAAAGCTACATTGCGTTCTGTCGAGCCTCGCGCTGAATCAGCCGATGCAAGGATATTCTTCTTCTTTTAGATTACAAACTAATTTTTTGCCATTACTGCCACCTGTTGTTTAATCATGCATCTTGTGGCTAACGATTCACTGATGTACAGAAGTGGTTTGACACACACACACCCATATGATCCATGATGGAGCAAGACGTGGCGGCAGATTTGGAGGATGGAGAAACAACTAACGTTAATTACCCATGGCCTTATTTGTCCAAGTTCATGTCTCTCAAAGAAACGACAGGTAAAGGTTACACTTTTGTATGCAATCTTTGCAAACCAAAGTTTAAAACGCTGTCTACGTCGAAGACCTCAAGCACAAATTTAAGGACGCACATACAGGTGAGTAATGGCCATTTTAAATGTATTAATTATCCTGCTTTATTGCTCTCTATGTTACATCAAATTTCTATTTCTGATTTAATTACAATGACCCACAATGATCTGTACGCCAGTTTGGTAATGAACCTAAAAGACCACTAACGTTTGCGCCATCTTGTCAGTTGAACAAAAAATTTAATCTTAGTTTGTTTATCGTACGACAAAGGCTTTGATCTAATTAAATTGTGTATAGATTTTTGTGACTGGTTTCAGAGCAAACCGAACTGTGCTCACAAGCAGCTTGTGATTCACGTTCTTCTTTCACAGTAAATTCTGCGAGCTCCATCACTGCATGTGAGTGAGTTTAACGTGCTTTTTCAAATACCAGTTACGCTGTTTAACGTTCACATAACTTCCAACATTTGTGTGGGCAGGCAGATAATTACAGCATTTCACTCGATTTGTAATATAAAAGCATTTTTAATGTAATAGAAACGTAAAGGTCTCGTCACACAGTTTTCCGCCAAAATAAAATCTCAAGTGTTTTATCCTTTCAAGTGGAGAAATTAAGACAAGTGTTATCATTTAGCTACCTTAGTGTAAAATGAAAATTAATATAAAAAGGAAACATTCCTTTTATGTAGTTGCATGCATGTTGTTGTATATGTTATGTACGCAGTTGTATTATTAGTAGGCTTATATATTTCTGTCTTGTATAATAATAATTTAAAAGTATGGCATTTAAAATGTGTTTTTCGTTCTATTTTTTTCTCCTTTATACTATAAAACTAAATATTTTACTTAAAACATTCCTCAGACACTTATTCAGTTATTTATAATAGACGTTGTTCAAAACAAGCAAAAGTAGTTTCAATGTAGCTAGCTACTTTTTGATAGTAACTTGTAGTGTAGCTAACTACTTTTCCAAAAGGGTAGCTTGTCTGTAGTTTAACTACTTTAACTAACGAGTAGCTTGTAGCTTGTCAAACTACAGTTTCAGAGTAGCTTCCCCAACACTGCATATAGATCAAGAAAATAAGTGAAATATGAGAGGAAGAAAATTATGTGGATCAGCTAGTACAAGACACCTGTTCACTGCTTGAGATTTGATCTGGCCTGCAATGTAAATGCTGCTAGCAGGAATATCCTGACATTGAGGCCTACTCTATATAGACCAACACGACTGTGAGATGGATTGTTTTGGGTTACATTGAAGGGGTGATATCCTAACGTTTAGGCCTACTCTACAGTACATAGACCAACACGACTGTGAGATGTCAAAAGGAATAACATTTTACTAGATATTTTATTATACTATTAAAATATACTGTAGGTTTCAGAACTCAAAACTTCCTTTCTAGCCCAAAAAGAGCATTTATTGTTTCCACCCTGCAAAAATGATTTGTTTTGACCATCTCAATAACATATGTAAACATCACAGTGAATTCAGAGAGAGAGAAAGCGGCAGAGGGACTCCAACACTGGAATTGGTAATATTGTTACTGTACTTTGTTTTTAATCAACAAAAAGCTTAAGATGTGGAGTAAGGTCCTCAGATGTTGTTGTGTTCTCTGCATAGCCTTCTGAAGGATCCCAACATTAGGAATGAAGACTAAACTTTGTACGGCACACTTCTCTTAACATTATGATAAAAAAAGTTTTAAAAAATAACTATATATATATATATATATATATATATATATATATATATATATATATATATATATATATATATATCTTTTCTTTTTTTTTTTGGAGATGAACGTGTAGCGTAACAAAGGACACTGGTGAAATATAGGCTTGTAAGACTGCCAGCTGACTTATTTTAGCCAGGATGTCCAATAAATGTGTTTGTATGCCCATTGTCCTGTATTTAAGCATTAATTCAATCGAGGGATACCATCTTGACCGGCGAATCAATCAAAGGGGTATCGACCCCACCCGGTAAACAGTCTTGTATTTCCCAACACGGGATGCATATTGAAGCAGTGAGACAAGACAGGGAAAGCCTAGGTCCGACCGTCCCTTATAACTCTCCCTACAGCTGGATGCATATTTATTAACCCTTCACATTCACAAAGTGTGTTAGTCTGTGTCTAAGTGTAGTGCACCTGCAGGAGGCCCTGAAAACACAGCAAGACAGACAGAAAAATCTGACAGACAGACACAAAAAAGTGTTCGGTGTAAAAGGCCCCTTATGGTCTATGGTATTTTATGATAAAAGGCATCAGAATCAAGAAAAAAGTTAAAGGTGGAGTATGTAATATTTTTATTGTTAAAATATTTTATCTCCCATCCCAGCTTAATATGCAGTGTCAGCCACAACTATAAGTAAGCCATACGTTGGTTGCTTGCCCAGAAAAGTGTAAACACTGTGACACTGTGATGCTATCAAAACATTGCTCAGTTTGTTTGAGCATCATGCCCAGCCTGACACAACAACATTGGCTCAACCAATGGTTTACGTTTGTGGTGAGTCCACTTGTTTGGCAATGGAAGACTGGGAGAGTGTTGGAAAGTCTGTTTTAAAAGAGTCATTATTTTTGCAATACCAGCTGGTGACGGAAAATTACACACTTAACCATTAACCCTATAACGCCACCTATAAATTTGATACATTACTTTCTAAAGCCAATAAATCATTAACATAATCAAAATGTTGCTAAAAATCCTGCTGTCTGCTGCCACCTGGTGTACATTTCTGGGCATTTCTTGATTGAAAAATATGTAAAAAAAAAAAAGTCTGTATTGCAAGTAATCGTTTAAAAAATGTTTTTATTAGAAAGCTTTGCTGATTTTAACAAATTAAATGTGAAAGTAATTATATTGTTACTGATATTAATAAAATGTGTATTTGCTGAATTTAAGCAAATTTTGTAGCTTATTTTATTGAAGAAGTCTGTTGAAATCCATGTATCAAATATGATACAATAGGCTTTTGAAGTATATATCTCAATCACCATTCCATTCATGCCCACCACAAAAAATTAAATAAACAAATTAATCACAGAGCTTTGAAAATTCTGACATATACTTTTTATAAGATATATTTAAAGTGTGAACTAATATGTTGCTGTATGTTCCTATATGCAGCCTGCTCTGTCATTATAAATATTTATTAACCCTTCACATTCACAAAGTGTGTTAGTCTGAACTGTTTTTGCTGTTTATATAGCATTATATTATAATCACCAAATCTTGTATCCCTAATAATTTAAGTATTGTGGAGCAATAGTGTATCGACTTTTCAATTACTTGCATGTGTAAAAAAAATTGTTCCACACGTGTAATGGGTGAGGAATGCTTGCTCTGCAAAGATGTTAGCCAATCATAACATGGCCGTTTCTTACCGAGAAATTAACGTTTCAGACAAAGGGCCAAAGACAGTGTAAAAAACGTTATGTAATACTACATTATGACTGCAAAAATCACTTAATTGCTGGCAATATAGATTAATTAAATGTTTATGTCATAAAAACTTAACTATTCCAGTAGCAGGATGAGTTACTTGTGTCAGAACAGGAAAAATATAACTCTTCTGTTACTCAGCTAGCATGTTCAATAATGAGTACAAATAACAGAGAGAATGAAATTAAATAGAAAAGAATAAAAAATATTATGTGGAAATAATTGGATACAAATTAGCATGGATAATGCACAGATGAATGCATGATGAATTGTTTCAAACATCCTGTCATCGGTCCAGCTAACTGTGCACTGTCTCTTTAAAAATTCTCTGTTGAATGATGTCATCTATGTTGGCCAGCAACTGAAGAAGCGACACTTCCTGTGTCTGAAATCACGTACTGTCATGAGTGTACTGCAACTGATGAAGGATGCAGTTCTCTGCCTGTATGCAGGTATGCATGCAAGGAGTATGAATGGACTCCGTACATACTTCATGAGCTTCTGAACATCTGTGTATTCTTAAAAATTATAAAGGATGTTCAACAGTTTGCTTATAAATGTAAAAGAGCCGTAATCAGAACAGTGGAACAGATGTTAGATGAGATCATGCAAACGAAGCAGCGGCAGCAAGCCAGTACCTCCAGGATCTTCTGTTGTTCATAGAGAAGTATGAACATAGTAATCCAGAGGACATCCTCAATCACCTTGATCCAACTCATCCAAAGGTGACAACTGAAAAGCATTCTGAGATACAGAATGACCCAAGTCAGTGTAAGAAAACCACAGAAATCAAAATACATGACCTTTGTTAGAATTTGGATATTCAAGACTCCAACTCAAATGCTGCAGTTTATCCATGCCCTCAAAACAAAATTCTTGAAGTCACAATTCAGAAAGAATTTCAAATTAGTTGGCAAATAGGTGAAGGGGAACAACGAGACAGGCTCTTGTACACAAATGCAGTGCCCCAAATTGAGTCAGGGCTTTGTAAGGGTCACTCAGAAAGTGAAATTATCGATGCTGTCATTAGGGCCATAAGTCTAGGCTGGCAATTAAAAGCAACCTGACTTTGCTGAAGTTAAAACCCATCCTGAAAGGGCACTACAAAGAGGAAAACAGCTCAGACCTGTATCAGAGATTGATTAGCATCTCAGAAGACCCAAAAGAGTCAGACCAAAATGTCTTATTCAGGGCTATAGAACTTAAAGACAGATTGTTGTTTGCATCAAAAGAAAGAGCAGTATAATCCAGACCTAATTGGGAAAAATTTAAACTTAGGTCAGTGGGTACAGGTCTGTTGAGTGATAGCAGTAAATTCTAAATCAAGCCCTATCTCGATGATACTAGGGTCTCTGATGAAATCCTAATTCAGAGAGTAAATGAAGCAGCCAGTCTGGAGCTGGAGAGACAACATCAGCTCAACAAAACTACAGCCTCTAAGCCACCTAGAGTGAATGAGTTTCACTTTGACTGTGAGTGTCATGTTCACTGTTGTCTTTTGTTTTTGTGCTTTTATGTTGAAGTCTAGTTTAGTTTCTGCTTCCTGTTTGGTTTTTGTAGTCCTTTGTAGTTTCTTTTTATGATTGTTTTTCCCCTGATTGCTTCTCCTTCCCTGATTGTTTCCCCAGGTGAACCCTGGTTCCCTTGTTCAGTCATTGTCGATCGTTGTTGAATGTTTATGTTATGGTTGCTCTTCATGTTTCGCCTGCCCGTGGATGTGGTTTTTCATGTTTATGTTGTTTCCCCCCGTGGATGTTTTGATTTTCTTATGTTTGCGCTGTTGCCTGTCTTGCCGTTGTTATCCCGTCTTGCTCATCAAGTTCCATGTACCCTCGATGTTTTCTTGTTTTAGTTTCTGTTTTGTCCCCCCGTGGATGTTTTCTTTTGTTCCTGTGTATTTTGTCTTCACTTTGATTTAAATAAAGAACCGCACGTAGATCCCACCTCCTCGTCTGCCTCTGTCTTCGTCCACATCGTTACAGTGAGGATGTTAATGAACAATCCCAGTTGCCTCAAAAGCTTGTTGCCAGACACAGGCAAGAACCTCACCAAACACATCAACATGCCCACTAAAGGCTCTAATATTCATGCCCTTGTAGCTGAACTGAGAACAGAAATGGCTGAAATGAAACAGAAAGATGTTCCAAGGGACCAGTAATACTAAAGCAAGAGGGTTGGGGGGAAGATGAAAGGCTGTCAGTCATGTCAGGATCAAGGAAAAGAGGGGTATTCCAGAAAGCAAGGTTAACTTACCATGACATAAACCCTGAACTGTCGGTTGATTAACCCAAAACTTGCTTACGTGTGGTATGTGGGTTCCAGAGCACCCTGCGTGGTGTTCGTTCACTCAACCATGAGTTTGAAACTCAGAAGTTGTGTGCATTCTCAGTGAACTCCGATAGGCATTCTCAGCAGATCACTGAATCCACGAGTCACCATGGAAACAGTCGCTAAGAAGAAAGGCATGCCATATTTCAGTGAAGCAGAACATGAAGTTTTAATGACTGCAAACGAGCAGCATTTCACCTTCACTCGTAATAGCGATAGGAGCTACAGTGGTTTAGGAATTAGAGTTTGCTTGACAGAAATTATACTGAATCATTGAGTGAATTTTTTAATGAATAAAATTATAAAGTTCTACCGTACATATAAAAGCTTAATTCAACATTAATATTAGACCTCTCTCACCTGCATTAATGTTTAATATGATTAATATGACCGTAACGTTATTTGTTTGCACTGAACTTCATTTTAACGATTAACATTCATATTCTTATATTATTATGATAATAGGCTATAGGTTTACTATATATTTTATTTTAAAATTAATTGTAATGATATTTACCATGATCTGTGCATGCTAAATTTATTTTACTGTATGTCATGTGAACTGAATATAATTCCTTTATTTTTAATACCATTTGATGTACCCAGTTGGGGTTTCTAAAAACTTAGAATCATATCACCATTAATTTTAAACAGTTGCTGATGGTCTCATTGTATTAATAGACCCTCTATCAGTTGTAGGATCTCCCACATTTATCATCATTTTCCATTGATTTAATGTAATGTTTTATTAGTGGGCCACACATGATTATTCATGTACATTATTAGATGAAGATATGCTGTAACAGAGGTTGACAATGATATTAATTAAATGTCCATTGTGTTCTTTTCTCATTTGATGTGGCATTAAAAATTGTCATGTCATGTTTTCATGTACAGTCCATCTGCCTCCAGCAACTTGGTACGGAATTATATTACGTTGTTTTAATTGAAGATCATGTGTCTGACTATACATTATAGATGTTCATGATCTCAGCATTAGGGAAAAGTAACTCATCTCTTTCGTGTTAATATGAAGCTGTAAAAGGTCCCTATTGAAAGGCAGAACAAAAATTTAATTTAGAGATGGACCATGTACAGCTTCTGATGGAGTAGAGGAGGCTGAGCATCAGAATCTTTTCATTGAATCACATGACCACCAGCTAAATGATGGCACTGTGGGTGACTCTAAATGACAGCATGTCTAATTTATATTTTCAGATAATAAAGAGAGTACAATAAATAAGTCTGGAAATGTGTGCATTTATATGAATTAGAGTGATAAGAAATTAAATCTCTAACCTTTATATCTGTGGTTTGTGAAATCACATATTATCTAGTTGTATAGACTATAACTTGTGATTAATTGCTTAAGCTTTTAATTGGCAGACATTTCCTACATATTGATATTATGGAATGTAATTATTAAAAAAACATTAATATTCATCGATTGAAGGAATTGTAAATAGAATGTGGGTGCTATAATAATTTTATTCTATGAAATTTATAGAATAAAAATTATTTATTAGAAGGGCTAAATATAAATACATAAAGCCCTGTCTTCTCAGTGAAGAGTGTGGGGGACTTTCAAATGTGTTCTGCGTTAAAAAATATTACAGTATCAAAACCTTCCCATTCCCAAGTTAAAGCACAATGTACACAGTTTGTTCACTTTTGAATGCAAATTTGCGGTGTAAGACTGGAAATGCTGGAGTAAAAAAGATTTGTGAGGTAAAGATTGCAGTTTACCGTAATATTGCTTTAAAAGTATAATATTGTGCATAATCAGAAATGTTTTGCCCACTGCGCTGACAGCCTCTGAAACTTACTAACATCTACCTGAAATAAATTAACTCTGGAACATAACCTACTACGGAGCAGGTTATGTTCAAATACTATGTTGCTATGGCTACTAACATACCCTGAAAGTTCTCTCAGTTTTTGGTACAGAAAGTTGAGGTTATCCGCTTATTCTGAGTAACTTACCCCAGGTAAATCACTTAACCTGCTTTCTGGAATACCCCTCAAGTGACCAGTGTAAGCATTGTTCCCTTTACAAAAAGCTTCACTATGATGCTGCGCTTTTGCTAAGCGCTTATGGGAACAATCCTAGTTGTGACCGAGCTGTGAATATGTGTGTAACACGTCAATGAACATTGACCGGAATTTATAGCCTCGGCTGATGTAATCATTAGATGCACCTGTGGCCAGGCTATAAATGGATGCGTCACCAGGTGTCGTCAGATCCTCTTTTTTCCAGAGCGATTCTGTGTGTGTGTGTTTTACAACCCTGTCAAAACTTTCTTTCCTCTGCTAGGAGTTAGAATTTTTTAGGTAGTGTGCAGTGAACCTATTCTCCTTTCCTCTTCTTTCTAAGAAAATAATCTATATTTAAAAGAGAGAATGACTGAAAGCCAGGGCAAACGATGCATGTTCCCCTGTTCTCGCCCTATAGCCAAAGAGGACACGCATCAGTTTTGCTCTGTTTGTTTGGGCAAAGAGCACGCTGCTCTCGCGTTGCTGCAGGGCGGGTGCGAGCACTGCAATTTGCTTTCTGGCAAAGTGCTTCGTGCTCGCCTCGCTTGCTTCCGGGATTCAGCATCCACGCTTAGTTCGTGGGGCTCTCGCATGGATTTGGCTGAGGAGCAAGAGACCGGTTTGTCCTTTTCTCTCGCTCTCTCCCCAAACACAGCTGGTCCTTCACATGATCTTGCATGTTCTGACGGTTCTCTTTGGTTCATGAGGGGGACCACGATTCTCTTCCCGCCTCCATGCTTTAAAAAATAAAAAATCAGCGGAGGAATTGCTCGATGTGGTTACTCGTGCGGTTGCCAGACTCCAGTTGGACTGGCCACGCCAAAAAGAGACTCCCAAACCCTCCAAATTAGGGGATAGATATTTATCTAGAAAGCTGGGGAAGGGAACGCCTCATCAGTCCCTTCCCTTCTTTGATAACCTCCATGAAGACCTTTCTCGCCCATGGAGGAACCCCTATTCTTCCCGTGTTCACGTACCCTCAACGTCATTATATTCGACTATCGTGGGTGCTGAGCCATGGGTATATTCAGTGATGCCGCCGGTCGAAGAGACGCTTGCGGGCTATCTCTCGCCGGGCTCGGCATCGTCACTCAAAAAGCCCTCTCTCCCCTCAAAGCCTTGTAGGACAACCTCCACTTTAGTGGGAAGGGCTTATCAAGCAGCAGGTCAGGCTGGTGCTGCTCTGCACACTATGGCTGTATTACAGACCTGCTGGACGATCTGAGTGTGGGTGCTGCGCTCAACGAACAATTCCTCTCTGAGCTTCGCCGTGCCACAGATCTTTCTCTCCGCGCGACCAAGCAAACAGCCCCTGCTATTGGCCGGTCTATGTCTGCCTTGGTCACTGCAGAGAGGCACCTTTGGCTCAACCTTTCAGGCATCAAGGACAAGGACAAAGCTTTCCTCCTTGATGCCCCGGTTTCACCCACTGGCCTATTCGGAGACGCCATGACCACGGTTATCTCCAGGTTCCAGGAGGCGAAAAGCCATGAGGAAGCCTTCGGGCAGTTCCTCCCTCGCTGCACTCAGGGGGCGGGTCCTTTGGCCCCCCCAGACCTGCCTCAGTCCTGTTAGAAGGGAGGCTCAAAAGCAAAGCGTGGCAAGTCGTGCTCCTCCTCCCAGGGATTTGGGACAGCCCCCGAAGCAAGACCTCAGGACCGTAATTTCTAAAAAGAGAAAACCCTGATGGTCTTGTGCCTAGATTTAGGGGACGCGTACTTCACTTCACCCCTCCCAGTACCCCCTCGAAACCTCTCCATTCCCGCCACCTCTTGGTGTTTCGGGTGGCAGAGGCTCCCATCAAAAGTTGGGTGTTTTCGCTGTTCACTGCATTTATTCAGGACGCGAAACACTCGACAACCCCTCAACAGGAAGTGTTAAAATCTAATACCCATCTCAGAGATCCTGGCAGTGTAGAAACTTCTGCCAGATATATACTTTTCTGTGGGTCTTAAAAATAGGAGGAAAGGGCGTAAGGATTTAATTCACCGCCGCCTTCCGTGTTTCAATGCCGTGGTTCTCACTACCATAAACCGGATTTCTTTTTTATGTCTACTATAAAAAGCAAATCTCCTGGTTAAAGGGGCCATGGAATGTGTTCCCCTTCCAGAGAGAGAGAGTTAGGTTATTACACTAATTACTTCCTGGTTCCCATGGAGGGTGAGGGGTGGCGTCTGGCTTAGATCTTAAGCTTGAACTGCCCAGTCTGGGTGTTCAAGTCCTAGATGCTGCCTATCAAGACGATCTCAAGCCCTACATCTCAAGCCCTACGTCTCGTTTGGCTGGTCACCATCGATCTTATGACGCACTTCTTTACTTAATTTAGAAGTTCTGCCACAACACAGGAAGTTCCTGAGGTTCACTTTTGGGGGTGAAGTCTTCCAGTGTCAGGTTCTTCCATTCGGCCTAGCCCTTTTTACCCGCACATTCACAAATGCATGATGTAGTGCTGGCTCCTTTGCAACTCCGGGGCATCTGCATTCTGAATTATATGGACGACTGGCTGATCCTAGCTCAGTTCCAGGAACTGGCAGTTCAGCACAGGGATATCGTCTTAGTTCATCTGGTTTCTCTAGGGTTGAGGCTCAACACCAAGAAAAGCGCCCTCTCTCCCACTCAGAACACTCTCTATCGGGGCATCGTATGGAGTTCAGTCACAATGCGGGCACAACTGTCTCCCGCTAGAATTGAGTCCATTCAGATCACCCTGAGCAAAGTCAGGCTAGGTCAAGGTTGCACTGTTATCAGTATCAACGATTTCCAGGTCTCAGGGCGACTGTGTCCTCGGTGATCCCTCTGGACCTTCTGCTCATGAGACTGTTTTTTTATGGCTCAAAGCCAGGGGATTTCTTCCAAGGGCCAAACCCCTAGGCTAATAAGGGTTACGCGCCTCTGGCTTCGTTCCCTTTCTATGTGGTTCAGACCCCGTTTTTTTGCCTTGGGTCCCACTCTAAGTGCGTCTTGTTGTCGCAGGCTGCTAACGACAGACGCCTCCCTGATGGGCTGGGTAGTGGCCTTAAGTGGTCGTCCAGCTCAGTCCGAATTGTGGAATCTTTCATGCTTGGCCCCTAAGGGTACCAACTGAGGGACACAGGGCTTTCTCCTGAGTTTATCAAGACCATTTTAAATGCGTGCTTCTTCCACTTGGAACAAGTTTGGGTGAGATCGTATAGGGCAGAAGAGGACCTCTTCGCCTCTATGAACAGCGCAATGTCTCCTCTACTTCTCCCTGAGTCACCCAGCTCCCTTGGGTCTGGATGTTAAGACACATACATGTTTCTCGGAGTTAATATCTCTCCTCGACGGCTCGCCTTGGGCGATTCCGAACAGGGAGGACCTTCTTTCTCAGGCTCAGGGGACATATTCATCCCTGGCCCGAATTGTGAAACATTTCATGCTTGGCCCCTGTAGGGTACCAACTGAGGTTCACAGGGCTTTCTCCTGAGTTTATCGAGACCATTTCAAGTGCTAGGGCTCCCTCCACTTGGAACTGATCTGGGTAGATTTTACAGGGAAGAAGAGGACCTCTTCGCTTCTGTTGATAGCGCACTGTCTCCACTACTTCTCCCCAAATCAACCAGTGCGGTGGCGTGGGTATTGCGTTCCCAAAAGCGCTTAGCAAAAGCGCAGCATCATAGTGAAGCTTTTTGTAAATGGAACGTCTCGGGTTACGTATGTAACCCTTGTTCCCTGAAAAAAGCAGAACGAGATGCTGCACTGTTTTGCCGCACTGGGATGCCCCAGGACTGCTCTTCAAAAATAAGTATCTGACGACACCTGTTGACGCATCCATTCATAGCCTGGCCACAGGTGCATCTAATGATTACATCAGCCGAGGCTATAAATTCCGGTCAATGTTCATTGACGTGTTACACACATATTCACAGCTCGGTCACAACTAGGATTGTTCCCAAAAGCGCTTAGCAAAAGCGCAGCATCTCGTTCCGCTTTTTTCAGGGAACAAGTGTTACATACGTAACCCGAGACGTTTTCAAGTGTTGTAACAGTCACAAACCTGTTTCATGTTTTTTTTCTATCTTAATTCTACTACTCACCCTGAGTGGGAGTTAGAGAGCCGTACTATCAGGTATAAGACAGGTGCGGGTAGTAGAACAACTCAGTTCAGTACCAAAGACTCAATATATGATTTTTACAAAGAAAAAGAGAATGGATCAAATTATTCTGAAATTATGTGATCAACCTTTAGAAAGAGTGACAGCATTCAAGTATCTAGGATTAATCTTTGATGAGAAATTAACATTGAAGAGAAATATTAAAAAAATTGAAAACAAATGTAAAGGCATAATAAATTGTATGTCTTCAATAGCCAAGTATGATTGGGGAGCCGGCAAGAGTTCACTGTTACATGTATATCAAGTTTTAATACGTTCTAGTATAGACTATGGATGTGCAGTGTATGGGGCTGGATCTAAATCAGAATTGGAATAAATTGGATAATTTACAATCTAGAGCACTTAGAATATGTCGTGGAGCAATAAGATCAACCCCTTTAGATGCCATCAGGGTTGAAATGGGAGAGATGCTTTTAGACTTAAGAATGGAAAAACTAGCTATGATGTAATGGGTTAACTTGCAAGGAAGTGACAACAAGCATCGCACATGCACAGTTTTAAAAGTTTGCTGGGAATAAAAAAAAAAAATAGAGGAATAGAGGAAATAGCTTTGGATGGAAGTATGAACAGTGTGTCAAGGATTGTTGTCTGGAGAATTAAGTCATCTGCCCTAATATGCCATTACATGGTGTGCTTGTATGGAACTTTCCTGAACCTATTGTTGAAATGAGATTATTAGAGAACCAGGAAAATCAGAAGAAGGGTATAATAGTAGTAATGACATCAATGTGTTTATGAGAGAAACATTTACTCTTTTATGCAGATGTTTACAGATGGATCTAAAGATCCATTTAATCAAAAAGTTGGTATAGTATATATTCAGAGTTTTTAAACTCTAAGAATAACTGATAAATTATATTCCACAGTTAATTGCTATCATATTAGGGCTACAAAGGATCGAAAAGACTAAGCCAATTAGGACTGTAATTTTTTCAGATTTGTCATCAGCTCTTAAAAGTGTAATGCCTACAAGAACTGACAGAGAAGATCTACTGATGGAAATCTATACATTATTGTACAGATTGAAAGCAGAGGGTATAACAGTATACTTTGGATCTATTAAATATACTTTGTTAAATACACTCACCTAAAGGATTATTAGGAACACCTGTTCAATTTCTCATTAATGCAATTATCTAATCAACCAATCACATGGCAGTTGCTTCAATGCATTTAGGGGTGTGGTCCTGGTCAAGACAATCTCCTGAACTCCAAACTGAATGTCAGAATGGGAAAGAAAGGTGATTTAAGCAATTTTGAGCGTGGCATGGTTGTTGGTGCCAGACGGGCCGGTCTGAGTATTTCACAATCTGCTGTTACTGGGATTTTCACGCACAACCATTTCTAGGGTTTACAAAGAATGGTGTGAAAAGGGAAAAACATCCAGTATGCGGCAGTCCTGTGGGCAAAAATGCCTTGTTGATGCTAGAGGTCAGAGGAGAATGGGCCGACTGATTCAAGCTGATAGAAGAGCAACTTTGCCTGAAATAACCACTCGTTACCACCGAGGTATGCAGCAAAGCATTTGTGAAGCCACAACACGCACAACCTTGAGGCGGATGGGCTACAACAGCAGAAGACCCCACCGGGTACCACTCATCTCCACTACAAATAGGAAAAAGAGGCTAGAATTTGCAAGAGCTCACCAAAATTGGACAGTTGAAGACTGGAAAAATGTTGCCTGGTCTGATGAGTCTCGAATTCTGTTGAGACATTCAGATGGTAGAGTCAGAATTTGGCGTAAACAGAATGAGAACATGGATCCATCATGCCTTGTTACCACTGTGCAGGCTGGTGGTGGTGGTGTAATGGTGTGGGGGATGTTTTGTTGGCACACTTTAGGCCCCTTAGTGCCAATTGGGCATCGTTTAAATGCCACGGCCTACCGGAGCATTGTTTCTGACCATGTCCATCCCTTTATGGCCACCATGTACCCATCCTCTGATGGCTACTTCCAGCAGGATAATGCACCATGTCACAAAGCTCGAATCATTTCAAATTGGTTTCTTGAACATGACAATGAGTTCACTGTACTAAAATGGCCTCCACAGTCACCAGATCTCAACCCAATAGAGCATCTTTGGGATGTGGTGGAACGGGAGCTTCGTGCCGTGGATGTGCATCCCACAAATCTCCATCAACTGCAAGATGCTATCCTATCAATATGGGCCAACATTTCTAAAGAATGCTTTCAGCACCTTGTTGAATCAATGCCACGTAGAATTAAGGCAGTTCTGAAGGCAAAAGGGGGTCAAACACAGTATTAGTATGGTGTTCCTAATAATCCTTTAGGTGAGTGTATACTTTCATTATACTTTGGATACTATCTTTGTTGGATACCAGCACACATTGGGATAACAGGGAATGAAATAGCTGATAAATTAGCAAAAAAAAAAAAAAAGCATTAAAGAAAAACTTGGTGGGTATTAAAATAACCCTGGGGAGAAGTGAGGTAAAATCAGTGATTAAAAAGAAACTAGTAAACTTATGGCAACAAAGGTGGGAAAATAGCAGCACAAGGAGATGGTATTATAATATTGCAAAATTAGTAGGAAAAGAACAATTTTATGGAAGGTATAGAAAGGAAGAAGTAATGATTTCTAGATTAAGACTGGGACACACAGGATTTCAACACTTGCAATAATGGGGAAGCATGAAAATGGTATGTGTGATGAATGTGATGTTTTCGAAACAGTAGAGCATGTATTTTTTAAATGTAACAAATATGGTGTCCAATGCAGTCTTTTTAATAATATAAAGGAGAGACAAGTAAATGTCATGGATCTCTTGGGAAAGGGTTTGAGAGATTCTCAGACATATAGGGCTGTTTTAACCTTTTTAAAAAATACAGGATTAGAGCACAGTATATAATGTATGGGGATCGTGGTGCTTCTGCCCATCCTGGAGATTGAGTAGCCCAGTGTGGAACCTGGAGGAGCTGAACATGCAGCGCCAGCTGAAGCATGGGTTCTGATCCTCTGGGGTGGGTGGGGCATTACATCCCCATATATGTATATGTGCATATGTGTATATGTGTGTGTGTGTGTGTGTGTGTGTGTGTGTATGTATATATGTGTATATGTGTATGTGTGTGTGTGTGTGTGTGTGTATAATTGAAAATAAAAAATAAATAATAATAATAAAAAATACAGATGCATCACCCATGTAAGCTATACTGTAGATGGCGGTAATACTCCTAAGGAGTGAGCGGCCATTAACAAGAAGAAGAAGAAGAACAACAACTCTGTTTTCAATAAGCATGGCTTATTGCTCCAAACACTGAACTGCTGTCCTGTATGGGAAACCTTGTGTTTAATGCTTGTTTCCTTTTCTTGTGTTTGTTATTTTCTAAATGTGATTTATCTGATTTGACTTGTGGAAGGAATTCACATTCTTTATGCTCAATCTAAAAAGGATTTCACAGGCCTGAGTTTAATGTTTATTCAATGTCTGTACCAAAGTGAGGACTATGATCAGTGTTTGTGGTGTGTGATTCTTGAACTCTGGAGGCTTTCGTTGCACCTTTTTGCAGATTCTTAAGTGGATCAAGCTGCAATATGATTGAATCTTTTTGATTGAATTTACCTTGATACTAAGGAATACATTTTGCACTAGGAAAATAATTTGTATTACAACCACAACTCTTTCATCCACGGACTTAAGTATTCTTCATGCGTTGTTTGGAAAGCACATTCATCATCATCATTCACATCATACAGATAAGACTATAACATTTATTTTATACTGCTGATTTGCATTTTGTATATGGTGTCTGTTTTTCAATGTGGTGTGGAGATAAAAGGGTATAATTCACAAATGAACTGTTTTGAGTGAGCAAACTTTACTTACATTGGTAAGTTCATTGGTTTTATGTCATCTTTCAGAGTATATAGTGTACATTTGCCTTACTGTTTTATGCCCAGATGGATACAATAGTTAGTGGGTCCCTTCCCTATAAATCAGATATATAGCCAATGCTTATGTGAGGTCAAGGCAACAGTTATAGTGTGGTCAGGGCAGACATGTTGCTCGTGGGTGCAGGGCTCCACAGCAAAGTCATTCGGGAAACGGGAGAGTGTTCCTGTCACAGGACAGCCAGTGACCCACATTACAATGTCCAAATCGCCAGCACCTAGACCCTTTCAAAGCTGTTGCAAGAAGGAGGAGCCCAACCAGAGACATATATAGTGTAAGCACTGTAAGACAGCACAATTGTGTTCAAAATACTGTCAGAAAGAACAATGGCCTCTATGCAAAGCAATCAGCCAGCTTGAATATACATGGTCACAGCACAAGACAACTGCACCACTCTTCATTGAAACCAACAAAGCAAACTATCTTCCACCAAAGCAAAACCGAAAACTGCTCAATTTGATTGGCAAAAGATGCATGGTCAAATGTCTGAATAACATGCCTGTCACAGCCCTGTGGGACACTGGAGCTCACGCAAGCCTTATAAATGAAACTGGGAGTCTTAAACATTTACTCCACACAACGGTTAGAGGAGTAGAAGAGCTCCTGGGGTACGAAACGTTGACAGGTATGGCAGCTAACCAAACCCCTATTCCATTCACTGGCTAGATAGCAGTTGAATTCAAGCTAAATAGTGAAGCAGGGTCTAGTTCAGGCTTACAGATCCCTATTTTAGTGTCCTGTGACCCTAGTGTAGCCAGTGACCCAATAATTGGTTTCAATGTTCAATGAGCTTTCAATGAGCTTTCACTGTTACGCGGATGACACCCAGATTTATATCAGCTCTCAGCCTGATCTTTATTCTTCCTCTTCAAAACTTTCTGACTGTTTGTTGGAAATTAAAGCGTGGATGAAACTCAACTTTCTAAAACTAAACTGCTCCAAAATTGAAATCTTATTAATTGGTACTCCAATTAATGTCAATAAATGTAAGGATTTAAAAATTTCAGTAGACAATACCCAATTGTCCTAACAAAGGTTGCTTTTTTCCATCTGAGGAACATTGCACGTATTAGACCATTTCTCTCTATACCTATAAAGCAGTACATGGGTTGGCTCCAGATTACATCCATTCCCGCTCGCTCTCTCCGCTCTGCTGGCTCTCTCTCTCTGTGTCAGCCTCGTTGTAAATTAAAAACCATGGGGGGAAGGGCCTTTTCCTATAAACCGCCTAAGTTATGGAACACACTACCCTCATCTATTAGGGTTGCTGCTTCTGTGGATTGTTTTAAGAAACTTCTTAAAACACATCTTGTTAGTCAAGTTTTCAATTTATAATTGGATTATTATTAATTTATTTTATTTTTATTTTTTTATGTATGTTTTTCTTTTTATGATACTTCTATATATATATTTTTATTAACATATTTGATTATTTTGTTCTGTATATGCTGTAGCGCTTTGAGTCTGAGAAAGGCGCATTACAAATACAATTTATTATTATTATTATTAATGTGATTGAAGAAATCATTAAAGAGCACCCAGGAAGTGAAGAGCACAGAGAACTATACAAAGCCAGCTTACTAAGTGCTGCCCTCCAAATTGATCCTGGTACAGCCAATACTCTGATGCAACTGATCAGAACAAACTATTCAGATTACGAAGTAAAGATGGTGAAGACAAGTAGAAAAACAGTTGTGGTTCCCCCTGGGCAATCAACCATTGTCCACTGCCAATCACACCTGGGCACAATGGAAAGTGACACTGTCATAATGTTTACTCCTGACGATAAACTCTACTGGCCATAACGTTAATGAACTGCTAGTCACAGTCAAGCGGGGCAGCTCATGTCGCATCCCAGTCTCTGTTGTGAACCTCACACAACAAAATATAACT
Source organism: Xyrauchen texanus (assembly GCF_025860055.1). Taxonomy (NCBI): domain Eukaryota; kingdom Metazoa; phylum Chordata; class Actinopteri; order Cypriniformes; family Catostomidae; genus Xyrauchen; species Xyrauchen texanus. The sequence continues at coordinate 30,804,649 of NC_068282.1, forward strand.
CTTGGCACACGTCCTTGCCTTAGACACATTGAAACGATTAAAGATATCTACCCTGCAGCTTTGTAGTCAGTGACTGGGGGCCTTAGCCAATAAACTCTGGTCTCAACTGTACATCAAATTGGATAAACCTTGATCCTAACTCACAGATGAGCTTACAGGGACAAAGTGAATCATGGGATTCTCTGATCGATATTGCTCATCTCCCAATGAGGAGCAGGCCTTAGTAAGAAAATGCTGAGAGAGGAGTGCCATGTTTTTGCAAGAAACCGTAATGATGTAGGCTGCATTCCCTCATTAAAAATGCATATTACACTTGTAGATCCCACCCCAGTGCAAAAGACTTACCTCTCTGTTCCCAAGGCAATACATTTACATTTACATTTATTCATTTGGCAGACGCTTTTATCCAAAGTTACTTACAAAAGAGGAAAACATCAGTGAATCATCTTAAGGAGACAGTGGTACGAAAAGTGCCATATTACAAAGTTTCATTATCATCAGAATAGTATACAAAACAGATTTAAGTGCAACAAGAAATGTAAATATTTTTATTTTTTTTTGTGAACGGTAAAGTGCTTTTGGAAAAGATGTGTTTTTAGCCGTTTTTTGAAGATAGAGAGTGAGTTAGCTTCCCGGATTGAGTTGAGAAGGTCATTCCACCACCGTGGTATGATGAAACTGAAAGTCCGGGAAAGTGTTTTGGTGCCTCTTTGTTTTGGTACGACAAGGCGACGTTCCTTAGCCGACCGCAGGCTTCTGGTGGGAACGTAGCTCTGCATAAATGATTTTAGGTATGCTGGAGCAGACCCAGTGACTGTTTTGTATGCCAGCATCAGGGCCTTGAATTTAGTACATGCATAAACCGACAGCCAGTGGAGAGAGAGACAAAAAGTGGTGTAACGTGCTCTCTTAGGTTCATTAAAGACCAGACGTGCTGCTGCATTCTGGATCATTTGGAGAGGTCTAATAGCACATGCAGGATGGCCTGCAATGAGAGCATTACAGTAGTCCAGTCTAGTTATGACAAGTGACTGAACGAGCAGTTGTTTGGCATGTACAGAGAGGAAGGGGCTTATCTTCCTGATATTGTAGTGTAAATCTACATGATCTTGCAGTCTTTGAAATGTGGTCTGTGAACTTTAGCTCATCATCAATGGTTACGCCTATATTTCTGACCGTTTTGGAAGGCGATACTGTAGATGTACCCAGCTGCACGGTGATGTTGCATTCAACAGCAGGGTTGGCTGGAAAGACAAGGAGTTCGGTCTTGGCTGTGTTGAGTTGAAGGTGGTGTTCCTTCATCCAGGCTGAGATGTCTGCCAGACAGGCAGCGATTCGAGCGGTCACTGTGGTGTCGTTGGGCTGGAAAGACAAGTAGATTTGCGTGTCATCTGCGTAGCAGTGGTAAGAGAATCCATGTGACTGGATGATGGGTCCCAGTGATGTTGTGTATATGGAGAAGAGAAGTGGCCCAAGCACTGATCCCTGAGGTACCCCAGTAAGTAACTGATGTGGCTTGGATACCTCCCCTCTCCAGGCTACCTCAAAGGACCTTTCTGAGAGATAAGAGTTGAACCAGTCAAGCACAGTTCCAGTGATGCCCAGTTTAGAGAGGGTGGAGAGTAGGATCTGATGGTTGACTGTGTCAAAGGCAGCAGAAATGTCCAGCAGAATCAGAACAGATGATCTGGATTCAGCTTTCGCCTGTCTCAGCGACTCAGTAACAGACAGCAGGGCAGTCTCAGTGGAGTGTCCACTTTTGAAGCCTGACTGATTGTCATCCAGCAGCTTGTTCTGTGAGAGATTGAAAACTGCCCTTTCAAGTGTTTTTGCCATGAATGGGATGAGAGAGACTGGTCTGTAGTGTTCTATCTGTGTGGGGTTAAGTGCAGGTTTTTCAGCAGTGGGGTTACTCGAGCCTGCTTAAATGTAGTGGGAAAAGTGCCTGCAAGAAGGGATGTGTTAATTATGGGATGAGAGAGACTGGTCTGTAGTGTTCTATCTGTGTGGGGTTAAGTGCAGGTTTTTTCAGCAGTGGGGTTACTCGAGCCTGCTTAAATGTAGTGGGAAAAGTGTCTGCAAGAAGGGATGTGTTAATTATGTGTGTAAGTGCCGGTAGGATGGACGGGGAAATGGCCTGGAGAAGGTGTGATGGAATGGGGTCAAGGAAACAGGTTGCGGGGTGGTTGGAGTTTAGAGACCTCAGTGTCAGTTAAAGGAGAGAACATAGAGAAAGAAGAGTTGCATACAGGAGCCAGGTGTTTGACAGGGTGTGGTACAGTGAATGTATTGCTGATGGCTGTAACCTTATTAGTAAAAAATGTGGCGAAGATATCTGCTGTCAGTGATGTGTCAGGTGGTGGAGGGGGAGGGCAGAGAAGTGTGTTGAATGTTCTAAACAAGCTACGAGTGTCTGTGGTGCTGTTGCTCTTGGTCTGGTAATATGAAGTTTTTGCAGTTTTAACGTTATCTGAAAAAGTTGCAAGCAGAAGCTGATATTTACCTAGATCAGCTGGATCTTTAGATTTCCGCCATCTCCTCTCAGCTGCCCTGAGATCAGTCCGATGTTCACGAAGGACGTCAGAAAGCCAGGGGCTGGGTGGTGTAGTACGTGCTGGTCTAGAGGAAAGAGGACAGATGTTGTCTAGACAGGTTGTTAAAGTAGAGCTAAGTGTGTCTGTGACAGTGTTTACATCAAGCATGGAAATTACATTTATTGTGGGAAGAGAGGCAGAGACATCAGTGGAAAGGCGAGAGGGTGAGAGGGAACGGAGGTTAGAATCATGTTGAATTGAACAAAGTAGTGATCAGAGACATGTAAAGGTGTAACAAGAATATTTGAGGTGGTACAGTTACGTGTAAAAATGAGGTCCAGCTGGTTGCCTGACCTGTGAGTTGCTATGGTGTGTAGTCTTTCCAAGTCAAATGAGGCCAGAAGAGTATTCAGTTCAATGGCCTGGGGCTTGTCTTGGTGTATGTTGAAATCGCCAAGAACCACAAGTGGCCTGCCATCCTCTGGCAAGGAGGACAGCAGGACATCCCAAGGGTAGACTAGGGTCGAGGGGAACACTTAGTGGTTTCCAGCTCCTCTCGCTGCGTCAGGCGAGCTGGACAGAATACAAATATCGGGTCGATTAGAAGAGAACAGGTAGTGTTGCCAGGCGGATGCCTACAGGACAGGACTCGGACAGCGACAAACGAGACAGTTGCTTGCTTCTTTGCGAGAGAAACTCTGGTGAGAATCCGACAAAGAAAGCAGCAAGAGCAGAGAAAGAGGTAGAGAAATAATCAGAGGGAAACGGGAACAGGTGGGAAGAGAATTAACGAAGTATTTAGGGGAGATGAGGAACAGCTGGAGGAGGAGAAAAGGGAAAGGAAAAGTAACCAAAGAAGGCCAGCAGAGGGCGACAGAGTAAAGAGAAAGAACAGGGACAAGACATACCATGACAAAACGAGACAAGACATAACAGTACCCCTCCCTCAACGAGCGCCTCCTGGTGCTCCCGAGGAGGAAACCTGGCGGCTCTGGAGGAAATCATCGATGAGCGAACGGTCCAGCACGTCCCGAGAGGGGACCCAACTTCTCTCCTCGGGTCCGTATCCCTCCCAATCCACCAGAAACTGATGACCACGGCCCCGAGAACGCATGTCTACGGACCCTGTAGATAGGAGCGCCTTCAACAAGAATGGGGGGGAAACGGGACGAGTGGGAGCGCGCACAGCAGGTTTAACACAAGAGACGTGGAAGACCGGGTGGACACGTCGAAGGTGGCGGGGGAGGAGGAGTCGCACCGCAACAGGGCTAATGATCTGAGAGATACGGAATGAACCGATGAAGCACGGGGTCAATTTACAAAAGGTAGATTTAAGGGGGAGGTTGAGAGTGGAGAGCCATACCTTCTGGTTGCGACAATATCTAGGGCTCTTAGTTCTACGCTTGTTAGCAGCTCTCACAGTCTGGTCCCTATAACGGCAAAGAGCAGACCTAACACCCCTCCAGGTGCGCTCACAACGTTGAACAAAAGCCTGAGCGGAAGGAACGCAGGAATCGGCGAGTTGAGACGAGAACAGTGGAGGTTGGTACCCGAGGCTACTTTGAAAAGGAGACAGACCGGTCACAGACGAAGGAAGTGAGTTGTGGCCGTATTCTGCCCAGGGAAGGTGCTCGGACCAGGACGCAGGGTTACGGAAAGAAAGACTGCGCAAGATGCGACCAACAGTCTGATTGGCCCGTTCGGCTTGACCGTTAGATTGAGGGTGGAAGCCGGACTAGAGACTGACGGAAGCCCCAATCAAACGACAAAACTCCCTCCAAAATTGAGACGTGAACTGCGGACCTCTGTCCGAGACGATGTCTGATGGGAGGCCATGAATTCTGAAAACATTTTCGACGATTATTTGTGCCGTCTCCTTAGCGGAGGGAAGCTTGGCGAGGGGAATAAAATGAGCCGCCTTAGAGAACCGGTCGATAACCGTGAGAATAACGGTCTTGCCCGCCGACGAAGGAAGCCCGGTGATAAAATCTAAGGCGATGTGTGACTACGGTCGAGAAGGGATAGGAAGAGGTCTGAGAAGTCCGGCAGGAGGAGAGTTCCCAGACTTAGTCTGCGCGCAGACGGAGCAAGCCGCCACGAAACGACGCATGTCACGTTCCCGAGTGGGCCACCAAAATGCTGATGAATGGAAGCAAGCGTACCCCGAACGCCGGGGTGACCAGCCAACTTGGCTGAGTGAGCCCACTGAAGGACGGCCAGGCGAGTCGGAACGGGGACGAAAAGAAGGTGTCTAGGGCAGGCGCGCGGCGAAGGAGTGTGGGCGAGCGCTCGTTTAACTTGCCTCTCAATTCCCCAGACAGTCAACCCGACGAAACGTCCCTCGGGGAGAATCCCCTCGGGGTCCGTGGAGACTTCTGAGGAATTAAAGAGACGCGATAAGGCATCAGGCTTGGTGTTCTTGGAGCCTGGATGATAGGAAATAACAAATTCAAATCGGGCGAAAAACAGAGCCCAACGGGCCTGACGCGCATTAAGTCGTTTAGCAGAATGAATATACTCAAGGTTTCTATGGTCCGTCCAAACGACAAAAGGAACGGTAGCGCCCTCCAACCACTGTCGCCATTCGCCTAGAGCTAAGCGGATGGCGAGCAGCTCACGGTCTCCCACATCATAGTTACGTTCGGACGGCGACAAGCGATGAGAAACGTAAGCGCAAGGGTGGACCTTGTTGTCAGAGAGAGAGCGCTGAGAAAGGATGGCTCCCACGCCCACCTCAGACGCATCAACCTCGACGACGAACTGTCTAGATAAATTGGGAGTAACGAGGATGGGCGCGGACGTAAAGCGATTCTTGAGGAGATCAAAGCCCCTGGGCGGAAACGGACCATTCAAAGCGCGTCTTGACTGACGTAAGGGCAGTCAGGGGAGAAGCCACCTGACTGAAATTACGGATGAAGCGTCGATAAAAATTTGCGAAGCCGAGGAAGCGCTGCAGCTCGACGCGTGACTTAGGTACGGGCCAATCAATAACAGCTTGGACCTTAGCGGAATCCATCCTAATACCCTCTGCAGAAATGACAGAGCCAAGAAAAATAACAGAGGAGGCATGGAAAGTGCACTTCTCAGCCTTCACGTAAAGACGGTTCTCTAAAAGGCGCTGAAGGACGCGACAAAATCAGGATATCGTCAAGGTAAACGAAAACAAAGATGTTCAGCATGTCTCTCAGGACGTCATTTATCAGTGCCTGAAAGACAGCTGGGGCGTTTACGAGACCGAAAGGAAGGACCCGATATTCAAAGTGCCTTAACGGAGTGTTAAACGCCGTCTTCCACTCGTCCCCCTCCCTAATGCGTACAAGATGGTAAGCATTCTGAAGGTCCAACTTAGTAAAAAACTTGCCTCCCTGCAAGATCTCGAAGGCTGATGACATAAGAGGAAGCGGGTAACGATTCTTAACTGTTATGTCATTCAGCCCTCGATAATCAATGCAGGGGCGCAAGGAGCCGTCCTTCTTCTTAACAAAGAAAAACCCCGCTCCGGCGGGAGAGGAGGAGGGGACAATAGTACCGGCAGCGAGGGCTACAGATAAATAATCTTCGAGAGCCTTACGTTCGGGAGCCGACAGCGAGTAAAGTCTACCCCGAGGCGGAGTAGTCCCGGGAAAAGCTCAATATTACAGTCATACGAACGGTGTGGAGGAAGAGAAGTGGCCCGGGACCGACAGAACACCGTCCGCAGATCGTGATACTCCTCCGGCACCCCTGTCAAATCACCAGGCTCCTCCTGTGAAGAAGAGACAGAGGAAAAGGGAGGGATAGCAGACATTAAACATTCCACATGATAAGAAACATTCCAAGAAAGGATAGTATTCTTAGACCAATTAATAGAGGGATTATGTCGAACTAGCCAGGGATGGCCTAAAACAATAGGAGTGAAAGGTGACTGAAAATAAAAAATGAAATGGTCTCGTTATGATTACCAGAAACAGTGAGGGTTAAAGGTAGCGTTTCACGCTGAATCCTGGGGAGGGAACTACCGTCTAAGGCAAACAGGGCCGTGGGCTCCTCTAACTCCTTAAGAGGAATATCATGTTCCCGTGCCCAGGTCTCGTCCATAAAACAGCCCTCCGCCCCAGAGTCAATCAAAGCACTGCAGGTAGCTGACGAACCGGACCAGCGGAGGTGGACAGAAAAGGTAGTGCAAGACCTCGAAGGAGAGACCAGAGTTGTAGCGCTCACCAGTAGCTCTCCTCTTACTGGTGAGCTCTGGCTTTTACCGGGCAGGAGGTAACAAAATGAGTAGCAGAACCGCAATAGAGACAGAGGCGGTTGATGATTCTCCGCTCCTTCTCCTTAGCCGAAATGCGGATGCCCCCCAGCTGCATGGGCTCAGAATCCACGGTGGCGGAGGAAGATGGTAATGCTGCGGAGAGGGGAGCAGTGGCGAACGCGGAGTCTCTTCCACAAGCTCGGTGAAGAAGGTCGAACCATCTCTCTATGCGAATGGCGAGTTCAATCACGGAATCCACACTGGAAGGAACCTCTCGGGAGAGAATCTCATCCTTAACCTCCGCGCAGAGACCCTCCAGAAAACGGGCGAGTAATGCTGGCTCGTTCCAGTCACAGGAGGCAGCAAGAGTGCGAAACTCAATGGAGTAATCAGTAATGGATCGCTTACCCTGACATAATGAAGACAAGACCCGGGAAGCCTCTTCACCAAAAACAGAACGGTCAAAAACCTGTATCATCTCCTCCTTAAAGTCCAGATAACTGTTAGTGCATTCAGCCTCCGCCTCCCAGATTGCCGTTCCCCACTCATGAGCCCGTCCAGAAAGGAGAGATATCACGTAGGCGATACGGGCTCTGCACTGGGAGTAAGTGGTGGGCTGGAGAGAAAAAACAACGTCACACTGGGTGAGGAACGCGCGGCATTCAATGGGCTCACCAGCATAGCACGGTGGGTTATTGATCCTGGGTTCAGGTGACCTGGGAGCCCTGGGGGCGACTAGTGAATCAAGGCGAAGAAGATGTATCTGTTTAGTGAGGTCGGTGACCTGAGCAGCCAGGGTCTCAACGGCATGTCGCGCAGTAGATAACTCCACCTCGTGTCTGCCTAAAATCGCTCCCTGGAATTCGACAGCTGACTGGAACGGATCCGGAGTCGCTGGGTCCATCTTGGTCGGATTCTTCTGTTGTGCCGGTAAGTGAGGACCCAAAAGCAATATAACAAAAATAGAGTCTTTAATGTCAGTTCAGGGAAGCAATAATGAAAAACACAAATCTTCTCCTTGAGAGGAAAACGGTAAACATAAACAACCCGCAGAGAGGGCGATGCCGAACAGAAAACTTCAGAGGGCGTCTTTACGCAGCAGTCGGGGGTAGCAGTGAGCGGCGACAGGCTGCTGATCTCCCAGGGGTAGACTAGGGTCGAGGGGAACACTTAGTGGTTTCCAGCTCCTCTCGCTGCATCAGGCGAGCTGGACAGAATACAAATATCGGGTCGATTAGAAGAGAACAGGTAGTGTTGCCAGGCGGATGCCTACAGGACAGGACTCGGACAGCGACAAACGAGACAGTTGCTTGCTTCTTTGCGAGAGAAACTCTAGTGAGAATCCGACAAAGAAAGCAGCAAGAGCAGAGAAAGAAGTAGAGAATTAATCAGAGGGAAACGGGAACAGGTGGGAAGAGAATTAACAAAGTATTTAGGGGAGATGAGGAACAGCTGGAGGAGGAGAAAAGGGAAAGGAAAAGTAACCAAAGAAGGCCAGCAGAGGGCGACAGAGTAAAGAGAAAGAACAGGGACAAGACATACCATGACAAAACGAGACAAGACATAACAGGCAGTTCCAGAGTCCCACTGAGAATGAGAGTGGAGCAGGTGTTGAAGTGCAAAGCGGCCATAGGTTGTGTGGGTTGCGTTTTGTCTTGCATCTGTATCTTGTGAACGGTCTACAACAGATAACAGGGATGTGCTTGAAGGCATGTGTTATTAGTGACCTAGACATGTTAGTATGTATGTATAAGTAAAATAATAAAAGAGATAAAAATAAAAAATACTTAAGTGCTTTGGTGAGTGGAGCCTTGGAGACTCGCTGGTCTTTACCCAAGTTGGTCTTCACACGAGGAGGGCTTGACACGAGGGCCACGACTTCCGCTGCTGCTTCCGCATCAGCATTAAGTCCAATAAATACACACTTTAACGAGCCGTTCAGTGTAAAAAGCAGCCACGCCTTAATGCTACTTAGCACAACAAATCTAGTCACGTGGTCACCCGAAACCGAAACTGAGGGTACTTCTGTACAGCGCAAATAAATTATGCTGCACTTTAGCAATAAATAATACTCTAAAACAAGTGAAGCACTGTTCGCAGACACTAAAACGACGATAGTTTTACACACACTGGATAACCAACCTGAAATCTAACAGCAAATCCTATGGGACAAGTCTAAACAAAGCTAGCAACAAATACTACAGGACAAGTCTAAACAAATCTAGCAACGAATACTACGCGACAGGTCAAAACAAATCTATCAGTGAATACTACGGGACAAGTCTAAACAAATCTAGCAATGAATACTACGTGACAGGTCAAAACAAATCTAGCAGCGAATACTATGGGACAAGTCAACACAAATATAGCGCACACACACCAAACACACGTTTAAGCGACCCACTTTCAAGACAGTAAACAAACAGCACCTTATCTAGCAATGAATACCACTCTAACAACGTTAAAAACAATGAAATAAACACACTTACATACAACTGCAGACTCCTGTAGATAGATTGCTTCTCCTGAATGACTATGTATCTAACAGTTTAAATAGCCTACCTGGCGCTGGCCATGCCTTAATGCTACTTAGCACAACAAAGCTAGTCACGTGGTCACCCAAAACCGAAACTGAGGGTTGCGCGGGAACAAAAGCAACTTCTGTACAGCGCAAATAAATTATGCTGCACTTTAGCAATAAATAATACTGTAAAACAAGTGAAGTACTGTTCACAGACACTAAAACGACGATAGTTTTACACACACTGGATAACCAACCCGAAATCTAACAGCAAATCCTACGGGACAAGTCTAAACAAAGCTAGCAACGAATACTACGGGACAAGTCTAAACAAATCTAGCAACGAATACTACGCGACAGGTCAAAACAAATCTAGCAGTGAATACTACGGGACAAGTCTAAACAAATCTATCAGCGAATACTATGGGACAAGTCAACACAAATATAGCGCACACACACCAAACACACGTTTAAGCGACCCGCGTTCAAGACAGTAAACAAACAACACCTGGTCTAGCAATGAATACCACTCTAACAACGTTAAAAACTATGAAATAAACACACTTACATACAACTGCAGACTCCTGTAGATAGATCGCTTCTCCTGAATGACTATGTATCTAACAGTTTAAATAGCCTACCTGGCACTGGCCACGCCTTAATGCTACTTAGCACAACAAAGCTAGTCACGTGGTCACCCGAAACCAAAACTGAGGGTTGCGCGGGAACAAACGCAACTTCTGTACAGCGCAAATAAATTATGCTGCACTTTAGCAATAAATAATACTCTAATACAAATGAAGCACTGTTTGCAGACACTAAAATGACGATAGTTTTACACACACTGGATAACCAACCTGAAATCTAATAGCAAATCCTACGGGACAAGTCTAAACAAAGCTAGCAATGAATACTACAGGACAAGTCTAAACAAATCTAGCAACGAGTACTACGCGACAGGTCAAAACAAATCTAGCAGTGAATACTACGGGACAAGTCTAAACAAATCTAGCAATGAATACTACGTGACAGGTCAAAACAAATCTAGCAGTGAATACTACGGGACAAGTCTAAACAAATCTATCAGCAAATACTATGGGACAAGTCAACACAAATATAGCGCACACACACCAAACACACGTTTAAGCGACCTGCGTTCAAGACAGTAAACAAACAGCACCTGATCTAGCAATGAATACCACTCTAACAATGTTAAAAACAATGAAATAAACACACTATACAACTGCAGACTCCTGTAGATAGATCACTTCTCCTGTAATACATAAGGAGGTGAAGGAGTATCTACAAGATATGTTAAACAGAGGATGTATAACTATGTCAAAATCCCCATACTCATCACCCAGAGTATGCGTCAGGAAAAAAGATGGCAGTTTAAGACTGTGCTGTGACCATTGAGAACTTAATCAACAATCAGTGCCTGACAGACCCAGATGCACCAGCATTCAGTACATCTACAGAGACAATGCAGAGCTTAGCACCTCAGCTAGAAGAGCAGGCTGAAATTTTGATAGCCTCTCTTTCTCGATTTTTAATTATAACCAACTTTACCAAATCTGTGTAGCTCGTCGATGCTTACACTGCAGATATCCATTTTATCACATAGCCAGAATTGCTTTACTGAAGGGAGAGAAGTGCATCTCTTGGTCCCTTAACAGCGAGAAATCCTTAGTGCTGAAAAGCTACGCAGCATCTCATTCCCTCCTTTCAGAGAACTAAGGTTAGTCTGCCACTTCGATGCAGTGTCAGTTGCTAACAGTATGGAAGCCATATATCATAATGCCATGCTAGTGATTTACACGCATTTGAAAATGCATACTAGACAATGTGGTAAAATGCATTAGAATGACTTACCCCTTGTATTGAAATATAGGATGGAAGAATTACAAGAAATAAACCATTTATGGTAATAACTAGGGCTGTCAATTTTTAATCGAATTAATTACATGGTGTCCCGATTAATTAAACGTGATTAATCGTATATACAAATATTTGCTGAAAAGCCCATCATATAAATATAATTCAGTATATAATGATGAAATAATGATTCATAATTATCTTTAAATATTAAAAAATTATATATATAAAATAAAAATATATTCAGATAATTAAAATGCATTACATTCTTGTAGCAGAAGAGTTAATCATTGATAAGACAATACAAAAAGCGGCTTTAGAATACAATGTATTGTTTACTACCATATTATTGAACATAAACCAATCATTAGCATACATTTCACAGCAATCCATTTCACAAGTGAATTTGTCAATCAGTTGGAGATTTATTATGAGGGCTTGTTTAAGGACCCGTCAATGAACACCTGCGTCAGAAATGCTTGTGTAGCGTCTTGGATGCGTTTAGATCTCTGTGTCAAGTTAAATGCTTTGAACACATATTGAGATCCCTTAGTTCGGATTTGCGCTCCATCAAGTGTTTTGAACGCAAGAGCGTAACGCATGTCTGTATTGTTCTGCTGCTCAAGGGTGATTTTCTTCACTATATAAACTGCGCATTGCCACTCAGCTGAAGTTTCATGTACTGCCCTATGGAGTAAACAGGTGGTACTACAAGCTTGAATTTCTCAGGAATCTTCCATATTACGTTCAGGGATATTTCGATTAATGGCGTTAATTTTTTTAACGCTTTATTTTTAGTCAAATTAATCACTCTGAATTAACGTGTTAAATCGACAGCCCTAGTAATAACTTAACAATGACACAGCTATTCCTGATAGTGGAACACTGCACGAAAAGCTCTTCTTCCCACATAGCGCAAAGAGAAGAGACAAAAACGGTCATAGACTGGAATGTGATACAATGGCACTAGCCAACAAGGCAGCTGACTACTGAAAATAACACTGTTTTCAATGTAGTGCAGAAGAGAGAGAGCGACATGGACAAAACCAGTCTGTCCACATAAGCAATGACACTAGCCATCCAGGGTAGTGAAACATTTCACAAAGCTCTACTTCACCCTCAGTGGGAAGGGAAAAAATAGACATAGAACGTAATACCATGACATTAGCCAACAGTGAATTGAAACATTTAATATAATTGAAAACTTGATCTTCTTGAGGAGAATATCCCATGTTACAACAGCACTTAGTTAAAACATAGAAAACAAAGATAATTTAAGACTATAAAAACTATACTACAGATCTAAAAAACTATACAAAGAAACAATTTTACACCTAGATTGTTACGATCCCGTGTTGTCAGCCCCGTGTTTTCTGTTTCACTCATCACTGTTCACATTCCATGTCACGTTTTCCTTGTTGTCCTCCCTGTGTTTCACTAGTCTATTGTCTTAAACTACAATTCCCACAATTCCCGGCCTCCCTCAGTGCCTGCACTCATCCTGTGTCTCGTTTAGTCATTATTGTGTTTGTGTACTTAAGCCCGTGTGTTTGTTCAGTCTCTGTCGATCGTTGTTTGCTCATGTTGAATGTTTACATGTCATGTTCGTTGCCGAGGTACCCTGTTATTGCTGTCTTCTACTTTACCCTTCGTGGATGTTTTACCCAACCTGTGTTCTCCTGTGTGTCGTTTTGTATTTGAGTTAGTTTTCCCATCGTGGGCTTTTCATTTGTTCCTGTGTTTTGTATAATTATTATTTGTTTGTTAAATAAACCGCGTTTGGATCCACACCCCCCGTCTGCCTTCTCCTGGTTCCCACACACGCATTACATAGGTTGAACAGTCTTATGGCAGATGGAAGAAAGGACTTTTTGATAACTCTCTTTTGAGCAGTGGAGGAGGTGAGAGGTTTTTGTTTTTAATAGATGACAACTTATTTATTATCCTTTTCTCTCCTATTTCATCGATGGAGCCCTAGGGACACCCCAGGACAAAACTAGCTAAACTGATCTGATTCTTAAGTCTCTTTTTTTTCCCTCTCCGAGATGCTTCCACCCCAGAAAACAAGAGCGTACAGAATTACAGATGCTAGCAAAAAGACTTTTGAGTCTGACTCAAAAGAGACTGTTCCTTGCAGGAGTCCCGTGCAGAGCATCACCACACATTAGATACACAGTCCTGCAGCCTCACATACAGTGGTCTGTTTGTGAGGTAGGCAGCTATCCAGGTAGCCAAGCAAAAGTCCACTCCTGCTCTCTCTGCGTCATCTACCCCAATGCCTGGTTTCTAGGCAAACTGCAACAGGTCCATAGCTGAGCCCACTAAGGGTTGGAGATGGTCAAGGACAAGACTATCCAGAGTTTTCATTAAATAGACATGTATCAACTCTCCTTCACAGCAGACACCTGGGAAGGAAGGAAACAACCAAGTTATAATACCTGGAAAAGGTGTTAGGAGAAGCCCAGCCTCCAGCCAGACAGATGTCCTCTAAGGAAAAAGCCTCAACACCAATTGGACATTGTCTGCCTTACAACTCATAAGCAAGCGCAATGGCACCCACAACCCAGTGAGAAATTCTTTACTTTGAGATGGTCAGACATTTTGAACAGCATCCAAAGCATGCAAAGTGCTGTTCAGACAGCCTGAATTGACTTGTTCTGTCAATGTACATGCGTAATGCCTTCACAGGGCAAGGCATGTGATGTCTCTTAACCTCATCCAACTCAAAGGGAGAAGAGAATGCTTGTAGGATAACAACCTGAGCCTTAAATAAGGTGGCTAGCCCTTTGGGCACATTAACCTCTCTGGGCTTGCAAATGGCTTTTTACAAGCATGGTCCTAACTCAAAGCACAAGTTTTTGACTGACAAGGCCTGAAGGTCACAACACGTTTGACTGAAGCCAAAGTGAGTACCAGCACAGTCTTGTGTAAGCTTTGTAAGCTCAAACAGGGAATCGTTAAGCGCATTTAATACCATCCCTAAGACCAGGACAGTCACAAGTAAAAAAAAACACCCAAGGGGTCATGGCCGATTGCTATGGCAGTACCAGCACTTTAAGTGTGGATGTCCTGCATCCAATGCTCTTGCAAAAAGCACAGGATTGTCTTCACAACATGCAACGTGCTGGGTCTCCAACACAGAAAAAACACCAGTCAGCAAAATGTTGCCATTTTAAGGCCTACAGCCACCTTGTTAAGTGGGCACTGGCCTGTAGTGAGGTGTTGAGCACTGGCTGTAACAGCCCTATTGTTTCAGACAAGCCCTGGCCAGGGGGCAGATATGAAATCTTTACAGCTCTGGCTGGCGAAGCAAAATCATGCCTCAGGTTTGCCAGAGCAGATCCCTCCTCACAAGAAGTTTCTATGGAAGAGCATCGGACAGCTCTCCCAGCTCCAGATACCAATGGCTTTTGGGCTACTTTGTGGCAACTAGCAATATGGTTTCCCTGTCATCCCAAATCTTGCATAACACTTGGTGTAGCAACCGGATAGAATGGAATGCATATTTTCCTTTTGCTGGCCCTTTTTGAGGTAGGGCCATGGAGTTCCAGTGTCATGGAGTTCCAGATGTGACAGTGTGTGATTTTAGGGGAGGCATACAGGTCCTATCCAAAACCATTCCTTTCGTATTCTTCTGCTGTTCTAGGCCATCTTCCTCAAGGTTCGATGGGTTGTGCATTCTGAGATGCCATTCTGCTTACTACAATTGTACAGAGTGGTTGTCAGAGTTATCATAGCTTTCTGGCAGCTTGAAACAAGCGCTGGGCAATGGCCTGTGTTGGACATATCCTTCATGACCACTTTTTGTCTGACCACATGGGGCGAGAAATCCCTTTCAATAAAACTCTGTGGCACTTGGCGACCATGTTGCCAAGCATGATGAGGGACCCTTTAGTTGAGCAAACACTAAAGAGTTTTCATCTGTAACAAGCCCAACTGGATGACAGCAGCTGGAACAAATGCAGTGACAGGGATACTTGAAATTCATCAAGTATCAGAGAATAGATTGAGTGCGTTCATCGGTCAGATGTTGCGACATTGCTACCAAGCCGAGTTTCAAGTGCTCAGTGCAAGTCGGTTAAAGATGGAAATTGGCCTATTTTTGTGAGGTTTTTTTTGTGCCTTGAGGTTTGAGAGAGTTATACTGATAATAATATTCTTTCAAAATGAAACTTCTAGTAATTGCCAATTGGTATTACAGTCTTGCTGTAACTGATAGGCTGCTTTAAAAAAAATAGGGACTATTTGTTTGGCCTTGTTTATAAATGACAGATGGAATGTTCTTGGTCAGATATGGGTCATACATTCAGCTGAAAAAACCCCAACAACAATTGTACTTAGTACAACACCTCAGAAGTTAGAGTAACATGTATTTCATAAAACAGGTTTTCTAACAGGGGACCAGGGTTTCATTATGCTTTGTAAGACTACAAATACATTTCAATTGTATATAAAAAAAGACATTTCTTCAGTTTTTACTTCAATAATGAGTAAATAAAACCTACACTGTAAACCCAATACAAAGTAAATATATTTCAGATAATATTATAAGGATATATTTATTTTGACAAAATACACACCAATTATTTATTTTGCAATTAACATATTGTCTGTTGTCACGATTACTACTTTTCACACACATACATTTGCTTGAAAACCCCATTTGCTTGTAATACAAATTTGCTTGTAATATCCAAAGGATGTAACACAATAGTAACTCTAGACACTTCTCTGTACTTATTTAACAGTCAAAATGTGAGTCATACCTCAAATCATAAAGATAATCGAGGAGAGGTGTACTATTACTTTTATGATACTCAAGGTAGGCTGACTCTACCTGCAATAAGTATTCTTTACCTCACTTATTAAGCATTTGTCAAAATATTTTTTATATAATATATCAATATTTTGTTTTCAGTTTGTTCATATTGCACTGAACTGAATCACAATGAACAGTGAAGATGGTTGCAGGTGCTTTAGGATCACATAAAGAAATCGCAGATTCAGAAACTGTTTCTACCCTCAGGAGTCATTAGTTCACTTTAAATAAGGTAACTTTGACTCTATGGGAAAACCCTTCAGGTTGTGAGACTTTGAAACCCTATACCAGTGGTTCCCAACCCTGTTCCTGGATTTCCAAGGGAGATATCCAAAATGTGTAATGTTGGGGGGCCTCCAGGAATTCTAAAATTAATTTTAGATGATAATCAAGTTCAGTTTGTCATTAAAAGTTGCTGGACAAATATGCAGGACATAATGCAGTTGTGATGGTGATGCTAGATTAGATGATTGTTTAAAATAGCCAATTGAATACCATTAAAATACAAAATACAAGTAATTGTATTCCACTACAGTTTAAATTGAAATAATTGGTAATTAGAATACATGTTGTAATAGACAAAGTAATCACTTCAGAAATCAAAATACTTTTTGAAATGTAATTGCATTTTATTGTAATTTGTTTCATTTAATATTTAGTCCTTTCAGATGTAAAACATTTACACATATAAATGATCCGATCCAATGTGCATTTGAACAGCGGTGAAACACTTTCTTATGATGTGTTACATTCATATGAGCAGACATAGAAGTACATTTGAAGTAAGTTTTGAGTAGAAGAAATTGAAATAGTAGAGGGAGTTGCGTGGTGCCATGCAAGAGTCGGATGTGTGAACTGCGAGCTTTGCACACTTTGCTAGTTTTTATAAATGTTTGTGTCATAAACCGATGAGATTCTATACACCCTGTTCCATAACTGTTCTATGAAGACAAAATGTAGAAGAATTGAAAATCCTTGGACTCTGGATACATTAAAAGACACTACATGCTTAAGATGATACACCAGACAAGGCACAGATCAGGGACTCATTTTGGACAGTGCGGCGGGAGAGATTCAGCTGTCAAGCATGTCGGCAATGCTGGCGAAGGTTGTTGTAGACTTTGAGGAACTCTCTGTAATACAGCGATCGATCACTGCCATGGAGACAAAATTGTCTGAGTTGGTTACAAGAGTGTCGGACGTCGAGAAACAGATTGATTATCTACAGTCATCGGGGAGGGAATTTGCTGCTAATCCGCTAGCAACCAAGATAGAATTGGAACTCGTTTGGGAAAAGTAGGAAGACCTTAAGAATCGTATCCGACGCAACAACTTCCGAATTGTTGAAATTCCTGAGAACGAAGAAGGCAGAGATACGGTGAAATTCCTTGATGTGCTCTTCCCGAGTCTGCTCGACATAACAGGCCACAAGCTGGAAATCGAGTTCTGGTTTGGAGTTCCACTGAGGGAGACAGGCCCCGATCAATTCTGGCCAAATATCTGAGATCATCTGAGAAAGATCTTGTGTTACGTGAGGCAAGGAATAAAGGAAGGCTTTCTTTGTAGAATCACAGCATGTTCTTGTTCCCAGACTTTGTGAATTCGACAAGAGAGAAAAGTAATCAATTCAAGGAATGCAAGAAACCCTTACATTACCAGAAGGTCACTTTTGCTCTGATGTTACCAGCCAAATTGAGAATAGATACTAAAGATGGCCATAAGACAGAAGATGGCTGGTTCTATAGAAGAACACACCTTTGGAACAGTTATGTGGATGAATCTACACATCTTTGTGTTTATGCCGCCTATTGGCTGGAGTTTGTTTTATAGATTATCTTCTGTTGTGTAATTCACCCTCACATTATTTGTACATAAACACCGGACTTGAGCAACCTGACGGCAAATTTTTCGCAGGGGCTCTCTTAGGCGTACATGGACTGTTTGAGTTTAGAGGGATGCGTACGTTTTTCTTTTTTCTGTTTGTTTGGTTCAGGGGGGAAGTTCAGTGTTTGTTTGTTGCTCTTATGTTGGAATGTGGTCTTGATAATT
Source organism: Xyrauchen texanus (assembly GCF_025860055.1). Taxonomy (NCBI): domain Eukaryota; kingdom Metazoa; phylum Chordata; class Actinopteri; order Cypriniformes; family Catostomidae; genus Xyrauchen; species Xyrauchen texanus. The sequence continues at coordinate 30,822,678 of NC_068282.1, forward strand.
TTGTTTTTGACACACAATACATTTTTTCTAATATATGTAAAAATGTCAAATGTTAATATGAGTGGATTGTCTCTCTCCACGTGGAATGTGAATGGGTTGCGGGACCCCATAAAAAGAAGGAAGGTTATTTATTTTCTTAAACGTACATGTTAGAAATATGATATAGTGTTTCTTCAAGAAACGCATTTTTCCCAGCAGGAATCTGAACAATTTGGGAAGATATGGGGTGGACATATTTTCTTTAGTGCTGGCTCACAAAGAGCAGGGGAGTCATTACATTGATAAGTAAACATCTACATTTCAAGTGTCTCAAACAGATTCATGATAAATTAGAATCAATATTGTTTTAGCAGAAATTCAGGAGCAAAGGTTAATTTTGGCTAATATTTACGGACCTAACCTTGATGATCGGGGCTTTTTTATAGATCTTGAAGGGATATTGCAAGCTGCTGGCACCCCTTATGATGTAATATTTGGAGGAGACTTTAATCTTTTGATGGAATCAGTCCTTGATCATAGTGATGCAAAAGTGTGTAAGCACCCTAGAGCAACCTTGACACTTCACAGCATGTGTAAAAATCTTGGTCTTACAGATATTTGGAGACTTTTGAACCCATATGGTAGGGACTATACATTTTTTTCATCAGTCCATAAGATTTATTCTAGAATTATTATTTTTTTTATATCTAAGTCCCTCATTTCATCTGTTGTTGATTGCTCAATTGGAAACATCTTAGTCTCACACCCTGGTGAGTTTAGAGGTTTTGCCACATCCGGAGAAAAGTTTTACTGTATACCTTGTGTGAAATCCTAAATTCCAACAAACGTTAAAGGCTAAAATCAATGTGTATATGGAGACCAACTGGTCTTCAGTGTCCTCTGTAGGCGTGGCTTGGGAGGCACTTAAAGTGGTTCTTAGGGGTCGGATCATACAGTATGCCTCATTCATGAAAAAGTGCAAAGCTTGGAGTTGGAAGGAAATATTAAAAGTGCAGAGGCAGAGCTGAAGCACCAAATGTTGTCTGATGGTTTCAGAGAATTAACCTGTTTGAAATATAGATATAATACTATTTTGTCATGGAAGGTGGAGTTTTGGCTCTTCAAGGCAAGACAGTCATACTTTGAGTCATTGGACAAAGCAGGGAAGCTTTTGGCTAGATATATGAAGCTGAGAGTGTCTTTTTCTACCATTCCCTCAGTGAAATCTGCAAGTCTAGACATTTTGACCTCGTATTACTAATGCTTTTAAATAATTCTATCTTGATCTTTTTAGTTCCACGTCTTCGTCTACTGATGAAAATATTTGAAACATTTTGGAACTATTAGAACTCCCTTAACTGATGACTGAGCAAAATAATCTCTTGATTCTGAGATAAACTTGGAGGATTTTGGCGAGGTAATTAAGGCCTTGCATACAGGCAATGCTTCGGGGCCAGATGGCTTTGCAGAATTTGCAGAATTGGCTCTTTATTAAAGAATTATTAAAGAATGGAAAGCTTCCACCAACCATGACACAATTTCCCTGATCCAACAAGATAAAAAATTCTGGCTAACCGATTAAGTACATTTATGACATCTCTTATACATATAGATCAGGTGGTGTTTAATCAGGGCTAAGGCTCTTGTGATAACATTTGGTGTTTCATCAATATCATGTAGTCAATGGCGAATGATCAGACTCCGGTCGCTGCCATCTCACTTGATTTTGAATCTTTTTAAGATTTTGGAAATATACGGGTTCAGGAATACTTTTATTGGATGGATTATGTTACTTTATTGATACCCGGTAGCGGTGGTATCAACTAATGGATTAATTTCTGAATATTTTAATCTGAATAGGGGCAACCTGCAGGGTTGCACTCTTTCCCCATTATTGTTCTGCCTTGCCCTGGAACCATTAACAGCCACTACAAGAAAAGAAAGACGATTTGCCAGGGGTGGTGGCGGGAGGTATGGCACATAAGCTTTTGCTTTACGCAGATTATATTTTATTATTCGTCTCTGACCCCACTAGAGCTATGCCTTGTCTCCACAGAATTATTAATTCCTTTTCTAGTCAATTGGTCTATTAGTGGGGGTTAAATATTGATTCTGTTTGTATATGTTTTTCTTTTCTTTGTTTAATAGCTGAATCAATAAAAAGTGTTAATCATAAAAAATAAACCTTGTGTAAATTGTTAGCTTTGCACTAAGCTAAAATGCTATTTCTAGACATTTTACATGCCGTTATCAGATACGATCATATTTTTTATCAAGAAAATTCACGTTGGATCATAATTTCTTTTTTTTCTAGAAATACCTTTGATATTAGGGAAAATACCTTATTCTTGATAATAATATTTGTATTGTTTTCCTGTAAAAATATCTAAAAGTCCTTAAAACAAGATCAATTAGATTAATCTTGTTTTAGAAACCACACAGCATAAGATATTTTGTTTTTTCAGAGAATGTATTGTTAACATGTGTATTTTGTCTTTCTGTACTGGAAGTGTTTTAATCGTCAAAACAAGTGAAAAAATCTACTAGTGCTGAAGAAGTAATACAAATAATTTAGAATACGTTACTGACCTTGAGTAATCTAACAGAATACTTTACAAATTATATTTTACAGCATGTATTCTGTAATTTGTAATGGAATACATTTCAAATGTAACCCTCCCAACCCTGGCAATGGATGTCTTGCCTTTGGCACCTGGAGGGTGCACAAACTATGTGGCACATAAATTGAACTGTTCTAATTGTTCTGAAAGGTTTTCTGTCAGTCATCAAATTTCATGTTCTGATTAATACAGACAATACGGCAGTTTTGAGTATATTAATTGATAAGGAGGTGTACTGTCACACCTGGCGAGCTGAATTCTCCTTTGGAGTGAGGCATGTCTCCTTCGTGTGATGTACATCCCTGGCCGCATGCACAGCAGATCATGTTTTCTCTTGCATCGGGATTCCAGGAAGGGGGAATGGAGATTCCACCCTCAATCAGTTCAGAGGAATTGGGAGGTATTTGGGATGCCGAGGTGAACCTCTTTGCCTCCCTGGAGGCCATGCATCGTCACCTCCGATAATGCACAACAGCAAGCTCCACCAGGCGTTGCCGTCTTAGCTCACAGATGGCAGCAAAATGCGAATATGCATTTCCCTCATCAGCTGACATCAAGAATGGTGCTGGATACGGTAAGAAAAGGAAACAGTGATACAAGTTGCTCCGAAAATGGCCCAACAGCTATTTGAGGGCTTTTCTGTAGGAAACAACCCCTGTTCAAAAGATATTGTGTGGTGCCAGATAGCAAAGATCATTTTTCACCTCTCTACAATTCCGGTGTTAAACAAGCTTATGGGTTTGCTGTTTGAGCCACTAGAGGTGGTAAGCATATGTATGCTTTCTTTGGAGACTGAGCTCTAAATTGCTTTGGCATCAGTCAAATGTGTGGGAGACCTCTAGGCCCTGCCAGTCAGCAACTCTTTTTTGAGTTCGTACTGAGCATGTTGAAGACCATTCTCAAGCTCAGAGGTGGTAATGTACCTAAAATGTCCTTCTGACCCAGCTTCTTGTTCCCTCCTTTTTAGGGAACCAAGGTTATGTGAGTAATGTTAATATACGTTAATAGACTCTCTCGCTACCCTCGACGGCGGAGCGGTCCACGGATACACGCCGATTCCCCCGGTGGATAGGGCTGTTACGCTTCACCTATGCCCCGGAAACCCTACCGCCTGGCGGGGTCGCCCTGTACTCCCCTCCAAGGCCTGTAGGACAACATCCTTGCTGACAGCGAAGGCCTACAGTGCCGCCGGACAGGCCGCTTCCGCCCTGCACGCCATGGCCCTCCTGCAAGTCCACCAGGCCAAGGCGCTCAAAGAATTGCATGTGGGTAGCCCTGATCCCGATGTGCTGCAGGAACTTCGCTCAGCGACCGACCTCGCCCTCAGAGCCACGAAGGTCACAGCGCAGTCACTCGGGCAGGCAATGGCCACCCTCGTGGTCCAGGAACGACACCTGTGGCTGAACTTGGTCGTGATGCGTGAGAGCAACAAGACTCGCTTTTTCGACGCCCCAGTCTCCCAGTTCGGCCTCTTCGGCGACACCATCGAGGACGTTACCCAGCAGATCTCCACGGTGAAGAAACAGACAATCTCAGAGCCGATCTCCCAGATCCTGCCCCGCCGCAAGTCTACCGCCTCGGGCATCCCCCTGCGAAGAAACAACAGGCTGCTCCACCTCAACCTGGGCCCAGCTCTCAGCCCACGCGTCGAGCGCCCCGCAGGACGCCAACACCCCCGTCTCACGGACCCCCTCGAGGACCCGGAAGGCTCCAAGGTGCTCCTGAGACAGATTACCCAGAGCCCAAGACGTTAGCTCCGGAGATGGTAAGACCGCTCCGTCCCCCGGTGGAGGGCCGGGAGGAGAATTTTGTGTTGAATGCGTTTCATTTGCCGCTCCCCTAAACCGGGGCAGCGGTACCCAAATTCTCAATAAAAGAGCTATTTCCTTTGCCTCTGGGTCATCTGGCCTGCAAATGCCATTCTCACGCGCACTCACGGGGACGGAGATGGTAAGACCGCTCCGTCCCCCGGTGGAGGGCCGGGAGGACAATTTTGTGTTGAATGCGTTTCATTTGCCGCTCCCCTTAACCGGGGCAGCAGTACCCAAATTCTCAATAAAAGAGCTATTTCCTTTGCCTCTGGGTCATCTGGCCCACAAATGCCATTCTCACGGCACTTTGCCCCCCAGATCTCAACAGTCCCGGCATGCTGGACACGGCCACAGGTCCGCCTTCAGCCCCGCGACTGACCCCCGGCCGGCCGGTTCTGACGAGTCCAGAGGACGCCACCATAAGACCTCCTCCTCAGTCACTAACCCGCCCCCTGCCGGGTGCGTGGAGCAAGGTAAGTGCTTCGAGTCTTTTCTCAGGACCAAAGCCTCGGGACGCACCCTTGCCTCCCGACGGCACATTACCTGCTCCGCCACGCTGCAAGCCCCGCCGGGTATGTCGAAAATACTCGTCCCCTTGGTGCCCCTAGCACGGAGATTGGATGCGTGGCTTTCACTTCCCAACCCGTCATGCTGGCTGGCACGAACCATCCGACTCGGTTACGCAATTCAGTTTGCCAGGCCCCCGCCCCCCTTCGCGGGCGTCCGCTTTACCGCAATGCACGGCGAACATGCCCAATCCCTGCGCGTGGAGATCGCTACTCAAAGACGCAATAGAGCCTGTCCCTCCAACCGAAATGAAGGGTTTCTACAGCCCTTACTTCGTTGTACCCAAGAAAGGCGGCGGCTTATGACCAATCTTGGACCTGTGAGTTTTCAACCGAGCACTGCTCAAACTCGCGTTCAAAATGCTCATGCTAAAGTGTATCTTAACATGTGTCCGGCACCTAGTTTGGTTTGCAGTGGTAGACCTGAAGGATGCGTACTTCCACGTCTCAATTCTGCCGCGGCACCGACCCTTCCTACGGTTTGCGTTCGACGGCCAAGCATTTCAGTACAAAGTCCTCCCCTTCGGCATGTCTCTGTCCCCTCGCGTCTTCACGAAAGTAGTAGAGGCAGCTCTTGCCCCGCTCCGAGAAGCCGGCATCCGCATACTCAACTACCTCGACGACTGGCTCATACTGGCCCACTCCCGAGAGTTACTATGCGCTCACAGAGACCAGGTGCTCTAACACCTCAGCCGCTTGGGGCTTCAGGTCAACCGAGAAAAGAGCAAGCTCACTCCGGTTCAGAGCATCTCCTTTCTCGGCATGGAGTTAGACTCAGTCTCAATGTCCGCACGTCTCACCAATGAGCGTGCACAGTTGGTGCTGAAATGCCTCGTAAAGTTCAAGCCAGGCACAAACGGTCTTTGCCCTGCGACAGTTCCTCCCGTTAATTCGAGACAAACATGTCCTAATCAGGTCAGACAGCACCACTGCGGTAGCGTACATAAATCGCCAAGGCAGCGTACGCTCCCGCCACATGTCACGACTCGCCCGTCGACTCAGGTCGCTGCGTGCCACTCACATCCCCGGCAAACTCAATGTGGTAGCGGACGCGCTGTCATGACAACGCTTGCCCAGTGGAGAGTGGATGCTTCACCCCCAGTCGGTCCAGCTGATTTGGGAACAATTCGGCAAGGCCCAGGTAGACCTGCTTGCCTCCCGAGAGACCTCCCACTGCCCGCTCTGGTATGGCCGAACAGAGGCTCCCCTCGGGGCAGACGCGCTGGCACACAGCTGGCCCACGGGAGGAGGCAGACCCAGTCCCCCCTTGCGGGTCCGAGCTCACTCAACAAGGAGTGTTGCATCCTCGTGGGCACTGGCCAGGGGTACCTCCCTGGCAGACATTTGTAGAGCAGCGTGTTGGGCGAAACCCAACACCTTTACGAGATACTACAATCTCAGGGTTGAGTCAGTTTCATCCCGTGTTTTCTCAGGTCCGAGTCAGTAGAACTCGGTAACACGCAGATGGGCTGGCCGGGTGAATCGCTTGCATATAGCGCCCTTTCCCTTGCTTGAGGTAAAATTGTGCATCTTTTTTCCCAGGAGATTTCACTCAACTTGAATCCCTGGTCGATTCCTCCCTAGCCCGCATGTGTCCGCAGTTCGGTGGAGGAACTTGCCGACCCAATCCACTATGGGTGCTCAAATCTACCCTGTACTGGAATAGGTGCTCCACAGGGTTCCTCCTGTGTGTATTTTCCACGATACGGTCCCCTTACGAGCGGACCCGCATTTTCCTTGGGTAAGTTTCGGCTGCCCACCGGTCGCCGTGTGTAGCAACTCCCCCCTCGCTGAGGCTGGATCTACCACCGTGCCACTTCCATGTGTCGCCTAAAAACACATGTGATGTATTCACCACCTTACCTCCCCAGCTGGGTAGGGGTGGTCTCCGCAGGGTCTTTTCCCCCTGAAAAAATAGGAAATTGTGTAAGACCCCCTTCCCTCAGTGCGTGTAAGGGCCCCGAATGTCTATTGCTCTATGCGAGAAACATAGAGAGAAAAGAGGCCCAGCCAGGCTTGGCCCGTTCCCAGGTTGGCAAGTGTCGCCTTGTTCCCCTGTCAGGGTAACCAAAAGGATTCCGACGACTTTTGTGGGGCATTGGGGAAGGGTACGTGTAGTCTGATACAGCTGGTTGTCTGGCACTTCAAAAACACCTGCCCGCTCCTGTGTCGGACCACGTACACGGCTCAGCGCATGGAGTAATTTAAATTGGACCCCTAGTGTCGCTTCTCCGACACAACGTGGAGAGAGCGACAGAAGGGGAACGTCTAGGTTACGAATGTAACCTCCGTTCCCCGATGGAGGGAACGAGACGTTGTGTCCTTCCCGGCCACGTCGCTGAGCCGAGCTGCTGTAGTGGCCGGACCATTTCCGGCTCCTCATAAAAATCCTAAATTAATTCTAGTAATTGCCTCGCCTTTATACCCGTATGTCCGGGGGCAGGGTATGCAAATACTTAATGCCAACTTCTCATTGGCTTTTTTTCATAGATCAGAGGTATATTCGGTGGCTCAAGAGAGACCCCTAGTGTCGCTTCTCCGACACAACGTCTCGTTCCCTCCATCGGGGAATGGAGGTTACATTCGTAACCTAGACGTGTCGATTGTATTACACTGGGTTTGTGAAGATGAAATTTACCTAGAAGACAAAGTAACAATAAAGAACAATCAAATTTAGCATCATTACAAAGAATATCTGAAAGAAAAATCATAGTCTCTGTAATCTGCACCAATTTGTTAAAACATATTTCTGGTTATTTCTGTCCGAAAAGATTTAGAGAAAGTACACTGATAAAACAAATGTAAAACTGATTCTTCTTCCATTTTACAAAAGGAACACAAGGGGGATACCTTCTCAAAAAAACCTGTTTAAAATCTGATTGCAAGGGTAATATTTGTGGGTAATTTTTAAATGAAGTTCTCTAATTTTATTTGGGAGAAGAAGTTTGTAAGGAGAAATCCATAAATTGCTTAAATTAGAATTTAGGTAATAAATACTCAATTTTGAACAGGCTTTAGAAAGAGTTACTTGATCTGAGACAATAGCATTTCTAATAAAAAATTATTACATTTCTTGTCTAGAATATGGATACCATTAATTGAAAGTGTAGGAATATGATTAGACAAGCTAGCATAACTTAGGTGTGCTCTAATTAAAGATTTGATGCTAAGTGGGATACTTTTAACCACCTTATTGAAGTCTCTTTTAGAAAACAGAGCACCCTTCAGAGTAATAAATTCATTAAATGAGATAAGTTCCCCTTGATTATTGAAGAGCTCAGAAATAAAAAGGACATTTTGGGCCACCCACTCCTTCAAAAAAAGTGATTTGTTGCCAGACAGAACATTTTCATTATTCCAAGTGTGGGGGGAGAAATTATGTTTAAATGCAATCTTCCAGGATTCAAGAGCTTGTTTGTGAAAATTAGAAAGTTTGATGGGTAATTTGCAACATTTAAAATTACAAGATAATAAGAATTTAAGGTCACCACATTTTTCAAAAATCAGATTAGGGATCCAAAACCAGGGTAAATTACTATTAGAGATACATTTCTTTATCCAATTAATCTTAAATGTCTGATTGATAGTCTGAAAATCCATTGCATTAAGACCGCCCTCCTTATAGGTTTTTACGAGACTTTTTCTTTGAACAAGTTCTACTTTATTTTTACAAACAAAACGAAACAGCAGAGAGTTTATAGATTTTATAATTTTTTTATCAACATATAACGATAGAGCAGGGTATATTAAACGTGCTATGCCCTCAGCTTTAGTCAATAAGACTCTCCCGTAAATTGTTAAATCTCTCTGCAGCCAGCAGTTAAATATCTTTCTTGTTTTGTCTAATTTGGGCTGAAAATTTTGGAGAAGGCGTTCGGAACCTGATTTACATATGTCAATCCCAAGATACCTGACACAACGTTTTACCTTAATTCCACAAACAGATGTTTTGTCTGAATCATGCACATACATGATTTCACTCTTCCTGGGATTCACTACCAGCCCAGAGGCTTTAGAAAAAAGATCAAAGCTACTTAAGGCAACTGAGACCTGTGATTCATTTCCAAGGAAGAGGCATGTGTCATCAGCTAATTGACTGATTATTAAAGTGTTTTTATTAGGTTTGGGTATGAGGGATATGAGACCCTGCTTCATTGATTCTGCCAATTCGCCATTCACAGCACATTCTTTAAGCGCTTCATAGAGAAGGTCTTTAATAGAGCCCCAGAAGACTTTAAAGAACTCAAAAGGTAAGCCATCGGGCCCTGGAGATTTATTGTTTGGCATTCTTTTCACTATATTATAAAGATCATCTTTAGTAAAAGGTTTCTCGCAGAGCTCTCTGTTGAAATCATTAATTTTGGGAATCACAGATTGAATCCTACTAAAGAAAATGGATGAAGCATGAGGGTCAAATAAGGAGGAATAAAGGTTTTTGTAAAACTCAAAAACATGAGAGGATATCAAATAAGGGTCATTAATGAAATTATTATTAATGTAAATAGATGACATTTTCTTATTGTTTGTATTTTTCTTTTCTAGATTAAAAAAATAAGTCGACTTTTTCTCTCCAAACTCGAGCCATTTCCCTTGCTTTTTCTAGATAAATGTCATCCAATCTATTTTTATAAATATAAAGAGATTCCTTGTCATCATCACTAAGAGTTGTGTTCTTCAGGATCTCACTCATCTTTTTAATTAAATTTGAAAATTCCTTATTTTTTTCCATCATGTGTCCCTTTTCTTATATTTATAAAACAAAAATAAGGCTTTTTGTTTGTTAATATCACGTAGTCCCCGAACATTCAATGAAAAACAAGAAAAACGTAATGAGAAAATTAGATTAGAACAGTACAGACTACAAAGAGTGTAATGAAATTACACAAATTTAAATCTTAAAGGATATGGAGGACTTTGGGTTCAGAACCTCCAACCAAAGTGCAATAAGGCAGATAGAAATACCCTATCATTGACCCATACAAAATAAACAAAAAAACAATACAATCGAAATGGTAGAAATTATAATAATTTATATTAAATATAAAATAAAAATAAAAATAAAAAGGAAATGCCTGTTTATGCCATACTATATGTCGTGAACAGAAATTATTTTCCCAAATAAACACAACGGATCCATTAAATCTTTCCTTACTTCCATGCCTTTTCCACTAGCGGCCAAAGTTTATTTCTTGCCTCTTTGTCCTCTTGTGTCAGATCTTCCAAGATACGGATTCTCTTTTGTTTCAAAAGTTCGGAACACTTGGCTGATGTACATATTGCATCGCGACATGTGCTGGATAGAAATTGCATGATGATGCGTCGAGGATTAACGGTACCAGACTTTGGACCGAGCCGATGTGCGATATCAACCATGTCCTGGAGCTTCTCTGCGGTGTACGGAGAGAGATTTCTGAGTAACTCAACGATGACCATCTTAACATTCTCCCCTTCACGCTCAGGAATTCCTGCTACATGGAAGTTCCATCTGCATTTGTAATCATCGAAGTTGCAGCATTTCTCTTTGAGAACTTTGTTGTCACTTTCTAACATCGCAACCTTTGTCTGTAAAGTGATCACCTTCTCTGTCTTCCACCTGCTTACTCATAGCTTCAAGCAAGCAAGCTTACAAATTGAGGCTGTGTTTTCTTTCACAGATATCTCGACTGATTGCAGCTTAATCAATTATTCTTCTTGCAGCCTGCTCAATTTTTCAATGGCTGTCAACAATACAGCATTAGATACAGCGAGAGTCGATTAGATTTTTCTTCTGAGCGGGGGACTTACTAGGAGTGTCAGGGGAAGCCCCAAACTGTGGTTCAAGGCATTCCCAGAATCTGGGAACTGCGTGGCTTTTGTTGTCTACGAAAAGTGGATCGAGAGGGGTTCTGGTTGGGGACTTTCTATGATGGAGATAGTGTGCTAGTGATTGAAAAGGCTGGATGGGAATTGACTTACTAGGAGTGTCAGGGGAAGCCCCAAACTGTGGTTCAAGGCATCTTGCATAGTTGTGCACCTTCAAGTTGTCGCTGTTAGCAAAAGCCTCAACCGAGGCTGTCTCCATTTCATCACCCATGTCTTTAGCAAGCAAGCCTCTTGATTGTGCGAGAAAATAAATTTACCAAAACTTAAGAAAGATGGGATGGCTATCGTCATTATTTGGTCTAAAGAGGGTATATTAAGCTTTCACTGCATATTACAGATAAACTTGAGCATAGAAGTTCAAAAAAACAAAGTCCTGCATATGAAAACAAGAGCGCAACAAATTTTCCTATTAACTCGGCGCCATCTTGCCGCTCCACTCAAATTATAATAAATATATATAAGTATATCTATATATAAATAGATATCAATTATCTTTATCTGATCAACTGTTCCTCTCCTTCTGACTGATCTACCCCATGGTTGCGTTTGCCTCAAATGATTTAAGAAGTGTACAAAGGCCCTGACAGTGCCCCCTAGTGTGGCAAGACAAGGCACATTTATTTACAGTACTATCCTCTTCCAAAGAGCTGCTTGGTGCTTCTAAAGCTCGGTGCTCATCTAAAGTAGATGCGAAGACCGCGCACCGGACACAGCAACACCAAGGCTGGGTCTGCCTCCTCCTGGGGCTGCGCTTGCAGGTTCACCACCTGATCTCTAAAAGGGGTTGTGGGAACCTAGGGCACGTAGTCCGGTCGGGGTCTCAGGATGACGTGCGAGTAAGCCGGACCGAACTCTAGGCACAGTTCGCTGACAGAGACCGGCGTCAGGAGGGTCTTCAGAGAGAGCGCCTTTAGCTCTGCTGACTCAAGGGGCTGGAAGGGAGCTCCCCGAAGGACCACGGAGAGGTCCCACGAGGGAACGAGGCGCGGCCTGGGGGTGGTTTAATCTCCTCGCGCCTCTCAGGAACTTTATGATGCAACCGCTTGGTCCACCTGGGGAATCACCTCGACATGACGACCCCGCTCTCTGCGATCGACAGCTCATCGGTGGGTCCGCTGTGAAATGAATCAGCAACCTCGCTCCAGTGCTCGGTTGGAGCATACGAGTGTGACGGGGAATGGGAGGGCCGTGGGGGAATACCCGGCGGAGATCCCATTGAAGTCCCCATATCGGCCCCAGTGCTAGCCGACCCCGCCTCATACCCGAAGGTAGAAGGACCGAGTCTTATGAAGGCGAGCCGTGACCGCAACGCAGCCATGGTCATATTCTCGCAGTGAGGACATGAACCATCCACGAACGCTGACTCTGCATGGGTGGCACCCAGACACGAGAGGCAGCGATCATGGCCATCGGACGGGGAGAGGTATCCACCGCAACCAGGAAATACACAATTTCCATTGGCCTTTTCTCAAGATCAGGAACGACCTCTAGTGTCAACTCACCGATACAATGTAGAATGAGTGACAGAAAGGGAACTAATTCATGCATTCATGACCTCAAGACTAGATTATTGTAATGCAATACTGGGAGGATGTCCAGCAAGGTCAATAAATAAACTTCAATTGGTTAAAAATGCAGCAGCCAGAGTGCTGATGAGAACCAAGAAATATGATAATATTAGCCCCATTTTATCATCGTTACATTGGCTACCTGTTAAATTTGTATTAATTTTACAATTCTGTTAACTACGTACAAAGCTTTGAATGGTCTAGCTCTGCAGTACTTTCTACCATGCTATATTCCATCATGTTCATTACGATCACAAAATTCTGGCCTGTTAATAGTTCCAATTATATCAAAATCCACAAAAGGAGGTAGATCCTTTTCATATTTGACTCCTAAACTATGGAATATTCTTCCTAACACGCTTGCCTATCTTTTGAGAGATGGGAGGGTGTGCCAAATATAGCATTTTAACTGGGGAATCACCGCTGCACTTCAAATGGGGAGCCCACAATACAAATAATCTTGAGTTAGCTTGAACGCTTTTGAATGGGAGAACCCCCTGCTGTGATTCAAACGGGAGGGCCCTTGAGTGTTAATGGAGGGCCCTGTCGAGCTATTTGAGACAGGAGGCCCCCAGACTAGTCAGAGGAAGGAATTAATGGCTTGAGTATAGTTTTTCAGGGATGCCGGATTTTGTAAAAATGCATTTGACGTGTTTTTGGAACCAGAATCTGGGAACTGCGTGGCTTTTGTTGTCTACGAAAAGTGGATCGAGAGGGGTTCTGGTTGGGGACTTTCTATGATGGAGATAGTGTGCTAGTGATTGAAAAGGCTGGATGGGAATTGACAGACTGGAAATAAAAATTGGATGCCCTTTACCTTTTTTGGTTTGTTTGATAAGGTATCTGATGGTCTCATTGTCTATGATATGGAAGTCCGAAATTGTGGGGTGGATTCATAGGTCGAATTTAGCTGTGGTAGTGAGTTCTTAATAACGAAGGAAGCTTAAGAAGGCGAGGATGAACATTGCATCTATTGTTTTTGCAGTATTTAGAGAAATGTGTGGAGCCCTATCAAAGAGTATTTAAGCATCGGAGTAGCAAGTCGATGGTGAGGGGGAGCCTAGTGTCGTTTAAGGTGGATTAGAATTTGTGGATAACTTTAAGGAGAAGCAAGATCTGGGGATGGTTTATTGTGGAAGAGTTTTGGCCGAAAATTTATTTATAGAAGAAATGGATGCTGCTTAGGTATCCTTTGATGGTTTTTTGATTGAGGTGTAAGGTGTAGGAGGATGTGGAGAGAAGAGAAGAGACAAATCAGGAAATGGTAGGTTGTAGATTTGGTGAAACTTTTTAAAGCATTTCCACACCATCCAGTAGGTTTGGAGGGTTCGAGGGGAAATGGCTTGAAGGCTGGAATCTAAGCAAGTTTGGTGGAGTCTGAGAGGGTGGTTTTTAGGGTAGTCTGAACAGGGAGGAACTGAGGTTGGTGTTGGTTCTGGGGCCAAGGCTCTGAGTCTCTGAAAAGGAAAATGAGAGAGAGAGTCAGCAATCTGTCTTTTTATGCTGGAATGTGTTCTGCTTTGATGATGAATTGGTTACGGATTGAAATCCAAATTAGATGCCTGAGAAATAGCAATGAGATCTGCATTTATTAATGCACTGGACGGTGGCTTGATTATCGCAGTGAATTAGGATACTTTTGGCTGTCCATTCTGATCCCCCAGTGGGAGGCTGCTACCACAATTCGATATAGTTCAAACAGGGCGAAAGATTCTGAGTGAGGAGGAGATTTAGTTAGCTTGGAGGGCCATGAGGATGCAAAGAAACGGCCCTGGTTGTAACCTCCGAAACCGATTGACGGGGCTGCGTCGGTGTGCAATTGGATGATGGGAGGTAAGGGTGTTGTCCATTAAGGTTGTGAAACTGGGTTTGCTAGTGGTGACAAGGGGGGTTGGTTTGGATGAGTTGGGGCGACTCATTCCTCCTCCTATTTGTACTTCTGAAGACCCTTGTTGGTCTCCCGTAGATCCATTTGTTGGTCTCTGTGCCGGCACTGGTTACTTCCTTCCTCCTGGTGCTGGGAGTGTTAGCGGTGCCATTTCGATTACTAGTAATACTTGACTTAGGTCTCCCATCTTTGAAACCGGGAAACTGCGGGATGTCTGGTCTGAAATCTGTGGTCCCTGACCTCGTCCAAGGGCTTGGGGGTGATGGAAGGGGTGTAGAACTTGGAGTTATGTCCATAAAAGAACCAGGAGCATGGTCCGCCTTCTCTGGCCTCAGTCTTAATGTGGCCAGAAAGGACAGGTTTTTCCAGTCACAGGAGGAACTCGAAACAGTCACTTCTGTCTCTCTGCACAACCCCAATGTTTCTGGTTTGTTCGGGCCTCGTTGTTGGAGGTTATCAATGAAGGACGTGTAGACATCCTCACAGTAATTTAAGAACCTTAAGACTGTAGTCTTCAGTTTACCAACGATAGCATTGTATCTGTCAAGGCTTCCAGGGGCCATATCTAGACTCCGGTCTGTCATGGGAATAAATTGCTGTTCGTGCTATCCTACTCTCTGACACCAGCTGTTGTAGGATGGACAGAGACAAGACCAAGATTCTTGTGAGCTTAATTGAGATTTATGGAGATGAAAAAAGCATAGCTGGGTCTATGAAAGACTGCTTAGTGGTTGCGGACACAGGCTTATAACGGACACATATAGCTATGAGGCACCTGCAGAGGAGAACCAAATCTAAGAAAGATTCATTTTTACAACAGAACATTCTAGAGACTAACACAGATAACAGCAGAAGTAAAAATATTGGCGTGGCAAGTGGGTGCTAGGGGTCAAGTGGGTGCTAGGGCGCAAGTGGGTGCTAGGGGTCTGCAGAAAATTAAAACTGATCAATCACTGTTTCACTTGATAGACATGAACTCCATCTTGTGCTCTCATTTTATACACAGAATTTTAGAACAGATGTGTTTAAGATTGGTTCGGTTAAATTCGTGTGAAATAAAAAATGCTCCAGATTTACTTGATTTACAGATTTACAATTGCACATTTATGTAATTTCAAGTAATTTCAAGCCTTTCAAAGCTATTGTTAACAGAAACAATACAAACTTCTTACGTATAGCATTGCTAAATTATTTAAAAAATGATTATTGTTTATTGCAATAATAATAATAAAAATAGTAATTCAAATATTTTTATTTTTATTTTAACTATTATCGTGCCCTAACGTAATACATTTTTCAAGGACCTGATAACAGTCTGGGGTCCTTGCAAGAGGATCATCATTTTTGGGTTTGAAAACCCCCTTTTTGAACTAGATTATAGTACCTTATGAGTACAGGTTTAATTTATTTTTTACAGATCATCTTCAATAAGCAATACAATATTGTCTGCTGGGCAGTTCTTCTCTTTATCTTGTCATCACTGTTATTCCTTACACAGTGCAACAGCTGTAATGATGCATGTTGTTAGAGGATATTGTGTGACACTAATTGGCCGTCACCAACTTGTACAACAGAATGGGAAATAAAATATTTTGAGATATTTTTTATGGATATTTTGCCAGAATAAAATTGCATCATACCTGATGATGTTTTCTGGGAATTACGGGCCATTTCCTGATTTTAAGTTTTAATAGAGGCCTCAAGTCTGCACAAGCCTTGTGATAATGATGTGGGGTTTGTATTGGGGTTGATGCCAAATCTTATGTAAGATGCTGAGCAGAGAATGTGTGCAGGACTGATGAGTGCTTTATAGCACTTATACTATAACCTGTTAACAGCATGATATAAACTCTCTTTAGCAAAGAAGAAAGAGTGAAAATGTTAAATGTGAAATATATTCAGATTCAATGTGTGTGACTCAAAAATGTTGTACAGGTTGCAATAATAGAGGGTACCCAAAAATCCTAATGGTGCCCCTGGCTATGTGTGTGAATTAATCTGATATTTTTTTTTTTCTTTTCTTTTGAAAACAGTCTCAGTCAACAGTTACTCGAATTACAATTCTGTTGATTGTAAAAAGCTATTTATGCTTGTAGAATACTCTTATCATTATCTCATCACGCATCATTATTAGCACACATTATTCAAACTTGAAATATGCACTTTACTCTGATACTAGAGTGTATCATATGGATATATAACATTATGGAAACTTGTGAAAATAACAACAGAAAAGGCATTTCTTGAGGGTCACCGGGTTCCAAAGGGATTCTGGTTTCCTGGCAGGTCAGGAGGACGTTTTATTTAGTCAAGTCAAGTCAAGTGGTTTTTATTGTCGTTTCAACCATATACAGTTAGTACAGTACACAGCAAAACGAGACAACGTTCCTCCAGGACCATGGTGCTACATAAAAACAACAAAGGACCAACACAGGACCACATGAGACTACACAACGAAATAAAATACCTATATAAAAAACCTATATATATACCTATATAAAGTGCACGTGCAAACATGTGCAAAAAGTACGGGACAGTACAACAAATTTCTGACAGTACACAGTAGTGCAAAAAGATGACAGTTTCTAAAAACGTAAACATAACATACTATAGTATAAGCTAGTGTTCTATGCACATAGCAGTTATTTAGGTAGCAGACAGTTTAAAGTGACAGTAATTAAAGTGCAACTCAGGACACGTGTGTGTGTGTGTCAAACCAGTCTCTGAGTATTGAGGAGTCTGATGGCTTGAGGGAAGAAGCTGTTACACAGTCTGGCCGTGAGGGCCCGAATGCTTCGGTACCTCTTGCCAGACGGCAGGAGGATAAAGAGTTTGTGTGAGGGGTGTGTGGGGTCATCCACAATGCTGGTTGCTTTGCGGATACAGTGTTTTTTGTAAATGTCTTTGATGGAGGGAAGAGAGACCCCAATGATCTTCTCAGCTGTTCTCACTATCCTCTGCAGGGCTTTGCGGTCCGAAACGGTGCAAGTCCCAAACCAGGCAGTGATGCAGCTGCTCAGGATGCTCTCAATAGTCCCTCTATAGAATGTAGTGAGGATGGGGGGTGGGAGATGTGCTTTCCTCAGAGGCAGTGATAACAGAGTTTAACAGTCTTTAACAGAGACATGCCTGTATTAAATATTGACTTAGAGTTGTTTTATCGAGATTGTTTAAAAAAAAAAAAAATATTCTTATTTACATCACAGATTAAAGGCCAGCATGTTTGATCTTGAAGCCCAAAAAATGAGCTTGGACATAGACAGGAACATTGATTTTCTCTCATTCTCTGCAACATGATGCAGATTCTAGATTCTTTTAAAATTTTTGCCTTATTCTCTTCACTGAGGTGCTGAAAGTGTTGTTTTGAATCAGAGACACTAAACTTAATCTCTGTCACAACCTTTGCTTTGGGCTTTTGTCCTTTTTGTGCATTTCAATCAGTTAAATCATGCAATCTGAGTTCTTTCACATAGGTACATAGCTATCTAATTGATCACTGTTCAGGGTCAGGTTACCTGTGTTCTTAGACAAGATATAAAACATTACTCAAACTCTGTTTAATGGCATTATGAGAAAATATAAATTCATGGTAATAACAGAGATGTAGAATGCAAAACTTCAGCAGTTCTATACACTGTACCATAACATTTCAACTTCATATTTCTGTTCATATAATATTTTTTTTTTTACAAAGACAAATAATGCAATTAGCATAACTTAATAATGTAAAGATTGTATCACATTCAAGGTATTGCAGCTAATTAACTATAGAACTATACTGGGAAAAAAATTACTATTGTTGGATTATACATGCAGAAGAATTGAAACGACATGATTTGAATCTAGGAAAAACCCAACCTTTTTAATCCTGGAATTCCTCAGCATTATAAATTAATGGACCAAGCATCAACTTTCTACTGAAGGCCTGTCTTTGGAAAATAAAATGGTCAAGACACTCTAAACAACCTATTTTAAAGCAAAAGGGTCATTGGTCAGAAAGGCCCCTCAGCACGACCTTCTGAACTTCCACATAGAGTTAAAGCAGACTTCTCTTTGAAAGGTTTCCAAAAGACCATCAGATTTGCACGACTCGAATATTAACACATTTCATCTTAATCCAGGAACATTCTACACAAAGTCACAGTACTTTACCAATTTAACCTTCTAAAATGTACAGAATGCATTTAAATCCAGGATTCATACAATACCTAGGCTTGCTAGATAATTCTGACAATTGCTTTGAACTATGGTAACTTGTATAACTGACAAATTAATGGTTATAGCCTGATGTACATCTTTAAAATGTTTGTAATGTTTTATCAATGAAGGAGTTCAAGTACCTCGGGGTCTTGTTCACGAGTGAGGGACAATGGAGCGGGAGGTTTGCCGGAGAATCGGGGCAGCGGGGGCGGTATTGCACTCGCTCTATCGCACCGTTGTCACGAAAAGAGAGCTTAGCCGAAAGGCAAAGCTCTCGATCTACTGGTCAATCTTTGTTCCTACCCTCACCTATGGTCATGAAGGTTGGGTCATGACCGAAAGAACTAGGTCGCGAGTACAAGCGGCCGAAGTGGGCTTCCTCAGAAGGGTGGTGGGCTTCTCCCTTAGAGATAGGGTGAGGAGCTCAGTCATCCGTGAGGAGCTCGGAGTAGAGCCGCTGCTCCTTTGCGTCAAAAGGAGTCAGTTGAGGTGGTTTGGGCATCTGGTAAGGATGCCCCCTGGCCGCCTCCCTAGGGAGGTGTTTCAGGCACGTCCAGCTGGGAGGAGGCCTCGGGGAAGACCCAGGACTAGGTGGAGAGATTACATCTCCACACTGGCCTGGGAACGCCTCGGGGTCCCCCAGTCAGAGCTGGTTAATGTGGCTCGGGATAGGGAAGTTTGGGGCCCCCTGCTGGAGCAGCTGCCCCCGCGACCCGACTTTGGATAAGCGGTTGAAGATGGATGGATGGATGGATGGATGGATGGATGTTTTATCAATTTTGTATAACCAAGAAATTAACCAGTATGATTTGTAACCAGGGATTTTCATGTTTTGTTACCTACACATATAATATCCATGAAAGAAAGAATGTCATGCTTGGTATGCAACAGTTTGCTTGGTTACATAGACAAAGCAGATGACAACGAATATCATGTCTCTTGTACCATTTGCAAGATATAAATTTAATGATTAAACATGCACTATTTTGAGTGGGAATTTTGTAAAAGATTCTGAAACAAAGGACCATAAAATCAACTGTTGGAAAAGACAGCCCAATTGACTGAAAATCTGAAAAGTCACTTCTGATTGGTGCAGGACACCTTTGGGGATGTGGCCAAACAGGAAGAACAGGCTCTTCTCTGGTCATCTTCCCTCTCTGCTTGTCTCTCCTGCTCTTCTGATTGCTCAGACTTCGCTATGGCTTGTCCCTCGCTTCAAAGCCAACCTCATCATTCCTACAGACAATAAATCTAATGGCTCCCTGCTCAGCACCCTCAAATACATCCTATCTTACAGAGGTCCCCAACAGAACGAACTTTCGACCAAGAGCCAAGAACCAAGCAACACAAAGAACACAAGGAAACACTAAAGACATGCAAGGACATCTCCAATATTGTGCTCAAAGTGCTGGCGTATTAGTTAAATACGTTGGTTAATCCAATAGCAAATCAATGTAGACTCAAATGGTTCTTCAGGCATTGGCAACAGACTCCATAAAGTTAATTTTCACTGTATTGATCATTTATTTCACATTCTGTCACTCTTTTCACTAACCTGTCTCATGTATATATATATTTTAGATTTATATTTAGATTAGCAATAAAGTTTGTCTGTATTCAAAGATGATTTGAAATGTGGTATATTTTGATAAATAATCTCATCCCTGTTTCTAAAAGATTTAGCTTCAAAGCTGTACCTAAATACGTGTGATATTATTTTCAATAAGTTATGAGAATAATATTACTCCAATAAGTGAATTAATCAAAATCAAGCAATGAGACGTTGTATTATGATTTTAATTGTGGAGAATTAATTCAGACAAATAATCTAGTTATTTGAAGTTAATCTAATTTATAATGGTTCTCGTACGTGACTAATTCCATTACCTAATAATGTACAATAAGGACAGTTTAATTTAGTTCAAAGCCCACATATTTCAAGACCCTAAATTCCCTTACATATAATGGTGTGAGAATACTAATTTAGTAATTCCCTACTAAATTCATCAGTACCAAATATCCTGCACTAAGTAAATTGAATGGTATTATATTAAATCAAATCTACTTAAAATAATCCTGAATAAAGTCAGTGAGTACATAAACTTTTCTAATAATCAAGTCTAAACATGTGTAACAGAGACCAATTCATTCTAAAATTGTGACATCTTGCCATTGGTTCAAAAAGTGGAACTTTCATATATTCTAGATTAATTAAACATAAAGTGAAATATTTCAAGCCTTTTTTTGATGTAATCTTGATGATTACGGCTTACAGCTCATGGAAATCAAAAATCCAGTATCTCAAAATATTCGAATAAAGAATTTATAGAACAGAAATGTTGACCTTCTGAAAAGTATGTTAATTTATGCACTAAATAATTGGTCAGGAGCTCCTTTTGCACAAATGACTGCAAATAATTACTGCTCAGTGGTCCACAGTCCTTTTTTCAGATGAAAGTAAATTTTTCATTTCATATGGAAATCAAAGTCCCAGAGTCTGGAGAAAGAGTGGAGAGGCACAGAATCCAAGCTGCTTGAAGTCCAGTGTGACGTTTCCACAGTCAGTGATGATTTAAGGTGCCATGTCATCTGCTGGTGTTGGTTCACGGTTGGCTTTCTCAAGTGGAGAGTCAATGCAGCTGTCTACCAATATATTTTAGAGCACTTCATGCTTCCATCTGCTGACAATCTATATGGATTTCCTTTTTTCTAGCAGGACTTGCTACACCTGCCTACAGTGCCGAAACTACTAGTAACTGGTTTGCTGACCATGGTATTACTATATTTGATTGGCCAGCCAACTTGTCTGACCTGAACCTCATAGAGAATCTATGGGGTATTGTCAAGAGGAAAATGAGAGACACTAGACACAACAATACAATGAGCTGAAGGCTGCTATCAAAGCAGTTCTATATTATAAATTCTTTATTCTAATATTTTGAGATACTGGATTTTTTATTTCCATGAGCTGTAAGCCGTAATCATCAAGATTTCAACAAAAAAGACTTAAATATTTCACTTTATGTGTAATGAATCTAGAATATATGAAAGTTCCACTTTTTGAAATAAATGACTGAATAACTTTTCCATGATTTTCAAATTGTTTGACCTGTATTTTATAGCTTATATGAACCCACTCAAGAGATGAGCCATGTTCTTGATCATGCCTTTAGTGGTTGGGAAGCTACCAAGCAACTCTCAACTTCTGCGTCAAGGGAATTAGAGTGTTGCAGATTATGCCATATCCTTCTGAACTCTGTCTGAGGAGAGTGGAATCAAGAGGCTCTCATCCCCACTTTTCACCATCGTATATCCAACTGTATTAGAGATGATTTGGCACCAAAAGATGATTTAGGAGATCTAAAATCACTGATATCCCATGCCATTCATCTCGACATTCGGCTTCAGGGGCGATGCAGAGATAACACCCTTCTGTTCCTTCGGTTTCACCCTCTTCCTTGTGGAACAATAATACCTCCTCGTCAGACAGCCCCAAGCCTATGCGGATATGTTGTACCTGCCTACCTCGCCCTGAGCATGATCGTCACATTTCCCAACCTCCTGACCGTGGAATTCCTGCAGAGACGGTTCTGGTGACCACTCATGTTGATGGATGTTAAATCCTTTGTTGCTGTTTGTTCTGTAGAGAGTAAAAATCCTCGCCATCACCCTCAAGATTTTCTGCAACCTTTTCCTATTGCAAGATGTCCCTGGTCTCACTTATCAATGGAGTTCATCACAGGGTTACCAGAGTAACAATGTAACAATATTATTTTAGTAATTGTGGATAGATTCTCAAAAGCTTTTAGATTCATTCTACTACCCAAATTGCTTTTTGCCTCTGAGAATGCTGAATTGGTTGTTGTCCATGTCTTTAGAGTGTTTGGTCTTCCCCAGGACATCGTGTCAGATCGCAGCCCTCCATTTTCCTCCAGATTCTGGCAAGCCTTAAACTGATCAGAGCAACCGCCAGCTTGTCATCCAGGTACCATCCTCAGTCCAATGGCCAGATTGAGATTGTCAATCAAGAACTAGAGTCCAGGCTAAGATGTCTATTATTGGCCGATCCTCAACCCTTACCAGCCAGAGCATTTTCATTTTGGGAACAATTATCCCCATGGTTCCTGTCTCAATATCTTCACTGTCCAATCACTGATATTATTTCTGAAAACTGCCAGATACTTATGACAATATATGCTAAAAGCACATATAATTGGTTAAGGTGTTACTGGGCGGGAATAATAAATGTGTTCATGCGACGAACAACCGTATAAGTCCAAAAAAACAAAAATTGAGATACCCATGTGACTTTAATGTATGTGTGCCACTTTGTAAACAGAATCACTTTGGGGGTGTGTTCGCACGACCAAAACTCTGTATTTAAAATTTTAAAATAGTCTCACGCGGAAAAACCGTTTATGTCCACTAACGAAAAATGGAGACGCTGGTTGCTTTCATGTCCGCTGTGGACATTAAAAGGCAAAACCTTGGCAAAAAAAGGAGAGCGAACATGAATGAATGGAAGGACAGAGCAAGGAAGTCTTTGAGGGATGCTGGGAAACCATATGTGAACCGGAGAGGAGAGCAAAAACGAGGAAAAAGTCCACCGAGAGAGGTGAGTGAAAGAACCGTATACAAAGTATCTACCTAACGTTAGCGGTTACAGTCAGAGGGGCATGTAGGCTACTGGGTGTCGTCTACTACAGTTTATTCATATAGCTCACTCTGTTTAACGGATCAATTCATGAATGGGTCGAAATGAATGCTGTAGGCTACTCCTTATAACCACGGATAAATTAATAGAAAAATTTTAGCTGCCTTTGATGTCCCTAATGTTAGCTAGCGGGATAATGTTAGCTGGCTAGCCAGTTACTTTGTAATGTAGCTGGTTACAGTCAGGGGGCATATTACTGGGCATCTAACGTTACTAATGTTTATACAGCTCGGACTGTTTAGCGAATCAAGTCATGAATGGGTCAAAATGAAAGCTGAGAAAATTCACTGAAATTGGTAAAACAAAATAAGTCATTGACGTGTTTAAAATATTTTGATATATTTTTTTGGATCCCCTGTTACCATTTAATGCAACACTTTGTTTTGTAATATTGTATACTATGCTATGTTTGTTACTCATTATTTAATAAATACAATAAATAAATAAATAAAAGGTAATAATAAAAAAAATGCATTGATTGTGTAAGCTGTTATATATTCTAGCTAGTAACCTTAATAGCTGCTAATAGCTCTAGTGTTCTATAGCAAAAAAAAAAAAAAAACCCAGCTAATGTGATTTTTTATGTTAAGGGCAAGGTGTGCAATGAGACGTGTCCCAGGCAGTGTTCAAGCCTAACAGAACAAAGAAAACTCCAGCTCTTCACAGAGTTTTATGCTGTCTCTTATGAGAGGCAGCAGGCTATCATTCTCTCTGGTTTGGAGCATAGAGATATATATATGCATCACAATGTAGGCTCATGAAATAACCTGTGAATTGAATACTACTGTATGCCTTCAATTCACTAAGACTGCACATGTGCCTGATCACTGTAAATGTTAAATTTTGTGAGGATGGATGAAGGATGATCGGCATCAAGTAGGCCACCAAGTGCATTACAGACCACAGCGCTTTGGTGCCCTAAAAGGCATACACATGGCTTATTCATTCTCCTAACCAAAGCCTACTCACATACTTAATGACCTTAACTTGACAGCTCTACACTACGGCTAGCCTGCTACGCTATGGTAAATGTCTTTTTACTTCATGTCTTTTTACTTCTAGCACAAGGTGAGTCGCAGACGACCACGTGGGCCTGACACTGAGATTACTAAGAGGAAGTACACCTTCAAGTACCATGTGCAACAAGGAGGCCAAAGACTTGCTGTTTGTAAGCTCACATTTATGTCAGTCTTTCAACTGACCAACAGTCGCCTAAAGGCAAGTTTTATATAGCCTAGCATTTTCCGTTTGTTAACTTTTTATTACATGCATGATTTTAATTAGATACATTGTCCATAACATATTTATTTAAAGTTACTTATCTTTGAAAAGGTTATTCAAGAAAGGTTAGGCAGTCAGTCTGAGGGAACGGAGCAGGTAGATAAAGTCAGGTCTCCATTAGAGGACTTCAGAGGAAAACATAAGAACAGGTAAGTAAAAAAAACAATCTTGAAGGACCTCATGCTCTCGTCCTGTTAGTTTTTAAAGCTGCACCATTGTCAGCATCCGTTGCCCTACAACATTCCCTGGTCTAATGGTGCACTGGACGCTGGCATTATAGGGCATCGGGTGCCTTGCCACCCTATAACGCCAGCGTGCACGTACCGTAATGGTTAGGATTCAGCTCACTGTTGTTGCCCAGTCAGGAAACATATTTTTGCACTTTGAGATCGATATCAGAGGTAAAGTGCTATGCAAATGTAATGTATGATTATTCTTTGTATCATTACAACATGTGGATCTTAAAGGGATACTTCAGCTCTGGAAAGATTAATGTGTATTTAAAATGGGTCATTTATGTAGTAGAAATGTGAAATTATTTTTGAATTTGGAGCCTTCTAGACTGAGAAAAGCCAGAAAATGTATTTTTGATTTATGGGGATGAAAGACAACAACTCCCAGATTGCAATGCTAAAACGCACACATCAATCAATCACATGTTTAGCATTCATGTAAACACTACAATCAGATTCACAAATCGTAATAAATTCAGTTAGATTGAAACAAAATGTGTGCATGTAAACAATGACGATTTTTGCGTCATCTGAGGATTTTTTCCAGACAAAAAATACATAAATCTCTCATCTCAGGGGGATATGAGGGAGGAAAGCATGGTAATTCGAAAATACTAAAAAGAATTCGTTTTCTAATGATACAAAGCTTAATGCTAAATCCTGAAGTATCCCTTTAATGACTGTATGTGAAAAACAAAATCCTATAGTTTAGAGGATGGTTTAGAATTATACATTTATGGTCACAGAAACAATGGAATTGTGCAAAACAGACCAGCATAGTTTATTATATTTCCCTTGTTCATGAGTTGTGTTGTTTATTTTTTAGGCCTCATAGCATTCATCCTGCAGTGAGAGAGGGGATAAGAGAGCATATCTTGAGCTTCCCACGCCAACCGAACCACTACTCACGGATGAAGGGAGATGTGGAGAGGGAGTACCTGAGCCCTGATTTAAACCTGCTCCGCATGTTCCGCCTGTACAAGGAAAACAATCCAACATCCACTGCAAAGTTCTGGCTCTATAGGGACCTCTTCAAGCAGCAGAACCTCAGTTTTGGGCAGGCAAGAAGTGACACTTGTGCGAAATGTGACGCCCTGTTCTCAAAATTAACAGCTGCTACAACAGATGGAGAAAGGTTGAAGATCGCAGCCGAGAGTGAGCTTCACCACCGGAAAGCTGAAAAAGCGTACACCCAGTTGCAGGCTGACACAGCGAGGGCCAAAGCCAATGATGACTGCCATGTCATTTGTATCGACATGCAGGGGGTAGTGTTCATGCCAAACCTGACACACTCCAACGTGTACTATCAACTACAGCTAGCTAACTACAACCTCTGTATCCAGGAGATGGGCACTGACGATCCTCCTACAATGTGCCTCTGGCATGAGGGCATCGCTCACAGAGGTTCCATCGAGGTGGCAAGCTGTCTTTTGAAGTGGGCAGAAACATCTTTCGCTCCCCTAGTCCAGGCAAACGAACAGAAGCTTGTCATCTATAGTGACCGATGCTGTGGGCAGAACAACAACTGGCGAGTCCTAAACCTCATGGCCCTGCTCGTATCTAGAGGGTATTTCAGTCAGATAGAGCAGAAGTTCATGGTGTCTGGTCACTCCTTCCTTCCCTGTGACTGTTCCTTTGCCATGCTGGACAAGAGGCGTAAGGTGTCCACACTCCACACCCCCAGCGATGTCGCCGAGATGATCCGTGGAGCAAGGCAGCAGCATCCATTCAAAGTCATTGAGATGAAATGTGCGGACTTCAGGCAGCTCCCTGATGCAACATTAAAGCGTCCACCTGGCTTGCTAATCACATCCATGATGTGGTTGAAAGTGACAGGTAAAAAACTAAAGAGTTGGTTTTCTGAGATTAGTGTTGGGGATATGTGCGTGAAAGAAGAATCTTTATTGAATTTCTTGTTGAATCGTGATTTCAGCTGCTGATCCATGGTGTGTCCACACAAAAGGGAGCCACAGCCTCTACGAGGGATGGAAGACCTGGCTGATCACCAAACAGAGGAAGAATCAACCACCTCCAGCTCCTTTGTTCTCCACCACGTATGCTCGTGCTTACGAGGACCCTCTGCCCGTCAAGAAGTAGAAGCACCGGGATCTTATGAAAATGCTAGCCTACATGCCAGCGGAGGCCCAAGCATTTTATGGGACATTAGAATGTGAAGAGTAGCCTGGTATGTGTAGGTCATGTGCAGGTTAAGGTGGAGTATATTGTGTAAAATTAATCATAATAGTAGTTGTAGCTTATCTTGTATGCCTTATCTTATGTTGTATAATAGGAATATATAGTTATTTATTTAGTAAATGAATGAATGGGGTGAGTTATGAAATGTATTATAAAATGGTAAACTAGCATATGGAACCATAGCATGGAATGATGATGATGTATGTCTGTACTGTAAATAATACAGTTATTACTGTTGTTTATTGTTTGTATGTATTGTTTATTGTATGTACGGTTTATTGTTTGTACTGACGTTTATTTTCTGCACTATAAGTTGGCCTATGTATTGTTCATTGTTCGTACTGTATTGTCCGTGTTTTTGTTCTGTGATATACGTTGGCAAAAAATAAAAGAAATTGAAAGAAAGAAATGCTTAATATTTTCTTTAAGGTTCTGTTACTGTATTAAAACTAAGATAAAGGAATCAAATCTCCAGTGGTTTAAAGTGATATGATGAATTGGACTTATACTGTTATTCCACATTAACTGGACATATACTGTTCTTCCACATTCCAGAAATCTAAATTACTCTAACTTTTTATTTTTAAGATTGATACAAAAAAATCTTATCTCATTAGAATTGTGAAGCTTTTGTTGTTGTAAAACAGTTGAAGGATGGGCAAGGAGGAGGCGAGAACCGGCTAGTCAACATAAATCATATTTAATAAAACTCAAAGCACAATCATAAACACACATGACGGACATGTCCGTAATTCTCTCTCTCTCGAACAATCGTCACCGGCCGCCTTTATCCCTCGCGCGCCTCATCAGGCTGATTGGGGACCGGGCGCGCGATATTCCGACCGGCCCCGCCCCCCTCCGCTCCACAGTTGTCTATCTTCAAGTCAAAAAAATAATAATAATATAATATTCAGAGTCCAAATAAAAAAAAAAATTATTATTCAAAATTTGAAAATATGGATTTATATGGTTCTTCGTCTCAAGCCCTCAAATGTCTCATCATCATCGTCATCCTCCATTTGCCTGGGCAAGAGAGGATGCCCCGGGAGATTACCTCAAGTGTTGGATTTACTGCTTCAAATTGAATACTGAGGCAATCTTTCAAGGTAAGACAAGTAATTTAACATGTTGTCAATATTGTCAATTGAAAGTGAAAAAGATTTAGTTGCAAAGCATTTATTTGTATGCTAGTTATTTCTGGAAAAAATTACAAGACTGTCGGCGCCTTTCTAGCCTTTATTTTTAAGCACATTTCTGTGAAACTTGCAAAATAAGCATTAGCTAGCAATACTATGTACATTCTTAGCTAAATCTCAATAACTTTTTTAGGGAGTGTAGGGCTCACAGTTTAGGAGTGGGTTTGGTTATTAGCAATAATTAATCATTATCATAGATAATGATTAATTATTAAAATCAATAGAACATTGATTAGAATCAATGTTAGCTTTTTAATCCTTTAAATCAACAATCATCAAATTTAATAGAATATTAATTACTATCAAAGATAATAATTCATTATTAAAATTAATTAAACGTTGATTAGACGTAACACTAGCTTAATGATCCTTCAAATTCAACAATCGTCAAAGATAATTGTCAATTATAAAATCTATAGAATATTAATTAGGATTAATGTTGACGGGGCACCACCCTGGAATCAGGGGCTAATAACCAGACAGTATAACAGTCTCAATGTTAGATTGTTCTCTTAGGAAAATTGATGTCCGTAGATCATCAAGATTAAAAAGGGAACGAAGGGTTGAATTCGAGCACTGGCATCCCCTGCCAGCCTTTGACACGTGTATGCAAAACAAACAAAACACTTCTCTTTTAATTATAATGAAGTTTATTGAAAATATAATATCAATTAATAATCAACACAATGCAGTCAATAAACTTCCAACATTCAACTACAAACTAAACAGTGAAGTGATTAGATATGGTAACCAAAATAAGCCTATAACACATAAGAGGACGATGTGTGTGTGTGTGTGTGTGTGTGTGTGTGTGTGTGTGTGTGTGTGTGTGTGTGTGTGTGTGTGTGTGTGTGAGGAGTGATGCACACAAAATGGCGGACGTGACTCTCGTGGAGAGTACGTCATGTGAGATTTCCGGCCAGAGAGTATGGCCGCGAATGTGGGCGGAGAGAAGCCGGTTAATGGCGTCTGCCTGTGTGCGGCATGTCTTTCGTTTGTACGACTTGTGTGCGTGTGGTTAGTACGACAGAGAGAGTGAAAGTGGCGGTGCCGAAGCCGCTTTCGCGATCGTGGGAGAGAAGGCAACTGTTATGGATAAACACAGTGTGCCGGTCTCATCCCCAATGGTGTAAAATACACAACTGTCCAACGTGGTTGGATTTCAACACAGCAAACTCTCTTTTGTGATAACAGTTTGTTACATCAATAGCTTGAGTATTATTAGCAACATTGAGCGGACTCCGCGGTCTGTACAAACAATAAACTTGATCCACAAGAATAACACACCTAAATATCCTATCTCTGCCCAGACGTTAACTCCTTACTTAGAACGCGTGTTCATCCGTCGTTTGACTCCGACTTGGTTCCTTGAGGCTTGGGTGATGACGGGGGGGCGGTACGGCTGCTGATTCTCGGGGGCTGGCGGAGAAATCAGCGACGTCAACTTGATTGAAGAGGGAAGGGAATTCTTCATTCTTCACATCTGCAGGCAAACGGATGAAGATGCGGATTGTTCGGTGGTTACCTTCAGATCCGTTAAAGTGTTCATTGGAACACAATGTAATCTCAACTCATCCAGCAAGATGGAGATTGTATGGCCGCAGTTCCCTTATCCCCAGCCAAGACCATCAACTGGGTATGTATGAATGTGTATGTAATGTTTGTTTCTATTTCTCGTATACTGATACTCAAAGTAACACTAACACTGTTACTCTTATTATTTTGTGTATGGCTAGCCATACTCGCACAGGTCCCATGTCAGCTAGAAAGCGTAAATGCTTCCCTGACACTGTTTCTTTTCTCTCGTACTCTGACATCAATTCACAGGCACCAAAACATCTCCCATTTAAGCCTAGCTGTCCATTCGGTACTGACTTAGGTAGCATGCGTCAGTGCGGTCAACCTCCAATATGATGTTGTGAGAAATTGACTTTTCCATGCTGTTTTTTACTCTGTAGTTGCTGAGATATGCAGCTTTACAAACTCTAAGGGGTGGGAGCTCATCCTAAACTATCCGTCATATTCAAGCTACCAAGGAGCTTGGATGGAGGTGACCCCTGATGAATTTTAGAAATTTGTTGGGTATCTCATTTACATGGGGTTTTCAATTCTCCCTGATTCCCATCGTCATTGGGGAACCAAGTCATTTCAGGGCTCGTGGGCAAGGGGATTTATGTCACGTAACCGCCACAAGGCTCTTTTAAAGTGTACCGTGGGTCCTTGAAAAGTCTTTAAAAGTCTTACATTGAATTTTTAAATTTTTATTTAATTTAAATATCTTAAATAAATTACAAGAAGTCTTAAATTTAATTTGCTGAAGTATTACATTTTGGGGTGTGAATAGAGGCGACGCTTAAAACAGCAGAATCTGCACAAGTCAAAATCATCTCTCTCTCTCGTGCATCCTTCATTTAGCAGCTGATGCTTGAGTTTAGTGTGAGCACTTGTAGGGAAGCACAATTTTACTGAACTTATGATGTTACGCATGTACAAACCTTCATAAACCCATTAATCCGAAATGCAAATGCCGTTATTTTGTGTCTCTAACTGTCACTCCTGCTTATAATTGACAAAGCAGTCAACGTTACAATTTGTTACAAGCGTTACAAGCGGGCAAAGTTGGTGCGGCCTTTTGACGTCTTTCAAATCAATGCGCTTCCTTATTTAACTCTACCTTTGACAATAATTGTACAACTAACAGAAATACTCAGCTGCAGAGTTACACCTGTTATATCGCTCATCTCCATCTCTCTAGATTTAGGGCTGCCAATGCAATTGACACTGTTCTCATGCTCTCACGCCACACATCCCTTTTCTCACGCTGTAAAAACATTGTGGAGCAAAGAGGACACTGACAACTACGGACAGACAAGACAAAGCAGCCTGCATGATGCTGTGATTTATTCAGACCAATCAGGGGGAAAGCAGCAGCAGCACAGCCTCTCTCCCTAACTTTCTCTTTCATAATTTAATCTGTTAACATTTTCAATACATCTTGTCAACTTTAAATTGCCATTTTTAAGGTAACTGTTGAGACTTTATTTGAGATATTTCACTCAAAATGTTTTGTTTTTATCACTTACTTACCTTCATGCAGTTGCAAACCTGTATGACTTTCTTATTTCAGTGGATATCAAAAGGAGATATTAGGGAGTTTCAGTCACCATTCACTTACATTGAATGAAAAATAAGATGCAGTGACAGTGAATTGAGACTGAGAATAAACGTTTTGCTTAACATACAATTTTTTTGTTCCATGGTGATTTTTTGGATCGTTCAGTATACAAAAAATTGAAATAATATATTTTCAAGGACACTCAGTAGACAAAAAACGTCATGGTTACTGTTGTAACCTCTGTTCCCTGATGGAGGGACACAAGGGGTCTTTCTCGAGAGCTCACGTACCACTGAACTTGAGAAAAGGCCAATGAGAAATTGGCAGACAGAATTTGCATGTCCCGACCCCGGACATACGGTATAAAGGGAAGCGTCTGTCAGTCAGGTTTTTGCACAGAGGAGCCAAAAATAAGGTATGGCCAGTACAAAAACCTGACTGACAGACCTCTTGTGTCACTACATTCGACACAACGTCGAGTGAGTGACAGAAGGGGAACTCCAGACAACATGAGTTGTGGAAAATCAGTTGGGATATTGGAGCTTTTTATAGATTTACACCATGCATGCCATTGAAGAGATGGTAAGTCTATCCCTCACAGCCTCGTTCCCATTCCCATTAAAAATCAAACATGGTGCTACTGTGAATAAGGTCTATAGACCAATCCTCTTATTTACAAAAATGTCAGTGCATGTGCAGTAAGTGGTGGCAGAAAGCCCGCTGCTTGTTGTGTTAGATTTGATAGATTCAAAGATTAAACGAAATATGACACAAAACCATCATAAATGCAAACAGATTCTTAACGATACAATTACTATAATGAAATGAGTTGATAACAAACATGTGATCATGTTCGCTATAAATTTATGCTGCAAAGTTGAAATGATCTCCTCAGTCCAGTCAGCTCTGTTGATGATCTTGAAGCCACAGCAGTCAATTAGAGCCCTCGGAATGTTTTTTTTGCGCATGGTTTTTGCCACCACTTCCGTGTTTGACATAAGCAGTGACGTTGCCAAAGCATCGGTCTAATGTGTCATGTCTTGCTAGAAAGCAAGTGACTAAAGAGAAGGGTCCCAATATAGGCTATGTACTTTCGGCTGCATGCATTCTTAATGATTTAATTTTGAGTTTTAATATTGTATTAACTTAACACATAAATGCACAATAAAATATATATAAAAAAAACATGTCCAGAGATTTTCAAGTAGCCTCAGTGGTTTTATATTCACCAGCTAATGAATTAATGTATTTTTTAAAAAATTTGTGAAAGTGGTCTTAAATTGTTATTGTATTTGGCCTTAAAAAGATTTAAAAAGTCTTACATGACATTCCTCCGAACCTGCAGATACCCTGTTTTAGCAGCTCTACATGTTGTAGACCCTACCACAGAGGATAATCAGTACTGCCTTAGGAAGTTGCGTTATCTTATGGACCACCTCAAACAAAAATCTTTCAGCCCAACCAAAATCTCGCAATAGATGAACGCGTGGTCAAGTCTAAAGCTCGGTCAGGATTTAAACAATACATGAAGAGCAAGCCTACTCGATGGGGTTTTAAATGATGGGTAATTGCAACTTCAGACTCAGGGTATACTCTTGACTTTAATGTTTACACAGGTAGTCATGATGGGCGTGTCACTGACTTGGCCACCAAAGTAGTTGAATCATTACTACAGCCATTCAAAGACCAGGGCCACAATGTTTGGTTTGACAACTTTTACACATCTCCAGCCCTTATGGTTAAGTTGTTAGAAGAGTCCTCTAAGAGATGTTGGCTATGCTATCGGAAAAGTTGGACTGAAAATAAAACTAAAGTAGCTTGTTGCGCACCGGAATGTAATGGCAAAAGACTTTGCTTGGTTCGCGATAGGAACTGTTTTTAGTCTGAGTCTGGGCTGTGTTTACTGGTGTCATTGTCCTCCCCCTCCCCTCTGTTCTCCATCTCTTCTCTCCACAGGTATTGCAGTTGTTGAGTATTTATGAATTGATATATATATATATTCTGTTCCTGCACTCTTTATTAAACATGTATTTACTGTGGATAGTTCGAAAGTTTGATTTTGTATGTTTTGCTGTGTAATTCGTGTGCAATTCTAATGTTAAAATTAAATAAAGTGTGTATTTTATTGAACACATAAATATTGTATATTTCAGTGTTTGTGTCCTTCAATTTCAGATGCAATCTCAATTTATTATTAAAGGGGCTCAAAAAGAGTATTTGAGGAGTGGTCATGTGAAATGTATCTTAACATTCTAAATGTTTGTTTTATTCTGTTTTTCCACCAATAACTAGAATGGTTATAACTTTTAAACAGTAGATTATATTTCTAATCTGTCTGCTATTCTATATTGCCATAAGAAAATTATGTATATTTCATTCACTATAAGTTTCCCTCTATCTTGTAATTAAAATGGTTGGAAATGCAGTTGTCTGATGACCGGAGAAGATTTTTGTAAAAATTGCTGTGTGAAATCTTATTGATAAAGGATGATTAGCCTTAAATAATCATAAATATAATTATATAATTTGAAAGTCCTAGTTCTTCAATATGGTATATGCAGTTGTGATACAATAAGGTAGCTGGACTACGCCACCCAATTGAAGAGCTGGGACTCTATTAAATTAAATAACTTTAGCTTGCAATTTCTTTTAGTTTGGCGGGAGCAACACAACAGAATTACCCAAACAACTGTTTAAATATAAAAATTTATTTATTACAGTTTCTTATTTCAAGGATAAAAGGAAAGGGCACGCCATGCACTTGCGCCCTCTCAATTAAACTTTAAAAAAACTGAACAGTAGAAAAATACATTCGCAAATTCACTGGAAGTCCGTAGTTAGGCACCCACAATCCGTAAGAACCAAGTCCGTCTCGCACCGAACAGCGGCGTCTACACAGCAGCCCACCTGTCACCCACTCGTGCACATAAACACAACACTCACACAAACAGAAAAAAGAGCCGCCAGTATCTCCACAGTAGATAAACACAGCATAAACACAACAGACAACACCACGATAGAATAAATATTAATCATGCAACACTCAATTAGATCACTGCAGTTCGTGAATATGCATATACTGTAGATAACGGTGACGGTAGACAGACTGGAACTCTCCAATTTAGGTGAGACGAGGATCTTAATTCCGGATAAGGCAAGGCACACAATTTAACAGGGCGTCACTCACCGATAAACTGGGAGTAGACGAATCTAGCTCCCAGTCTTGTTGGACAATGCTCCACAACACCAGGACAGACGAAGCAGGGCTCCGGGCAGCACAGCAGAGAACAGTAGCGATCTGTAACGCAGCAGAGGTGGCAGCAGTCCAGCGCAGCAGAGAACAGCAGCAATTCCAGCACAGCAGAGGACGGCAGCAATTCCAGCACAGCAGAGAACGGCAGAAATCCAGCACAGCAAAGAACGGCAGAAATCCAGCACAGCAGAGAACGGCAGAAATCCAGCACAGCAGAGAACGGCAGAAATCCAGCACAGCAGAGAACGGCAGAAATCCAGCACAGCAGAGAACGGCAGAAATCCCAGCCCAGCAGAGAACAGACGAAAATACCAGCAGCCACCGGATTAACGGCAGGACCGTCACTTCAACACTTCAGCTTCAACGCGGGCAGACAATGGTCCATGCAACGGTCGGGCAATGAAATAAAATTAAAAAAAACAATCGCGACTACCATCCAGCAATAAAATGTGGAGAACAGAGCTGCACAACAGGGTTCACGGGTCACAGACACCCTGTTGTCAGTTCCTTCGCCTTTTTAAACCGTCTGTGATTTGACATGGGAATTACCAACAGCTGTCCATCTACTAATCAGCTGTAATCCGGGCTTCCGAAAAGTACAGGGGCGGTACTCCACACTCTAGACCATAATCAAGTGTCACAAAAATAAACGTGCATCATAAACAAAATCACAAAAAAACACCCAATCAAAAGAAAAAAAAGAAAAACAAACAGTGCCAAGTACACATGCAAAAACACACATAAAATAAAATAGACCATAGTCTCTCCATATGACATCCCCCCATTCTTTAACGTTGGCAGTCCCTGACACCCATAGGTATCCACATATCTAAGTGTCTCTATATCTCACCGGGGGCTGTCCCATATTGGAACGGACAGACCTCCTAGGGGCCACCTCATTACCTTGGTCATCTAGACCAAAAGGGTCCACCCATGGTATATACATCAGAGGTTGCAATGCACAAACAGGAGGTACTGGCAGCTCAGGATGCAATGCGAGGGCACCTTGGGGCGGATTGATGCAAGGTTTAAGAGAATTTCTATGCAGAAACCTCTCTTTCCCTGTACGCTCAGATAACACGATAGGTCAAACCCTCTTCATTCAACTGTTCCACTACTACATAAGGCTCTGGATCCCATTTACCGCAAAGCTTACCCCTTGCCCCATCTCGCCTATTCCTCCGCCACACACGTTCCCCAGGAGCTAAAGGAAGTGACTTGGCCTTGCGATCATATTGCTTCTTATACTGCTCTGCAGCCTGACCCATAGACTTGGATGCTAGTGAGTAGGCATATAACAGGTGTTGGTGGTGTTCACCCACCCAACTATCCCAGCTATATCGAGCGTTCTGATTCTCTACACCCAGGGCTATATCCACCGGCAATCTGACATGGCGCCCAAACATCAAATATGAAGGTGCATACCCTGTTGAGCTGTGTAAGGTTGCATTGTAAGCTTGAACAAGGGCAGGGAGATGTTCAGGCCAGCGACTTTGCTTTTCATCCTCTAAAGTCCGCAACATGCTCAGGAGGGTCTGGTTAAGGCGTTCACACATGCCGTTTCCCTGAGGGTGGTACGGAGTTGTTCTACTTTTCGAGATCCCATAAAGGCTACATAATTCGGCCACCAGCTGGGATTCGAAATTTGGGCCTTGGTCCGAATGAAACCTCATCAGACACCCAAAGGTCTGTATAACCGATTGCCACAGGACCCTAGCGGTAATCCTTGCTGTCTGATCTCTTGTGGGGACAGCCCAGGCATAACGGCTAAACATATCCGTCATCACTAGAATGTTTTGATATGGGTCCTGGGGACTTCCTAAAGAAAGGAAATCTAGCTCGATGACCTCAAGGGGAAAGGACACAGTAAAAGGCTTCAAGGGTGCTCTAGGCACAGCATCAATTTTTTTCATCTGACAACGGGGACACAAGGAGTGATATTGTTGGACCTGAGTCTGCATACCTGGCAAGAAGAAGTGTCGACGTAGACAACTGATGGTTCTCTCCACTCCCAAGTGTCCAACAGCATCATGATGTTTCTCCCACACCTCTTTGCGCTATTGAATAGGGCAGACAATCTGGAGGCGAGCTTCATGAGTATTATAGTCAGTAATCCGACGACACAGAACCCCATCCCACA
Organism: Xyrauchen texanus; assembly: GCF_025860055.1. Classification (NCBI taxonomy): domain Eukaryota; kingdom Metazoa; phylum Chordata; class Actinopteri; order Cypriniformes; family Catostomidae; genus Xyrauchen; species Xyrauchen texanus. Next base: position 30,859,301 of record NC_068282.1, read on the forward strand.
TCACCAGCCTTGTCCTCTGTTGCAACAGCTGTTTCACCCCGAGTGAAGCAGCTCGCCACTCTTGTCCTACTGGAAACTTCCCACTTTCCACATATCTCCGCACTTGGTCCAAGTCCTTGTCCTCAAGCTGCTTGGCTCGCCAGCCGTCCATCGACTGGCCTTCTGTCGATTGTGCATCCGCCACAGCCACCACGTTAATCACATCAATGCCTAAAGGGGTTTCAACAGGTACTCTGGAAAGGGCATCCGCATTAGCATTTTCCTTACCAGAACGATACTTCACCTGGTAGTCAAAGGCAGCCAATTGGGCTACCCACCTTTGTTCCGTGGCCCCCAGGTGAGAGGTCTGCAAATAAGCTACAGGATTATTGTCAATAAAAACAATCACCTTAGCCCCCATCAGGTAGTCTTTACATTTTTCTACGATGGCCCACTTTAACGCTAGCAATTTCAATTTGAAGGAGCTATAGTTGGCATCATTTTTCTCACTAGGATGCAGGCTCCTACTAGCATAGGCCACAACGCGCTCACGCCCATCCTGTAGCTGGGCTAAGACAGCTCCCAAACCAGCATGGCTCGCATCAGTGTATGACACAAAAGGTTCTGCATAATTGGCATAGGCTAAGATAGGGGCCTCGGTCAAAGCCGTTTTCAGGTGATCAAAAGCTCATTGACACTCGTCAGACCAAGAGATCTGCCGAGATCCTGTTCTTTTATCTGCAGGGGCTCCACTTAAGAGGGCATTCAAGGGGCGTGCTATCTTAGCAAAATTAACAATAAAGCGACGATAGTAACCTGCTAAGCCCAGGAAAGCACGTACCTCCTTAATTGTGGTCGGAGCCGGCCATTCAGTCACAGCAGTGACCTTCGTAGGGTCTGGTTTCACTCCCTCTCCAGTGACCACATGGCCCAGGAACCTAACTTCCCTCCATAGCAGCTGGCACTTATCCACCCTCAGCTTGAGTCCATGATGTTGCAGTCACTCAAAGACAGCCTCCAAGTGGCACAAATGGGAGGAAAAGTCTGGAGAATAGACAATGATATCATCCAAATAAACGAGTACAGAATCAACAATTTGGCACTGCTGCATAAGCCGCTGGAACGTCGCTGGCACATTGCAGAGGCCAAATGGCATCCTCTGAAACTCGTATAGGCCTAGTGGGGTGGTGAAGGCAGTCTTGGGTCGGTCTCGAGGGTCGATTCCAACCTGCCAATAACCACTGGCTAAGTCAAGCGTGGTAAACCAGGAAGCTTGGGTCAGGGAGGTCAGGGTCTCTTCTATACGGGGGAGCGGAAAGGCATCTTTATAAGTCAGGGAGTTCAACTTGCGATAGTCAACGCAAAAGCGCCAACTGCCATCTTTCTTGCGAACCATCAAAATAGGTGCAGCCCAAGGGCTGGAACTTGGCTGAATAACCTTCTTTTCCAACATATCGGCTAGTAGGGTGCGCATTTCTTGGTACATCATAGGTGGTAGGGGGCGGTATTTTTCTCTTACTGGGGGTGCATCATTCGTGTGGATTTGGTGTTGCACCACATCAGTATACCCGAAATCCTCCTCATGGAGGGCAAACACCCTGACCCACCTTTGTAGGAGAGCTTTAAAATCTTGCTTCTGTCGTTCAGTCAAGTCGTCTCTGTTTTGTAAATCTCTCAGCATCTCGACGGGTGGTTCCACCTGTTCTCCCTTTCCAGCCTCCACAATATCTACTGCAACAGTCCCATCGTCCTGCACAGTCAGGCTTAGATCTGTCTGGCCATGGAAGTCAGCACGGTCAACACGAAACACCTTCACCAGCTTCTGGTAGCGGCCTATAAAGACAGGACAAGAGGTCATATTTGTGATACGAATAGGGAGTTGGCCATGTTTGACAAATGCAACAGTCTTCGCCACAGAGAAAGCCCCCAGCTCAGGCAGTGCTTCAACCAGGCCACAGTAGTCCTGTCCCTTCAGACCCATCCGCGCACGGCCCCATACCACCACCTCGCTTCTGGCTGGAACGGTTAGGCCCCTGCGACTTGCTGGACGCACAAACCCCATGTATCCATCTTCTCCCCCAACTATAGCTGTTCGCTGACACACAGCAAACGCACCCGTCCAGGCTTTCCTTGTCCCTTGATCCTGGAAAAAGGTCTTCAGACCCTCTGGGCGAGTAAGCAGGTCATGCCAACAGGTTGTGATAACATTCATGCCAATCAGTAATGGGGCAGTTAGACAATGATCGGCTACAATAACAACCCCCCTCCCTGAAATATTAGCACCTCCTATCTCAAAATCCAACATCACATAGCCTTGATAAGGGATGGATAACCCATTAGCCGCTCTAAGTGTCAATTTGTTGGGGGCCACACCATGTGATAGGGCATCTGCTGGATAGTGTTGGTCGAATACACTCTGCCGCATCAATGTCACTTGTGAACCGGTGTCAATTAGTCCAATGAGGGGCACACCATTTACTTTAACCTCAACCTTAGGGCAGTCACCTACAAATACGCAAATTCCCTGCTACTTGGACCTCAGTAGCAGGGCAAACTAGTTTAAATCAGCATTGGACTCGGATGGGGGTCTACAGAATCTGGCAATATGTCCAGTGCGGCCACACTGGCGGCAGATAGGCTTACCGTCTGCAGCCCAGGTATTAGGTGTGTAAGACTGGAACCTCCTCCTGAGTGGCGGCTGATTAGGGAATTGTGAGGGTCGTGTAGGCTCACCTGCAGCGGGTTGTAACTGCCGGGTCATTTCTTGTCTTAATGCATTCATCTGCCCCCTCACCTCCTGGAGGAGCTCCCGCCGAAACTTCTCAGCCCAGTCATCCTTCCCTGTTACTGATATAAGAACAGAGGACTCACCTACAGCTTGTGCTACAGTTTCATGCCCAGCCCCAGGCCGCTGTTCACATTCCAGCAACAAGATCTCCTCCAATACAGTGTTGAAAGTGGCATCTGGATTACGGCGTGCATAGGTTCTGATGGTGCTCCTCAGTTCTGCGTTACGCAGTCCCATCAAGAGCTGGTCCAGCAGGTGACTTTCATCAAGAGGGCCATCTGGGTCTCGCTTCCTTAGTCTACAGAACAATTCCCGCAGCCTGAGAACATAAGCTCTTAGACTTTCACTGGCAATTTGTGTGCAGCTAAAAAATTGTAATCTCAAATTTGCCACAGGGACCTGATCTCCATACAGAGTGTCTAAATACCTCAAAATTTTTGCTACAGTATCATGGTCTGGATCCCCCAAAACACAAACCTCCCGCTTAGCTTCATCTGATAATGCCCCCAACACTATACTGACTTTTTGCTGTTCATTAAACTCCCGTGCCTGCAACAAACTCTGAATTTGTTCTTTCCACTCACCAAATTTTAAATCACCCCCCGCCCCTTTAAATTTAGGGATCCAAGTTGCACCCGCATAAATCAGCATCATCATCATATTCAAAACAACAACAACAAAAAAAATTATATATCTAAAAGTTATAAACAACTATGCAATTCAGATAACCTGTATGTGAAGCTCCAAACCAAATCCTGCCGACTACTGCCAAATGTGATACAATAAGGTAGCTGGACTACGCCACCCAATTGAAGAGCTGGGACTCTATTAAATTAAATAACTTTAGCTTGCAAGTTCTTTTAGTTTGGCGGGAGCAACACAACAGAATTACCCAAACAACTGTTTAAATATAAAAATTTATTTATTACAGTTTCTTATTTCAAGGATAAAAGGAAAGGGCACACCGTGCACTTGCGCCCTCTCAATTAAACTTTAAAAAAACTGAACAGCAGAAAAATACATTCGCAAATTCACTGGAAGTCCGTAGTTAGGCACCCACAATCCGTAAGCGGTTCCTCGAACCAAGTCCGTCTCGCACCGAACAGCGGCGTCTACACAGCAGCCCACCTGTCACCCACTCGTGCACATCAACACAACACTCACACAAACAGAAAAAAGAGCCGCCAGTATCTCCACAGTAGATAAACACAGCATAAACACAACAGACAACACCACGATAGAATAAATGTTAATCGTGCAACACTCAATTAGATCACTGCAGTTTGTGAATATGCATATAGATAACGGTGACGGTAGACAGACTGGAACTCTCCAATTTAGGTGAGACGAGGATCTTAATTCCGGACAAGGCAAGGCACACAATTTAACAGGGCGTCACTCACCGATAAACTGGGAGTAGACGAATCTAGCTCCCAGTCTTGTTGGACAATGCTCCACAACACCAGGACAGACGAAGCAGGGCTCCGGGCAGCACAGCAGAGAACAGTAGCGATCCGTAACGCAGCAGAGGCGGCAGCAATCCAGTGCAGCAGAGAACAGCAGCAATTCCAGCACAGCAGAGGACGGCAGCAATTCCAGCACAGCAGAGAACGGCAGAAATCCAGCACAGCAGAGAACGACAGAAATCCAGCACAGCAGAGAATGGCAGAAATTCAACACAGCAGAGAACGTCAGAAATCCAGCACAGCAGAAAACGGCAGAAATCCCAGCCCAGCAGAGAACAGACGAAAATACCAGCAGCCACCGGATTAACAGCAGGACCGTCACTTCAACACTTCAGCTTCAACGCGGGCAGACAATGGTCCATGCAACGGTCGGGCAATGAAATAAAATTAAAAAAAACAATCACGACTACCATCCAGCAATAAAATGTGGAGAACAGAGCTGCACAACAGGGTTCACGGGTCACAGACACCCTGTTGTCAGTTCCTTCGCCTTTTTAAACCATCTGTGATTTGACATGGCAATTACCAACAGCTGTCCATCTACTAATCAGCTGTAATCCGGGCTTCCGAAAAGTACAGGGGCGTTACCCCACACTCTAGATCATAATCAAGTGTCACAAAAATAAACGTGCATCATAAACAAAATCACAAAAAAACACCCAATCAAAAGAAAAAAAAAGAAAAACAAACAGTGCCAAGTATACATGCAAAAACACACATAAAATAAAATAGACCATAGTCTCTCCATATGACACAGTTCAGGTGTGTGATGTTATATGAATATGAATGTAATATTAATATTTATATGAATATTATATTCTGGCACAGAATGGAATTTTCAGAATTTTGGGCTCAGGCCTTAAAGGGTTAGAATATCCCACAGGCTCCACAACACATCAGATAGGACTGATGTGTTCAGAGCTGGGAAATAACAAGATAAAGCCAAGCGATCTTGGGGATCACACCTCTAACTCAGCTGGACAGGTCAAACTTCCCAAGCTGAGCCAACAGAAAGAATGAGCTCTCTGAAACTGTGTGTGGCTAAAGGATGTAATGTGTTGACTAGTGCTGAAAATGTTCTTCACACATTCAGATCTCCAGTGGCTGTTGTTGGTTTGCACTTTTGCATCTCTGTTCACCAGGGGTTTGACTACATTACATTATCACAATAGTATGTTCTTGAAGTTCCCAAGGAATATAAATAGGACTTTTAACTTTTTGTATGAACTTTTAACTGATATACGCATTTGCACTACACAGATTTTATCTAGCAAGAGAATATCTCTCTCCCTGCAACCAACGTTGAAGTGGCAAATCATAGTTCATGGCTAAGCCTGTTAGCTATTTAAAAATAAAGTGCCCCCAAAACTTCGTTTTCGATAGTAAATACATCAACATAGGACAGAAAATTGTGCTTTTAAGCCATTTCATGGGGTCTTTAAGTCTCAAGAGGACGTTATGAGAATATATTAATAATTATAATAGTAGATGGGAATATAGTCTTATAATAATAATTATTGTAATGAGACAAATATGTACTTCTGGTGTTTTTTCAGGCTATGTAGTACATATATACAGAGTGAGAACAAATGCTGAGTCATTCGCACACTGGTCCTGATTTTGTGTTTATGGAGACTTGGCTTTAATAGAGAACATATTCACCACTGGAATTTTCCATGGAATGCTCCATTTCTATGGATATTTGGCATTTGCCTAAACAGCACCTCCTCAAATAGTCGCACCACAACAGAGTCAAATTACCAGACAAAGTGTTTGACTGCATTCCATGTTTGACTTCACAGTGTCTATATAGCATATAATGAATATGTGAATATGGTTCCACATCAATGTAAATGGTTAAGGTGGAATACTATACTGGGGTATACTAAAGTATTTTACACTTGTGCTACATGCTACGTGAGATTCAACTGTCAAATTTATCCATTCATAACAGTGTCAGCATTATCAAATTGAATCCAAGTCCAAATTTATTCTTGACTATTCTTGACTATTCTATGAATATTCTTGTATAGTCAGAAATACCTTTGTGATTCTGCATTAATTAAGTTCTTCCGAACTTTCATCAATTATTTTAGATTTACAGCATTTATGGCAAGAATTAGGGTGTGTCCATAACAGGAACTTTAGTGTTTGTGTTTAACTGTCTTTTGTTTGCTGTGTGTCAGTCACCTGTGTTATGAGTCATGATAATTTTCAGAGGCAGAAAAATCCTTAAAACAATAGTGCACCATACGCTTTTCTTATGCAAGATTGGCCCTTGGTATGAAATATATATTGTTGTTCACACCATGGAAATTTGGTTATGGCACTTTGCAGGGCACAAAATAAGGCCTGAATCTCTAAAAACAAAATTATAATAATACATGCAAGTCCATTAAAATATGGTCTGTGAAAGGAGGTGGTTAACCTTCATGAGGTCAACCTCAGGAGGTCAAATTATATATGAGCTATTTTACTATTAATTTTATTTGATTTGTTTTTGTTTTTTCAGTCCTATAACTACATTTTGGGACAATAATTTGAAACCCTGATTTGTGTGATTTTGCATTTTACTGCTATTAACCTTGAATAAACATCAAAATTAAATTTTATTAAATTAAATAATAATAAAGGGCAAGCTAGTTTGGAACCACATGTTGGTTCTTACAACAAAAACATTGGTTCCCCTTCTGTCGCTCTATCCACGTTATGTCAGAGAAGCGACACTAGGGGTCTCTCTTGAGCGCCGATATCCACCTCTGATCTATGAAAAAAGGCCAATGAGAAGTTGGCAGCCGGTATTTGCATATCCCGCCCCCGGACATACGGGTATTGAAGCGGCGCAAATACGGGAGTTCATTCAGAAAATTTCTTCGGAGCCGATGGTCGTGTCTGCAGTTGCTGCGTGTTACACACCGAGTTCCTGTCATTCCTCTGCTGCATGATGTTGGATTCTACGGCGCACAACAGCGGCTTTATCTTGTTAGCACGGCTGTGCATTCCTGCCCCTGGGCGCTTCGACAGTTGCAGATTAAAAAGAACTCTCACGAGTCCTTTTTTTCATAAAAGAGTGATTTTATTTAAAAGAGTAATTTCCTCTAAAAGAGCAAAACACAGCGGCGTTGAATGTCCTTTTAAGGACGCGTCTTTATAAAGATGCCTTTCCGCCCCTGTGTTGTTCATGGATGCGGTAGAGTGCTCTCCGCTTCAGACGGCCACAGGCGTTGTCTCGTGTGTCTGGGTAGCGATCACACCGAGGCTGAGTTTGTGGATGGTTCATGTTCTCACTGCGAGAACATGACCATGACAACGTTGCGGTCGCGGCTCGCTTACAACCGTAGCCACTCCAGCCGCCCCCCGCGTTGTTCCTTCTTCCCATGGAATTGAGGACGATGCGGTTGGCGATGGAGGCGATTTGGGGATGGCAGCAGGTGCAGCTCTGCCGGGTACGCCCCCTTGGACCACCCGCACCCCGGCACGCTCGTTGACTCACGTCCGTGCTTGAGGCAACGGCGACTCGCCTTACAGCCAGTCCGCCTACCTGCGGACTGCACAAGTACGCATTTCCCCCAGTGAGCCTTCTTGCACAGGTGCTATGCAAGGTCAGGGAGGACGAAGAGCAAGTCATTCTGGTGGCCCCCTACTGGCCCACCCGGACTTGGTTCTCGGACCTCACACTCCTCGCAATAGCCCCTCCCTGGCGAATTCCCCAGAGGAAGGACCTTCTTTCTCAGGGACGGGGCACGCTCTGGCACCCGCACACAGACCTCTGGAACCTCCACGTCTGGCCCCTGGACAGGATGCAGAAGATCTAGCCGGCCTACCACCAACCGTCAAAGATACTATCAACCAAGCCAGAGCCCCCTCTACCAGGCATCTTTACGCCCTAAAGTGGCGTCTTTTCGCAAACTGGTGTTCTTCCCGGGCTGAAGACCCACAGAAGTGCGCGGTTAGGTCAGTGCTTGTGCTTCTACAGGAGAGGAGGCTGTCCCCCTCCACCCTCAAGGTGTATGTCGCCGCCATCACGGCTCACCACGACACGATAGACGGCAAGTCTCTTGGTAAGCACGACTTAATTGTTAGGTTCCTCAAAGGTGCCCGGAGGCTAACTCCCTCCCGGCCTAACCTGACTATTCTTGACTATTCTATGAATATTCTTGTATAGTCATAAATACCTTTGTGATTCTGCATTAATTAAGTTCTTCCGAACTTTCATCAATTATTTTAGATTTACAGCATTTATGGCAAGAATTAGGGTGTGTCCATAACAGGAACTTTAGTGTTTGTGTTTAACTGTCTTTTGTTTGCTGTGTGATCAGTCACCTGTGTTATGAGTCATGATCTAGCCGGCCTACCACCAACCGTCAAAGATACTATCAACCAAGCCAGAGCCCCCTCTACCAGGCATCTTTACGCCCTAAAGTGGCATCTGTTCGCAAACTGGTGTTCTTCCCGGGCTGAAGACCCACAGACGTGCGCGGTTAGGTCAGTGCTCGTGTTTCTACAGGAGAGGAGGCTGTCCCCCTCCACCCTCAAGGTGTATGTCGCCGCCATCACGGCTCACCATGACACGATAGACGGCAAGTCTCTTGGTAAGCACGACTTAATTGTTAGGTTCCTCAAAGGTGCCCGGAGGCTAACTCCCTCCCGGCCTAACCTGTTCCCCTCCTGGGATCTCTCGATCGTCCTCACGGGCCTCCAGAGACCCCCCTTTGAGCCGCTAGATTCCCTCTCTCTCAAGACTGCCCTGCTGATCGCGCTCGCCTCAATCAAGAGGGTCGGGGACCTGCCAGCGTTCTCTGTTAGTGACACTTGCCTGGAGTTTGGTCCGGCAGTCACATACGTGATCCTAAGACCGCGACCGGGCTATGTGCCCAAGGTTCCTACCACACCCTTCAGAGATCAGGTAGAGAACCTGCAGGCGCTGCCCCGGGAGGAGGCAGACCCAACCCTTTCGTTGCTGTGTCCAGTGCGTGCTTTGCGTATCTATCTGGACCGCACGCAGAGCACCAGACGCTCTGAGCAGCTCTTTGTCTGCTTCGGGGGACAGCGGAAAGGGAACGCTGTCTCCAGAGGTTTTACAATCTCCGAGTCGAGTCAGTATCGTCCCGTGTTTTCTCAGGTCCGAGCCCGTAGAACTCAGTAACACGCTGATGATCTGGCCGGGTGAATCACTTGCGCCTAGCGCCCTTTCCCACAGCCGAGGTAAAATAGTGTGCCTCTGTTCCCAGGAGACCCCATCTTCGGGTCGCTGGTTCACTCCTCCCTAGCCCTTTTGGGTCCGCAGTTCAGCGGAGGAACTCGCTGACCCAAGCCACTACGGGTACCCAAACTACCCTGTACTGGAATAGGTGCTCCGCAGGTAAGGCCTCCTGCTCGGACTCCCCCTGTGTGTAATTATGCGGTACTGTCCCCTCACGAGCGGACTCCCGTGTCTCGCTTAGGCAGTTACAGCTGCCTCGGTCACCGTGCTGTATGCTTCCCCCCTCTACGAGGCTGGATCTACCACCGCACCAACTTTTCCACATAGGTCCTAACAGGCCATTTGATGTATTTGCCACTCTTTGCCTCCCCTGCAGGGTAGGTGTGGCCTCCGCAGGTTCTTCTCCCCCTGAAAGAAGGGCTAAGACCCCCTTCCCTCAATGCGTGTAAGGGCCCCGGCCGTAGTTGCTCTATGCGAGAAACATAGAGAGAAAAGAGGCCCAGCCAGGCTGGCCCGTTCCCAGGTTGGCGGCCATCACCTTGTTCCCCCCTCTAGGGTAACCAGAAGGACTCTGATGGCTTTAATGGGGCATTGGGGAAGGGTACGTGCAGTCTGATACAGTTGGTCACCTTTGCACGTAGGAATACCTGCTCGCTCCTGTATCAGCAGTTCACGTACACGGCTCAGCGCATGGCACTTTTATAAATGGACCCCTAGTGTCGCTTCTCTGACACTACGTGGAGAGAGCGAAAGAAGGGGAACGTCTAGGTTATGTATGTAACCTCCATTCCCCGATGGAGGGAACGAGACGTTGTGTCTTCCCCGCCACGTCGCTGAGCCTAGCCACTGTTGTGACCGGACCATTTCCGGCTCCTCAGAAAAATCCTGAATGAACTCCCGTATTTGCGCCGCTTAAATACCCATATGTCCGGGGGCGGGATATGCAAATACCGTCTGCCAACTTCTCATTAGCCTTTTTTCATAGATCAGAGGTGGATATCGGCGCTCAAGAGAGACCCCTAGTGTCGCTTCTCTGACACAACGTCTCGTTCCCTCCATCGGGGAATGGAGGTTACATACGTAACCTAGACGATTTGTACCTCTAAGGCTTTGAAAATTTAATGGGACACCTAACTGTAGCATGATTGTGAACAGGTTTTACAAATGTGCTTAATTTGTGGTTTAATGTATTTATTAATTTGTAATAGTTAAGATGTTTTTCAACAAATGTACAGTATGAAAATGTATAATAATTAGGGCTGTCAATCGCGTAAAAATGTTAATCGAATGAATTACATGATGTCCCGATTAATTAATCGTGATTAATCACATATACAAATATTTGATGAGAAAGCCCCTCGTATAACAATAATTCAGTATATAATGATGAAATATTTACACATAGTTATCTTTAAATATAAAAACAATTTTATATATATATATATATATATATATATATATATATATATATATTAGGGCAGATTTAACGCGTTAATAACATGCGATTAATTTTACAAAATATAACACGTAAAAAAAATTACGGAACTAATCGCAATGTTTCCTGAGAAATGAAAGCTTGTAGTACCACCTATTTACTCCAGAGGGCAGTAAGTGAAATTTCAGCTGTGTGAGCAACACACAGTTTATTACAGTGAACAAAACATTAACAACCCTTCAACGGACACACAACACAGACATGCATTATGTTCTTGCATTCAAAACACTTGAAGGAGCGCAAATGCGAACCAAGGGATCTCAAGATGTGTTTAAAGATTGAGTATTAAACTATATTCAACTTGACACAGTGACCTAAACGTTTTACTTTTATGACGCAAAACACCTGAGATGCGACACAAGCATGTCTGACGCAGGTAGTATATCTGTCTTTATATCACAAATATTTAATTAGGTTAAGGAGGTGTCCTTTAAACTGTTAAACCGCTTTTACCCAGACAATCTTTATTTAAGAAACATGCTCCCTGAAATAGATCCACTTTGCTCCTTCTGTAATGCTGTAGATTAATCTGCCCCTCACCTTTTTTGGGAATGTGTCCACACTGTAGTATTTTGGAGAAAATTTTGTTTGTTTGTACGTACCTCTATTTTAACTAGTTTTTCTTTGCTTTATAAAGACGTTTTATTTGGTTTTCACAGTTTTGATATCTTAAGTTAATATTTTCTGATTAATCTGTTTATTAAAGTTTTTTTATACATAAGTGTAAATTAATTTCACCTTCTGTCACTCACTCAAATCAAATCAAATCAATCAAATCAAATCACTTTATTGTCACACTACCATGTGCACAAGTGCAACAATAGGTGAAATTCTTGTGTGCAGTTCCGAGCAACATAGCAGTCATGACAGTGACGAGACATATACCAATTACAGTAAACAACATACTTACACAACACAATTTACATATCAAATGTACACATACTTACACAACACAATATAATATACAATGTACAGTAAACAATACACAAAATATAGAATACACAATATACAATACAATAAGTAAAGAGTATATGAAATATATATACAGTCAGGTCCATAAATATTGGGACATCGACACAATTCTAATCTTTTTGGCTCTATACACCACCACAATGGATTTGAAATGAAACGAACAAGATGTGCTTTAACTGCAGACATTCAGCTTTAATTTGAGGGTGTTGAAGCTGTGATGATGACCGCTGTGAATTCCCTCGGTAGCCAGAATGGTCGACACAGAAGCATGAGATATTCTAGATCAGGAGAGCAGAAAGACAATATGAAATGTGCGTTCCTCTGATCACACCATGATTTGTTGAGTCGAGTCTGGAATCTCTGCAGACATCCAGGTTTCTGTAAGACAGATAACACAGCAATCTCTCGTCTCTCATTGGAAAGAGTTCCGCGCTCTCAGCTCGCAGAGCTTGTTGTCCAGAGACTGAACATTTGCAAGTAGTATACTGGGTAGCGGGGGTCGATTTGCACGACGTCTTACTCTGATGAGGATGCCGGCTCTTTTTCCCCTATTCCTTCTGTGTTAACGCGGCCGAGCAGCCCAGACAAAGGGCTCCGCCGGCGTATTTGTAAACAGCGGGTCGGCATTGAGGAATTTGAAGTCCGGTTTTCGATGTGTAATTGTAGAACCAATGTCCAAAAGCGTTTGTCTGTCGTAAACAATAAGGCAGACAACATCCAAGACAAAAAAAACAAAGAACTGTAAACAAAACAAACAATAAACCGCAGTGTTGTATCAAAGCTCGCAACGCAGCAGCCATACTCGGCACCATCTTGAGTCACTCGACGTTGTGTCGAATGGAGTGACACAATGGGTCTTCCTTGGATGCCGAATCGTACCTCTGAACCTGAGATAAGGGCAATGTCAAGTTGGCAGACAGAATTTGCATGCCCCGGACATACGGGTATAAATGAATGGCAGTCAGAATTTTTCTTCAGAGCCGAATGATTGTGCAGCAAGCAGCTGAGTTCACTCCTGTTCTACTCACCTCTATCAGCGAGAAGCATTGCTGTTGGATCTGCACGGCGCATTTTTAGCTGGCGTCTCTCTCTCTGCACGCTGTGCAGTTCACGCCCCTGGGTGCTTCGACAGCGCTTTTTCCACTCACAAAAAGAGCAATACACAGCGGCGTTGAACATCCTTTTCAGGATGCGTCTTTTTCAAGATGCCTTTCCGCCCCGTGTTGTTCCTGGATGCGGTCAATTTCTCTCCAAGAACGATGGCCACAGACGCTGCCTCGTGAAAAAAGCTCCGAAGCGATCCTGAGATGGGCAACCAAGGAAGTCGGATGTTCGCTCCGCAATTACGCATTTTCCCCCAGTGAGCCATCTTGCATTGGTGCTGTGCAAGATCACGGAGGACGAGGAACAGGTCATCCTGGTGGCCCCCTACTGGCCCACACGCACCTGGTTCTCAGATCTCATGCTCCTCGTGACAGCCCCTCCCTGGAAAAATCTGTCCCCCTCCACCTTGAAGGTGTATGAAGCTGCTATCGCAGCCCACCACGACACAGTAGATGGCAAGTCCCTTGGTAAGCACGACTTGATTATCAGGTTCCTGAAAGAATAGTCCTGAATAGGGCCCCAGTAGGGGACTCCATAGTGATGCTGGGTGACTTCAACGCACACGTGGGAAATGACAGGGACACCTGGAAAGGCGTGATTGGGAGGAACGGCCTCCCTGATCTGAACTCAAGTGGATGTTTGTTATTAGACTTCTGTGCTAGTCATGGATTATCTACAGGTGAAACTCGAAAAATTAGAATATCGTGCAAAAGTTCATTAATTTCAGTAATTCAACTTAAAAGGTGAAACTAATATATTATATAGACTCATTACAAGCAAAGTAAGATATTTCAAGCCTTTATTTGATATAATTTTGATGATTATGGCTTACAGCTTATGAAAACCCCAAATTCAGAATCTCAGAAAATTAGAATATTGTGAAAAGGTTCAGTATTGTAGGCTCAAAGTGTCACACTCTAATCAGCTAATTAATCCAAAACACCTGCAAAGGGTTCCTGAGCCTTTAAATGGTCTCTCAGTCTGGTTCAGTTGAATTCACAATCATGGGGAAGACTGCTGACCTGACAGTTGTGCAGAAAACCATCATTGACACCCTCCACAAGGAGGGAAAGCCTCAAAAGGTAATTGCAAAAGAAGTTGGATGTTCTCAAAGTGCTGTATCAAAGCACATTAATAGAAAGTTAAGTGGAAGGGAAAAGTGTGGAAGAAAAAGGTGCACAAGCAGCAGGGATGACCGTAGCCTGGAGAGGATTGTCAGGAAAAGGCCATTCAAATGTGTGGGGAGCTTCACAAGGAGTGGACTGAGGCTGGAGTTACTGCATCAAGAGCCACCACACACAGACGGGTCCTGGACATGGGCTTCAAATGTCAAACGTCTTACCTGGGCTAAAGAAAAAAAGAACTGGTCTGTTGCTCAGTGGTCCAAAGTCCTCTTTTCTGATGAGAGCAAATTTTGCATCTCATTTGGAAACCAAGGTCCCAGAGTCTGGAGGAAGAATGGAGAGGCACACAATCCAAGATGCTTGAAGTCCAGTGTGAAGTTTCCACAGTCTGTGTTGGTTTGGGGAGCCATGTCATTGGCTGGTGTTGGTCCACTGCGCTTTATTAAGTCCAGAGTCAACGCAGCCGTCTACCGGGACATTTTAGAGCACTTCATGCTTCCTTCAGCAGACAAGCTTTATGGAGATGCTGACTTCATTTTCCAGCAGGACTTGGCACCTGCCCACACTGCCAAAAGTACCAAAACCTGGTTCAATGACCATGGTATTACTGTGCTTGATTGGCCAGCAAACTCGCCTGACCTGAACCCCATAGAGAATCTATGGGGCATTGCCAAGAGAAAGATGAGAGACATGAGACCAAACAATGCAGAAGAGCTGAAGGCCGCTATTGAAGCATCTTGGTCTTCCATAACACCTCAGCAGTGCCACAGGCTGATAGCATCCATGCCACGCCGCATTGAGGCAGTAATTAATGCAAAAGGGGCCCAAACCAAGTACTGAGTACATATGCATGATTATACTTTTAAGAGGGCCGACATTTCTGTATTTAAAATCCTTTTTTTATTGATTTCATGTAATATTCTAATTTTCTGAGATTCTGAATTTGGGGTTTTCATAAGCTGTAAGCCATAATCATCAAAATTATATCAAATAAAGGCTTGAAATATCTTACTTTGCTTGTAATGAGTCTATATAATATATTAGTTTCACCTTTTAAGTTGAATTACTGAAATTAATGAACTTTTGTACGATATTCTAATTTTTCGAGTTTCACCTGTATAACAAACACCATGTTCGAACATAAGGATGCTCATTAGTGTACGTGGTACCAGAGCACCCTAGGCCGAAGGTCGATGATCGATTTTGTAATCGTGTCGTTGGATCTGAGGCCATATGTTTTGGACACTCGGGTGAAGAGAGGGGCAGAGCTGTCAACCGACCACCATCTGGTGGTGAGTTGGGTCAGGGGGTGGGGAAGGACTCTGGACAGACCTGGGAAGCCCAAGCGAGTAGTGCGGGTGAACTGGGAACGTTTGGAGGAGGTCCCTGTCCGCGAGATCTTCAACTCACACCTCCGGCAGAGCTTTTCAGGCATCCCTGCGGAGGTTGGGGACATTGAACCGGAGTGGGCAATGTTCAAAGCTTCCATTGCCGAAGCCGCGGTGGAGAGCTGCGGCCTCAAGGTTTTAGGTGCCGCAAGGGGTGGTAACCCTCGAACACCGTGGTGGACACTGGTGGTCAGGGAAGCCGTCCGACTGAAGAAAGAGGCCTTCCGGGATTTGTTGTACCGGAGGTCTCCAGAGGCAGTTGCAAGGTACCGACAGGCCCGAAGGGCTGTGGCCTCGGCCGTGAGGGAAGCATAGCAGTGGGTGTGGGAAAAGTTCGGAGAAGCCATGGAGAAGGACTTTCGGTCCGCACCAAAGTGCTTCTGGAAAACCGTCCGCCACCTTAGGAGGGGGAAACAGGGAACCATCCAAGCAGTATACAGCAAAGATGGGACGCTGTTGACCTCAACCGAGGAGGTTATTGGGCGGTGGAAGGAACACTTTGAAGAACTCCTATATCCCAACACACCCTCTATGGTAGAGGCAGAGCCGGAGGCTGATGGGGGATCAGATTCTATTTCCCTGGGGGAGGTCACTGAGGTAGTCAAACAACTCCGCAGTGGCAAAGCCCCGGGGATTGATGAGATCCGACCAGAAATGCTGAAATCTTTGGATGTGGAGGGGGTGTTATGGATGACACGCCTCTTCAACATTGCGTGGAAATCTGGGACAGTGCCTAAGGATTGGCAGGGTGGTGGTTCCCCTCTTCAAAAAGGGGGATCAGAGAGTGTGTGCCAACTACAGGGGTATCACAATTCTCAGCCTCCTTGGTAAAGTTTACTCCAAGGTGCTGGAGAGGAGGGTTCGGCCAATTGTCGAACCTCAGATTGAAGAGGAACAATGCGGTTTTCGTCCTGGCCGTGGAACGACAGACCAGATCTTTACTCTCGCAAGGATACTGGAGGGGGCCTGGGAGTATGCCCATCCGGTCTACATGTGTTTTGTGGATCTGGAGAAGGCGTATGACCGGGTCCCCCGGGAGAGACTGTGGGAGGTGCTGCGGGAGTACGGGGTGGGGGGGTCCGTTTTTAGGGTGATCCAATCCCTGTACGTCCAAAGCGAGAGCTGTGTCCGGGTCCTCGGCACGAAGTCGAGTTCATTCCATGTGGGGGTTGGTCTCCACCAAAGCTGCGCTTTGTCACCAATCCTGTTTGTGATATTCATGGACAGGATATCGAGGCGTAGTCGGGGTGGGGAAGGTGTGCGGTTCGGTGAGCTGGAGATCTCATCGCTGCTTTTTGCAGATGATGTTGTCTTCATGTCATCATCGGTCTGTGACCTTCAGCTCTCACTGGATCGCTTGGCAGTAGAGTGTGAAGCAGCTGGGATGAGGATTAGCACCTCTAAATCTGAGGCCATGGTTTTCAGCAGGAAACTGATGGAGTGCGTACTCCAGGTAGGGAATGAGGTTTTGCCCCAAGTGAAGGAGTTACCTCAAGTACCTCGGGGTCTTGTTCACGAGTGAGGGGACAATGGAGCGGGAGGTTGGCCGGAGAATCGGGGCAGTGGGGCGGTATTGCACTCGCTCTATCGCACCGTTGTCACGAAAAGAGAGCTTAGCCGAAAGGCAAAGCTCTCGATCTACCGGTCAATCTTTGTTCCTACCCTCACCTATGGTCATGAAGGCTGGGTCATGACCGAAAGAACTAGGTCGCGAGTACAAGCGGCCGAAATGGGCTTCCTCAGAAGGGTGGCGGGCTTCTCCCTTAGAGATAGGGTGAGGAGCTCAGTCATCCGTGAGGAGCTCGGAGTAGAGCCACTGCTCCTTTGCGTCGAAAGGAGTCAGTTGAGGTGGTTTGGGCATCTGGTAAGGATGCCCCTTGGCCGCCTCCCTAGGGAGGTGTTTCAGGCACGTCCAGCTGGGAGGAGGCCTCGGGGAAGACCGAGGACTAGGTGGAGAGATTACATCTCCACACTGGCCTGGGAACGCCTCAGGGTCCCCCAGTCAGAGCTGGTTAATGTGGCTCGGGATAGGGAAGTTTGGGGCCCCCTGCTGGAGCAGCTGCCCCCGCAACCCGACTTTGGATAAGCGGTTGAAGATGGATGGATGGATGGATGGCCTCTCAGAGTTGCTTGAAATTGTTTTTTGAGCCACCGCGTTGGTGCGCCTCCTAGTCTCCCCATTGATGTTCTTTCCAGAGCCGCACGAGCAGTTTGTTATGACTTGTCACTCTCCCTATTCAGTCCAGGTCATTAGCGCTGCCGCCTTATTAGCATTCGACTGGCTCATGACAGTGGATCTGAAAGTCACTTACTTGTACATATAGCCCCTCACCACACACCATTCTTAAGATTCACCTTCAAGGGTGCTGCGTTTTTGTTCAAGGTCCTTCCCTCCCACCTGACAATTGCTCCTCTCACAATTAACAAATGTGTCGAAGCGGCACTGGCTCCATGAAGGCTGAGAAGTGTCTGCATATTAAACTACCTCGATGATTGGCAGCTGTTAGCATAACTGGGGAGATGGATTGCATGCACAGGGATCTGTTGCATACACACTTGGAGCATTTGTCAAGTCAATTCATTTTTATTTGTACAGCTTTTAACAACACACATCATTTCAAATCAGCATTGCAGAAAAGTATGCTTTAACAGAAAAATAAGATGTAATATCTGTAATATCTTAAGTCATAATTAGAAGAGTGTTGTGCTGGGCCAAGTAGCCAGACTCAAAGTGGTCATGTCAGATGTGTCCAGCTCGGGCTGAGGTACCCAGTGTGAAGTTGTCCGGCTATTGGCACTTGGATGTGTGCATGAGCCATGCTGCACTTAATTCACCTAGAACTGCTTTCAGTCCGATTGGCTCTGGAAGCCTTTCGGGCAGACATACCAGGTTTTCACTCTCTGGTCCATATGAACAGCACCACAGTTGTGGTTTTCATAAATTGGCAAGTGGTAATACATTCTCGCTGTTTTGGCTCTGGCGCATTGTGTTCTACTCTGGAGCTAGATAATATTCTTGCATATACATTGTGGCAGAGCAGAACTGCGCACTGCCCCTTTAAGGATCCACCACCACAAACTAAAATGGCTGCTTGTTAGTGTACCAGGTGTCACCAATAAAGGCAATTATAAAAATAACCAGGAAGTTGGTTGTTGAGGTCACAACAAAAACAGAAAAAGAGGTTTAAGACTGGAGTGAGGTGAAGTTAAGGTGTGCAAGCTGAGTGGAGAGAGAAAGTTTGTTTTTGTGTACAGCGATGTGGAATAGAGACGCGATCGGAGAAGAGAGGCCAGAACAACGAGGGGACTAATTGACAAGTGTTTATCATCAGAGAGTGGGGCTTGGTCTTTCATCACCGTTGACTGCACTTTGCATGAAAGTGGAGTGGCATGAGTTCAAGCGCCGAAGAGCTCCATGGTCAAGGTGTGACGGTGAAAATTCAAGGTCTAAAGAGGACGCGCCAGGAAATAGGATACCTAGATTTCTTCTGACCTACCTTTTAATCCCGTTTGTTGGACTCTCGCTCTGCGTCCTGCAGTATTGCCCACAGTCATCATTCAGGTACATTACAAACTCTCCGTGAACCAGCGTGCACCATTCACAAACACTCTTACTTCCTGAACTCTCTAATCATACATTTACACACACTTTAATAATAATTGTGGGGTTGTATTTATATTGTTATGTTTTCTGTTGGGTTTTATGTATTTGACTATTGATGGTATTTTGTTTGAGTCTTTGACTCCTTGCCTTTTGTTTACTGTTTTCTTTATTTAAATACACTTATGCTTTGTTACACTATTTGGTTATTGTTTTATTTCATGTAATTGGTGGCTTTTAGAGCTATCTGGGGCGAGATATCCATTTTGACAGGCCTAAACCTGTCTGGCACCCGAATTTTGTTATTTAAAATTTAGTACAGGGGCCGCCACCGTTACAACATGCAATCCACATTACCAGTCACCTGAACCTCTGGCATCAGGGAGTAAGACCAGGGGAATTTCTTTCTCATCAGATAGTTTAGAAGATTTGGGAGGTATTTTGGGAACCTATTTTGAGGTTGACATTTACATTTATGCATTTGGCAGACGCTTTTACCCAAAGCGACTTACAGTGCACTTATTACAGGGACAATCCCCCCCAGAGCAACCTGGAGTTAAGTGCCTTGCTCAAGGGTCCAACAGTGGTATCTTGGTGCTGCTGGGGCTTGAACCCCCAACCTTCTGGTTAGTAACCCTGAGCCTCAACCACTGAGCCACCACTGCCCAAACAGGCTCCACTGGGTGGGAATGCCCTAGCTCACAAATGGCCAGCGAACACAAGCATGCAATCCCTCCTGTCCTCCATGGAGCATTCCCTTAAGGAAAGATCTGCTCTTGCAAGCTCAAGGCATGTTGTGGCCTCCCCAGCCAGAGTTATGGAGACTCCATTTCTTGCCCTTTAATGAGTCACTTCAGACACTCAGGTTGTCTCAGTCAGTGCTCGACATGATATTACATGCCAAAGCTCTCTCAACAACGCAGCTCTGACAGTGCTAATTGTTTAGCATGCTAACTGTTGGGCTTTCTGTCTTAAAAGGCTATTTGATCACAATGTATCCATAGGGCAACATTAGCTAAGAATGCTAATTGGTTGGCATGCTATTCAGTTAGCATGATAATCAGTTAGCATGCTATCCGATGCATTTATAAGGCTATTTGATCACAATGCTATCCGTAGGCAACCTTAACTTAGCATGCTAATCAGCTAGCATACTATTCAGTTAGCATGTTAACTAGGACATTTTAAGGCTATTTGAACACCATGATATCTATAGGTAAAATTAGCTAAGCATGCTAATCAGCTAGCATGCTAACCAATGCATTTGTATGCTTGCTTTTTGGCATTGTTTAAGTATATCAACTGTGTGGCCAAGTGTTTGCATTGGACCATTGCTCAAAATTATGTAAGTTTGAGTCTGTGTGACAGGGCGGAGGGCGGGGCCGGGTCGTAATTATACACCCCCGGTCCCTTATCAGGCTAATTAAGCCTCCAAGAGGGATAAAGGCTGACTGCGGAAGGTGGTGAGACGAGAGCGAGATAGTTTACGGTCAGCTGACCGTCGTTTGTGTCTTTTGATTTAGTTCTTTATTAAACTATTATTTATATTGTCAAGCTGGTTCTCGTCTCCTCCTTGCCCATCTGAACCCCTTTACAGTCTGCTTAAGAATGTTTTTAAAAATTGAACTTCTGATGACCTTTGAGTTTTGCTTTAATACAGTGGTGCCAAATTCCTGCTTAAGTTCAAACCACTTTGACGTATAAAAAACATTATCTCAGAAATTATTGTGTAAATTAATTATTGTGTGTTAACTTGGAATGCAAATACAAAGTTGACTCTGTTGTTGTGCTAATTTCTCAGCATGTTATGTCCCATCGGTGACTGTCACTGTTGTGCATCTGTGGTACAGTGGACAGTCAATTATTGGCATTGTTGAAATGAAAGTTGAAGGTTCAAATCCATCCTTGGGTGACTTGAAATATTGTGTACGTTTGTTTTTTTTGCTGTTTTTTTGTCATTTGATATCTATATATTCTTTGGGTTGTGCTTAGTGTTGTTTAGTAGTTGCCATGCTGGTGTTTGGCACCGTAATTGCTCCTTGCTGTATTTAACTTGTGTAAAACTGTCTAATAAGCTGGAAAATATACAGTCAGACAGTCATTATCGCAAAATAAACCCCTTCAGAAGTATCACATTGGGGCACATCTCATCCTGTGTGGGTTTATTTAGCTATAATGATGAGATGACTAAATTAAACCACACTTATTCTTTTCCATTCAAATTTGCACTAAGCAAAACAATAGTTCCAACCAGAATATTTTATTTTATGGAAAATGAAATTAAGTGATATCATAACATTTACATAGCCATTGGTGGTCTTGAGAACTGTTCACATTGTACAGTACACATTTGCACATTGTGAGGTGGAGCTCATTGTGTTAAAAAGGATCTCTGTGTTCTATAATCTCTGTGTTTATCTACAATTTCTTTTTTTGCAGGGGCTTCTGTAGAGCCTTTGTACAAGTGTGACTCTCTTGTTCAGGCTGTTCTGGGAAATTCTATAGTCAGAAAGATGGGGGAAGGAGGTTGAGATGAAGGTCAAAGTTTATTGGGGCAGTGTTTAATTCACCAGAAGATTTTTAGGACAAGTAATGTACTAATGTCATAAATGTCTTGATGTCATAACTAAGTAAAGAGCAACCATAGATTTACAGGAATGCAGAGCATACTAATTGAACATTAATTATACCTGATAAATCCTGGAAAGGATCCCACCTAAACAGGATAATCCTCATCCTTCATGGTAGTTATCATACCAGACATTAATATCTGCTAAAGATGCGAATGCAAAAACAAGGGAAAAGAGGAAAAAGGGAAAACAAGTTTCAAAAAGAGAAAACATATTTTGAATAGTTTAGGCCTACATAGAATTAGGATGATTACGATGGTATACCGTTCTTTCAAAAATGATTTCACAATTTATACATGTTTCAACCAAATACAAATACTAATACAAATAGAAAATCAGGCATGTTTTGTTTTTGTTCATGTCTTTTATACTCATATAATCAAAGACATGTGAATGTTTGGCGACAGGAAATACTATCCAATGAAAGGTTTTATCCTTTTACTTTACCCAGTACACATATCATGTTTTTGACAGGAAGTGATGGCAGATATAGAGCCCTGCACACTTGTATTGCAATTATTGATTTTAACTATGTCATCTGAAAGATATCACACGACAGAGCAGAATCACACTAATTTGAGTTCTCGGTTCCTGCTTGACATAGTGTTGACATAGACATCATAATGTTACACAACTCCACCCAAATGTAGCCCCTTTGGGCTGAACAAAGGAATGACATGCGGGAGGGGGGGTGGGTCTTGTGAAGAATACTTTTGTTCTGGGTTCGTGCTATTTGACACCTGTGTAGAGGGATCTTTTAACACAGGAATCAGGGATAGTGGGTGTTTGGATTTTGCTGGGGGAAAACAGGTAAGACTCTCCATACCCATATCCATGTTTACACACAGTGGTCCTGAGTAAGTGTCTTTTACAAACTGCAGACCAGACACTCCAGCTTGGCCTTAGTGGGACTCTGTTATGTACCAGGAGTTATCAAAATGTACTGGCTGTTACAACCACTTTCTAAGGTTGAGGTGTTACATAATTAGAGATTTATGAACACAAGTTTTCTGTCTTTCTTTTTTTCCTTTTTTCTTTTTTCTTTTCTTTTTTTTAACACAAGGAAGCAAATTGACATCAGGGTTGGGCAAGGCCAAAACGATAAACAAACCAACTACTTATACCAAAACAACTTAATAGCCTTTCTAAAGAAACATTTAACATAAATACAGAGGTCTTACCTCCCTCCCAAACTAAACCAATAAATAGGAGTAAAATAAAATGGCACCCAACCCCCTATGCCTTTTGGGATAAAGAAAATGGATCTTATATATGTAATAATATTTACAATAGGTATGCAGTGAAACCATTATCTGTGTCTGTAGCTATGGCAAAATTATCTTTATCGGATATATCCAGGGGCTTAAATTGGAATTAAATTAATTCCAATTTAATTTAATAAACTATGCCACTCCCCTTTTCTCCCAATTATGCATGCCCAATTCCCAATGTGCTTTTAAGTCCTTGTGGTCTTGTAGTGATTTGCCTCAATCCGGGTGGCAGAGGAAGAATCCCAGCTGCCTCTGCATCTGAGACAGTCAACCTGCGGATCTTATCATGTGGCTTGTTGAGCGCATTGCCATGGAGACATGGCATGTATGGAGGCTTCAAGCCATCCACGCTCAACTCACCATGTGCCCCACCGAGAAAAAACACATTATAGGGACCACGAGGAGGTAACCCCATGTGACTCTACCCTCCATAGCAACTGGGCCAATTTGGTTGCTTAGGAGACCTGGCTGGAGTCATTCAGCACGCCTTGGGATTCGAACTAGCGTCTGTACCACTGAGCTACCCATGTTCTCACATATCTTGCAATTAAGGTTTTAAACAGTAACATGGACATTTCAAAAGGAGGAACATGTATATGATGTGGTATCTTATTTAATGTTACTCTTCATAAGATGGGTGTAATCATGCAGGGTCTGTTAAAGCGCTCGCGATCAATTACTGTCAATTACCAGCAGGAAGGTATGGAGTAGTGTGAGACTTTTCAACCAAATAGAGGCTACAGAGCTGCTGGGTCACAGAGAACTCAAAGTTGCAGCTCTTGTAGGAATGGATACAACCGGGAAACCCAAACTTATAAAACCAATCCACTACCTGAGTTTGGGCCACAGTCTTTGCTTTTTTTTCTCTTGTAGGGACATCAAGGGTGTAATTGGTGAAGACATCCATCCATAACAACGCTGCTGCACCAAATCAGTGGTATGCTCAATTCCCTGGTGCCCGTGCTCTTGGTGTAGTTATATCAAGACTTCACGATGCAAGACCAAAGAAAGGATCAACTGAAAATCTTCCTCACCCCTGTAAGGGTTGAAAATGCGGTGAAAGAGCACCCACTCTCTCTCGAACAAATGGTCCCACTGGCAAAGCAAAACCATAACAGCCATGGACAGCTGTCAATGCTCCTCTGATCTAGGGGGTGTCCTCCACTTCCAGAACACCAAAATCTCTCAAGCTGTGGTCACCGCTTTGCCTAGTACTGGGGTAGAAATGAGGTGTTTTCAGAAAGTGGATCCGGTTTGATCCGCTTCCTGAAAATGCATCATATCCACCCCAGATAAAAGCACCCAGCTCCTAAAAAGAAATGAAAAAGAAAACAAAGACAATATTATCATTCTGTTAAAATATATTGATATGACAAATTGACACAAAGATGAGAAACCCTTGAAACTGAGTAAGAAACAAATCAGAGCCCTGCACACCACGCGAAAAAACTCAGGCAAAAAAATTAATAAAAAAACAAATGTGTGCATATATAAAGCATACAGATAAATAAATACATAGAATACAAAGAAATAAAATCTACATGATTTGACAAATTTGGTCACCAAAACAAACAAAAATGTGATTATAATGTGGGTTACCCCAAACAGTTTCAAACAAGAAAATCAAATAAACAGAAACAAAATTATATTACACACTACACCGGTAAATAAACACACTTGCTGGGGATGAACAGGCAATGTTCGGCAATGCACAGAGGGGGAAGAGGGGCAGAGTTGACAGCAACATATGCCCAGGTGGCAGAAAACAGCGCTTAATAGACCAGCTGCAATGCTGATAGGCCATCAATGAATAATATCATTAACTACAGACTAAAAAAGTGAGGATCCAACCTACCCTGCTACACGTACATGTGTCTGCAAACCTATGGGGCAATAAACTAAATCCTGGGTTATCTAGTTTCATGTTTCACACTGTTCATATTTTAACAAGGGTTAATAATTATGGAGTGTATATTTATACAAAGTGCAAATAGACCATCTTGTTGGCAAAGGCTATTTACACTAGCTCTGACCACCATTGCTGAGACCAAGCCCAAGACATTTCTTTGTGCTCAACTGCCGGTCAAATTAAGGTTGTGAATGAAGGAATATTTGAATTTTTTGTGATGGGATAGAGACGTTGAAATGGTTAACGGTTTAGATATTTAGTGGGTTAAGAGAACAGATTTGGAATTTGCACTCCAATAGTCTGGTGGAAACACAGTAGTTTAATGACACACTGTGCCCTTACATACTGCTGCAGTAGCTCATGGTGTTACAACGATGTGAACATATTTTGTCATGCTTACAATCTTGGTTCAAATCTCGCCATTTGTCCCACTTTTTACCATGTCTGTTTGCTATTAACAGTTTTTATCGATTCCATACATAAATCATACAAATATTATATATAATACAGAATCAATTATATGCATTAACCCCCCCCCCCCCACCCCCCCCCCTCCCCGACACAAACACACTCTACAATGGTCACCAACAATTCGAACATAACAAAATTATAATAATAAATTATTTAAACATTAACAAAATGTATACTTTCAAACAACCCCCCCAAGATGAGTTCAAAAGTCTAAACATTTCTGCAAGACCAAGACCTCTACACATCCTGTGAAGCATCACTGTTACTCAAGGGGGCTTACATGCTTTTGATTCACCATGATCAAGGACCAAGTCCATCAAAAGATTAAAGTCTCCTCCCAATACTACATCATGGTGACAGCGGCCTGCAACATACCTTCAAGATCCACAAAAAAACCCTGATAATCAGCATTAGATGCATGAATATTAGCCAATATTAGATTTTGCCCCTGAATTTCTGCTAAAACTATAATGACTCTTCATAATTTATCATTAATCTGTATGAGACATTTTAATTGTAGATGTTTACTTATCAGTGTAATGACTCCCCTGCACTTACTTGAGCCAGCACTAAAGAAAACATGTCCATATCTTCCCAAATTTTCAGCTTCCTTTAGAGGATTCAACAATAAGGAAGTGGGAAGCGGGGTGGCAGTCCAGGTAAATCAAGCTTTAATGGTTTTCCCAGTCTAACAGAGAGTCTTTGGCTTCAGTAGCTTTGCAGCATTTAGCTTCACGGAATGTCAGATCTGTGTGACTGGGACTCTCTCTCCCTCACTGGTGTTCTCTGAGGCTTTTGAAGCCCATCTCCGTTGTCACTAACGAGACACAGGTGTTACATATCATTAATCACCAGGTGATGGCCCTTACCACTTCGTCTCTCCCCAGTGACAGACACATGACCATGTCCTGCTGCACATACCCCCCCATTCCTGGAGAGGAAATCAGCCACATCCATCTGTGGCCCCGGCCTGTGTACCACCTTGAATTTGTAGGGCTAAAGTGCCAGGTACCAACGAGTGATCCGTGCGTTGGTATCCTTCATATGGTGGAGCCACTGAAGCAGGGCATGATCCAAGTGGAGGATAAAGGCCCACCCCAGCAGGTAATAGTGGAGGGTTAGAACCACCCACTTGATGGCAAGATACCCTTTTTCGATCTTGCTGTACTTAGTCTCTCTCAAAGAGAGCTTACAACTAATGTACAGCACAGGGTGCTCCGCCCCCTCCACCTCCTGCAACAGCACAGCCCCCAACAACCTCTCTGATGCATCTGTCTGTAAAATAAAGGGGAGAGAGAAGTTTAGAGCATGTATGAGCATAGGAGTGCAGAGGATCTCATCCATTAGACACTGGAACGTGGTGGGAGCCCCAAACAAACCGAACAGAAGAGTGATGGATTGGTGTAATCTGAACGGTGTGGAGTAAAGGGGATCTGCCAATATCTGTCAATATCCCTTAGTTAAATCCAGTGTTGAATAAAATTGAGCCTCACCCAACCGATCAAGCAGTTCGTCAATTCGAGGCATTGGGTATGCATCAAATTTAGACAACGCGTTGACTTTCCGGTAATAAACACAGAACAGGACTGACCCATCACTCTTTAGTACAAGAACAACCTGGCTAGTCCAATCACTGTGCAGCTCTTCTATTAACCCCATTTCAAGCATTGCTCCTAATTCGTCCCGAATCACCTTTATCTTGTTCTTGGGTACGCGGTATGGCCGACTACACAAAACCACTCCCGGTGGGGTCTCGATATGGTGCTCTATGAGGTTAGTCTGACCTGGAAGAGGAGAGAATATGTCCACAAACTCTTTTTGCAACCTGGCCACCTATGTGAGCTGGGACAGTGAGCGGTGGTCTCCACAAAGAACCGGGGTGAATGGATTGACTTTGAACTTCACCTCTGGCCTGAGTTCTGCTCTCTCCAGAATTACCTTGATGTGCCCTGCCTGTATCCATTCGTTTAACTTTATAATCGAGGTTCCCGACTCGCTGTGTAACCTCAAAGGGTCCTTGCCACTTGGCGAGTAATTTCGAGCTTGATGTGGGGAGTAATACAAGTACTATGTCTCCTGGTTTAAATTCCAGTAGCTGGGCACCCCTATTATAGAGCCGGCTTTGTGTCTCTTGAGCTTGGAGCAAATTCTGTTGTGACAACTGACCTACCGTGTGCAGCTTTTCTCGAAGATCAATGACATACTGAAATAAATTTTTGCTCTGGGAAGGTCCTTCCACTCATGCCTCCCATATGATGTCAAGCACCCCATGGGGCCGGCGTCCATACAGGAGCTTGAAGGGGAAAAATCCAGTGGAGGCTTGCAGGATCTCCATGACCGCAAATAATAGGGGTTCCAGCCGTTTGACCCAATTTCTAGCGTCCTCGTGTATGAACTTACGAATCATGTTTTTCAGGATGCGAGTAAACCGTTCTACCAGCCCATCAGTTTGTGGATGATAAATGCTGGTGCAGATCGATTTAATCCCCAGCAATTCATAAAGTTTGCGTATTGTTTTTAACATAAAATTTGTACCTTGGTTGGTGAGGATTGCTTTCGGAATCTCCACCTGGGAGATAATTTTGAAGAGTGCCTCCGCAACACTGCACGCTGAGATGTTGCGTAAATGCACTACTTCCGGATATCGCGTTGCATAATATACAAGGACTAATACAAACCGATACCTGCATGCTGACTGTTCTAATGGCCAGATGAGGTCCATACCAATTCTTTCGAAGGGGGTCTTGATTAATGTAATGGGTGCAATGTGCTCTTGGAGTGGCCGTGGATTCACCAGCTGACATTCGCGGCATGCCGCTCACCATCTGCGTACATCCCCATGAATACCTGGCTAATAAAAGTGGGCCATTAAATTGAGCATTGTAATTTCTTGCCCTAAGTGACCGGCCATAGGATTGTGGCGAGCCGCCTGGAAAAGTGTTTCCAGACTCTTCATGACTAACAACTGGGTTGTATTTTCATGGGTTTGAGTGTGTTACATCACTCGATACAACTGGTCCCTAATAATTAAAAAATACGGATATTTGAGGGCGACGTCAGGCTGGAGTTGCTGGCTTGGTCAAAGGCGTGCCTAAGGGTTTCATCACGCGACTGCTCTTGAGGGAAGTATCCCTCCTGGAATTCACTAAGGGTGGTGCAGACGGCCACAGCTCTGCCTCCCCAGCCATCGTGTCAGACATCATACATTGAGTTTTTGGTTTGCAGGACCCATCCACACACAACACTTTTAATAATCCTTTAAACCCTGGCCAATTGGTTCCCAGAATCAGTGGATGGGTGAGGTGGGAATTAACCGTGGCCTCCACTCTATGCTTTACTCCCTGAAATTGAATGACTGTAGTCACTATCAGATATTTGTGAACATCCCCGTGCACACACCTCACCATCACCAAAATTGTGTTTTGTACCCAAAGCCCCATCATGAACCAAGCCATGGTGGATCAAGGATTGATTACAGCCCGAATCCACCTGGGCTTGGTACGTATTGCCCTTAATTTTTACCTGTATCCTGTATGTTCCTGCTCTACCGGAGGCAGACTGTGGCATGTCAGGGACCCGAATCCACGTCTCCACCTCCAGTCCGGCCCAGGCTTCCCATGGCAGCAGAGACATCAACCTGGGAAGGACGACGGAGAAGGGTCGGGGAGGGGGCCGGCGCATCATGCAGCCTGTGAAGGTGGGGCGGCGGGTATAGGGTGAGAGAGAGGAGAGGGAGGGGCAAGATGGGGAGGAGAAGCAAGAGAGAGAGAGATCTGGACTTCCGGGTAGGCTGCCATATAGGCTTTGTCCAGTTGGATGGCGACGTGGGCCAATGGCACCGGACACATTCTGCTGGTCCTTGAGGCAGGCAAAAGATTAGCTGCTCCAGCACCATCAGGTCGATAAAATCCTCCATGCCGTGTCCTTCCTCGGCCAGCACTTATCTTTGGCAGGCATCATGGAGCTGCTGGGCAAACGCGAACAGAAGGCTGGCATCGCTCAAGGTCAGGAAGCAGAAATGCTGATGGTGTTGTTCGGGTTCCAGCCAACCCATTGCAGGACAGCGGTCTTCAGCTTGATGTAGACCAGGCAGTCCTCAGCTGGTAGTTGCTGCGCCACAAGCTATGCCTCCCCGGAAAGCAGCGTCAGCAGTTGGAGGGCCCATTGGGTTTGCGGCCAGCCGGAGGCGGTGGCTGACTGCTTAAAGAGACTCCGGTTCACCTCTGGCTCGTCCTGGGGGCCCATCTTTAGGAGCAGCAGCTGTGGCTTCATCACTGCTTCCAGGGCCACGGTGGAGGAACCGCCTGGAGCTAACCAGCTCCGCAAGTCCTGCCGATCCTCGGCTTGGGCTTTGAGGAAGTCCTGGAGGCGCTGTACTGGTGGGGAGGGCTTGGTGGTTGGTCTCCTTAATGCTCTCTAGGGCACGGATGACTTCGTTCAGCGGTGAGGTGTCCATGGTGACCAGTCTTCTGCTGGGTGGAAGTCCAGGTAAATCAAGCTGTAATGTTTTTTCCCAGTCTAACAGGCAGTCTTTGGCTTTTCAGCTTCACAGCAGGGCATTTACTCTTCAGCTTTACAACAGGTATCTACTTTAGCTTTAGTCATAAGAGACAACATAAACTCATAAATATTTAAGTTCATAGGCTTTGCAGCGTTTAGCTTCATGGAATGTCAGGTCTGTGTGACTGGGATTCTCTCTCCCTCACTGGCATTCTCAGCAGCCTTTTCAATTCCATCTCCATAGTTAATGTAAGGAGACACAGGTGTTAAGCATCATTAATCACCAGTTGATGGCCCTTACTGCTCATCACAGAGTTCCGCTCCACAAAATCGCCAAGCAAATCAGCTTTTTGTCTTCCATCTTCTGAAATATGCCACGATAACATGGAATAGTCACTTTATTACACCAGTTATCATGTCACTGTTCGACACTTTACAGGTTTCCTGCAGGCAAAGAATGTAAACAGGGCGTGAAGGTCATTCAGCATCTGAACAAAGTGCATGAATATTAAATGAGGTATGTGAGGTATGTTTTCTATGTGAAAAATCAACAGGTTCAGGTATTTAAAAAGGTCTGCACTTCATAGAGTAACTTATAAAGTTACGCACAATGTACGTCACCATGGTGCTTATTGGACTGTCAAGGCCTGTTAGTAGACAAGACTTTTTTCCAAAAAAGCATTGTGATGATTGGTGAACAGCTGAAGTGGACTGGCATTTCTAAGTATGATGGACATTGTGTCCTGTTTTATCCTCCAAGTAAACTGCTTTTTCAGCTGCGAACAGCCTTGATATTGGCATACCAAAGGTACCAAAACATGGCTTTTGTTATTATTTGTTTTAGCTTACATTAGATGCTCACATGCACAGATTAGATGTCTTTCAGATGTTTAAAGGGATAGTTCACCCAAAAATCTAAATTACATCACAATTTCCTCATCCTCATGTTGTTTCATGTTGATGACATAATTTTTTATTGGACTAAAAACTTGTGTTGTGAAAATGACAGCACACTGCCCTTATTTTCCTCACAACCTCCTTTTTATTCACATCAAATTAAATATGCCATCTCCCCTTACTATGTTTAATGTGCTCTTTGTGGGATGTGTAAATAGGCAACAGGTCTGAACAGGTTAAACATGGTGATTCATTTGTTTGTTAAAGGACATTACCAGGATCCAATGCGGATCACGCTATATGCATTTTTGTTGACCTATAGACTGACTACAATGGCTTTCCCTACTGCATAACAGAGGCGGCGGCAGCCGATTTTGCCGGGGCTTCAGCCCCGAATGCTTTGAGTGTAGCCCCGAATGAATTTTGAAAAGTTGACTGACAAATATGAAACCGGACAAAAGCCTATGTAAACCCCCGAAATCATAAGTTGCCTTATTTCATTGTGTTTTGGCTTTGCACATACTGCATACAGCCTGTAAAAATAGACAATAGGCATAATCTAGCCTATAGAATAAGTTTCTTTGCTGTCGGTAGCCTATGGGCGACTCCGTTTCTTCCTATCTGTTGAATATGCAGCAGGTAGGGGAGGAGCTGACATCAACTTACGTTACTTAGTGGCGAGTTAACAGCAGTTAGCAGGAAAGACAGCAAAAATGAAGCAAATGAGGCTTTGGGGATTTTTCCGAAAGCAGTCAGTGGGTAAGAATTCACATTTGTTTTTGTCCTTAAAGTCTAAAGATCATCATCTGGCTGGCTTTCACCCACAGTAGGCTAAACCTCAAGACGTCCACTACCGACAGATATTACATGTTGTAGCCTCTAGCCTCGTGGTTAGCGCATCTGCCTCTCAGGCTGGAGACTGCTATTCGAGTCCCGTTCGAAGGATACTTTTCTTGTTTATCAGGTGTTGTTTTCTCTAAGGATAACCAATAAGCATTAGCACATAATGTATGTGTGACTTGTTTTGTGATATTAGTTTGTAGTAAATATACACTTTGATTTGATTAAATGGTTTTGTAGCGGGTAGCAAAGATGTGCCAGAATCAGGCATGGAAACTGGTAACAATTAATCAGTCACTTTACTTTAGAGAAAGTTAAAAGTGAAACATTGTTTATCCTAATGAAAGGATTTTGACAGATAAACATGGAGAATTATATACAGTTCGATGCCATGGTGTGTCAATGAACTTAGACTAAAGTCATTCATGTATTGCTTTAACTTAGGATCTTATACATCATTTTGACTATTTATGTCAAAAAATATAAAAAAATTTACTTCACTTTACTCACCATAATATAACTCTTTTGTGATGACTTTATGTTAATGTACATGAAAATTTAAGAATCATGATAGATCTTAGGGCAAGCCCACTGATCTGCTCTTCCCAATACATTTTCTTCAATGGTATTGGTCTACAATTTGAAATATGTAGCACTTGATGAATTAGTTGTTTGAAGCTGATTTGCAATAAGTTATGTGCTGTATCTGTTCTTTTGCATCACAGATGATTCAGGGAGGAGAGAGGATGAGTTAGTCGAGGATAGTACTAGAGTGGAAGATTTAGGAACTGTAGAAACAGGCCCAGCCAGAGCAAAACTCAAAGAATACCCTCTCACCAGCTTTGGACTACAGGGAAGTGGTTGCTAGTGTGAAAATAAAATGGTCTGGGCTAAGCCCCGGATGTCCTTCAATGCTGGAAACGCCTCTGCTGCATAACCTCCCAATTATGTACGATTAGCACTGATGTGATCACTGGTAGCTTTTTCAATGAGAACCTGATATACTATGTGCAGCTTTCCATAAATGATGATTCCTGAAATATTTGCTAATTTTTATTTAGGTTGTTCAACCAAGCAGATGACCAGGTCATTGTCAGTGGGGGAATGTGTGTTTGACCCAGATTTATTACATAATTGTCAACTCCCCACCCCCATTTACCACCTTTGCTGCACAAAACATACATTGTCTTGGCTTTATTCAGCTACCATGCCTTGATCCTCCATCACATTCTGCATTTTTAACCTCTTTCTTAGCTCCAAAACTAACATTCTCTCCATCTTGTTATGTTTACAGTTTTACATCTATTACTACTTTTACCATCATCATGTCCTAAAAGAATTGCCTGCATTTTGTGTTTGTATGTGATCGTGCACTGCTCTCAAAGTAAATGGTATGGGACCTGTAGGCAGAAGAGTGTAACTTAATTTCCGCCACATGGTTCTCACTGATGCTGCATGTGATTTGCACATGACGCAAACAGCGTGTGTGCGTGTGCGTGTGTGTGCGTGTGTGTGTGCGCAAGGGAACACAATATTTCATCATCACACATTAGTGCTCTGTGCCATAACGCTGAATCCCACAACCCAGGGAGAAGATGCAAAAAATGTTGCAGGGTTGAAGATGCACTCAAATGGTTCAGTACTGCCGCCCATCTCTGAGATCAGAATTTGAATAAGCCTTAGGGGGGAGACCGGGGAGTGTTGTAACACTGGGTTAGTTGTAACACTGTCAGTTTGACCAATCAGAAAAGAGCTGCGATGATGTCATCAATATCGTAGACTCCAATTTCCTTTTTGAGCTCACATGAGAAGTTGCATGTCTCTGTTAGAAACACTGAGAATTTTATAACCAAAAAAACAGATTTTCAGGTAAAAAAGTATTTTTTTTTTTATCAAGATTATTTTTTGCCTAGCTTTCATTCTATTGTAGATACAATGTTGCAACTTATCACCTAAAGTAGCCCTTTCTCTAGTTTAATTTAATGCTTTGCATTCATGCTAACTTTAAACCCACATACCGTAAACAGTTAGCTATGTACCCTGCTAGTTGTTGTGGGGATTGTTGTAACAGTTCATGAAAAATGTTACAACCATCCCCTTATGATGACTTTGTACTTTGTTTTTTGTACTTTAGTATTTTTCAACTTTTTTCTAGCATGCCTAGGCAGTGGAAGCGTAAGACAGACAGGGGTGTCCCTGCAGACATTTTGAGAAAGGCTGCAATTGAAGTCAGGCAGGGAAAATCTGTGAGATCAGTCGCCAAGACCCATTCCATCTGTCACGTCACATTGTACAGATATTGTAAAGCCGCAAAGAAGCTAAGAGAGGAGGGTTCAAGTGAGAAGCCCCATGTAGGCTACCGTAGTAGTCAGAAAGTCTTCAGTGAGGCACAGGAGGAATTCTTGACAGAGTATTTGACGGAAGCAGCTGATCTGTTCTATGGGTTAACCCCTCGAGAGGTAACCATGAGAGAGGCATAATTAAAAAAAAATGGGGCACTCATATGTTTAAGGAAAATATTTCACGCCACAATTATTATCTCCATTATGAAGAGCTTTTCAGCTACAATTAGTGTGGCTTGTTTATTACTTATTGCTCCAAGGGGTCATACAACATTCATGGATATAACATGTTTACTGATCACTTGCTTTTAGGTGAGGAAGTTTGCATACCAGTTGGCAGTGGACAATCACTGTAAACACCCCCAGTCATGGGTGGAGAAAACCATGGCAGGAATTGACTGGTTTTCAGGCTTCATGAAATGCCATCCAAATCTGTCCATCAGAGCTGCACAGCCAACTAGTTTGTCACGGGCCACAAGTTTCAATCATACAAATGTGGAGAGATTCTTCAAGAAACTTGGAGGTGTGATTGAGAAGCACAGCTTTACTGGAAATTATATTTGGAATGTGGATGAGATGGGTATCACAACTGTCCAGACTCCTGACCGTGTAATCGCACGGCGCGGTGTTAAGCAAGTTGGTGCAATGACATCAGGAGAAAGGGGTGTCCTGGTATCTGTAGCTTGTGCTGTGAATGCACTAGGAAATGTCATTCCTCCAGCCTTTGTCTTCCCACGTAAAATATATAAAGACCACTTCTTAAACGATGGACCACCAGGTAGCGTTGGGTGTGGTAATGGATCTGGATGGATGCAGGAGGTGGATTTCCTCATCTTCCTGGATCACTTTGTTAAGCATACAAAGGTCAGTCCTGAGAGGAAGGTGCTACTGTTGTTGGACAACCACAGTTCTCATCTTTCAGTGAAGGCAGTCACTTACTGCAAAGAAAATGGGATAGTGCTCCTTTCATTCCCACCCCACTGTTCTCATAAGCTACAGCCCCTTGATCGTAGCGTCTACGGTCCATTCAAGAAGTTAATCAACACAGCAAGTGATGCATGGATGAGAATGTTTTTGCAGGATTCAATGACAATCTATGACATCCCAAGCCTGGTCAGGATTGCATTCCCCAATGCTGCTACACCAAGCAACGTACAAGCTGGTTTTAGATGTACAGGCATCTGGCCTTTCAATCCAGACATTTTCCAGGAGTCTGACTATGCACCATCTCAGGTCACAGATCGCCCTGAACCATCTGCCCCTCTGGCCTCCATCTCAGCTGACCAGCCAGCCCAAGCCTCCACCTCAGCTGATCAGCCAGCTCAAGCCTCCACCTCAGCTGATCAGCCAGCTCAAGCCTCCACCTCAGCTGATCAGCCAGCACAAGCCTCCACATCAGCTGATCAGCCAGCACAAGCCTCCACCTCAGCTAAGGCAGCCCAAGCCTTTTTCCCAATTGACCAGGCAGGTCAAGCCTTTTCTCAGTCTCAGCCAGACCTCTCAACTCAAGCTGCTCAAAAAGGTTTCAGTCCTTCTGCTCTCCATCCATTTCCCAAAGCAGGACCAAGGAAGATTGCCAGTGGGAAGAGAAAGAAGAGGCAATCAGAAATTCTGACAGATACACCTGTGAAACAGGCACTTGAAGAGGAAGCAAAGAAGAGGACCATTAAAAAAAAGTGTAAAAAAAGTATAACCCTGCCATCTGGAATGGGTCAAAAGAAGAAAGCAAAGCAAACAAGCAAAAGGCCCAAGCCCAATGATAAAGAGGATTCTGAAACCTCAGATGATGAGAATATCTGCATTTGAATGGAACACTTTGCAAACTCAAGGCCAAAAGAAATGTGGGTCATGTGTGTACACTGTCAATTCTGGGCCCACAAAGCCTGCACTCCAGGGGCAGCCATCTACATTTGCCACAACTGTGACAGTGATTGAACCTGTGACGCATGAACATTCTATAATACAGTCCACACACACACACACACACGCACAAACACTCACTCACTCACACACTCACACACACGCTCACTCACTCACACACACACTCACTCACACAAACACACATGGAAATAGTTTTTCAGATAATGTTAAGTTTTGAAAAAATAAGAGATTTTTTTGTTCACTTTAAATTGTTCAGATAATTCTTCTTCTTTGTTCTTCATTAAAGTTCTTGTATAAATATATTCTTGTATAGTGTGAATCTTATTTTAGCAAATTACCTCTCATTGTTACATCCATCCCCAGCTAGTGTTACAACTGACCCCAGTTGTGGGGCAGGTTGTAATAACGGAACTCTTTGTATTTTACACTAACTCACATAATATATGATTGAGTAATAGATGTTCAAGTGGGTTATATTTGTAGAAGACAGATATGGGTAGTATGTATCAAAATTTGAAAGACCAAGCACAAACAACCACTGAGATACTGACGCTCAAA
The DNA here is from genome assembly GCF_025860055.1 of Xyrauchen texanus. Lineage (NCBI taxonomy): Eukaryota > Metazoa > Chordata > Actinopteri > Cypriniformes > Catostomidae > Xyrauchen > Xyrauchen texanus. The sequence continues at coordinate 30,895,720 of NC_068282.1, forward strand.
CAAAAGGTGTTACTTTCATCCCCGGTCTCCGTATCCTATTAGTCTTGATATTCATTCAGAGAATGAAACACTGAACGCTGATTGGAGAGATTTATCTGGACTGTTCTGGTCCAGGCCTGAGGCCTTCACTGCTCATGCTGAACTAAGACACACTCTCAGCCATTATGTAATATCTCCACAAGATAAACATGGCTACATCCACCTCCAGCCTGCCTGATTTAAAGGGGTCATGACATGGTTTTTTTTATTGTATTATTATGTTCCCTTAGGTGCAATTATAGTATTAATATATTTTTTTTTAAGAAAAACTTTTAAAATCTAGTGATTTATGACCTTTTCCCACCCTGTTTCTCATCCTCTGATTCAAACAGTCTGTTTTGGGGGCGTTTTCCATTTAAGACTTCAGTGTTAACGCCCACTGTTATGATTGGCTAACGTCAGTGCCTATGTATCAATTATTGACGCCCCAGCCAGAACAATATGCAAGTAAACTAAGTAAAAACACTGTGATTATTCATAATGAATGAAATTGCGCTTTAAAAAGTAGTTTAAAGTTTAAAATAGATTACTTACAGTTTGCGTCGTCGTTGTTCCCAGAATAGTCGGCACGGACTTATCTTTGAGCAACAGTTTTCTGGCAAAGCCAGCATCATATTGAGATTTGTTCTCAAAACAGTCATCCTTAAAATGTACAGAACAAACGCTTAAGTTAACACTGCCGTGACTGGGTCGATCCGCAAAAAATAAACTGCATCCATTTTTCCCTGACGCCTGGATCTTTCGGCAGCTTATTCAGAGGTTTTGTTTGACCACAGCCAGGAACAGCACATCTGTGTGGCATCGTAATTTTCCTGTGCACAAGTAGTCTCTGTCAGAGCTCGCTGTCCATCGACTGAACACTTGTGAGGCGACGGCGATACTGAAATGAGCGTAGTTGTCTTGGCGCTTATAGCGTAGTTATGTTGTGCTGGAGGCGGTCATATGCAAACGCTGTTACGTCACTTCTAACCGACACGTCACTTCTAACCATGAATCCAGAACGAGCTGTATTTTGAGCTTGATTAAATAAATGATTCGTTTAGAATGGGGAGGACGTCTTAAAATATTAAACTTGCAGGACGTTTTAATGATACAAAGACCTCTTATATACCAAAAGATCAAGGCAAATTTGGTTTCTCATGTCATGACCCCTTTAAGACTGTTCTTTCAAAAGATTTAAACACTAACTGCAGTATTAATTTTTGACAGTCACTGTGAATAATTTCGCTCTGGCCAGTCTAATAAACAATCTGCATAAATTTCAGTCTTAAGAATAAGACTGTACCCAGTACAGATATTCACCACAACTCCTGTAAAATGTAATGGAAATTGAACTAATCATATATATATATATATATATATATATATATATATATATATATATATATATATATATATATATATATATATATTAATATTGTGCATATCCATCTTTGAGAAATGTAGAGTTCAAAAAGTAAAATCAATTACTGAATTTTTATGTGGCTGCTAGTTTTCTGCATTGTGAGCACTTTGGTGAGCACTTGATGCACTTTGGTGAGCACTTGAATAGTGTGCAGCTGTGTATTTTCACAAACATGTGGCTTTTGGACACTTGGTTTGTGTTTTTAGTCACCTTAAATCAGGGATTAGAAATGAATTAAAAAAAAATCATTTTGGTTCATCCTTATCAGAAACTGTACTTTGTACCTTATCAGAAACGGGAGTCAGCGCCCACACTTCATTCGTGGAGCTCTCGCATGGATCTGGCTGAGGAGCGAGAGACGGGTTTGTCCCTTTCGCTCGCTCTCTCCTCAGATCCAGCCGGTCCTTTCCGTGGTCTCGAAGCGTGCTACGGTGCCTCTTCGGTTCATGAGGAGGACCGTGACTCATTTGGTTCAGTGGAGATAGAGCTATCCACCTCCGGGCATTCCGGGTTTGATAATAAATCAACAGAGGAATTGCTCGACGTGGTTACTCATGCTGTGGCCAAGCTTAAAATAGACTGGCCACGACAACAAGAGACCCCCAAACGCTCCAAATTGGAGGATAGATTTTTGTCTGGTGGCCGGGGGAAGGGAACGCCTCATCAGTCCCTTCCCTTCTTTAATGACCTCCATGACGAGCTTTCTCGTTCATGGAGGAGACCGTCTAGGTTACGTATGTAACCTCCGTTCCCTGATGGAGGGAACGAGACGTTGTGTCAGAGAAGCGACACTAGGGGTCTCTCTTGAGCGCCGATATTCACCTCTGGACTATGAAAAAAGGCCAATGAGAGTTGGCAACCAGTATTTGCATGTCCCGCCCCCGGACATACGGATATTTAAGCGGCGCAAATACGGGAGTTCATTCAGGATTTTTCTGAGGAGCCGGAAATGGTCCGGCCACAACAGTGGCTCGGCTCAGCGACGTGGCAGGGGAGACACAACGTCTCGTTCCCTCCATCAGGGAACAGAGGTTACATACGTAACCTAGACGTTCCCCTTCTGTCGCTCTCTCCACGTTGTGTCAGAGAAGCGACACTAGGGGTCCACTTATAAAAGTGCCATGCGCTGAGCCGTGTATGTGAACTGCTGATACAGGAGCAAGCAGGTATTCTTACGTGCAGGACAACCAACTGTATCAGGCTGCACGTACCCTTCCCCAATGCCCCATTTAAGCCATCAGGATTCCTTATCGTTACCCTGGAGGGGAAGCCTGGCCGGGCCTCTTTTCTCTCTATGTTTCTCGCATAGAGCAAATAAGGCCGGGGCCCTTACACGCATTGAGGGAAGGGGGTCTTAGCCCTTATCCAGGGCGGAGAAGACCCTGTGGAGGCCACGCCTACCCGAGAGGGGAGGCAAGTTTAAGTGGCAAAACCATCAGAGGCCTGCTTAGGGCCTATGTGGAAAAGTCGGTGCGGTGGTGGATCCAGCCTCATAGAGGGGGGAACATACAGCACTGCAGCCGAGGCAGCCATGACTGCCTAAGGGAAACACAGGTGTCAGCTCGCCAGAGGGGTCCCAAACCAGAGATCTCCTGGGAATGAAGGCACACTGTTTCCCCTGGTTAGGGGGAAGGGCGCTAGGTGCAAGCGATTCACCCGGTCAGATCGTGGGCGTGCCACCGAGTTCTACGGGCTCGGTACCTGAGAAAACACGGGACGATACTGACTCAACTCGGAGATTGTAGAATCTCGCAAAAGTGTTAGGTGTTGCCCAGCCCGCTGCTCTACAAATGTCTGCTAGGGCAGTGCCCCTAGCCAGTGCCCATGAGGACGCGACACTCCTGGTGGAGTGAGCTCGGACCCGCAAGGGGGAGGGCACACGGCCTGGGTGTGATAAGCCAGGGAAATGGCGTCGACAACCCAGTGAGCGAGTCTCTACTTGGAGACAGCTTTCCCTTTCTGCTGTCCCCCAAAGCAGACGAAGAGCTGCTCAGAGCGTCTGGTGCTCTGTGTGCGGTCCAGATAAATACGTAAAGCACGTACTGGACACAGCAGTGAAAGGGCTGGGTCTGCCTCCTCCCGGGGCAGCGCTTGCAGGTTCACTACCTGTTCCCTGAAGGGCGTGGTAGGAACCTTGGGCACATAGCCTGGTCGCGGTCTTAGGATCACGAAAGTATCTGCCGGACCGAACTCCAGGCAAGCGTCGCTAACAGAGAACGCATGCAGGTCCCCGACCCTCTTGATGGAAGCGAGCGCGATCAGCAGGGCAGTCTTGAGAGAGAGGGCCCTGAGTCCTGCTGAGTCAAGCGGCTCGAAGGGGGGTCTCTGGAGTCCCGTAAGGACGACCGAGAGATCCCAGGAGGGGAACAGGTTAGGCCGGGAGGGAGTTATCCTCTGGGCACCTTTTAGGAACTTGACAATTAAGTCGTGCTTACCAAGAGACTTGCCGTCTATCGTGTCATGGTGGGCCACGATAGTGGCGACATACACCTTGAGGGTGGAGGGGGACAGCCTCCTCTCCAGCCTCTCCTGAAGAAACACGAGCACTGACTTAACTGCGCACTTCTGCGGGTCTTCGGCTCGGGAAGAACACCAGTCCGCGAACAGACGCCACTTTAGAGCATAGAGATGCCTGGTAGAGGGGGCTCTGGCTTGATTGATTGTATCTATGACGGTCGGTGGTAGGCCGGCTAGATCTTCCGCATCCCATCCAAGGGTCAGACGTGGAGGTTCCAGAGGTCTGGGTGCGGGTGCCAGAGCGTGCCCCATCCCTGAGAAAGAAGGTCCTTCCTCAGGGGAATTCGCCAGGGAGGGGCTGTCGTGAGGAGCGTGAGGTCCGAAAACCAAGTCCGGGTGGGCCAGTAAGGGGCTACCAGAATGACTTGCTCCTCGTCCTCCCTGACCTTGCATAGCACCTGTGCAAGAAGGCTCACTGGGGGAATGCGTACTTGCGCAGCCCCGCAGGCCAGCTGTGTGCCAACGCGTCTGCCCCGAGGGGAGCCTCTGTCCAGGCATACCAGAGCGGGCAGTGGGAGGTTTCTTGGGAGGCAAACAGGTCTACCTGAGCCTTGCTGAACCAGTCCCAAATCAGCTGGACTGACTGTGGGTGGAGCCTCCACTCTCCGCCAGGCAAGCTTTGTCTTGACGGCACATCCGCTATCACATTGATGTTGCCAGGGATGTGAGTGGCGCGCAGTGACTCCAGTCGCTGCTGACTCCAAAGGAGGAGACGACGGGCGAGCTGTGACATGTGGAGGGAGCGTACTCCGCCATGGCGGTTTATGTAGGCTAGGACCGTGGTGCTGTCTGTCCTGACTAGGACGTGTTTGTTCCGAATTAACGGAAGAAACATCTGCAGGGCCAGAAAAACAGCTAGCAGCTCTAGGCAGTTGATGTGCCAGCGCAGCGGGCCTCGGTTCCACCGGCCTGCGGCTGCGTTCCGTTGCATACGGCGCCCCAACCCAGTTTGGAGGCGTCGGTTGTGACCAGAACGCGTCGGGACACCTGCTATAAGGGTACTCCTGCCCTTAGGAAGCAGAGGTCTGTCCAGGGTTTGAAGATTTGGTGGCAGGCAGAGGTAACTTTTATGTTGTGCGTGCCGCGGCGCCATGCTCGTCTCGGGACTCGAGCCCGGAGCCAGTGCTGAAGTGGTCTCATATGCATCAACCCCAGCGGCGTGGCCCCAAGAGCTGTTGGAAACGTTTTAGCAGGACCACGGCGCCTGGCTTGAAGGAAGCGAGGCATTTCAGCACTGACTGAGCACGCTCGTTGGAGAGACGTGCTGTCATTGGGACTGAGTCTAACTCCAGACCGAGAAAAGAGATGCTCTGGACCGGGGAGAGCTTGCTCTTTTCCCAGTTGACCTGAAACCCCAAACGGCTGAGGTGGCTGAGCACCTGGTCTCTGTGTGCGCATAGTAACTCTCGGGAGTGGGCCAGTATGAGCCAGTCGTCGAGGTAATTGAGTATGGGTATGCCGGCTTCTCGAAGCGGGGCAAGAGCTGCCTCTGCGACTTTCGTGAAGACGCGAGGGGACAGAGACAGGCCAAAGGGGAGGACTGTGTACTGATATGTCTGGCCATCGAACGCAAACCTTAGGAAGGGGCGGTGTCGAGGGTGAATTGAGACGTGGAAGTACGCGTCCTTCAGGTCTACCGCTGCGAACCAATCTAGATGCCGGACGCCAGATAGAATTTGTTTCTTGGTTGTGGGGAGGATGGAGGGTTCCAATCCAAGCATACGCTGTCGGCTGCCCGGGAAAGCATGTCCGTCATCTGTGCGTCGGCATCAGCCTGGGCGTGCAGGCCCGAAAGCGGCAGCCCAGGGGAGTCCTCAGCATCAGATAACCCGCCCTCCGATGCTGCGGCGAGCTCATCTGCATCCATCGCAAGAGGGTCGGCCGACTGGCTGTGAGGCGAGTCACCGCTACCTCGAGCACGGATGGGAATCAACGAGCGTGTCGGGACGCGGGTGGTCCGAGGGGGCGTACCCGGCGGAGCTGCACCCGCTGCCATCACCAAATCACCTCCATCGCCAGCCGCATCGTCCCGTGGGAAGAAGGAGCGACACGGGGGGCGGCTGGAGTGGCTTGCTCACGGTTGTAAGCAAGCCGCGACCGCAACGTTGTCATGGTCATGTTTTCGCAGTGAGAACATGAACCATCCACAAACGCAGCCTCGGTGTGATCGCTACCCAGACACACGAGACAGCGCATGTGGCCGTCGGAAGCGGAGAGCACTCTACCGCATCCAGGAACAACACAGGACGCTGCTGTGTTTTGCTCTTTTAGAGGAAATTACTCTTTTAAATAAAATCACTCTTTTAGGGAAAAAACTCGTGAGAGTTTTTAAATCTGCACTGTCGATGCGCCCAGGGGCAGGAATGTACAGCCGTGCAAACAGGAGAAAGCCGCTGTTGTGCGCTGTAGAATCCAACAGCATGCAGCAGAGGGATAAAAGGAACTCGGTGTGTACACGCAGCAGTTGCAGACACGACCATCAGCTCCGAAGAAAGTTTCTGAATGAACTCCCGTATTTGCGCCGCTTAAATACCCGTATGTCCGGGGGTGGGACATGCAAATACTGGTTGCCAACTCTCATTGGCCTTTTTTCATAGTCCAGAGGTAAATATCGGCGCTCAAGAGAGACCCCTAGTGTCGCTTCTCTGACACAACGTGGAGAGAGCGACAGAAGGGGAACTTATACTTCCCGTATTCACGTGCCCTCGACGCCGATATATTCGACTATCGTGGGTGCTGAGGCACAGGGGTATTCGATGATGCCACCGGTTGAAGAGACACTTGCGGGTTATCTCTCACCAGGCTCGGCATCATAAATGAAAAGACCCTCACTCCCCACGAAGCCATGCAGGACCACCTCCACGCTAGTGGGGAAGGCGTATCAAGCGGCGGGTCAGGCTGGTGCTGCCCTGCACACCATGGCGGTCTTGCAGGCATACCAGGCTGATCTGCTTAAGGACCTGAGTGCAGGTTCCGCGCTCGACGAGGAAGCATTTTCTGAGCTTCGTCGAGCTACGGACCTGTCTCTTCGTGCGACCAAACAGACAGCCCGTGCTATTGGCAGGTCTATTGGCCGGTGAGACATTTATGGCTCAACCTATCAGGCATCAAGGACAAAGATAAAACTTTTCTCCTTGATGCCCCAATTTCGCCTTCTGGGCTTTTTGGAGACGATATGACTACGGTTATCTCCATGTTCCAGGAGGCAAAAAGCCATGAGGAAGCGTTTGGACAATTCTTCCCTCGCCGCACTCAGGGGGCGGGGCCATCGGCCACCCAGTCCCACCCCGGTGCTCTTAGAAGAGAAGCTCAAAAACAGAGCGTGGCGAGTTGTGCTCCCCCTCGTAAGGACTGTGGACAGGCTCGTCGCCCCCAACAGCCTCCAAAGCAAGACCTCAGGGCAGTTATCTCAAGGAGGAAAAAACCCTGAGTGTCTTGCACTCAACCCAGTGGGGGTAGCTCCCCTCGGGACGGGGCGCGTGTCCTGTTCACTACGCCCCTCCCGGTACCCTCACGAATCCTCTCCTTCCCCGCCGCCTTTAGTGTTTTAGGAAGCAGAGGTTTCTAACTAAAAGTTGGGTGTACCGCTGTTTCCTGCCTTATTTCAGGACTCGGAACACCTGACATCCCCTCAACAGGAAGTTCTGAAATTAGTATCCATCCTAGAAAACCTGGCAGTGTGGAAATTTCTGCCTGGTATTTCTATGTGGGCTCTAAGAACAGTAGAAAGTGGCTTCAGAATTGAATTCTCTCGCCTTCTCAGCATTTCAACGACGTGGTCTCCACCTCCTTGAAACCGGATCAGTCATGTAAAAAAAAAATACAAATCTTCTGGTTAAAGGGGCGATAGAACGTTTCCCCTTCCAGAGAGAGAGTCAGGTTATTACAATATATACTTCCTGGTTCCTGTGGAGGGTGAGGGGTTGCGTCTGGCATTAGATCTTAAATCCTGAACTACCAGTCTGGGTGTTCAAGTCCAGGATGCTGCCTACCAAGACGATCGTGTCACAACCCCAACGTCACATTTGGCTGGTCACCGTTGGTCTTATGACGCACTTCTTCACTTAGAAGTTCTGCCGCAACACAGGAAGCTCCTGAGGTTCGCTTTCGGGGGAGAAGCCTTCCAGTATCGGGTTCTTCCATTCGGCCTAGCCTTCTTAACCCGCACGTTCACAAATGCATGATGCAATGCTGGCTCCTTTGTGACTCCGGGGCATCTGCATTTTGAATCACATAGACGACTGGCTGATTCTAGCACAGTTCCAGCAACTGGCAGTTCAGCACAGGGATACTGTCTTAGCTCATGGGGTTGGGGCTCAACGGCATGAAAAGCTATCCATTGGGTATGGGGTTCAATCGCTATGCGGGCACAAATGTCTCCCGCTAGAATCGAGTCCATTCAACATACCCTGAGCAAATTCAGGCTAGGTCAAGGTTCTACTAGGTCTATGGGCGATCGTGTTCTCGGTGATCCCTTTGGACCTTCTGCACATGAGACCGTTTTTGTTGTGGCTCAAAGCCAGGGGATTTCTTCCAAGGGCCAAACCCCCTAGGCTAATAAGGGTTACGCGCCTCGGGCTTCGTTCCCTTTCTATGTGGTTCAGACCCCGGTTTTCTACCTTGGGTCCCACTCTAGGTGCGTCATGTTGTCGCAGGCTGCTAACGACAGATATCTCCCTGACGGGCTGGGTAGCGGCCTTAAGTGGTCATCCAGCTTAAGGGGATAGGAGGGTCATCAGCTCGGTTGTCACAGTCACAGTCTCGAGTTGATGGCTGTATTTCTGGCCCTGAAATACTTCCTCCTGAGGCTGCCATGTCTTGGTGCGGGTGGGCAATACAGCGGTAGCCTCTTACATAAACCATCAGGGAGATCCACGTTCTTGTCAGCTGTATTTCTGATGCGGCGGATTCTCCCTGGGGCCCAGGGCAGCTCCTGTCACTCAGGGCAGTTTATATCCCTGGATGCCCGTATGTGGGAGCAGATTTACTGTCCAGACAGAAAATTCCAACGGGGGAGTGAAAACTCCACCCTAAGGTAGTAGTTGGCCAGAGTTTGCCAGCAAGGGTTTTTTGCTTCTTACTGATAGCACCGCGCTGGCCGAACAGGGCTTGGTTCTCGGAGCTAATCTCTTCCCTCGACGGCTCGTCTTGGGCGATTCTGAACAGGAAGGATCCTCTATCTCAGGCACAGGGCAATATTTCATCCATGCCCCGAATTGTGGAATCTTTCATGTTCGGCCCCTAAGGGTACCAACTGAAGGACACGGGGCTTTCTCCTGAGGTTATCGAGACCATTTTAAATGCCGGGCTTTTTCCACTTGGAACAAGTTTGGGTCAGATCTTAGGGCAGAAGAGGACCTCTTCGCCTCTATGAATAGCGCAATGTCTCCTCTACTTCTCCCTGAGTCACCCAGCCCCCCCTTGGGTCTGGAAGTTAAGACACATACATGACCCACAGCGCGTCTGTATGCGTTTCTTTCCCCAGTTTCTCTGCTCCCAGGAGTCTTGGCCAATGTTCACCAGCAAGGGTCTTGCCTCCTACTTATGGCGCTGCGCTGGCCGAACAGGATATGGTTCTCGGAGTTAATATCTCTCCTCTATGGTTCCCCTTGGTCGATTCCGAACAGGGAGGACCTTCTTTCTCAGGCTCAGGGGACATATTCATCCCCGGCCCGAATTGTGAATCCTTTCATGCTTGGCCCCTGTAGGGTACCAACTGAGGTTCGCAGGGCTTTCTCCTGAGGTTATCGAGACCATTTCAAGTGCTAGGGCTCCCTCCACTTGGAACTAGATTTTACAGGGCAGAAGAGGACCTCTTCGCCTATGTTGATAGCGCAATGTCTCCTCTACTTCTCCCTGAGCCAATAAACCCCGGGGGCTGATCGTGGTGGCGCATACATGGCACTAATGTGCCTGCATGCGTTTCCTTCTAATAAGTTCATATTACAGAACCAGCTAACTGCCAGTTTGCTTCAGTTTTGGAGTCTCTGTAGAAAAACTGTCAGCGGGCACTTGCCTCACCACTGCCAGGTTCTGTGTGGCCTCCACTTTGGTTTGCCATGCCTTGGTGGGCGGGGTGCCCTCTAAGAGGCATCCTTGCTAGGACCTCTTGATGGGGTAAGACCCCCCTTTAAAACCTCTAGAGTCAGCGTTTGGTAGACCTCTGACTCTCAAGATGGTTTTTCTTATGGCAATTACGTCTCTAAGGAGACTTGGGTACCTACAGGTTCTGTCTCTTTTGCCGGCCTGTTTTGAGTTGCCCCAGGTAGGACCAAAAGCATTCTTTGCACCCTCACCCTGACTACCTGCCCAAGGTGCCTTTTGCGACCCTTGGCTAGTCATTCTCTAAGCCTTCTGCTCCCTGCCGTTTGTAATGCCGGAGCAGCTAAGACTACTCAGACTTTGTCCAGTCTGTGCCCTTCAGAATTATGTCCACCACATTTGCTAGTGGCGTAAAGTCAGGGCAGCAGTTCTTCACTTTGAAGCCGTGACCGGGTTGTCACTTTGGGTGAGGGACCTTACTGCCCGGGCCTACGAGGCGCGCAGTCAAGCTTTGCCAGTAGGTTTTAGGGCGCACTCTACCAGAGGGCTCTCCTCCTCTAAAGCCTTGGCTAGAGGTCTCCCTCTGCAGCAAGTTTGTGGTGCGGCAGGTTGGTCCTCTCCACGCACATTCATTGAACTTTTATAGTTTGGATGTTCTTGCCACTCTGGGCTCTTACGCCCTTGAGTTGACACTGAACAAGTTTGTGATGCGGAAGGCTGGTCCTCTCCGCACACATTAATCAAATTTTATGGTTTAGATGTTTATGCTACTCCGGGCTCTTACGCCTTTGAGTCGATATCTCAAGCTCATGTCTGAGACCTCTCGCGTTCTTGTGAGCACACCACAACCGTAGGGGTCCGGACAGCCCCAGTGCGGCGGCGTGGGTATTGCGTTCCCCGTAGCGCTTAGCAGTGCAACATCGTAGTGAAGCTTTTTGTAAAGGGAACGTCTCGGGTTACATGTGTAACCCCTTGTTCCCTGAAAAAAGTGGAACGAGATGCTGCGCTTTTTTGCCGTGACTTCAGACGAAATATCTGATGATGCACCGTGACGCATCTATTTATAGCCACTGCGCCAGGTGCGTCCAATGATTACATCGGCAGAGGCTATAAATTCCAGTCAATGTTCATTGACGTGTTGCATACATATTCACAGCTGGTCACACTGAGACGTGTTCCCCGTAGTGCTTAGCAGCGCAGCATCTCGTTCCGCTTTTTTCAGGGAACAAGGGTTACACATGTAACCCGAGACTTTTTTTAAATAAGAGTGCACTTTGCTATTAAGCTTTGAAATAACAATATTGAATCAATTATTGCTGAATTTAAATAGCTAATTATCCCTACTTGAATTTAACCACATCATTAGAACTAAAAAAAAAAAAGTTTTCTTTTTGAACTAAAGAAAGTACATGAAGCTTTTCTCACCACTTTGAACTTTTGGATGAAAGGAAGTGAAAGCACTGTAAGATGTGATCCAGAAAACTAGTGTTGGGTCGAGTTCACCTTAGTCAAGTCCGAGTCAAATCTGAATGAATTTGTTCATGAATCTGAATTAAAATTGTATCCATAAACTCAACAATATTTGAAGCTTGTTTTAACCTTCGCATTTAAGAAAAACAACATTTTATTTTTAGTATCCTGCTGAACAACACTCAAAGTTGTTTCAGAATGAAAGCATATGATTTAGGTGTATGAAGATAAAACTGTCCTTCAAAACATTTTTTATTGTGTTCTGTTATTTCAGTCATTTGTTATTTTTTTCCCTCCACTCAAACAAAGACTAAAGAAAGTAAAAGCTGCATTAGTCATTACAACCAGAGTTCTTTTTTATTTTATTTAGTTATTTTTCTACTTTAATTTGTCCATTCAATTTAGTTGTTTTAAATAATTATGGGTGAAATACATGTAATATAATTTATTTAATACATTTAATAAATTGTAATAATAAAACGTTTAATAATGCCCATAAATTTAAACAGAAAATAAAATCAGAATAGATCAGATACCATTAGAAATTTATTTTTATTCTAATACACATTAGTGTTTCAGTCCTCCTGCTGTGTCCAGGTATAGCTTACTTCCCTAAAGCTAAGATCAATTTTTTTATGACTCCTTGAGCTGATGTGTTCTTTTCACATAATATTTAGTATGGATAATAGGTAAATAGAGACTCCGTCCCTCACTTGTGTTTTACAGGCAGGGTTGGGGATTATTTGTATTTAAAATACAAAATTCAAAAGTATTTTTGATTATTGAAGAGATTACTTTGTATTTTATTGTCATTTGTTTCATTTAATATTTAGTCCTTTCTGATGGAAAACATTTATACATATAAATAATGTGACCCAAAGTGCATTTGAACAGTGGTGAAACATTTTCTTATGATTTGTTTGGAAGTTTGGAGAAAGAAATAGAAATAAACCTTGTGTAAATTGTGTTTTACACCAAGCTAAAAATGCTATTTCTTGCCATTTTTTTTATCAAGAAAATTCACGTTGGATCATAATGTCTTTTTTTCTAGTAGGCCAAGATCTTTGATATTAGGGCAAAATTGAATTCTTGATCATTTTTGTATCGTTTTCCTGTAAAATATATTTTAAAAATTTGATTTATCTTGTTTTAGAAACAACACTGCATAACATATTTAGGTTTTTCTAAATATGGATGTATGGTCACCCTAATGTTGCGTTATTTATTTTGTTATTTGTCATTGCACAACAAATGCCATGGACTCGGAAAAAAAATCCCGAGTCAAGTCAGAGTAAAAATGCATCAGAGTCTGTGATAAGGCCAAATCCATTAAAATTGGACTCCTGACTCGAGTCTGAACTCAAGGACCCCCAACTCTACAGAAAACATGTAACATGATGGTGTATAAAACAGGCCCATGTTTTTTGGATTGCAACGTGGTAATTTAAACTCATACACTTCAGACTTCATGATATCAGGATCCAGGGGTATTTCTGTTTCCACTGTCTGCCAAATCAGCCATTTCAACATACAGTAGCTATAACAATCCTTGTGTGATATGATATGGGGCACAAAGCTCAATTTATTAATTTCACATAAATACCAAACAACAGCAGAGGACTTTCCTCCAACAAAGAACTACACACTTCCATCTTTAAAACTAAATTAAAAGGAATTAGCTGAAAGGTATTAAAATAAATAGTTGGTTTGCATTTTTCCAATATTTTACATTTCTTTCCTAAGATCAAAAAACACTATCTTATAACACCTCGGTGTCAGTTCACAAAGATTAACATATATATATATATATATATATATATATAGGTTGTCTTTAGAATGCAGAATAATGTCTACACAAACCACAAACAGCTGTAGATTTACCTCTAAATCATGTTCAAAGCTTCCAACAAGAATTGAGACAATAAACAACATCAATTGTTTGTGAAAAAGGTGAAGAGATACACAGACAACCACATTTGAGTAAAAATCCATAATGTTTTTTAATGTAAAGACAAGTTACTCATGTTTTCTGAAATATGCATGTTTGCAAAAATAAAATGCACAACTCTTTAAAAACAAAGCAGTCAGAGCCAGATTAGTATAAACCATGCATGTTGGTCCCAGTACTATACACATACATGCCAGTAAATATATATATATATATTTTTAAATGGACTACCATAAGCCTTCAAATGCATCTATATAGTTACTTTAGATTTATAAAAATCATGTTAAAATTAATAATTACATACAAGAGATCAATATACTAGAATGTCTTTAGTTATAATGGTCAAGTAGTTATCTTAGTTGTAAACTTCAGTCTATCAAATTAGACTTTGTTCAGCTTCTGGTATTATTCAACCCACTGGATCAGTTCTAAATAAACAGGAATATACTGGCAGTGAGGAAGCAAAAAGTAATGGACAAACTGAGTGTTTCTAAGGAAAACCCAAAAATATGAACAAACCTTCGAGTTCCTTTCCTTGTTTCAGATGGACTAGTGAACATTGTGTCAGTAACATAAATCATGACTAAAATAAAAGAAACTAACACCCCAGAACAAAGGGAGTGGAAAGCTTATTGGTTTGGTCCACTAATTCACTTATTCCACAGGCTCTTCGCCCTCTTCATGGAGTAGGCATGTACGTATAAGAGCTTCGGTGACTGCATATGGATCACAGTTGGCTGAGGGATGGCGGTCTTCAAAATACCCCTTCCTTTCCTGGCCTACAGAACGTGGGATTCGGATACTAGCACCACGGTTCAGCACTCCAGCAGAAAACTCATTAATGTTGGAGGTCTCATGATGGCCGGTCAGGCGTCTGGCATTGTCCAGCCCTCCTTTAGGATCATAGGCACGGATATGGTACTGATGTCTCTTGGCCAGCCTTTCAATTGACTCCTCAATGTGTCTAACATGGAAAAAAGAAAAAAAAAAGAAAAGAAAAAATGTATTGGTGAACAGCAGACTTTAAATATTTTAACAACGCTCAAGTTTTTTTTTAAACACTTACTTCATACCCCCTTCCTCACGCATCTCCTTTGTGCTGAAGTTGGTGTATGGGCTGAAATATGTGCCACCAGCTCCATTCCAGTTGCCTGGGATGGGCTTAGGGTCAAAAGAGGCCACAACCCCAAAGTCTTCACAAACCCTGTGCAGGAGGAAGCGGGCAATCCACAAGTGGTCTGCCATCTCAATGCCTTCACAAGGCCCAACTTGGAATTCCCACTAAGGATCAACAAGACAGTAACATTAACAAGCAACATCCTAAAATATTCAACATCTGATTATTACGGTCTATTGTCCTGATAGGAAGACTTTACCTGTGCAGGCATGACTTCAGCATTGGTGCCGCAGATTTTGACTCCAGCATACAGACAGGCTCTGTAATGGGCTTCGACAACATCACGTCCATAAGCCTTATCAGCTCCCACACCACAGTAGTATGGACCTAATCAAACAAAGCCAGTTAACTTCCTGGAAGCTGCTGGGGGTTTTCCCAAGCCACTTAAAAGTCTTGAAGCCAAAATGCAGTTTGTGACACATACCTTGAGGACCAGGAAAACCATTGGAGGGCCAACCAAATGGATGACCATCTGTGCCAAGAATTGTGTACTCCTGCTCCATTCCAAACCAAGGATGCTGGTTCTGCACCATGTCCATGATCTTTTTACAGGTCTTACAAAGATTGGTTTCTTAGGGATGTATACAATACACATTAATATGTCAAGTACAAAAGGTTCAATCTAATATGATTGGATGACAATTATCTAGAACAGGGGTCAGCAACCTTTTTGAAAGCTGTGCCATTTTTTATATTCCTTGATAATGGTTGTGCCGACTCCTAGCCCTCACAAACATGCGCATGGATGTATACTGTTATAAATGTAACAGTTTGAGTGAAAATCAAGTAACAGCAAGAGGAGAGTATGCAATTTTATTTACATAAAGTCCCTCACACCTGAATCCCAATCTACATCTTGTATGCATGTTGCATTTTCATGAGCTGAATGGGAGGCTAAACATTCAAGTGTAAAGAAGCTGCAGTATATTCCAAAAACGAGTGCAGTGCATGAAAGCCATTCGCACATTAGTAGCCTGCAACGCTGATTAATTAAAGTAAAGAGACAAACATACTTTGAATAGCTTTTTTTTTTTGCATCTAACCATCTGGTCCTAAGATAATAGTTTAGTAGATGTTAACTTGTACAACTTTCTTTTAAAAATGTATTGCTATGTATTACTAAAATTTGCATTAACCAAAATAATACATTCTGTAAAATTATTGTTAGTTCACATTAACAAATGGTTAATAGTTTTTGTTGTAAAAAGTTATCTTGCTTTATTATAAATGCCACTTTCTTTTCCAATGCTATGACATTCAAACATGATATAGTTTCAAACTTGGGCTAGTATTACCTGAATGGACTATTTACAGTTTTGTCTTTGGGAATGAAAGAACAGCTTTACTGCAAAGTGCACACGCACACATTGTCATGGTGACAGAAGCTTCCAGTGCAAGAAAATGCAATGCAATTACATAAAAACATATATATTTAAGCATATATACATATAGTGACAGAAAAATACACAAAACATGAGCATGTATGTCTTTTTAAGTTTGAGGCCACCTGTTGAAATGCTTAAATTTATAATTTAACTATTTGAGGGAAAATCGAGCAACAACGAGAGGGGAGTAGGCCATTTTATTTATAAAAGTCCCTCACACCTGCATGCCAATCTGCATCTTGATGCAAGCTTTCCTCATGATCTGAACGGGAGGCTAAACATTATTAAAATGTGAAGGGGCTGCAAGTAGTCCAATGACAAGCGTAGTGATTGCAAGCCATTCGCACATTATGAGCCCACAATGCAGATGAATTCAGATTAATAACGCAAGCGTGCACGTTTACTCATGCAATTCACCGAAAGAAAATGTTGTCCGAATATGTGCACTGCCAACTCATAATGGCTTTCACGCACCTTGCTCATCTGTTGACCGCAGTCTAGTCACACTAAGTCTTTAGCCTGCCATTCAGCTCACGAAAACGTGCCGCATGATCAGTGGAAGGATTACATCAAGATGTAGATTGGAAAGCAGGTGTGAGGGAACTGATATAAATAACAATCTACTACTCTCACTGTTGCTTGTGTTCCAGGGATTACCCCGATTACCCCTCTTTGTGCCAGTGCTGGAGTATGATGCCAACCCATGATCTAGAATGCACTCGTTATATCCGATACTCACCTGCAGGTTTGCGGTTGTATTTGAGAACGTCACACAAGACAAGTTTGTTGGGGTCCTTCCTGAAGGGGTCTCTGAACATGGCTTGAGGGATCAGGAACATGTCACTGTTGGATCCTTCAGACTGATATGTGCTAGAGCCATCAAAGTTCCACTCAGGGAGTTCTGATGAGCACCAGCAGAAGGATACAAAAATCACAATTACAAATGCTTATGTATCACACTTTAAGGAATATCCCAGGTTCAATACAAATTAAGCTGAATGCATGTGTGGCCTAATGTTGATTACAGAGAGAGGGAGAGAGAAAAAAAAAACCCTCCTGGGTTACAGTGAGGCACATACAATAGAAGTGAATTGGGCAATACCATATGATAAAATGATCAGTTTCAAAAGAACAGCCACAAGATCTAAATAATAGGAACGTTAACATGATTTAAGTGTGACAAAAAGGCTTGCTAACCTTTAAAAACTACAATTTACACAACATTATATTTCAAGTAGTGCATGTCTTATAGAAAAATAAGTGCCCTTATAAATTAAAACCATCACATTTCTGCTTTTAAAATACTCAAAAAAAAAAGTGGCCCCATTTACTTGCATTGAAAGTGCATTACTGTTTTAAAGAGTCATCAAATTTATTTTTGGTAATCAATGTATTTGTCACAAATTATGTAGATCAAGTATAACTTGTGTTGAACCAGGAATATTATTCCTTTAATAAAAAATAATCGTGGCTTATTTAACAACCTTTGCCAATTTAATAATAAAAATCCTGTGAACACAGTTCCTACCTTCAATGGTCTTGGGTTCGGAGTCTAGAGTCCTTGTCTTGCATCGCAGTCCCTCTCCAGTTCCATCAATCCAGATGTACATGATCTGAACCTCGTCTCCCTGAGGGAGATCCATGCACTGTTGTTTCACAGCCTTGCTAAGCTTGGAACTCAATGAAGTCGCCATGTTTGGGTTATATCAAACCTAAGAAGGGACATCACTTTAAATACGTGGTCCATATTATTCAAATAAAAGGTAACCTACGCATAGAAACAGAACTGGTAATTTCTATAATCTCTCTTCAAAAATCAAAGCGTATTCTCGAGAAATATTGAAGTCTTTATGTAAAACGCATTGCAGCTGCACAGCAGACAGTAATGAGCGAGGCAGCTTGGTCATTGGCTGTGCTG
Source organism: Xyrauchen texanus (assembly GCF_025860055.1). Classification (NCBI taxonomy): domain Eukaryota; kingdom Metazoa; phylum Chordata; class Actinopteri; order Cypriniformes; family Catostomidae; genus Xyrauchen; species Xyrauchen texanus. The sequence goes on from NC_068282.1 coordinate 30,913,621, forward strand.
CGGCAACTGCTCGAACCAATGACGGGGCGACTCTGAACGCGCGACCAATGGGCGCGCGCCACGCGTTCGTGCGCTCAGAGCCCGCCGATATTAGCATAGCCAGGCTATATAATGGGCACCCCGTCATACGAGTTCCTTTAGATTTAATCTCCTTCAGCAAAGACCTCCTCTTCGCTGGATCCTCCGGATTGCTGGAGTCTTTCGCCCGCCGTTGACAAGCCTACAGCAGGACTGCTAAGAGGATCCCGGCGCCTTCAGCCGCCTTCGAAGCCTTCTGCTACGCCATCCGGCGCGCATCACTATATCCTTTTTACTAAGCTACTTTGCAAGTGTTCGACTTTGCGACACTTTTTGTATTTAGTAAAAGAGCAAATTCGAGGCGTTGTTCCAAATGCCTTCGACCTGCGCCTCGTGCAGAGGCCTTCTTCCTGACAGGGACCGTCACAGTATCTGCACTCGCTGCCTGTGACCTGACCACGCAGAAGCTGCTTTCACTCGAGGCGGATGCCCCGAATGTGACTCCCTGGGCCTCAACGAGCCGCGCGCTCGCTTCGCAGCCTTCGCCGCGAACAAGCCTGCTACCACCGTGCTGCCGTCCTCTCTGTTCGAGCCGCGCAAGAAAAAACGCCGCTCACGGAGGCCGCCAGAGCACGCAGACTTCAGTGACGTCACGCCGGGCCAGTCCCCGTGTGCTTCGCCACCACCCGAGAACTCCCCGCCACCAGTCTAATTCACGCAGACGGACCAGCACCCCTCCAACAGAGCGGTGGGTCTCATCTCGTTCGGCGCGCCAGGGGACGACGGTGAAAAGGATGACAGCCTTTCCAATTGGCGCTGCATCCGACGACTGGCTGGGCTCGGCCTTCGACCCCGTGCCGTCGACATTAGCGGACACGAGCACGGGCACCAGCACTGTAAGAGAGTTCGCTGAACGCTTCACTGCAGCGAGCAAAACGTGTAAAACATTACCCAGTCCCCTTACAGGCGGCTGGAAATGTCTGTACAGCAGTCAATTGGCCAGTCACAGAACTCGCTCACCTGCAATCAAACGCCGTTTTAACGGCAACACACAGAAATCACAAGAGTCATTTTCTGCCTGTGTTACTAAGGGGTCACGTGTCCACACTAAAGTGCGCACTCCCACATATCAATACTGTCCAAACAGTGCCGAATACTTTCCCAGCTCGAGCTGGACGCCCCATAAATGCAGATCGTGTGCCTATTGTCATGTATGCACCACTACACACAAGCACTGTTCCCACAGTTATAAACTCTTCCCCAGTAAAAGCGGGAAATACTATAAATGTAGCGCGCGTGCCTGCTGTCCTGCACGCACCCCTACACACAAACACTGTATGCATGGCCAAAAACCCTGCCGCTAGCGGGAGGCTTTATGAAAGTGGCGCGCGTGCCTACCACAGTAGATGCACCCCCACCCATAAGCGCTGCCCATACAGTTCCAAACAGATCTCGTCGCATCTGTGATGCTCGCGGCGTGAGCCAAGAAACTCCCCGCTAAGAGCGGGAAGCTTTATGGAAGTGGCGCGCATGCCTATTACAATGTATGCACCCCCACCTGTAAACACTGTCGTTTCAAACATTTCTCCGGCTCTTGCTGCGAGCATTACGGAGATAGCGCGCGTGCCTGTAATCTCACACGCACCCCTGCACTCAACAAAGCTGCTTGGCGCGCGCCCGCGCCTCTGAGAGCTGTAAGCTCAGTGTTAGCACATTTTCTGCCTGTGTCACTAAGGGGTCACGTGTCCACACTAAAGTGCACACTCCCACAGTTACAAACACTGTATGCATGACCAAAAACACCCCGCCGCGAGCGGGAGGCTTTATGTAAGTGGCGTGCGTGCCTACTACAGTATATGCACCCCCACCCATAAGCGCTGCCCATACAGTTTCGAACAATTCTCTGGCTCATGTCGCGAGCATCACAGATGTGACGCGCGAGCCAAGAAACTCCCCGCTAAGAGCGGGAAGCTTTATGAAAGTGGCGCGCGTGCCTATTACAATGTATGCACCCCCACCTGTAAACACTGTCTATACAGTTTCAAACATTTCTCCAGCTCACGATGCGAGCATTACGGAGATAGCGTGCGTGCCTGTAAGCTCACACGCACCCCTGCACTCGGCACTCAACACGGCTGCTCAGCGCACACCTGCGCCTCTGGGAGCTGTAAACTCAGTGTTAGCACAAGGCAATTTGCCGGTGGGGCCCATACGTCACTGCGACACGCCCCCAGCCAACATTCAGCCCATATCTGTGCGAGCAAAAGCCTGGGAAAAAAATGGGTTTTGAACATAATAAAACATGGTTACTCACTTCAATTCGCTCGCAGACCACCCCGTTTTCAGCGGTGGTCGAGACGAAAGTGAGGAAAGATGTGTCACATGTTCTACGCACCGAGGTGCTCGAACTGATAGAGAAGGGCGCTATAGAAACTGTTCCTCCCTCTATGAGCGAGGCAGGTTTTTACAGCCGCTATTTTCTCGTTCCGAAAAAGGACGGTGGCCTCCGCCCCATCCTAGATCTCAGACATCTGAACAAAGCTTTTATGATTCGCTCATTCAGAATGTTAACAACCAAACATATCCTCGCGCAAGTTCGCCCCGGGGGTTGGTTTCTATCAGTGGATTTGAAAGACGCTTACTTTCACATTCGATAGCGCCTCATCACAGGCCTTTTCTGAGATTCGCTCGAGGGACAGTCATACCAGTACACAGTACTACCATTCGGCCTATCATTGGACCCCCGTACATTCACGAAATGTATGGACGCGGCACTTTCCCCCCTGAGACAGCGGGGAGTGCGAATACTGAATTACCTCGACGATTGGCTAATCATAGCACAATCAGAGGGTCAGTTAACGATGCACAGATCTTGGATTATCAGCCATCTAGAATGCCTGGGTCTGAGAATCAATTTTGCAAAGAGCGTGCTATCCCCCAGCCAGAATATCTCTTCTGGGAATAGTGCTAGACTCAGTGCAGATGACAGCGTGCCTCTCATCAGAGCGCGCGCTCTCTATTCGACGCCTTGCAACATCATTCAGAAAGGGCGCGTGCACCCCCGTCAAACGATTTCAAAGAATGCTCGGTCTCATGGCCTCGGCATCAGCTGTACTCCAGCTAGGATTGTTGCACATGCGTCCTCTCCAGCGCTGGCTCAAGAGCCGTGTCCCCACTCACGCGTGGCGCTCGGGCCACTTTTTGATCAGAGCAAATCACGGCTGTATAAAAGCCCTGAAGCCCTGGAAAGCCATCAACTGGTATCAAACCGGCGTGAGTCTGGCCGTGAACACGCAGAGAAAAATGATCACGACAGATGCCTCCAAAATAGGATGGGGGGCCCTTTACGAGGGCAGGCCTGTCTCCGGCTTTTGGTCAAACCCGGAAAAGCGCCTACATATGTCTGGAAATGAAGGCGGTCGCCTTGGCTCTCAGAGCCCTGCTTCCGTACCTGAAAAACGAACACGTCCTGGTCCGAACGGACAACATGACGGTAGTTTCATATATAAATTGCCAGGGTGGACTTAGGTTGAGCTCCCTGCACTCTATGGAGGGCCCTCCATGCATGGCCCCTCAACGGGTTCCCGAGAACCTCCCCAGTGGAGTTTTGAGAACCATCACTGAGGCGCGAGCACCCTCTACGAGGCGTTTATATGCCCAAAAGTGGAAAGTGTTCAGTGACTGGTGTGATACCAAGAGCTTGAACCCCAAATCGTGTGAGATACCAAGTGTACTCGCCTTTTTGCAAGAGCTGCTGGAGGCGGGCCGCACACCCTCCACGCTCAAAGTCTATGTGGCTGCCATAGCGGCGTCGCACAAGCCTGATAAAGGACATTCATTAGGGAAAAACGATCTAATCATTCGTTTCCTAAGAGGGGCTAGGAGGATGAACCCTCCTCGCCCCCCCTCGGTGCCGATCTGGGACCTGGCCACGGTCCTGGACGCACTCAAGAGTGCCCCGTTAGAACCTCTCCAAACCGTGCACCTTAAACAGCAAAACTGCGCTCTTGCTGGCGCTCGCTTCAGTCAAGAGAGTGGGCGACCTGCACGCGCTGTCATCAAGTGCTGCTTGCCTGGAATTTGGACCTAACGACTGCAGAGTTGTCCTTAGGCCAAAGCACGGGTATATTACCAAAGTGCTCTCCACACCCTTCAGAGCACAGGTGATATCTCTGGCAGCGCTATCGTCCCCAGCAGACGAAAGCGACACTAATTTACTCTGCCCCGTCAGGGCGCTCAGAGTATATTTGGAACGTTCTGCCCTGTTCAGACAGACGGAACAATTATATTATGCGGCCGCACTAAAGGTCTCGCAGTCTCAAAGCAAAGAATATCGTGCTGGATAGTGGATGCTATAGCGCTAGCTTATGAAGCCAAGGGCCTTCAATGCCCCTTAGGCGTCAGAGCTCACTCTACGAGGAGCATGGCCTCCTCGTGGGCTTGGTCGAGTGGGATACCCATTTAAGATATTTGTGCGTGGCGGGCTGGGCCTCGCTTCGACATTTATCAGGTTTTATAACCTACAGGTCCGCTCATTGCATTCCAACATTCTATCAGCCTGACTGTAGAATGGACTGGAGTATGTATATGCTGAGCATTATCTCCTCCCTTATAAGGTCCGTCTCTGACCGACTCAGAGGATTTTTTATGTATGCCAGTACATAGAAAAATGCATTCCAACATTCTATCAGCCTGACTGTAGAATGGACTGGAGTATGTATATGCTGAGCATTATCTCCTCCCTTACAAGGTCCGTCTCTGACTGACTTAAAGGATTTTTTATGCATATCAGCACATAGAAAACTCAGTACATAAGATATGTGCTTGTGTTTGTACTATGAGCGCCCCACCATGGACCACCTTGGAAGGGCGCTCTATACAATCCCATTATGTAGCTCGCCGTTGGCCGGCTCGTGGAATAATCACTTTGCTTTAAGGCTCAGGCATCTGCCTCTGGCTTTATAGAGCGAAGTCAGCACGCACAGCGTTTTACATGGTGTTCCCATAGCGTAAGCTACTTACGCAATAGGAGAGACCTCTCGATAGGGAACGACTCGGTTACTAACGTAACCTCGGTTCCCTGAGAGGAGGGAACGAGTATTGCGTAAGCTGCCGTGCTTGTGCTTGGTCAGTTCGCTTCAGTCGATTGAACCTAAAGGAACTCGTATGACGGGGTGCCCATTATATAGCCTGGCTATGCTAATTTCGGCAGGCTCTGAGCGCGAGAACGTTCAGAGTCGCCCCGTCATTGGTTCGAGCAGTTGCCGCAGCACAACCAATGACCGAGCTGCCTCGCTCATTACTGTCTGCTGTGCAGCTGCAATGCGTTTTACATAAAGACTTCAATATTTCTCGAGAAACGGAGTTTTCCCATAGCGTAAGCTACTTACGCAATACTCGTTCCCTCCTCTCAGGGAACCGAGGTTACGTTAGTAACCGAGTCGATTTCACTGGTAACCCCTATTGTTAGAAACAATGTGGCCGAAGAAGCGCGGAGCAGGTCAATGGACCATAAACAAAGAAGCACCGAGTACAAGCTCTTCACTATTAATCTTAATATACTGAATGTGGACAAGAGGTTCGTGAGTTTGATCAATTTAATGCAGTCACTACTACGGAATAATTAATGGTAAGGAGAAAAAAAACACACACAACAGGTATCAATGGTGGAAAGTCCTGAAAACCTGGCCAGGTGGAAACCTGGCCAGCAGGAGCCATCTCTGCTCTTCAGGACTGTTTTGAGTGTACTGACTGGCACATGTTCAGGGAGGCTGCAACATATGGCGATTCTACCAACTTGGAGGAATACACAGCATCAGTGACCAGCTACATCAGCAAGTGCATTGATGATGTCACTTTCTCCAAGACCATCACCACACGCTCCAACCAGAAGCCGTGGATGACTGCGGAGGTGCGCACGCTGCTGAGGTCCCGAGACTCCGCCTTCAGAGCAGGCGATAAGGCAGCCCTAAGAACAGCTAGGGCCAAACTGTCACGGGCAATCAGAGAGGCAAAGCGCGACACGCCCAGAGAATCCACAGTCACTTCCAGGACAGCGGTGACATGCGGCGCATGTGGCAGGGCATCCAGGCCATCACCAACTACAGGACAACATCAGTTGCCTGTGACAAAGATGCCTCCCTTCCAGATGCGCTGAACGACTTCTACGCTCGGTTTGAAGTGCAGAACGACGTGATGGCGAGGAAGTCCACCCCTCCTCCCAACGACCAGGTGCTCTGTCTTACCACGGCAGATGTGAGGAAAACTCTACGTAGAGTCAACCCACGGAAGGCTGCTGGACCAGACAACATTCCTGGCAGAGTGCTCAGAGGATGTGCAGACCAGCTAGCAGATGTTCTTACCGACATCTTCAACATCTCTCTGAGCAGCGCCGTTGTTCCAACGTGCTTCAAGGCCACCACCATCATCCCCATGCCAAAGAAGTCTTCAGTGTCCTACCGTCCCGTCGCACTTACACCCATCATCATGAAGTGCTTTGAGAGGCTCGTCATGAGGCAGATTAAGACCCAGCTGCCCCCCTCACTAGACCCACTGCAGTTTGCGTATCGTTCAAACCGTTCAACGGACGATGCCATCACCACAACCCTCCATCTGGCCCTCACCCACCTAGACAATAAGGACTCATACGTTCGAATGCTGTTCATAGATTTCAGCTCAGCATTCAACACAATCATTTCCCAGCACCTGATTGGAAAGCTGAACCTGCTGGGCCTGGACACCTCCCTCTGCAACTGGATCCTGGACTTCCTGACTGGGAGACCTCAGTCAGTCCGGATCGGGAACAGCATCTCCACCACCACCACACTGAGCACTGGGGCCCCCAGGGCTGTGTGCTCAGTCCACTGCTGTTCACTCTGCTGACTCACGACTGTGCAGCAATGCACAGCTCGAATCACATCATCAAGTTCGCCGATGACACGACCGTGGTGGGTCTCATCAGCAAGAACAACGAGTCAGCATACAGAGAGGAGGTGCAGCGGCTGACGAACTGGTGTAGAGCCAACAACCTGTCCCTGAATGTCGACAAAACAAAAGAGATGGTTGTTGACTTTAGGAGAGCACAAGGTGAACACACTCCGCTGAACATCGACGGCTCCTCTGTGGAGATCGTCAAAAGCACCAAATTCCTTGGTGTTCACTTGGCGGAGAACCTCACCTGGTCCCTCAACACCAGCTCTATCACCAAGAAAGCCCAGCAGCATCTCTACTTTCTTCGAAGGCTGAGGAAAGCACATCTCCCAACCCCCATCCTCACTACATTCTATAGAGGGACTATTGAGAGCATCCTGAGCAGCTGCATCACTGCCTGGTTTGGGACTTGCACCGTTTCGGACCGCAAAGCCCTGCAGAGGATAGTGAGGACAGCTGAGAAGATCATTGGGGTCTCTCTTCCCTCCATCAAAGACATTTACAAAAAACACTGTATCCACAAAGCAACCAGCATTGTGGACGACCCCACACACCCCTCACACAAACTCTTTACCCTCCTCCCGTCTGGCAAGAGGTACCGAAGCATTCGGGCCCTCACGGCCAGACTGTGTAACAGCTTCTTCCCCAAGCCATCAGACTTCTCAATACTCAGAGACTGGTTTGACACACACGTGTCCTGAGTTGCACTTTAATAACTGTCACTTTATAACTGTCTGCTACCTCAATAACTGCTATGTGCATAGAACATTATCTCATAGTATGTTATGTTTACATTTTTAGAAACTGTCATCTTTTTGCACTACTGAGTACTGGTCGGCGCTGCACTGTCTATTGTCCTGTTCATTGTCAGTAATTTGTTGTACTGTCCTGTACTTTTTGCACATGTTTGCACGTGCACTTTATATAGGTATATATAGGTAGTTTATATAGGTATTTTATTCCGTTGTGTAGTTTCATGTGGTCCTATGTTGGTCCTTTGTTGTTTTTATGTAGCACCATGGTCCTGGAGGAACGTTGTCTCGTTTTGCTGTGTACTGTACTAACTGTATATGGTTGAAACGACAATAAAAACCACTTGACTTGAAGTCAACAAATCAATTGGTTATTTAAATAATTTGGGCGATACCGGTGCAACACTGCTGCGATTTCAATCAAAATTGTTACTAAATAAAATTCCTGTAAAAGTATGACCCTTTCTGTTGTCAACCCGCATCGGCTTCGATTCTGACTTGTAAAACCCCTTAAAAGATAAATCAGTCCTTCTAAATAAGACAAAAATCATTCAAATAGCGGTATATTACCATGTAACCATTTTTGTCAAATCATACAGATACACACCTATCAATGAATATAAATATCCAATACGGAAGTGCCGGTCTCTCCAGTTGGTTTAGAGGATAATCCTATAAATTTGTCTCTCATTCTCCTTCCAAACATGTACTTGTTCGCTGTTGATTTGGGCGAACTTTTAAAGTGGGTCTTAAAACCCTCGGCTCCTGATTGGATGGAGAGGAACGTGATTCGAACGTGACTGTATGGAAAGCCATAAGGGTCAAAATGCATGTGTTTTGTATCGCTGTATTAAGTTATATATATAAAAAAAAAAGTTTTGAAACGCCGTTTTCTAAACGCCATAAGTCGTTAAGTAACCGTGCGTTCAGACCAGAGGCGAGCGCCGGAAGTCATTCATTTTCTATAACAGCCAGCATCTCTAGGTGGCGAGAAGCGGCGCGGCGAGTCTTGCCGTGCATTCACACCAGAGGCGGCGAGAGCATCAAATCGACCGGAAGTCATTCATTTTCAATGACAGCCAGCGTCTCTCGGCGGCGAGAAGCGGCGCGGCGAGTCTTGCTGTACGTTCACACCAGAAGCGGCGAGAGCGTCAAAATTCACTCTGGCTGCCCTGCCTTCGACGCTCAAGGACGCTCGTGGACGCTCTGACGTAGTTGAAATAGGCGGCAACGTTTGTTCAGAATGCATTGTTTTGTGAACTATATTTAAAGGGGCCGCAATTTAAACATCCAGACATGTCGACCATTTACTTTTTGCCGACCTATCACAAGTAGCGTATATACTCATGAACTCTTTCAAATGTGAAAATAAGAAATCGATCGATGGCAGAAAGTAATTAAAATTATAGTTGTTTGTTATCAAAATAAAATAAATTTGTAATAATAACTGTGGTCTTGGTCATATATTACAGGGAAACCCGTCACGGCATTAATTAGTTTCTCCTCCATTTTATCTTCGGAACTAATGTTTTGTGGGAACCAAAATTTACACGGTTATGTTCTCTAGACTTCGCTAGAGCGGAGCACTTCTATATTCCAATAGGTTGCCGCCGAACTGCGTCACAGCTCATTACCATAATGTTGACTGCACTTGAACTTCCATCACCCAAGACTCACCGCGCCGCTTCTCGCCGCCGAGAGACGCTGGCTGTCATTGAAAATGAATGACTTGCGGTCGATTTGACGCTCTCGCCGCCTCTGATGTGAACGTATGGTTGGGCGGTGTGAGCGTCAGATGAAAGTTCAAGTGCAGTCAACATTATGGTAATGAGCTGTGACGCGGTTCGGCGGCAACCTATTGGAATATAGAAGTGCTCCGCTCTAGCGAAGTCTAGAGAACATAACCGTGTAAACTTTGGTTCCCACCAAACATTAGTTCCGAAGACAATTGGAGGAGAAACTGATTATTGTCGTGGCGTAGACCCCGAAGCCGCCGCCATTTGCGCCATTTAGAATTTCAGCCGCCGCCAGCCAATAATTTCGTAAGCCAAATTGAGCCGCCATCTGATAAAGTTTGGCTGAGCCGGCTAGAATTATTTGCATCAAATAATAATTCTATCACATAGAGACATACACAAGCTCTATTTTCCCACTGGATTCATAACAGCACAGTCTTGTGCTCGTTGCTACGATACACAGACTCGCAGTGAATTGACGACCAATTAAAATTGCTCGATTTATAGCACTGAACGTGATATTACTGCAGTACCAAACCACCGTTTCCACATTGCTAATTCACGACGCATGCTTCAGTGTACATTGAAGTGAAATGTGCAAAACTTTGTCCAAAATAATACTGATAACAGTGTGTGTTTATATTAAGGCGAGACACGGCAGGCAAAAACATCGTTTTTTTTTTTACTGGTCAATTTTGAGATTTTTGGATATTTGTCTTCAATAACATGTCTTCTTTCAGACTTGTGGTGAAAAAAAGTCCGAAATACACATTTAGGTCTTTATTTTACTACACTTCGTCTGTTTGCGTCTGTAGATTTCTCATAAATTCAACAAAAGTTTGCATTCTTAATCAACATACTTCTCCGCGATCTCTGCCGTCACGCAGGTAGTGTGCCGGTGGAATGCATGTTTAGTTCCACTGGCCTACTGCTCAATGGCAAACGATCATCACTTGCTCCTTCAAGGTGTAATAGGTGCCATTACACCTTGTTCTAATAAAAAGAACAAGCCCCCCCGCCAGGAAAAAAAAATAATATTAAAAATATTTCTGAAAATTATTCAATACTAAATTTCATATACAGTGGTCCTCAAAATATTTGACACTGTATTAATTTAATTGTATAGATAACAAATGATCTAACCAAATGGCATATACAAACAATTTATGCATTTATTAATATTAACTTCACTTTAAAGAGCCATTTTTCATCTAACCAACTGATCAGGAAATGCTTTAGTGGATGTATAAAGTCAGTTTACCAGTAACCATAGTTCATGACATTAACAATATGGACTTAGTATAGAAAAATACCTTTGTCTTTACTTTGAACGGTACATGTATATCTGTTGTTTTCTCAATTAGAACCTAATAAAAAGTTGTGAAATGGTTTGCTTGAAATGTGTTCTTGTGCGTAATTTTGCGGTAACACTTTACAATATGGTTCTATTAGATAACATTAGTTATGCATTAAGTATCATGAACTAACAATGAACGATATATTTCTTAATGTTAATGTTAGTTAAAAAATTGTAAATATAACAACTGTAAAAATTAAATTGTTCATTGTAATTTCATGTTGGTTCTTAGTGCATTAACTTAAATTAACATATACAACTTTTTCTTTTAAAAATGTTTTTCTATATAATGTTAAAAATGTACATTAACCAATATAATACATTCTGTTAATGTTAGTTAACAAATTGTAAATATAACAACTGTAAAAATTAAATTGTTCATTGTAATTTCATGTTGGTTCTTAGTGCATTAACTTAAGTTAACATATACAACATTTTCTTTTAAAAATGTATTACTATATAATGTTAAAAATGTACATTAACCATGATAATACATTCTGTAAAAAATTTTTGTTTATTGTTAGTTCACATTAACTAATGTTGAGAACTAATGTTAACAAATGGAACCTTAAAAAGTAAAAAGTTCACTTGCTTTATTAAAAATGCCACTTGGTTTTCTAATGCAATGAATGACATTCAAACATTATATAGTTTACAACTTGGGCTACTATTACCTGAACCAGAATGGTCTATTTACAGTTTGGTCTTTGGGAATGAAAGCATCAATATAATTCAGAATCAGAATTAGCTTTATTGCCAAGTATGCTTACACACACAAGGAATATGTCATGGTGACAGAAGCTTCCAGTGCAAGAGAATGCAATGTGTATACATACATACAAACATATACATTTAAACATATATACATATAGTGACATAAATAATAATAATAAAATATACTATATAACAGATAAAAAAAGAGAAATATACAACAGTGCAATAATGTTGTTAGAATATTTTATATACAGATATACAGTTATGTGTAGGTGATTTAATGTATTAAAGTAGGATATGTTAAAGAATATAAATGAAATATGGATAAGTAGTAATGGATGGATTGAATATTGCACATGGTTGTATTGACCAAAGGAAAGTATTTGGGGGTAGTTTTAACTGTTCATGAGGTGGGTGGCCTGAGGGAAAAAGACTTTTCTTGGTTTTTGTGGAGTGGTGGTGGCATAGTGGGCTAAAGCACATAACTGGTAATAAGAAGGTTGCTAGTTTAATCCCCACAGCCACCACCATTGTGTCTTTGAGCAAGGCACTTAACTACAGTCCCTGTAATAAGTGCACTGTAAGTCGCTTTGGATAAATGTAAATGTTCTTGTGCCTGGCTGTTCTGGTGCTCAGTGCTCTGTAGCGCCGGCCAGAGGGCAGGGCTTCGACGAGGAAGTGTGCTGGAGTGAATTTAACAGCCCTTATCGTCTCTCTGGATGTGTACAGTAGCAGGGTGGGTAGGGGACCGCCAATAATCCTCTCTGCAGTCAGAACTATCCTTTGAAGTCTTCTGATGTTTGACTTGGTGGCTGAATCAAACCGGACAGTTATATTATTTTTGTATATATCTACAAAATTGGTGCCTTTTCAACTTTGAAAAATTTAAATATAAAATAAGTTTAATAATTTTGTTTTAAATAGCCATTAAATGAAGACAGCTTAAAATAACTAGAAATTGTTTTGTGCCATCTCAGACTAATGTAATTTCTTATTTTCTGACTATTTACCTACCTCATGTTTTGATATTTTTGCCATCCCCGTTACAGACACAAGCGTTACTATATACTATAGTTTTAATTGGAACTATGTAATAGTTTTCACATATATGAGCAGTATTTTAGTTCCTCTTTTCACTGGGACTGTTTAACATTTTGGATTTCTTTTTTCATTCTTATATTTGTTATTCAGATGACCAAGAACATCCTAATTTTGGAGGGTGATCATGTCAATTAAGAATTTTTTTTACAAGAGAGATATTAAAAGAATGTCTTTGTCCAAAATACAATATAGTTAAAGTTACAATAGAAAAACCTGGAAGGCCATTTCAAATATAATTTTTTAATTTGTTTTAAATTAATGATAGTAACAGGATTGACCAGAGTAACAGGGATGACACATAGTTCGGCATACACTGCACATATTTGTTCACATAATATTGTAAAGTTTTACCTTTTTTAAATTGCATTATATTGTTTTGCACTTACTTGGCATAGTTGTATTAGTTAAGCACATTACATTTCTGAGTATGTCATCTCACAGAACTTAAAAATTACTGATCTGGTTCAATTATTAGGCTAGGACGATAATCAGATCTTGGTCTTCTTATGATCATTTGAAACCAGATCAAGATCTTGATGCTGAAATTTGGTTTCACTTTCTTGAACATTGCAAGATTAGGGCGAGGGTCTGCAGTCACCTTACTGCTCGTTTGTTATTGCACTTACATGGATGCATTATTGACAATGAGTTTTATTGAGACTGATCATCTTATCCCGGTCATTAACATGTTAAAACCAACTGGCAGCATCAAAAACAAACAACAACAGCCAGCACATAAAAGGACCCAACATTTCACCAAAGGCAATGAGGTAAATATCTGTTAGCTTATGGGACGAATAATTTTTTTGTAGCTGTTAAAAGAGAATGAGAACAGCCATACAAACTTCACATCACATATCAAAGTGAAAAACCTTGTTCCCTTACAACTTCAGTCCACTTGACATTGCATTTACTAACGCATATGGGGAGTGCCTTCATACAAAACCTATTTGAAACCTCTCTACAATAATGCCAATATTCTAATATTGGCTATGGTGTTTGAGCACCACCTGTTTTGGCGCAAAACTGACCGCTCGTTTCGGTGTGAACTGACCGCTATAAAACAGGTGCACACACACCATTTCCTCAGAATTTTTTCCTTCAAGACAGCGATTACCTCTTGTCTCAAAGTCCTCTACCTTCGCCGTCAATTCACACCAGTCAGCGGAGTGCTCTTTCCCCAGAGGTACCAGGACAGTCTCGCCTTGATGAGTGGTTCTTGCCGTCCGGACGCTGTCAAGCGCCTGCGCCCCGCAGAACTGCCCTGTTATTCCCTGAGGTGCACAGCGAACTATCTAAGTCCTGGCACTCGCCATAAGGCCATAAGGCACATTATGCCCAAACGGAGCATAGCGCAGATGGCTCGCCCCCGTTCTGTCTCAAGACAGCGTCCGGCTAAAAGACCCATGCCCGCTAACTCAGTGCCTGCAGCGAGGCCACGCAAGCCTTTGCCCAGACAGAAGCAGCCGCATCAGAGCCACCTCGGGCTGACGGGAGGAACTCCCCTGCGCAGCGGAATCGCTCCTGACGGGCGCAGCGCTTTGAAGCAGAAAACGGAGCCTGTGGTTCCCTCCGGTGCACCGAATAAAGCTCGATTGGAGACACAGAACACTGTTCCCCACCTCCCCACTGCTGTTTGTCAAGAGAGGAATATTGTTGTTCACAATGTTTTAAAAGATGTTGTTTCTGTGTCATATGCAATAAAAAATGCAATAAAGAATACAGCACTCGTTCCAAATGCACAAGATGCTCATACATTCTCAAAAAAGAGCCCTTTTCCTCTTCAAAGCACACACATTATGCACAACTGCTTCCCTGTGGTAAGCGAAGCATTATATCGTACGGTGAGCAAACCAAATTGCCCTCTGTCCCATTACGCGGACGCATGGCGAGCCCTAACGTGCATTTCAGAATGGGTGCAAAAAACGATCGAACATGGCTATACAATCCAATTTGCTCGCTGGCCACCCCGTTTCAATGGAATTCTGTCTTCCACGGTTTCGTCCGAAGACACACCAGTGTTACGAGCCGAAATACACAATCTAATCGTGAAAACCGCGACAGAGATTGTGCCAAATTGTCAAGCACAAAAAGGGTTTTACAGCCATTATTTTCTTGTCCTAAAGAGAGACGGTGGACTTCTGCCAATCCTGGATCCGAGACATTTACGAAGTGCATCAATGCGGTTCTCGCCCCTCTGAGACTGAGCGGCGTACACATATTGAACTACCTCGACGATTGGCTGTTACTAGCACAATCAGAGGCTCTGTTATGCCAACACAGAGACTTACTGCTTCAGCATCTAAACAGCTTAGGCCTCAATGTAAACTGGGCGAAGAGCACACTCTCTCCCAGCCAAAATATCACCTTTTTGGTAGTCCGCCTTGACTCCACGTGCGGGCGCGCCACCTCACGAGCGAGCGTGTTCAGGCCATTCTACAGTGTCTGTCTCAGCTCAAACTGGGGAGAACACTTCCTCTGAAGCTGTTTCAGAAAGCATTGGGATTTATGGCAGCAGCATCGGCCGTCATCCCATTAGGTCTCTTACACATGACGCCACTTCAATGGTGTGGTGCCAAGGGCGCATGCGGATCACTATATCCTGCCGCTGTATAGCTGCATTGGTACCATGGACAGCTCCTGCATTTTACCAATGAGGTGTGGCGCTGGGGCAAATTATCAGGTGGAAAGTGGTGACTACGGATGCTTCCAACCTAGGTTTGGGGGCGGTGTGCAATGGGTGCCCCGACTTTTGGCACCTGGACAGGTCTGAGGAGGGCATGGCATATCAACCGCCTAGAACTATCGGCTGTATTTCTAGTCTTGAAGGCTTTTCAGTCAGAAATAGCGAACTGTCATGTCCTGGTTCGCTCAGACAACACGACAGTTGTGGCATATATAAACCGCCAAGATGGAATTAATTCACCGCCACTGTTGAGACTGACACGGCACCTCCTCCTATGGAGCGAGCGTCATCTACTCTCTCTGCGAGCGACATATGTCCCAGGCCGCCTGAATTAAGGCGCGGACCTACTGTCACGCCAAGGGGTGATACCGGGCGATTGGAGACTTCAACCTCAGACGGGGTTTAGGATTTTGGAAATATTCGGCAAAGCAGAAATCGACCTATTTGCCTCAGTGGAGAATGCCCACTGTCCCCTTTGGTATTCAAAGTCCCAAGCCCGGTTGGGAACGGATGCAATGGCACAAAACTTGCACAAATACGTGCCTGATCCACTTTGTCATATGCAAAGTCCGGAAGGACAAGGAAACGGTTCTATTAGTTGCGCTGAGATGGCCCAACCAGCCATGGTTTCCGGAAATGATATAGATGCTGTACAGCCCACCATGGGAAATACTGCTCAGGAGGGATCTCCTCTCTCAGGCGCACGGCACAATCTGGCATCCCCAGCCCCAGTTGTGGAACCTGCATGTGTGGCCACTGAACGGGGAGCACTACACGCGCCAGAACTGACACGTTCAGTCATGAACACCATTTTACAAGCCAGAGCACCTTTCACAAGACGCCTCTATGCACTAAAATGGAAGATTTTCACTGAGTGGTGTCTCTCACGTAGTAAGGACCCAGTAAACTGCCCCATACATGAAATTCTAATATTTCTTCAAGAGCAATTAGACACAGGACTCACCCTGTCAACGCTCAAAGTGTATGTGGCAACTATAGCTGTGTATCACGCACATTAAGCCAGCGCCTCTGTAGGCAAGCATGATTTAATCATATGATTAAACCCACCTTGGCCAGATACAATCCCGACTTGAGACATAACTTTAGTCCTAAAAGCTCTCGCAGGGCCCCCCTTCGAGCCTTTGGACTCTGTTGATTTGCGCATGCTTTCCGTTAAGACCACACTACTGCTGGCTCTGGCCTCAGTAAAACGGGTCAGTGAACTACATGCGTTATCAGTCGACAATTCTTGTCTGTAGTTTGGCCCCGGTCTTTCAAGAGCCACTGTCAAACCCAGGAAAGGCTATGTCCTGACCACACCCTTCAAAGCGCAGGTGGTTCACCTTCAGGCCTTCTTCCCTCCTACATTTAATTCAGATGAGGAACAATCATTGCATTTGTTATGCCCTGTGAGGGCACTACATACATACGCTGAGCGTACTTGCCAGTTCAGACTGTCTGATCAGCTCTTTATATGCTATGGAGGACGCACAAAAGAATGTCCATCTCCAAGCAAAGACTTTCTCACTGGATTGTCGATGCAATTACCCTGGCTTACAAATCGCAGGGTCAGACTTGCCCAATTGGTGATAAAGCACACTCAACTAGAGGCATGGCCTGCTCATGGGCATGGCTGAATGGTGTGTCCTTACAAGACATATGTTTTGCAGCAGGATGGTCCTCGCAAAACATGTCCGCAATGTTTTACAACCTAGACGTAACGTCTCTTTCTTCACAAGTCCTTTCTATTTAGAGCACTTGCTATTAATTGGCCATATATATCTATCTATCTATATACACTCACCTAAAGGATTATTAGGAACACCATACTAATACTGTGTTTGACCCCCTTTCGCCTTCAGAACTGCCTTAATTCTACGTGGCATTGATTCAACAAGGTGCTGAAAGCATTCTTTAGAAATGTTGGCCCATATTGATAGGATAGCATATTGCAGTTGATGGAGATTTGTGGGATGCACATCCAGGGCACGAAGCTCCCGTTCCACCACATCCCAAAGATGCTCTATTGGGTTGAGATCTGGTGACTGTGGGGGCCATTTTAGTACAGTGAACTCATTGTCATGTTCAAGAAACCAATTGGAAATGATTCGAGCTTTGTGACATGGTGCATTATCCTGCTGGAAGTAGCCATCAGAGGATGGGTACATGGTGGCCATAAAGGGATGGACATGGTCAGAAACAATGCTCAGGTAGGCTGTGGCATTTAAACGATGCCCAATTGGCACTGAGGGGCCTAAAGTGTGCCAAGAAAACATCCCCCACACATTACACCACCACCAGCAGCCTGCACAGTGGTAACAAGGCATGATGGATCCATGTTCTCATTCTGCTTACGCCAAATTCTGACTCTACCATCTGAATGTCTCAACAGAAATCGAGACTCATCAGACCAGGCAACATTTTTCCAGTCTTCAACTGTCCAATTTTGGTGAGCTCTTGCAAATTGTAGCCTCTTTTTCCTATTTGTAGTGGAGATGAGTGGTACCCGGTGGGGTCTTCTGCTGTTGTAGCCCATCCGCCTCAAGGTTGTGCGTGTTGTGGCTTCACAAATGCTTTGCTGCATACCTCGGTTGTAACGAGTGGTTATTTCAGGCAAAGTTGCTCTTCTATCAGCTTGAATCAGTCTGCCCATTCTCCTCTGACCTCTAGCATCAACAAGGCATTTTCGCCCACAGGACTGCCGCATACTGGATGTTTTTCCCTTTTCACACCATTCTCTGTAAACATATGAGTCTCGATTTATGTTGAGACATTCAGATGGTAGAGTCAGAATTTGGCATAAACAGAATGAGAACATGGATCCATCATGCCTTGTTACCACTGTGCAGGCTGGTGGTGGTGATGTAATGGTGTGGGGGATGTTTTCTTGGCACACTTTAGGCCCCTTAGTGCCAATTGGGCATTGTTTAAATGCCACGGCCTACCTGAGCATTGTTTCTGACCATGTCCATCCCTTTATGGCCACCCGTTCCACCGTTCGTACTACTGAGAATAGTAATTCAAAACAGACTGAGAGAGCCACACAAATGCTCTCTGTCTCTCCTCCATTTCTGCTTCTCCCATGCAAGGTATTTTGACCTTCCTTCAGGATCTGCATCTCGGCAAGCACGATAGTGTCTTTGTTTTTCTGCTGCATTTAATGGCATACTACTATCATCTGTAAAACTGTATTATAGTGCAAATACAAAATCAACAAAATAATGTTAAAACTTTTTAAATAGTTAATATTTTAATTACCACATGCATGTACCAACAATACTAATACTAACAATACCAACAATAGTAACTAAAAAATATGCCACCCACACTGAATGATATAGGCATTAGCTCAATAATACATCCAGGATGACCTTTAAAAATATTTGCATTTTACACACATAAACTTTAAAAACCTAATCCTAACCTAACCCTAAGGTGACAAATAATCTACATCATCCCTGTTACCCACGTCAAAACCTGTTACTCTGGAAAAGTAACAGAGCTGACAGTAACAGGTTTGACGATTTAAAGCAAATTTTCTCATTGCTAGCTAATAGATCAAGTCCACAAAAGCACATGTTGTACACCTTGAAAGGTTATTACTTGTAGATATTGATTATGTTAAGTTAAATAAGTAATTTTTCTTATTTTTACTTAAAAAATAATAACAGTTTTGACATTGCATGATCCCCCCCTCATTCAAACCTCATAAATAATAAAAAATAGAACATTATAGAAGAGAGAGAGAAACTCTCCTTATATATATAGTATAGTATATTAACTGTTGGAATCCTGGTTAAGTGATGATGTAACTTCCTGGAAGTGATGTCACTGGAATGTACCATTATATTAAAAGGGTTTTTGTTAAGGATAAAAGGGCTGACATGAAATCAGGGGACACCAATAAAATTATTTATATTTTATAAAAAAGAATGTATACTTATGCCAAAACATTGCTTAATAATGAGACTATACTTAGAACAATATGAAAATGTGATTTTATTTTTTATGATTTTGCCTTCAATTTGCAAATTGAATGTCCTGCTGAAAAAGAACCATCATAGTGAGGGACAGGCCCAAAACCTTACCCTTATCAGCATAAATGCAATTTTAATTATTTAAAATAATATTTAATTGACTTTAATTTAATGCAATATTGATGAAAGAATACATAGTATTATTATGTTTTTAAATCACAAATGTATTTGTTGATATAGTAATTTTATGTCTGATTATTTCTTAGGGATGCAAAAGGCACCAATTTTAATAGAATGACCTTTATATATAAATATATATATATATATATATATATATATATATATATATATATATATATATATATATATATATATATATATATTATGTCTGATTATTTCTTAGGGATGCAAAAGGCACCAATTTTAATGGAATGACCTTATATATATATATATATATATATATATATATATATATATATATATATATATATATATATATAAAATATACACTTTTGAAATATATATTTTTTAATCGAATTAATTACATGGTGTCCCGATTAATTAATTGCGATAAATCGCATATACAAATATTTGCTGAGAAAGCCCCTCATATAAAATAACTCAATATATAATGATTATACATATTTATATCAATATATAATTATACATATTTATCTTTAAATATAAAAAGAATTATATATATATATATATATAAATATTCAGATAATAAAAATGCTTTACATTCCTGTAGCAGAGGAGTTAATCAATGATAAGGCCATACAAAAAGCGGCTTTAGAATACAATGTATTGTTTACTACCATATTATTGATCATAAGACAATCATTGGCATACAGTTCACAGAATTCCATTTCATTAGTGAATTTGTCCATCAGTTGGAGATTTATTATGAGGGCTTGTTTAAGGGCCCGTCAATTTACACGTTAGACGTCTCGGGTGTGTTGCGTCATAAACATAAAATGTTTAGGTCACTGTGTCAATTTAAATATAGTTTAATACTCAATCTTTAAACACATCTTGAGATCCCTTAGATTGCATTTGTGCTCCTTCGAGTGTTTTGAACGCAAGAACGTAACGCATGTTTTTGTTGTTCCGCCTGAGGTGTTTTCTTCACTGTATAAACTGCGCGTTCCTCATACAGCTGAAATTTCACTTACTGCCCTCTGGAGTAAACAGGTGGTACTGCAAGCTTGCATTTCTCAGGAATCTTCCTTATTATGGTCCGTGGGCATGCGATTAATTTAAATAAATCTTTTTAAAGCGTTATTTTTTTTGTAAAATTAATCACACTGAATTTACGTGTTAAATCGACAGCCCTAATATATATATATACTGGCAGCCAAAAGTTTGGAATAATGTACAGATTTTGCTGTTTCAGAAGGAAATTGGTACTTTAATTCACTAAAGTGGCATTTAACTGACCACAAATTATAGTCAGGACATTACTGATGTAAAAACATCATCACCATTTGAAAAAAGTAGTTTTTGATCAAATCTAGACAGGCCCCATTTCCAGCAGCCATCATTCCAACACCTTATCCTTGAGTAATCATGCCAATTTGCTAATTTGGTTCTAGAAAATCACTTGCCATTATATCAAACACAGTTGAAAGCTATTTAGTTTGTTAAATGAAGCTTAACATTGTCTTTGTGTTTGTTTTTGAGTTGCCACATTATGCAATAGACTGGCATGTCTATTAGGTCAAAAATGGAAAAAATGAAACAGCTTTCTCTAGAAACTCATCAGTCAATCATACACAAAGGTGTTCACTACAGTCTTCAAAGACAAAGGACTACTGTCTCTAACAAGGACAGAAAGAGATGTGGAAGGCCAGATGTACAAGAAAACCAGAGGATAAGCACATCAGAGTGTCTAGTTTTAGAAATAGACACCTCACCTGCAGGGCTCAACGCTAAGAATTTTTTCAACTTGGCCTGGTTGGGCCAGTGCTTCAGATTTTTACTGGCCCTGCTAAAATTTTCACTGGCCCAACACAAAAATACAAATAGCTGTTTTTACCATCATGGCTTTAAAAAATATGTCCGAAGATAAATATTTTTTTACATATCTTATGTTTTAAATACAATATCCCCCAGGTGCCTGGGTAGTGCAGCGAGTAAAGACACTGACTACCATCCCTGGAGTCGCAAGTTCGAATTCACGGCGTGCTGAGTGACTCCAGCCAGGTCTCCTAAGCAACCAAATTGGCCCGGTTGTTAGGGAGGGGAGAGGCACATGATTGCTATGAGTGGTTTTCGCTCTCGCTGGGGTGTGTGGTGAGTTGTGTGTGGATGCCATGGAAAATAGACTGGGCCTCCACACACACGCTACATCACCGCAGTAACACTTTCAACAAGCCACGTGATAAGATGCACGGATTGATGGTCTCAGATGCGGAGGCAACTGAGACGTGTCCTCCACCACCCAGATTGAGGCGAGTCACTACGAGGACTTAAAGCGCATTGGGAATTGGGCATTCCAAATTGTGGAGAAAAAATTAAAAATACAATGAAATTTAATCACATTTATAATTTGCAAGATATGATTTATGCCTTGTGTAATGCCATATATGCGCTTTTACAGATATAAATTAATAAACACATCATATTAACCTATTTACACATGTGCTTTTAAGCCAAGAGTTCTGTGGAGGAGATGATGGGTTTTTGGTTACCTGTTTAGTCATGCTGTCATGCAACTTTTGCCCATGTATAGTGTTTTCACAAGAAGGATCAAAGATTATTCACTTAAAGATTTGATTATTGGCTGAGAGAACAGACTTGCAACTATATCGGTTGTGATGTGTAATATACAGTAGGTAGATATTAGGCCTGATCTGTGAATTAACAATTTGTATATAACATGAAATAAGAAAACCCAAACAAGACCGACACGGACTGACATACAAAGAACAAAATCAAAAATACCTGTATGGTCCAGAAATTAGACATGTAACAGGTGTTTATGAGGATGATATGAAGTAGACTGTTTCAAATTTTCATCTTCACCCTGCAGCTGAACAACTCTGATAATAATAGCCTAATAGCCATAGTGATATTGCTTTTTTCATATCAAACAGCATTATCATTTTGAATTAATGTTTACATTTTGAAACATTACCTAATTAAATGTATACTTACATTTTGGATATTGAGCAGCTCTTGATATCCAGACACGTGTATAACTGGGTTTTAACAAAGTTTACTACGTCTCATTCTGCATTTCATCTCTAAAGGCAAATTAATGAGAGAAATGTGTTTGTTTTTTACAGGGGGAATAAAACAAGTGCTCTGTCCCTTTACGAGAGCACATGCATGTTAAACAGTCTACGCTGCACGGAGAGAGATGATGATGAGACATATGCACGGAGAGACATGGATTTTCAGTCCTATATAAAGAAACTGTTGATTTCTTGTGTTCCAATGTGTGGATTATAAATTTTCACCAACATGTAAAAACGAAAAATGTGGGGATTTCAAGCATTGTGAACACGGAATGTGCGGGGATGCTTAAAATGTTGCACAAGACGTTAAATCCCACTACGAAATGCATTAAATGGGTTACATTGGTAATACACAGTGGCTACACATTGGTAATAGCTGCTGCTAAGACACTTGGAAAAGAGCGAGGACAGTGCTAGATGAGTGCACTCAGTGTCTGCACGATCTTGTGCATGCACACAACTTTGCATTGGTGCGTCCATTATGCATTTGCATGTCTTTGCGAGATAAATATACTCACTCGCTCACGAGCAAATATAAATATGCTCGCTCCTTGGTTAGAAGATTTCATTCGCTCTGTGTAATCTTTGTGCTCTCTCGCTTATTGTTTGCTTGCACTAATGTTATAAATGCAGCACTGGCCCAAATCTTCCTCTCACTAGTTTTTATTGTCGAGCCCTGCACATGTCTTCAGCTGACAGCTTCATTGAATTCTACCCGCTCAACACCAGTTTCATGTACAACAGTAAAGAGAAGACTCAGGGGTGCAGACCTTATGGGAAGAATAGCAAAGAAAGAAACACTTTTGAAACAGAAATACAAAAAGAAAATGTTAGAGTGGGCATAGAAATACAGACATTAGACAACAGATAACTGGAAAAGAGTGTTATGGATCTTAAACCCATTGAGCTTTTGTGGGATCAGCTATACTGTAAGGTGCATGAGAGGTGCCCGACAAGGCAGCCACATCTATGGAAAGTGCTACAGGAAGCGTGGGGTGAAATGTCACCTGAGTATCTGGACAAACTGACAGTTAGAATGCCAAGGATTTTCGTAGATAACGGTTGAAGATTGTTGACTCTCTGCATGAAGGCTATGGCTGTCTATTCACAAGAAACCTCTCAGACTCAGGGGTCCCAGATGTCAAAGGTATATGTTTATTGAGCATTCAATAAATCCGAGAAGGCCGGCTGTGCATTCTGTCTTCCAGTTCCAGCCTCTCAGGTTTTATACACTTCTGTTATCTACCTTAAAACTACAAATTGTTCAACTTGGTTACTTCTAGCCAATGAGCTTGTTTCTTACATCATCATATCTCACCACCAGTATTTTCGTAGGCCAACTGACTTCTTTATATTGGTGGAAATTCAGTGACTGCTTTGTTTTTAAAAAAACATGTTTTGCACATACAATTTCTACTCAATAGTCATTCTTATGTATGTGCTTGCACATCTGATTTCTCCTCAATAGTCACTCATATGTATACCATAGTCATCTTTGTGTATACAATGAGCATCTGTTTCTTGACCTACAACTTGGCTGACCATGCGACATACATCTGAACGTTGGCTGCACTTATGATATACATCTGACCATACCATGCATAATTTTCTTTACTGACATAATGTTTGTTAATATTCATTGAAAATATACCATATATTCCTCCCTTTGAGACTGTTCATAGTCTCACCCTATGCCCTCTGCCCAGAGTACACTCACAAGGCAGCCTTCTTTCATTTCCCAAAAATAACCAATATAGGTTATACTTTCTTTTACTATTACCTGCTCTTATGGAACTGTACTCCGGAGGGAAAAAGACCAAACGTCTCCTCCCACATTTGGCTAGGGAGGAGTAAAAGTTATCATTACCCTGTCTAAATACTTTCTTGGGAGTGTATACAAATCAACATTTGTGTACAATGCATATGCATGCAGTCTTAGTTCTGCATGATGTAAAGCAAAGCAATGATTACACTTATTTTAGTAGGTTAACAATCCTCATTACCTTATTAACAACGTTAGTAAATTGCTTAACATAAGAATATATCCCATGGTGCCAGAGGAACTCACAGACATTTCCGGTAGCCTGGAGTGCTATCTGGTGGTGTTGGAGCAGACAGCAGGTTTTTAAACCACCAGTAGAGTCTCCTTTGCTCTTGTAGCTATGCACTGATGTGCTTATCGATCCTCTCTTCAGGGCTTTCCTGTGTTTTTCAAAATTAATGTACTTATATTTCAGTGTATAATTAGTTTATGCATTCACAAATAATTCTAGCTCTACACAATCAGATCATAGAAAATTGTCAAGTCAAGTCAAGTGGTTTTTATTGACGTTTCAACCATATACAGTTAGTACAGTACACAGTGAAATGAGACAACATTCCTCCAGGACCATGGTGCTACATAAAACAACATAGGACAAACCCAGAACCACATGAGACTACACAGACTAAATAACATACCTATATAAAGTGCACGTGCAAACGTGTGCAAAATGTACGGGACAGTACAATAAATTACTAACAATGAACAGGACAATGGACAGTGTAGCGCCGACCAGTACACAGTAGTGCAAAAAGATGACAGTCTCTAAAAATACCAAATGTAAACATAACATACTATGAGATAGTGTTCTATGCACATAGCAGTTATTAAGGTAGCAGCCAGTTATAAAGTGACAAAATTAAAGAGCAACTCAGGACATGTGTGTGTGTGTGTGTGTGTGTGTGTGTGAGTCAAACCAGTCTCTGAGTATTGAGGAGTCTGATGGCTTGGGGGAAGAAGCTGTTACACAGTCTGGCTGTGAGGGCCCGAATGCTTCGGTACCTCTTGCCAGATGGCAGGAGGGTGAAGAGTTTGTGTGAGGGGTGTGTGGGGTCGTCCACAATGCTGGTTGCTTTGCGGATGCAGTGTTTTTTGTAAATGTCTTTGATGGAGGGAATAGAGACCCAGATGATCTTCTCAGCTGTCCTCACTATCCTCTACAGGGCTTTGCGGTCCGAAACGGTGCAAGACCCAAACCAGGCAGTGATGCAGCTGCTCAGGATGCTCTCAATAGTCCCTCTATAGAATGTAGTGAGGATGGGGTGTGGGAGATGTGCTTTCCTCAGCCTTCGAAGAAAGTGGAGATGTACTAGAGCTGGTGTTGAGGAACCAGGTGAGGTTCTCCGCCAGGTGAACACCAAGGAATTTGGTGCTCTTGACGATCTCCACAGAGGAGCCATCGATGTTCAGCAGAGAGTGGTCACTCTGTGCTCTCCTAAAGTCAACAACCATCTCTTTTGTTTTGTCAACATTCAGAGACAGGTTGTTGGCTCTACACCAGTCCGTTAGCCGCTGCACCTCCTCTCTGTATGCTGACTCGTCATTCTTGCTGATGAGACCCACCACGGTTGTGTCATCGGCGAACTTGATGATGTGACTCGAGCTGTGCATTGCTGCACAGTTGTGAACAGCAGTGGACTGAGCACACAGCCCTGGGGGGCACCAGTGCTCAGTGTGGTGGTGGTGGAGATGCTGTTCCCGATCTGGGCTGACTGAGGTCTCCCAGTCAGGAAGTCCAGTTGCAGAGGGAGGTGTCCAATCCCAGCAGGTTCAGCTTTCCAATCAGGTGCTGGGGAATGATTGTGTTGAATGCTGAGCTGAAGTCTATGAACAGCATTCGAACGTACGATTCCTTTTTATCTAGGTGGGTGAGGGCCAGATGGAGGGTGGTGGCGAAGGCATCGTCTGTTGAACGGTTTGGACGATACGCAAACTGCAGTGGGTCTAGTGAGGGGGGTGGCTGGGTCTTAATGTGCCTCATGACGAGCCTCTCGAAGCACTTCATGATGATAGGTGTGAGGGTGACGGGACGGTATTCGTTGAGGCAGGACACTGAAAACTTCTTTGGCATGGGGACGATGGTGGTGGCCTTGAAGCACGTTGGAATGACGGCGGTGCTCAGAGAGACGTTGAAGATGTCAGTAAGAACATCTGCCAGCTGGTCTGCACATCTTCTGAACACTCTGCCAGGAATGTTATCTGGTCCAGAAGCCTTCCGTGGGTTGACTCTACCTAGAGTTTCCCTCACATCAGCCGTGGTAAGACAGAGCACCTGGTCGTTGGGAGGAGGGGTGGTCTTCCTCGCCACCACGTCGTTCTGCACTTCAAACCGAGCGTAGAAATCGTTCAGTGCATCTGGAAGGGAGGCATCTTTGTCACAGGCAACTGATGTTGTCCTGTAGTTGGTGGTGACCTGGATGCCCTGCCACATGCGCCGCGTGTCACCGCTGTCCTTGAAGTGCCTGTGGATTCTCTTGGCGTGTGCGCGCTTTCGATGTTCTTAGGGCTGCCTTGTCACCTGCTCTGAAGGTGGAGTCTCGGGTCCTCAGCAGCGCGCGCACCTCCGCAGTCATCCATGGCTTCTGGTTGGAGCATGTGGTGATGGTCTTGGAGAGAGTGACATCATCAATGTCACTGAAGCTGTGTATTCCTCCAAGTTGGTAGAGTCACCATATGTTGCAGCCTCCCTGAACATTTGTTTTGTGCGTCTGACGAGCAGTCTGTATACTGGAATTAGCATAACAGAGTAGCCGAGGTGGGGGCGGGGCTCCGCACGGTACGCGTCTGGGATGTTTGTGTAAACAAGATCAAGCATGTTCGCCCCTCTCGTTGCAAAGTCCACATACTGATGGAATTTAGGGAGCACTGTCTTGAGATTTGCATGGTTGAAATCTTCGGCGACGATAAACAGTCCATCAGGGTGAGCGTTCTGCAGTTCGCGCTGGGGGGAATGTAAACTCTGTTATGATAACAGTGGTGAACACCCGTGGTAAATAAAAAGGTCTGCATCTAACAGTCACAAGCTCCACCATCGATGAGCAGTAGCTAGAGACTAGCATAGAGTTCTTGCACCATTCTGTGTTGATGTAAACACACAAGCCACCACCACGAGTCTTACCGCACAGAGCTGCATTTCTTTCGGCACGAAACGAGGCGAGCCCGTCTAGCTGAATGGCGGCATCCGGAAATCTGTCACTGAGCCACGTCTCCGTAAAAACAGAGACGCAGCAGTCTCTAAACTCACGTTGCGTTGCCTGCTGGAGTCGGATGTAGTCCAGTTTATTGTCCAGGGAGAAAATATTTGAGAGCAGGATAGACGGGAGAGCCGGCTGGCTAGGGTTTGTTTTTAGCCTAGCATGGCCCCCTGCCCTCTTGCCGCGCTTCCGCTTCCTCGCACACCGCTTACGACGTCCTCTCCCCTGGCCACTGGCATCAAGCGACGCCGAGGACTGGAGGCCTGGTCTCCGCAGCAAGCCGAGTTCGCATAGCGCTTCCTGCAGGTCATCATGCAGCTTGGTTGTTGCATGAATCCTATATTTGAGCAGTGTTTGGCGATGATAAACACGAACACCGGTTGCTCCGATGTCCATGTGCCGCAAAAGTCGGGTTATTTAACAAAAATGGCACCATTTTAGATCCGGAGTGGCTGCTGCGTGCTACCGCGCCGCCATCTTGGATCTATTGTAAATTGTAACATAAATGTTAAAAGAAAATGTTAAATGAACTTAAAGAATACAAAAAACTTAAGTAATAAATGAGTAATAACTTCAGGAAGGGGTATATTCCAAAATAATAAACATTACACCCTCTATCTTCCTACTTGCTCTATCCAATCTAAAATACGATCTTATTTTGATTATAAAAGAAAATACAATGAATATAGTTACTCTCTTGCTATCCATAAACAGGAGACAACTTAAAATAAAGAGTAAATAAAAGAGGCTCCCCTTCCCTACCACTCTTGGGTAGCTTTGGGACGAATTCATCCAGCTCATCCAATCCCGGAACTATGGAAATGGGGCGCATAGTAGCCACAGATATATTGACATCTGTCTCGCTGCATTTGCCACTATTGATCTGTGCAGGGGTATACAACAAAACAGAAACACAACAATAGCAAAGGCCGCAGGTATCATTATTCACATTTTAATAAGTAATGCTTTCCATGATCCAAATAAGTTATCAAACAAGGTTCCAAATTGCTGGTCTCTCTTAGCATTAACAGCTATTTCAGTTCTTACATTTTTCAACTTCTTCATAGCGGTTGTAAAGAAGCCATCAGGGGCTGTATCATTTGGAATGAAGGTACAACAGTCAGCCCCAAACATTACACAGACACCCCCCTTTTCTGCCAACAGCCATTTCAGTGCTTTTCCTAGTCTATTCTGCCATTTAATTTTGCTCGTTGCTGCCAACTGATTACCTAAGGCTTTTAATGCTTCATCCGTGTAGTTAACGAATCTCTGCTGATTATGATAAATGTAGTTAATCCATTCGCATTCTTATTGGGTGTTATCCACACAAATATAGATTCAAAGCCCGACTTTACTTCGTTTGTAGACTTAAATTGTTGTGGTATTCCTCTTGGTTGACCAATTTCATCTATTATTATAGTTGCATCTACAGGCTGATATGCTCTTCTCATGTGATCTTAATTTTTCCCACGTTATCATGGTTATTTTCTGCACTAGTCTTTCTCTAGAGCAGGGGTCGGGAACCTTTTTTCACTTAGGAGCCAATTTAAAAAATTTTGGTGCATGCATTTTTTCGAAAGAGCCATACCACAAACAAATAATGTACTATTTTCAAGTTTTTCCATAAACCTTCCATAAAATTTCTTTGCTTTTGGGCTAGCCTATATCTGGAGCCTCCCTTGACAGGCGCCCACATGTTGAAAATTCCTGTTCTAATGCACGTCTCATTCATGAACACAGTGCTCTCAAAAACTTGCCTCAAATTCAGCTCGGTTGCATAGCTAAGTTATCTCCATGGTTAGTGGTGTTTTAGGTAAAGACCCAGATGTTACACTTTGCTGTTGTTCACCACATAATTTTCCTTTCGATATATTCTCAAAATATCATTACTTTAACCTCATAATGGTTTGACATTCTTCTCGTAATTTGTACTTTATTCTCAAAATATTATGATAAATGACAAGTACACATTTGTTATTTTTTCAACAAAATCAAATGTTTATATTGCCCATAGACTACTCAAAAACAAACAAATATGCAAATATTAATAGGTAACATGTTGCAATATGGAATTGAGTACACGCGTTTGTGCAGGTCTCCATAAAATTACTTAATTTTACAGTTGTTCCTGAAAAATGAAACTTTGCTTTTGGGCTGGGCGATATGTAAAAAATATTTTAATGATAATCGCATTTAACATATCGCGATATCCGATTATATGGTGAATATTTTTGCTTGACTGATTTTGCTTTAAAATTGTTATTAATTTATTGAAACACGAAAAACTTAAAAGACATTTCTAAATTCAAATTGCACTTTAAACGAAAAAAAAAAAAAAAAAAAAATAACGAAGTGATTAAATAATCGTTTATATAACCACATCCCTAAATACAAACATTTAAATTCTCCAACGGCCCCATTTGCCATCATGCAAGTATCAGTATGGGGCAACAGGTGCAAATTAAGAACTAAAGACAATTATAAATGTAAAGATAATTATAATAATCATCATAATAAATAAGCTTAATAAGTTCCCTTGTGTTCCCAAAAATGCTGCCAAATGTGTGTTCTTATTGAATTTGTTTGTATTGAGTTTGTTAATACAGTTTATGCTGCCTAAAGAAAAAAACATTTTAGCTTCAAGGTGAACGTGTCTTGTATTACTTTATGATTTCATCGTTTTCATCTTTGTTTCTTTAATACAAATATACCTGTAAATATTACTGAACCTGCAGAGATGTGTTCAGTAAGAGCAGTTGTGTAGTGGTGCCTGGAGAAGTGGGTATACTCTTAATTTATGCCCCCCCATTTTTTTTTAAAGCGGCCCAGCAAAGGATGAATGCCCTGTGTTATAAACAGTGACATGTAAGACTGGTCTTGCATGTTTAGTTCACCCCAAAATGGGCCATTAGTATTTGCACACTGTCACTTAACTTCTGCTGCTTGACTTCACGGAGTAAGGATCATTATGAAATTAATATTAGCCACAGAAGAGTCGCAGATTTTGCAATCAATACTGGCCCAAAGACTATAGGAAGAGACAACTACATAATTATGAATTTTGCGTGAACTATTCCTTATTCCTTAGTCCATCCACACATGAAAATTTGACAACTATTCTCTAACCTTGCAGGTAGTCTACGGCAGTCTTTACTGGGTGTTTTTAGGGTATAATTGCATTTATTCACATGCGATTGCAGTGTTTCCCATGGGATTTGGGTGATTTCCTATGGGGGGTGGACCTCCGACCCTCTAGGGGGGTTCGGGGGCATGCTCCCCAATAAGACATTTTTTTACATTTTAAAGTTAAATACTTCCATCTGGTGCACTTTGAGAGCAAAATAAAGAGGCTAGTGTTGTGCTCTTGTAAACAGTTTTGTGCTCTTAAAGCTGCAGTAGGCAACTTTGAAATAAATTGAATTTAGAAACAACGCCCCCAATTCTTCCCCATACATGATGCTCTTCACCCCCAGCCAGGGTTTAATTGACAGCTGTTCACAAACAGAGCCAAGGCCTGCCTTGTGATTGGCACAAATTTGCTGGATTGACACTACCCGACCCACATTTTTCACTCAGAGCTAGAGTCTGTGGTGCTAACTAATCTCTCACAGGACATCATTTAACAAGACATCATGTTTATATAGAAAACTATTTTTTCAATGAATAAATACTACCTACTCTAGCTTTAACAATTCCATGCTCTAACCATTCTGAAAAGCAGGGTACAAACTAGGGATGTCAGTTTCAGCTTTTTATCTTTTAACATTACCTCAGACTGCTAACGATAGCTAGCTAGTGAGGCGTAAGCAGTGTAACGTTATGCCAATTAAACTAGTGACGCTAACGTTAATTTATGTTAATCATCACGATGCTAACTTCGGCAGTAATTTTATCTGTTTACTCTTGTACACTGATGATGATAAATTGTGTGTTGAGTAGAGTATAAATGCAGTGGATACATTTAATATTAGTTAACAACCCTCTACGATCATGTTGGAGAAAAAAAATCATCATTGGATAGTAAATTTTTTTTTTTATTTGATTTTGCTTTATAATTTTAATCACATTTTAGCTTTTTAAAAATGTACAAATTTCACATTCTATCAATTTTTATGATGTCATGAAATTGCATTTTTAATAATGAGACAAGCTGTTGTCACTGTTTGAAATTTCATACATATTATTAACAAAACAATTCTCAAGGTGGGAACCTAATAATGAAAATTAGGGGCTGACAATTAATTGTCCAACAAATGATTGTGATTATGATGATTAATTGCTTGTTTTAGGTGTTTCACGAATATGACGATAAATTAACATACAAACTCACTATTACCCAGCCAACCTGTATAGCTATTATATTATATTGTATTGATATTGTGCAATAGTAAAATATTTCTGCCTTAAAGTCTTCACTTTCACACATTATTTTAAGGCTCTCTGATTAACTCACAAGCCCTTATTTGTCATGACGTATGACTTTGAGATTGTTACTTGCATTTGATCATCTCCACAGAAACAGAGCAGGACATCACATCTGTCTCACTGCTGCACTGCAAGATTAAATGCCATTTGCATTACATGGCCGTTAATTGATACTAGAGTCCTTTGCATTCACAAAATTAACAAGTTTATAACAAGAAAAATACCTTATTTTTCAAGGGAGTTTGGCGAAAGCCTCTGTAGATGGCATGCACATCAGAACGCTTGAGAAATGATTCATCTTCACAACTGAATGACACAAGTGCCTCTTCCCTGCTCTCATCAGACAGCATGCAGGGAAAGACGAGGCTGAATCCAGCTTCAACTGTTTGTATTCAGTAAAAGGGACTCGGTGTTCGAAACTACACAACTCTATCACTGGCGAGTGAAATGTTAATTTCATTATTGAAAGTGTGGCATCATTTTATTATTTCAAGCAAATAACGGACGGAATACTCCAGTGCATATATCTGCGAGTGTTTGAGTGCGTGAGTTTACAGCAATGGGTGAGGAACTGACTGGCGCAACACAGCCTTTTATTTGATGTTATTATGAGACTGAGAAGTGCAAAAATATTTTAGTAGAGAAGTGTAAAAATGTTTTCGGTTCATTATGAGATCGTGGTGGGGCAAATTAGACTAGTCAATTAATGGGAAACACTGCGATTGGATTAGCTACTCATGTGCTGGACTGTCATGTTTTTGGCTAATGCAGGACACTTCTGAATGATGAGCATCAGAAGGGATTTAGAAGTGGGTATACGCAATGCAGACTTATAAAGAAGTGGGTATACGCCTGTAAAATAGCTCAAGGATGGGCAAGGAGGAGGCGAGAACCGGCTTGTCAATATAAATGATAATTTAATGAAAACTTAAACCAAAACACATAAACAAACACACACGACGGACATGCCCATAATTCTCTCTCTCTCGAACCATCGTCACCGGCCGCCTTTATCCCTCGCGCGCCTCATCAGGCCGATTGGGGACCGGGCGCGCGATATTCTGATCGGCCGCGCCCCCCCTCCGCTCCACAACGCCATATACCTGCGTATACCCTGCATTACGTCCCTGAGTAAGAGCGAACTAAACTCGTAGTACCTCACGAGATGATCGGAGATCATGTGCAGCATTCTCATAGACAACATTATTCTTCCAAACAGTTTTCAGTTGAATGAAACAGATAAAAAGGAGTGATAACTATTTACATGCGCTTATTTCACGAGTCAGGGTCCTGCTGCACATCTCTGAACAAACAGAGAATCAGACACGAGCATTGATGGCTTTTCTTTTGTCTGTTCTTAAAAATATAATAAAATGTGTTTCTTCAAGCGTGCGTCTTTTTGACTAAAAGCATTTCTTGTCATGTGTCACTCCGAGACATCTTACAGGTCACCCACCTGTTGAAGGTAGATAAGCAAAATTACCCACACATGAAATACATTTGAACGAGGAGCTCGCTGACTGGATTGAGGCTCATCGCATTATGCGGCGGGTGGGGGGTGCTATATCACATCCTGGGTGCACATAACTCCGCTACTCCGGGCTCTTACGTCGTTGATTCGACATCTCAAGCTCATGCCTGAACAAGTTTGTGACGTGGCAGGCTGGTCCTCTCCGCGAGTCAGAAATTTGATCACAGTTTGAGCTCCCTGATCTGATGACGGTACTGCTTCTACCCATCTACTGAACCTGTCAATTATCACTAACATGTATCTTTTGCCTCGGATTGGTTTTACATGTCTACGTAGTCCATTACCAGATGTTTAAATGGTCCTTCTGGCACTGGTATGTGACCAATTGGTGCAGATGTGCCCTTCTTGACATTACGTTTAGCTCAAATTTCACATTCGGCTAAGAATTCATCTAACAATGCCTGTAGATATGGGGACCAATATCCTTGCAGTTTTATTTTTCTTATTACTGCGCCCCATGCGCAATGGTCAAAACCATGCACATCAGATATTAAAATATTCCATTTACATCTCTACTTGCACCTCTTTGCTGCCAGATCGTGTGTTCGGAAAAGGCCAGCTTGGTGTTGCATTCGTGCAACATCATCCAATTGGGGTTGAGGCTGTAGTAAAATTTCTACTGTTGCCATCACTTGGCATCTTGAGGCTTTTTAGCATGTAAATCAGCAGCGTTATTTCCTTGGATAACAAAATCGTTGCCTTTCTTATGGGCTTGACATTTGATTATAGCCAATCTTTTTGGGATGCATCATCGCTGAAATGAGTTGGATTATCTGATCGTTGTGTTGAATTGGGGTTCCATCACTCTTTTTAAAGCCCCTTTGTTTCCAGACTGCTCCAAATAAATGACATACTCCATGCGCATATGCAGAATCTGTATAGATGTTTACGGTAAAAATTTCTGCTAGCATACAAGCCTCAGTTAGTGCTTTTAATTCAGCCAATAGTGCCGAGCATGGTTGTTCACAATGCTGAACCACAATTTGAAGAAAGTTTTTATCTTCCCTCCTGACAACAGCATACCCAGCGTGATTCCCCAGGTGATCTCTAAAACATGACAAAATAATCTACTTCCGCATCATTGATTGGGTCAGATTCCAAATCTGGTTTTAGAAAGGACTCCATTATAAATGTTTGAGGTGTTCCTTCTCCTTCTAGGGGAATATAATTTGCTGGATTTATTGTCATACATCTCCTTAATGTAACATTCAGGAAAGTTAACAGTGTTGAGTATGCCAAACACCTTGCTTGAGGTAAAACAAACCTCCCTTGTTCTATCAGTTCTGTAACTTTGTGATGGGTGTAAATCACCCATGGTCACAGAGGAGGCTTTGTCATTGGCATAATACACTGCTGTAAGCCCTTGATAGCATGGTGGATAACCTTTTGCCACATTATCAAGTTTAACGCTATAGTAAGTTGTTTCTTTCTTCCACTATAAGTTTCTTGCATTAAAACTTTTCCATCTGCTACATACAAATGGAAAGGTTTTTGTACATATATTTTGTATATATATGGCAGGTGCTGTCTGCAGTTCTTTTTTCAGAGATTCAAAATCTACCACAGTCTCTGCATATCATGTTAATTGAGCTTGCAGATTCTGATGCCCTGTTTGTTTCATCAATGCCCTTAAGGGGGTTGTTTTAATGGCATAGTCTTCAATCCAATCTGCACTGAACCCTGTCATTCCCAAAAAGGTCATCATCTGTCCCACTGTTTGTGGCTGAGGTGCCCTACTACAGTATTCCCTCCAATTAGCTAGGAGATATATCCTTCGTATTATGTGCAATAATCCGTCCTAAATATTCTACTTGTAAACAATATTGCAAATTTTTTTTAGATACTTTATGTCCTCCCTCAGCCAATTTTGTAAGCACTTTATTGGAAGCTTGGTGACATTGTTCTAATGTTGTTGAACAAATCTACATATTGTATTAATGTGCTATCAATCCTGAGACTTTCCAAGTCAATTTTCAGCACCTGGTTGAATACATTTGGTGAATGTTTGAACTCTTGAGGCATTCTACTGTACGTATACTGTTTACCTTGATAGGTGAATGAGAAATGGTGTCTACTTTCTTCTGCTAAATGGATGTTGAAAAAGGCAGAACAAAAATCAATTACAGTGAAATAATTGGCAGAAGGAGGAACATTAGTAAACAGTGTATGTTGGTTTGGTTCTTCTGCTGGCCAATCTTCTACAACCTCATTAACTGCTCTCAAATCATGCACTAAGCACCATTTTGATTTATCTGCATTGGCTACTGGCAATATGAGAGTACTACAATAGCTTGTTGTTTCAATGAATGCCCCTGCCTTATGCAATCCATCAATAGTCTTTTTAATTCCTTTTACAGCTTCTTGTTTTAGTGGATTGTGGTTTTCTTGGAGGTTTTGCTCCTGGTCTGATTTGTATCCCAACTGGATTAGCAGATTTGACCAACCCTACATCTGTGTCATGTTGAGACCAAAATTCAGCAGGGACCTGTTTTTCCATTTCGAGCATTAATTCTGTTGTTCTTGAAACAAGTTTTTATTTTTATTTTGTGGTTATTACGACCCTTGGAACACCTGTCGTAGCTGTAGTGCACAGTATTTTCAGGTATGATTTATCTGGTGATTCAAAAATCAAAGGGTTGCCTGTTTTTTCCATTTTTGCTTCTCTGCCTTCCTCATCATTAGTCCTAGATCTTTTGCCTTTCTAACATGTGGGATTGAGTTGGGCACTCTGAACCATTTTTCAACAAAATTATTTTTCTCAATTTGTAATGCAGCTCATTCTGGTCCTATAATTGTGTATTGTGAATCTAATAGCACATTCTGTTCCTTTGTGTCATGTAACCACTTTTCTTCAAGCTCTGGATCCCTACTCTGATCATATTAGGGTACAATGGAATTCAGTTTTCGGCATGCTTAACTCACCCAGTTCAATATATCAATATATTTTCACCATTTGTTTGTTGTTCTTATTACGTCTTTCCCTAAATCTCTTAACCAATATGCATTTGCATGTGGTTCTTGGGGTTCTTGCGGCTTTGTAATCGTCATTTGTTTAATTCCTTTATTGTCTATGTATATTCCACCTGGAGAGCACCATATTTGTAAGTTCAATTTGCATATTGCATCTCTTCCCAGCAGGTTCACTGGTGTCTGTTCGGATATTGAAATAGGAATTTTCACTTCTCTCTCTTTTACTTTTATACCTACTGTCTTTACATATTTTCCAAACTTTGGGAGGTGAGAGGCATAATTTGGATTTATACACGTGAATGTGACTCCAGTGTCTAGCATAACTGGTGTTATTTTGCCCTCTATTTTAACCTGTAGCATAGGTTCTTGATCAGCATCAGATGATATCATTGGATGCTGACCCCTCCCCATAAGATTCTCTGGGCAGCCCTAGTAGCCCTGTTGTGGACCCCTCCATGGGTTGAGGGGACCTTGAGCTTGATATCCCTGTTGCCATTGGTTGCTGCTTGTGTTTGATGGCAATTCATTCAACCATGGATTTATAGGGCATTCTTTCTTGTTGTGTCCTGGTTGGTTGCATCCCCAATATATCCCCGGGGGGCCATCCTTTTTCGGGCCATTATTCTGTAGTCCTCTTCGTGGTTGATTCCAATTTCTATTATTGGGTTGATCTGGTTTCATGTAGATTATCATCGGAGCTGGTGGCTGCATGACATTTCCTGTTGTTGGCATTAGGTTCTGATTGATGGGTACAGGTGGCATTGTTCTACTTGGGCAGCTGGCATGAGCATGTTCCCCTGGGCCACAGTCATAGGCGCATTTACAGGAGCATCACTGTTAACTGTTCTTCTTTTTCTTTCACTGCTGCTTGAATCTTTTTTTTTTTCCTGTCAGTTCTTCAAGCTGCAACTGAGCTAGTCTTCTTTGTATTTCTTTTTCCTGTTGTCTCAGCTTTGCTTCATTCTTTCTGTAGTGTTTCACAGCATGGGCAACATGTTCGCAGAATTCTCTTTGTGTCATGGTGCTCAGTCCTACTACCTCCTCCAGTTTTTCTCTTACAGGTGTCGGCATAGCCTCCACAATAGCTGTCCTGAGTAATGTTAACATCACCATATCCTTTTCCGGATCCTTTTCCATTTCTTCTTTCCATCTTCTTAGTTCGCATTGCATATAGGCATTGGGGTTCTCCGTCTCACCTATTGGTTCTCCCTTTAATGATTTTAGATAAATTCTCATCGGATATTCTTTTCTCAAGGCTCTCCATAGTCTGTTGCAGCACCGATCCACTGTAATGCCATCCGCCCTTGTAGTATCCATTGCTGTCTTCAGGCCTGCTTCATTAAGAATCTCATTCATTTTTGCTATTTTGATGTCTCCAATCGCAAGAAATTTCCCAGTTTTTTGATCTTCTAACATCTTGATCCATTTCCCTGCTCCCTCATGTATGTTTGGGAGGCAGATTATCAATCCATCGAGGTCCTGATTGGCCCATGACACATATTGTTCTTGCCCTCCTTTTTTCAAGATCGGGAATTGTTTGCTCCTCCCTGAATTTCCAATGAACGAGGGCAGGCTTTCTTGGTGTTGCTCCATTTCCTCCCCCTCTCTCTCATCCTCCTCCTAAGATGTCTCTTCATTAGTTTCCCACTCGTCGTCTGCATCTCCTGTCAATCTGCCCTTCGCCACTGTAGTTTTCTTTCAGGCACATCACTAAGGAGTAATTTGCCTGAAACTTGTTTATATTCCCTCTTTGGGGTGCTTGATGAAGTTCTTGCCCTCAGGTGTCGTTTATCTCCTCTTAAGTTCTGGTGTTGTTAATTGTCTTGTTTTTGCCTCTGTTTCTCATGTCACCTGCATCTCTCCTGTTTCTATATGCTGAGGGACTTCTTGCATCTCTTCTTAGCATATCATCATCTATTTCCACTTCACCTTCTATATCATTTTCCTTCTTACAACAGGCATTTTTCTATTTGCTCAGGAGAAGGAGGGTATGGAGGTGGTCTTTCTATTTTCTCCTTTTTTTTATCATCTCATTGTTGTCGTTTCTTTCCATTAATTTAAATCCCTGATTTGTAAACATTTGTAATATTCCTTTTTCTTTCTCTCTTTTTCCTTCTCTCTTTTGTCCTTTGTTTTTAGCTTTGTGATTTTTTTATCAGTGCCTCCATTTCCCTACACATAGCTACATCAAATGTCCCCTCTGCTGGCCATTTTGTGTTCAACCCCTTCGTCCTTTTCTCCCATTTTTTAGAGACTTGCCTTATTATGTCCCTACATATTGGGAATTCAGTACACATTTGTTCTACGGGTGTTTCTTCCATTGCTGCTGGTTCCTAAATAGTATATGTTTTTGGGTTATTGTACCTCTTATATATATATATATATATATATATATATATATATATATATATATATATATATATATATATATATATAATTAAATTAAATTCTGATAATTAAAATGCATTACTTTCTTGTGGCATATCAAGAGTTCATCATTGACAAGACAATACAAAAAGCGGCTTTAGAATACAATGTATTGTTTATTACCATATTATTGATCATAAGTCAATTATTGGCATACAGTTCACAGCAATCCATTACACAAGTGAATTTGTCAATCAGTTGGAGATTTATTATGAGGGCTTGTTTAAGAACCGTCAATTTACACCTGCGTCAGATATATTTAGAAACAAGCCACATAGTACACAATACTACAGATATATTTTACAATAATGCCAAGACATTATATTAATTACATCATGCAATGGTTTTCAATGCTTTGGAGTTTTTGGAGGTACAAAGAGTATTTAAATAATATATTTAAAAAAAAATATTCAAAATACTACTGCGTGGGCACATTCCCAAAAAATGTGCGGGTCAGATTAATCTACAGCATTACAGAAGGAGCAAAGTGCATCTATTTAAGGGGGCATGTTTCTTAAATAAAGATTGACTGGGTAAAAACGGTGTAACAGTTAAAGGACACCTCCTTAACCGGTAATTAAATATTTGTGAGGTAAATACCATACGATAGGGTGACCACCTGGCTATTGCTCTGTTGCTGGTCAGCAGACCTGATTTGCGAGATACGAGGGAGAGATAACTTACTATTATTGTACTAGGTGAATAAATATTGATTTTATATTAGATGTATTTTTGCAGTGATGTTAAATGTTAATGACGGCGCTGTGAACGTCACTCAGTTTGGCATGAGGTCTACGATACAAACTAATTTTAACAGCTCAGACCTACTCAATGTAAATATAATGAAGTGAAAATAATAATCTAATCGTTAAAAAGCACATTTCCAAATAAGCACATCAATTCCATTATTAAAGTCTAGAAAGATTAAATGCAATCTTACCGGATTTAGTGCATCTTTAATTAAATTGTTTTGTCTGATCTGGCTGCTTCGAGTAGGTACCATCTCATTCATTATGACTGTAGAACTCCTGGCAGGTGTAGCTGTTCACTTTCACCAGGAGTTCACTTTTGATGAGGTCCACAGATGCTCAGTTCCTTGTCTCTGTCCACGCAGCGGTCATCAGTGAAAACACCCTCTCCACGAACGCGTTGGTGACAGGAATGCTCAATGCCAAAGATATCAGAACTGTCATGTTTGGGGCACTGAAATGCTTCAGCAGAGCTGTCTGTGAAACTTCGGTGGCATACCCTGCACTCTCCTTTTTTTAGGGTCACCTGTAACTGGTTTTAACCATGTATATATTTTCTCCAATTTTCTTTATTATACGAACAAAAACACTTTTTCTTCTCGGGAGCTCCGGATAGACCCATTTTTCTGTTGCAGTTTTTTTTCCAGTGTTTTCCCGCTCTGGCAAGAAAAAAGGCTGCGCTGCGCATGTTCAGTGTTTTCTTATTAACTTTTTTTAATAGTTATTTTGTAATTAAAGTATGATGAAATAAAATGATGCCGAAATAATAATAAAGATAAAAAATTATACAGACAAAATTTAAATGTGGGACACTGCTTATGACTTGCGGGAGGTGGGACAAAGCTTCCAATTTCGGGACTGTCCCGATGGTCACCCTACCATACGACCTGCGTCAGACATGCTTGTGTCGCGTCTCGGGTGTGTTGCGTCATAAAAATAAAAAGTTTAGCTCAATGTGTCAAGTTAAATATAGTTTAATACTCAATCTTTAAACACATATTGAGATCCCTTAGTTCGCATTTGAACCGTTTGAACAGCATATCTGTGTTGTTTTCTTCACTGTATAAGGGTGATTCTCCAACTAGGAGCACTTTTGGCACTGTGAGTTTATGGAAAATTCACTCTCTTAAAACACACTTAAAACAATCTTCCTAGCTTCATTAATTTGTCTTCTAACACAATATAATAGTGGGCAGTTTTAGAATTCCATGGAATATTATTATTTTTAACAGTTTTTATGAAGAGCGCTCTCAAAGATGTCATTTCCACCACTTTTCAATTTATGTATTTTATTACAATATAATATTGTAAAACTGATTATATAAGATTATGTATCAGTCAACAACATCAGTGGCTACCTAATCATGTAACAAAATAAATCTTAATACTTCATGAACTTAATACATTTTCATTTAAAGTTGCTAAATGCCACGAGTTGGGATTTTTGCCTACAGCATTTCATTTTTGCTCAGGTCTATGTTTATTTTTTAAAGTCACTCACACATATATTGTAAGTAATGAACGATTAATACTTGATTTAAAATACATTTAGATCCACATCATTTGTTATTCTTATGTTTTTACTTAAAAACTGTGTAGTGGTGGAAAGTGGTGGAAATGACGGTTAATGATGGAAAGATTGTTTCTGTTAATTTTTCCTTAAATTGCCAGTCCAAAATATTTTTAACCATGTATTTTATTATTTAACATGTATAAATTGAACAGTATACCTAATAGTTTTAAAAATAATGATTACAAATGATATGAAAATTATATGAACCTGCTCAAAACATTAATTTCATTCAAATAAAGCTGTACACTGTGTGTGTGTGAGAGTGTGTGAGAGTGTGTCTGTGTGAGATAGAGAGACTGAATGTAGTGTCGTAGGCTCAGGGATGAGACCAAGAACATTGTCTGGTTCGTACCAGATTACGTCATCACGCATTGGCCAGAAGAACCGATTACTGCCTATCGCACTCATTGTTTTAACAAGAACACAGTGGTCAGTTGCATCCACCTCCTGGATGATGCCTGGAAATGCATCTCCATCATAAATGATGACACACCAGTTTCCAGTCAGGCCGTCATTGACTTCATCAGTGCGCTGCAGCACATTGGTGGATGTGTTGTGCTGTGCTGGTGGGCCTTGTGAGAGGGCAACCGATCCTTCCTTCTGGAAGGTCACAACTTGCGGATCAAAGCAGCTGCAGCCATTTGGAGATGAACAGAAGCAACTTAGGATGCGCCAGGATATCACACCAGGACTCTCTGAAACAATCTGGAAGGACACAAACTAATTATTACCATTGCCAAATTACTATTAATTTTATGTCCTGGCCCACAATAAATTTTAGACTATTTGAATTTAATAGGCTTACCTGATGGATTGTCATTATGCCGCGAACAGTTTGAAGGTCATCTGGCAGAAGAGCATCGATTGCATCAATTTCTTCATTTTCGATGAAGAACAATTTGATGTTGGTCTTCGAAGCTAGAAGCTCATTGAAGAGAGTTTTTGGACTTGATATATCCTTTCCCATTGCAACCATTCTGTCTGCTTTCTGTTTCACTGCTGCTCCAACTCCGTCTGCAGGCCCTTTGCCATGACCAGCCTCCATGAAATTCCAGGTCACTTTTGTCCAGCCCATCTCAAAAGGCAATGTGGACAGAAGAAAGAAATTTTTCTTGGAACGATACTGGGTGGTTGGCCCATCACTGACAACATGAAGAGTAGTCAATCCTGGGTTTTGCTCTTTCAGGAAATGCAAAGCTTTGTTTGTGTGGGCCCAAATGGCTGCTGGATCATGCCTCATGGAGGCGCTCAGGGAACATATGGACATCACTCCCTGTGTCGTATAGGCCACAACCGTGTGCAATGTGGCCTGTTGGTGAGAGTCACCATACTGCACAGACTGGATTTCATTCCCATATTTGCAGAGGTAGCTCTCAGAGAAATCCAGATGTA
This sequence comes from Xyrauchen texanus, assembly GCF_025860055.1. Taxonomy (NCBI): domain Eukaryota; kingdom Metazoa; phylum Chordata; class Actinopteri; order Cypriniformes; family Catostomidae; genus Xyrauchen; species Xyrauchen texanus. The sequence continues at coordinate 30,956,217 of NC_068282.1, forward strand.
AAATTAAGTCTCCCTCTCCCATCTTCTCCTTGAAATGGCGGATTGCCGTGTATTGGTGCTTCATGTTGTATGTGTGTCTCCCAAATTTATTTTTCAGCACAGATGAGAATTTTTCCAGTAAAGATTCCAGTGTGTCACAAACTTTGGTCTTGACTGTCAAATGTGCTTTAAACTTTACATTTGGCCCATTTTTTTTCTTTTTCTCTCTCTCCTCAGTAATGGACTTCCACTCATGCCACCAAACATTCTCACCACCATCAAAGGAGGCTGTTTGCAGCTCTTTTTCTTTGCAATTAACACAATTGTCTGGCAAACCTTTTCTTATATTTTTCAATTTTTCTCAAGGCATCACCCAGCTTTCTATTAACCACAGACAAATCTCAGAAAAGCTTTGATCAATCTCTCCTCACTTTCTTCCTACCCCTGGATGTAGATCTTTCCACTACGGGGGGAGTGTCTGGTGTCAGGGGTGAGTTTGGTGTTGTAGTGGCCAACACAGCGCTTGCAGTGGCTATACGTCGTCATCGGTTTCGCTGATTTATCTTCCACTCTTTTCTTTTTCTTTCCTTCTCCTTACTGGAGACCTCTAAGATTGGTTTCACTATTCCTCTTTCTTTTTTCCTGTGATATCTTTCCCTGTCTTTTTCTAATTTCTGTTGATATTTAACTGGATCAGCTTTTATTCTGTCCCTGTATACCTGTGACTTCTTGGCCACCGACTTCGGCATCTTAAATATAAATATAAATACATAAAAATACATATAGAGTGTAAAAGCACAAATATGTCATGAGAACACAAAAATAGCACACAAAAATGGCATGTATATCATGTCCAAAGCTACGCTTGTAATTTCTCAGAGGTGGAAATGACGGAGGTGGAAATGACATTTTAGCAGTTTTTCGGCAATATTAGCACACCCTCATGTCATGCTTAGCTACTTTTAGACTTAGCATGTTGTTTACTCATAATAAACATAAATACATTATTTTCATATTTGTTGTACATAATTCAACCAAACTACAGCCACGATGGAAATGATGCTGAATAAAAATACTCTGTATAAAAGCTTGAGTTAACTTGATTTATTTTCTTGTACTAAAGAGCACATGTGCCTGAAGTTTCATCTTCAACTAATACGTCATTTCACTAATATTGCCATGGTTACCAAGTAAATAAAATATTTAAGGTGGATGTATTAAGGTGGATTTTGTTGAGGGAGGTGGAAATGACGGAAAACCTGGGGACAGACTTATTTTATTCCAAAATTATTTTAAAATTGTGATATACATATGGAATTTCTATTGTATGATATTATTTTATTAGTCCTTAAGACAAACATGTTAAAAAAAAATTTAAATCGATCCTTTAATATACATTTTTAACATTCAAAGAGGGCCAGTCTGGGCTGGGGACAAGCATAAAACTGCAAAATCTGCTAATAAACAGCCTTGCAAAAGCATTTTTAAAAGAAACCAGGGGCCAGATTTGGTGGTTACTAGGATGATGGAGCATGAACTTCATAAAGACAATGTATTTGTGCATTTGTTTGTTTATTTATTTACAAAAAAAGGCCAAGGACACAAAAGTGCCTGTAGTTGGAGTATCACCCATAAACTGTTTGTTGCTCACACAGCTGAAATTTCACTTACTGCCCTCTGGAGTAAACAGGTGGTACAACAAGCATGCGATTAAAATGCGTTAATTTATTTAACGCGTTATTTTTTTATAATTAATCGTGCGTTATTAACGCGTTAACTCGACAGCCCTACATATAAGCAAACAATTCTGTTATTTTCAATAACCTGCTTTACACACACACACACACACACACGCACGTAATTATTATCTTAATTATACACTCTGCTTCTGCGTGTCTTCCAAGTTACCTCTACATGGGTTCTCACAAGCAGTTCCCCGATATCTGGGTCCCGCTCCTCTATTTAAGCCAATTGTTACTTTGAATTTGGATTCAAACGGGCAAAGCCTCAGAGTTACCACATCTTAGGTCAAATCCAAGCAAAAAGCTTACCTCAGTGTTGGCGCCAGTGGTTTTTGTGCAGTCTATGGGGGCAGACCCTCCTTGGATTCTACTCTGCCTCTTTTTCCGTCCCTTCATGGTCACCAAGTTATGTCGTGGATAACAGTTGAAGATTGTTGTCTCTCTGCAAGACGGCTATGGTTGTCTCTTCACAAGAAATCTCTCAGAGTCAGGGGTCCCAGATGTCAAAGGTATATGTTTATTGAGCATTCAATAAACCAGAGAAGGCCAGCTGTGCATTCTGTCTTCCAGTTCCAGCCTCTCAGGTTTTATACACTTCTGTTATCTACAACTATAAATTGTTCAACTTGGTTACTTCTAGCCAATGAGCTTGTTTTTTACATCATCATATCTCGCCACCATTATTTTTGTAGGCCATCTGACTTCTTTTTATTGGTGGAAATTCAGTGCCTGCTTTGTTTTTTTAAAAACATGTTTTGCACATCTGATTTCTCCTCAATAGTCACGTATATGTATACCATAGTCATCTTTGTGTATACAAAGACAATCTGTTTCTTGACCTACATATTGGCTGACCATGCAACATACATCTGATCGTTGGCTGTACTTATGATATACATCTGACCATCCCATGCATCAGTTTCTTTACTGACATAATGTTTGTTAATATTCATTGAAAATAGACTATAGTGTGGCAGGGCGGAGGGCGGGGCCAGGTTGTGATTATACACACCCGGTCCCTTATCAGGCTAATTAAGCATCCGAGAGGGATAAAGGCCGATGGCAGACGGTGGTGCAAGGAGAGAGAGATAGTTTATGGACATGTCCGTCATGTGTGTGTTTGTATTTTGTTTCAGTTTACCAATTAAACTATTATTTATATTGTCAAGCCGGTTCTCGCCTCCTCCTTTCCACTGAACTGATTACATATAGGATCTGCAAAGCTATCATTGCTGCACATGATTTTTTGATGAGAAGTCTGAAGTTTTTTTTTTTTAATTATAATAGTAAATTTCCATGTTATTAAAGTCCTGATTATACATTTTGATCAGTTGAATGCCACTTTGGTGTATAAAAGTACCAATTTCTTTCCATAAGAGCAAAATCTGTGCATTATTCCAAACATTTGGTTGCCAGTGTATGTATGTATACATATACACTCACCTAAAGGATTATTAGGAACACCATACTAATACTGTGTTTGACCCCCTTTCGCCTTCAGAACTGCCTTAATTCTACGTGGCATTGATTCAACAAGGTGCTGAAAGCATTCTTTAGAAATGTTGGCCCATATTGATAGGATAGCATCTTGCAGTTGATGGAGATTTGTGGGATGCACATCCAGGGCACGAAGCTCCCGTTCCACCACATCCCAAAGATGCTCTATTGGGTTGAGATCTGGTGACTGTGGGGGCCATTTTAGTACAGTGAACTCATTGTCATGTTCAAGAAACCAATTTGAAATGATTCGAGCTTTGTGACATGGTGCATTATCCTGCTGGAAGTAGCCATCAGAGGATGGGTACATGGTGGCCATAAAGGGATGGGCATGGTCAGAAACAATGCTCAGGTAGGCCATGGAATTTAAACGATGCCCAATTGGCACTAAGGGGCCTAAAGTGTGCCAAGAAAACATCCCCCACACCATTACACCACCACCACCAGCCTGCACAGTGGTAACAAGGCATGATGGATCCATGTTCTCATTCTGTTTACGCCAAATTCTGACTCTACCATCTGAATGTCTCAACAGAAATCGAGACTCATCAGACCAGGCAACATTTTTCCAGTCTTCAACTGTCCAATTTTGGTGAGCTCTTGCAAATTGTAGCCTCTTTTTCCTATTTGTAGTGGAGATGAGTGGTACCCGGTGGGGTCTTCTGCTGTTGTAGCCCATCCGCCTCAAGGTTGTGAGTGTTGTGGCTTCACAAATGCATACCTCGGTTGTAACGAGTGGTTATTTCAGGCAAAGTTGCTCTTCTATCAGCTTGAATCAGTCGGCCCATTGTCCTCTGACCTCTAGCATCAACAAGGCATTTTCGCCCACAGGACTGCCGCATACTGGATGTTTTTCCCTTTTCACACCATTCTTTGTAAACCCTAGAAATGGTTGTGCGTGAAAATCCCAGTAACTGAGCAGATTGTGAAATACTCAGACCGGCCCGTCTGGCACCAACAACCATGCCACGCTCAAAATTGCTTAAATCACCTTTCTTTCCCATTCTGACATTCAGTTTGGAGTTCAGGAGATTGTCTTGACCAGGACCACACCCCTAAATGCATTGAAGCAACTGCCATGTGATTGGTTGATTAGATAATTGCATTAATGAGAAATTGAACAGGTGTTCCTAATAATCCTTTAGGTGAGTGTATATATATATATATATATATATATATATATATATATATATATATATATATTATAATTGGTAACTAATGCAATGATTATTACAGGTTTGCACAAAGAGTGCCCTTTGCCATTTAGAAAATATTACCCCCAAAACAGGACACTTTATTGTAATTAATCAATTGAAACTGTACTTTTTTCTGTTCAGTTATCTCCTTTAATTAACTCACTCCAAATGATTAAAGTTATGTCATCTTCATAAGGATATTACTTTACATTGATTTTTAGTATATAAGCACCTTTATGTGCATGAAATTAATGTTTTTCTTTTTTGCAGGATTATAAATTGAACACACAAATCAAGCTAATGCAGATGTCATAAAATCCAATCCACTGATTTATATATACAACAAGATTGATCATTAGGTCATATTAGTTGAAGACACTGTGCCGCCATATTGCTATGCACAAACATTCCAATGTCCCTATTGAGTTCATATGAAATCATCTAATTTCAACAAGTAAACATTAGTCATTCAATCACTGATTTTATGTCTGAAATCTGCATGTACATCCCTACAACACAAACATCCTACACGTGTATTTATTTATTTAGAGTGGGTAATTTGAATAAGAGCGCGCTCTCTCCCTCTATCACATGCAGTGGGCGCTGAGATTGAGGGAGACACACAAAGCAAAGCTGATTAAAACTTAAACTGAAATGGGTTCGACTGAAGGACAATGAATTAAACTGACTACAGAGAGCACTTCAATATGAAAACAAGCAAATCCAGGGCATTTAAGGCGATTTCGAAATCCCGGTCTGATTTTCCCTTTCGGGGGTAAGGACATATTGTCACCCTAAACAAGCAGATATTACAGCTTTTTCTGCTTGCATTGCAACTTGTGGACAGTTTTCTAGATTTGGCGATTGTTGTGCTGCAATAATAGACTGAACACCGGGGCAGGTGAATGCTCTATCATAGTGATTGTGGCAGGGCGGAGGGCAGGGCCGGGTCGTGATCATACACACCCGGTCCCTTATCAGGCTAATAAAGCCTCCGAGAGGGATAAAGGCCGACTGCAGAGGATTTGATTAGCCTGATAAGGGACAAGGCCCTCCGCCCTGCCACAGTGATCCATATATATCTTCTCCATTGTAACAAATATTATCCATAACGAGCAAATCAAATATTAAACATGTTTGTCACTAGAGAGCGAAATGCAACTGTCGTCTCTGCAGGTCGGAGATGGTGAAACGGGTGTGTTTTCTCCTGTCAGTCATTGTGGCTCTTTTACAGTTTGGGAATACAAAGATGGCCGCTCGAACACTTTGGCTTCACCTCCTGCAGGCATTTTACCATTGCGTAAGTGATCCAATTCTATAAATATATACAATATCAGTGATCCAATCTATCAACAGTGCTGCCTCCTGGTTAAAGATGGATATAGCGTTTATAAACAACTGTTGACAGTAATAGCTGCCTAACATTTTTTACATATCCATTTAGGAGAGACATATAGAATATTTTATGGGTTTCACATCAAATAAATAAAAAACTGGTTCATATATTTGGGATGTGGGTTTGTTTAAAGTTGTTTTGTGTAACCATAGAGTTTGCCTTTGGTGAAAATGTGGTGCAGTTAAGTAGTTGACTAGATCTTCTAGAGTTTGTATGTTGTTGGAATATATACTCAGCTGGTATCATACTAGCATTACAACAACTGGTAACCATATACTTCCTATAAAGGGTTCTATCAGTTCACCCTTTCTGTGGTTTGAGTACAGGCTTCAAGTACATAACTTGTGAAGTGCTTTGAGCCTCATAGTTCAATGTTTAATTGTCTCTTATCTGTTTTAAAAAAGGGTCTTTAGAGTATACATTGTGTATGTGGCTCTTTTTATAGTAAATGCAAAACCAATTTTGAAATGTCTTACTTTGAAACGTTATCTTGGGGTATGTTGTGCTTAATTAATTTTTTATACATCACAGATCAAACACACTTTTCTTTCTTCTTCTTCTTTGAACCTTTTTCTTGATTTAGTGCTTTTACTGTAAAATTATGTACATCAGTGCTGTGGTACAGAGAGAGATAGATAGATCAGACAGACAGGCAGGCAGGCAGGCAGGCAGACAGACAGTGATAGATGGAATGATGGATGGATGATAGATAGATAGATAGATAGATAGATAGATAGATAGATAGATAGATAGATAGATAGATAGATAGATAGATAGATAGATAGATAGATAGATAGATAGATAGATAATACTTATGTAAGCATTATAAATACTTGGAAACAATCACAGATTATGAAATGTGTCAGGATACAGTGTACACAAACAAGCTTTAATTGCATAATTTTACTGCCTGTACAGTATTGTATATGGCTGGAAATTCTGGAACGACAATAAACTTGACTTGACAAATTAACCAAATAAAAGGAAAACATCCAAAAAATCAGGAAGAACATAGTCCACATTGATGAGAAATTATATGAGAACATCAGTTTTCTTCCTCCTCTTTCGTTGTGAATAAATCATTATTTCTGAATGACCATGAAAGGAAACTTTGTTTGTTGAATTTATTGATTTACCTTCAATTTATGTATTTTGAGACATTCAAATCAGGCAAACATGCGAGGTGATCAGGAGGGGACAGATATAACACTGTGTTACATCTGTGCCAGCTACATAAGAAACATGGTAGCAAACGCTACTTCTAGAGATTTGTTAGCTTTATTCAGTCAGAAAGTTAATATAAGTAAGCAAAATAAATAAATTAATTAATTAAGACATGGTTAATACTTGAAAACAATCACATAGTATAAAATGAGTGAGTACATTTCAATTAAGTTAGGCATAATGCCTTATTACAATTGTCCCGGTGTGTTATAACTGTACCTGGTATGAGGACAGTTGTAAAAGCACTCATTGTCTTCAAACACTAGAAAATCTGAACAGTGTATGAAGGTTTTATGCATTTATTTTGTAGTAGACAGATGAAGGTATCTCATGTGAAAAAAGGCATGTTTATTCTACTCTGTATTTGAGTAGTACAATAAAACACAAAACGTGTACAACTGTACTCTGTCTACCCTATCCATTCAAAGTAACTTTCAAAACATATTCAAATTTTTTTTGCCTTCACAGTTCGTGTTTGTCTGTTAGAGACCACATCAATTACAAAATGTGCCCACTAGGTGTCAATCTACGCTTTATTATGCTTTCTATTAAAAACAAAGGCTTCAAATCAGCATTACGTAGAGAACGGCACAGAGTGCATCTTTGTTTAACTGTTTTCCCTAATAACATCTTTGAGCTTTAGACAATACAGATATTATTGGCGGCCTATAGCGAATGTCCATTTATCGGATGTAAATATTTGTATTTACTTTTATTTTATTTTATTTTTTTCTTTTCTTTTTTGTTGTTGTTGTAATAGCTTGCTATGTGAACTGCATGTCCAATATAAACCTTATTTTTGTAAAAAATTATAATTATTATTTTTTTTTTTGTTTTTTGTTTTTTTGAAGGACATAGAGAAACAAAACTAGTGTCATTCAATAGAGCATGACAGTGTGCAACTTTCACAACCTTTCATTTTACCCTTAGTGGTTGAATAGGGAACTGCATGTCCAAAATTAACCTTATTGTATTGGCTTTTTTTTGTTGAAGGATGTAGATGCGCGAAACTATTATTCTCTCTCTCTCTCTCTCTCTCTCTCTCTCTCTCTCTCTCTCTCTCTCTCTCTCTCTCTCTCTCTCTCTCTCTCATGCATGTAGAGTGTCCAGTGACCACGAGCTGTATGACTCATTGCCATCAGAAAAGATGAGACATCCTCTGACCCGAATCTCTAACCTTCCTAACAGACAACTTAATTTGCTCCACCAATCACACCATAACCTCAACCTATTCTTGTCATGCCATTTCTGACATGACTGTTTTGTAAATAATACTGAAGCAGGTTGTTGAGTAATGTGAATACAGATATCTTATTTAAATAGCTCTGAAGGCCACCCAGTTTTTCAAAATGTTTTAAAATGTAATACAATTGAACTTTAGCTCCTTTCAACTTTAATAACCTTCTAAAGATTAAAAAAAAGAGTTAATCAGAAGAGGAATTGAAAAATGTCTGGGTTAAGACCATTTTTTTCTGACTGAGGGACAAAGAGTGTATCGCTCGCACCTCAAAAATACCATCCGTAGTGGACGGTGATTGACATGAGTATGCTGGAAGTGAATGACCCTTATTGTGAGCTAGGTGGGGAACACTATATATATGAATATATATATGAACTATGGTCATATATTATGAATTAACCCCTTCACAAACCCAGTCGGGAAAGAAGTTTTATTTATTATGAAAGTGTTTGTGACTTTGGGAGATAAAACGGCCTGAATGCAGGTGGTTGTGTAAAATGACATGGAGCCCATACTTGAAAAGAGGGGCATAAATGTATGTTTGGCCAACAAAATAGCAAGCGCTCTAGACAGAGATGATTTACGATGAGAGAGATGTCCCATCTAGGTTGTAAAACCTAGTGAATGTGTTTTGAGAAGACATGTCTTTTAAGGACACACCTTGAAGAGGCCATGCCTCTAGTTGCGTGTGCTTTAAAAACAATTGGGCAATTTGTACTCTGCGACTTGATGGCATCAACAATCCATACAACGATGTGTGTAGCACTCACACAGGGCATAATAAATACAATGACTGTTCCTAATCAGAATTAAATGGAGGATGGGAAAAGGCTTGAAGGTGAAACACCTGCACCATGAAGGGTGTGGTTAGAACCTTGGTCATATAGCCCAAGTGGCTTTTAAAAGATCCGGAGACTGACTTGTAGACTGACAGTGCTTGAAATCACTGACCTGTTTTACTGAGGCAAGAGCCAGCAGTATTGTGGTCTTAATAGAAAGCACACACAATTCAACAGTGTCCAGAGGCTCGAAGAGGTTCCCCGTGAGCGCCCCCGTGACCAAAGCTAGGTCCCAAATCGGAACTGTAGCTGGGCGAGGAGGATTCAGCCACCTCGCTCCGCTAAGGAACTTTATGATTAAATCGTGTTTGCCTATAGAGTTGCCGGCTTCGGGTGCATGATACACAGATATAATTGCCACATTGACTTTGAGCCTTGACTGAGTGAGCCCTGCATCCAATCGCTCTTGAAGAAATGTGATAATTTCAGGTATTTGGCAGTTCACTGGGTCTTTACCGTGTGAAAAGCACCAATTAGTAAACACATTCCATTTCAGTGCATAGAGGCATCTTGTAGATGATGCTCTCGCCTGTAAAATGGTGTTCATATCTGACTGAATGAGTTCTGTTATGTTTAGTGTGCCCAGTTCAAGGGCCACATATACAGGTTCCACAGCTGGGGCTGCACCTGCCCTGCACTTGAGAGAGGATATCCCTCCTCTGTGGTATTTCCCATGGAGAGCCATCGAAAATCTCTATCATTTCTGGAAACCAGGACTGGTTGGGCCACTTCGCCACAAACAATAGAATCGTTTCCTTGTCCTCTTGGACTTTGCAAATGACAGAGTGAAGGAGGCACACTGGGGAAACTCGTATTTCACAGGCCATTTGTGGGTTCTTGTGTCCAATCCTAGCAGAGCTTGAGACTTGTAGTACCAGAGGGGAAAAAATAAATTGACTTCCGCTTTGCCAAATATTTCCCAAATCCTCTGGACAGTCTGAAGATGAAGTCTCCATATGACCGGCATCTCTCCTTGGCATGACCATAGTTCAGACAGCACCATAATTCAGACAGCCTGGGAAATATGTTGCTCGCAGGGAGAAAGATGATGCTTGCTCCACAGGAGGAGGTGATGCATCAGTCTCATCATTGTAGGGAGCAAATTCTGTCCTGGCGGTTTATGTACACAACAACTGGCGTGTTGTCTGAGCGAATTAGAACATGATAATTTTGAGCTGAAAAGCCTTCAAGGCTAGGAAAACAGCAGACAGTGCCAGGCTATTGATGTGCCATGCCCTCTGTACACCTGTCCAGCTGTCGAAAGCCAGGCGTCCATCGCACACCGCCTACAAGCGTTTTGGCATAAAATATCTCATGGCCTGAGAGTGTTGCTGAGTCGTGACGTAGCACTCAGAAAATCTTTCCACAGAGCCTCCAGAAAGTATGAGTATGCTTTTATCAGCCAGTGCGGACGTCAATTGACACGTCTTGGAAGGATGAACGGGGCTTTATTTCAATGCCCTGATATCTCCCGGGCAGAGAAGTACCGCTTCCACCTATTACACAGGGGGTAGTTGGGCATAACCTTCGTCTTCCCTGTGGTCCACTTTAGTGAGGAGATTGGAATCGCTGTGCGAGTGAGCTGAATAGGTTTGTATATAACAAACAATATTTTGTCAGTTTGTTATATACTTCCGGGAAGAACGGGGAAGATCTACGGAACACGGTCACTTAATGCATGGGTTTGTCTTAAGATTGTGGCATATATAATTGTATATTATTGGCCCCCCCAACACCATTAGGCTTGAGTAATGTCAATCTGACAATGCCCAATACGATTGGATCAGAGCACTGTCAATCACTGTCTGATTTGCTGCCAATCATTGCCTGTAAATAGGAATCACAGTACCATGTTTTTCAAACAGGAGGAGAGACGACTCCACCACAGATCATGTCTCTGTTCATGGAATGTACAAACTCAATTATATATTTTGAATATATTTGTGGACTGGGGTGTTGTCGTTCTGTGCTGCAATAATATGCATAGATGAGATAACAGCAACAGTAGTGAGTGATGTATCCTTCGATTCATTGCCCTAGGAAAGACAACCCTCATGGGTATAGCGGCTTCAAAAACTTCCAAGAGTCCCATAATATTATGTAGTTTCACTAAGCTAATGTAACTTCGGCAGACTACTGAATAGCTATAACTTCCCCATGTTATTCAGCAGCGGTGAACCACATAAATAGAGACTAGACAAATATTACTTTATTGGTTCTTCCTGTTGTTTTAAAGATTAAAGGCACAATCACTGTTCACAAGTAAGCTACAATAAAGTGGTACACACTAAAATGTGGGGTTTGAGAATGTTAATTTAGCAATCTGATCCAACGATGTTGGGATTGTTAAGCTGTAGAATGGTGAATGCCTGCTTGTATGGAACAAACTAACAATATTTTGGGGTGTGGTGGAGTCATACAAGTTATTCGCTGTATTTGCATTTACAAAAATGGCTTCACAATTGAATGATTCTGCCATTAATCAGACCAGACCATAGCTATCAAATGTACCTTTGTGTAATATTAATGGCTAAGTTAATGACTTAATGGGTTGTATTTATTTTTTAGGCAGAATTTAGTTGAAAAAATAAAAGAATGAAAAGGGGACAGAGTCAGATACAGCAGCAGCATATCCAAGTTTTTTTAAGAACAAACCATGTCAGAGGCAGACAGATGCAGTGCAGTCCAGTGCAGATCAGAGCCAACAAACTAGCAGCCATCGATCGACCTGCCAGCATAGGTCAGAGCCATCATGAAAGGGCTAGTGAGGGCTACAGCAGCCATCTATCTGCAGCAACTGGAGAAAGTCAGGACATGAGCATGTTATGTGTTTTCTTCCTTTTCACATTTACAACCAGTTTAGAAGATTCCACTTCCTATATAAACATATTAACCATGGTAATTTATTTATGTTTTAGATATACCCAGTGATGAAAGCTACCACAAAACCTCTGAGGGAGAAGAGGATCAGTCCCTGTCTCTGAGCAGGCTTCACAACTGAAGTTCCAAAGGTGTCAGTGATAGAGAGCACCACCCAGTCCCACCTGGATCAGAATTTGCTATTCCATTTGAACCTCAAGGTATATTGACAAATGTCATCTTCCAGTGTTTTAGACCATTTAACTATGAACACTGCTGATGATGAAATAACAGGGACAAATCTTTTGTGTATTAATATGTGTAGATATTTCACAATACAGAGCGGTAGGTCCCATGTAGCCTAACCTGAAGATGTTCCCTAGAACACAGCAAGGGAAAAAAGTAGGGCATTTAATGCTATATGGTATAAAGAATATTCATGGATAGAATAAATCAGAACTCGGCCCATTGTTTTGTATGCAGACATTTTTCACTCCCCTCTGCCTTTCAATCTACCTTCACTTCACACTCTGGTTTTGCAAACTATAGTGCTATAAAAAGCACTATATAAAGACAGTGGGTTTGCAATGCATTCCAAATAAGAGCACCATGTAAATGCCCTGTTAGCATGGACTGAATTCAAAAGGGGAGATGTGAGTAACACATCTTTGTTGAAATCAATGGATAAACACTACCAAAAAAGAGTGAAAGTGTCAGGACTATATAAAAATTGTGGTAGATGTTCTCCTGCATACTTCTACACCAAATATTCCCCAAAGATGCCATAGTGAGTCAGAGGAGTCTGAGAAAAGGGGGACATTTCTGTCCATATTGGAACAAATAGCAAAACATGAGGAAACTGTCCAGCGAAAATGCTAAATACACAAGTAATACCACACAAAAAGAAATCCTGGAGTGGTTGGCAGAAATTGTTCGGCATGATATCATCCAAGAGGTCACAGAAAGTGAGGCATTCAGTGTTCTAGTCGATGAAACTAAGGACATGAAAAAATAAACTGGTCCTGAGATGTTATTATATAGTTCTTTACATTTTAAAAAAACTGATGTTCTATTTGCATTGCAACGCACCTTGCCTATTCTTAGTTGTACTTAGTTCTAGTTGATACTGTCAAGTCAGTACCCGAGGCGTCATGTTTCTTTTCTTTACTAGAGAAGCTATACGTCTTTATGTCGGGTTTATACATTTATCACAAATCGCTAGTATGGAGGTCAGCCTAGAGAGCTTCAGAAGCTTAGTGACACAAGATGAACATGATGGACAGGCTACCAGCAATGCTCGGTGTCCTTGAAGATATTGCTGTTGAGAGAAGTGGGAACAGGTCTGTGGAGGCACATGGTCTACTTGCCCAAACTGACTTGCCTTTCATTGGGCTTCCAGCAACATTCTGCAAAGGGCAGGGTGACACAAAGCTTCAATCTGATATGCTCCAGTCACCAGCTCTAGACCTTGAGCTTACTGAAGCACTACAGAACACATGTCAGCTTACAGAGAGGAATCCTTTTGTGATGAGCTATGGAGAGAGGTCTTTAATACAGCTAAAAAATGCAATATCAGTATTGAAGTTTTGCCGTTTAAGCACTCCATCCCAACAGCAACAGCTTTTTAGAAGAGTTTCGTCTTTTTTTTTGTTCGCAGAGATCTACGAGTCAAACTTAGATGATCTGAGGCATGAGCTGCACCAAGCCAAAAATATTTTGGAGAGGAAAAGGAAAGGAGGAATGCAAAACCTTACCAGCATATTGGAGTTCACTGTGTCTCTGGAGCCTTTCAAAGAGGTGTTCCATGAACGTTTCCGGCTGAGCAAAATTGCTATTGCAATACCAGAAAGCAATGCTGCATGATAACTGAATTTTCTCACCTTGAAACTGATCAAGAATCACCTATGAAAAACAATATCTGAGTGACCTGGGAGTGCTCAGCGTAGAGTCACGGAGAGCCAAGTCCCTGGATATGGACAGATTTATTCGACTATTTAGTAGCCAGCATAAAAACCACAGAATACAGCTGTTCTGAGGCAGAGCATAGCCTACTTGTGTGACCGTTAACCCAATTGAACAGACACTGTTTCAAGCTCAGAACATGTGCAGAGAACACACACACTGCAATGTTTGTGTTGAGAATAAAACAAGTTAAATAATTTATGCCTGTGATATGTCTTGTTCTTGCAAAACAGTTATTCAAAGCAAAATTATTTTTAGTCTCTTGTGCAGTGCCACTTTTCATGTAATACAACCTGTATCAGAGCACTGCACAAGAGCCTGGAAATTGTGCCCAATTTTTGTAAGCCAGTATTTATTTCTGATAGAATTTTCTGATATCCCTTGGGCCCCCCTGACTGAATCTTGGTCCCCCCGTGCCACCCCATTAAAACCCTGGAATCACCCCTGGCTTGATGGCATCCAGACTGCAAGAACCATTCATCAAGTCAGATTTTTCAGGTTCCTCTGGAGGAGACAGAGCTCTTCAACCGCCCTTGAAATGGGGAAGGGGCGGCAACGTCCTCCGTTGACCACTCACCAGATGCAGTGAGAGACATGACATCATCATCCCCAGAATCAGAACCGCCGAATGTAATGAGGTTGTGCGTTCTTGCAGCGGACCAATGCTTGTCACGCACATACTGTATCGGCATAGACACTGCATATGGAGATTTAGGGGCTTGTGGGGCATGTGCCGGCACAAGGTCCACCTCAAATTCATCCTGCTCGACCTTGTGGCCCCGCCTTGCCTCCTTGTGTGATCCCTCAGGAGTCACAGAAGAGGCAGATAGGAGGGCACGGGAGGCTGAATCATCCCTTAGAACAAGGGCGATTCACGAGTGAAGCGTATTGAGACTCATGATCTCACAGTGCAGGCAGACTGTTTCTATGAGAGCTGTCTCTGCATGGGCGCATCCAAGACAGCGAATGCAGCTCTCATGCTGGTCTGATGGTTCTGGCGAACTGCCAGAAACATCATCGGAGGTGAGCTTCCCTCCCTCCAGGACATCAGGACCCGCACCAGCTGACTACATGACAGCTTCTTCCCCCAAGCAGTCAGACTGTTGAACACTTGATCTATCTGGATCAATAATTAGCACTACACTTTATAATCTATAATCTCACACTGGACTGCCAACATATTCTCCTCAATACAATTACTTATATTTCATCTACTCTTTACTTTATTGTATTGTATATATTGTGTGTATTGTTTACTGTACATTGTATATAATTATTGTGTTGTGTAAGTATGTGTCCATTTGATATGTAAATTGTTGTTGTGTAAATATGTTGTTTACTGTAATTGGTATATGTCTCGTCACTGTCATGACTGCTATGTTGCTCGGAACTGCACACAAGAATTTCACCTACTGTTGTACTTGTGTACATGGTAGTGTAACAATAAAGTGATTTGATTTGATTTGACATCCTTAAAAAGATGTGAACACGTATGTGGCTCTTTTAGTTATATATATATTGAAGTTGAAGGCTTCTAGACAGAAATTAATCGCTGTCTTGAAGGAAGGAAATTCTGAGGAATGGTGTTTGCGTGCTCGCTTTTATACTGGACAGCTTCATGCCTAAAAGGGCGGGGCTTAAACACCATAGCCAATACTGGCATTATTGTAGAAAGGTTTCAACTAGGTAGTGAAGAAGGACTCTTCCCATAGCATCAGTTTAGTGATGCAATGTCAAATGTACTGAATTGTTAGGGAACTTAATGTCATTAAAATCTCTTTCACCCATGCGTGAGGATTATGTTTGTTGAGGATTATGTTTCTTTAATGAATACACAGACACTAATGAGCAAGGAGGTTAGAATACAGTACAGGGGACAGTTTTCCAATTGACACTTTGTGGGATAATTATCCATTTGAATATGAATATTTATCTGGTCACATAGCCAGCAGGACTCTGTCAATGCACTGTGGTCACACTTACTGTAAACAAACTGAAGAAATCGAGTGCAGTTCACCACAGCCTCAGTGTATGAACTGAAAAAATTAGGGGTGTTAGACATATTACAAGAGCCGGGCTTGGGTGTTGATTGTGGAAGTTGTCTCAACATAAAAGTCCTGATTTTCTAGCCTAGGATGATTTTAATATGCTGTTTTACTAGCTTTACTATGTTCTGAATATCACATTCATACACAATGTAGAATGGTTTAGTTTTAATATGATTTGTAGTCTATTGCTGATGTCTCTTGAAAATTTTTTGTACAAAGATAAAAAATTATGCTCACATGCATAATTTTCCAGCTCTCTCACACACACATGCCATTTGTCCTTTTTAACTTGTAACATCAGTTTCTTAATATTTATTCACTAGGTTTAAATGCTAATGCCAATATGTAATGTTCTCACACCACTGAATTTCCTGTGATCAGTGAAACCTGTGGGTGAGTCATCATCAGACTCTGCAATGCACCACAATAACCTATACCAAGGGAGGGTGGAGACTGACAGAAGCTTCCCGTGAGAGCTATGGTACAAACACTAACAAAGATGCTCCCTTATAGTGTTGATTGAACAAAGTGCATTTTGTTTTAATGTTTGTTTGTTGTTGTTGTTGTTGTTGTTGTTTTTACACCTTGGAGGATAAGAATGCCATGACATTGAAAGTGGCCACCTTTTTAAGTCTGATGTGAACTCCAAGAATAGTTCTTTATGTTTCCTGTCACAGTTGGGAAATCAAATCACAGAGGCAACCAGTTGCTTCACTGTGATACATGACAATGAAGAAAGTGACTAGATCCCAGTCTTTGAAAGATCCTGTTTGGTGTGAGAACTTTCTTGTGTGATTCACTGATTTGTTTGCTTATTTATAAATGGATGGATAGAAGAATTATTAAGCAATATCACACGACCAAGAATGCTGTTCTTCTGAATATTACCATGACTGTTTTGCTATTGTTACAATCACAGATTCAGTATTGAAAGTGTAATATGCATTTCTGTCAGTGAACAAATTTACATTCTCAAACATCCTCCATGGCAACCTTCATGTTTCACTGTCAGACAAAATAACTGTGTGACGTAAGTGTCAGACTTCTCTGTTGTTGAGTATTCTGGGACAGTATTACAAATGCCAGTTATAAATTCTGTATGCATACATGTTTTGTGTAATCAGGATAATATTTGCATGCCATTCTAGTCTACATAAAATGATGATGATAAGCAGTCAGGTGGATTAGTGTCTGGCATCAACTTGCATTTAAATTAATAGATTTTCACACTGGCTGTGTGCACTCTGACTCTTGGATATCTTGTTATAGGTACCATACAAACAGAAAACCTTGCAAGTTTCCATTCGTATGCAGTACAATACACCTTTATCACTACGATTAAAAGGTTTATTTTAGTCCTGAATACACAAGTATACAGGGGACATGGTTTGTTAAGACATGTTTCTATTTTGGAATATGATGTTTAATAGGGTACATTATAGCCACACAAACAGTCAGGGCAACTTGGTGGATAGAGCAAATTTTTCCAGGAGGGGTTTGTCTGATGCATGAATAGAATATTATTGAAAGACCTCTAAGGATTTAAAATGATAAAATAAGATTTCGATTTATAAGATATGTTGGAGTCAGACACTGTGTCGAGGAGGAGGGTGTGGCTGGGCCATGATGATGCACGGCCGGCATTGAATCAGCTGATCAGCGGGAGAGCGAGATAAAGGGGAGCCGGAGGCGGCAGTTACAGAGAGAGAGAGAGAGAGACACACACGGCTATGTTACATATGTGTCTGTTGATTATGTTTGTTTTATGTTGAGTTTCTTATTAAACTTTATGTTAACTGTTCAGTCGGTTCTCACCTCCTCTATGCCCGTCCTTAGACCATTACAGACACCCTTGGGTTATTAGCATGCATATTTCATGGTAGAGGGTCTGAATTTACCAGAGTGTAGCCAAAAATATAAATGCATGCTATTCTAGAAATGTGGAAAGAGTCTTCTGGTAAAACACAGTATATACATTACTTTTTGTATATAGTATAATTTATGGTCAGCATATTTTTTTCCTCCTTTCATAATAAAATGCATAATTAATGAACAATATCTGATCTAATTGTGAGACCATCAGTCAGACCATAAAGAGTAGGCAACTCAGTGATTCATGATTTCAATAAATAATCTGTATTTTACAGTAATACGATACAGTGAATATATACTAGCTTTCATCTTAAAACATAAAGATTTACATGTAATTGTCTTTCCCCTTCTGTCACTCTCTCCACATTGTGTCAGAGAAGCAACACTAAAGGTCTCTCTTGAGCGGCGATATATACCTCTGTTCTATGAAAAAAGGACAATTGGCAGATGGTATTTGCATATCCCACCCCCGGACATACGGGTATTTAGGCGGGGCAAATACTGTAGTTCATTCAGAAAATATCTTTAGAGCCGATGGTCGCCTCCTTCCTACGGGATTGGGGCAGGCGCTGCGGGCAATGAAGATGATCTGGGGACAATGACGGGCTCCCCGGCACGCTTGCTTGTTTCCGTTTGAGCTCGGGATGAGCATTCTCTCCAATGGGTTATGTTTTCAGTGTGAGAACATAACCGCGGCAGCGTTGCGATCTCTGCTTTCTCTTGTAGTGAGAGAAAGCCACTTCAGCCGCCCCCCGCGCCTCACCTCCTTCCTACGGGATTGGGGCAGGCGGCGCGGGCAATGAAGACGATCTGGGGAGAATAACAGGACGCTTTCGCTGGGTAAATCCCCTCGAAACCTCCCGCCTCCCTGGCACGCTTGCCTGCTTCCCCCGAGCTCGGGATGAGAGCGGTCCGCTCAACGGCCAACCGTCCGGTCCCTCGAGCTCCCGGACATTGGATGACATCGGAGAGCGTCACAGCGGCGTCTGACGTGGATAACTCGCCTGGGCCGCCACCTTCGGGTCTGCTGCCCAGTCTGAGCCTGACGCACGGAGGTCCGCTATGCTTCCCCGGGCTTAATTGGTTCCGCGGGCATGTCCACCGGGCCAAGGCACTTCAAAATCTGCACTTGGGTAGTCCTGTTCTTGACGTGCCGCAGGAACTGCACTCGAACAGGTGATGGACACCCCCTAGGTCCAGAAACGCAACACATGGACAGGACCTGGTCGCAGTACAGGAGGCAGACAAAGCACGCTTTCTCAAACGCTCCTGTCTCCCAGCTCCGTTCATTCGGCGACACCAGTTGACGACTCCGCCCAGCAGTCCTCAGTGGTGAAGAAACAGACGGAAGCTATTTCACACATCTTGCCCTGCTGCAAACCTGCCGCCAGGGGCCATGCCCTGTCTGCTTGCCGAGGGCGTCCTCCTGCGGCTTTCAATAAAGAAAGAAAGTGGTGCTCCGCCTCAACTATCAAAAGACAGTGGGCCCAGCTCTCAGCCTCAGCATCCAGCTCCCCGCAGAAGTTGGACGCCCCTCGTCTCACGGACCCCCTCGAGGACCCGGAAGACTCCCAGGCACTCCTGAGGTGACCGACTCAGAGACCGAGACGGTAGCTCCAGAGCTTGTAAGACAGCTCCGTTCCCCGGTGGAGGGCCGGGAGGAGAATCTTTTTGTTAAATTCATTACATTCTCAATAATAGAGCTATTTCCTTTTGTCTCTGGGTCACTTGGCCCGCAAATGCCGTTCTCACAGCACTCTGCCACCAGATCTCAACAGTCCCGGCTCCCTGAATGTGGTACCTCCACCCTCATCCCCACGGCTGTTCCCCGGCCGGCCGGTTCCGACGAGTCCAGAGAACGCCAACATCGGACCTCCACCTCAGTCACGAACCCGCCCCCTGCCGGGTGCGCAGAGCAAGGTAAGTGCTTCGAGTTTGTTCTCAGCACCAAAGCCTCGGGATGCACCACTGCCTCCCGATGCAATATTACCTGTTCCGCCCCGCTGCGAAGCCCCGCCGGGTATGTTCAAAATACTCATCCCCTTGGTGCCCCTAGCACGGAGTTTAGAGGCGTGGCTTTCACTGCCCAACCTGTCACGCTGGCGGCACCGGACCTTTCGACTTGTTTATGCAATTCAGTTTGCCAGGCCTCCGCCCCATGTCCGGCTTTCCGCAGGATACGGCGAACATGCCAAATCCCTGCGCAAGGAGATCGCCTCTCTTTTACTCAAAGATTCGATAGAGCCTGTCCCTCCAACCGAAATGAAGAAGGGTTTCTACAAGTCCTTACTTCATTGTACCCAAGAAAGGCGGTGGCTTACGACCGATCTTGGATCTGCGAGTTTCAACCGGGCTCTGTCCAAACTCCCATTGAAAATGCTCACCCAGAAACTGATTCTGTCTGGTGTCCGGCAAATTCTACGTTTCGCATTTGATGGCCAGGCGTATCAGTACAAAGTCCTCCCCTTCGGCCTGTCTCTGTCCCCTCGCGTCTTCACGAAAGTCGCAGAGGCAGCCCTGGCCCCGCTCCGAGAAGCCGGCATACGCATAATCAATTACCTCGACAACGGGCTCATCCTGGCCCCCTCGTGAGAATTACTATTAGAATTACAGAGACCAGGTGCTCAGGCACCTCAGCCGTTTGGGGCTTCAGGTCAACTGGGGAAAGAGCGAGCTCGCCCCGGTGCAGAGCATCTCTTCTCAGCATGGAGTTAGACTCAGTCTCAATGTCTCTCCAACGGCGTGCACAGTCGGTGCTGGAATGCCTCGCTTCCTTCAAGCCAGGCACTGTGGTCCCTTTAACGTTTCCAAAGGCTCCTGGGGCATATGGCAACCACTTCAGCACTGGCCTCAGACTCGAGTCCCGAGACGAGCATGGCGCCGCGGCATGCAATGTGTGAGAATCACCACCGCCTGCCGCCAAATCTTCAAACCCTGGACAGACCTCTGCTTTCTACGGGCAGGAGTACCCTTGCAGCAGGTGTCCCGACGCGTCCTGGTCACGACCGACGTCCAAATCGGGTTGGTGCACCACATGCAACGGGCAAGCAGCCACGGGCCATTGGAAGTTGCCGCTGCGCTGGCACATCAACTGCCTAGAGTTGTTGGCTGTTTTCTTTGCCCTGAGGAAGTTTCTCCCATTAATTCGAGACAAACATGTCCTAGTCAGGTCAGACAGCACCTCAGTGGTGGCCTACATAAATCGCCAAGGCGGAGTACATCCCCACCACATGTCACAACTCGCCCGTCGTCTCCTCCTTTGGAGCCAAGTTGCTGCATGCCACTCACATCCCCGGCAACCTCAATGTGATAGCAGACGCGCTGCCACGACAATGCTTGCCCAGTGGGGAGTGGAGGCTCCACCCCCAGTCGGTCCAGCTGATCTCGGAACGGTTCGGCAAGGCCCAGGTAGACATGTTTGCCTCCCAAGAAACCTCCCACTGCCTGCTCTGGTATGCCCGAACAGAGGCTCCCCTCGGGGCAGATGCATTGGCACACAGCTGGCCCACGGGGCTGCACAAATACGCATTTCCCCCAGTGAGCCTTCTTGCACAGGTGCTGTGCAAGGTCACGGAGGACGAGGAGCAAGTCACCTTGGTGGCCCCCTATTGGCCCACTCGGACTTGGTTCTCGAATCTCACGCTTCTCGCAACAGCCCCTCCCTGGCGAATTCCCCTGAGAAAGGACCTTCTTTCTCAGGGACGGAGAACGCTCTGGCATCCGCACCCAGACCTCTGGAACCTCCACGTCTGGCCCATGGACAGGATGCGGAAGGTCTAGCCGGTCTACCATCGACCGTCGTACACACAATCAACCAAACCAGAGCCCCTTCTACCAGGCATATTTACGCCCTAAAGTGGCGCCTGTTCGCAAATTGGTGTTCTTCCCAAGCTGAAGACCAGTGGTCAGTGCTTGTGTTCCTACAGGAGAGGCTGGAGGGGAGGCTGTCCCCCTCCACCCTCAAGGTGTATGACGCCGCCATCATGGCTCACCACAACACAATAGACAGCAAGTCTCTGGGTAAGCACGACTTAATTATCAGGTTCCTAAAAGGCGCCCGGAGGCTAACTCCCTCCCGGCCAGCCTGTTCCCCTCCTGGGATCTCTCGGTGGTCCTCACGGGCCTCTGGAGACCCCCCCTTCGAGCCGCTAGATTCAGCTGGACTCAGGGCCCTCTCTCTCAAAACGGCCCTGCTGATGGCGCTCGCCTCCATCAAGAGGGTCAGGGACCTGCAAACGTTCTCTGTCAGCGACACTTGTCTGGAGTTCGGTCCGGCAGACACATACGTGATCCTAAGACTGCGACCGGGCTACGTGCCCAAGGTTCCTACCATGCCATTTAGAGACCAGGTAGTGAACCTGCAAGTGCTGCCCCGGTAGGAGGCAGACCCAGACCTTTCGGTCCGTGCGTTGCGTATCTATCTGGACCGCACGCAGAGCTCTAGACGTTCTGAGCAGCTCTTTGTCTGCTTCGGGGGACAGCAGAAAGGGAACGCTGTCTCCAAACAGAGGCTCGCCCACTGGGTTGTCGATTCCATTTCATTGGCTTATCACACCCAGGCCGTGCCAGACCCCCCCCTCCCCTTGACAGTTTCGAGTGCACTCAACCAGAAGTGTTGCGTCCTCATGGGCACTGGCCAGGGGCACCTCCCTAGCAGACATCTGTAGAGCAGCAGGGTGGGCAACACCTTGTAGAGATTCTACAATCTCCGAGTTGAGTCAGTATCGTCTCGTGTTTTCTCAGGTCTGAGCCCGTAGAACTCGGTAACACGCTGACAGACTGGCCGGATGAATCGCTTGCGCCTAGCGCCTTTTCCCTCAGCCGAGGTAAAATAGTGCGCCTTTGTTCCCAGGAGACCCCATCTTTCGGATCCCTGATTGATTCCCAGCCCTCATGGGTCCGCAGTTCAGCAGAGGAACTCGCCGACCCAAGCCACTACGGGTACTCTATCGACCCTGTACTGGAATAGGTGCTCCACAGGTTAAGGCCTCCTGTTCAGACTCCCCCTGTGTGTATTTCCACGGTACTGTCCCCCCACGAGCGGACCCCCGTGTCTCCCTTAGGCAGTTCCAGCTGCCTCGGTCGCCGTGATGTAGCAACGCCCCCCTCTACGAGGCTGGATCTACCACCACGCCAACTTTCCCACATACGTCCTAAACGGCCATGTGATGTATTCACCACCTTTACCTCCCCTGCAGGGTAGGTGTGGTCTCCGCAGGGTCTTCTCCCCCTGAAAGAATAGGGAACTGGGTAAGACCCCCTTCCTTAATGCATGTAAGGGCCCCGGCCATAATTGCTCTATGCGAGAAAAATAGAGAGAAAAGAGGCCCAGCCGGGCTTGGCCCGTTCCCAGGTTGGCAAGCATCACGTTGTTCCCCTCACTAGGGTAACCAGAAGGATTCTGATGACTTTAATGGGGCATTGGGGAAGGGTACGTGCAGCCTGATACAGCTGGTCGCGTCTGCATGTAAGAATACCTGCCCACTTCTGTATCAGCAGTTCACGTACACAGCTCAGTGCATGGCATGATTGAAGTGGGACCCCTAGTGTCGCTTCTCCGACACAACGTGGAGAGAGTGACAGAAGGGGAACGTCTAGGTTACGTATGTAACCTCCATTCCCCGATGGAGGGAACGAGACGTTGTGTCTTCCCCGCCACGTCACTGAGCCGAGCCACTGTTGTGGCCGGACCATTTCCGGCTCCTCAGAAAAATCCGGAATGAACTCCCGTATTTGCCCCACCTAAATACCCGTATGTCCGGGGACGGAATATGCAAATACCGTCTGCCAACTTCTCATTGGTTTTTTCATAGAACAGAGGTATATATCGACGCTAAAGAGAGACCCCTAGTGTCGCTTCTCCGACACAACGTCTCGTTCCCTCCATCGGGGAACTAGGTTACATACATAACCTAGACGTTTACCCCCTATGCAATGGTTAGATAAATATAAATTATTTATTCAATCTATAGAAGAAAAACAGCTTGGGGGGGACGACACAATGCAAAAATAAGCACATATTTTCATTGGCTGCTTTTGCTGCAAAAACAAGGCTTTTCTTTAAAAAGACAAAGAAACAAAAATCCTATAAACTCCATACACATAAAAAATATAAAGTTTGGGATTAAAAAACTGAAGCGCTAAGAGCCTAACCATGCTACTATACAGCAGTGACAATGTATTGTGCATCCTTTGTGCATAAGTTTATCAAAATGTAATTTTGCAAATGACACTTCTCTCTTCATGTAAAAACTGCACCATTATATACACTAAAATAAGTTATATGTAAATATGTTATCTTATTCATCATGGTATCTGTCATGCAATAAACATTTTAAATATAAATATACACCTGAAACAATGCTGTAGCTTCTCAATACAACAAGAAAACTATTACACAGTTCCCTTTACAAAAAGCTTCACTTTGATGCTGCACTTTTGCTAAGCGCTACGGGGAACAACTCTAGCTGTGAACCGAGCTGAAATAGTGTGTGTAACACGTCAATGAACATTGACTGGAATTTATAGCCTCGGCTGATGTAATCATTAGATGCACCTGTGGGCAGGCTATAAATGGATACGTCACCAGGTGTCACCAGAAACTCTTTTTTCAGAGCGATTCTGTTTCTGTGTGTTTCACAAACCCTGTCAAAACTTTCTTTCCTCTGTTAGAAGTTAGAATCAGTTAGGCAGTGTGCAGTGAACGTTGTTCTCGTTTCTCTTCTGTTTAGAAAATATATATATATTTCTAAAAAAAGAAAGAAAAAAAAAGAGAGAATGACTGAAAGCTGCAAACGGTGCGTGTTCCCCTCTTCTCGCTCTATAGCTGAAGACGACACACATCAGTTTTTGCTGTTTGTTTGGGGGTAAGAGGACGCTGCTCTCGCGTTGCAGCAGGGCGGGTGCAAGCACTGCGATTTGCTTTAACAGGCAGAGTGCGTCGTGCTCGCCTCGCTTTCTTCCGGGAGTCAGCACTCCCTTCCCTTCTTTGATAACCT
Organism: Xyrauchen texanus; assembly: GCF_025860055.1. Taxonomy (NCBI): domain Eukaryota; kingdom Metazoa; phylum Chordata; class Actinopteri; order Cypriniformes; family Catostomidae; genus Xyrauchen; species Xyrauchen texanus. Next base: position 30,981,069 of record NC_068282.1, read on the forward strand.
CCATGAAGAGCTTTATCGCTCATGGAGAACCCCTAAAAAAAATTACAAAATTAATAAAGAAATATATATATATATATATATATATATATATATATATATATATATATATATATATATATTTTCTTCCTGTGTTCACATACCCTCGACGTCATTATATTCGACTATCGTGTGTGCTGAGGCACGGGGGTATTCAGTGATGCCGCCGGTCGAAGAGACGCTTGCGGGCTATCTCTCGCCGGGCTCGGCATTGTCACTTAAGAAGCCCTCTCTTCCCTCAAAGCCTTGTAGGACAACCTCCACTTTAGTGGGAAGGGCTTATCAAGCAGCAGGTCAGGCTGGTGCTGCTCTGCACACTATGCTGTTTTACAGGCGCACCAGGCTGACCTCCTGGACAACCTGAGTGTGGGTTCTGCGCTTGACGAGCAAGCCTCAGACCCGCCTCGGTCCTGACTGAAGGGAGGCTCAAAAGCAAAGCGTGGCGAGTCGTGCTCCTCCTCCCAGGGATTGGGGACAGTCTCGCCGCCCTCGCCAGCCCACGAAGCAAGACCCAAGAGAAAACCCTGACGGTCTTGTACCTAGATTAGGGGTAGCTCCCCTCGGGACGGGGCGCGTGCTTCACTTCACCCCTCCCGGTACCCCCTCGAAGCCCCTCCATTCCCGCCACCTCTTGGTGTTTCGGGTTGCAGAGGCTTCCGTCAAAATTGGGTGTTTTCGCTGTTCCTGCATTTTATTCAGGACGCGAAACACCCGACAACCCCTCAACAGGAAGTGTTAAAATATAATACCCATCTCAGAGATCCTGGCAGCGTGGAAACTTCTGCCGGATATATTCTTTTCTGTGGGTCTTATAAGGGCGTCAGGATTTAATTCACTCGCCGCTTTTCCGTGTTTCAACGGCGTGTTCTCACTACCAGTAACCGGATTTCTTTTTCTAAAAAAAAAAACTCAATCTCCTGGTTAAAGGGGCCATGGTATGTGTTCCCCTTCCAGAGAGAGAGAGTTAGGTTATTACACTAAATACTTCCCGTTTCCCATGGAGGGTGAGGGGTGGCGTCTAGCTTAGATCTTAAAGCTTGAACTACCCGTGGGTGTTCGAGTCCAAGATGATGCCTGTCAAGACGGTCGTGTCTCAAGCCCTACAACTCATTTGGATGGTCACCATCGATCTTATGACGCACTTCTATACTTCATTTAGAAGTTCTGCCACAACATGGAAAGTTCCTGAGGTTCACTTCCGGGGGCGAAGTCTTCCAGTGTCAGGTTCTTTCACTCAGCCTAGCCCTTTTTACCCGCACATTCACAATGCATGATGTAGCGCTGGCTCCTTGCGACTCCGGGGCATCTGCATTCTGAATTATGTAGACGACTGGCCGATCCTAATGCAGTTCCAGGAACTGGCAGTTCAGCACAGGGACATCGTCTTAGCTCATCTGTTTCTCTGGGGTTGAGGCTCAACGCCAAGGAAAGCATCCTCTCTCCCACTCAGAACACTGTCTATCGGGGCATCGTATGGAGTTCAATCACAATGCGGGCACAACTGTCTCCCGCTAGTATTGAGTCCATTCAGATCACCCTGAGCAAAGTCAGGCTAGGTCAAGGTTGCACTGTTATCAGTATCAACGATTTCCAGGTCTCAGGGCGAACGCGTCCACTCTGGACCTTCTGCTCATGAGACCGTTTTTGTTGTGGCCAAAAGCCAGGGGATTTCTTCCAAGGGCCAAAACCCCTAGGCTAAATAGGGTTACGCACCTCAGGCTTCGTTCCCTTTCTATGTGGTTCAGACCCCGGTTTTCTGCCTTGGGTCCCACTCTAGGTGCGTCTTGTTGTCGCAGGCTGCTAACGACAGATGCCTCCCTGATGGGCGGGGTAGCGGCCTTAAGTGGTCGCCAGCTTAAGGGGATAGGAGGGTCGTCAGCTCGGTTGTCACAGTCACTGTCTCGGGTTGATGGCTGTATTTATGGCCCTGAAATACCTCCTCCTGAGGCTGCCATGTCTTGGTGCGGGTGGACAATACAGCAGTAGCCTCTTACATAAATCATCAAGGAGACCCACGTTCTTGTCAGCTGTATTTCTGACACGTTGGGTTCTCCTTAGGGCCCAGGGCAAGCTCCTGTCACTCAGGTCAGTTATATCCCTGGATGCCCGTATATGGGAGCAGATTTACGGTCCATACAGAAAATACCAACGGGGGAGTTAAGAACTCCACCCTAAGGTAGTAGTTGCCCAGAGTTCGCCAGCAAGGGTTTTTGCCTCTTACTGATAGCACCGCGCTGGCCGAACAGGGCTTGGTTCTCGGAGCTAATCTCTTCCCTCGATGGCTCGCCTTGGTGATTCTGAACAGGAAGGATCCTCTATCTCAGGCACAGGGCAATATTTCATCCATGCCCTGAATTGTGGAATCTTTCATGTTCGGCCCCTAAGGGTACCAACTGAAGGACACAGGGCTTTCTCCTGAGGTTATCGAGACCATTTTAAATGCCGGGCTTTTTCCACTTGGAACAAGTTTGGGTGAGATCTTAGGGCAGAAGAGGACCTCTTCACCTTTATGAATAGCGCAATGTCTCCTCTACTTCTCCCTGAGTCACCCAGCCCCCCCCCCTTGGGTCTGGAAGTTAAGTCACATACATGACCCACAGCGCATCTGTATGCATTTCTTTCCCCGGTTTCTCTGCTCCCAGGAGTCTTGGCCAATGTTCACCAGCAAGGGTCTTGCCTCCTACTTATGGCGCTGCGCTGGCCGAAATGGTTCTCAGAGTTAATATCTGTCCTCTACGGTTCGCCTTGGTCGATTCCGAACAGGGAGGACCTTCTTTCTCAGGCTCAGGGGACATATTCATCCCCGGCCTGAATTGTGAAACCTTTCATGCTTGGCCCCTGTAGGGTACCAACTGAGGTTCGCAGGGCTTTCTCCTGAGGTTATCGAGACCATTTCAAGTGCTAGGGCTCCCTGCACTTGGAACTGATCTGGGTAGATTTTACAGGGCAGAAGAGGACCTCTTCGCCTATGTTGATAGCGCAATGTCTCCTCTACTTCTCCCTGAGTCAATAACCCCCCCCCCCGATCGTGGTGGCGCATACATGGCACTAATGTGCCTGCATGCGTTTCCTTCTAATAAGTTCATATTACAGAACCAGCTAACTGCCAGTTTGCTTCAGTTTTGTAGTCTCTGTAGAAAGAACTGTCAGCGGGCACTTGCCTCACCACTGCCAGGTTCTATTTGGCCTCCACTTCGGTTTGCCACGCCTCGGTGGGCGGAGGGCATCCTTGCTAGGACCTCTTCATAGGGTAAGACCCCCCTTTTTAAAACCTCTAGAGTCAGCGTTTGGTAGACTTCTGACTCTCAAGATGGTTTTTCATATGGCAATTACGTCTCTAAGTAGACTTGGGTACCTACAGGCTCTGTCTCTTTTGATGGCCTGTTTTGAGTTGCCCCAGGTAGGACCAAAAGCATTCTTTGCACCCTCACCCTGACTATCTGCCCAAGGTGCCTTTCGTGACCCTTGGCCAGTCATTCTCTAAGCCTTCTGCTCCCTGCCGTTTGTAATGCTGGAGCAGCTAAAGACTACTCAGACTTTGTCCAGTCTGTGCCCTTCAGAATTATGTCCACCGCATTTGCTAGTGGCGTAAAGTCAGGGCAGCAGTTCTTCACTTTGAAGCCGTGACCGGGTTGTCACTTTGGGTGAGGGACCTTACTGCCCGGGCCTACGAGGCGCGTGGTCAAGCTTCGCCAGTAGGTTTTAGGGCGCACTCTACCAGAGGGCTCTCCTCCTCTAAAGCCTTGGCTAGAGGTCTCCCTCTGCAGCAAGTTTGTGGTGCGGCAGGTTGGTCCTCTTATAGTATATTTTAATATTCTAGTATGTTTTTATATATCATTCAATATTTTAGTATGTTTTTATATATCAAAATACTTATATGAGTTTCCAGGCCTTTGAGTGAGCCAGGAGAGAGCATATGAGGTTACTAAAAGTGTTGATACTGCAGAGAACACAATGAATGGTATATAACCTTGAAAAACAAGTGTATTTCTTCAAAAACAAAAAGTGTTTCTGTTAATCAATAGTACACTGATGAGAATCCTTGGTGTGCTGGTATGTATCTTTTCAAAGATACTTTTAATCAGTTATATGAATGGTGTCTTGTTTTAATAAGCTAAATGTATTATAATTTTGCAGCTGGTGTTTTCTTTCAAATAACAATGTGTATGAACAAACAAGGCTGCCCATTGAGAGAATGTGCTGAAAATGCAGGAAAAAGATAAAAAGTATTTGATGGAGACATGGCTGTTTACGCAGATGTTTCTAGGAGTTGATGTACTCTGTCCATGAACTGTAACATGTGGTCAGGTTATGAGAGGCTACCAAAGATATATGTTTCTTTTTCTTTTTAATAGATAGACGAGGGATCTCCCACCAATATTTAATTAACAAAGGACGTAGAACATATTGGTGGGAAAGAGACAAGGCAGTGACCTCATGCGTCAGAGACAGTGGGTAACAAGATAACAAAAAAGGTATATAACTGAGAACTTAGAAAAATGAGTCAGAACGGACAGCTGACCGGTCTCATGTTTGTTGGTGTTCAATAAACTACAACTTTGGCATCTGGAACTCAAGACTCCGAGAGTTTTCTTACAACTTAGAGAGATTCATCGCGATATTCCACGACATATCTTTGGCGCCCAACTCGTGGGGCTGGCATTGAGGTCAAGGGGGCAGAGGTCGCTGGTGGGACGGCTTGCACGAATCGCACAGAAACACCGGTGCCAGAAACTGAGGTAAGCATCTTTGCTTAAGGTGTTTTTGTGTGATCTGTGGTAGCGAGTCCCGGTAAGTGGCTTCCCTAAGACTTTTGCCAGTCCGAACATAGAATAATTAGAACTAATTGGCTAAAATAGAGATGAGTTCCAGATTTCAAAGAATTTGGGGTGGGAATGTTTTTTAAAGAAGTCGAGAAGCGACTGAATGTTTTTTAAAGAAGTCGAGAAGCGACTGAATGTTATTTAAAGAAGTCGAGAAGCGACTGAATGTTATTTAAAGAAGTCGAGAAGCGACTGAATGTTATTTAAAGAAGTCTAGAGCTGACTGAATGTTTTTTAAAGAAGTCGAAGCGACTGAATGTTATTTAAAGAAGTCAGAAGCTGACTGAATGTTTTTTAAAGAAGTCGAGAGCGACTGAATGTTATTTAAAGAAGTCGAGAAGTGACTGAATGTTTTTTAAAGAAGTCGAAGCTGACTGAATGTTATTTAAAGAAGTCTAGAGCTGACTGAATGTTTTTTAAAAAGTCGAGAGCGACTGAATGTTATTTAAAGAAGTCGAGAGCGACTGAATGTTATTTAAAGAAGTCGAAGCGACTGAATGTTATTTAAAGAGTCGAGAAGCGACCAAAAGTTATTAAAAAGTCGAGAAGCGACTAAAAAAGAGTTGAGAAGCAACTCTGGGCCTGGAGGTGAGTCGAGAAGCGACGACGTGAAAATTCCCGGTTAGGTGCATTTATTCAAGGTTTGGCCAAGAAGTGGCAGAGAAAATCCTGTACAGGTGAAAATCCTAACTCGGGTGGTTGAAATTCGCGTAAAATTCCTCCAGATGTTAGATTTAGTTATTTATTGAAGTGTTTGACGGAACCCGGACTGTGTAGAAAACGGGGAAATGTTGAACTATGTGCATGTTTGAGATAATGAATAATGTGCATGACTAACTATGTTGTTGGTGCATGTGTGCTTGCGGTACTAAACGCGCTGTTTTTGTGTTTATTCAAATGCATGATTGCAGTGTGATGATGTATTGTGTGCAGAGGCAGAATAATACAGAGAATCAGGTGCACTGAGGAGATGCTAAATGAGAGCAAAAGTGGAAAATTAATTGAAACAGTGAATTGAATAAAACAATTGTTGAAAAAGTATAAAGATGCAAAATGGCACCTGCTTCTCTGACATCTCCTTGCCTTGCTCTCACTCACTGGTCAGCTGAACGGACAGCTCTGTGAGTGAGGGGAAGGGGAGATTAAGAAGACAAAAAATAGAATAATTGGGAAAAAGATAAAGAAAAGGCAAAATGTTTTCCATTGCAGTGAACAAGACTAGAGAAAAATGCAGAGACAAGCGAGTTTTGTAAAGTCTGGAGATCAACGCAGATCTGAAGAGAGGGAGAGAGAATTGGAGAATACACTGATAGAGTCAAAACGGGATCAGTGATCATTTTTGGAAAGAATCAGAGTATATATATTATACAGGGCAGGGGAGGAAGTTAACTAAGAGAGAAAAAAAAAAAGGAACTGGTGAAGGGTCTGATTAAATAGTAAACTTAGCGGAGACCTTACAAGAATGGCTGTTTGTTGAATGGAAAGAAATTGCAGCAGGTAACATTTCTCTCTCATACAGTACGCTAGAGACTGAGTGCTGTGAAGAGCTGTAGGGGAGGGGCTGCTAGAGCGAGAATAGGGAGCTGTAAAGGGAGGGCTGTGAGCATGCACAGAAACAGAGAGACTTTTTTTTCCTTGTCTCAGTTTTCCTCATGAAACAGAAATCATAATGTGGAAATAAGCTGTTACTGAATTTGAGAGGAGACTAACTGAGAGAAGAAAAGATATAGAATTAAAAAGATGAATAATAGAAACACAGGGAATGAGTGATCATTTCTGGAGTTATGAACAAATTACAGTCAAAAATGTTAAGGTGATATTTAAAAGGGAGAGTAAAGGAGAATTAGCACCAATGTAGAAATTGTCTTGAACAGAGACCCAAAATGGATGTGACAGCTGTGGGTAGAAGTACATGAGTTTTAATATAAAAATAATTAACAGATATAGCGATCAACCACTGTAAATAATGAGTGTTTTTTTATGGAAATAAAGGAGAGAGAGAGATAAAAAGAGGAGAGCAAAAGGAGGGGCAGAAGTAATAGGTTTGTTTTAGTATAGTATTGTTTGAGAGCTCTGTATGTATAAAGGCCTTGTGTTTGTAAAAAGTGTGAAAGTTTCTGTGTTTGTGAGAGAATCTGTGTTTGAAAGTATGGGAAGTATGACTGAAGTGTGATTGCGTATGGAAGTGTATGTTATATGAGCCCAATAAATATCAATCAAGATAGAGAGGTTGATCCTTTGCTGCATAACTAATGAGGAGTATGTATGAAATTTACATAAAAGAAAATCTATTTAGACTATTTTCATCAATATAAGAGGCAGAAGAGATCTGATGATTAAAAACAAAGAGGGCACTTAATAAATATTATGATTGTAGAATGAAAACCAATGATAAAAATATATGTGTATGTCTGTGTAAGTGTGTGTGTGTGTGTGTGTGTGTGTGTGTGTGTGTATAAGGATAAATATAATACAGTATAAACAAACAAATAGCTTTAAAACAAAAATGTGCATGAAATCAAAAAGTTAACTCTTAGTGGACTGGACAATGTTTATTCTTGGGCTGTTCTTTTCATGTCATGAATGAAGCCTGATGTAAGATTAACTAAACTGAGCAGGAGCAGCTGTTGAATGGACATGTGTCAGATCATAACTCCTTTTATATCAAAGTGATGAGTAAGAATATTTAGATTATAAAAAAGTGATAACTTTAAAGTGATTGAATTGCGTTTGGGAAATCACATTATCTGGACAAACAATAAAGCTTTGAATCTAGTGTGTTGCGCTAAACTAAAGTCAAATAAGTAATTGTATTTTAAACCAAGGTTGTATTTAAGATAAGTGTTGTTATATTCAAGCAAATGGCAAAAGAGGACCAAAGATTATCGGTGTAAACTTGATCAACCAACAAAAGATAGGCAGAGATTTTTTATTTTTGTTAGGGACTGTCTGATGAGGGCATTGAGGATGGCTTTGAGGGGAAACAGGCCTCTCTTGATGTCTTCAGACAGACAGAAAGGGGCCCCGACTTTAGAAAAAGATAGAAAGCAGATAGATAGCTATTTTATTTTATTTTATTTATTTTTTGTTTGGTATACACAGAATAGGTCTTGGTTGATCGTGGATACACTGAGAAGCTGCATTGGAGACTAAAATTAAAGGAACATAAATTTAAGAATGATTTGGATCATTTAAAAATTAGTCTTTGGGGCAGGTGAAGCCCATGGAGAAAGGTTAAGATTAAATTGAACATCATAACTTCCTCATATATGAATGTTAATAACTTCATATTTATGTGTCTATTCTGTGTTTCATTTGTTATTATTATGTGTATGATGTTTCACTAACTCATTCTGGAACTAGTTTCTCACATTGCAGACGGCTGGGTAAGATTATTTTATAGAAGTTACTAATGCTGCAGGAGGAAATCAGGACACAAAGAAGACTGAAAATGATGTGACTGATCTGATATATCCTCATGCGCTCATTGCTGCTGGTAATCATTATTGATTTGTCATTTATAATGTGGATTAAAATTTCTCTGGAAAAGTTTATTTCAGTCCTATAAGATCACTTTATGATTTTCCAGAATGCCATCAATGGGGTTCAATGCCGTGTCTAAATTAATGCCATCAATGGGGTTCAATACCCATGTCTAAATTGTTCTGAGGGTCTAAATTTAAATCCAGCAGTTAACCACTGATTTATTGATTTGAAGAGTAAATATTACAAACAAATGGCAAAGTTATAGAGTTACCTATTGGATTGGTTACTCCCCCAAATTTTCCAGAGAGTACCCTCATAATAAAGAAATAAAAAAAAAGGAGCTTAGTGGGTGCTACAAAGTGCTGATTGAGTGTCTATTTCTATTACTACTATTTTAGTTTGCCATAGTTAATACATGAAAGTGTAATTTTAGAGGTATAATAGTGATAACTGTTAAAAGATGATGAAACATTTGGATAAATAAAAAATAAACAAATAAAAAAAAAATAATGTAAGAGTCATGAGAAATTGAAAGTACGTAGTGTATCTTACTGAGTAATTATTTCCAAACACAATAAAAGAGATATGTTTTTAGATATGTTTGTCTTTAAGACTTTATTCTGTTTAATCTTTTACTTTTCTGTTAGTTTAAAAACTTGATTTATATTATTTTATTAGATAGAATGGAAGTTCCTTCACCTGAGAAAGTGTAAGAAATGGAGAAAGTAGTAATAATAAATTATTACTTAATAATAAAAAGGGATTATAATATATTAATAATAATAATAATATAGGTGTTATAAATGTAAAGCTCTGCATGAATAAGAAGGCTAGAATAAGTTGAATTGATTATATAGAGAATATCGAAAAAGACATTGTGTTCTGTTTTATTAAAGCTTAGAAGGTTATTTGTATGTTGTTTGAATGAAGAAAATAAGTTGAGAGTATTTTTTATTTTTTTTTTGTTTGTTTTTAAATGGTGTGAGATGAGAAAGTTTGAAAGCAGTTAATATAATCAGTTATTATAAATATCACTATTTTTACTGTTGAAGAATAAATTAAATATATTATTGTGAGATTGTAAAATGAAAAAAAAAAAAAGAAATAGCTGTAATGAGATTAGAAACAGTGTGAGGGAGAGGAATGCCCCCTACCCCCTTCTCACTCTCAGTCTAAAATTGATAAGTGTCTGCTTGAAACAGAAACACAAGAGCAGATTTTGAAGAAATACCTATAAGTTGTTTTATTTTATTTTGATTTTATTTTTATATGTAAAATGATGTGCCTTGACAATAATGTTAGATAGAGTGATATGAAGGAGTTCAAACAGCTCTCCTCATCAATGATTCAAGATTTTATATATTCAGAGGGCAATCTAAAGTTAAGGGTTTATACTGAAGACAACAGATTAAGTTGAAAATTCATCTAAATGAATAAATGTAGGTTCAAAAACTATCTAGAGACTATTATTGAATTAAGGTGATGTTTTTAAATTAAGCTGCCTAGAAGCTTGAGAGGCTTTGTTATGATATTAGTCCCCACCATGATACATAGTTTTGTGTAACATTTGCTAAAGTAGCAGAAATAAAACCTGAATGGAAATTAATTAAAATGAGTTCAATTTTAGCATATTTTACTTTTTACTTTGGACAATTTTAATAGATTGATGAATTTTTAATAATGCTTTTTTTTTTTTTTTAACCATGTTTTGAATTGTCTCCATATTTAAGCATTTGTAGATGTTCCATTGGCTGTGTCGGTTCTCTGGTGATACTCCCTGAAAAAGAAAATATCTGTTTACTGATACCAAATTATTACGGATTGAGGACTGACCAGTATCAAGACCAGGGGCAAGAGGTGACGACCCAATGACGGGTAAGACTTGACAATGGCGTCACCGCCCAAGAAGGTTTGAAAGGGTTTTAAGGGGTGGATAAATGCTGCATTTTAATAATCGCTTTACTAAAATAACTTATCACAGTGTTAAATACCAAGCATTCTGTCACTGTGTTGTCAGGGGATCATACCCTGTGTAGAGGATTATTTATAGATTGGTTTTGGGGGTAAAGTTTTGAGAACCGTTGCAGACAAAGGAGTGCCTGACTTATTATAGAAGTATTAAACAAACATGGGAATGTTTGTATGATAATGAATTTAGACTGGAAGATGATTTATTACTTTTACTTATGCTTTAATTGAACTCATGTACATTGTAAAAGTAATGAATAATGGAAAAGATACATGGTGGTGACTAAAGATTAAGATTGCTTGTCTTGTTTGTTTGTAACAATATAAATGGAATTAATTAAGAAATAGGGTGCAGGGTTGGATACAATTGGTATAATAATTGAAAAAACAATTCTTGAGAGGGGAATAATATTATATTGTGTGTTACCATTGATTAAATAATTATGTAAAAAAAACAGATGAAGTACTGATCAATGTAAATGGCCCAATGCAACAGAAAGACCAAACTGGGAGGAAATTGATTCCTCCAATGATATGTTATATATTTGATAATTCTTTTATTGATTTAATATTCTGAATTACTCTGATATAGTCTGAAACTATGAAAAACAGCTTAGCTTGCAGGGAAAATTAATTAATGTGATACAGACATTGAGAGTCCTTGGGAAACAGGAGGAAATGAAATGTATGTGATAAGTGAATGAGTAGGGAGTTTTAAGATAAGGAACACCTGTGGTAGTTTACCTCCTCTGTGGAGAATTATAGCCTTTTTGTGAATTACCCTTTCTGTGAATGACCATGAAAAATGTTGTGTATAGATAATAAAGGGATGATCTAATGTTTTTAATTGGAACAAATTCAGGCTATGCCTGGCTCCTGCCTGGAGGAGGCAGAGGACCCATGTGTTATTTAGTGCTAGAAATGAGATGCAACAAATGTGTGTGTAGCAAATGACTCTAATAAGGGAAATCATTTAATATATTAATCAAATGAATGCAGAAAGTAATGATTGTTAGTTAATATAAAACATGTAACCATATGAGGTGATTACAGTGTTCTTTATGCATATAAAATGAAATAGTCATGCTGGTGCCATCATTGAAGCAAGTTAGGACAGGATGACCCGCTGAAGGAGAGAAGGTGGAAAACAATTGCGGCCTACAATACCAATGAATAAGAAAGACATAATAATATGGATGTTATTACTGACATACTTGGGACAAGTGTTGCCCCCAATGACGGGGCCTACCAGAGAAACGTCCCAAGAAGGACCAGGATCACCAGATGAACAATTCTAAGAAAGCATACTGCAGAGTGGGTTCCCTACAATCAGCCTTGGGGATCTTGGATGGCCTTTCCAATGAAGCTGACCTAAAACGAAATACTCCAGAATGTGAATTAAGAAAGTACAGAGCACTTGATGGACTGTATTGAAAAGACTATGAATATGGACTTCCCAACGATGAATACGAGGCAAGATTCAGACAAAGAAGAGCAGCAAGCACAAAAACAAGAACCCGAGGAAGAAGAAGATCAGCAGGAAACGGCTACAGAATCTGAAGAAAGTGCAGAGGAGATAGGACAACGACAAACGAACATAGGGGAAGAGCACACTGAGGAAGAGGCAGAAGGACTTGCCGCAGTAGAGCAGGAAAGCATAGAAAGTGAGACGGAAGTACATGTCACAGAAGAACAGGACCAAGAAGGTGAAGAAGGAGAAAGACAAGAAGAAAGTGATCGTCCTGCTGAAACAGATTCAGAAGCAACTGAAGGAAATGAAATAGGCCAACAAGCGCAGTTGTTCGAGGAAGAGTTGTGGCACATGGAGAAAGAATGGAAGCTCAAGGAGGTACTAGTGTTGATGATGCTGTTACTAACATATTTGGGACAGGTATTGCCTCCTATACAGGGCCTACCGGACAGGCGATCAAGGAAGGCCCAGACTCTCCAGGTGAAGGACTGTCACAACGACTATGGTATGATGAATTTCCTACAATTGACATCTCAGACCTTCAATATTATTCCCCCGAATGAGCAGAGACTAGATAACATAGCACGAGAAATCAGAAAGAAGCGAACGCCTGGATCACAAAACAAAGGTGAACCCGAAAGGCAAAGAATCTGGATTAGCAATTTGGCTAAGCAGAACAAACCGAAGAATCGGCCTCAAAAGACACCTGTCAAAATAATCACCCAAAGACTGAAAAAGCAAATAAATTTAGAAAATGATATGGAACCCATAGAGTCAGCAGGAACAGAGGAACTATTACAATATGCAAATCAAAATGACTGGTATAAATGGGCCAGATATAAAGCTAAGCAAGCAAAAATGACAAACTGTGTAATGTGCTCGCCCACTCCATTGAAAAAATTTGTAGTAGTCCCAAATCAGTATGATTATAAGCATTGCGCTGAGTATTATGCCAAAAATTGTGGTAAAACAGGGAGAACAGTGCTCTGCCCAACAGAATGTTTAGCATTATTGGGTCATCCGGAATATGATAAATATTATAAGATGATATGGTGGGGAGATGAAGGCAGAAAATTAGACAAATACGTGTGGATAATGAGAAAAAAGAAAGCCCATTATCATATAAATAAATCGTCAACTGGAGTATGAATGCTTTAACAAAACTAAAGAATGTAGGACAATTTAAGGGTAATTGTGCAGTAATATGGCATATAGATGATGAAATGTTTTTTAATAATAATGCGATTAGGTTTAGATTTAGATTGCTGTACATACATACCAAATAATATATCCCCAGAAGGACCTTTTACCCAGGCGATGAGGAAACTGCATGACCTGAGAAAGGAAGTTAAATCTAATGCAGGGAGAGATCAGCTGTTTGGACAATGGTTTGATGACCTTTTTGGGTCATGGAAGATTGGGCTAATGAAAATAGGTATAATGTTAGTAATAGGCTTGACCCTATTTGCTTTATTGTTTTGTTGTATTATACCCATTCTGAGATCAATAATGACTAGAACCGTAGCTAGAACCGTGGCTAAACAAATGGTAACTGTTTCAATGCTACCACCGGGGACAGGGCTAGAATCTAGATATTGTACCATTGGGCCAGGATTGGATGAACTTGATGAGATTTACTGAGAAGCAATCAAGAAAATAACAATGTAAGGGGAATTTTATTTTTGAACACTTTTCTCATGTTTTTGATAGTAAGGAGACAGCAAGACTATTGTACTTTCATTTTACATAACAAAATAGGTAGCAACTCAAGAAAGGAGTTAGAGGGTGTTTTGTTTGTTATTTTTAACATGTTCCCCTATTACTCTCAATGTAACCAATTACTTATTACTTATAATGACTGATGAAGTATATCTTTAGTACAATGTATCTAATCAAATAGAAGTAGTATTACTGATGATTATGTTTAAGCATAATATAACTATGAAGTAATTGCCAAGAGAAGACATGTGAGGGAGACATTTGAAGAAAGGAGCGACGAGCACCTCAGTGCTTGGCTGCAAGAGCAAATAGACTCAACTGGTGGTTTAAAAACCCGCTGTCTGCTCCAACACATCACCAGATCACACTCCAGGCTACCGGAATTGTCTGTGAGTTCCTCTGGCAACGAAGGATGAATATTACTATGTTACTTTTTCTAGTGTTTTGTTAAGCATATATATGTATACCTTCTACTTAATGGATAATCAGTTGTACTCTACATCACGCAAGGCTTCACAGTTGCATGCATATGCTTATTACAAATGAGTTGATTTCTGTTTCCCACCCCCAGGAACAGTGATAGCTAGAGGACTGGGATCTTTTACTCTTTCCTAGTTAAGTGTGGAGGGAGATGTTTGGTCCCAAGTCCTGCAGAGTGCAGCCCCATAAAGATGGCATTGGATAGTGGACTGAGTAGCCTACTTTGGCTACATGATGATATGGGACAGGCTGGCTTGTGTGACTGCACTCTGGTTTGAGGGAAATAGAGTGTGAGACTTTTTTAAGTCTCAGAGGTGGGAATATATAGTATATTTTAATATTCTAGTATGTTTTTATATATCATTCAATATTTTAGTATGTTTTTATATATCAAAATACTTATATGAGTTTCCAGGCCTTTGAGTGAGCCAGGAGAGAGCATATGAGGTTACTAAAAGTGTTGATACTGCAGAGAACACAATGAATGGTATATAACCTTGAAAAACAAGTGTATTTCTTCAAAAACAAAAAGTGTTTCTGTTAATCAATAGTACACTGATGAGAATCCTTGGTGTGCTGGTATGTATCTTTTCAAAGATACTTTTAATCAGTTATATGAATGGTGTCTTGTTTTAATAAGCTAAATGTATTATAATTTTGCAGCTGGTGTTTTCTTTCAAATAACAATGTGTATGAACAAACAAGGCTGCCCATTGAGAGAATGTGCTGAAAATGCAGGAAAAAGATAAAACGTATTTGATGGAGACATGGCTGTTTACGCAGATGTTTCTAGGAGTTGATGTACTCTGTCCATGAACTGTAACATGAGGTCAGGTTATGAGAGGCTACCAAAGATATATGTTTCTTTTTCTTTTTAATAGATAGACGAGGGATCTCCCACCAATATTTAATTAACAAAGGACGTAGAACATATTGGTGGGAAAGAGACAAGGCAGTGACCTCATGTGTCAGAGACAGTGGGTAACAAGATAACAAAAAAGGTATATAACTGAGAACTTAGAAAAATGAGTCAGAACGGACAGCTGACCGGTCTCATGTTTGTTGGTGTTCAATAAACTACAACTTTGGCATCTGGAACTCAAGACTCCGAGAGTTTTCTTACAACTTAGAGAGATTCATCGCGATATTCCACGACACTCTCTGCGCACATTCATTAAACTTTTATAGTTTGGATGTTCTTGCCACTCTGGGCTCTTACGCCCTTGAGTTGACACCGAACAAGTTTGTGGTACGGCAGGTTGGTCCTCTCCGCACACATTAATCAAATTTTATGGTTTAGATGTTTATGCTACTCCGGGCTCTTACGCCCTTGAGTCGACATCTCAAGCTCATGTCTGAGACCTCTCGTGTTCTTGTGAGCACACCACAACCGTAGGGGTCTGGACAGCCCCAGTGCGGTGGCGTGGGTATTGCGTTCCCCGTAGCGCTTAGCAAAAGCGCAGCATCAAAGTGAAGCTTTGTGTAAAGGGAACGTCTCGGGTTACATGTGTAACCCTTGTTCCCTGAAAAAAGCGGAACGAAATGCTGCGCTGCTTTGCCGCACTGGGACGTCCCAGGACTGCTCTTCAAAAAGAAGTATCTGACGACACCTGGTGACGTATCCATTTATAGCCTGGCCACAGGAGCATCTAATGATTACATCAGCCGAGGCTATAAATTCCAGTCAATGTTCATTGACGTGTTACACACACTATTTCAGCTCAGTTCACAGCTAGAGTTGTTCCCCGTAGCGCTTAGCAAAAGCGCAGCATCTCGTTCCGCTTTTTTCAGGGAACAAGGGTTACACATGTAACCCGAGACGTTTTCTTCCACCAGTTTCAACAGTAGTAGTTTGACAGCATACTATAGACACAGCTGATAATAACTCTAAGCTTGAGTATGTAATTTATCTGTCTCTTACTTTACCAAAGAAAAGAGAAAAGTAATATGACAGAACTCATTAGAGTGTAACATTACTGTATCCCTTTATAAAGAAGAAAACCTCAGGGAAAACAGTTACTCTAATTGTTAGAGTAGCTCAGCTGCAGGGTTATATAGTTCTTCTGGTTTCATGTCAGAGACACAGCCTTTGTGTTCTTACATACAGTCACTAGTTACAAAAGGCAGCAGATGGTTTTCAAAGGATATTTAAAGGGAAACCCCTATGGGCTACAGTCACATTGAAAATGGTTCTCTGGTGTTTGATGGTGTGGTTTGGAAACAACTTGGAATCATATTTAGATAAATTATAAATATGAAGAAAATACTGAAAAAACATATTATGGCCCCCAGCTGAAAAATTATTTCCACTCTTTTTTAGGGAGAAAAAAATAAAAGCTGGGGCAGTCGACTTGTCCCCGAGGTGCAGGGGCCCGTACAACGCTCATAGAAGCATTGGCAGAGGTTGGCCGTGTGCGCTGGCTACGAGGCATGCAGCTTGCCTGTCTTGCACCACCAGTCCACGTAACAAAGTTCATCTAGTCACGTGTTTCGTGCAGGGACACCTAGTGTCACTACATCAACAAAATGTCGAGTGAGTGACAGATAGGAAACATCTCGGTTACTCTCGTAACCTTCGTTCTCTGATGGAGGAAACAAGACATTGTGTCCCTCCAGCCACAACACTGAACTACCCGCTGAGATGGCCGGGACCTTGTCTCGGCTCCTCAGAACAAAACCTGAATGAGTAGTTGTGAGTAATCAACCTGACTACATTAGGTTACACCAACAAAACACATTTTTGGGGTTAGTTCAAGTAGGAAAAGCTCCTTTAGGTAACAATTGCAGTTTACCACTTTGTACTGAGTAATGCTGTTGCCATCATTTTTTAAAAACAGTTAGCTACTTGAGTCTGTGCTTTACAGTGATTTTAGCATGGGTAAGAAGTTTTTAGGAGAACACCACTTATCTGTGGTAAAAAAAAAACTGTGCAACAAACAGGTTAAATTGCTTTTGCTTCAAGAATGCATTATCATCCTTGTCATATGTGAAAATACGTCAAACATAAACTGCTCATGGAAATTTTCAGGTTGACAAATCCCTTAATTTCATGTTTGAGAAAGATACCCTTCAAAATGAATGATTAGTTGTGAGCATTACACTTAGAAGAGACTGACTGCAGTCAGGTGATTATTGCATGAGTGACAGAACTGACCTTTAACTAGTGACAGAGACTCACTAAGCCCTGAGTCAATAGGGGTTTCCACACACAATGTCCACTGCTGAGAGCTTTGGACCACAGCAGTCTAACATGCTAATTAAAAGGCTCTTTAGAGCAATGCCACATGATGCTTATTCATACTCTAATTAATCCTGAAACATTCATACATTTCTAAGCATAATTAGTTTCATGGTCAGAGTGCATGGTGTATTAATTATTGATAAGTTTTGTACAGTTTATAGTATAAATGATACTGCACTCTGGCAGTGAAACAAAATCCAAAATGCAAATTCAATTAATCATAATGGCCAGTGGATTGTCATTGTTGACTTTTTCTTTCAACATCTATGAATAATCTATGTTGGTGTGTGAATTGACTCTTGATTAACAATAAAGAAAAAAAATTCTGTTAAACACCAACTAAGCTACTAAATATGAAATGTTCTATAGTTGCTATAGAGCCTTGTCTCCACAAAGAAGAGCACTTGACATTGTATAAAGCACTTCACCAAATAACATAAACAGTGTGCTTTGGCACAGGGAGATCTGTTGGACTTCACACTGTGAATAGTATGGGTTACTGATGTTAGACTTTATACTGTAGATACATTCAGGGCTCAGCCTGAATGAAATGAACCATGAGGCCATTATTCAATTAAATTATTCAATTCTTTGTGCTCTCATAAGAAACTGGATGACAGTGATTATGGATGACAGTGTCTCTGGTACTGCAGTGCATCAACAATGTCTCATGTGTGAAAAGTTAAAGGGCTGGGAACAACAGCAAACCAGCTAATCTTTTGACAGCAGGACCCAGGAGAGGGCACTGCAATACAATAAAACGTCTCGGGTTACTTAAATGTAACCCTTGTTTCCTGATAAAAGCGGAACGAGATGCTGCGCTGAAAGCACTTTGGGAACATCTTCATGTGTGTGACCAGCTGTGAATATGTGTGTAACACGTCAATGAACATTGACCAGAATTTATAGCCTCTGCCAGTGTAATCATTGGATGCACCTGGGGCTGGGCTATAAATAGATGCGTCACCAGAGCATCGTCAGGTATTTTGTCTAAAGAGCAGTCCCGGGGCATTCCAGTGCGGCAGGGAAGCGCAGCATCTCGTTCAGCTTATCAGGGAACAATGATTACATTTAAAAAACCCGAAACGTTCCCTTTACAAAAAGCTACTCTTCTGATGCTGCGCTGGAAGCGCTTTGGGAACGAGAATACACACACCGCTGCACTGTGGCAGTCCGGATCCCCTACGGTTTTGTAGTGTGTGCTCACAAGAGCGTGAGAGGACTCAGACATGAGCTTGAGATGTCGACTCAAGGACATAAGAGACACAACATCCAAACTATAAAAATCTAATGAATGTGTGAGGAGAGGACCAACTTGCTGCATCACAAACTTGCTGCAGAGGGAGACCTCTAGCCAAGGCTTTAGAGGAGATGAGCCCTCTGGAAAAGTGAGCCCTGATACTTACTGGTGAAGCTTGACCACGCACCTGTAGGTCCCCAATTCTCTTTAGAGAGGTAATCGCCATAAGAAAAACCATCTTGAGAGTCAGAAGTCTGTCAGACGCTGACTCTAGAGGTTCAAAGGTTGTCTCAACCAGACCCTCAAGGACTATTGCTAAGTCCTATGAAGAGGTCCTGGTCCTAGCAGGAGGCCACAGTCGCATGGCTCCACAAATGAAGCGAGCAAGTAGAGGATGCCTCCTAAAGGGCACCCCGTCCATCAAGGCATGGCAAGCCGAAATGGTGGCCACATAGACCCTGAGGCGTGGCATGTGCCTGCTGAGAGTTCTTCCTGCAGAAAGTCCAGAACTGAAGCAATCTGGCAGTTAACTGGTTCAGCATTATAAACTTTTAGTAGAGGGAAATGCATACAGGTGCATTCTGGGCCATGTATGCGCCACCATGTCCAGCCCCTGGCGGGGGGCTGGGTGACTCAGGGAGAAGTAGAGGAGACATTGCGCTGTTCATAGAGGCAAAGAGGTCCTCTTCTGCCCTGTAAAATGTCACCCAGATTTGTTCCAAGTGGAGGGAGCCCTAGTACTTAAAATGGTCTCAATAACCTCAGCGCTATCAGTAAAAGGCAAGACCCTTGCTGGCGAACTATGGCCAAGACTCCCGGGAGCAGAGACACGGGGGGAAAACAGACGCATTCCGGGCCATGTATGCACCATTGCGTCCAGACCCAGGGGGGCTGGGTGACTCAGGGAGAAGTAGAGGAGACATTGCGCTGTTCATAGAGGTGAAGAGGTCCTCTTCTGCCCTGTAAAATCTCACCCAGATTTGTCCCACTACCTCGGGGTGGAGTTTCCACTCCCCCGTCGGTATTTTCTGTCTGGTTAGTAAATCTTCTCCCACATACCGGCATCCAGGGATATAAACTGCCCTGAGTGACAGGAGTTGCCCTGGGCTCCAAGGAGAATCAGACGTGCCAGAGATTCAGCTGACGTGAACGTGGACCTCCTTGATGGTTTATGTAAGAGACTACCGCTGTATTGCCCACCCGCACCAAAACATGGCAGCCTCTGGAGGAAGTATTTCAGGGCCAGAAATACAGTTACTGTGACAACTGAGCTGATGACTCTCCCATTCCCCTTGAGCTGGACGACCACTTAAGACCGCTACGCAGCCTGTCAGGGAGGTTGTCTGTCGTTAGCAGCCTGCGACGACGAGACGCACCTAGAGTGGGACCCAAGGTAAGAAACCGGGGTCTGAACCACATAGAAAGAGAAAGAAGCCCGCGGCACGTAACCCTTATCAGCCTAGTGGATTGGCCCTTGGATGAAATCCCCTGGCTTTGAGCCACAACTGAAACGGTCTCAAATGCAGAAGGTCCAAAGGGATCACCGAGGACGCAGTTGCCCTGAGACCTAGTAATCGTTGATGCTGATGAACAGTGCAACCTTGGCCTAGCCTGACTTTGCTCAGGGTGTTCTGAATGGACACGATTCGGGCGGGAGACAATTGTGCCTGCATTGTGATCAAATTCCATACGATCCCCAGATAGGTAGTTTTCTGAGTGTGAGAGAGGACACTTTTCCTGGTGTTGAGCCTCAACCCCAGAGAAACCAGATGAGCTAAGATGATATCCTTGTGCTGAACTGCCAGTTCTTGGAACTGCGCTAGGATCAGCCAGTCGTCTATGTAATTCAGAATGCGGATGCCCCGGAGTCACAAAGAAGCCAGTGCTGCATCCATGCATTTCATGAATGTGTGGGTTAATAGGGCTAGGCAGAATGGAAGAACCCAATACTGGAACCTCAGGAACTTCCTGTGCTGTGGCAGATTTTCTACATGAAGATATGCATCCATGAGATCGATCGTGACCAGCCAAACGTGATGTTGGGCTTGTGACACGATCGTCCTAATAGTTAGCATCTTAGACTTGAACACCCTGACTGAGCAGTTCAAGCCTAGAAGATCTAAGGTCAGACGCAACCCCCCAACCCTCTGGGAACCAGGAAGCATTCGCTCTAATAACATGACTCTTTCTCTGGAAGGGTAATACATTCTATGGCCCCTTAGACTGAGAGATTTCGCAGTTCTTTCCACATTAGACATGCCTGCTCCAGTTTACGGTAGTGGGGACCACGCCATTGAAACAGGGAGGGCGGCGAGCAAATTTAATTCTGTAGCCCCTGTCTACTGTTCTTTAGGACCCACATAAAAATATCTGGCAGAAGTTTCCACGCTGCCAGGTTCTCTGAGATGGTTATTCATTTTAACACTTCCTGTTGAGGGGGTGTCGAGGGTTCCGCGTCCTGGACTAAGGCAGGAAGCAGCGAATCACATGTGGAGAAGTCTTCACATGTGGAGAAGTCTTCATAGTAGGTCCTACCCAGAGGGGAGGAGCTCTATAAACACGGCAACCGGTAGCAGAGGGAACTCTGCCCCCAAGGAAGACATGGGTTTACCAACAGGGAAACCATCTTGTGGAAGATACATCATACAGGGTTACATAACCAGCACATGTGGAGCACCTACTCCAGTACAGGGCCTAGTCAATACAGGTACTGGGCCGGTTTCTCCGTAACTCGCCTGCCACAGGGCTAAGGAGGAAGGACATCCAGGTTCCACGACCTCCTCAGCTAGATCCATGTGAGAGCCCCATGAATGAAGTGTGGGCGCTGACTCCCGGAAGTAAGCGAGGTGAGCGCGAAGCATTTTGCCCCAAAGCAGATCGCAATGCTCGCTTTTTTTAGTTTTTCTAGAAAGAAGAGAGAGGAGAAACTGCGCACTGCCTAACCAACTCTAACTCCTAACAGAGGAAAAAAAGTTTGACAGGCTCGTATAAACACACACACACAGAATGATCTCTGAAGACAAAATATCTGACAATGCTCCAGTGAAGCATCTATTTATAGTCCAGCTCCAGGTGCATCCAATGATTACACCGGCAGAGGCTATAAATTGTTAATTGACGTTTTACACACATATTCACAGCTGGTCACACACATTACGGTGTTCCCAAAGCGCTTCCAGAAGTTTAGCTTTTTGTAAAGTGAACAAGGGTTTTCAAAGAAGCGTTTTACAGTAGGTATGTAGAAATTGTGCAAAATGGAGGGAAAGAATATAAGTGAGATGCTGGGACCACTATTCGCTACCAGACTTCATAGCATTGTCTTTCATAAAGCGAGAAATTACTCTTTATCTAACATTTAAATTGCCTCAGTGGTTTGAGGTAAGCAAGTATTACTGCAGTGTGCTACAATAATTTTCTCTATTAAACCCTTCTCCTCAGCACCACGTGTTTAAATCTGCATCAAGGGGATTGTATTGATGTCTAATTGTGCAGCATACAGCAACAAGTCTTACATACTCAACACAGCAGGTCTGTGTATTTTCTAGCAGTAGCTAGTCTTCCTACTTGCTCTGCAGAAGCAGCATTAGCAGATTTAGTTCGGTAAGACCAAACCTTCCAACTTTTATATCTATTATAACACTTTAAATTCATTGATGTCATGACTAAAATAATCAGGGTTAATACAAACAGGAAACATAAGTTATGGGCTGCAGTTAGTAAATACTGTAAAATACAGTGGTCTCATATTGGCCTAATGACAATTGCCTTGAAAAAGTCAGCTTTAGGTGTCACAAACGCTGGTGAAGATACCTCAATCGGCCACCGGAGGTCTCATTCACCTGAGTATTAACATTGGACTACATTTCCCAAGTGCCCACATATCTGGACTGATTACTGCACCCCTGTTCCATATCACTCAGACTATTTAAGCCTGGTGTGTGTGTTCACACTTTGCGAAGTCTTGTTTCCCCCTCTACATTTCTGAGCATTATTATTGCCCGTGTTTGTCATTCTAAGTCTTGCCATCTACTGCGTCATGGTGGGCTAATATAGCAGCAACATACACCTTCAAGGTGGAAGGGGACAGCCTCCCCTCCAACCTCTCCTGCAGGAATAAGAGCACTGACCTAACTGCGCACCTCTCTGGGTCTTCAGCCCGGGAAGAATACCAATTCGCAAACAAGCGCCACTTCAGGGCATAAAGTTGCCTGGTAGATCAGCTAGATCTTCCACGTCCCATCCAGGGGCCAGACTTGGAGGTTCCAGAGGTCTGGGTGCGGACGACAGAGCGTGCCCCGTCCCTGAGAAAGAAGGTCTTTCCTCAGGGGAATTCGTCAGGGAGGGGCTGTTGCGAGGAGTACGAGGTCCAAGAACCAGGCCCGGGTGGGCCAGTAGGGAGCCACTAGGGTGACTTGTTCCTCGTCCTCCCTGACCTTGCACAGCACCTGTGCAAGAAGGCTCACTGGGGGAAATGCATGCTTGCACAGCCCCGAGGGCCAGCTGTGTGCCAATGCATCTGCCCCGAGGGGAGCCTCTGTTTGGGCATACCAGAGCGGGGAGGTCTCTCGGGAGGCAAACAGGTCTACCTGGGCCTTGCTGAATCGTTCCCAAATCAGCTGGACCGACTGGGGGTGAAGCCTCGTCAAGCATATCGGACATCTGCGCGTCAGCCTCAGCCTGGGCGTGCTGGCCTGAAGGCGGCAGCCCAGGGGAGTCATCAGCATCAGACACCGCGCTCTCCGATGCAGCGGCGAGCTCATCCACCTCGAGCTCTAGAGGATATGCTGGCTGGCTGTAAGGTGAGCCGCTGTTGCCTCGAGCACGGACGGGAGTCAATGAGTGTGCCGGGGGGCGGGTGGTCCGAGGGGGCGTACCCGGTGGAGCTGCAACCGCTGCCGTCCCCAGATCTCCTCCATCAATAGCCGCATGATAATCAATCCTGTGGGAAGAAGGAGCAATGCGGGGGGCGGCTGGAGTGGCGTGCTTTCTATTGAAAGCGAGCCTCGACCACAACGTTGCCATGGTCATGTTCTCACAGTGAGAACATGAACCATCCACAAACGCTGCCTCGGTGTGATCGCAACCCAGACACACGAGAACCCAGAATCCAGCCTGTGGCTGTCTGAAGCGGAGAGCACTCTACCACATCCAGGAACTACATAGGGGCGGAAGGGCATCTTTAAAAAGACACGTCCTGAAAAGGCTCTTTTAGAGGAAAATATCTCTTTAGAGAAAATTACTCTTTTATAAAAACTCTTTTAGTTTTTGCGCTGTTGAAGCCCCCAGGGGCAAACTACACTGCCATACAGAGAAGGAGAAAGCCACTGAAGTGCGCCGTAGATCCAACAGCAGGCAAGCGTCAGAAGAACAGGAACGGGTGTGTAACTCACAGCTGACTGCAACACGACCATCGGCTCCGAAGAAAATTTCTGAATGAACTAAGCGTATTTCTCCGCTTTTATGCCCGTATGGCCGGGGCGGGGTATGCAAATACTGTCTTTCTAATTCTCATTGGCCTTTTTTCATAGATCAGAGGCATATTCGGTGCTCAAGAGAGACCCCTAGTGTCGCTTCGACAAAACGTCGAAATGAGTGACAGACGGGGAACTAACATTTATTTAAAAAAGTTTTTGAAATGGATGACTTAGACCGAATAATTAAGAAAAGCAGCCACTAAGTGCCCAGCATATAGATGGGAACTCCTTCAATACTGTTTAAAAAGCATCTCAGTGTGATACCTCAAGAAGTTGGTTGAGAGTACATTTCTGCAAAATCTAGGCAAAGTGTGGCCACTTTGAAGATGCTAAAATATAACATAGTTTTCAGTCACAGCATAATTGCCATATTTCCATTTCTATTACTTCATAGTTGAGATAAGTTTATTATTATTCTAAAATGTGAAAAAAATTATAATAAAAAATAAAATAAAGAATGAGTCAGTGACCCTAAACTTTTGAACAGTAGTATATATATATATATATATATATATATATATATATATATATATATATATTCATACATACATACATATGTACACTGGTGGCCAAAAGTTTGAAATAATGTACAGATTTTGTTCTTATGGAAAGAAATCGGTACTTTTATTCACCAAAGTGGCATTCAGCTGATCACAATGTATAGATAGTCAGGACATTAGTAACATGAAAAATGTTAAATATGTTCAGAACTTAAAATTACTTCTCATCAAAATATTCTCCACATGCAGCAATGACAGCTTTGCAGATCCTTGGCATTTGGTCATTTTGTCCAGATACTCAGGTGACATTTCACCCCATGCTTCCTGTAGCACTTGCCATAGATGTGGCTGTCCTGTCGGGCACTTCTCACGCACCTGATCTAGTCTAGTCTAGCTAGTCTAGTCTAGTCTAGCTAATCCCACAAAAGCTCAATGGCATTAAGATTCATAACACTCTTTTACAATTATCTGTTGTCCAATGTCTGTTTCTTTACCCACTCTAACCTTTTCTTTTTCTGTTTCAAAAGTGGCTTTTTCTTTGCAATTGTTCCCATAAGGCCTTCACCCCTGAGTCTTCTCTTTACTCTTGTACATGAAACTGGTGTTGAGTAGGTATAATTCAATGAAGCTGTCAGCTGAGGACATGTGAGGCGTCTATTTCTCAAACTAGAGACTCTGATGTACTTATCCTCTTGTTTAATTGTACATCTGGCCTTCCACATCTCTTTCTGTCCTTGTTAGAGACAGTTGTCCTTTGTCTTTGAAGACTGTAGTGTACAACTTTGTATGAAATCTTCAGTTTTTTGGCAATTTCAAGCATTGTATAGCCTTCATTCCAGAAAACAATGATTGACTGATGGGTTTTTAGAGAAAGCTGTTTCTTTTTTTTCCATTTTTTATCTAATATTGACCTTAAGACATGCCAGTCTATTGCACACTGTGGCAACTCAAAAACAAACAGAAAGACAATGTTTAGCTTCATTTAATGAAACAATAGCTTTCATCTGTGTTTTATATAACGGCAAGTGATTTTCTAGTACCAAATTAGCAATTTAGCAAAGATAAGGTTGGATTGATGGCTGCTGAAAATGGGACCCATCTAAATTTGATCAAAAATGACTTTTTTCAAATAGTGATGGTGCTGTTTTTTCTATCAGTAATGTCCTGACTATACGTTGTGATCAGTTGAATGCCACTTTGGTGAATTAAAGTACCAATATCCTTCCGAAACAGCAAAATCTGTACATTATTCTAAACCTTTGGCCACCAGTATATATATATATATATATATATATACATATATAAAGTTTTCAATGTTTATGCCAAGTGGAATCATCATCGTGGCCTGTGGAAAGGGTCCATTCAAATTAAATATCTACTTTTGTGTTCTTCAGGGTAAAAGAAGTTATTTTGGTTAGGAACAACCTGATGGAGAGTAAATGATGGCAGAATATAACTTTTTGGGTGAAATATTCAGCGTCATTTCAGTAATATTTTTACACATTACTTTTCTGATAGATTAGGTACTGTAAAACAAACAACAAAACAAGTAGGATCATAAAAAGGGAATCCAGATTCATCCCCAAATGAACATCTGTGCAGATTCCACATACACTGAGCAGACTTTCCTCGCTGAATTTAATTCCTGAAGTCGTTGAGACAGAAAGTGGAAGCATAGTTTTATTACAAATAAAATCCTATTACTTTTACACTTAGAGTGTGAATAACGTTTTTTTCCTCAGGGCTGAAACTGAATGCTGTATGCCTGAAAAAATTTTACTCAGTGAGAGATTTAATAAAGGGTGCAAATTAATTGTGTGTGAGGTTCCATTATTTTCCAGCATGCTGAAATCAGCTCATCTCACCTGAGACGCTCAAACTCCACGTCATCCACCAGGAAGTCTCGAGCTTCCACTAATTTATGAATCTGTTGCAGGAGCTCGACTTCCTTCTGTTTGTCTTCATTAGACTTGTCATTATCTGAAAAAGGATTTCAACCAAGCAATATCTTTCATTGCCGTGTTTACCCCAAAGGCAGAGCCACTTCTTATTCTAACTGAAAAACACAAGTGTTCAGTTTACCAAATTATTTTTGAAAAACTATAATTTTTTCTTAATTTAGTAACAAAAAAATGTGCCTTTTCTTTTTTTTTTTGTCTATTGCTAAACATTTGAACAGAAAGAAATAGAAACAATAAACTAGTATACTCACATAAGATGAAGACTAGTAATATCAGTCTTAGAGGAAAAGCAGATTTTTTCAACATACTGTATGTATGGTGCTCAATCATGAGCATTGTATAAAATTATATCTCAATAATCAGCCACAACTGGGCACATTCACTTGCAGAATAAATTAATCATGGCTAACTGTCAATATTATATATATAATATCCAAATACTAATATATACACTACTGGTCAAAAGTTTTGAAACACCAACTCATTCTTTTTTCTTTTCACATTTTAGAATAATAGTAAAGTCATCAAAACTCTGGTATAACATAAATGGAACTATGGGAATTATTTTGTGACTAAACAAAATCCAAAATAAATCAAAACTGTGTTAAATTTAAGCATCTTCAAAGTGGCCATACTTTGCCTAGAATTTGCAGACATGTACTTTTCTCAACCAACTTCTTGAGGTATCACCCTGGGATGCATTTTAAACCGTATCGAAGGAGTTCCCATCTATCTTGGGGACTTATTGTCTGCTTTTCTTTATTATTTAAGCATACGCCTTCAGATCAAAAGATTTTTAAGATCATGAGAAACATTTCAGTCATGTGTTTCAAAATTTTTGACTGGTAGTGTGTAAATATATACACTCACCTAAAGGATTATTAGGAACACCTGTTCAATTTCTCATTAATGCAATTATCTAATCAACCAATCACATGGCAGTTGCCTCAATGCATTTAGGGGTGTGGTCCTGGTCAAGACAATCTCTGTTACGGTATGTAATATATCATGCGATCGGCAGTCGATTGCTTTTGGCTGTTGTCCTCGCGCTGTTCTGTTGTCAATACAGTTGTAGAGCTGCACTTGCATGTCTGACTCTTCTTTATGTTATACCTATGTGTTATACAGCTGCATAAACATGGTGTCAGAAGATACCTAGCGCGTTCGTTCTTGAGTTCACGCTGTAACTGCTGATTTCGACCATTTCTTCGATTATGGACGCCGATAATGCTGCGGCCGCGCCTCGCCCGTCTAGCGGCGTACCAGCCCACATTGCGGCTAACATACCTCCGCCGTCACCGATGAACATGAGTGGAGACTGGAGCGCTAACTGGGACTTATTCAGAGCAGAGTTTGAGGATTATGCGCTGGTCACAGGCCTGGCTGACAAGACCAGGGAGGTCCAAGCTGCCATGTTGAGAAGTGTGATGGGATCCGAATGCAGACATGTTTACCGGCACAATTTGAATCTCACAGACGCGCAACAGAGAGACATTGAAACCATCCTAGATGCATTGGACGGATACTTCAAGCCTGCCAGAAATGTAATTTATGAGAGGTATATGTTCGGCTTTTGTAAACAGGAGGAAGGGGAATCCATAGACAATTATGTGACCAGATTGAGAGAAAAAGCTGCAATTTGTGATTGTGGTGGATTGAAGGATGAAATTATTCGTGACAAAATCGTACTGGGCATTACAAATGAAGGGACCAGACGCAGGTTGTTAAGTGAAAAAAAATTAACACTGCTCACAGCCATTGAGATGTGTCGCACAGCTGAACAGACCGCTATGCATATGAGAGCGATGGATACCGCGTGCATGCCTCAAGCCGAAACGGTTCACGCTGTTGCTAGGAAACCTTTCAAGCCTAACCAGCGGAAGCAGAGTAATTCACCAAGACTCTTAGACACAAGTGTTGTGGAAAATTTATATTTTACTTTCTTTAAGGCATTATGTGGATTTTCTTTTGATTCAGTTTCTCTCCTCTAAGTATTTTCTTTTTCACCTGGCAGGCACAGAGACACACACACACAGTAAAACAGATGGTCAAGGGGAAAAGCCTTTAGAACTCCTCAATATGAGTACGGGAAAGACAGAGGGATTATTTAGCCATAAATAAATCCTTTTGTTGAGTTTCACGGGTGTGAAACTCAGTGAAGCTCAACAAAGGACCACTGTCTTCAGGACAAGATAGCGTTTATATGGCCTTTTATGACCTCACAGATGTAAAGATCGTAAAACCCAGGGGGGCTTAGAAGAGCCATTGGTATTTCTAAAAACTAGCTAGATCGGGTTTTACTGGGATTGAGTGGAAAATTATGGAAGAAGGGACTTTGAGGACGGGGGGTATAAATAGGCCATGTGTTTTCTGTGTGAGTTAGGGTCTTGTTCCTATTGCGAGGTAGCTGTCGCGATACTTTTGTGAACAAACCTCTTTTAACCTCTTAACCAGCACCCCTATTTTTGAGAATTTTCTGAAAATGACATACCCAAATACAAATGTCTGTAGCTCCTAAACCATATGGTCCACATTTTTTTAAACTAGACACTTGAAACTTTGTTACCCAAGAGTCATATTAATTCAAAAGTAGCATAGGAACAGAGTAAAACAAGGTCAAATTTACATGAAAGTGACTCACGATTTCTATGAATGAATTTCATTTAGGGAAAAATGTATCAGACTTTTATGTTAAAGGCCTGAAAACACCATAAAGATAAAACTGAATGTCTGACCATGTTCTGATTCAAATTTGAAGATGATACTCCCAAAAATTTAGTTTCTGTAAGCTTTTATTCAGGGAAAGTCTAGGCGTCCTTTCCAAAAGGCCATTTGGAGACTCCAAATGGACATCTGGTAACCAAATGACATAAGGAGTAAACACTACATACTACATACATGTATATCAATTCATAACTGTTCTGCTCATCAAACCACACAAGAAAAAATGATTTCAGCACAACATTTTAAAATTTTAACAAAATACTCTTTATTTTGAACAATTCTGATAGCAAAAACAGTGAAACAAAAAAAACTCACTTCATGTATGCATTTCAAAAGTGATCGTTTTACAACTAATTAATAAATTATATAAAAAGAAAACAACATTTGTAATTGCAACAGTGTTCTTTTACTCAAATAAATTACAATAAACTGATAATTATAATAAATATCCAATTACTAAAGAAAAAAAAAAGCAATTACAGTATTTACAGTATTTATGTTGATCCAAGGCAGTCACTAACAAGGTTTGTTACCAACTGGAAACCAAAGCCACTGAAAGACAGGAAAGATAAAGTGTGTAAGCAGAACAAATAAAATTACAACACTGTATGTATGTGTGAGTACTTACGTTTGCTCCAATGGCGCCGAATCAGAAGACACCCACTGCAAAAGAGAGAGAAAGAGAGAGCAAACAAGCAGAACAAAACCAAGCAGAACAAACAAAGTCCAAATAGAATAAATGCATATGATAGCTCACTATAGCAGGAACAAACAGGATGAAAACTTGGTCATGTAAGTGTGTGTGTGTACCCCTGACCGTTAATGTCTCACACCGATGGCTTCTCTTGCTTCATCTCTCTCTTCGGAACTGCAAATCCACCTAAACTTGGAAACATTTCTGGAACAACTATTAGAATCAAATGCTTTGAACTATGTAACATGTAAATTAAAAAAATTACAAACCAGATTATTAATATTTTCCACCCTGCTTATGCCAGTCATGGTAACAGTCCCTTTTAGGCAGAAAGCACAGTGGCACCTCACATGTTGCATACATGACTGGTGTCTTCTGATGGCAGAGCTTGCACTTTCTCCGTCCAGCAGTGCTGTCATCTGTAATGTGTGTCGGGTTGTGGCAAGTATCATTTGAAACCCGAGGAGCAGCTGTCCGTGATTCTAGGCCTGCGAGTTCCATAACAAGCATTTCCCTGAATGCTTTCTGGGTGAGGGGTTTTTCATTCCTTGCTCTGGCCAGATGCTGATGCAAAATGAAGGCATTGACAACAGCAATATCCACAAAGTGGTAAAAGAAGGTTCGGTACCACTTCCGTGTCTTGTGGAGCACTTTGTAGTACCCAATGAGGGCGTCGGACAGGTCCACTCCCCCCATGAACCTGTTGTATCCAGCACAGCACAGGGAATAGGCACTTGCACTTCAGGCCACTGCCCATCTTTGTTCTTCAACCTCCTTCGCACTGTGTCACCTTTATATGCTTTGTGGAATGTGGAGCACATCAGCACTTCCCGGGTGTCTTTCCATTCCACAAACAGCAGCTCATCCTCTCTGAGCCATCGAATGGACCCTCGTGGAGCATTCCGTGGTAGTCTGTTGGTGACTGTCTTTGGGAAACCGATCCTGTTCGGAGGAATGGTGCCACATGCCCAAATCTTCTTATGGAGGAGGTCTCTGAAAAGCATGGGACTAGTGTAAAAGTTGTCGACGTATAGCTTGTAACCAGTGCCCAACATCTTTTCATCTACGAGTGCCATGACAGACTCATAGCTCAGCCCCTTCTGAGATGGCATGGACTTACCTTCATACACGAAGAACTCACAGGTGTAGCCACACAGGGAGTCTGCCAAGACAAAAAGCTTGTAGCCCCATTTAGTGGGTTTGTTCTTCATGTACTGCTTGAGTCCAGACCTCGCCTTGGATGCCACCATCCTTTCATCTATGGAGATGTTCTGATTCGGATGAAAAAATGTCCTGCAGGCATCCCTAATGTTGCCATAGAGATGCTTGATCTTCCCCAAGCGGTCGTAGGCTGCTGTTCCCTTCTTCTTTTCGTTTTCTTCATCATCCCGAGGATCGCTAAGATGAAGAGCGCTTGTGATGGTATGAAACTTCCTACAGGACATGATCTCAGCAGGAAGGGGAACACTGTAGACTCGGGACCTCCTCCAATAATCAGTCAGGGCAGAGACCTTCACGAGACCCATGTACACAACAAGTGCCAGGTAAGACTTGAAATCTTCAACCGAGATGGTATTCCATGGCTTTTCTCTTCCTTGCTGATTTTTGGCCCCATATACATTGGTGTGCTGAACGATGGTCTGCAGCACAGACATTGAAAAGAAAAGATGAAACAACTGCAGTGCTGTGTAGGTTGCAGTTGTCACCAACTGTGGCCCAGGTGAACGAGCAGGCCGAAATGCAGGCTGCGAAGGTCCAATATCCTCCTCATCAACATTGTGCCATCTTTCCTGTGAGGTGCTAAGAGACACAGTAGGCACTGACTGGCTCCCCCTCGCCCTCGCCCTCCCCCTCCCTCTCCCTCTCCCTTTACCTGTACCTTTACCTGTACCTCTGGTAGCTGAAGCAGATTCAGATGGAGACGCAGAAGATGAAGACGACTGACGTGGTCTCTTTCGTCGCTCAGGACTGGACTCCGGATTCCAATCCTCATCTGTTTCAGTTGAAGGCCTATTTTACAGCACAGGAAAACACACACACACACACACACACACACACACACACACACACACACACACACACACACACACACACACACACACACACACACAAAAGAGGATTTCAGTTTGAGTCAAATATTAGAGACAAACTACTATTAGGAG
Source organism: Xyrauchen texanus (assembly GCF_025860055.1). Classification (NCBI taxonomy): domain Eukaryota; kingdom Metazoa; phylum Chordata; class Actinopteri; order Cypriniformes; family Catostomidae; genus Xyrauchen; species Xyrauchen texanus. Next base: position 31,013,048 of record NC_068282.1, read on the forward strand.
CATCAATATTACATCATATTACAATAACATATGCCTAATTGTCAAAAATCTTATGATTATAATGCTCAGCATTATAAATGCCTTGTAATAATTTATTTTTTCCACATATCTTTACCTGACATCTTGTAATCCTTTCCTTCCATTATTGTTATATTCAATGAATGCAGCATTCATTCATTTAATCATATACACCTAGAACTGTAATCGAGCGCGTTGAAACGAGCTCCGTGTAGCAAAACAATGGTAAAAACTTTGCGCGCTGTGCGTAAAATGACGAAGAGCGCACGAGTGGACGCACTTGTATTAGACCTATGTATTAGACAGATCTTCTGAGGTAAACTAAGCAAACTGTCAATCACTGCAATCGTGTTTTAGTTGGTTAATACTCCCATCCATCAAAATTTTGCTGACCAGACATTGGGTGGCTTTTATCCAGTCAAAAACCGAGGTGCGAGAGTGACAGGTCCCGCAGCCTGTTGTTGCGCTCCCTTCATATTTTGGTCATTACAGAGCCTGTGATTGAAGGAGAGAAACAGGGAATGGCTCATTTTATCGGAAACAGTCCAAACTACGGGGGAGAGATGGTTTTTGAACATTGGAATACAAATTAGAATCGATATTTCATTGAAAGTGAACATGATGGATTACTCTAACTGGAAGCGCTCATGAAAACTGAGGAGGATATTTCGTTTTTTTCCCTATTTTTTTGTTGTTTTGGATTAAAAAGTGGGATGCATTTTGAAGAGTAGACCGTTACATTGAAATGTATGCTGGTGTTTCTTGGATTCGTCCGAACTGATCTGAACCATAGGAGATGAAAGATAAGTATTGCCGTTCATTTTGTTCATATTTACAGGGTCGGTCTGTCAGCATTTAATTTAACCCTTTCCTCTCTGGTGTATTGATTGCAAAAACAAGTTCAGAACGTGATTCTTGAGTGTTTTAGCTTTCAAATGATGCATAGTTTATGATAGTTGATTGAATATTTGTTATAAAACAAAGGTAATAATATTATAAACACGCCCCCCTGCAAGGTTATGAGGTTAAAAGAATAAACTATCTTTTAAAATATAATTTGGATCCTGATGTCTCTTATCTTGATGCATATTTGTTTAATTATTGTTTTTTGCCACAACACAAGCAAGACATGCCGATACTGTGGTAATGTGCATTCAAGAGGCAGGGATCATTCTCCAGCATACGGCAAAACATGCAGACTCAGTGGAACTGACAATCACTTTGCGAAAGTGTGTCTCAAAAGCAGAACTACAGAGGGGAAGCTCCACTGCATTGAATATTCCACGGAGGAGCCGGTTGGGGACAGTGATGATGATATTTACACAGTTGAGTCCATTAGCACGGTGCACATGAAAGGGAAGAAATGGTTTGTTTCCCTGCGATTACATGGCAAGTCATTGCGTTGTCAGTTAGATTCAGGGGCAACATGCAATGTGATGAGCTACAAGGATAAAGTGAATGGTGGCACCGCACACACCACTCCGCCCCAGTAACGTCAAATTACGGCTGTACTCAGGTGAGTCGCTGGACTCTGTGGGTGTTTTTGACACAGAATGTTTGGTCAAAGGAGAGAGATACCAACTGTCATTTGAGATAGTACAAACAAATCAAAGTCTGCTTCTCTCAGGATCTACTTGTGAACAGCTAGGCCTGATGCAGTTCACAATCCCAGATGACGTGCTCAAAATGGAACATGAACGGTGTTACCCTCTGACTAAGGAACAGTTAACTGACACATACAGTGATGTGTTCAACTTGCCTGTGGAATCTCTGCCCGGTGAGGTCCACTTTGAGCTGGATACCAGTGTTACACCGGTACAGTGTGCCCCCCGGAATGTTCCAATCGCTATGAAAGCAGCCGTCAAAGCCCAACTGGATGCGTATCAGGCAGAGGGTCATATTGCAGATGTTACAGAGCCAACAGACTGGATTAGCAACATGGTGATTGTAAAAAAAAACAGACAAGCTGAGGATTTGTTTGAACCCAAAGTTCCTGAACAAAGCTCTGAAACGCTCTCATTATATAATGCCAACTCTGGAGGATGTGCTATACAAACTGCCTAAAGCAAGGATCTTCACCTTGGTTGATGCCAAACATGCATTCTTACAGTGCAAGCTGGACCAAGAGAGCAGCTTCATGACCACATTCTGGACCCCATGGGGCAGGAAACGTTGGCTAAAGATCCCATTTGGTGTTTCAGTGGCACCTGAGGTGTATCAGCGGAAACAGCATGAACTGTTAACAGGTTTAAAGGGAATTAAGCCCATCGCTGACGATATTCTTGTCGTTGGCTGCGGTGACACAGACCAGAAAGCTGAAAGTGATCATGATCTCAAGTTTAGGGCCCTGTTGGAGCGTTGCAGAGAGGTCAAGCTATGACTTTGCTTAAAAAAATTGCAATTCAAGGTCCCCGAAGTGAAGTTCCATGGTCATATCCTTTCATTCACAGGCTTGAAGCCCGACCAAGAGAAGGTGAGGGCTATCATGGACATGCCCAACCCCACAGATGCCAAAGGTGTACAGCGTCTCATTGGCTTTGCTAATTATTTAGCCAAGTTTATGCCCCACTTGTCGACTGTTTGCGAGCCACTTCGGCGTTTGCTCGACAAAAACACACCGTGGCACTGGCTACCCAAACATGATGATGCAGTTCGCAAGCTCAAATCCATGGCCACATCGATGCCTGTGCTGCGCTATTATGATGTTACTAAGCCTATCACAGTACAAATTGACTCCAGCCAAAGTGGTCTTGGGTGCTGTCTTATGCAAGAAGGACGGCCTGTCGCCTTCGCTTCAAGAGCCCTCACTCCCACAGAAAAAATTACGCTCAAATCGAGAAAGAGTGTCTCAGTATCATCTTCGCTTGCCAAAGATTTCACCATTACTTGTACGGCCGAGAGTTGGTCACAGCAGAGACTGACCACAAACCCTTGATCACTATATTCTGCAAACCACTTCTCAGTGCACCCAAGCGACTTCAGAGCATGCTCATGACACTTCAAAACTACAGTCTCAAGGTTGTCTACAAGCCGGGGTCTAAAATGTTCATCAATGACATGTTGAGCAGGGCAGCTGCTGACTGTACAGGCAAGGGAGCAGTTTACCAGCGGCATGCCATATGCCATCTGCAGAAAGAGCAAGAGGATGTACAACTCATCAACCAAGCAGAATACTTGAATGTGACAGACCAGCGGCTGAAGACAATCAGGGAGTATACTGAAAGGGATAATGCACTACAGGCCCTTAAGGCCACTGTCCTTGCAGGCTGGCCTGATGAGAAAGAAAAAACAACACACATCATCCGAGAATTCTGGCCTTATCGAGATGAAATTAGTGGGCAAGATGGTATTTTGTACCGTGGACAGAAAGTTATTATCCCCAAGTCACTATGTCCAGAGATGCTCAAGCGCATACATTCAAGCCATATAGGAGGTGACGCATGTTATTGTCAAGCCCGTGACAAACTGTATTGGCCTAGTATGCAAGCAGAAATCAAAGACTTTGTGAGCAATTGCTCGACTTGCAAGGAATTTGCGCACAACCAACAGAAGGAAACCATGCTATCTCATGCCATCCCCGGCAGACCATGGCAGATCATCAGCATGGACTTGTTTAGTCACCGGCAAAAGGACTATCTTCGAATTGTGGATCATTACTCAGATTTTTGGGAGATTGAACTGCTTACTGATCTATCTGCTGAAACGGTCATTAAGCGCTGCAAGGCTCAGTTTGCTCGACATGGTCAGCCAGATAGAGTGATCACAGATAATGGCCCTCAATTTGGTGCTCTGTTTAAGCGTTTTGCCTCCAGCTGGGAATTTGAGCATGTCACTTCTTCACCAAGACATCCTAAATCAAATGGAAAGGCTGAGTCAGCCGTCAAGATTGCTAAGAACCTTCTGCGCAAAGCTATGCACGACAGAACTGACCCTTGGAAAGCAATCCTTCATTGGAGAAACACCCCTGCTGAAGACATGGACAGTAGCCCTGCACAAAGGTTAATGTCTCGGAGACTGAAAACATCTCTTCCAGTAACAAACAAGCTTCTAGAGCCATGTGTTGTAACTGGGGTTGTGGAGCGGCTTCACCACCGAAAGCAGTTGGCAAAATCCTATTATGATAGGTCAGCTCGTGATCTGCCAGAGCTAAACATAGGAGAGAGGATCCACATGAAGCCCCTTCCAGGGGAAAACCCTGCGCTGTGGAGGGTCAGCACCTGCCTTCAGAAAGTGGCACCACGCTCTTATCTTGTGAATGTGGGTGGATCCCTATATTGACGAAACCGAGTGCACCTAAGAACGGCAGAGTCAACCACCACACAAGCATTGGACAGTACTGTACCCGAATTGCCTCTTATGCTGGAAGGGAGTGTCCACCTCCTGCGAAGCCCACGCCACAGGCTTCACTTGGCCCTGTCAAACCCTCATCATCAGATGGTCGCACTTACACTAGGGCTGGCCAATTGTCCAAGCCACCCAAGAGGCTTGATTTGTAATAAGTTAGAAATGCTGCTGTGGCAGTTTTGGAAAGGAAAAGAACAGTTAATGTAACAAGGACTCTATAGTCATGGCATTAGTGCCTAATTTGAAATTTATTGCAGTTGCTTTAAAGGTTATGTTGCCTAAAGTTTATATAGTATTTTGTTCTTATTTACTTGTTATTTTAGAAGGGGATTCTTTAGTTCAAATTTGTAAAGGGGGATGTTACGGTATGTAATGTATCATGCGATCGGCAGTCGATTGCTTTTGGCTGTTGTCCTCGCGCTGTTCTGTTGTCAATACAGTTGTAGAGCTGCACTTGCATGTCTGACTCTTCTTTATGTTATACCTATGTGTTATACAGCTGCATAAACAATCTCCTGAACTCCAAACTGAATGTCAGAATGGGAAAGAAAGGTGATTTAAGCAATTTTGAGCGTGGCATGGTTGTTGGTGCCAGACGGGCCGGTCTGAGTATTTCACAATCTGCTCAGTTACTGGGATTTTCACGCACAACCATTTCTAGAGTTTACAAAGAATGGTGTGAAAAGGGAGAAACATCCAGTATGCGGCAGTCCTGTGGGCGAAAATGCCTTGTTGATGCTAGAGGTCAGAGGAGAATGGGCCGACTGATTCAAGCTGACAGAAGAGCAACTTTGCCTGAAATAACCACTTGTTACAACCGAGGTATGCAGCAAAGCATTTGTGAAGCCACAACACGCACAACCTTGAGGCGGATGGGCTACAACAGCAGAAGACCCCACCGGATACCACTCATCTCCACTACAAATAGGAAAAAGAGGCTACAATTTGCAAGAGCTCACCAAAATTGGACAGCTGAAGACTGGAAAAATGTTGCCTGGTCTGATGAGTCTTGATTTCTGTTGAGACATTCAGATGGTAGAGTCAGAATTTGGCGTAAACAGAATGAGAACATGGATCCATCATGCCTTGTTACCACTGTGCAGGCTGGTGGTGGTGGTGTAATGGTGTGGGGGATGTTTTCTTGGCACACTTTAGGCCCCTTAGTGCCAATTGGGCATCGTTTAAATGCCACGGCCTACCTGAGCACTGTTTCTGACCATGTCCATCCCTTTATGGCCACCATGTACCCATCCTCTGATGGCTACTTCCAGCAGGATAATGCACCATGTCACAAAGCTCGAATCATTTCAAATTGGTTTCTTGAACATGACAATGAGTTCACTGTACTAAAATGGCCCCCACAGTCACCAGATCTCAACCCAATAGAGCATCTTTGGGATGTAGTGGAACGGGAGCTTCGTGCCCTGGATGTGCATCCCACAAATCTCCATCAACTGCAAGATGCTATCCTATCAATATGGGCCAACATTTCTAAAGAATACTTTCAGCACCTTGTTGAATCAATGCCACGTAGAATTAAGGCAGTTCTGAAGGCGAAAGGGGGTCAAACACAGTATTAGTATGGTGTTCCTAATAATCCTTTAGGTGAGTGTGTTTACAGTGAGGAAAATAAGTATTTGAACACCCTGCTATTTAGCAAGTTCTCCCACTTAGAAAACATGGAGGGGTCTAAAATTGTCATCGTAGGTGCATGTCCACTGTGAGAGACATAATCTAAAAAAAAAAAATCCAGAAATCACAATGTATGATTTTTTAACTATTTATTTGTATGATATAGCTGCAAATAAGTATTTGAACACCTGTCTATCAGCTAGAATTCTGACCCTCAAAGACCTGTTAGTCTGCCTTTAAAATGTCCACCTCCACTCCATTTATTATCCTAAATTAGATGCACCTATTTGAGGTCATTAGGTGCATAAAGACACCTGTCCACCCCATACAATCAGTAAGAATCCAACTACTAACATGGCCAAGACCAAAGAGCTGTCCAAAGACACTAGAGACAAAATTGTACACCTCCACAAGGCTGGAAAGGGCTACGGGGAAATTGCCAAGCAGCTTGGTGAAAAAAGGTCCAGTGTTGGAGCAATCATTAGAAAATGGAAGAAGCTAAACATGACTGTCAATCTCCCTCGGACTGGGGCTCCATGCAATATCTCACCTCGTGGGGTCTCAATGATCCTAAGAAAGGTGAGAAATCAGCCCAGAACTACAGGGGAGGAGCTGGTCAATGACCTGAAAAGAGCTGGGACCACCGTTTCCAAGGTTACTGTTGGTAATACACTAAGACGTCATGGTTTGAAATCATGCATGGCACGGAAGGTTCCCGTGCTTAAACCTGCACATGTCAAGGCCCGTCTTAAGTTTGCCAATGACCATTTGGATGATCCAGAGGAGTCATGGGAGAAAGTCATGTGGTCAGATGAGACCAAAATAGAACTTTTTGGTCATAATTCCACTAACCGTGTTTGGAGGAAGAAGAATGATGAGTACCATCCCAAGAACACCATCCCTACTGTGAAGCATGGGGGTGGTAGCATCATGGTTTGGGGGTGTTTTTCTGCACATGGGACAGGGCCGACTGCACTGTATTAAGGAGAGGATGACCGGGGCCATGTATTGCGAGATTTTGGGGAACAACCTCCTTCCCTCAGTTAGAGCATTGAAGATGGGTCGAGGCTGGGTCTTCCAACATGACAATGACCCGAAGCACACAGCCAGGATAACCAAGGAGTGGCTCTGTAAGAAGCATATCAAGGTTCTGGCGTGGCCTAGCCAGTCTCCAGACCTATACCCAATAGAGAATCTTTGGAGGGAGCTCAAACTCCGTGTTTCTCAGCGACAGCCCAGAAACCTGACTGATCTAGAGAAGATCTGTGTGGAGGAGTGGGCCAAAATCCCTCCTGCAGTGTGTGCAAACCTGGTGAAAAACTACAGGAAACGTTTGACCTCTGTAATTGCAAACAAAGGCTACTGTACCAAATATTAACATTGATTTTCTCAGGTGTTCAAATACTTATTTGCAGCTGTATCATACAAATGAATAGTTAAAAAATCATACATTGTGATTTCTGGATTTTTTTTAGATTATGTCTCTCACAGTGGACATGCACCTACGATGACAATTTCAGACCCTCCATGATTTCTAAGTGGGAGAACTTGCAAAATAGCAGGGTGTTCAAATACTTATTTTCCTCACTGTATATATATATATATATATATATATATATATATATATATATATATATATATATAGTATATACTATGCATATTAAATCACCTGGGATAGATAGTAGCTTTTGAAGTTCTTTTTTCAGCCTTGCAATTTCTTTACAAAACTGGATATCATCAATCCTGTGAAACAAATGAACAGGAAAACATGAGAACATTCTGCTGTTCTAAATTAAGTAATTTTAAATAAAAATAATTTAAATAATTTAAGCAATGAATCACTATCAAACAAGGTGCATGGACATGGCAAAAGTTTTTGAAGGCAAATCCACCAAGAATTGGAAGAGATGGAAGAATTTATTAAAACACACACACACACACACACACACACACACACACACACACACACACACACACACACACACACACACACACACACACATATGTTGGTCCAGCTATCCTTATGAGGACTCTCCACAGACATAATGATTTCCCTATCTGTCACTCACTCAACATTGTGTCGATGAGTTGACACTAGGGATCACTAGCCAAGACATCTCTGATCTTGAGAAAAGTCCAATGGAAATTGCGTGTGGAAACTGCATGTCACTCCCCCGGACATATGGGTATAAAAGGAGTGACGCTGCAAACACACATCAGATATCTTCTTCGGAGCCAAGCGAGCAAGTCACAGAGCTGAATTCCTCTGCCGCCTCCATTCATCTCTACACGCTGTTGGATCTTCGGCGCTTTCCAGCGGTTCTCCCACTCGCACACTACGTTGTGCTGAGCACACACCCTGGGCACTTCAGCAGCAGAAAAAGTTCACGGAGGGAATAACTTCATTTATATATATATATTTATATATACCTACCTATATATATATATCTATACACTCTAAAAGAGTGGCGCAAACGGAAAGCGTATTTTTCAAGATGCCATTTTCGTTTGTGTTTATTTCCTGGATGTCTCTCCCCGTCTGATGGCAACGATCACTGCCTTTTGTGTCTGTGTGCCACCCATGCGGAGACAGCATTTGTGGATAGTTCATGTCCTCACTGCGAGGACATGACCATGGCTACGTCCCTCGTAAGAGCGCAAGCCACCCCAGTGGCTCTTCGATTCGTTTCTTCTACCTACGGATATGAGGCAGGGTCGGTTAGCACTGGGAGCTATATGGGGACCTCAGTGGGAGCCTCTGGGGCAGTTTCCTCAGCCCCTGGGATCTATTTCTGGTCTATCACGACCGCCGGCCTCTGGTTCTCTTTGGCAGGCATGGCACCCTGGAACTGGACCTCCCGCTTCCACAAGCCCAGCCTTGGCACAAGCCCGCCCCCAAGACGAAAATATTCCTCCCCTGTCCCAGGATGTACCGGAAGCGGTCACAAGGAGTCAGGTAAGTGCTTCGATGTCTCTAGATGTGCTACGCCCCGTAGCGAGGCCCAGCCCACTGGTACGTCCGATGATGTAGTCCCCTTGGTCCCTCTCGCACGGAGCTTGGGGTCGTGGCTTGCGCTCCCCAACCCGTCGCGTTGGTTGATCAGGACCGTCCAATGCGATTCAGTTCACCACGCGCCCGCCCAGGTTCAACGGCGTCCGCTCCACCGCAGTGATAGGCGAGAACGCCGCTGTCTTGCGTGCAGAGATCACCTCCCTTCTACAGAAGGGTGCGATAGAGCCTGTCCCTCCAGCCGTGGTGAAGAAGGGGTTTTACACTCTACTTTACGGCCAATCCTCGACCTGCAAGTTCTGAACCGGGCTCTGCACAGACTCCCGTTCAAGATGCTCACGCAGAAACGCATTCTAGCGATCGTCCGGCATCTGGATTGGTTTGCGGCGGTAGACCTGAAGAACGTGTACCTCTCGATCCTTCCTCGACACAGACACTTTCTCCAGTTTGCCTTCGAGGGTCAGGCATATCAGTACAAAGTCCTCCCCTTCAGCCTGTCGTTATCCCCTCGTGCCTTCACAAAAGTCGCAGAGGCAGCCCTTGCCCCACTAAGGGAAGTGGGCATCCACATCCTCAACTATCTCGATGACCTAGGGGAAGACGTGCACTTTTTCACCAGATGCGTTCGCAAGAAGTGTGAACCCTGGACGTTCTTCCTCCCTTGTCTTGCGGCCATAGAGAATTCGGAGAGGCTCGCTGCCGCCCCAGTGCGGGCGTCACCCAGGCCCCCGTATTGAGGTAAGTGCTCCACATGCGCTGTTTGTCCCCTCAGTAACTCCATGTAATGTATATTCCACAAAATGGTTTCCCTGCTGGTAAACCATGTCTTCCTTAGGCAGAGGGCCCTCTGTCCTTGGTCACGGTGTTTGTAGTAATTCCTCCCCTCTTGGGTAGGACCTACCATGACACCGCTCTGCACGATGTGCTTCCGCTCCTAACCGGTAAGACCGTGTGTTGTATTCCACATAACCCCCCCACCCCACTCGGGGCGACATGTAGTCTCTGTGGTGTCCTCCGAGGGACACCCCCCAGCTTTGACCATATATTTGAATGATTTCATTCCTTTATTGGTGAGAACAATAAAGAGAAGGCCACAGCTGGGCCAGCCAGTCCTTATACTTCTGAGCAGTTAGCCGTTCCCCTAGGTGCAGGGGACCACTTCATACCTGCCAGTTTGTTGGGGGTAGTTATGCGACGGCTTGCTGCGCTGGCTACGAGGCACACAGAGGTCTGCCCGTCTCGCACCGCCAGTCTGCGTAACTCGGTTCAGCTCTTGTGCCGTTTTCCATTGGGACCCCTAGTGTCAACTCATTGACACATCGTTGAGAGAGTGACAGATATGGAACGTCTTGGTTGCTGACGTAACCTCCGTTCCCTGATGGAGGGAACGAGACGTTGTGTCCCTCCTGCCTCAACACTGAACCAACCGCTGAAATGGCCGGGTCTTTGGCTCGGCTCCTCAGTGTGATACCTGATGTGTGTTTGCAGCATTACTCTTTTTATACCCGTATGTCCGGGGGAGTGGCATGCAAATTCCACACTCCAATTTCCACTGGCCTTTTCTCAAGATCAGAGATGTCTGGGCTCCTCAGGAGTGACCCCTAGTGTCAACTCATCTACACAACGTCTCGTTCCCTCCATCATGGAACGGAGGTTACGTCAGTAACCGAGACATTTTATACTGTACGAACTATAGATTATATCCTCTAACCATAAACCTAACCCTCACCAAAAAATGTCTGCATTTTTTTATTAAAAAAAACTACACATTGTTTAGTATGTTTTTTAAGTGATTTTAAATATGGGGACACTAGAAATGTCCCCATGAACCACATTTATAGCATAATACCCTTGTAATTACTAGTTTGAAACCTAAACAATTGTCCTCGTTAACCACCCATACCACCCACACACATTTTGGCAAATGAGCTTCATCAGGGTTTAAAAAAACAAATTAAGAAAAACTTTGTTAACAAAGTTGTCTGTTAACAAACAACAGCAAAAATCCAACAAATTAATGAACAAAAGAATATTACATTCAGGAATTGTAATTGGTGCATTCCAACTGGTGGATGAGATATGTCCTTGTCTTTTCCTTAGCTGGATTTGGCTATTATTTGTATTTAAAGCTAAAGTGTGTGACTTCTATGACATTAAAATACTTTCTTCTATACTAGCTTAATATGCAGAGACAACTTTAAGTAAACCATAAATAGGTTGATTTCCTCGAAAACAGTAATTTCCTCGAGAACAATATTTAAAGAAATTACACACTTCAGCTTTAAAAATGTTCTATTAATTTTCTTTTAATCCTGATGAAGGCCTATGTGCCGAAACTAGGGCTGAGCAATATGGCCAAAATTGTTATCACGATATACATTTACACATTGCACTTTATTTTTTTTATTTCAAAGTTGATGGAAGAAAAGAAGAAAAAATGTATTCTAAATAGTCAAAATAGTATCTACAAAACTGCACAGGGGGTCCAGAGACGGGCAAAAATTTAAAATGAATATTAAAAGATCATCAGTTTGTTCTGAAGCATAATGACAGCAGTCCAGTATTTGTTGGAATATTTTTACATTAAAATGAAATATTTTGTATATTTCTTTAGATTCAGATACCCAAGTATGGGGGCATAGAAGCCATTGTGACTGTGGAATGATGCTGAATGTGGGTTCAGGGGTGTCCCGAGAGAAAATTTATAAAACTTTTTTTAAATGTAAAAAATATTTGTATATTTTCATTAAAGTGAGAGACCAGTCTACCAATTAGTCATTTTAGTCTTTCCTTATACATTGCAGACATCTAATTAATTTTCACAAAATTAGAACAGAAATCGCTTTGCTTATTCGATATGTTTATTATTAAAGGCTTGTAACGTGCTGATTAATAAAGATACATTTAGAAGGAAAAAACGTTATGGTCTAAAAGGTGCTTAAAAACCACGTTAACTCGTGCGGCGCTTCATGTCTACACACATGTAGGGAAAAGAGGCAACACGTGCGGAGTGGGACAGGGCAGAAATGATGCATGTTTGTTACTCGAGAACACTATTCAAGATTACAGCGCAGAAAGATTAGAGCTGTTGTCCACATCACTGTTGTTCTGTCACGCTCTTCACTAGAGACGATGAGAGATGTGCAACCGTTCATGAAGTCTTGCGGTGCGGATGGAATCAATCCGGTGTCCGACGTAACCTAATTGTTAGCAAGGCAGCTAGCATTACAAGTTCATCCAGTCTGACTCTACGTTACCACTGGCGCGTTGTGAGCGAAGCTGAGAGCATTTTCAATTAATTCCTATGAAAGCCGAGTGTCATGCTCGCAAAGTAGATTGTAGGATTGGTGCGGTGCGGAGCGAGCTCTCTCCTAGGGCTGTGAGCGCCTTTAAGTGGATTTCGTCCACCCCAGTGGAAACTCAGCCTGAGAAAGCCAAACTGCTTGTGTTTTAGCAAAAATTCCTGGATTTTCCTGGAATCGTGGATTTTCTTTATCGTGATAAATATAGTTTTATTGCCCAGCCCTAGTGGAAACACATGCAAATCATGTCAGAGAGCATTACTGAACTGGCATTTGGTCCCAAAACCTGCATTCGTATCAACAAAACAATAATCTTGGTATCAATGTTTGCTATCAATCTGTGCAGCCTAATGGAGAAGCTATTATTTGATTTCGTACTTTAACATTGCTGTTCAATTCAAATAGATTGTGGAAAGACTGAGAACCAATCAAATACTTTGCCAGAAATGCCCCACTGATTTCATAATAGGAAAAAGGGCCTTTACAAATGATTGTGAGGGGAAACTAATATTCATGCATTAGACACTCTAGCAGCATCAAAGGCAAAGCATTAACATTTTAATGAGGGACAGCTGGCTCATTATAGCTCTTGGTAATGGCAACAAGAAGGATGGATGACTGCAGATGTGAAAGTGGAAAGATCTCATATAAACTTTACAAACTACTTAAGGCTTGTGATTGTGACGGAGGTTTATCTTATGTCTGGTGTGTCATGGTTAATTAAATTAATGAGCCACGAGAGGCTGTGGAGCCTTAAATTAAGCCCAAGAGGTATTCTTAGGCATGACACGAAGCAGAGTAAAATCAGTGTAACACAGCCAAAAGTGGCTTAATGCTTTTATAAAATATGTCAATGGCATATAATGAAGGACACCAATGTTCAAAAGATAGTTCAATAATTAATTAGAATCAGAAAAATAAATGATTATTTCTATAAGTAATCAGAATGAGCTTTATTGCCGTGTTCTCAAATACACAAATATTTTTTTTTGGTGATAGAAGAAACAAGTGTGTCATGTAATGAGTAAGTAACCCTATGGGGGGAGCTGTGGTGCTCAACTATTTGTAGGGACATGCTAGGCGTTAAACTAGAGAGTTACATGTCACCTGTGTAGAGCAAGCTGTTTCTGAATAAAACCTCAGACATTTAATGAAACATAGTCCTGTCCTTTGAACATGACATGGTGTCAGAAGTAGAGCAGTCGGAAAACTATGGCAAAGTTCCATCCTCCGGAATGTTTTGATTTTAGCCACCCTGCACGTTGGCCAGAATGGCGGCAGAGGTTTCACCGCTACAGAATAGCTAGCAAGCTCGATAAAGAAGAGGCTGAGGTGCAGGTCTGTACGTTGCTTTATTCATTGGGAAAGGAAGCGGAACAAGTGTATCAAACATTCACATTCGGAAATGAAGAAAGGGAGGACTATGATACGTTAATCAGTAAGCTTGACAACTACTTTGTACCAAAAGTTAATGTCATCCACGAGCGAGCACGATTTCACATGAGAGTCCAAAAGCCGGGCGAAATGGCAGAGGAATATATTCGCAGTCTCCACGAGCTAGCGAACACATGTGACTTTGGTGCCACTAAGGATGAGAATATACGTGACAGGCTCGTGATAGGGATTCTGGACAGAAAGTTATCAGAAAAGCTCCAATTAATGCCTGATTTGACTCTCAGTAACGCCATAGAGCTTGTGAGGCAATCTGAACAAGTCCGAGGACATGTCAGTGAACAGGCTGCTAACGTCAGTGCAAAGATCAGTGAAGTGGCTGGCGCTAGGCGGAAAACTCATTATAATGAAAGAGGGAAACAGTACCGTGCCACAAAACGAAGCCAGTCTGAGCAAATCTTTGAGTGGAAGGGTAAAAGATGTGGAAGGATTGAAGGAAAAGGGGAAATGTGTTCAGCTAAAGGTGCTGAATGTCACAAATGCAGAAAGAAGGGTCACTTTGCTGCAGTTTGCAGAACTCGAGAAGTCCATGATGTTAGAAAACCACCAGAGGGCAGCATTGCAACACACTTCCTGGGTTAGCCAACTCAAATTAATGATAAAAGTGGTGCATGGATAGTCACACTTCCGATTAAAGCCACAGACATCGACTTTAAAATCGATACTGGTGCCGACATCAGCATTATTTCTGACAAAACCTTTTCAATTTTGAAGAATAAGCCACAACTCAACAGTGTCAGTGTAAACTTGAGAGCCTGGGAGGTGCGTTGAACTGGAAAGGAGAGTTTACAGCCATGACTACCTACAAGGATAGGCAGTACAAGTTTACTGTATTTGTGGTGGCTGGTTCCAAAGTAAATAATCTCCTTGGACGCAACGCAGCTATAGAAATGGGTTTAGTCAAGAGGCTAGAACCCACTATTTCATCTGAACTGGGACTGGTAAAGACTAAACCTATAAAAATCTGTCTGAAAGATGATGCTGTACCATACAGTGTGGCCACTGCAAGATGGGTGTCCGTGCCTTTGCTTCAAAAGGTTAAATCGGAATTAGAAAGGATGGTACAATGTGGCGTTATAGAAGAGATTACTGAGCCTACAGAGTGGTGCACTCCTATGGTGGCTGTTCCAAAGAAGACGGGGCAGATTCGAATATGTGTTGATCTCAAACAACTTAATAAAGCAGTAAAGAGGGAGAAATATGTGCTACCAACAATTGATGATATTCTTTCAAAACTAGCACATGCTCAGGTTTTCTCACTTCTTGATGCAGCTAGTGGCTTCTGGCAGTTGCCACTAGATAAAGACTGTGCTAAATTAACAACTTTCATAACTCCTTTTGAAGGATATTTCTTCCGCAGGCTACCCTTCGGTATCACCAATGCACCTGAAATTTTCCAGCGGGAGATGTCTGCAATCCTCAAAGACTTGGACGGAGTTGCAGTCTTCATGGACGACATCTTGGTATTTAGCAATACCTCTGAGGAACATGAGCAGAGATTACAGAGTGCTCTGGAAGCCATTAACCGGGCGGGTCTCCAGCTAAACACAGAGAAGTGTCTGCTGCGCCAGAGTCAACTCAGGTACTTAGGACATATCATAGATAAAGATGGCATACGGCCAGACATAGCCACGGTTGAGGCTATAACTCACCTTGAAAAGCCATGTAATATCTCAGACCTAAGAAAAATGTTAGGAATGATTCATTACTTAGGCAGGTATGTCCCTCATCTCTCAATGGTAACTAGACCACAGGGGTGCTGCGCAAGATGAGGCATTCAGAAAGTTTAAGTGTTTAATCCCAGAGGCTCCTGTCTTAGCATTTTATGATGTTACAAAGCCCACAGTAGTCAGTGCAGATGCTAGCAGTTATGGCCTGGGGGGGGGGGGGTTTGCTGCAGAACCATGATGGAAAGCTGAAACCGGTGGCCTACTGCTCAAGGGTGCTGACCGATGCTGAGAAAAGGTACGTGCAGGTTGAAAAGGAGTGCCTGACATCTGTGTGGGCCTGTGAGAAATTTTCAAGATATTTGTATGGGCTGGAAAGTTTTACCCTACAAACTGATCACAAACCACTCATTCCATTAATCAATGCCAAAGACCTTGATTCAGTTCCGCTGAGATGCCAAAGACTCCCTCACCCTCAGACAGCTATTTCATCTGATGTTTTTGAATTAGTGCAGGAAGTAGAAGCTTTTGAGGAAATAGTCAAAGGTGCATGGCCAATTTCTGCAACAAAGCTGGAATCTATGAAAGGACAAACAGAGTTAGACCCTGAACTACAGATAGTGAAACAGTACGTAAATGTCGGCTGGTCCAGGTATGCATCTGATGTCCCCAACGCTGTGAAATCGTTTTTCAGTGCACGTCATCACTTGTCAATCTCACAAAATCTAGTTTTGTATGATGACAGGATTGTAATTCCTCAAAATATGCGGCCTGACATACTTCATAGGTTGCACAATGGTCACCAAGGCATAGTGAAATGCAGGGGGAGAGCAAAAATTAGTGTGTGGCATTGGTAAGGAGATTCAGCAGTTAGTTAATAGCTGCATGGAATGTCAAGAGTCAAAACCTACTCAAAAGAAAGAGCCACTCATAACCACTCCATTACCAGAACGTCCTTGGGAGAGAGTTGCTGCTGATATCTGTGAAGTGAACAAGCAGCATTACTTAGTGGCAGTCGACTATTTTTCTAGATACATAGATGTAGCTCATCTTCAGAATCTGTCAGGTGAAACAACACGTGCATGTCTAAAGAACATGTTTGCACGATGGGGCTGTCCCAATGTTCTCTTTACAGATAATGGACCACAGTTCAGTGGATCTGCTTTCAAAGACTTTGCTAAAGACTATGATTTTCAACATATTACTTCGAGTCCCCATTATGCCCAGTCAAATGGAGAAGCTGAAAGGGCCGTGCAAACAGCAAAAAAAGATTCTGAAACAGTCTGACCCATTCATAGCTTTGATGAGCTACAGAGCCACACCACTCCAAGCAACTGGTGTGAGTCCTGCACAACTCATGATGGGCAGACGAATCAGAACAACAGTTCCCACACTGGAGTCACACCTGCAACCAGCATGGCCTGATTTGAGAAAAGTGAGAAAGGCGGATGTAAAGGTCAAACAGAACTACAGCAGGTACTACAACAAAAGGAATAGTGTCAGAACATTACCTGAACTTTCACCAGGAACTGTAGTTGCTATTAAGCTAGATAATGAAAGAGCGTGGAATAGGTCTGGAACTGTCCTTAAGAAAAGTGACACCCCACGGTCTTACTTAATCCAATCTGATACAGGAATACTTCCCCGAAATCGTCGACACTTAATGCCCATACCTGGTGATAATGATTCACTATCTGCTCAGGTCCGAAACACACCTGTACAGGTTGAACAACCTGGTCAGAATGTACTTGTGACAATTTCCCCTGATAATGCCCCAGATATTCTAGTGCAGGAAGAACAACCTGGACAAAACTTACCAGAGTTCAATTCCAGTCATGCTACTAGCAGTTCACCACCAAAAGTGAAAACAATGTCTGGTAGAATCGTTAAACCCCCAGAGAGATAAATAGACTTTTGTAACTAATATATACAAACACAAATTGACTAAACAAGGACTTTGTGTTGTATGTTAATCAAAGTGAAGAAGGAAAAAAAAGTGAAGAAAAAAGTATGTTCACTGACACATATTACTGTTGAATTGTAAATTTGTGTATTGATCATTGAGAGAATGTTAAGAAAAAAGGTTTAATCAACTGTTGGTAAACAGATTTATACATGTTACAAGGTTCAATTAAGTATTAGTAGGTTAAACAAACAATAATATCTAAAGTGTACTGTGTTCGTGTTAAGTAACTCAAAAGGAGGGGTGATGTCATGTAATGAGTAAGTAACCCTATGGAGGGAGCTGTGGTGCTCAACTATTTGTAGAGACGCGCTAGGCGTTAAACTAGAGAGTTACATGTCACCTGTGTAGAGCAAGCTGTTTCTGAATAAAACCTCAGACATTTATTGAAACATAGTCCTGTCCTTTGAACATCACAAAGTGCACACAGAACATTACAGTGAGACACAGAATATAAAACAATGTAAGATTATAAATAGACATACAAATAATAGGACATATCATCGAATGGCGTATGAACGTGCAAGTGGTAATGTACAGTTGAAGTCAGAAACTTAGCTAAATACATTTCAACTCAGTTTTTCAAAATTCCTGACATTTAATCATAGAAAACATTCCCTGTCTAAGGTCAGTTATGATCACTACTTTATTTTAAGAATGTGAAATATCAGAATAATAGTAGAGAAAATGATTTATTTCAGCTTTTATTTCTTTCGTCACATTCCCAGTGGGTCAGAAGTTTACATACACTTTGTAAGTATTTAGTATCATTGCCTTTAAATTGTTTAACTTGGGAAAACCTTTTTGGGTAGCCTTCCACAAGCTTTTTACAATAAGTTGCTGAATTTTGGCCCATTCCTCCAGACAGAACTGGTGAAACTGATTCAAGTTTGTAGGCCTCCTTGCTCTCACATGCTTTTTGAGTTCTGCCCACAAATTGTCTATCGGATCGTGGTCACGGCTTTGTGATGGCTTTTTCAGTTCTGCCCACAAATTGTCTATCGGATTGTGGACCACGGCTTTGTGATACCTTGACTTTGTTGTCCTTAAGCCATTTTGCCACAACTTTGGAGGTATGCTTGGGGCTTCCTGGCTGATGTCTTGAAGATGTATTGAAGATTTTGCTTCAATATATCCACATAATTTTCATTCCTTATGATGCCATCTATTTTGTGAAGTGCACCAGTCCCTCCTGCAGCAAAGCACTCCCACAACATGATTCTGCTATCCCCATGCTTCATGGTTCGGATGGTGTTCTTCGGCTTGCAAGCCTCACCCTTTTTCCTCCAAACATAATGATGGTCATTATGGCGAAGCAGTTACATTTTTGTTTCATTAGATCAGAGAACATTTGTGACCCGTCACGGAAACCAGTGACACAAGTCGGCAGCACAACTTGTGAGCAAAATGAGAAACAAGTGTTTTTTTCCAAAATTGGTGATTTCCGCTTTTTTGCAGAATCTGTTAGTTGAGATCATGAAGAAGCCTCTCCATGTTTGAGATAACAGTATTGGTATATTTAAAAGCGTACATTTTGAGGTTGAAATCGGCTTGTTTTTCGGAGATTCTAGCATGCAGTAGGGGCGTGTCATTGTCTGTGTGTATTTCCGTACTGAATAGCCGCCGGCGCTTTGCCCCCGCCCCTAACAGCGTGGCTACTTATTATGCAGCGCTCTAGCCGGCTCTATCTGATATCAAAATTCAATGAAGATGGACGCCGCAAAGAATGTCGCAGACGAGCTGAACCGTGGCCGTTACAACGAAAATGTTTTGAAGTACTTCTTCGACAAGCCGGATGCTTATGAACAAGCGTTCACTGATTCTGAAGACGATCTGAGCGACGATGAAAGTGGCATGATAAGACTGAATAATATCCCTAATCTACAACTGAGCGAAGATGAAGACGAGGAAGAATGTATCGGACTGGCGTCATGCGAATTATTGGACATTTAGAGGCAAACAGACGCACAGTGCAAACTTCGGAGATGGTTACATCCACAAAGAAGACCCCGACAAAGAGAAAGTGTGCCCGAACGACTTATTTCATTGGAGGCAACGAGATCTGCAAGAATACTTTTCTGTTTCTTATGGGGTGAGTTTCCATAAACATCAAAGTTTGTCGTTTTTTGTTCATTCTAAGAACACGTACACGTTATCTCATGTTTAGTCCATGTTTACAGGGGAGCTTTACAGGGGTATGGCTTATCTAAATGAGATGTAAATGAGCCCTATTGTCACTCCCAGCAGCAGAGAGAGGTGAGAACTGCACAATCTTTTGAGGCCGTTTTCTCCCCTTTTAGCTTTTTTGAGTGCCTACCTTCAAATGGCCACAACTTCTCCAAATATTGTCAGATTTCCATGTGTTACAAATCGTTGGAAAGCTTGGAGACTACACTTTCAGAATCTGTGAATAACTCAAAATGCCCCAAAACCGACTTGTGTCCCTACTTTCCGTGATCGGTCACATTTCTCCAAAAAGTAATATTTTTGTCCCATATGCACTTGCAAACTGTAGTCTAGATTTTTTTATGGAGGTTTTGGAGCAGTGGCTTCTTCCTTGCTGAGCAGCCTTTCAGGTTATGTCGATATAGGACTCGTTTTACTGTGGATATAGATACATGTCTGCCTGTTTTCTCCAGCATCTTCACAAGGTCCTTTGCTGTTGTTCTGGGATTGATTAGCATTTTTCGCACCAAACTACATTAATCTCTAGGAGACAGAATACGTCTCCTTCCTGAGTGGTATGATGGCTGCATGGTCCCATGGTGTTTATACTTGCGTTCTATTGTTTGTACAGATGAAAGTGGTACCTTTAGGCATTTGGAAATTGTTTCCAAGGATGAACCAGACTTATGGAGGTCCACAATTGTTTTTTCTAGGTCTTGGCTGATTTCTTTTGATTTTCCCATTATATCAAGCAAAAAGAAACTACGTTAGAAGGTAGGCCTTAAAATACATCAACAGGTATACCTCCAATTCATTACATCTCATATCAGAAGCTAATTGGCTATTTGTCTTAAGGCTTGACATCAAGTTAACTTAGTGTATGCAAAGTTCTGACCCACTGGAATTGTGATATAGTCAATTAAAAGTGAAACAGTCTGTCTGTAAACAATTGTTGGAAAAATTACTCAAGTAGATGTGCCAAACGACTAAAGGACTTGCCAAAATGTCTAGGTTACTATTGTAACTTCCGTTCCCTGATGGAGGGAACGAGACATTGTGTTGAAGAAGTGACACTAGGGGTTTATCTTGAGAGCCTCATGCGTCTCTGAACTTGAGAAAAGGCTATTGAGAAAATGACATGAGAAATGATTTGCATGTCCCGCCCCCAGACATACAGGTATAAAGGGAGGGAAAGGTGTCTGTCCATTCAGGATTTTGCCCTGAGGAGCCGAGAATGAGGTTCAGCCATAACAGTGGCTCGGTTCAGCATCGTGGATGGGAGGACACAATGTCTCGTTCCCTCCATCAGGGAACGGAGGTTACAATAGTAACCTAGACATTCCCCGTCTGTCGCTCACTTCAACGTTGTGTCGAAGAAGCGACACTAGGGGTCCATATTTAATCACACCATGCGCTGAACTGTGTACGTGTGCTGCTGCCACAGGTGCGGGCAGGCAGTTGTGTGCCAAAGCAACAGGCCGCATCAGACTGCATGTACCCTTCCCCAATGCCCCATAAAATCGTCATAAACATTTTAGTTTCCCGGCATGCCGAAGGAGGTGCCGGACATCCTTCTATGTTTCTCGCATAGAGTCAACGTGGCTGGGGCCATCTTAACCCTATTACACGCATTGGGGAAGGCATTCTTTTAAAACTCCTATTCTTTCAGGGGGAAAAGACCCCGCGGGGACAACCACCTGCCCAGGCTGGGTGGAGGTAAAGAGTGGCGGAATACATCACATGGGTTTTCAGGCCACATGTGGAAATGGCACGGTGGTAGATCCTAACTGCTGAGAGGGAGGAGTTGCTACAAACACGGTGACCGGAGGGCAGCAGGGACTGCCCAAGGGAGACGTGGGTCCGCTCACAAGGGGACCGTACCGCGGAAAATACACACAGGGGGATTAATCCACATAGGGCCCGTCCTGTGGAGCACTTATTCCAGTACAGAGTAGTTTCAGTACTTGTAGTGGGTCTGGTCAGGGAATTCCTCTGCTGAATTTGCGGACCAGAGGGCTAGGGAGGAGTCATCCAGGGAGCCGAGTTAGTGCGATCTCCTGGGATAAGAGCGCACGTGATCGCCTCAGTGGAGGGGAAAGGTGCTAGGTGCAAGCGGTACTCCCAGTCAGTTGTTCCGCATTACCAAGTTCTACCGTCTCGGACCTGAGAAAACACGGGACGAGACCGACTCAGCCTTGAGATTGTAAAATCTCGTAAAGATATTGGGTGTTGCCCAGCCCACTGCTCTGCATATGTCTGCTAAGGAGGTGCCATTGGCCAGTGCCCACGAGGATGCCACACTTCTCATAGAGCGTGCTCAACCTGTAAGGGGCGGGCACGGCCTGGTTGTGATAGGCCAATGCTATGGCATCAACGACCCAATGGGAAAGCCTCTGTTTGGAGACAGCGTTCCCTTTCCACTGTCCATCAAAGCAGACAAAAGATCTGCTCAGAATTTTTAAAGCTCTGCATGCGGTCCACATAAGTACGCAGCATAAGTACGGGGCAGCTTCGCTGGCAGGTTCACTACTTGGTCCCTGAAGGGAGTCATAGGAGCCTTGGGCACGTAGCCCGGTCACGGTCTTTGGACGACTTGGGTGTTTGCCGGACCGAACTCCAGGCAGGTGTCACTGACAGAGAATGCTTACAGGTCCCCAACCCTCTTGATGGAGGCGAGCGCTATCAGGAGGGCCGTCTTCAAGGAGAGGGCCTCGAGCTCAACTGAGTCAAGCGGCTCAAAGAGGGGGCCTCTGAAGGACTGAGAGGACTACTGAGAGATCCCAGGAGGGGAACAGGCTTAGCCTGGGAGGGTTCAACCTCCGGGCAGCTCTAAGGAACCTGATAATCAAGTTGTGCTTACCCAAGGTTTAGCCGTCCACTGCATTGTGGTGGGCCGCGATAGCGGCTACATACACCTTCAAGGTGGAGGGGGACAGGCTACCCTCCAGCCTCTCTTGCAGGGATGAAAGCACTGACCGAACTTCGCATCTCTGTGGATCTTCAGACCGGGAAGAACACCAATTTGCAAACAAGCGCCACTTTGTGGCATAAAGTTGCCTGGTAGAGGGAGCTCTGGCTTAGTTGATCGTGTCTATGACGGCAGGTGGTATTCCACTTAGATCTTCCGCAACCCGTCCAGGGGCAAGATGTGGAGTTTCCAGAGGTCTGGGTGCGGATGCCAGAGGCTGCCAGTCCCTGAGATATAATGTCTTTCCTCAGGGGAATTTGCCAGGGAGGGGCTTTCGCGAGGAGCACGAGATCCGAGAACCAAGTCCGAGTGGGCCAGTAGGGGGCCACCAGAATGACTTGTTCCTCATCCTCCCTGACCTTACACAGCACCCTGCAAGAAGGCTCACTTGGGGAAATGCATACTTACGTAGCCGCCGTTGCCAGCTGTGTGCCAGCGCACCTGTCCTGAGGGAAGCTTCCATTAGGGAGTACCAGAGCAGGCAGTGGGAGGTCTCTTGAGTAGCGAACAGGACTACCTGAGCTTTGCCAAACCGTTCCAAAATCAGCTGGACCGACTGGGGGTGAAGCCTCCACTCTCCGCTGAGCGCACCTTGTCGTGACAGTGCATCCGCTACCATGTTGAGGCAGCCTGGTATGTGAGTGGCGCGCAGCGATCTGAGTCACTTCTGGCACCTAAGGAGGAGATGGCGGGCGAGTTGTGACATGTGACGGGAGCACACGCCACCTTAGTGATTTATCTACTGTAGAGTATGAGGAGAATCATGGACTCATGGATTCTGAATACAATGAACCCACTGTTAAACCTTATCTAAATCACTGGAATAGCGCCGGCGAGTCTGGGGAGTATAATGCACTATTGACAGAGAATCCTCGTGCCTTCCAAAACCCCCTACCCATGTGACTCGCCCCACACCCTCATGCCTTACCATGTGGAAAAGGAAGGGGAGACTTTGAACGTAAAAATGTGTGTGTCTTTCATTTAAAACCCAGAAGGGCTTAAATATGTTTACCTCAGTATGCTTGTGTATTTCTGTTATATCAAACTAGTTAAGATTGTTTAGTTGTGTAGTTAAACTCTGAGGCCTTATATAAAGGGTCTTAAAATGTATATCCACTTTTAAGTGTACCAAATACACGTTTCTTGGTATCAAATTAAACCTTACGACTTGTCCAAGCTGAATATAAATATAAGGTTACATTAAAAGGTATTCTGCTATGTGTTACTGTCTTTTGAGTGATTCAACCCCAAAATCCTGACCCGGTCGTAAATCATGCAAATGAAGAGCCTTGGCAGGACAAAGAAACCATCTCGCGCCCAAAACAAAGGAGCCTCATTGGGCCATATCTCCCAAAGGAGGTGTGACCTCCCTGCCTTAAAAGTCAGGCTTTGGCATTGACTCTCTCTCTTCTGCTGCTCCCACCGACCTCTTCTGCTGAACATTTCAACTCTTACATCTTACATAAAAAAAAAAAAAAATGTATCTCTTCTGCTGCTCCCATTTCAACTCTCCTCTTCCGTCCTGCTCTCTCACCCGGTTCTCTCTATCCTCCCTCGGACTCCCCTGAACACTCTCCAACTCTCCGGAACACTCGTCAACTATTCAACAGTTACTCATAAGACGCTTCGAACTTTCCGCGAACAATCCACGCTCTGGAAACACCGACAGAAAGCCCATCTCAAGGACGCCACGAGGACACGACATACATGCAGTCTTGCTCAGCTACACAAAGGTCCATTGTGCAAGTATTATTTCATTGAAATTCAAATGCGTTACAGTGTGTAACTTCCGTGCTGGCTCTGAAAGGTTAACTGTGGAAATAAGTTTGCTATACCTCTAATTCTTTATTTTTCCTTACTGTGTTTATTTTATGTTTATTCTATGTTACATGTTTGTTTGTTAAGTGTAGTGATATATCCTAGTTCCTTGTATTAAACCCAATTATACGCTTGATTGTCTGTGTTTGTTGGTCAAAAAACAGCCTCTTTAATGTGCGATCTAAAGCTACGAGCTGATATTATCAAAGTAAGTTAACGTGCTTTGATTAAGTAAGCTTATACTAAGAATAAACCTTCTGGAGAATTGATCAAGCGTATCGAGCAAAGTGGTTCGGCGGACGAACTGGTTGGTCGCGATACGGGTCAACTCCATTAAGGTGTTCTGAAAATTAATATAGCCCGTCTGCATATGATGTATATTCCTAATTAAATATAATTTGTTGTGTTTAATTATATATATATATATATCTGAAGCAGACTCTTGGACTATATAAGCCCTTTTTGGGGCGATTTAGTATGTATTGTTATCTAGTTCAAACCGTATGATTAATCAGTGATTACGATCATTAAAATTAATTGTACATTCCCCAAACCTGAACCTAGATACCCTACATAATGGTGGAGAATAATGCGGGCACATTTTAAGCTTTGTTTTGTGAACTAATGCGTTGTCAATTTTGTGTATTCTTGTTGTTAATACTGTACGCGAGCGCGCCGAACTGAAAGGCACAAAAAGCCCGTCCCAGTTCAGCACGATTAACAAGTTGCTAAATAATGTCTAAACATTTGTTGCCACTGTTGAGTGATAAAGTAAACTGCAGTTCATAATATTAAAATTGTTTCTGTAAAGACGCGCTATATTTTAATATTACAAAATCCCCTGTTCAGAACGAGAATCTTCTTTCAGGGTGATAAAAAGATTGGGTTAAGCGAAGCTCCTTTTCTCATCTTAGCAAGGCCTGAGATTATAATCGTTATAAAATTAACTCCTGGTTTACATTGACGTAGCTAATCAATCGGAAACCTAATACATTTTGAATAAGTGCTATATTTCTGATGTGTATGGGAGCCGAACAACTGATGTACAATTCCTGTTGTCCACATTTACTCGTAGTGCAGGGAAAAAATCTGCCACGCTGTTTGTGTGAAGTATAGCACCAAAAGAAAAAAACAGACACGCCGAGGTTTCAATTGAATAATTGTGATTTTGCAGAAAATCCAAGCGCTAGAACTCTCTCTCTGATTTGAAATCACACGGAATGTTATTCCGCAGACAAACACTAGAGGGCAGCCTGAAAGTGCTTGATTAGTTCTCAAATTACTCCCACCCCATGACGTCATCTTGCGCGTGCGCAAGTACGCCATTGTGTGGACATTAGCAGACAGGTCATTATGATTTATTTAATTTTAGTTCTCAAATTACTCCCACCCCATGACGTCATCTTGCGCGTGCGCAAGTACGCCATCGTGTGGACATTAGCAGACAGGTCATATATATTTATTTAATTTACTTTCGCAAATTACTCCCACCCCATGACGTCATTTTGCACGAGCACAAGTACGCCATCGTGTGGACATTCTCGAAATAGGTCTACTCCATCCCATTTATTTATTTTTTTCTTTGCTAGTGATCTGAACAGCCCTTCTCCTTTCCTCCTTTGGCTAAAGTTTTGTTTTGTTTTGTTTACTGTATAAACATTTTCATTCGTTGAATTTGTTACTACAAGTATTTGGTTTTAGCCAAAGTTTCCTGCCTCTCTGACTGAATACACTTGGTTGAATTTTGGTTGAAAAAAAAAAAAATTTCTGAAACTAAATTTAAATTAAGTGTCTCAGTACAAGTCAGCTTATCTCTCTTCTCCTCTTATTTCATTTTGGAATTGTTTACCATCTATTCCTATTTGTTTTTCCTTTTTAATTATCTTCCTTTCTTGTGATTAATACTTGTTATTACTCCTTTGTTCTTACTACTATCAGATATTATTCTGTTACTTAATGTCCTTTTACACGCTTATTTAAATTGAGTTTAACAAGTTTAAATCCAATTTAAATTAAGTTTGTCTGTTCATCCTGCCTTGTTTACTTCTGTCGTTTCTTGTGGTTAGATTGTTTTGATAATTAACATCATTATCAAACTTCCTCTTTATTTATCATTATTTGGTAAAGCTTTTGCCTGTTATTTCTACACACATAATTACTCAATTTGGTTTAAACAAGAAAGCCTTAATTCACCTTAAGACTTTCACTTGCTAAATCCTGTTCTGTATTTGCATGTAGAATTCCCTAGTGTGCTGTGGTGATTTGACTGTCATCTCTGGTTGGTTCCCAGCGAGCTGGTTTATCCGACCGGCGTTACCAACGCTGGCCGTATGTGAGTCTCGGACTCTTCTGTCTCTTTTCATTGGTGCGGCACGCAACGACATCAGCAATTGGGCACTCCAAAGGAAAGTCAACCCATTCAGTCGACACACAAGGCAAGTTTGGAATAATTACCTAAACCAAGGCCTGAAGAGGGGCCACTCTTTTGAGGGTTCTAGGGAAAATCCAATCTTGTTGTGCCGTCTGGCAGTTGACACCTTGGTGTTGCCGGTTGTGTTTAAAGTCAAGTTGTTTGAGAGGGCGCACCGTGATAGTAGCAGAGGGCCCGGGGACACTGCGGTCAAGTGTTTGAGACCGTTGGAAAGATTGACTGCGCGCTGGTCCCCAGCAGAGTGACATCAATTCACCCCAGGCAAACTAAAAGATGGTAAAATCCATCCACCAGTATAGGCCACATAATATTAGATATTCCCCAGGTCATTTAAGTGTTTGGCCCATTTCTTTTCTTTCTCTCCCCTAAGCCACACCAGCTTTCTAGGGTTTATACCTCGATAGCGCCCCACCCTGTTGGTCCTATCATAAACCCGAGCAGTGGTGGTAGACTTAGGCCCTTTTTCTCCTGCCTATCTATTCCTAACATTATTGTGTTCTACTCTATTCTGCTGTTCTGTTCTGTCGTGTTGTGTACTTCCAGTTCACATTAAGACAGAGCCTACAAGAGCCATCAAGGAAAACTGAATAAAGGGACAAACAAGCAGCCCGCATCATCAGATGACCCTTGTGGGCTGCCGCCTTGTCAAATTCTTTATTTAGACCTGCACTGACCCGCGAAATTCAGCCCACCTAACTGTCTAACTGTCTGCACCAGTTAGTGAAAATTACGGCTTATAATAGCCACCTCATTGTAGCTCGCTAACCCTACGCATACTTGCATTGGCCTCTTTGTGTGTGCTGTTTTTCTCTCACCTACAGTAAGCCAGTATGTCCCGTTCGTCCAGTCCCGCAGCCCACTGGGATCACCTTGAGACCTGGCTGAGCGCAATGACGGACACCGTCCTACCCAAGGACGACAGGGACCTACAGCACCTGGGTCGAGAGCAACTGGACGCCGAATTGGACAGCCTGATGGCCCACGATCCAACACAGAGCTACAACCACAAAGAATGGACCAAGATTATCGGAAGTCTTGCCCACAATCTCGTTGCCCAGGCACGGATAAGTGAGAAAAGCAACCTCGACCTGGAGCAGGAGGCCGCAGCGCTAAAACTCCAAGCTGAGGAGGCCCGTAGGAACCAAGCCAAAACCCAGAGTCGTCTAGATCAGCTACGCCTCGAGACCGAGGAACAGCGAAAGGAAGAGGATGAAACGGACCCAGAGCTACAAAAGGAAGTAGAGAGACTTCAAAATGCCCTGGAAAATCTTCTCCTAGATACAGACCAAAGAGAACAGTCGGAAAGAAAAACCAGAGAGGAACTCAACGAAAAGCTGCAACGAGGCAAGTCTCTCCTTGCAAGAGCAGAGGTTGAACTAAAAGACAGAGATGCTAAAGCCAGAGCCTGTGAAAAGCACCTGAACACGGCCCAAGCTGACATCCATGAACTTATTCAGCACAGAGACCATCTCAAATATGAACTTGACACTGTTCACAGAGAACTGAAACATTCTTATAGACTGCAAAGTGAACAGAAAAGGGAAACACACACCACAGAGTTTCCCCTGACCAGTGGGCCCAAGCTTTTCAGCCAAGAGCTCAGAGCTGAAAAGGGGGGTGAAAGCCCACTGTTCAACATGTCACCAGCCAGCCTCCAAGAACCCCCGTCAGCAACAAAAGGGTGGGAGCCCGCCCACAAAAACCTGGTCACTAACCACGGTATGGCTCCCAAAGAACTTAACAAGCTGGCCAGAAACATCCCTACGTTCACCCCAAATCCTGCAGGAGGCCACGACGTGCACGCCTACCTGCAAGACATAGACTTTCACTTGCACACTGTTCCCAACGTGACCATGCGGGACAGAGTGTACCTGCTAAGAATTACATCTAGTCGCGATGTGCACAGCTTCCTGGATCGGCAACCAGAGACTGTGAAATCAGACTACCTACAGCTACGGCAGGCCTTCATTAGAGAATTCTCTGATCCAGAGTCAGAACAAGGACTCATCACCGCTATGTACCTCAAACAGGCCCAACTGGAAACTCCACAGGCCTACTACAACCGCATCCGATGAGCCTACTTTGAGCACGGAACGAACCTGGTATGGAAGAAGATTTCAACTTCAAAACTCTTTTTCTCCGAAACCTGCATCCCACGGTGAGCCATCACTTAGGGGTCCTGGCCTGCCCTCGTAGCATGACTACCCAACAGCTGCGAGACTTAGCCCATAAAGCTTTCACCAAGCAGAAGATTGCTTCTGAAAAGACTGTGAAAAATCCCACCATTTGCCCTGTCACTGATCAGCGCTCAGAGCTAGCACTAGAGGGTGCCCACCAGCACCAAAGTAACAGACCTTTTTACCACAGGTCAAGACCGTTCCATGACAGAAGAGGGCAGCACAACCGTGATGGTGCTCATCCTAAGCACCAGAGCGGGTGCTCTGAAAGATTCTACAACAGCCCACGGCCATCCCACGACCAAAAGGGTGGAGCCACGTGGGAAGCCAACCGACGGCCCAGACAGAACCGAACCCCGTTGACGAGAACGTCAAGCTCAGACAGCCCGCAGCGGAAAACCCCTCGGCATGCCTCCGGCAAGTCCAAGTCCGAGCCTACCCCTCAGAAAAACAGTGAGGCCACGGCGGAGACCGCAGAGATCCTAAAGGTTCTGAAAGAGCTTCTTCATAGAACACCTCACAAGAAAGACAAAGAGGACAGGCCAGACTCCTCATGACTAAGCGTAAGGCATGAGCCCAACACCCTTCCTGACTGCCCTCCTACGGAACCAAGCACCCAGAAAACCGCTCTCCAAACCAAGACTACAGAACCAGCTATCACAGCACTAAGTGACAGCATCCCACACTCACTGCAGGCTACAACCGCACCTCCTAAAACGGACCACACAATTCTGCACACCAATGACCAAACCCTGCAGATGCAAGAAAGTGCTGTTTTGGTTGTGGGCCTCCACAACGAACCACAAGAGACCGAGCCTAACTGCCTATCGATCACCACCCAAGCCCCAACCCCAAGACTCCTGGGGAATCTGATCGAGAAGGGAATGGCATGGAAGCTCTACCTAGCCATCACTGTGGAAAATGAGGTGAGACTCGAAGCCCTGGTAGACACTGGAGCAGACCTCACTTTGATATCAGCTGAACTTTTTGAAAGACTCAAATTTGAAGCTAAGAGACAAAATCGAACTCTAAAATCTCAGAATTGCGTGCTAAATGTACAGTCATACAGCCAAAATGACGTCCGGCTTGAACAGGTAGCTCCCATTCACTTGACAATTGGTCCTATGAGCGTGGTACACCCTGTGTACATCTCGCCGATGAACACATATCCCCTCCTTATCGGAAAGGATCTACTAGACCGCCTGAGCCCCTGCTGGACTTCAGACAGCTGAAGATGTGGGCTCAAGTGCGAGAACCTCTCCCCCTTCAGCCACCCCGATCACCTGAACCAGACTGTCAGGTCACAGAGGTCACGGGAACTCTCACAGCCAGCCACAGGGACACAGCATCAGCACCAGAACGAGATTCAAGTTGGCTACTCTGCACATTTCAGCTCACCCAAGACTTTGATTCCTTCTGCCCCAAGGTCACAGCTGACCTGCACTTGAATGGTGTAACTACCACTGACATCATACTTGCACTATGGGCAGACAACTCCGCCATCAGTCTCTCACTATACAATGCTCTCATTGAAGACACACCGGACCTTCCATCTGCCAGCAAGTGCACCAATTTTCCTTTGAACTCATGCCCATCAACAATGGTGACTGCCAAAAGGATCTGCGCTTTGAACTTGAAGTGGAACTACCGGTGTCTGACCCACTACTTCTTGGTCCTTCCAGAACTGCCCCATGATGTCTACATTGGAGCAGACATTCTGATTCGCCTCAACGCTCATGTAGACATTATTAATGAGGTCTTGTGGGCCCCACTGACTTTACAGCCTCCTGTGATTCCAACCAACACTGCGAACCTCTGGTCAGGCCAGACCATTCCAGAGGTCTGCACCTTGGTCAACGAACAGGAAACTGTAGTACCAGCCTACACCAAAGGGGTCGCTGTTCGGCTCAACATGCGCTGTGGTCAAACCCTAAACCACACGCTGGGTTTCTTTCAACCTTCACCCGAATGCGTTGAACTTGGACTCACGCTGGAAGCCACGCCCCTCACTGAAGTGTCATCCCATGCTGTTTACATCCTCTTCAACAACTGCATGGCAATGGACATCACAATTCCAAAAGCCTACTGGGCAGGATGGCTAGTGAGCCACGACTTTCATGACTTTGAACTCACATTACAATCATTGGGCCCATCCCAGCTTCAATGATACCTGAAGGGTACACAGACAACACAGTGTTCACAACCCCCTTCAAGATCATCTCCATAACTTCAGTCATGCCAGTGGACAAAGACCAGGTATGCAGAACAGAACTGACAAAGGACCAACACCTTGCAGTATACACAGTCTCCAAACAGCCTGCCTGCGAGATTGATGACACTGCCACACCTCTGCCTGCCAACACGACAGACGACACACCGACAGAGGAGCCGTATCCAGGGTTTGAGTCTCAAGTTCAGCAAATTCTAAAAGACGCTGACGCAATTAATAATGATGCAGATCGACAAGAACTCAGACGAGTCCTTTACAAGTTCAAAGCATCATTTGCCAAAGACTCTTTAGATTGTGGTCTCACCAAGCTCCACACCGTGCGCATCCCAACGCACCCTAATGCTCCTCCCACTTTTGTCAGGCAGTACAAGATCCCCATCGCGTCACACGAACAGGTGCAAGAGATCATCGAATCCATGCTTGAAAAAGGTGTCATCCGTCCATGCAACAGCACCTATTCTGCCCCCATCTGGCCCGTCCTCAAACCAAACGGCAAGTGGCGACCCACCATTGACTACAGGAAACTGAATCAACAGGTGCCACTGTCACGATGGCCCATGACTCAGCTGGAGCAGGAAATACCCAGAATCAGAGGAGCCACCATCTTCTCTACACTCGATGTGGCCTCTGGATTCTGGACCATACCAGTGCATCCAGAAGTTCAGCACAAGCTAGCTTTCACGTTCGGCAACAGACAATTCACTTTCACAAGGTGTCCGTTCGGCTATGCCAACTCACCTGCTGAGTTCAACATCTTCCTGAACAAAGCATGCCCAGATGCCAGAACGAGAGGTAACCTTATCTACGTAGACGATGTTCTCATGAAAAGCACAACAGTGGCTGACCACATGAGAGAGATAGACTATGTTTTGAACCAATTGTCCACTGCCGGCGCCAAGATCGCCCTCCACAAAGGACAGTGGTGCCAAACCAAGGTCAACTATGTGGGCCTACTCATAGGATCACAGGGCATCGAACCACAGTCCAGCCGGATTCAAGCCGTTCAAAACATCAAGCCACCCACCAACATCTCAGAGCTGCGAAGTTTTCTAGGGGTGTGCAATTACTCGCGGCAGTTCATCGAGAGCTACTCAGACATTGCAAAACCTCTAACTGCCCTTCTGAAAAAAGACTGCCCATTTGTATGGACAGAGGTCCAAGAACATGCCATGGACGAGCTGAAACGACACCTATGCACCGCTCCGTGCCTGGCTTACCCGGACCCACATAAAGAGTTCTACTTAGAAGCTGGATTCTCCAGCCACTGTCTCAGTGCTGGCCTGTACCAAAGGCATGACCAAGACAAAAGAGTAATCGCATATGCCAGCAAGACATTTCTTCCACCCGAGAATAAATTCTCAGACTGTGAAAAAGCTCTGCTCTGCACTGTATGGGCCATCCAGAGATTCTCCAACTACATTGGAGCCCAAAAAGTTATCATAGAGACTTGCCACCAGCCTGTCATGTTTCTCAACAGCCAGCGTATCCGAGATGGCGTGGTCGCCAATTCACGCATAGCCACGTGGTTAATGGCCCTCCAGGGGCGCAATGTTGAGGCACGATATGCTCAGAATCACAAGTCGATGCTAGGCAACGGCCTGGCTGCCTACCAGAACTGCTCTGATAACACAACAGCTGCAACGGTGGATGTGGAAGAACCCCAACAACAACAACTAACCTGTCACAGGTACTTTGAAGAAAATGCGTGCCAAGGTATGCCCGCAGCCTACGTCGATGGATGTTCCTACAACCAAGAGGGCATTCGTCAAGCAGGAGCAGGTGTATTATGGGTAAATGACCTGCTGTGCCCACCACAACACTTCAAGCTGGGCCCGCAGTCATCACAGTATGCGGAGGTTGCAGCCATTCTCATAACTCTGCAAATCGCATCGACCCATAACATCAGAGAACTCCTGATCTGCACAGACTCCAACTACGCCAGGCTCAGTTTCACATGCCACCTTCCAAACTGGAAACAAAATGGCTTTAAAACTTCAAACAGCAAGCCTATCAAACACCAACACCTGTTCCAAGAATGTGATGACATCACAAGAAATCACAACATGACTGTCTACTGGAAGAAGTTGAAAGGACACTCAAGGCAACCAGGCCTTGACAAAGACTTGAATGACCAAACCGATGCCCTTGCCAAGACTGGCGCACTACACGGTACTCTATGGTCACCTCCAACCCACCTTGAATGTTGCAGTGATAACCCGTAGCAAACTAACTTTTCCTGCAACAGTGCCACCCTCACAGCCTCTAACGCTGGCTCCGCAGATTTCAAACAACGACATAGCGGACATGCAAGCCTCTGACACCTCCATACAGACTTTCCTGAACCACCTCTCAGACCCCACCAACCACCCTCTAGCACCGTCTGACCTCACTGACAACCCGTGCCTCAGACGACTGCATGACGTAAAGCAAATGCTGCATGTGGTGGACAACATTTTGTGGTATGCACCTGATGACATCACAGCGCCAAGGCTTGTGGTGCCACAGTGCCTAAGGGGGGTCATGCTAAGTTATGCCCACGACGCACCATGTGCCAGACACCACGGCGCCAGAGCCACTTATGAGACACTGAAGCAAGTGGCATACTGGCCCCGCATGCAGGAACATGTGACAGAATATGTTAGATAATGCCTGGTTTGCTGCCAGTTTCAACCGGCAAACCCAAACCACATAGCCCCACTGCAACGCAGAAGAGTCACATTCCCATGGTCAGACCTCCAAATCGGACCTCTGCCCAGGTCGACGAGGGGCAACAAATACTTCCTCACAGTCGTGTGCCAGTTCACAAAGTGGGTAGAGTGTCTTCCAGCACCCAACGACACTGTCCAGACCA
The DNA here is from genome assembly GCF_025860055.1 of Xyrauchen texanus. Taxonomy (NCBI): domain Eukaryota; kingdom Metazoa; phylum Chordata; class Actinopteri; order Cypriniformes; family Catostomidae; genus Xyrauchen; species Xyrauchen texanus. The sequence continues at coordinate 31,047,077 of NC_068282.1, forward strand.
CGGCATACCTCCTGATGAACCACATCTTCTCCAGGTTCGGACTGCCCCTGAGAGTCAACTCAGACAGAGGCACTCACTTTACGGCCGAGATTATGCAGCAGATCTGGAGACTCCTGGGGGTCCAAGTTCAACTACACGTCAGTCATCATCCAATCTCGTTTGGCTAAGTGGAAAGATCGAATCGAACCGTGGTCAGTATGTTGAAAAAGTATGTGTCTGCCAATCAGAAAGACTGGGATGTAAAACTCCCGCTGGTGCTAATGGCTCTCAGAGCTACCCCGCAGGACTCGACTCACGTGTCTCCCTTCGAACTAATGACTGGGCGGCAGATGACCCTACCACTGCATCTGCTGTATCAGACAGGAGACTCCAGCCTCGTCACAGCCTGCACCACTCACCAGTACCTCGACGAGCTACACCGGCACCTGAATGCAACATTTGCTTTCGCCCAACAACAGCTTCAAAAGAGTGCCGAAGGACAGAAAGCATACTATGATCAGAAAGCGTTGCACCAAGAACTGGACGTGGGCGACAGGGTCTGGTATTATAGCTTCACTCAGCCATCACACACAGCCTCCCATCGGCTGTCAAAGAAATTACTGTCCCACTGGACAGGACCTCATGAGATCGTTGACAAACTCTCCCCGGTGGTGTACCGGATCCAACTAAGCCAGGGACAGAAAGAGCCAGTCTTCAAATGGGTGGCTGCTGACAGGGAAAGGCGGGGAGGGGCCAATGCAAACTAACCTGATTGCCGTCCTAGGAGTTGAAAGACTGTCCTGCACTACCAAGGACAAACCTCGCTGACCTACTGTCTCTCTCCCTTTTGCCTTTACCAGGATGCTGCTGTGGTTCACCATCCTGTGCCTCCAGTCAACCAGAGGCCAGCCGCAGTCGGACATCATCTCACCCGGTCCGGTATCAGGCATCATCCTGAGGGAACAACCGGGACTCCTGATCACCAACTGCCGGACCCACACCCAGAAAGTGTACGTTCCACTCGACCCCCGCAACGTCTACCGGGCCCACTACCCCCATGCGGTAGCCCAATACAGCTGGGCAGGTGCCCGATGGACAGAGGACTCCCTCTCTCACACTGAGGCCAATGTCAAGCACATGCTCAACCAACTTGAGAAAATGACTGTCACACAAGCGGAGTTAGGTGGACACAACCGCCGCTCCAAACGGTTCCTGGGAGCTCTGCTCGGAGCCACCGCTGCCGTCGGAACCCTGTTTAACATTGGTATGTCTATTGTCAACGCAGTGAACCTAGCCACCGTGAGGCGGCATGTGGCCGAAATCCAGACTGAGATTTCGTCTGGATTTAACACACAAAGTGCATCCCTGCAGACCATTGGCAAGACCTTGAGAGGAACTGTGGTAATTCTCAACACTCACAGCGTTCTGCTGAACCAGACTGTGAACTCCATGAAGCAGCTGTTCAATGTCTTCCAGAACGACTTTGCTCAAACGCAGCTGGTCACAGCCTTGATGACAGACATGCTGCGGGAGGTGAGCTCCTCCATTGACAGCCTAGCTATGGGTAGAATTCCACCTTACCTGATACCCTTAAGACTTGTACAAACTGTGCTGGCTTCCGCCATCACCACGACAACTGACCCATTACAACTACACCTTGCCTACTCTCTGGGTAGCGCCATCCCACTCTACGTCGACCCCGGGCAGGGGGTCCAAGTCCGGGGTTCCGGGACTGCTGAAGTGTGGCACCGGGTTGCTGTGAGGATGGCATTTGTGGGCCAGGTGACCCAGGGAGAGAGGAAATTGCTCTAATATTGAGAATGTGAGAACCGCAGCCTGAAGGGATGGAGTGGTCTGCTTACCAGCTCTGGAGCAAACGTCTCGTTCCCTGTTTCTTCACCGCTGAGAACTGCTGGGCAAAGTCGTCAACGGTGTCGCCAAATAGACCGAGCTGGGAGACGAGGGCATTTGAGAAAGCGTGCTTTGTCTACCTCCCATATCTCTATCAGGTCCAGCAATAGATGATGCTCCTGGACCATGAGGGTGGCCATCGCCCATCCGAGTGCTGGCACTGTGACATTTGTGGCCCCTGGGGGCGCAATTGGTCATCGAGCGCAGTTCCTAAAGCACATCAGGCACAGAACTATAAAGTGCAGATCTTCGAGTGTCTTGGCCTGGTGGATTGCAGGGGGCCATGGCATGCAGGGCGGAGACAGCTTGGAGCCGCTGTCGGGGGTAGTGAGAGTGGAGGAATGAGGAAGCCGTTTTCAGCCAGTAAAAGGTGTCCTCTACGGCTTTCTCAACTCGTCATGCACCTCGAAGAAAGGAACCTGGGGGGGGGGGGCATAGCAGACATCTGTGCGTCAGGCTCAGACAGGACGAGCCGACCAGGAGGTGGCAGCCCAGTCGAGTCATCAGCATCAGACGCGGCTGTGACACTCTCCGATGCAGCGGTGAAATTATCATCCAGCTCGCAGGGTCTGAGGGAGTAAACAGACTGGCCGTGAGGCGAGCCACTCTCACCTCAAGCCCGAACGGAAGCAAACGAACGTGCTGGGGAGTGGGTGGTTCGTGGGGATTTACTCGTCAAAACTAAGCCCGCTGTATGCCCCAAATCACCTTCATCGAAGGAGGCGTGTCGCGGGGGGTGGCTGAAGTGGCTTTCTCTCATGAGGAAAGAAAGCCATGACCGCAACGTTGCCATGGCTATGTTCTCACACTGAGAACATGAAACATTCATAAAACGCTGCCTGCATTTGATCGCAGCCCAGGCACATGAGGCATGACTGTCAGAAGTGGAGAGAAATTTGTTCGCATCCAGGAACTACACAGGGGCAGAAAGACATCTTTAAAAAGACGTGTCCTGAAAAGGACGTTCAACGCCAGCTGTGTATTGCTGAACATCTCCACTGTTTTGAGGGTGTTCAGATCATGGTTGTTGTGACCACACCAGACAGCCAGCTGATCAACCTCCCATCTGTATGCAGACTCATCACTGTCGTGGATGAGGCCGATAAACGTGGTGTCATCTGCAAACTTCAGGAACTTGACAGTGGGGCCTTTTGCAGTGCAGTCATTCATGTACAGGGAGAAGAGCTGTTGAGAGAGAATGCATCCCTGAGGAGCACCAGTGCTAAAAGTGAGGGTCCTGGATGTGAGTTTCCCCAGTCTCACTAGCTGCTGCCTATCTGTCAGAAAGCTGTTGATCCATGGACAGATTGGGGTGGGCATGGAGAGCTGGGTCAGTTTGGTTGAGAGAAGATCAGGCATGATGTTATTGAAGGCTGAACTGAAGTACACAAATAGGATCCTTGCATAATTCCCAGGTCTGTCAAGGTGTAGCAGGATATAATGCAATCCCATGTTGACAGCATCATCCAAAGATCTGTTTGCTCGGTAAGCAAACTGAAGAGGGTCCAGCAGGGGTCCAGTGTAATGTAGTTTATTAGCCAAATTCTAGGCTGTTTGTTGTTTTCCAGCAATAGAGAATGTGCGGTCACAGGTGTGAGTTTAACAGTATTTTAAAATGGCTTTAAATGTAGCTCAATCAGAATTCTGAACAATACAATTAAAAATATTGAATTAGTTTGTAGAAGGAAAGCTTTGATTGGGAAAAGTTGGCAGTTCCATTAATAATAAATATTATTAGTAGTCTATTAAATTCATTTTGCAGTTTATTGTCTATGTAGCAATTGTAAAATCTGTAATCTGAAAAGTACACACTATTAAAATACACTTGTGTTAATCTAAAACCAATATAAATGTGCACATGAACTCAATCAGTCAGAATCATATGAACAAAACCAATAACTCCTAACATGAATATTAATATGTATAAATATGCATCATATTTATACATGAAAATTAGATCACTCACATGTATCTGAGCTCAGACTCTCTCCTGATCAGAATGTCTTTGAGCCGTTCAATCTTAAAAAGTTCTCCCTCAATGTCCCCCACTGTGATAGTAGAGTCCGCCATTGAGACCACATCTGCTTCTGAAAAGACACATACTGTAAACAAAAATTAACCATGGTTCCCCGTCTGTCACTCACTTCTACGTTGTGTCGAAGAAGCGACATTAGGGGTCTCTCTTGAGTGCCGAATATGCCTCTGATCTATGAAAAAAGGCCAATGGGAATTAGGAAGACCGTATTTGCATACCCCGCCCCAGACATACGGGTATAAAAGCAGGCAAATACGTCAAGTTAATTCAGAAATCTTCTTCGGAGCCGATGGTTCTGTTGCAGTCAGCTTCGAGTTACACACCTGCTCCTGTTTTCCTCTGATGCTTGCCTGTTGGATTTGACTGCGCATTACAGCGGCTTTCTCCTTCTCTGCATGGCAGTGCAGTTTGCCCCTGGGCACTTCGACAGCGCAAGAAACTTAAAAGAGTTATAAAGGAGTGATTTTCTCTAAAAGAGTTATTTCCTCTAAAAGAGCAAATACGCAGCTGGCGTTGAATGTCCTTTTCAGGACACATTTTTATAAAGATGCCCTTCCGCCCCTGCGTAGTTCCTGGATGCGGTAGAGTGCTCTCCGCTTCAGACGGCCACAGGCGTTGTCACGTGTGTCTGGGTTGCGATCACACCGAAGCAGCATTTGTGGTTGGTTCATGTTCTCACTGTGAGAACATGACCATGGCAACGTTGCGGTCACGGCTTGCTTTTCACCAGGCCAAGGCAATAAAGATCTGCACCTCTAGTGTTGCTTCTTCGACACAACGTCTCGTTCCCTCCATCAGGGAAAGGAGGTTACATCCGTAACCTAGACGTTTTACTACAATTACAAAAGTATCACCATGGTATTTAAAAAAATAATCATAGTAACCACAAAATTAAACTTGGTTATTATATTAACACCATTGTAGTTGCATTAATACTATGGCTTCCGCCTTTATCTAATCGCCCAACCTTCACTGCGACCAAATCACTGTGAGAAACATTTTTATTTATTTTTATATGTAGTATTACAGTAAATATTAAAAGTGGAGACAGGAAACAGGATGGGAAAGTGGGACAAAAGGGGAAATCGAGCCAAGGCCATCTGCACACAAAAAAGCACATCCAATCCGTCTTTACACACTATGCTACTGGGGGTGCAGTTTGTCTTTAATTTCTGTGTTCTGTGACTATTGGAGTGCAAACAGCTGCACTGTGTGGTGGGTGCTATTTACACCTAGTGCAAATAATCACTCTGTTTCACATAGCAAAGCAAGGTAATCCCTTCCTGATGCAGGTTCAAAAATTGCTTCACAAACATTGAGCTTCTTTAATTATCACGGTTAAAGGAAGTACAACTCTAGACAAAACCATCTCTTTCACTGGGTCTAGCTTTACTACCTTCTTCTTTTTAAAAGGTTCTTAAACTGCCACTCGAACGTCCTGTGTATCCCTGCTACACCAATAAATTATAGCCATAACACCAGCAGAAAATTGTGGCATGTCCAGGTTACCCACCTTGGCTGCAGTGGCAGACCTTTCATTTAATGTCTATGCCTTCAGTGTGATTCATGACATAAAGAAAACACAGTTTCACAATGAATATGACACCCAAATTGCACTCTTTAAAAAATTGTGAAATAGTTCAAGGACGGGACGGAAACAAACGTCAACTTAAGGGGTAAGTTTTTAATTCTTAAGTTTTTTATCACACATCAGACAGTCTTCCTTGGTTCTCTCTCTCTATGCTCCGTCGCTCCTCCCTTTTATGCCGCTCTCCTCACGTTACTGAAATTAGACACAGGTGTTAGTTATCATTTAGCTCAGGTGTGAGCGCCCTTACCGCTTTTCTCTCCCGGACGGGCGCTTGACCACGCCCCCGCTGCCACAAAAATATTTCAAGATTTCACAGTGGCAGAGGCTATTTGCAATAAATACAAATAGTGAAAGATGGTGTATATATATACTAAGTATAAATAGCAACAAAAAGCATCTTCATTGCAATAAGTGCAAAAAGTGTTAGATGCAGTGTGTTTATTGTGTTTATTTAGAGTCCAACAGACACCAACCCCTACCCCAAATCTAACCCTAATCTTCCCTTACAAAAATTAACCATGGTTTTACTACAATAACAAAAGTATCACCATGGTATTTAAAAAAAAATCATAGTAACCACAAAATTAAACTTGGTTACTATATTAACACCAATGTAGTTGCATTAATACTATAGCTTCCGCCTTTATCTAAACGCCCGACCTTCACTGCGACCAAATCACTTTGAGAAAATCAATCTTTATATACATTTTTATTTATTTTTACAAGTAGTATTACAGGAAATATTAAGAGTGGAGACAGGAAACAGGATGGGAAAAGTGGGACAAAAGGGGAAATCGAGCCAAGGCCATCTGCACACAAAAAAGCACATCCACTCCGTCTTTACACACTATGCTACTGCAGAGACACTTGGGAGTGCAGTTTGTCTTTAATTTCTGTGTTCCCACAAGACTATTGGAGTGCAAACAGCTGCACTGTGTGGTGGGTGCTATTTACACCTAGTTACAATAGTCACTCTGTTTCACATAGCAGAGCAAGGTAATCCTTCCTGATGCAGGTTCAAAAATTGCTTCACAAACATTGAGCTTCTTTAAATATCACGGTTAAAGGAAGTACAACTCTAGACAAAACCATCTCTTTCACTGGGTCTATCTTTACTACCTTCTTTCTTTTAAAAGGTTCTTAAACTGCCACTCGAATGTCCTGTGTATCCCTCCTTTATTATAGCCATAACAGCAGCAGAAAATTGTGGCATGTCCAGGTTACCCGCCTTGGCTGCAGTGGCAGACCTTGCATTTAATATCTATGCCTTCAGTGTGATTCATGACATAAAGAAAACACAGTTTCACAATAAATATGACACCCTATCCCTTTGGGCATAGCCATGTTGCAGCTAACTAGTAATATCAACTGACATTTTAAAAACACATCCACGCACAAAAGCCAGAACTTGAAACGACACTTAATGCTCAAGCAAGCCTAATTTTAACTTCAGCATGACTGTTTTGTGAAACGAATGTCTCCCGAACAGACATTAAAAAATGTCAATTTTTCATATGAATCTACCAAGGAGATTTAAATGTTGCTCGCAATAAATTTCGTCAGGGTACATGGCGATGCTGCGTTCCATTCATGGTGGATGTGGGATATTCCTACTTGATATCTCCGACCATAAATGCATTCCATTCCCCACTATTTGGAACTGCAACGCTCCCGTTAGTTTAGCAGGGGTTTGACTCTCATTAGAGATGTCTCCTAGAAACCCAACTGATAAACAATGCTACAGCGCTAAAAAAAGTTGTGTTTCAGGTTTTACGATTATCAAAAGAGATTATAATGTTTTACCTGTTTCTGCAGGCATTTGTTAAACAAGCTTTAATATCATGTAATGTGGAAACACACTCCTTTATTGATATTACTTAATAAAGTGAATGTTTATCACTTACTTTGTATATCTCACTGAGTGCTGACATGTTTGTGTGATATCATGCATGAATCAGAGTTGAGAATTACTGCATGAGCTTACAAGTTGTAATTCTGACTTAAAAATGCATTCCATTGCACTTTTCCTGGTACGAAGTTGTAAAATCCGACTTTCTGAGTTGAATGGAACGCAGCACTACTTTTCAAAACTTGATCCGACTCTGAATGCTCAAGCAGCCTAATTCACACTTAGAAAACTCATGATGTTGCTATAACAATGCAAAAAGCACTTACCAATTTACTTGAAGTGAAAATCAGTCCTCCTTTCCTGTTTAATAAATTAAGCAATCACAGGTCATGCAGAACATCTTGTGTTTTTATATCCATAAAGATCTCTTTCTCAAAGGTGATGTGGCAGTGACAGCCAACTTATCAGACAGCTTGATCTTATGCTTTTCGCTCTTGAATTACATACATCACTTAAAGTGTGATTGCATCACTAAAGGCCAGCTGGAGGGCCTCAAACGGGAAACATCCTAAAGATCACACCCACCAAGAACAAATAAATCAATCTGATTGGCTGATGAATCTCACAATCTGACTTTAGTTGCCCATTCATTTGCATTGTTGAGGGATTCTGTGGAAATTCTGAAGGCCTGCAGGGGTGTAGCTTAGACTCACGTGCTGCTTAGGGCATGCAAATTGTGAAACAGTTGTCATACTTTGCTGTTTAGGAGACATAGCATAACTCTTCCCCTGATCCCACAATTGGTTATGTAACTGCTGCTGTCTCCAGTGTCATTATGCACTGTTGCTTTCTCATGAGTGGCATGGTAACCGTTATGCTGCGCTGAAATATTTAATGATGTCCGTTTTATGTGACTGAGTGGCCACTTGGGCCATTAGATGGGTAAATGTGGCAACGTTTAGAAAAGAGAGATGATTCCATTAAACAAAAGCATTGTTTTGTTATTTTGCCAACATTTCTTCAAATACTAGCTTCTTTTTATTGCCAAGTAACCACACTACATGGCTAACCTGTTGGAGCAGGTTTTGGTCTGGATAAATGATCCCTAACAGATATTGTACCATTCAGCTGTGAGCATAATGTCATCTCTGACGCAAAAATGTCACTCCCCCTGTACAGTCTGTAGAGTCTAAATATTGATTTTCGTCAGACAGGGATTTGTATTTTATTTAAGTACACTTAAAAAAAATTCCTGCTCATGTATGTAAACACAGTACAGTATAGGCTAATATTAGACCATTTATAAACAGCAAGATGGATTAATACAATGCCTGCCAATAATGATCAATTTTGAAAATATTACAAGCATAATCACTTCACAAAATGTCTATTTTAGGAAGGGATGAATGCCACCCAAACCCCTTTTTTCATGAAATAGAGAAAGTATTTCACTTTGAGTTCAATATAAGGTACATTGTTATAAAATACTTTATTGCTTCTCAGGTTGTTTGAAAAAAGTAAATATGTTTTATTATTTCTTACCAATTATTCCATGCAGTATTCCTATTGCTCAATTTTTTTAAATAATATTAGTAGTCTATATTAATGATAAAATCTTTTCATTTAAATTAAAATAAAAGATTTAGTATTGTTAATTAAAGTTTTTAAGATTTTAAAATTAATAAGCCTGTGTGTTCTTGTTGTGGACCTACATAAATTCACATATGCATTTCACAAATCAGTTGTTTTTTATATTTTTATCACATTCAGCGATTCAGTGATTCTGTCCTCTCAAGCTCTCTTGGCAACAACAGTGTTTCTTTTTACTGTTTAAATTTCTTTTTTTTTTTCTTCATAATTGTGAAAAGTGTTCAAAAAGTGGTCTTTTGTGCTGTGTAAATGTGTTTTAAACTTTATTTCACATTGATCTCTTGAGTACAAATGTTAAATATTATAAAGCAATCTCTTGTTGTATAGTTTAAATGTACTTATAGTCTTTATATTTTATAATGGTCGCTGCTCAGTAGAGAAGTATATCCCACTGACACTCTCTCTCTCTCTCTCTCTCTCCATGTTTCACATGATTGGCTGTTCGCTGTCAATCATTCATATGCATGTGCTCATGAACTAATCACACAATAAAAACGTGTTTCTTTGATATGAAATTAAAATGTAGGCTCTACTCAAATAATGTATAGAAAAAACCTAAATGAATTGCGTTTTCCTAACTTACATTTGATCTGTTCAAATAACCCACTAAGTCATAATGATCATCCCTCAGTATTTTCTTGATCTGAAAAAAAAAAAAAAAAATAGAAACTGATTAATCAGTAGAAATGTACCAAACCTTGGCCTAACCATTAGCTCCACTCTTCTCCACAATGTTAACCTCTATAAAAAAAATTATGTAAATGACAGAATTTCTAAATCACAACATAACTGAACATTATACACTATCAAGCCTCCTACTTGTTTCATTTTGCATAGACATTTATTAAAATAACACTTCATTTTAAAATGGAGGCTACTCTTCCAGTCCAGTCCTTTGTAAAGCACACAGGGAACTGGAAATTCTCTAGTCGGTTTTAGCAATACATTGATGCAACAAATATTATTCACATAGTCCACAATTGGATGAAGTGAACATAGATGGATTGTACACAATGCAATTAAGTTGAGACCAAATGCTAAATAATTGTGTTGCATTGGCTCAGTATAAATAAGTTAATTGAGCAAACAGTGAAAATCACGTTGTGTGAACACCGTCCATTAGAAGTCTGTATCCATTTGATCATTTCATAGCAATGTGATCATATCAATTTTTGATGACAGTGTTGAATATCACTTGGACTTTACACAACATAATTAAGTTCTCAACTAAAACATAAATTTATTAATTTGATTTCAAGTGTACTGGTGTGCAATTTTCAACAGCTCTGCTTCCCTTTTTTCAGTGTCTATGGGATTGGTTAAAATACTCATTTGCTGCAAAAACATGTTGTAAAATCTTTAAAACAACAGTAGACGATTTAAAAGGAATGCTGTTAGTTGTCAATTTTCACGATTACACAATCGTGTATCACAGCCATAATTGCAATTAATTTTTCGATTAATTGTGCAGCCCTAGTTGTGATTTATCTCAGAGCTGGTTGTTTTGGCTCATGGCTTTATTTACCAAGAATTCTTTATTAAAGAATTTCTAGAATCTTTAAGGAGAAAATAACATGGAACAAGGGCCACTATAAAGTGATGGTCACTGTTGTGCTCTATTGCCGCAAATTAATGTCCTGTAGAGGTTTTTAACAGATGAATAAATCCTTTCAGGAAGTTTCATCTTTTCAATATACAGTATAATGTATTGTTTACAAGAGTTAGAAGTGGGAACCACACACAATAAATGTCTTGAGCCTAATGAATAGTAGTGGTATTATTAATTTGATCCTCATCACCTTTTACTACACATACACTATCCAAACAATCAATAGGCATCTTAAGAATACAACATCCAGGTCACAAATGCTTGCAAATACAGTTATTAAAAAATCAATGCTAGAAATCAACTTTGAATAATGGCTTTTTCATGCATATGTAACAACTCCACTGAAGCAATGAGATTTTCCTTTTGAATCTTTTTTTCTTACCCCATTGGCAAATCTTTTTTTTTTGTAATAAGCACAAACACTACTACATTTTGTATTTAATTCTCAGTAAGAATTTTTTATTTATTTTTTTACTGTAGAACAAGCCAAAAATCGGTAAAAAATAATTTATTTTATTTTATTACAGTGCAAAAGTTTCGTAAATTGAGTCTACATCAAACTTCAAACAATGATATTGACACAAGAATTAATGAGTTTTGTCGCCATATTAAATTTGTGTTCTGAGTTGATCAATGATTTGATTTGAGAACGAGTAACGAGTTTAATTTCTGTCTGTTCATCATACAATGTAATTATATGCCTTCAGAAGACTTGAAATATGGCGCACAAGACGCATGGACAACTTCTTTTTTTTCACTTTTGGGTGCCTGTTTAAGCTTTTAAGGGAGTCCCTATCAAATGCTTATGTATTGAAATAAGGGAACTGAACATCCTTTAAAATAATCTCCTTTTGTGTTTAGGAGAATAAAGTAAGTAACAATTTCTTTAATTTGCACATCTGTACCATTTAAAAGAAAACGTCTCGGGTTATGACTATAACCCTTGTTCCCTGAGAAGGGAACGAGACACTGCGTCGTTGAAAACGACTCTTTTTGGGGAACGCTCCTTAGCGTGTGCCTCTGAATTATGAATGAAACTATTCCAATCTTGATTGGAGTTGCGTCATGACGTAACATGTGACGGCATAACCGGATGCATAAAAGTGACGCCGGTACACACACACATTAGCCTAGCGATGAAGCAAGCCGCTCTCAGGCATTAAGGGGCGTGGCAGGACGACGCAGTGTCTCGTTCCATTCTCAGGGAACAAGGGTTATAGTCATAACCCGAGACGTTCCCTTCCGAGGGAAGCCCACTAGGCCACGCACCGAAAAAAGGCCTGCCCTAGAGTGAAACTGAACTCAGGCACTCAACTAGGACGAGAGCACAAGTGCGCCAGGCGTACTAGGGAGTTGCAGACTATAAAACCTGATGAAAGTGTGCGGGGTAGCCCAACCGGCTGCCTCACAGATCTCCTGGAGGGGCACTCCCGATAAGAGAGCCCTAGAGGACGCCATGCCTCTAGTTGAATGAGCCCTTATGGCCAAAGGTGAAGGCAAATTGCGCACCTTGTAGGCCGAGATAATAGCCTGAACAATCCAATTACTAATGGTTTGTTTCGAGGCAGGGAGCCCCTTCTTAGGTGACCCAAAACACACTAACAGTTGGTCCGACCTCCTTCAAGAAGAGGACCTCTCGAGGTAAATGCCCAAAGCTCTGACAGGGCAGAGCAAATGGAGCCTCTCTTCTTCTGCCGACACATGAGGTGGAGGATGAAAAGCCTGCAGGACCGTAGACCGTGCCGTGTTAGAAGGCACCTTAGGCACATAGCCAGGTCTCGGGTGCAGAATGGCTTTAACTCCACCAGGGGCAAACTCCAAGCAAGCTGGTGTTACTGCCAGGGCTTGAAGATCTCCCACCCTCTTTAGAGAGGTAATAGCTAAGAGAAAAGCCATCTTGAACGTCAGGTCCTTGGGCGAAGCCGACTGAAGGGGTCCGAAGGGGGCCAGGGATAACCCTTCGAGAACCACCGCCAGGTCCCAGGCAGGAACCCTGGACCTGGTTGTCGGTCTCATCCTCCATGTACCACGGAGAAAACGAATGACCAGCTGGTGCCTCCCCAGAGGCCCATCACTCAGTGGTGCATGGAAAGCCGAAATGGCAGCCACGTACACCTTAAGTGTGGAAGGGGAGAGACCCACAAAGAAACGATTTTGAAGAAACTCCAGAACTGAAGCCACCGGGCAGTTAACTGGATCTAATTCATGTTCTCTACACCAAGTGGAGAACACATTCCACTTGAGGCCATATAATCTCCTAGTAGGTGGAGCCCTAGAGCTAAGTATGGTTTCAACCACCCCCGCTGATAGACCAGCATTTAGGTACTGAACCCCCTCAGGGGCCAGACCCACAGTTTCCACAGCTCTGGACGAGGGTGGAAAACTGTGCCCCCTGCCTGAGACAACAGATCCCTCCTCAGAGGAATCTGCCGTGGCGGAGCTATCAGGAGTGAAATTATGTCTGAGAACCATACTCGGGCCGGCCACATCGGGGCAACCAGAAGTAGACTGATGCCCTCTTGGCGGACCCTTTCCAGGACTCCCGGAGCAGAGCGATCGGGGGAAATGCGTACAGACGAGGCCTCGGCCAGGCCTGTACCATGGCATCCAACCCCAGTTGGGCTGGATGTGAGAGGGAGAACCAAAGTGGACAGTGGGACGTCCCTCGAGACGCGGATAGATCCACTTCCGATGGTCCAAATTTGTCCCCTATCGACTTCACCACCTCTGGATGAAGTCTCCATTCCCCGGGCCTCAGCCCCTGCCTCGACAGGATGTCTGCTCCCTGATTCTGAACCCCCGGAACATACATTGCTCTGATAGACAGTATTTTCCCTTGGGACCAAAGAATTATCTGATGCGCCAGTCTGCACAGAGGGCACGATCTGAGTCCCCCTTGTTGGTTCAGATAAGCTACCACTGATGTATTGTCCAAACGTACTAGGACATGGTAACCTTAGATGTCTGGAAGGAAGCTCCTCAGAGCCCTGAACACAGCCAACATCTCTAGACAGTTAATGTGCCAAGAATGATGATGGTCCTGCCACAGACCCCTGGCAAAGCGGCCGTCCATGACCGCGCCACAGCCAGTGAGGGAGGCGTCTGTCGAAGCGGTTTTCCGGCGACATGACGCTCCCAACACTGGCCCTAGGGACAGGAACCAAGGTTTCTTCCATATTAGCAGAGAACAAAGGCACCTGCGCGTTACTCTGATTATACGAAATGGATTCCCCTTGGGGGAAAACCCCTTGGCTTTCAGCCACCACTGGAGGGGCCTCATGTGTAGAAGGCCCAAAGGTATAATGTTGGATGCCGCTGCATGAGGCCCAGCAGTCTCTGAAACTGCTTTACAGTGATGGCCTGGCCTAGCTTTAACCTGGACACCATCGCCAGAACGGACTCGATACGTGCAGGAGACATGCGTGCCTGCATCGTAACCGAGTCCCACACAGCACCCAGAAACGTTGTGCACTGGGATGGTTGTAACACACTCTTTTTTGTGTTGAGTCTCAACCCCAAACTTCGAATATGGCCAAGGACTACATCTCGATGCCGAACCGCCATTTCTCGAGACTGGGCCAGAATGAGCCAGTCATCGATATAATTCAGTATGCGGATGCCCTGAAGTCTCAGAGGAGCAGGAGCTGCATCCATACATTTGGTGAATGTGCGGGGAGAGAGTGCTAGGCCAAATGGAAGAACCCGATATTGGTAAGCTTCGCCCCCGAAATCGAACCTCAGGAACCTCCTGTGACATGGAAGGATGGGTACATGAAAATAGGCGTCTTTTAGATCTATCGTGACAAACCAGTCCTCGGATCTGATCTGACTCACGATGACAGGAATGGTAAGCATATTGAACCTGAACCTCCTCAAAGGCCGGTTCAAAACTCTGAGATCTAAAATCGGCCTCAACCCCCCATCCTTTTTTGGAACTATAAAGTACCAGCTGTAAAGACCGGACTCCCTGTCTGAATGAGGAACACGTTCTATGGCCTCCTTCAGCAGCAGAGATTGCACTTCTTGTTCCATCACCTGAGCCTGCTCCGGAACCACTGTAGTCTGCACCACCCCAGAGAATTTGGGGGGGGGGGGCGGTGCCCGAACTGCAGTCTGTACCCTGATTTTATTATATGCAGGACCCATGCAGATATGTTGGGAAGATGATTCCATGCCTCTACAAAATCTACTAAGGGAACCAGCCTCTCGAGACTGGTCTCGGGTGTTTTTCGAGCACTGTTCTCGACTTCCTGAAGCGAGATACCGGCAGGATTTAGTCGATACAGTTCTTGTGACCACAATTGATGTGTGTTTTTTATTTTATTTTTTTTTTGACGCAAACGGCACGGTATGCGTTCGCTGGAAATTGATGTGGCCCGAAGCGTCAGAGACGGCGGGAACCGACACCGATTTCCTGAGGACTTCGCTGCTAGAGGGGGGGGACAGCCCTCCGAGGTTCTACCACCTCAGTAGGACCTCTTTCCCGAAGCTTCTACTAAGGGAACCAGCCTCTCGAGGCTGGTCTCGGGTGTTTTTCAAGCACTGTTCTCGACTTCCTGAAGCGAAAGACCGGCAGGATTTAGTCGATACGGTTTCTGTGACCACCATTGATGCTTGTTTTTTATTTTTTGACACGAACGGCACGGTGTGTGTTCGCTGGAAATTGATGTGGCCCGAAGCGTCAGAGACGGCGGGAACCGACACCGATTTCCTGAGGACTCCGCTGCACTGTTCCCGACTTCCTGAAGCGAGAGACCGGCAGGATTTAGTCGATACGGTTCTTGTGACCACAATTGATGCTTGTTGTTTTTTTATATTTTTTATTTTTTTTGACACGAACGACACGGTGTGCGTTCGCTGGAAATTGATGTGGCCCGAAGCGTCAGAGACGGCGGGAAACCAACACCGATTGTGTGCCGCCATGTAAGCCCTACTAATTAAAGCAGATGTATCTCTGCAGGGCTTACTAGGCAGCGCCGGGGTTTTAGCCCATATCCCGTGCCCCCAAAACATCGTCTGTAATCAAACACTGGGGCTGGAGATACGGGACGAATGCGGTTTACCCCACGATCTCGTTTTAGATATCTTTGTGGAGATCCGGGAAAAACGGCAAACCCCGGCGCTGAGGTTGTGATCTGTGCCGCAGGAAACACACGTCTAATTTGCTTTCAACTTGCGTTCCCTGCTCATTTTGTGGCCAGCTGATATTCAGTCTGGCCACGGCACGCATCACAACCTCAATCAGCTCCTCATAAGCTTGGCCAAAAACTGGCGTGCTTGGCTCACGGTTGGTGTGCTTGGTCCGCATTGATGCTGAGCATATCCACTTCCTCGGAAGCAGTGAGCTCAAGCATCGGGACCTGATCATGGGCAGAAGAAGCCGCGACGCGGGCTTCTGCACCACTCACAGTAGGCTCAGGATCCTCAAACGTAGAATGAGAAAGTGCCGCAGCAGTCTCATTCTCATCTGCAAAATCCCGCTGTGAACCCCGCGATCTCAATCGCCGCGCTGCCTCAACAGACGCGGGACCAAAACCGTGGGGAACGCGAGCCTGACCGTGCTCATCAAAGCACGCCAACCGGGAGCGTAGCACTCTCATGGGTAGTGCTTCACAACTTTCACAGGCAGATCCCTCGAGAGCTGCCTGTGCGTGCTGCGCTCCCAAACAGTTCACACATAAAGCGTGCGTGTCCCTACCCGTAATGAAACGAGGGCATGGGTGCACGCACTTGAACTGTTCGGTGGCCATAATATTTTTAAATCAGACAAACAACACCAAATAAGACAAACAATTTCAACATAGAGCGCTTGCTGAAGAGCGAAAGCTAATGTGTGTGTGTACCAGCGTCACTTTTATGCATCCGGTTATGCCGTCACATGTTACGTCATGACGCAACACCAATCAAGATTGGAATAGTTTCATTCATAATTCAGAGGCGCACGCTAAGGAGCGTTCCCCAAAAAGAGTCGTTTTCAACGACGCAGTGCGAGTTCCCTCGGAAGGGAACTTATACAATGCTTATTTGTTACACACATAAATCACACTCCTGAGTCTTTTGCCAACCTTTAACTAAAATGAAGTAGTATCCTGTGTTCCTTCCCAGTCAAATCAGAGCTTAAATGAAAATAAAGCTCCGACATCCATCATTTGAAGTAGCTTTTCCCTGATGACAAGATTACCAAGAATTTATCTGACTCACAGAGAGACAACAGCCAGTTCAGTGCCCTGTGCTGGAAGGGTACAGGGGTGCAACCATTTTAGCAATTAGGCCTATAATAAAACCATTATGCCAGTGGATGATTCAGGACAGTATTTACATTTACAGTGATGGATAATATCGGTTAAACTCGATATAGGCCTACCCTATACCTCATTATTAGACTACCATCATGGTATGTGATCTACGCATTTATAGACAGTACAAAAATATATAATAAACAACATTTAAGTTATGAATTGATTAAATCTCAGCTAAGAGACTCAGATGCTGACAACACTCAATACGTCACCTATATATTAAACTACAACACTTCAAGCTCTTTAACATCTGAAGTTCCACCTGTGGCATACAATCTACTACCCAAAATTCTCTTTACGAAGTAAATACAAGTATATGAAAGTCTGCCACACCTTTGACAGGTTTTGATAACAGTGATACCTGTTTGGTCAACATCTGTTTTCCATTTCGTGCATTCCAGTGATCCATACTGACAGGATGTGCTGCGCTTTCCATCCATTATCCGCAACTGGAGCCAGCTCTACTACGATTATGTGAATAAATCCTCACTCAAGTGATGCAAAGCAAGAAAGAGCAGTAGAATAATACAGATGATCAAGCGGTAGCAGTTGCTGAGGAAAAAAGTGGAGGCTGAGGCTTACTGGATTTCAATACGCACCGGTAACAGTGACACTTCTGTTCTTGACTCTTTGGCGCCATCGTGTTGTAATTAATTATATATATATATATATATATATATATATATATATATATATATATATATATATATATATATACACACACACACACACAGTTGAAGACAAGATGATTAGCCCCCTATGAAATATGTTATAGATATGCTATAGCATTTCTAAACATAATAGTTTATTTAGGCAACTTAGAGTGTTTATAATACAAATAGAAACAAAATTATAACCAAAAATAAAAAACTGACAGGAAAAAATTATTAGCCCTCTGATGTTAATAGTCAATAGTGTATCCCTTTTGCTTGATAACAGCCTTTAGTCATTTGTTGTATTTCTCAACAAGTTCTAGGCATTTCTCCTAAGGAGTCGCAGCCCATTCATTCTTAGCAAATCTCTCAAGCTCCTCCAGATTAGTTGTTCTCGTGACATGGACTCTAGACTTCAGTGTGGCTCACAGATTTTCTATGGGATTCAGTCTGGGCTTTGTGCAGATCAGTCAAGGACGTTCACTTTGCTCGTTTGGAGGTAGTTCTTCACCAGAAGTGAGGTATGCTTTGGGTCGTTATCATGCTGGAAGACGAAATGTCGACCCAAACCAAGTTTGGTTGCAGATTGCCTGAGGTTGTCTTTCAAAATCTTCTCGTAGTCTTCCTTTTTCATGATTCCTTCGACCCTGATGAGATTCCCAGTTCCAGATGCACTGAAACATCCCCACAGCATTATACTCCCACCGCCATGTTTCACTGTGGGAAAGGTGTTCTTTGGGTTGAGCGCCTCTCACTTCTTTCTCCAAGCAACATCTCTGTGGCCAGAGAGCTCTAGTTTTGTCTCATCTGACCAACACATTTCCAGAATGCATAATTTTTCTCTAGGTTGTCCTTGGCAAACTTCAGTCTAACTTGGAGGTGTCTCTTCTTCAGAAGTGGAGTTTTTCTTGGTCTGCAACCTCGCAGTCCATTCCTGTGCAGGGCTATAGTGACTGTCTTCGTTGAGACATCAATCCCAGACTTGGCTAAATTATTCACTAGTGTCTTAGCAGTTGTTCTTGGTTCTTTAGGAACCTCTCTCACCAGTTTTCTTGCCAAGGTTTTTGAAATCTTTCACTTCCTGCCTCTGCCAGTCTTGATCTCCACTGTCTATTCAGACTTCTTGATAATACTTCTCACAGCAGTTCTTGACAACTTAAAATGCTTTGATAAATGTGTATACCCTTCTCCTGCTTTGTGATAATCAACAATTATTTTTCTCAAGTCTAAACAAATGTATTTTGTCTTTGCCATGATGACAGTTTTATATTACTTCAAGTTGTTTTGCAAGATAATAATCCTCAGATTGAAGTGCAACTTAAAGGCTTGTGGAATTAATTAGGTTAATTAGGCAAGTTATTGGATAACAGTGATTGGTTGCATAGCCAATCAAACAGATAATTCCTGTTGCTAATAATTGACCATAGCAGTAATCAATAATTATTTTATTCCAGGCAAATTGAAATAAATAAGGCTTTCTCCAGAGGAAAAATATAATAAGAAATACTGTGTTAAAATCCCCTTGTTCTGTTAAACATCACTTGGGAAATATTTGAAAAAGAATTACAATTTCATAGGGGACTAATAATTGTGTCTTCAACTGTATGTATGTATGTATATATATATATATATATATATATATATATATATATATATATATATATATATATATATATATATATATATATATATTAGGGCTGTCACTTGATTACAAATTTTTTAATCAAATTAATTACATGGTACCCCTATTAATTAATCGCATATAAAAATATTTGCTGAGAAAGCCCCTCATATAACAATAATTCAATATATAATGATGAAATATTATACATAGTTAACTTTAAATATTAAAACATATATATATATATATATATATATATATATATATATATATATATATATATATATATATATATATATATATATATATATATATATATATCAGATCATTAAAATGCATTACATTCTTGTGGCAGAAGAGTTAATCATTGATAAGACAATACAAAATGTGACTTTAGAATACAATGTAATGTTTATTTGCATATTATTGATCATAAGTCAATCATTGGCACACAGTTCACAGCAATCCATTTCACAAGTGAATTTGTCAATCAGATTTATTATGAGGGCTTGTTTAAGGACCCGTCATCGTACATGTGGGTCAGACTTGCCTGTGTAGCATCTCGGGTACGTTGCGTCATAAACATAAAAATGTTAGGTCACTGTGTCAAGTTAAATATAGTTTAATACTTCATTTTAAACACATCTTGAGATCCCTTAGTTCGAATTTGCGCTCCATCAAGTGTTTTGAATGCAAGAATGTAACATATGTTTGTGTTGTACTGCCTGCTGAAGGGTTGCTTTGTTCACTGTATAAACTGCGCATAGCATTACAGCTGAAGTTTCACTTACTGCCCTCTTGAGTAAACAGGTGGTACTATAAGCTTGCATTTCTCAGGGATCTTCCTTATTATGGTCCGGGGGCATTGCGATTAATTGCGTTAATTTTTCAATGCGTTATTTTTAATAAAATTAATCACACTGCATTAACACGTTAAATCGACAGCTCTAATATATATATATATATAAATAAAGAATAACAGAAGGTTGCTTTTATTAAAATTGTGTAGATAGGGCAATAGTTATAGTGCAAAATTAGTCAACTAATGTAAATCATTTAGCAAAAGAGCTAAAAAAAAATTCAGTTACAAATAAAGGTACAGTACATATTCAAAATAACTACTTCAGAAAAGGGTGCATGGTTTCCTGTTAATTTCAAATATATGTGGCATTTTATAGGATCTCAAATATCTATAAACAAATTATTCTCAATTGTGATTGGATCAGTCAATGTGAACCCACTTTGAAAAGTTTTCAGGAAAAAAATCCAATAAAAGTATAGGCGTCTTTAATCCCTGCAACAGAGGGGCTTTTTGTCTCACATACCATCTATCCTTTCACTTGTTGTACAGATATTAAAAAACTTTCGTTTTATTGACTTTAAACAAAACTGAAAATGATAAATAAGTATTTTGTCTCAAAATAAATGTGTTAGTTTCAGGGATTTTCTTTAGCTTCATAAATTTGCAACATTTTAAAAAAATATAAAAAATTCGATCAAATAACCTTTAGACACCACACGCAAAAATCTCATTGATAAAGAATATTTTGCAGTGCAGTGACAAACAGGTGTTTGGGAAAGTGCTGTGGTAGTTTTTGTTGCTATTTAGCATTTTGGGGAAAGAATCAAATCAAAGGAGCCTTTTACCTCACAGGGCCTTTAGCCCCATTGTACCCTATCATAAAAGTGTTGAACCAATACCTCAATATGAAAAACCCTTCAAGAAATGTGTTGTTTCCACTCTCTTTATGCTTCCTTAAAAAGTGTAAATTATTCTGGACCCTGAAGCAAAGCTAAAAGTAGTGTTTTTCAGTATAGGAAATTGACAAGGCAACATTTATTAATACAAAATATGTATCCAATATGTATTTACAATATCAAACTACAATATTTACAAAAATGGCTCTAATCAATAATTGTGCAAACACTACCCAAAGAAAGATTTTTCCAAGTAAGGCAGGTACTAATGCCATATACCTCAAAGAAACCAATGATAACATTGTGATAATATATTTGTCCTTTAAAGGGAATGGATAATTGAAAGGCTGGGATTGCTGGTGTCAGCTCAGAACTAATGGGAAAGAACCGCAAAACACCACTGTAGAACGAATGTAGAGAGAATCATTTGAGCTAGTCAAATCAAAACACTGCCACTTTTCTGAGTGTTGAAACATATGTTGAACAATATTGTTTCACACAGGTATTCATGTATTGCTAGTCTACATGGCATCTGAGACATCAACATGAATTGTTGGAGCACTAGACTTATTGTTTTTTAATTTTGAACAAATATTATTTTATGCTACAAAACATGTAATTCAAATGGAATGCTCCAAATGTAAACATGTATAGTTTCTGGAAAGATAAGATGAAAAAAAAGAAGAAGTGCAAATCAAGGGGTAAATTAATGTCAGTTTCTCTGAAACACTTGGTCATGTGGTATTTATCAACAGGCACTCTAACTGCTGAAAAGTACTACTCCAGTATACAGTAATTAAAATGTTGCTTCACTTTTCTGATGGCAAAATGCTAAAAAGATATTATGTAATGACTAAATCAACCTGAATACATTTGGTTACACCAAAAAAGTTATTTTTAAGGGTAAGAGCAAGTAGAAATAGCCCTTTAAGGTAACAAGACCATGTAACCACTTATTACACCATATGCACTTTTACACATGAAGGGAAGAATAGACTGTTAGTCTAAAAACCAGACAACAAGATTACATTTTTTAGTCCTTAAGAAATTCAATGCAATGACTGTATTAGTGTTATAGTTGCTGTTTTACAGGTTACAATACTTTCTGAATCAATCAACTTGTTATTCACAAGTGAAAATATAAATTGCAGTAAAACCTGCTTGGCTGTGGCATGTCTTATCTGACCATACATTGTTTAAATCACAATACACATTACCTACTGCAAGAGTTCAAAACTGTCCCTCACAATGATAGAAAGTTCACCCTGATTTTTGTTCATTTAGTCAATGATTCCCGCAAATGTGTTGATGGGCAAAGGCAATCCTTTGCTCATGTACTTGCTCAGTCCAGCATCACCACAGCCTGCTGCCATGAACTTTGACTTCATGGAGTTTTGAATATTATATCCAGGGTCTCGGCATGGAGAAACCTCAATGCTGTGTTTGAAAAAAAAAATGATAATACATAAACAAATCAATAGAAAACCAGGAAAATATATTTCATGAGATAATAGATAGTAAATGTTGTTTTGAAATTGAAATGCTGTTCCAAACCCGTATGACTTTTCTCTTAAGTGAAACTTAAAAAAATAAGCACTTACATTTTCATTGCACGGGGAAAAAAGTGAATGGTGACAAAGACTAACATACTGCCAAACATTTCAGAATGGAGGAAAGAAATGACAAAAGAAAAATTTACAGGCTTGGAAAGACATGAGGGCGAGTAAACCATGACATACTTTTTCATTTTTGGATGAAATATCCCTTTAATAGTATTTGTGAGAATATGCAATAGGCATCTTTATTTTAAATACTAATAATCTGAGCAGAAATGGCTTAGATTGTTTTAATAATTTCTCACCTCACAACACCCCAAAATGTCCTTCGAAAGTCTTTGTCCAAACGCACTGTGAAAGTTGATCTGTCTGGCGTCTTCAATTTAAAATTGCACGTTCTGATCTTTGGGTTCTGCTAAAAATAACACAGCCGAAATATTAAAACTTAATCAGATTTAATTACTTTTTACTTCTGATAACATCCAAGCTAAAACACTTCACAATGTCAGTCCAACAACACAAAACAAATTTAAAGGGATCATGAAATGGATAATAAAAATGTCCTTGATATTTAGACATATAAGATGTAACTGCACTATACTGTAAAAACATAATGTACATTTCAAAACTCAAAACTTCCTGCCCAATCTAAAAAGATCATTTATATTTGCCACCCTGTTGAAACATCAAATTTTTAAATCTGTCTGTTTGTGACATCATAAAACAATGCTCATTTGAATTTACACATCGCACCCTTGGCCCTGCCGACTAGTGTGCAGTTCAACTCAAGAAAGCAGGCCTCGTGTGGCTAACTAATCCTGAACACCAAAATGGACCCATCTGGACAATTTTGAAATATTTTGTGTATAAACATGAACTACACAGAATCTTTGACCACTGCCATGTATCTTGCCTCTTTTAAAAGACACATTGTCCTAAAAGGGTTGTAACTTAAATAATGTAAGTAAACCATTTCATGCATGAATTTTTCAAATGTCAAGACAGTTTGATAGTTTATGGTGCTGAGTGTTAACAGTTGTGCTTGAGATAAGTAGTTTAATATATTTGGATGCAATGTGTTGGATGTGCATTATGTGTAAACTCAAAAATGTTATGATGTTGAGGGGCTTGTTTATTCTCTTCCGATTCAAGGGCTGCATGTTGTTAGCCAATCATACCACTGGGCGTTTATGTTGATGTTTTAACAAGGCACTTAGGACAGTGTTTCAGACAGAGGGACAAAAAAAGAGTGGAAAGTCATATATTACTAAATTGTGACCTCTAGGAAGATATTAAAATAAAAAAAAATAGCACTTCATGACCCCTTTAAATTACAAAAGTAACAGAAAACATTGCTGCTGAAAACACCAGCTTAGACTAACATAAATTCCATGTTGGTCCAGACTGATTTATGCTGGTCTAGCTGGTGGACCAGCATAGCTATGAGGTTTATCCAGCATACCATCATTGCGGTGAGCAGCACACCAGTATAATAGCACTGAATGTGTACAAGATTTAAGATAATTTCTATTCTACAAAATGGATAAAGTATGTAGTTTTGCTAGTTAGCCAGACCTACCATGATACTTTTTGGCTTTGTGTCATTGAAAGTGACTGTGAGACAATTCAGATCTACAAATAAAGAAGAAAAATGTATTAGGTTCAGAGTTAAAATGGACACAGTCTATTATACCTTTGATGTTATATCATTAATATGCTTTTACTATTTACATAACAAGTTCAGTTCCAAATGTACAGTATTTAATAATAATGCTATAACTACATTTTCATTTTAATAATGTGACTTTACCTTCAGTTTTGTTTACTGGAATAGCTGAAATCTGAGCACCCGTGGTTCTGAGTGAAAAACCTTTCTCAACCTCCCTATTGCTTAGTGACACCTAAAAGGAATGTGAAGGGTGATACAAGGTCAACTAAGATTTTCAGGTCACTTAATTTTTATCTCTTTAAAAAAAATCTAGATTGCTTCTATGAAACTCACTACAAACATTCCAATTAAAATATAATTCAGAAGAAGGTAGCATAAATTACAGAGAGATAGCACTCACTTTTAAGTAGCTAAAGGAGATCAGAGCCCCACACAGCTCTGAAGACATCTTCTTCTGTCTGTCTAAGGAAAGAATATGGGCTAAAAATATTAACCGCTTAACACTCTGCTGCAAGTACTAGAAAAAGTATTTTTTCTCCATCACCTTTCATTACAATAAACACATCTGAAATGCAGATAGCACCCTAACTTGGCATATGCTCGTCCATAGGCATTCATTTTAATTGTATATTGTGATCTCTCACACCTTCCCAAATGTTTTGTCGAACATCTCGGCCTCTCAGTGGACTAGAAGCTTAATTTAGGTGTCGTTGGAAAGCTGGGATCCTTAGAAATTATGTATAATGTTTTATCAACATATTTTGCAGATGATTTGTTTATTATTATGGCTTTTTCTGCTGGACTGCATATATGGTTCTAGACATTGCAAAAAGTACATTGTATTATTTACTGAAGCAAGCTCACAGAATAGTAAAAAAAAAGCACATTTTGAAGGAAACAGCCTAATATAGAGTTTCTGGCTACTTGGGGCTTACAAAAGCAAAGTTCGGAGTAGGCAAACAAGTGACATTTGTCTTTATTGTCTTACAGAGATCATATGTATTTTCTTAATTCTTTTGATAATCATTCAAACTGTGGCAATTATATAAACTACATAGTCACATTCCTGAGAGTCAGAGCTTTTGGTATACTGTATAACTTGACTATTTTTGTACTATTTGAAAAACGTATATATTCATATTCATATGTCTAGATCACCAACAAAGTGGTGCTCATTTGCGACAAAGAGGTTTTCAGGTCTTATCTTTATATTTTATGTAAAAAATGTAAAAGTTATGGAGATCTGTGAAAAGAGGTACCACATATAACTTACTTACCTGTATGTATCCAGGGACTTTTACATTTTAAAAGTAAACTTACAACAAACTCCTGGCCTTGCCCCGCAGAGTATAAGGAGATAACCAAATTAACAACTGGCCTTATTCTTAGCTAGTTGTTGTGTGGCAATGACTGAGGTACTGTAAGAATAGCTTTGATTGAGGTTGAGGATACGATCTTATCCTTAGTTCCCCGTCTGTCGCTCTCTCGATGTTGTGTCGGAGAAGCAACACTAGGGGTCTCTCTTGAGCGCTGAATATGCCTCTGAACTATAAAAAAAAAGGCCAATGAGAAGTTGGCAGACAGTATTTGCATACCCCGCCCCCGGACATACAGGTATAAAGGCGAGGAAATACTATGGGTTCATTCAGAAATTTTCTTTGGAGCCGATGGTTGTGCATGATGTTTGCTACGAGTCACACCTGTTCCTGTTATTCCTCTGACGCTCTGCATGCTGTTGGATCGACGGCACATTACAGCGGCTTTCTCCTTCCTTGCACGCAGTGCAGTTTGCCCCTGGGCGCTTCGACAGCGCAGAGAAAAAAACTCTTTTAGAGTTATTAAAAGAGTGATTTTCTTTAAAAGAGTATATTTCACTAAAAGAGCAATACACAGCGGCAGTGAACGTCCTTTTCAGGACGCGTCTTTTTAAAGACGCCCCTGTGTAGTTCCTGGATGCGGTAGAGTGCTCTCCGCTTCAGACGGCCACAGGCGTTGTCTCGTGTGTCTGGGCAGCGATCACACTGAGGCTGCGTTTGTGGATGGTTCATGCTCTCACTGTGAGGGCATGACCATGGCAACGTAGCAGTCGCGGTTCCCTTCAATAGAAAGCAAGCCACTCCAGCCGACCCCGCATCGCTCCTTCCCACGGGATTGAGGACGATGGTGCTGGAGGCGATCTGGGGATGGCAGCAGGTGCAGCTCCACCGGGTACGCCCCCTCGGACCACCCGCCCCCCCGGCACGCTCGTTGACTCCCGTCCGTGCTCAAGGCAACAGCAGCTTGCCTCACAACCAGCCTGCCTATCCTTTGGAGATGACCGACATGCTTTCCCGGGCCGCCGCCAGCGTGGGCTTGGACTAGAACCCTCTGTCCTCCCCACAGCCATCGCGGTTGGATGACTGGTTCCTGGGGTCTGGGCGCCGCTCACAGCCACGCCCCTCCCCCGGTCCCATTTTACCGAAGGTGCATGATGAGCTGACGTCATCGTGGAAAGCACAGTCACAAAAGCCACGGTGATTCCCCCGGTGGATAGGGCTGTTGCGCGCCACCTGCATGACACCTACACCGGACCTCCTCCTCAGTCGCTAACCCGCCCCCTGCCGGGTGTGCGGAGCAAGGTAAATGCTTCGAGTCTTTTCTCAGCAGTAGAGCCTCGGGACACACCCTCGCCTCTCGACGCCATACTACCTGCTCAGCACCGCTGGTTACTTCAAAGATACTCATCCCTTTGGTGCCCCTACCACAGAGATCGGATGCGTGGCTTTCACTTCCAAACCCGTCACACTGGCTGGCCCGGACCATCCGACTCGGTTACGTAATTCAGTTTGCCAGGGCTTTGCTCAAACTCCCGTTCAAAATGCTCATGCAAAAACATCCTAAATTACGTCCAGCATTTAGATTAGTTCGCAACGGTAGACCTGAAGGACGCATACTTCCACTTCTCAATTCGACACCGACCCTTTCTACGGTTCGCGTTCGACGGCCAGGCGTATCAGTACAAAGACCTCCCCTTCGGCATGTCTCTGTCCCCTCGCGTAAACCCTGGACAGACCTCTGCTTTCTACGGGCAGGAGTTCCCTTGCAGCAGGTGTCCCGACGCGTCTTGGTCACAACCGACGCCTCCAGATTGGGTTGGGGCACTGTATGCAATGGGCACGCAGCTGCGGGAGATTGGAGAGGGGCCCGCGCTGCCATATCAATTGCCTAGAGTTGCTGACCGTTTTCTTTGCCCTGCGGAAGTTCCTCCCATTAGTTGGGGACAAACATGTCCTAGTCAGGTCAGACAGCACCACTGTGGTAGCGTACATAAATATCCTCCTTTGGAGCAAGCAGCGACTAGATCTCAACCTCAATTTGGTGGCGGACGAGCTGTCACGACAACGCTTGCCCAGTGGAGAGTGGAGGCTTCACCCCCAGTCGGTTCAGCTGATTTGGGAACGGTTCGGCAAGGCCCAGGTAGACCTGTTTGCCTCCCGAGAGACCTCCCACTGCCCGCTCTGGTATGCCCGAACAGAGGCTCCCCTCGGGGCAGACGCGCTGGCACACAGCTGGCCCTCGGGGCTGTGTAAGTACGCATTTCCCCCAGTGAGTCTTCTTGCACAGGTGCTGTGCAAGGTCAGGGAAGACGAGGGACAAGTCACCCTAGTGGCTCCCTACTGACCCACCCGGGCCTGGTACTGTAACCTTGTGCTCCTTGTGACAGCCCCTACTTGGCGAATTCCCCTGAGGAAGGACCTTCTTTCTCAGGGACGGGGCACGCTCTGGCATCCGCACCCAGACCTTTGGAACCTCCACGTCTGGACCCTGGAAGGAACGTGGAAGATCTAGCTGGTCTACTACCTACCGTCGTAGACACAATCAACCAAGCCAGGGCCCCTTCTACCAGGAAACTTTACGCCCTAAAGTGGCACCTGTTCGCAAATTGGTGTTCTTCCCAGGCTGAAGATCCACAGAGGTGCGCAGTTAGGTCAGTGCTCTTATTCCTACAGGAGAAGTTGGAAGGGAGGCTTTCCCCTTCCAACTTGAAGGTGTATTTTGCCACTATCGCAGCTCACCACGACCCTGTAGACGGCAAATATCTTGGTAAGCACGACTTAGTCATCAGGTTCTTAAGACGCGCCCCGGCTAAGCCTGTTCCCCTCCTGGGATCTCTCGGTGGTCCTCGCCGGTCTTCAGAGATCCCCCTTTGAGCCGCTAGAATCAGCCGGACTCAGGGTCCTCTCCCTAAAGACGGCCCTGCTGATCGCGCTAGCCTCCATCAAGAGGGTCGAGGACCTGCAAGCGTTCTCTGTCAGTGACACTTGCCTGGACTTCGGTCCGGCAGACACATATGTGATCTGGTCGCTGTGTTGTAGCAACTCCCCTCTCCTTGAGGCTGTATCTACCACCGCGCCACTTTCCACTTGTCGCCTAAAAACCCATGTGACGTATTCACCACTCTTACCTCCCCTTCCAGGCAGGTGTGGTCTCTGCAGGGTCTTTTCCCCATGAAAGAATAGGAAACTGGGTAAGACCCCCTTCGCTTGATGCATGTAAGGGCCCCGGCCGAGAAACATAGAGAGAAAAGAGGCCCAGCCAGGCTCGGCCCGTTCCCAGGTTGGCAAGCGTCACCTTTTTCCCCTGTCTAGGGCAACCAGAAGGATTCCGACAACTTTTTGGGGGCATTGGGGAAGGGCACGTGCAGTATGACACAGCTGGTCGCCTATGCATGTAAAATACCTGCCCGCTCATGTGTCAGCAGAACACGTACACGGCTCAGCACATGGCGTGATTTAAATTGGACCCCTAGTGTCGCTTCTCCGACACAACGTCGAGAGAGCGACAGACAAGGAACATCTAGGTTACGTATGTAACCTCCGTTCCCTGATGGAGGGAACTAGACGTTGGGTCCTCCTGGCCACGTCGCTGAGCCGAGCCACCGTAGCGGCCGGACCATTTCCGGCTCCTCAGAAAAATCCTGAATGAACTCATAGTATTTCATCGCCTTTATACTCGTATGTCCGGGGGTGGGGTATGCAAATACTGTCTGTCAACTTCTCATTGGCCTTTGTTCATAGTTCAGAGGCATATTCGGAGCTTCAAAAATACTTCTGTCTTTCTCTTTAACCCTCTGGGGTCTGAGGGTATTTTGGGCCCTGGAGAAGTTTTGACATGCCTTGACATTTGTGCTTTTTTCAGTTGCTTAAAAACATATTAATGGCTAAAGTCTGATAACACTGTATTCAGCACAAACTGGGCTACAATAATATGTGAGCAACATGTGTGTACATGTTTGTATTTTTGAGAAAATAATGTTTATGCGTGGTTTTTGAAAAAACAAAAATTTTAAGTCACTGAAATAAGGCCATATAACACATACTAAACATTTCTCAAATACTTTGAGAACTGGATCTTGTAGCCTAGAGTTTTTGCTACAAAATGATGTGAAAATCATCCTGATCACTCATTCATACAAAACAATATAGTAATTTAACTTTTGTGTGACAATTTTAGTGTTGAATGGCAATATGCGTGGAGGCGTGAACTATCATGAATATTGATGAGATTCACATTGATGTGACACAAAGACCACTCCTCTGGGCCCATCAATGAGGAATGTGACAGAGAGAGAATTAATGTGAGGAGACTTAATGATCAAAATCAAGTTTTAAGTTAAAAGAAGTAATCTGACTATATATTTTCTTTACATAAAACTTTACTTAATTTTAGACCTACACTACCGTTAACAGAAGTCTCTTCTGCTCACAAAGACTGGATTTATTTGATGCAAAATACTGAAACAATATTGCTATTCTGAACTCTTTTTACAATTTAAAAGAACAGTTTTCTATTTAAATATATTGTAAAATGCAATTTGTGATCAAAGCTGATTTATAATCATTCTGATTTTCTAATATGGGAATATTTAAAGTGTATTTTACTAATTTAACCTGAACACATATTTGCAAGCAGCTTTGTTGATGATAATGAGGCATTTTAAACACTAGATAAAAATATTATCTAAACATTCATATTATTTTTATATCATATTACACATCATATTTATATCATACAGCATACAATTTACATGTACGTATATATAATATAGCATGTCAACTAATGAAAACTAAATGACTTACTCGTCTGAAATCGTAACCTCAGCTGGATCAAGTCTCTCTTCAAAATACAAACGTTGCTGCTCTACGGGTCCTGCTCTTCTTCTGAGGAAAATGTTAAATCTTCCATAATATCCTGGAGCTTTCTGGCCGTGTCATTGCAAACGCGCAGAAAATGAATGAAAAGTGTTTACCTCAGAGTAGGGGGCGTGTACATTTGCATTGATAGTCTTGGCACATTAGCGTATGAATGGCGCGCTCTGCTGGTGGGTGGGATCACATTACAGATAATGAGATGGACCGGTAAAAACTGTACATCGCTTTGTTTCAAACAGATTGCATTGCAGGAGAATATTTGTTTTAAATTGGAATAGTTTTATTTAAAAGTAGACATTTTAAGCTTTCTTTAGACATATGTTTCATATTTGAGTGAAAATAATTAGCAGAGTTTCAGTTCATTTTTGTGACGTGTTTCTGAAATATGCTCGTGGAGACAAGAGACTGCTGAAAGCTCAACCGTTTAATTTTCTTTATTTTACAAAAGCACACGATTTTGTTGTTATTGTGAGTGTACACAAATAAAAGTAGACCCTTTATAGTCTCTAATGATGTCTTACACTTATCTGTATACCCAAAAATGACGGAGTATTTTAAGTTGTTTCTGCTGTAATGACGAAAATATCCTGCAAAACGCGCTGGCGCGTTTGCCGACCCCAGAGGGTTAACACACACACCTTTATGTGCTGCTTGGGCCATTTTAAACTCTGGGAAATCCACTTCAAGGTGTGTGACAAAAACTTCTTCCACTGCTTCCTTGGACACATTGGAAAAGGAAATCTGCACAATATAACAGGAAATTAACACAAGACTGTGTAAGAACTTTTATGTTTTGATATTTTTGAAACTGTACTGCAGATCATTTAACAGGTAAAATAAGGACATTTACAACAGGTAAAATAAATAGCTTTACACACTGAGAAAACTTGTTGCACAGTACAACAAATAAAATAAAATTAATCAATTACAGATTTGAAAAGGGATAACTGGTAAAGCACTATAATTGAATTCACTCTCACCTTAATGTAGTAAATATTGAAGTACACTGGCTGCTGTCCCATGCGTACATAGTAAGAGATGACATCAGCTATGAAAAAGTCAGATTCCTGCTGTTTACTATTGCTTGACTAGGGGATTGAAAAAATAGGAAAGACAGGGCTGTTAGTATATTACAATTATACTGACATCATTGACATTGATAGTATGACATACGTGTATTTGTATATGTCAGTCAGGAGCCTAACAGATTTCTATAACCCTCAGAGACAAAAGCACTGGCATTGATTTTGTATTTTTTTCTTCTTGAATGTGTTCTAGGAAGTTACCCTTTCTGGTTTGGAATATGGAAGTAAATGATAGCAGGCTAAACTTGTGTAGCGATGAATGAGAGACCACCGTAAATATGTTTTGCTTACCCCTTTGCTCAAACAACAAAGTAAAAAATCCACTAGTACGCTTTCATAGCTTTCCAAAAGTGAGAGTGGTGAATTACAGCAGTCAGAAAAAAAAGAGGCCAAATTTGTTTGTCACTTAGTGTAATGACTGGAGAATAAGGGAAAGGCAGAAGGGTGTGCGGATCCAAATGCAACTTTATTACAGTACCAAAACAAACAAACACTGGAGCAAATAAACAGTCCACGAGGGGAAAAGCAAACTCAGACACTAACTAACTAACTAACATAACACTGAACACGAGGAGACAGAACATCCACGGAGGGCTGGGAAACCTAGAGTAAACACGCATAGAGAGAACACATGCAACGGCACATACAATCAACGAAAGACAGGGACTAAACCAAAAACCAGGATATATATACATGAACATAAAACTAAGGGGCCAATGAACAAACAGAACACCAAACAAGATAACGAGGGAAGAAACAGAGGCAAGTGGCAAGTTAACAAGGGACAGGTGAAAGCAATGACGGAAAACACGAACGCTAACAAAGAGACTATGGAGTTACCTAAGGGACAAAACTGAAAACTAAGGAATGCAAAAAGTGACGAAAATGGTAAACAAGAGGGAACAGTGAAACAAGACAAGGTAATAAAAGAAACTACAAAGGACTACAAAAACCAAAACAGGAGCTAAACTAAACTTCAACATAAAAGCACAAAACAAAAGACAACAGTGAAGATGACACTTAGCAGCTCTATTAGCTGATCTCATCGCAGCTGTGTCGCAATTAGTTTTTAAAAACTTATTCCAGTTAAATATAATAAAAAATATAATGTTATAAATGTACACTAAATAATACAAAGATCGTGAATCAAATTTTTTTTGCTATGTTTACACTACTAAAATTGGCGGAAACCCGTCACAGTCTGTGAAAAGGGCCCATAGAGAGAATCCACATACGATCAGAAAAAGATGTCAATGTGCACACTCTGTGGGGTTTTAAATTAAGTTTGGAGCAGCAGAAATAGTTAACCTAGTGTAAATTGTCATGTGAACAATTAGATTTATGCTAAGCAAAAATGCTATATCTAGCCCTTTTACAATATATGCACGTGTTACCAGGCAGTATTATATTTTTTCTATGAAGAAAATCCACATTACATTTTAATATGTTTTTCTCTAGTAAGACCTTTGATATAAGGGCAAAGATGTATCTACTGCAAAAATCTTATTCTTGATGAGAATCTTTTTATCATATTCCTGTAAAATATCTATAATCAAGATACATCTTAAACAAGATACATTTACTGTAATGGTCATACTTTCTTTTAGGTGGCCTTAACTACTATGTACTAACATTAAATACACACAAGACTATGTATTTACTGTGTAACTACATTTTGTTCTACAAAATTCTCACATTTGCTGCTACTGACATTGGGGTACAGGTAGGTTTAGGAGTAAGCTAAGGGTAGGGTTAGGATTAGGGGTTAGAGTTAGGTTTTGGGGTAAGGGTTGGGTTAGGGGTAAAGTTAACATTGTAACTACAAATGTAATTAAATGCAAGTACATTAAATGTAATTACAATGCAACAATATATGTACTTAATGAGTACATTGTATCAAATGGTAAAGTACATAGTAGTTAAGGCCACCTAATATAAATTAAGTCCCTTTAACTTGTTTGAGAAGCAACAGTGCATAAAATATGTAGTCTTTTTTCAGAGAATATATTGTTAATATAAGTGTATTTGGTCTTGCACTGGCAGAATTTTTTTCACTTGTTACTAACTTTTTTATAGTCAAATAAAGTTTAAAAAAATCTGTCCTGAGGATTTAAATGATGTTATTGACCTTGAGTAATCTAACAAAGTGTAATCTGTAGTGAAATGCATTTAAAAAATATCCCTCCCAACCCACATATTTGGGATTAAACTTTTGTATTTATTCACACTCTGTACAAGCATCTTATTGTACAGTACAAATCAAGACATAGCCTAACAAATTAGCAAACATGAATGTTTTGCAAAAATACTAAGATGAATGGCATGGTTACTGTTGTAAGCTCCGTTCCCCGACGGAAGGAACAAGATGTTGTGTCGAATGAAATGACACAAGGGGTCTTCCTGGCACGCCAAACGTACCTCTGAACCTGAGAAAAGGCCAATGTCAAGTTGGCAGACAGAATTTGCATGCCCCGCCCCGGACATATGGGTATAAAGGGAAGTGGGGCAGCGAGTGCCAGTCAGGATTTTGCACTGAGGAGCCGAGACCAGTGGTAGGTCTAGTGCTGTGGCAGGAGGGACACAACGTATCTTTCCTTCCCTCGGGGAACGGAGGTTACAACAGTAACCATGACGTTCCCCTTCTGTCACTCACTCGACGTTGTGTTGAATGAAGTGACACAAGGGGTCCCATATAAATACGGCACGCACTGACAGTGTTACGTGAACTGCCGAGACAGGTGCAAGTAGTCTACTGCGTGCTGGAGGCAACTGTGTCGGCTGAACGTAGCCCTCCCCAATCCCCCGAATAAGATGTCACATACAGACCTTAGGTTCGCCGCACACCTGAGGGGGGAACAGGCGCTACATGACTATCATGGGAGCAAGCCCGGCAGGTGCATTTTCTCTGACATAGGACGTGAAGCGGCTGGGGCTATCTTAATTCTATGAAATGCGTCGGGGCAGGCGGTCTTTCCCGGTCCTATTCTTTCAGGGGAAAAAGACCCTGCGGAGGCCACATCCTGCCCAGTCTAGGGGGAGGTGACATGTGGCAAATACACCACGAGCGTTGTGAAGACTTTTAAGTAGTTCACTTTTGTTACAGTTCACGCAGTAGACTACTTGCACCTGTCTCGGCAGTTCACGTAACACTGTCAGTGCGTGCCGTATTTATATGGGACCCCTTGTGTCACTTCATTCAACACAATGTCGAGTGAGTGACAGAAGGGGAACGTCATGGTTATTTGGTTATTTGGGATTTGGTTCGTGGGGACGGTTTCACCGAAGAGGCCAAACTGGGAGACGGGGGCGTTGAGAAAGCGTGCCTTGTCAATGTTGCACATCTCGACCATGTTCAGCCAGAGGTGACGCTCCTGGACTGCGAGGGTGACCATCGCCTGCCCGAGTTGTGACCTTCGTGGCTCTGAGAGCAAAGTCGGTGGCAGAGCGCATTTCCTGCAGCACGTCGGGGTCGGAACTACCCAGGTGCAGATCTTTGAGTGCCTTCGATAGGTGAACTTGCAGGAGAGCCATGGCAAGCAGGGCAGAGGCGGCCTGTCCGGTGGCGCTTTAGACTTTCGAGGTCAGTGATGAAGTCATTCAAAGGGCTCTGGAGGGGAGTACCGGGCAGTCCCACCAGGTGGTGGCGTTCTCGGGACACAAGTGGATTGCAACCTCTCTGTCCACCTGAGGTGACCTCCGTGTACCCGTGGGCCATACCCATCCAGGGTAGTAACAGCGGTCAGCTCGTCATGCACTTCCGGGAAGAACGGATCTGCGGGGGGTGGTGTGGCTATGAGGGGTGGCGTGGCTATGAGTGGCACCCTGACCTGAGGAATCTATCGAGTAGCCGGAGGTTTCCAGTCCAGCCTCACACTAACGGCGGCCCAGGAAAGCATAGCCGACATCTGCGCGTCAGCCTCAGACTGGGCGAGCAGACCCGAAGGTGTCAGCCAAGACGAGTCATCAGCATCAGACGCCGCTGTGACGCTCTCCGATGCAGCGCCGATGTTGTCATCCAATTCCGGGGGCTCAAGGAAGAATGCCGGCTGGCCTCGAGGCGAGCCGCACTAATCCCGAGCTCGGACGGAAAGCAAGCAAGCGTGCCAGGGGGCGGGTGGTTCGTGGGGATTTACCCGCCGAAACCAAGCCCGTTGTCATCCCCAAATCACCTTCATCACCAGCCGGGTCGTCCTCAATACCGTGGAAAGAAGGAACGATGCGAGGTGTGGCTGAAGTGGCTTTATCTTGTGAGGAAAGAAAGCCGCGGCCGCAATGTTGCCATGGCTATGTTGCTCGCACTGAGAACATAAACCATTCATAAAACGCTGCATGTGATCGCAGCCCAGGCACCCGAGGCAGCTTTTATGACCGTCACAAGTGGAGAGAAATCAACCGCATCCAGGAACTACACAGAGGCGGAAAGACATCTTTAAAAAGATGCGTCCTGAAAAGGACGTTCAACACCTGCTGTGTATTGCTCTTTTATGAGTGGGAACTCAAACTCTTTTAGAGGCAATGAAAGCTCTGTCGAAGCGCCCAGGGGCGTAGACTGCACAGCGTGCAGAGAGAGAGAACGCCAGCTGGAAACATGCTGTAGATCCAACAGCAGTGCTTATCGCCAGTAGAGGTGAGTGGAACAGTGGTAAACTCAGCATGCTGTTGCACAACCGTTCGGCTCCGAAGAAAAACTTTGACTGGCACTCGCTTCCCCGTTTCCCTTTACACCCGTATGTCCAGGGCATGCAAATTCTGTCTGCCAACTTGACATTGGCCTTTTCTCAGGTTCAGAGGTACGTTTGGCATCCTTGTGTCACTTCATTCAACACAACAAGCTCTTTAGGTTTGTATTTTACAAAGAAATCCTTCTGAAAAAATACCTGAGAAAGAAACTTTAAAACTTCTCATTCCATGCTGACTGACAAGAATACTTTGTCACAGAATTACTTATATGCAAAAATATCTGCCTGTCTCTTTACATACCATTCTCGCAAGATCAGGAATCATCTGACCAAGACTGAAGATGTTGCATTCGTACCATGGATCCACCATTCCAAGATAAGAGCCCAGAGTACAGAGGCTACTGCTTGCAAAGGACAAGTTCTCCTAAAACAATATATACATAGTACAATACTAGTACTCCGTACTCGTACTTAATCACAGTACAGCTGTCATAATTCAAACATAAAAATCGAGAAAGGGTGTGATTCCACATACTTTTACAGGGGATGTTGCAGACGATTGGCGACCAACAGGGATGTAGTACATCTGAAGGTTGATTTTCATTGTAAGAAACAGTCTTCGGGCTTCTCGTTTCCTGTGAAAGAAGAACAAAAATGTTGTGTGCTGCTGAACCACAGTTCAATCTTAACTGAGTGCTAAATACAGTGGTGAGAAAACCACTACAAATTTATTAAAAAAACACACATACAGAGAACTTCCTCATTATAGAAAGGCTTCTACTTTAGCCATTAATTAAGGTATTCTGTTTGTGGTGTCTTTGTTTCCTCTATACCAACCATACCAACTCTAGACTCCAATCACATACACTCACTTAGAACTTTATTAGGAACACATCTCCTGACCACAGATATAGGTGACAGATCTAGCTTGTGGTGGGATAAACCACAAACCGGTGACAGGTTGTTGGGGGCCCAAGGCTTGTTGATGCGTGAGTACAACAATGGTAATTCTGTCTGATGCGAACCGACAGAAGGTCTACTGTGGCACAGGTCACAGAAAATGTTAGTTAAGTTCTGGAGGAATGTGTCACAACACACAGTGCATAGCATCCTGCTGCTTATGAGGGTGCGTAGCCGCAGACTAGTCAGAGTGCCGATTATGACCCCTGTCCACCGCCAAAAGCACCTGCAATGGGCATGGGAGCGACAAAACTGGACCTTGGAGCAGTCCGATGAGCCCCATTTTCTTTTACATCATGTGGACAGCCATGTACTTGTGCGCCGTTTATTTGGGGAAGTGATGGCACCAGGATTTACTGTGGGAAGACGACAAGCATGTGGAGGGAGTATGATGCTCTGGGCAATGTTCTGGGTAACCCTGGGTCCAGCCATTCATGTGGATGTCAATTTGTCTCCTACTTAAACATCATTGCAAACCAGGTACACCTCTTCATAGCAATGGTATTCCCTGATGGCAATGGCCTCTTTCAGCAGGATAATGCACCCTGCCACACTGCACACATTGTTCGGGAATGGTTTGAGGAACATGATGAAGTGTTCAAGGTGTTGCCCTGGCCTTCAAATTTCCCAGATCTCAATCCGATTGATCATCTATGGGATGTGTTGGACCAACAAGTCCAATCCACAGCAGTTCCAACTTACAGGACATGCAACTTACATGACATGAAGGATCTGCTGCTAATATCTTTATGCCAGATACCACAGGACACCTTCTGTGGTCTTGTAGGATCCATGCTTCTGTGGGTCGGTGCGGTTTTGGTGGCACACGGAAGACCAACAGCATATTAGGCAGATGGTCATAATGTCGTACAAAACATACGTCTTATCACATTGATTGCCAAACTATTTTTAAGTCTTGCTTGTCAGATCCAAGTTGTTTGATGGCCAGTTTGTCTTGATTTTGCATTAGAAATGACATGCTGTGACACACATTCATCGATATTGCTCGCGATGTTTGCAATCTGTCACATTGCTGGCAGGTACTAATACTAAATTTATCTTTGGTTTGGCACTACGTGTGGGCAGATTAATTTCTGCCCCAATGGGTCTCAATGAGGGCTCGTTGCAGTGCCATATTTGACCACAATTTTCCATTTGAAAAACTGAGGGACACTGTGGAGTTCAGGAGGGCAGCAGACTCTCTGCCCCACATTCTTCAATATCAAACACTGTAATGGAACTTTCAGCTAATTTACAACTTAGAAATATGATCAAAACTGATACTTGGTCTTTTAGGCACATTACCTCAATGTTTAATCTGTTCACTTGTGAGAAAGCCTGCTGTATTTTGTGCTCAACATTGTCATAGAAGAGGGTGTAAGGGCAGCTTCCGTGTTCTGTGTCATTGTTGTTGCGAGAGTAAAAAAAACAACCGCTGTTCTGACCCTGCTCTCTGTGTATTATTTCAAACATAACTTTTGGTGGATGAAGATGTCTGACCTACTGCAGGTGGCATTGATCATATTCTTGCCCCCTCCTGAGCCCTTTCTATGGCATGCTGGGGATCCAGTCCTTACGTGGGACCGATGGATTCTCTCCTTCCAAACCCATCTTTACATGGCTACTGGCATGGATGCGGTGGGAGACATCAGGAAACATACAATTATTTTGCACTGCCTTGTTGGCAAAGGACTGAGAATATTTAAATTGTTGGTTATACAGACTCATATATGGACACAGTACAGCACTTACGAGGCACTTATGCAAACAAAATGTACTAATGAAACTGCTCATATTAAGACAGAGAAGCCAGCAATCCGGTGACTCAGCAAGCCAGTTTGTTGTTGATTTGCGGAGCCTTGAGCTACTGTGTAAATTTGGGGAAATTCAAAACGAGTTAACCAGAGACCAGCTGATTGAGAAAACTAATAACAGGCAGGTGTGACAGAAACTCTTGTCCAAACCTTATACATTGATGCTGGATAATGCTCTCACTATTGCATTTCAAGTCGAGGCAGCAACACAGTGTGCAGCTAAAACAGCAGAGACTTGGACTGGCGTAACCCCATTAGTAAACAGCCTGGGAATGAACAAGTTACACTTGGAGTCAACTAAATCTGCAGCCATTCAACAAGCCAAAGCACTGTTTCCAACAAATTGGCAGCAGCGGTGCTGAGGGAATTTCAGATCTCCACGTCACATTAACAGATCCCCTGACTGCCATCAGTGCACAGACACCAACAGGTCATGAAAAACAGATATGATAAGCAACATTGTACAAAAAAACACTACCATCAGAATCTGAGGACGGTGTGCTACCCCAGCCTGTCATTAAACCAATACCTGAGCCCATGTCAAGGGGTGGGGAAGGAAATCAACATATCACTGCAGGTTCATTCATACCCTGCAAGGGTTTCTCTCCACACAAAGTTTAGAACTTTCAATGGAAAGGGGGGCATGCACATTATCTCAATGTTTTATCTTTTCCCTTGTGAGAAAGCCTGCCGTATTTTGTGCTACGCATTATCGTAAAGGAGAGTATGACAGTAGCTACCATGTTCTATGTCTTTGTGAGAGTAAAAAAAACAATCACTGCTCTCTGTGTATTATTTCAAACATAACAGGTGCCAAAAACAAAAGAAAAACATTCAGTGAGCATCAGTTCTACAGACGGAAACATCTTGTTGAAGAGAGATGTAAACGGAGAATGGCCAGAATGGTTAAATCTGACAAAAAAAGCTATGGTAACTCAGATAAGCACTCTGTACAATTGTAGTGAGCAGAAAATCATGCACAACACATCGAAACTTGAGGCGTATGGATTACATCAGCAAAAGACCACTTAATTGGGACCATATAGTGTTCCTAATAAAGTGCTCAGTGTGTGTAGTTTACAACTTTGTAGGTCATGTCACTTTTAATCTACAGATGAATAGAAAGTTGTTATTTCAACATGATCACACAGGCAAACATCCTGCTGCTTCCAAATGTTCTCATATCCTGAAATCGACCCCATTCTGCCAAATTACTGACAAGCCCCATTCCCCAACTCCTGATTTAATAACATGCGGCATTGTCCCGATAGGTTTGCAAACATTGTGAACGTGATTCAGATGTTGCATTTTCACGCTAAAATAAAATTTAAAATCCACTAATGGTTAGGTTTATGGTTGGAGTTTTTTTTTTTTTTTTTGTGAGGGAATGCAGCGTTCTTGAAATGTGTTTTTCAATGTCTCAAACTACAGTATGTTTAACTTAAGAGAAATTACTAAAAAAACACTTATGACAAAGACTGCTGAAAACTGGTGAGACATGATGCAACCAAAGTGAGACTGTCTGATGCACGAGTAACGAACAATTAAAAATAGCACAGACAGACATAGGCCAATAATAGGGATATGTTCAATTATATGAATAAATAAATGATTTACTTCTACTACTACTAAATTAATTGGCAAATCAAGCGATTCATTCTAAAAAAATATTTTATAGATTGACAGCCCTAATAAAAATAAAACTCTCTTTTGGCGCCACCCTGTGGACATTTTACCTCAACAAAAATAATTTTTCCCAGCTTCAAATTTTGGTTAGCACAGACCGATTTCAGCAGCAGAACGTTCAATGTCCAATTGCCAAATTCAGAGTATGTTCAGCCTGGTTATTTTTTAAAGCCATTTTCTACACTATTACCAGCTTGTTGCCTTCCATACATGTTGTGTATCACACTTTTAAACAGCTCATATTCATAAATAATAATCGTCTAGGGAAGGCATTATGTTATAACAAAGGAATAGTTTTTCCCATATGATTTTCTGACATAAAATAGCTCCAATAAACAGAAGTAAAAAGAGATTATTAAACCAAAAATTAGGTGAAACATTTCAATGCCAACTCTGTAATACAAAGGAAAATTTTCTTGAACTTGTAATACCAGTCTCAACATTCTATAATTCAAACTATTATTTCTTAAAATGTATCAATTTCTCTTCTAATTATAATCATGTTTCTTTTATGCATTGATGAATTTGGAACTCCAACAAACTTAAACGGAGTAAAACATTTGCATTAATCTTTTAATACAGTTTGGTTAGTCTTGATGAATAAAATGTGGCTTAAAAACACCAAATTGGTTCTTTCTTTTAAGACTGCTATTTTAATTCCAACAATCCAATATCTTTTCGTTTTTACTGCATTACAAGAAAATTATGAAACTGATATGATGCCATATGGCAAACCATAACATAAAGGCATAAAAAATATTACAGATGACAT
The DNA here is from genome assembly GCF_025860055.1 of Xyrauchen texanus. NCBI lineage: Eukaryota > Metazoa > Chordata > Actinopteri > Cypriniformes > Catostomidae > Xyrauchen > Xyrauchen texanus. Next base: position 31,088,384 of record NC_068282.1, read on the forward strand.
ACTGTATTTGGTGTCTTACCTTAACCAGTAGTATGTCCTGGCTAGCCTTCCCAGTACCCGGTCATCCCCCATCACTACTATTTTAGCGGTGTAGTCACGTTCTTGTTTGGGCAAGGTGGTGCCACTGTTACCTGCTCTCCTCTGCAATGTGCCAGTGGTCCCAGCTGTGACCGTCTCCTCTAGTGCGTCCTGCATCAAAGCCATGCTGTCAATGACAGATGGCTTAACCTTGATCCCTCCACGCCGAGAGAGTCGTCCAGTGGACAGTTCAGGCTTTAAGCTCCTACCTCCAATAGAGTCTGTGTCAGAACTCTCAGCTCCCTGCATGTCACGCTCGATACCACTGTCTGTCGACATGACTGAGTGCCGTGGCATCTCTGAGTTAAGGTCTGTGGGGAGGTCAGCAATTAAAAATTCATCTTGGTTGAGAGAAATATTATCTGAGAAAGATCCGGATCGGATAAACTTGGTCACTTCTCTCCCTGTGAAAGACAGGATGGAAAGACATGTATTTTCACAATGATTTAGTGAAAACAGTGAATGGCCTTATCTAAGTAGCACTCTAGGGATTGGCTTAGTTTATGTGTGCTAAAATCACAAAGGGGATTATTTTTAAATTCTTAATTATTTCTCCTAAAAAAAAAATGCAATTAAGTGGAGAGCAAATTGATTCTTCTTTTTTTCTTCTTCTTCCCCCTCCTCCCTCTCCCCCCTTTTCTCCCCAATTTGGAATGGAGGACAAGTCCCAGTTGCCTCCACTTCTGAAACAATCAATCCACGCATCTTATCACGTGGGTCATTGTACATGACACTGCAGAAACTCCCAGTATGTGGAGGCTCATTCTACTCTCCGCGATCCACACACAACTTACCACGCATTGAGAGTGAGAACCACTAATTGTGACCACGAGGAGGTTACCCCATGTTACTCTAACTTCCCTAGCAACCAGGCCAATTTGGTTTGCTTAGGAGACCTGACTGGAGTCATTGAAAATATACAGCCTCAGATTCTTTTTGGCATCTTGGCATAAAATGCATTGTTGCATTATAGGAGAATGGTTTGGTCAAAAAGCTTTTGATAACTTTTTGCAAGCATGGTGAAATGATGTTGGCCAATGGCAGCCATGTTCCACAAGCCAAGCCCATCATTGGCAGCGTGAGCAAACAAAGAAGAATGATGACAAGTTTCAAGTAAAGATCAGATATATGCTGTAGGAGGAGTTAGAAAAAGTATAATTTCAATAAAATTCTAAATAGTGGACAGGCAATAGGGCAGACCATGGTAAATATGGCATAATTGTCATAACCATAACAAAAGAAACTGTATGAGACCAGTCTCGTGAACAAAAGCCAAATTACATATACAGTCTCATGAACAAAAGCCAAATTATTTGATTATAGCTCAAATTATTCATGATTTTAGGGCACACTATTTAGTAGTTATGAGCAATAAATGCTATTTTTCATATTTCTTGACCAATAGGTAGCACTGTTCCAAAACTGCTCAGGTACTGTTACACCTGCTGCACCTGCTATCTCCAGAATGCTGGCAGAGGTCGCCATCTCCAGAGTACTAACCCTTTACGAACTACATTTCCCATAAACTTCCACTCTGATTGATTACTCGCCCACCTGTGTCACATATGCAGTAACAGGTGGAAATTACTAGCATAAAACTTATAACTAAAGACAATTATAAATGTAAAGATTATTATAATAATCATCATAATAAATAAGCCTAAATAATTCTTGTGTTCCCAAAAAATGCTGCCAAATGTGTGTTCATATCGAATGTGTTTGTATTCCGTTTTGGTCATATTTATGCTGCCTAAAGAAAAAAAATAGAACTCAATTTTAGGTTCAAGGTGAACGTGTCTTGGATTACCTTATGATTTAATCACTTTCGTCTTTGTTTATTTAATACAAAGATACCTGTATATATTGCTGAACCTATGGAGTTCACAATGTGTAAAAGCGAACTAAACTCGCAGTACCTCACGAGATGATCGGAGATCATTTGCAGCATTCTCATAGACTAAATTAGTCTTGCAAACCATTTTCAGTTGAAAGAAACGTAGAAAAAGGAGTGATAATTCTTTACATGCGCTTGTTTCACGAGACAAGGTCCCGTTTCATGCCTCATAATCAGACACGAGTATTGACGGCTTTTCTTTTGTCTGTTCTTCAAAATATAATCACGTTGCGCCAAACGCGCGTCTTTGTGTCTAATTTCTTGTTATATATCTCTCCAACAAGTCTTTCAGGTCGCCTTCCATAGTAGCTGGTACATCAGCAAAATTCTCGGCATGAAAAATCTGCATATGGCGGGTGTTCATTTCAAACCTTGTTCACCAGAAGCAGGCTGTAAAATTCATGAGAAAGGAAACCAAAACAGTGTCGATGACTTCAAACTTTGCAATCGCACCCACACTTTCTGTTGGAAAAGTATCTCTAGAAAGTTTTAAACAATCATGTGTTTTTTAACAAAGAGCAACATGTTCTCGACCCCTGAACTATAACAACGATTGCTCATTCAGTGCCACAGCCACTGACGTTAGCATCCCTAATTTGCTGTCATCTGTGCTCTGAGACGAGTCTGATCATAGATTTTAGATATACGAAGTGAACGAACTCCAACCACAATATCTCAAAAATTGTGCCGATGCCAATAATGCACTTCAGTTCATGTCGGGTCGGGTCCTGGGTCCTCGGGTTCAGGTGGACCCATGAAGACCTCTACATCAGGGTATGATAGCTATCACATGCACCAAGTCCTGTAATATGCCAAAGCATAACCAAGATACAGCCTTGTTTGGCATGCTCACCATCAAATTAGTTGATGATTGGCAAATTTTCCGCCATGATTGTGTGTGTGTTGTGTGTGTGTGTGTATATATACACTCACCTAAAGATTATTAGGAACACCATACTAATACTGTGTTTGACCCCCTTTCGCCTTCAGAACTGTCTTAATTCTACGTGGCATTGATTCAACAAGGTGCTGAAAGCATTCTTTAGAAATGTTGGCCCATAGTGATAGGATAGCATCTTGCAGTTGATGGAGATTTGTGGGGCACGAAGCTCCCGTTCCACCACATCCCAAAGATGCTCTATTGGGTTGAGATCTGGTGACTGTGGGGGCCATTTTAGTACAGTGAACTCATTGTCATGTTCAAGAAACCAATTTGAAATGATTCGAGCTTTGTGACATGGTGCATTATCCTGCTGGAAGTAGCCATCAGAGGACGGGTACATGGTGGCCATAAAGGGATGTACATGGTCAGAAACAATGCTCAGGTAGGCCGTGGCATTTAAACGATGCCCAATTGGCACTAAGGGGCCTAAAGTGTGCCAAGAAAACATCCCCCACACCATTACACCACCACCACCAGCTTGCACAGTGGTAACAAGGCATGATGGATCCATGTTCTCATTCTGTTTACGCCAAATTCTGACTCTACCATCTGAATGTCTCAACAGAAATCGAGACTCATCAGACCAGGCAACATTTTTACAGTCTTCAACTGTCCAATTTTGGTGAGCTCTTGCAAATTGTAGCCTCTTTTTCCTATTTGTAGTGGAGATGAGTGGTACCCGGTGGGGTCTTCTGCTGTTGTAGCCCATCCGCCTCAAGGTTGTGCGTGTTGTGGCATCACAAATGCTTTGCTGCATACCTCGGTTGTAACGAGTGGTTATTTCAGGCAAAGTTGCTCTTCTATCAGCTTGAATCTGTCTGCCCATTCTCCTCTGACCTCTAGCATCAACAAGGCATTTCGCCCACAGGACTGCCGCATACTGGATGTTTTTCCCTTTTCACACCATTCTTTGTAAACCCTAGAAATGGTTGTGCGTGAAAATCCCAGTAACTGAGCAGATTGTGAAATACTCAGACTGGCCCGTCTGGCACCAACAACCATGCCACGCTCAAAATTGCTTAAATCACCTTTCTTTCCCATTCTGACATTCAGTTTGGAGTTCAGGAGATTGTCTTGACCAGGACCACACCCCTAAATGCATTGAAGCAACTGCCATGTGATTGGTTGATTAGATAATTGCATTAATGAGAAATTGAACAGGTGTTCCTAATAATCCTTTAGGTGAGTGTATATATATATATATACACAACTGTCCTCATGGTCAATGATGACAACTCCAAATTTTGAAGTCAATTGGACCAAAGGTTCTGTAGTTACATCCACATCATGTTGTTTCCTGTTACAGCGCCACCAAGTGACCAAGCCCAGCAACTTTTTCTGTGTGTTCTAAAATTTAGCTCATTTAGAACACACGGCGTGTCAAAATTGGTTAAAATATCTCATATTCCATTTAAGAGTTATATCCATTTACGTAAAAGCAGAGACAAATTTTTAAATCGTCAGCCTGTTTTTGGCCCTTAGAATCAAAATTTTGCCATGTTCCTCCCGGTATCAAATAACTGTAAAGCGGGTATAAGGGATAGGAGGAGGCGAGACAATATAAATAATATTTTTACTAATTAACTGAATGGAAAACACACAAACATAAACACACAGAGCAGCTGCCTGTAATTCTCTCTCTCTCTAACCATCGACACCAGCAGCCTTTATCCATCACGCGCCCCCATCAGGCTGATTGGGGACCGGGCGTGCGTTGTTCCAGCCCCGCCCCGCCCTCCTCAGCTCTACACTCCTGCTGGCGGGTCATCCCCGCCTTGCTCAACCTGGGAGGAGGCAGGCAGTTAAAAACAACAAGAAACAAAATAGGCGAAGGACAAAGGCCAACACGGAGCAACAGAGAGAGAGAGAGAGAGAGAGAGAGAGAGAGGGAAAAACACTCACTCACCGGTTCTCTGATGCACCATCGCGTGGTTCACGATCACTCCTCCACCCTCTCAGGCGGACGGCAGCCGCTCCTCCCCAGGCAGACCAGAGACAGACCTATGACCCCCGATGGACAGAACGCCCCTCCGCGTTCCCGGTGTCATGTGGGGACGCTCCTCCGCCCCTGGCAGCGGCTACATCGCTCCAGGCGGTCGGGGAGTCCAGTCCCTACTCGCCTCGCGGACGGCGGCTGTTCCCCGCATCCGGGCGGTCGGGCTACTCCGTTCCCTGGCGGATGGCAGCAGCGCTCCCCTGGGTGGACGACTGTGTCGTGTACTCCGCAACGGGCATCTCTCCTCCTTACCGGGTTTCGGCACCAATGTAAAGCAGGTATAAGGGAAAGGAGGAGGCGAGAACCGGCTTGACAATATAAATAATAGTTTTAATAATAAGCTGAATGGAAAACACACAGAGCAGCTGCCTGTAATTCTCTCTCTTGAACCGTCGTCACCAGCCGCCTTTATCCCTCACGTGCCCCCATCAAGCTGATTGGGGACCGGGCGTGCGTTGTTCCAGCCCGGCCCCGCCCTCCTCCGCTCTACATTTACATACAGATCGGTTTGGTTCTGACCAGATGAACAGCCTAGAAGCAATTCGCTAAAGTAGTTTCAGAACAAATTTTAAAATGGCAGCAGGCCATAAGGCGAACTATTGGAAATTAATGCAAAATAAGCTTGTTTTATTTAATTTTTCTGTACTTGGTCCAATAATAAAAAATAATATAATAAAATAAAAATCGGAACAAATACAATAGGGTTCCAGCACCTTTTGTGCTTGGACCCCTAAAAAAATATATATTTTTTAAGATTTTTTTTTATAGCATTTTTTTTTACAAAAAAATAGTTTTTAATGACTTTAACAATTTAATGTGGTATCACCATCAAGTAAAATTATTAAAATACTTGCCTTTCACCTCAAAGAAATTAGGTGTGTTTAATATACTTATATATAGTGCTCCACAGACTGATCGGCACCTGGTTTGAACCTTTGGCTACCCACATGTTGGTCACGTGATTACCCTCATAATTTTGATTTGTTGGACAATTTATAAAAAATAATATTCATATTGAAAAACAAATTGTTTCATTGCTTATTTTTTTTAAGAAATAATAATAAAATATTATTCTGCACTACTCATGCCAACATTTATTTTTTCAGCTAGAATTGTTTTTTTTTGTTTTTTTACTGTCTCTGGACAATTATACCACATAAAAATAAATTACGTTGAGCTCAAGAAAATATTAAAATGACTTGGAACTCAGTATTACAAAACATGTTCATCACAGAAGATGTGTATTCAAATAATTGTTTTGTGTAAATTGCATTTGTAATGTAATGTAATATTTTGAGTAAAACTCACAGATCTCCTCCTCCTCCCACCACAAGTGGAAACTCATCTCCGGATTGGGAAGTGGAATATTGCACAATGAGCCGCAGGACAATAGACCTGAAAACCAAAACAGTCGCAATGACACCACAAACAAATCCTGCTTCCTGATCTGGTTCCATGTCTGATGTCAAAAAAGGAGGAAAATTCAAAATATCCAGTTCTTTTATTAGAGAAGATATGTTATTTTGGTACAAATGGAGTTAGACCAATAGTTTGTATGTTGGTAGTGAGATAGAGAGACTGTTAATACAGAATAAACTATAAAAAGTGGTTAAATGCAATTGTTACCTTAAGAAGCTATGTTTATCTGATCTAACCCTTATCATTAGTTTTGTAAAGGGATGTCCAGATAAAATAATTTAGATCTAGTACAAGTACCGATGCTTACTTTTCGGTACTTGCCAATGCCATTGCCGATACAGATGTTTTTGAATTCTAAATACCAAAATGTACCTTTTCATAAAAATTTTGTAATATTAATATTTAATGATATAACACAATACAGATTTTTTTCAAACTTTAAAACAGTCTTGAGGGTATAAATGGGTCCTCTGTTTATTGAAATTAATTCATTAAAACTTTACTAAATGTACTGTAAATAGAACAATACATTTTCAACATAATATTGAATGACTTATCAAATGAAGTGCTTTTATACAGAACCTCACAGCGCAATCCAAAATACAACATTGGATTTATATTTGTCAAATAAAGCGCTGCGTAACAGCATCACAGATGTGAGATATTGCTCAAATATAATACAATTACTATTGGTTTATAATTATTATTATTACTATTATTAATAGTAGTAGTAGAAGTATTACATAAGTATGAATATTGACTATTACATAACTTTACAGTAGTGATAAATTTCCTTTTATGCATTTAAACTGAGCTTTTATTTTGGCAGAAGCATTCATTTTGAAGCCTTTTCGTTTCTGTGTGTTTTGACGGTAGCTTCTCAATTCCGGAAAAGCAGGTCACTACATGACCCCATGTGATTATTAATCTGTAAATGGCTGCTATTAAATTAAATAAACATTTGTTTGTCAGATAGTATCAGTTTTTGGTATCAGAGCATTTTTACAAGCACTAGTACAAGTACATGTGCTTGGTATCTGACCCAATTCCGATACTAGTATCAGTATCAGAACATCCCTGGATTTGTTGGTGTAACCTACTATCAGGTATAACATTTATGACTTAAATAAGCACATTTTGGGGTAAAATGTTTCAGTGTAGAATAGAATAGACTGTAAAAATAGGTAACCTGAAATTGCTACCGTAAGGAGCTATTTCTACTTGATCATTAAAGTTCAAATGTGTTGATATAACCTAATGTTTTAACATTGATTCAGTGATGTTAAATCATTTTTTACTTAATACAGTTCATATTAATGTTACGACATGAAGCACTTTTTTTCAGTGTAGAATGGAAAGGCTTGTAGTGTACCTTTGCCAGTGTTGTGGAGGATCTGAGTGTATAACTGTTGTAGTTTCTTTCTGATGTGACCCTGTTCACCACTGCTACTGTCTGTGCCCAGTTCTACTGTTGAGAGTACTTCATTGAAGTACGATTCTACATCCTGGTCCAAGTCCTGTTATATACACAGGCAGATAGTCAGACACAACAAAATCAAACACCTACAGAAACAGACCCATACACGCACAATCAAATATATGCACAGAAGCACACATGCAAACATACACATGTGTCTCAACCCCAGACAGACACATTCTGGGGATGTCCTGTTCAGTTAACATGAATTTTGCTTTGTCCTGCTCATTTACTCTGAAAATAAACTGTGGGCAGCTAAACGTGTGGGCGAAGGTAGATAGACACTGACCTGCACTGAAGAAACTTCTCAATTATTGTATATTGGATAGTCACACAATACAAATTACATATGTATACTGAGGTTCATGCAATAAATCTATCCCCTGCACTTGGCTTCACTGATTTTGACTGTACTCAAATAGCAGCTAACTAAGTTGGACATTTATTTGTATTTGTATTATTATTGTTATTTGACTAGTCATTTACTGGTGTCCCACCAGATTTCTTAAAAAGGCAGTGAAACCAAAAATAAAAATTCTGTCATTGTTTACTCACCCCTATGTCACTCCAAATGCATATGACTTTCTTCCGTGAAAATCAAAAGGATGAATTCTGAAGAATGTACTATCAATTACAGTGTTTCTGTGCAATTACAAAGAATGGGCAAAGAATCTGTCAGGCTTCAGAATGGATGCAAAATCACCAACAAAAATGTCATAAAAGTAAATATTTAAACCTACTGAATTCATGCAATAGCATTGTGTGAGCAACAAATAAAAATTTACTCTATTATTCATTGAAAATCTTGACATCCACTATAGCTCTCCTTGGATCAAATGTTCAAATTCAAGAACAAATCATTATATATAGTTGGACTATTTCAATGAATCAGTTGATCTGGATTGGAAAACCAGTTTGAATGATTTGTAAATAAATCAGATTGATTCAGTTCTCATTAGCTTACAGTAATGTTCATGATTTTCACACAGATCTTCAACAGAACACTGGAGCAGTGTGAAGTTCCCTACTGCTCCATTAACATCCCTGTCCCAAAGAAACCCAAGATCAAAGATTTAAAGACTACAGACCCGTCGCTCTGACGTATGTGGTCATGAAGTCATTTGAGAGACTTGGCCCAACAGAAGGTCATCAAAGGACCCTTTCTAGATTCCCTTCAATTTGCTTATAGTGCAAACAGATCTGTGGATGATGCAGTCAACAAGGGATTGCCTCATATCCTGCAACATCTGGACAGACCAGGGACATAAGGATCCTTTTTGCGAACTTCAGTTCGGCTTTCAACACCATCATCCCAGCTCTCCTATGGAATAAATTAACACAGCTCTCTGTTCCCATGTCTATCTGTCAGTGGATCACCAGCTTCCTGACGAACAGGCAGCAGCTAGTGAGACTGGAGAAATTCACTTCCAGCACATGTACGATTAGCACTGGTTCTCCCAGGGTTGTGTGCTGTCCCCATTACTCTTCACCCTGTATACCAATGACTGCACCACCAAGGACCCCTCTGTCAAGCTCCTTAAGTTTGCAGATGACACTACTGTCATCGGCCTGATGAATCTGCAGAAGGGAGCTTGAACGGCTGGCTCACTGGTGCAGTCATACTGTAACAACCTGGAGCTCAACACACTCAAAACAGTGGAGATGATTGTGGACTTTAGGAAGAACACACCAACATTGACCTCGCTCACCATTCTAAACAGCACTGTGGCAGCAGTGGAGTCATTCAGGTTACTGGGCACTTCCATCTCACGGGACCTGATTTGGGAGACCCACATTGACTCCAATGTGAAAAGTCCCAGCAGAGGTTGTACTTCATTTGCCAGCTAAGGATGTTCCACCTGCCACAGGCCCTGCTAATCCAGTTCTACACAGCAGTCATTGAGTCTGTTCTCTGCACTTCAGTAACTGTCCGGACATCAGAAGACTACAAAGGACAGTTCGGACTGCTGAGCTGCTATTGGTTGCCCCTTGCCCTCCCATCAAGAACTGTACACTTCCAGAGTAAGGAAAAGGGCTGGTAAAATCACTCTAGACCCCACTAACCTAGCCCACTACCTTTTTGAACTGTTGCCTTCTGGCCGACGCTACAGAGCACTGAGCACCAGAACTGTCAGGCACAAGAAAATGTTTTTTCCCTCAGGCTGTCCATCTCATGAACAGTTAACTATAATTACATGCAATACACAGCCTAGTCAGTTATATTATTTAACATATCCTACCTCTTCTGCATTACATTCCCTTGCACTTTATATAACAGATTCGTATTTGTACATACTATAGGTATATTTTTGTCTTATATATACTTATATTTCTATTTGCTTATTTCTTTTCTCTCTCTGTCTTGTTTTTTTTGTGCACTGGAAGCTTCTGTCACAAAGAGAAATTCCTTGTATGTTGAAAAATACTTCACAATAAAGCTCTTTCTGATACAGTTAACAGTCTTACGTATATAGAGTTATATTATCAGTGAATACCAATTTACTGTAAATTTGGTCTGTTCCTCTTACAAATCTGTTGTATGACTTCAAAGCACTGGACAGACCACTTATATGGTGCTTTTGCAACCTTTTTTAAAGCTTGAAACCTTTGGTACCTTTCATTGAAATTACATGGAAACAAATGACTCATACATTCTTTAAAATTTCTCCTTTTTGTTCCATGGAAGAGAGAAAGTCATATGGGTTTGGGACAACATGAGGGTGAGTAAATGATGACAGAATTTAATTTAACTATTTTGAATCCTTTAACTTTGAATCCTTTAACTTTACACATCCATATTTGCTGACCAAAACTGCTGACTAAGATTTGTTAACATCACGGCAATGTTGGTAAACCAGCTAGACCAGCATGAAACCAGCATAAACTAGTATGAACCAGTATGTATATTCATGCTAATCTAATATGGGCCTTTCAGCGGGGACAGGAGCCACCCTTGATCTGGAGGTCTTCTCCCTAGCTTTTCTATTTTGCAGCACTGACCTGCAGTGCCTCAGTGAGGGAGGGTCCATGACACTTCTCTCCCAGCATTGCTTGAAGTCTATGCTGCACTACACAACGCATAAGGCTCAACGGGTTCCGGGACATTCCTTGAGCCTCGATGTCAGCCTTCAGAACAGTGCTCAGAGACTCAGATAACACTGCAGGATCTGCAAAAACAAACACCCTGCACACAGAACACACTGTGAGTTACACAGTGGAAGAAAGATTCTGATTCATTTCTGAATGGGCTGACATGAGGTTTACTTGATAAAGCTTCCTGCTGACTTCAGCAACCACATTAACCTCACAATATGCATTAGACATTAGACTGGAGCACATTTATTATCAGTGCAAAGCACTCAGCAACTTAGTTCAAGCCATAATGATAACAGTTGTTTAAATATTTTGGGGGCATGAGGGAATACATTTTAACTGTTGATCTAACAAATAACAATTTCAAAGTTCTGGCTTTCTGCCTTGTATTGTTACCTCATAACAGTGCGTTAATCATTTGTAAACACAATATTAGTTAATTTCATAACAAGCCGTGACTGCAATGTTTCATTGTTCTCATTCACAGCTTTGTTGTGTTTACAGCTTTAGTGATGATGTAGGAAACTCCAGCATTCTAAAAATGAAAAATCTGGTAGGATAGGTTTCAACAATGAGTAATCACAAAACTCAACTTTGTTATATAACCGTGTCAGTAAAGTAAAAATATATGCCCAAAAAAAAAAGCAAGTACTATAGTTGCCTATGAACTATATTAGCACATGTGTGATGGTAGCTCACACGCAAAAGATTGAACAGCAGGTCCAGGCATTAAAGTATTGAAGTTTCATGCCTTTTTAATTAATATTACGGTTGTTTGAGATTACTGATGATATGAATTTGTAAAAATCACTTAAGATTCGCTAATTGATCATTTTTAACAATTTGTGACCATTTCAATCAATTTGTTTAATAGAACTGACAATTTGCTCATAAATTGGGCATCACTATGGCTTGCAAGCAAGTCTTACTTGATTAAATATTGTGCCAATGAAATATTTTAGAACTAAGCTTAACAAGAAATATATAGTCACTATAGCATTTTTTGTGAGTTTTCAATTACTTGTAACATTGAATTTATTTCTATAAATTTTCCAGGCCTTTAAAACAAAGTTGTTCATTACTGTGTAAACCCTGTTTGCAGACTGCTTACAAATAAACAGATAAAGTCCATGTTAAAAGTGAGGGTGCATGTGCAAGTCTCTGGACTCACCTCTCCTGATGAGGATAATGTTCATTTTTTAGATTTTGTTCTGCAATTATCCTTTTCTGATATAAAAGACCTATGAGAAACAAGATCCAATGATACGTTTTTTTTCCTTGACTAGAAGGCATGAGGAAAACAGATATGATGAGGTTTGTTATATTGTGTTAGAAGACAGGAAGAGGTCATTTACCTGGAGTGAACCGTTCTGATTTCATTTGCCCAGCATAACTGAGGCCCACAGTGCAGAAAGGCTGAGGCAATGTCAACAACCTCTTGCAGAAGTCATATACTCTTTTGTAGAGGTCATCAGGCATGTATACTGTCTGTATAGAAATACACACGTGAACAAACCCACAGACTCTATATGTCACTTCTATTTTGCTTAAGAAAGTGTTGAATATAGGGCAATTTAATATATAGAAAAACACAAATAAGAAAAGAGTTGGTCAGTATCAATATATAAATTTTTTTTAATTTAATTTAAAAAGGCATGTGAAAGATGTAAAAGTATCCCTTCTCTCTGTTACCTGTATAACTGTATAGATGAGTGTATTAAGTAAAGGAATGAGGTGTTTCTTGCAGTCAAATCTTTCAGCCTAGATAAGAAACATTATATACAGTAAATATAAAGTAAATCATGTGTATCATATATCCATCCATTCATTCGCTCATTGATATAAATCTAATACGCAGTAAAAAGGTTTTGGCACATAACTTGTACTTCTAAATGAACTGATTTTTGAAGTCAAAATATTATTTCATATGACTAAATCAACCTGACTATATTGAGTTACACCAATGAAAGTAAGGTTTTCAAAGTCAGGTCAGGTAGAAATAGCTTTTTATGATATCATCTTCCATGTATACAGTTTTAACAGTGCGGTTGTTTTTGTCAGATAACCTAAAAATGTGCAGTAAAAACTACATTAGGTTACACCAACAAAAGTAATTTTTAAAGGTTGGATAAAGTAGCCACTTAACACTACAGTTGCCATTGGACATATCTGTGTTACTGAATCATTGTTAATTATGAGATGATTAATCTACTCTTTACTCATATTACAGTACTGGGAGTGACAGATCATCACATTCTTAATGTGCCAAGGAGGTAACATACAGTAACCTATTATGCCAAAGTAAACACTATTGTTATTTATTCAAGAGTATCATTTAACCTTCACTGGACATGCTAGAACTATTGCGTCAAGACACTCCTATTGTCTGAAACATTTCAACCAACACTTTGTCTTAGAAACTGATGACTCACTCTCTCTAGTTCCTTGATGGCCATCTTCACCAGAGCCAGTCTTCTGAGAGAACTGTCCTGCACCTTCTTATGTAACGTCCATCTCAGCATTCCTGCAGGAAAACAGCCATAAACAACTCTTAATACAGTACAAACTAACATCAAAAACCAGGCTGAGAACTGAGATCAGAATAATAAAATGTTTCTCGTAGGGGAGCTAATTGTCACGGTAGGTTTGTTTTTGAAAGTTAAGCATACCTTCAAGTCAAGTCATGTATAGCCATATACTTCAAAGTCTTGGATTAAAAAACTAATACACATTTTCACTCTTATTGCCAGAAAAAAAATCTAAAGGTTAAATGAACACATGTTGGCCTTTTGTGACAACATGGTGTTCACAAAAACTCTAGTTTAAGAGGGTTTTGAACGTGTTTTTAAAATTAACATACAAAAACGCTGCTGGAGAAAACACACAATTGTGTATTCTGACATTTAACTAAAAACCTTGGAGTTACTGAGATACATAGCCCTTGTGACAACTTCCCTGTTTAACAACCAGCCTCGGTCTCCCCTATTTCTAGTGTAGCTTGAAGCTTTCACCCAATTTTTAAATACAGACATACAACCTTACAAATCTCAAGAGTTCATGGCAAATTTGCTGTAAACATGCCGCCAATTCACCACTGATTATTTTTACATACAAATGAGCTTTGCGGCAAACTTGTCCATTGTTGCCAAAGGTTTACTGTAGAACAAGAGCTGCAAATTCTGTCAAACATTTGTGGCGAATCACAATTTAATTTGCATGTGAACATAATGAGTAGCAAATTTGTGGCAAGTTAGAGGCTAGTTTGCCAGAACTCTAGATTTGTTGTAAGGGCTATAGGAGAACACAGAGTCTGTAAGTGATGTTCTGCCATGCTTGCGAGAATGTTGTTTGCCTTGTTTGCAAATGTTGTTCTATGGTATCCATGCAGAAAAAGCAGTGTTGGCATGATGACAGAAGACACTACATATAAGAATGTAAATTGTGGTTTGGTATTTAAGCAACATTATTTTAAAAGCCATATCCTATACTAAGTGTTCCTTTTGATGTTTTATTTAAATAAGAACTCACACCATGAGGTAATTATGAGGTAATCATATAATTACACACAGAAAAGTTTCGCTATGTTGTCAAAAGTATGTAGTCATACTTCACACTTACGTGTGCTTGTTGAGCATGTCATTTCAAATCCATTAGCATTAATACAGAGTTGGTCATCCCTTTACTATTATAACAGCTTCCACTCTTCTGAAAAGGCTTTCAAATAGATGTTGGATCATAGCTGCGAGCAATTGCTCCCATTCAGACATGAGTATCTGAGAGGTAAGGCATTAATGTTGGGTTATGGGTTGTCACGAACCCCGCTCCTCTGCCCAATCCCCGCTTCCTCGAGCACGCACACGCGCTCCCCTTCGTCCAGCTCACGCGCACGCTCGGCTTCACCGAGCACACACACACACTCCGCGAGCATACTCGCTCGCTTCCCGCTCCCTCGCTCCGCCCCCTCGAGCTTCTACGCTCGTTTTGCTCGCTCGAGCTTGCACGCTCGTTTTACTCCTACGAGCTCACATGCTCGTACACTATCTCCCCCCCTCGGGCTCACATGCCCACTTCTATCGCCAGAACATTATGCACACCTGCACTCGCGTCATCTGCACTCCTGTTCATTGTATACACCTGCACTCGTCCCTATCACCTGTCATTGTTTACACCTGCACTCGTCTCTATAAATATCACAGCACATTCGTCTCCCGCTTGGTTATTGTATTTAGTTTCCCGTGTCCTTGCCCCCCGCTAGTCTCGCCTAGTTTTGAACTCCTCTTGTTTACCCCTTAGGTTGCCAGCTCCCCTTGTTCCCCTGTCGTTGATCCCGCTAGTCCCGTCTTGTTCTACGCCATAGTTGTTAACTGTTTTCCCGGCTTCGACCTCCCGCTCTCGTTGACCACTCTCCCGGATTTGCCCCTTCCTTCTATTCTGATTCCCCGGCTCCGACATCACGCTCCCCTTTGACGCCTCTTCACTGGATTTGCCCTTTTTTGTACTTTGCACGCTTTGTGTTTAATAAAGCTGTTTTGTATTCGACATTGTGACTGTCTCTTCTTGTGCGGGTTACATGGGTATTGGCTCGCAGTCAGTGTTCAGTGAAGTTCATGTCTGTGTTTGTGCAGGCCAGTAAGTTTTTCAATACCATACTTAATAATAATTTCTTTATGGACCCTTACGTTGTGCACAGTTGCATTGTCATCACTGACCCAAAAAGGGCCCTTTCCAATCTGTTGTCATAAATTTGGAATAGAAACATTAAGATTTGTCTTTACTGTAATTAAGAGGCCTAGCCAAACATGTTTATCAGAAGGATGTGTCCACAATTTTCTTCAAATGTGGTTTCAAAGGAATGTGTACATTTTTAAAAGGGATTCTAGGTCACCCAATAAAAAAGCTGGTTCAGCTCTTTTCACTGTAAGGCAGTAGACATATATAGAAATAAACAAGGACTGCTATTTCTATGTAGGCAGGAATCTTGACAAACTTTGATTGGCAGAAGATAATCTATGTGTGGTACACCCTGAAATTTGTGAGAGCAGTGGTTTAGAAACACAAAAATCAAGAACAAACACACTGGCACACTGGTTATCAGATGTTACATCACTGAGGCATGTACAGAAGCAATCTACTATATCTGGGTTAAGTTTGGTATTCAGTTGTATGCTCTTTAGGTGTGTGTGATCTGTTAGTGTGTACCATACCTTTGTTAACACCTGGTTGCTCAGAGTCTGTTTCTCTCAGAATGGTTAGCAGGCTGCGGTTTATTTCGGATTCAATGGCATCAAATTCTGATTTTAAAAAGACAACGTAATTTAAAATGCTATCAAAAACAGTGTGACTGCACAATCTGAGAGACATTTCAAGACTAATGAGCAGAAAATAAAAAATTCAAAACCTGATTTGTCAAAAAGCACCCTACTTTATTTATAATATACTATGAGTATCTCTCTCTCTCTCTCTCTCTCTCTCTCTCTCTCTCTCTCTCTCTCATGAGTGCAGTCAGTACCTCCTTTGTCCATCATGTTAATACTGCTAGAATTTTTCCAGAAAGCCATACGGTTCCTTGGTCCCTCAACTCATAATGAGGTAATGAGAAATAATCACCTCTGTACCCACTGTTGACAGAAAGAAAATACCACGTATTATATGACATATTATTAATTTCATTACAATCCTGAGATGCATCAGCAAACCCTCTGCTTATGGTGAGAGAACATTAAACCGCAGATGGATGGAACATTACACAGATTTATTAGTAAATCCAATGCATGGTTCAACTTCATCAAGATGATGGTTATATTAACGTGACTCATTCTTCCATTTTCCACTTCACGATTCTTACATTTTTGTATAGCACATCAATATTTCAGATTAAAAATCACAGAGACAGCAAAAGGTAGTCAAGTTTGATATATTTGGATTACATGATCACATACACTCTTTAATTGATTACTAAAGCTGTGAAATACCACACACTCACATTCAATACTAGCTAACTGCCTCAGGTGCACCTTTACCCACCTCTGATTACACAAGAAAACTTTCCATTACCTTCATTTCAATCTCTCCAACATGGTTCATAACTGACTAGCAATGTAATCACTCTACTTTATGCCTAGACACTTTAAAATAAAAACAAGTTACAACAGAATCCACTTCCAGAAAAAAACATTTAGGAGAGGAAATGGAGAAGGACTGGAAAAAACAATCATGTGATGTTAAGTCCCAGTTCTTTAGATAGCTATCAAAGTGTAAAACCGGAACAAGTGCTAATAACATGCAGCAGAAATAACTGGAATTGAACAAAGGGTCCTTTTTAGTGACCGGCACGGCTCACAATTATACAACTTTCCGATAACTCGGTTTCTCAGTATTGAACTAAAAATAACATTTAACGGGCTAATTAAATCATGCATCAACTGCCAGTTAAGGTCAAGAGTACTTAAAACATAAGTCCAACAAAAAGGAGATCACTTACTTTCTTTTGTCCTTGTAAGAAAATGAATGGACTACATCATATGGGATATGTACAAAAACCTGAGCTAGCCAGCCAGTCAGAGTGAGAGCTGAACAATGAGTAACACTTCCTCTAACTGCTGTGGCAGTCACTGAGGACAACTGCAACTTTGACGAGTCTGAGTGAAAGTAAGGGAGGTACGAGAAACAGAGAAAGAGTAAGAGATAGAGGCATGGCAGAGGAAAGTTAGGAGGAGGATTAGGGGAGGAAGAGTGGCTAACGTGTAAAAAGGGTGCACAATGTGGGTGTGTGGACAAACTGGAGAGAAAGTCCTCTGAATAAGAGTGCTTAATTTATCATACATGTTAGTACCAACACCCTGAACCTAAAATTGGATAAGTTCACTGTGAACTTTCTCATATCCAGCCCAACAATGTGACACATATGCAAATATGTTTCTGCAGAGCTAAGCCTTGTGCAGCCGAATGGCAAAAGCAGCATGCAAAGATTAAGCCCCTGTTACTGTACAAAAAGGCATGTTTAGAGAAACAGGGTCAAGAGCGCTGTATCAGCACAGCGAGCTGAACCACAGGTTTCCTGTCGTTCACTTGGCCCGCTCTCTCTTACAGAGAAGGCAGATAACAGGACTTGACACACATCCTGTCCCCATAAATGTGGGGGCGGATCACACTCGGCTGAGATATATTTAGATCCAGCCAAGTGAGAAATTTGAACTTTTACTTTCATGCCTTAGGTTTAAACTTCACTTCTACCCAGACAAATCTGAAAATCTGAAGAAAAAAAGAACAGCAACAAATCCACCAATAAAGGGCATACATGCATGCATGCACAGTTATAACTTAACGAGAATTAATGTTTTTTGTTTAACTTGAATGAATGGTGTTCGATTTACATGAATGAATGGTGTTCATATAACTATAATCAATTATGTTCTCTTACATTTAAACCTTCTTGTTTGGTCTACAGTACATGTTTATATCATGTTAAATGAAGTCAATTTGGACAAGTTACTAGAACTAGGTATAATGGCAGTTATAAATTACAATCCTATTTTCTAATTTTTCAGTGACTGTCAAACGAGGCTCCAGAGGCTGCACACAGTATGAATCCATTTATTGGAAAAAAGTTCTGAAGTCTGTTGTACATACCACATTCAAAGCTGAAGGGAATATAGGTTCAAAGTTAAGCTCAATCGAAAGCCTTGTGACAGTGTTGATTACCACAAAATTATTTTGATTCACCTTCCTTTTCTTTAAGTAAGGCACTTACAATGGATGTAAATGGGGCCAATTATTTGAGGATTTAAAAACACTGTAAACCGAAAGTTCTACTAACTTAAATTTTTTTTAGGTAAATGGTTACCTTTTACAAGTTTCAAAACTTAAGTCTCGAGTATGCATAACTTGTTTTCTCAGAAACAATCAATTAAAATGAATGAGTTTGGTTAAAATATGCAATTACTACTTCAATGACCACAATTCAAAATTAAAAGTTTTGCAAACTTAATAGTTATACATTTACATTTATTAATTTGGCAGATGCTTTTATCCAAATCGACTTACAAAAAAGGAAAACATAAGTGAATCATCTTAAGGAGACAGTGGTATGAAAAGTGCCATATTACAAAGTTTCACTAGCATTAGAATAGTATTCAAAACAGATTAAAATTCAACAAGAATTAAAAAAAAAGATTTTTAGTGACTGGTTAAGTGCTCACAGAAAAAAACTTTTTTAGCCGTTTTCTGAAGACAGAAAGTGATTCAGCTTCACAGATGGAGTTGGGAAGGTCATTCCACCAACGTGATATGATGAAGCCAAAAGTCCAGGAAAGTGTTTTGGTGCCTCTTTGTGTTGGTACGACAAGGCAATGTTCCTTAGCCGACCGCAGGCTTCTAGTGGTCATGTAGCTCTGCAGAAATAATTTTAGGTATGCTGTTCTGTATACCAGCATCAGAGCCTTAAACATGATATGTGCATCAATCGGCAGCCAGTGAAGAGAGACAAGGAGTGGTGTAACATGCTCTCTCTTTGGTTGATTAAAAACCATATGTGCTGCTGCATTCTGGATCATTTGCAGGGGTCTAATTGTACAGGGAGGCCTGCAATGAGAGTTTTAAAGTAGCCCAGTCTAGTTATGACAAGTGAATGAACAAGAAGTTGTGTGGCATGTTCAGAGAGGAAGGGTCTTATCTTGTATCCTGATATTGTAGAGTGTACATCTAAATGAACTTGTAGTCTTTGAGATGAGGTCTGTGAAATTTTGTTTGTTATCGATGGTTACCCCTAGATTTCTGACAGTTTTGGAAGGCGTTACTGTACAGTAGTTGCACCCAGCTGCACGGTGATGTTGTGTTCAACAGCAGCAGTAGTGGTTCTTGCTTGTTTGGTGCCCTGGGCGTAACCCGCTTCAACACGGCCCTAAAGTTGTTGACCAGGGCTGGGGGGGGGGGGGTTGTGGTGATTCTAAATGAGAACGCCCCCAATATTGTTGTTGACCGTAGGGGGTGGGGGGTTACATGGGTTAAATCACCCATGCCTAAATCCGCTAATGAACAGCAGGGTTGGCTGAAAAGAGTTCGGAGTTCGGTCTTGGCTGGGTTAACTTGGCTGGAAAGACAAGTAGAGTAGCGTGTCATCAGCATATCACTGGTAAGAGAAACCATATGCCTGAATGATGGGTCCAAGTGTTGTTGTGTATATAGAGAATAGAAGTGGCCCAAGTACCGAAACCTGAGGTACCCCACTAAGTAGCTAATGTGGTTTGGACACCTCACCTCTCCAGGCTACATTAAAGGATCTACCTGAGTGATAGAAATTAAACCAGTCAAGCAAATTTCCAGTGAGGCCCAGCGAAGAGAGGGTGGAGAGTAAGATCTAATGATGACTGTGTCAAAGGCTGAAGAAAGGTCCAGCAGAATCAGTACAGATGATCTGGATTCAGCTGACTCAGTGACATTCAGCGAGGAGAGTCTCGGTGGAGCGTCCACTTTTGAAGCCTGACTGATTGTCATCCAGCAGCTTATTCTGTGAGAGATAGGCAGATATTTGATTGAAAACTGACCTTTTTTTATACAACTTAAAAATATATATGTTCCCCGTCTGTCGCTCACTTCGACGTTGTGTAGAAGAAGCAACACTAGGGTTCACTCTTGAGAGCCTCACGCAGCTCTGAAATTGGGAAAAGGCCAATGAGAAATTGGCAGACAGAATTTGCGTGTCCCGCGCCCAGACATACGGGTACAAAGGGAGGGAAATGCTTCTGTCCATTCAGAAATTTTCTTCGGAGCCGACCGGTTGTGTGATCAACGAGCTGCTATTCACAAGGTTGTTCACTTCATCTCTATGAGCGTATGCTGTTGAATCTACGGCGCATATCAGCGGCTTTCTCCTTCTCTGCACAGCAGTGCAGCTTTGCCCCATCGGCGCTTCGACAGCACTTTCAAAAGAGTTTATTTCTCTATAAGAGACAATACAGCTGGCGTTGAACGTTCTTTTCAGGACGCGTCTTTTTAAAGATGTTTTTCCACCCCTGTGTAGTTTCTGGATGCGGTTGAATTTCTCTCCACTTCTGACGGTCATAAGAGCTGCCTCGAGTTCCTGGGCTGCGATCACAAGCAGGCAGCGTTTTATGAATGGTTCATGTTCTCAGTGCGAGAACATAGCCATGGCAACGTTGCGGTTGCGGCTTTCTTCCCTCAAAACCACTGAGAAAGCCACTTCAGCCGCCCCCGTGCCTCGTATCCTTCCTACGGGATTGGGGCTGGCGATGAAGGCGATTTAGGGCATACAGCGGGCTCGGTTTCGCCGGGTAAATCCCCACATACCACCCGCTCCCCAGCACGGGTGCGCTGTCACGATAAGTTTTGCTCAGCTGAGAGTGGAGGCTTCACCCCAGTTGGTCCAGCTGATTTGGGAACGGTTCGGCAAAGCACAGGTAGTCCTGTTCGCGTCCCAAAAGACCTCCCACTGCTTGCTCTGGTATTCCCTAATGGAAGCTTCCCTCGGGACAGATGCCTGGCACACGGCTGGTCCCGGGGGCTGCGCAAGTACACATTTTCCCCAGTGAGCCTTCTTGCACGGGTGCTGTGCAAGGTCAGGGAGGACGAGGAACTCAGACTTGGTTCTCGGATTTCGTGCTCCTCGTGACAGCTACTCCCTTGCGAATTCCCCTGAGGAAGGACCTCTTTCTCAGGGACGGTGCACCCTCTGGCATCCACACCCAGACTTCTGGAAACTCCACGTCTGCGACGATGCGGAAGATCTAATTGGCCTACCACCTGCTGTCGTAGACACGATCAACCAAGCCAGAGCTCCCTCTACCAGGCAGTCTCGTTCCTTCTATCGGATAATGGAGGTTACAACAGTAACCATGATGTTTTCTCCCATGTCATATGCTTTGATGACAGAGAAACAAGGCAGGGCCGACGAGAGCGTTACAAACTCGCAGCAATACGGGTTGTATGGGACAAGTGGGTCCAGTGATTAGCCCTTTTTTTTTCAAACCAGGCCCCCACATCACTGTGGATGAATGTATGGTTGCATTTTGTGGCCGCTATCCCTTCAGGCACTATATACCAAGCAAACCAGACAAATACGGTATCAAAATATGGGCAGCATAAGATGCAGAGTCCAGCTAAGCCTGGAATATGCAGGTGTACACTGGTAAATCCCCTGGGGAAGCACCTACAAAAAATCAGGGCATGAGGGTGGTACTAGACATGGCTGAAGGACTGAATGGTCAGAACATTACATGTGATTATTTTTTCACCCACTGAGAATCATGTTGAAAGCGCCCTTGTTATAATATATTCTATGGTAAGGAACATGGAAATAGAAACTCCAGCCACTATTGTTAAATGCATTTCGGGGGCTCACGCGCCTGACATCAGATAAAATTTACAAGTGCTGGCTAATGCTAAATGTAGTTCCTCGTCTGTAGCTCACTTTGATGTTGTGTCGAATGAAGCGACACTAGGGGACTTTCTTGAAGGCCTCGGTTTCCTCTGAACTTGAGAAAAGGCCAATGAGAATTTGGCAGACAGAATTTGCATGTCCCTCCCCCAGACATACGGGCATAAAGGGAGGGAATCATGCATCTGTTCATTTTGAACGTTCATTCCGAGCGGCTGTGCGATCAGCAAGCTGACATCACTACTGTTCCACTCACCTCTATAGAGCATTTGCTGTTGGATCTATGGCGCTTTCTTCTTCTCTGCACGGCAGTGCAGCATTGCCCTTGGGCACTTCGACAGTGTTTCCTTAAAGAGCAAATAGACATGTAAAAGAGTATATTTTCTCTAAAAGTGTATACACATTGGTGTTGAACGTCTTTTTAAAGACGCTTCTTTTTAAAGATGTCTTTCCGCCTTTGTGTAGTTCATGGATGCGGCAGATATCTCTCCATTTCTGACGGTCATAAGAGCTGTCTCGCGTGCCTTGGCTGCAATCAAACGCAGGCAGCGTTTTATGAATGGTTCATGTTCTCAGTATGAGAACATAACCATGGCAACGTTGCAGTTGCGGCTTTCTTTCCTCCGAGAGAAAACCACTTCAGGAAAGTGGCCAGTCTGTTTACTCCCTTGGACCCCGCGAGCTGGATGTTGATTTTGCTGCTGCATCGGAGAGCGTCACAGCGGCGTTTGATGCTGATGACTCGACTGGGCTGTCACCTTCGGGTTTGCTCGTCCAGTCTGAGCCTGACGCGCAGATGTCCACTATGCTTGCCCGGGCTGCCGTGAGCACTGGGCTGGACTGGAACTCTCCGGCTTCCTCGCTCCTCCACTCTCACTACCCTCAACGGAGGAGTGGCCCCAAGTGGTCTCCACCCTGCATGCCATGGCACCACTAAAAATCCACCAGGCCAAGGCACTTAAAGATCTGCACTTGGGTAGTCCTGATCCTGATGTGCTGCAGGAACTGCGCTCGACAACCAATCGCGCCCCCCGGGCCACGAAGGTTACAGCGCCCACACTCGTGGTCCAGGAATAACATCTGTGGCTGAACCTGGTCGAGATGCAGGACCCCGACAAAGCCCGCTTTCTCAACGCCCCCGTCTCCCAATTCGGAGTGATAGGGAACACAAAATAACTTACTCAGTCCACTGACTTTATTAAGGACATTGCTTGCTGGGGACATGTAAATACTGTACAGCTATTCAAAGTGTCTATTCTCAGTTTGGCTGGGAACAACAGTGCAAAAGCGACCTTCCATTGATGTAATAGTTTCTTGCTTTCCTTGAATCAATCACAGTTCTCTCTTGTCAAATTCGCACAGTCTAGGAAGAAGAAAATAATGTGGTTCTTCCTAGAAAGCCTTCTTTTACTTCTTGCCTCGTGAAACACAAGATCTTTATTGGATGATTTCAGAAATTTGTCCAGAATTGATCAGGGCCTGACTCACTCAGCGGATCTCCGAACCGGGACCCTGTGAGCCTGCCCAATTTCCAGCTTATGGCCTGTTGTGTCAAGCAGACTTAGAAAGAGCCCATCTAGGAATTTCACCATATCCCGACCTTCTTCGTCCTCAGGATAATTGGAAGAGTTTTTGGGGTAGACCTGACCTGCTAAAGAGAGATGGACTCCATCCCTCCAGGGAAGGTACAGCTCTCATCTCTAGTATTTTGGCTCATAGTCTTAATAGTGAAAGTATTTGACTAACTGGGGCCCAGGGCAGGAAGCAGACAAACAAATCTGGTCATCTGCAAGCTGCCATGAGATGTCACACAGGTCACATAAACTACAACACATAGAGATGGTATCACCTATATATCACATAGAGGCTCTGTCTGTTCCCTGAACTACCAAACACAAACCACTCAATAAATAATTTAGAACAATTTGATTACGGTAATACTTGAAAATAACAAACAAACAAAAATGTAAGACAAACATCACACAAAGATTGGGCTACAAAACATGAGATATTTTTCAACCAAAGCACTAATTGTAAATGTAATTATTACAGATCATAATTTGGATGCACTCTAACTTGTCTTAAACCGGATGAATATATTAGTTTAAATTAATCTTCTCCCCCAGGTTATTGTTATAAACATGAGCCTCATATGGAGGGTCGAGGAGGAGGTGTTGCTGCAATTTACAGTGACGTTTATTGCATTACTTAGAGGACATACTGTAAGTTTTAGTCTTTTGAACTAATAATGCATAATGTGACACCGTCAGTGTCACGATTCCCCGTTGTCTGCTCTGTGTTTCTCCCCTGTCACCAATTCCGAATGACACTTCCCACAATTCCCTGCCCTCATCACTGCCAGTGTCATTGTGCTCACCTGTTTGTAATTTATTCATCATTCCTTATGTATTTAAGCCCTGTTGTTTGTTCATTCGTTGTTGGTCGTCAAATGTGAATGTTTTGGTTGTCCTCGATGTTTCTACCGCCCGTGCTCTCCGTGGATGTTTTTCGTGTTTATGTTTTGTTTTCCCCTCGTGGATGTTTTGTTTGTTCCCAGTGTTGTTCAGTTATTTTGAGTTATCCTGTTCACCCTTTTGTTCCTTTATTAAAGTGCTGCATTTAGATCCCCACTCCTCGTCTGCCCTCGTCTTAACAGTCAGAAACAAATACAAAATCTTGTCATCATTTGCCCTTTCTACAGTATGTTGGGCACTTCGTTCAGGAGCGGGTTTGGATATTAGCAGTAATTAATAATTATCAAAGCTATTTATTAATTATTAAAATCAATAGAACACTGACTAGCATAAACATTAGCTTATTAATCCTTCAAATCAACAATCATCAAAGATAATTATTAATGATCAAAATCAATAGAATATTAATAAGGATTCATTTTGCAGGGGCACCCCCCTGGAATCAGGGACTAATAAATGTAACTCATGTAAATGAGTGTAAATTTACACTCATCATACTGTATGTCGAAATGATTGATGCCTGTCACGCAAAACAAGAGCTCATTGATGTCATTAAATATCATTCTGTTTTTTTATTCCTGATACTCCTGGTCAGAGTCTGCCATTGCCATAAATATTTAGTTTATATGTAGGGTTACGTATTCCCTAAATGTAATGGTGCAACGCTCAAATATTTAGTAGTGCTTAAATTGTGACTTCAGCCAAAACGGTCTGGCATAGTGCCATATTGGCCCAGGTCCATCAGGCCAGAAGAAATAACTCGGCCCACTTGCGGTTGCCAGGCTCTTGTGAAACATAGCAATGAATGACAACCCAGAATCAGCCCAAGTACACTGGCCAGAGTCCGGGTGCTAAAACTGAGCCGACACAGCCAGCATAGGGCCACGGCAAAAAAAAATTGTACACTTAGCCGGTACTGGCCCGAGTCTGGGGACCAAATGGAAATGTACATTTCTACATCTATATAATAATGACAACAAAATGCTTTTTGCCAACGCAATATTAGCTTGCTTGCTAAATTAAGTATATACTTGCATTTAATCTAAAACAGAACATAAATTTTTTTTTTGTGTTCAGTATAATTCTTCTTGCGATGAATTTGTGAACAAAAACTACTAAAACGTATGTTGATAAAGACTCCTTCCAGTTTTTATATAAAAACAGAGCTTTGAATAATTTTTCTCTTAATGTTTTTCCATAAAACTACATTCTATTACCTCATTAAAATCCTTAAGATGGTATCTATTTCCACCTTATTATTTTTTTTTTAAAGAAATAACACTTTATTTTACAATAACCTTGTTACATGTTACATGTACTTACTGTAATAATAACAGTAAAGTATGCATAATTACATGCAACTAACCCTAAAACCAACCGTTTTCCTAACCCTATAGTAAGTACATGTTGTTAATTAATATTACTCAGTACTTAAATGCATAATTACACTGTAACAATGACACCTTAAAATAAATTGTAACCAAACTTAATATGCAAATATTTTTCATTTCAAAAGTTGAACTGCAGAATGGAAGCTTTTTTCAATGTAAAATCTGTTCTCAGTGTTTGTGAGGCTTTGGAGGCTTTAAATGTGGAGGCTTTAAGTTTTACACTTGTGTACTGTAGGTGTTATGCTTTACTGTGATTGGCTCTAAACTATTTGTGACGGTCAAATCGTCCTCACAGATACATGCCTTAAACTCAGATTTTAGGTGAGTTCAGAGCCTTCTGGCAACACTGAACATGCATCATTATATCAGCTTAAACATATTTATGTAGAAACAATAAGCAAAACAAACAGAAGTGGAGGGGGACTTAAATCTTAAACAAATTAGTTTATATTGGCCATAAAAAGACCCTATAAGAGGGACATATTGACAGAAAGAGAGATATAAGAGGGGGCACAGACAATGACACATATGGTAAGTTAGTCAGATAGAGCTCAGAAATCTCAGACTGAAGATATGATGGTAACTAATTTGGAACATACCTTAGAAAGAATTTGCTTGCTTTAGGGCCCACTCTCTTCCCCAATCTCAGATGCAAGCTGCAGCCATCTTTTTATGAACTTTTCAAAGTCTCTATCCGAAGCACTGGCAGTACTTGTATTTCTTCACCCAGATTCTGAAAAGAAAGAAAGAAAAATAATTGATAAATCTGGTGAATATGGCACATGTTTGCCTGTTCAAACATGAAGCTGGTTATCCTAACTGAGCATAAAGACTGTAAAAGATGGGAAAAAACTAACACTTTAAGGGGTTGTGCCCATTTATGTCACAACTAGGCTAAGTTTTCTTTGCCCTGCAGAAGTTCCTCCCATTGGTTCAGGACAAACATGTCCTAGTCAGGTCAGACAGCACCACCGTGGTAGCGTACATAAATCGCCATGGCAGCGTACGCTCCCACCACATGTCACGACTCGCCCGTCGTCTCCTCCTTTGGAGCCAGCCGTGACTCAGGTTGCCACTCACATCCCCGGCAAACTCAATGTGGTACCGGACGCGCTGTCACGGAAACGCTTGCCCGGCGGAGAGTGGAGGCTTCACCCCCAGTCGGTCCAGCTGATTTGAGACCAGTTCGGCAAGGCCCAGGTAGACCTGTTTGCCTCCCGAGAGACCTCCCACTGCCTGCTCTGGTATGCCCAAACAGAGGCTCCCCTCGGGGCAGACGCATTGGCACACAGCTGGCCTGCGGGGCTGCGCAAGTATGCATTTCCCCCAGTGAGCCTTCTTGCACAGGTGCTATGCAAGGTCAGGGAGGACGAGGAGCAAGCCACCCTAGTGGCCCCTTACTGGCCCACCCGGGCCTGGTTCTCGGACCTTGTACTCCTCACGACAGCCCCTCCCTGGCGAATTCCTCTGAGGAAGGACCTTCTTTCTCAGGGACGGGGCACGCTCTGGCATCCGCAACCAGAAGCACCAAAAAGCGCTTAAAAGTAATACATACAGCTCCAGTGGTTTAAACCATGACTTCAGAATTGGTATGACAGGTGTGGGTGAGAAACAGATCAATATTTAAGTAATTTTTTGCTATAAATTCTTCTCTCTGCCCAGTAGGTGGTGATATGCATGAAGAAAGTGAATCAACAAAAACACAAGAACTAGAAATGTGAAATATAAAGAGGAGATTCACTGAGCAGGGAGGAGAATGAATAGTAAAAAAGGAATTAAATATTGATCTGTTTCTCACCACATATATCATATCGCTTCTGAACACATGGATTAAACAACTGGAGGCACATGGATTAGACTACTTTTATGCTGATTTGTGGAGCTTCAATATTTTAGCACAGATTCACTTTCATTGTATGGACCAAAAGAGCTGAGATACTCTTCTAAAAATCATAATTTATGTTCTGCGGAAGAAAGAAAGTCATACACATCCAGGATGGCATGAAGGTGAGTAAATGATGAGAGAATTTAAATTTTTGGGGGAATTATTCCTTTATGAGCGTGATGTAGCCCATGCACCAAATAACATTTCCCATTTCTACTCTACCTCCTCTATTGTGCAGGACAAGAGGTGCCAAGTGATCCTGCTTATTTAGCTTTTTTTTTTTTTTGAATTCCTTGCATTGTTTTGAACACATTTTATGCAAAACAATAATGCTCTGTCGGCATTAAGGAAAATTTAGACCTTACACATTAAACTGATTTTAATGTAATTGTTTCATACATTATGATTTAAATTGGTGATTTGTGTATCACAATGTAATCTTCATTTCTGGCTCTTGTCTTGATCATGTCTCCATTTTATTTTTTCGAATCAGATTCATGCAGTGTTTATTATGGATGGGCATTCATCAATAATTTGGTATTTGAATATTTAAGCACATAAAAATCTAATATTTGAATATTCTATTATTTAAATGAAGGTAATTAATGTGAAAGAGCCATTGTAAAATATATATTTTTAGTCATAAAGTTTGCGTCACCATATATAAAAAAACAAGCATCAAATTATATTCAAAACAAGCTTATCATGTCCTGTGTTTTTATATATATATATATATATATATATATATATATATATATATATATTTAAACAAGCAATTCGTGAAAACAAAAAAGAATAGAATGAAAGCATTTAAGCTTACGCAAATCGAAGAAAAAGAAACCGCTAATGAAGTAGACTGATGTAAAAAGTAAACATACAGGACGAATATAAACACTTGACATATAATAGTTATGTTTATATTGTACCAAGTTTTTTTGTTGAGATAAACAAGCAACTATACTCATTTGTAAACACCAGTTTAAATGATTGAATGTCCTTTACCTCAGCTAACTAAGTCTTTCTCAGATGCCATGTTTGTTGTTTACAGAAGCGGCGCAGGGAATACGTTGCTACAGAGACGCTGCTTTCTGACGTGCTGCATGTATACAAGAGTAAAGTGTACACCGCTTATCCAGTATATTTAAACAGGAACATAGCTTTCTCACAGTAAGCCACATTCTCACAATAACCCGCGTTTTGGTGTCCATGATCTAAATATACAACAAATGTGATCAACTTGTGTCCACACTCAACAGCGCCACCCAGTGAATTCTGTTATAACTGCCAGATTTAGTTTGTGTGTTCAGGATTGAAGATGCATATGGCCAGCAAAGCACAACTTTGCGAAATTCAAATAGTTGTTTTACTATTCGAATAATTATTGCATAACGTATAGTCAAATATTCGACTACTCGTGCTAGTGTTTATCATAGATAAGTGATGTATTTTAAAAGTTGGCATACAGTGTTCATTATAATGGGGGATAGGTTTTGCAACTCAGTCCTCAATACTAGCTACTCATGAGTACTTTTAAATGAGCTACTCTTTTACTCTTACTTGAGTAGTTTTTAGGACAACTATTTTTACTCTACTCATACTAAATGTTTTGGTAAGTAAGAGTGCTTCTACTTGATTATGATTTTTCAGTACTCTTTCCACCCCTGGGGATTACTAGATCATGTAAAATACCCACGAGGCACCATGAATGTTGATGGTTACCCAGTCTGTAAAGTTTGCCACAAAAAAGTATCGGCTCACTTCAAACCTTAATCACTATCTCAGTGAGCACCATCCCACGGAAATTGCGGAGATGAATGTAAGTGAAAATACAGTACACAGGATAATAAATTATAGCCCATTTCATAAAAACACCCGATTTAATGTAGTTTTACATGATTTTTAATGACTAGTTAGGCTAAAGTTATGTTTATGCTTTCTGTCACATTCACAAATGCAGCAAACTGATTTAAGACCTCGTTCAACTTAACGATGTGCCAACCTGGCCATCGGGAGCACCGGGACAATTTTTAAAACATTTTTTTAAATTATTATTATGTTATATTACTACCTTTACCAGTGATCATTTTTGAATAGACCATTTACACAAAAACCGGAAATACGTCAAGGAAGGGTAAACCCAGTTCCGGTGTAAGCTTTGTTGACGGAGAAATGGCAGCTACCGTTAGAGTGTTTTCGACTAGCCTGACTTGTCTTCCAAAGTTCACCAGCGCCGATGTGGTGAAGAGTGTGGAGATACATTCGTCCACTAAAGGGAACAAACTGGACAAGGGATATAAATTCTTCCACGAAGAGTTTATCCACAATTACCAAGGTAAGAAATCAAGAAATTGCTATAGCTAGCTTTAACCATATCACCGGTTACTCTGTTAACGTTAACTGTATAGTAAGTAACTTAATGGTAAATCTTAGGTGTTGTGAATTTGTAATATAAGGTATAACACATCGCAGTGAATATGTCGTGTGTATGTTTAAGTATGAGATAACAGTAATTTGGTGAAGCTGTACTAGGTAAATGTTACTGACATTGTGTTGTGACTTAACGTTAACGTTACGAAGTAAAGTTGTGTATTTCTATGTGAGATAACACGTAATATTTTCTTGTTGCATGCGGTTATAGTATCAAATATACTCCAGGGACAGGTTGTAGTGAGAGGTAGATGCTTCAGGTCAATGAGGAAGAGCGAGGAGCCTCACAAACTGGAGGTTTGACTATAGACAGAATGCCAGTTGGCAAAAGTTCAAAAAGTTGCCCGTTCTGGCGTGTTCACTCTTCTTGCTGCGGTTGCGGCAATTTCTTCACTTACTATTTCTTTACTGAAAGTTATAGTATCATGTTATTATGAACATTGATGTAGCAGCGCAAGTATGACTTCAGTGTAACCTATTTAATTTGTTATTGTGTCTAGATATCACTGGAGGCAGAAAGTGCCAACCTGAAAGCGTTCACCTGCAGTTGTGCGGCTGGTAAAGGATTCTGCAATCACATAGTTGCCAAATTTAACTGTGGAAAGAATTTGGCGTGATGACTCATTCATAGCGGAAATGAAAGAGAAATTAGATGTATATTATTATGGCACATACATGAATGCATACCTTGAATTCCAGTAATCTTGTCTTCACCAATCAGTTTTGCCTTCTGTCTTACTGTTGATGAACTGTAATGTTTTTTTTTTTTATTGTAAATGTTTGTGTTATTTATTGAATAAGTTGTTATTAATCAGTTGATGTTACACATACATACCAAAAAATTAAAGGATGCATCATTTTGACCAAAATTGTTTTAATCGTTCATCTAATGTTTTAGTGAAATCAGTCACATTTCAACTGAACAATATTAAACAATATTAATATAACAATT
Source organism: Xyrauchen texanus (assembly GCF_025860055.1). Taxonomy (NCBI): domain Eukaryota; kingdom Metazoa; phylum Chordata; class Actinopteri; order Cypriniformes; family Catostomidae; genus Xyrauchen; species Xyrauchen texanus. Next base: position 31,119,805 of record NC_068282.1, read on the forward strand.
ATATTTGTGGGAACACTAAATTATTTACATACTATTTACACATTATACATTATTTACATACAAAACATTACTTCAATCTTCAAAACAAAAAGGTCCTTGATAATTTGCTAAAACACAACAGTTAAGCCAGATCTGATTCACACTGCCAATCAGTGTGAGCGGCACAGGAGAGTCCCAGATGTGAAAGGACTTTACCCTACCGATCACTCTTCTCCACTATAATTCTGAGGCAGGCAATGGCTTGGGTTTGTTCCGTTTCCACTTTGCTGAATTGAGCTGAACGCTTAAAAGGTGGAATGATGAGCTTAGCTCCAATGTCAGCAAGGAGATCTTGAATGAGGAACCCTTTGTCCGCCATGATGTCGTCTCCTGGCTCCAGCAAGGGAAGGACTCCACTGATCCTGGTGATCTCCTTATCTGAGATGCACCCAGTGTACAGGGGTGAGACGAATGTCACCAAACCACTGGGAGCAACTCCAATCAGGCCTTTCAATGTCGTCCTGTTTTTGTAGCTCGAAAATGTTTCTGACTGTAAGGTCAGGGATGAGGCTGTCTCCAGGGCAATTTCTGTGCAGTCCAGTATCACTCTGACATTAGGACAGTACCTCTGGAATTTAAGGGGCATAGTGGACTTAACCTTTTCCCTGCTTATCCAGATGGGAAGTGAGCTCAGCATCATAAAAAGATAATTGGCCCAGGTGATTGTAACCCTGCTGACCCTGGCAATGCTCACATTGAACATGTCAGCAATGAGCTGCTCCTTCATGCCAACAGCAACCCGCATGGAGTACATCAAGAACTCATCTATTAATGGCATGATGCGTGGTGGGCTGGGATCTTGGCAGCCTTCCTCACCTGCCCTCTTTGCTTTGGTCCAGTACACCAGTCTAAGGGCAGATGGTGCAATCGACTAATAAAAAATAGTAAAAACCCTCTCGGATGGAAATTTGGTGTAGAAACGAATTTGGTCATCCGATGAACAGTATCGGCTGAAGAGAGTAGGGGGTGGTAGGTCAGTGTTTTGCAACATGGCTTCTAAGTCATGGATGTAATCCAAAGCCTCATCCAGAGCACCTGTAAAGATAAAGAAATTAAAAACCAGTCTTAACATATTTATGCTACCTTTCAACACAACACAGAACAGTAATCATTTCAACTCTTAAATGACATCACTGCAAAAAGAATGTCATTCAGAGCCCCCTACAGCTAGACAGCATGAGACTATGTTACAGATGTAGGCTAACGTTAGTTAAATAAAAATATGTGTGTGTGTGTGTGCGCATGTGTGTTTGTAATGTTGAGAGAGAAACTCAACAGCAAATAACAAATCCAATCACTGTGTGCACCAGTGGAGTTTTGCTGGCATCCAATGGGGAAAATCTGTTATTTAGATTTATGGCTTTGATTTTCTAGACGTTTTAGAGTTCAACTTGGTTTTATAAAATATATATTTTATATAAAATAATGTTCATAAACTTAAACCTATAAAACTTTTTTTGGATTTACTTATTCATTTTAAGCAATAATCTGCCAAGGGTCTTCTTTAAAATAAGACCAAACTTAAGTCTGTGCTTAAAAAAACCTTATGACTGTTTTTTGATACGGACATTTTTGTCCTCTATGTACCTGTGTAACTTTTTTAATTGATGCACAAGGGTTAAGTTATTCAGTTAGAAATGCATTTATCCATTAACGGTACACATAGTTGACTAGCGTTAACTTACTAAACACATTATGAGCAATCTTACCTGCAGGTGGGTGTGTCACGTAGTCGTGATCCATCCTTACTGCCTTAGCCACCATGGTGCTATCTTCACAGCATAGCTGGATACTAGACTGACGTTTGATGGTTCTGTCATATACTGACTCCCTTCTCAAAGGAGCAGTAAAATTGTTCCAAGGCAATAAGCTCGGAACAACACCACTCTTCAGGCGACGAACGACACAGCCACCAACGTAATCCTCCGGAGCGAAGTGCCGGCTGCAGACATAGGTGCTACCTCTTTTTATCTCAAAACTGTTCCCTTCGTCTCTTCGGATCGCCTGTATCCATTTGGGTTTCAGGTTTGGATCGATAGGAAAAGAATGAAACGAAAGGTAGGGCTGTTTTTGGGTGGAAGACGAACAGCCTGGAACACAACAGAAACTGCGACTCTTCGACTCTGCCATTTTTCGTATCTGCCGCTACGATAACAGGAAGTTCTAATACACTTCATTGACGTATTTCCGGTCGAAAAATGTGGAAGTGCGTAAAAGGTCTATTCGTCATTCAATAAAATTATTATTAATATTAATAACAATAATAAAAAAAAAAATCATGAATCTGTTAGTCTTGACTGGCAAGGCTACGATTCGACTTTACGCCTCAGACAAACGGTTAAACAGAAAATGCGAGCAGCACTCGATGATGGAGAGAAAACGGCCAGGTGGAGCAGAGAGGGAAAGGACAAAAAAAGACGGTAACGGTAGCTGCCAAGAAGAAGCAGCAAAATGTTACAAAATTTCTGACCTGTTCAGGGCTTCAAGTGCAGGTCAGTTTCATCTGTAAATACTGTACTTTTTTCTTCGTTAACTTAGTATTGAACTGCTAGCAAATGTAAGCGGTAGCGCCCGTCTAACATTACATTCGTGGAGAAATCAAAACAAATGAGTGCACACAGAAAACTCACAGAAGAAATGTACTGAGGTAAAAATTCTAATTGTTGTTTTTTTTATTTATAACATATGATTTAGTTTAACATAACACAACTAAGGGAGCTGTTTTGCTGAATATTATCACGATTGAAAATGTTACATTGAATTTATTGTTCAATAAACAAGTAGCGTAGTTAATATTTGTTATTAAGTTACTTACATTTTAGACACAAACCATATTAACTGTTTTTGTTCTATTTCACCGACTAAAATAGTTCCAAAGGAAAGCTACAACAGCTCGGTGTTTTGTTACTGAATGATTCAGCGTTTTGAACGAATCTTTCGTATGGATGACTCACTAATTAAGACGGTCACTTGCCACCACCTATTGGCGGTTTAGTTTAATGTTTAAGTATTGCATTTTTTTTATATTCAAACATTTATTTAAAACATCAATCTCATAACATTATTTATTGCAGTTGTAATTGCAGTGCACAGGACGTTATGTGCAGACCCATTTGATATTAGGACTGCTTTAATTCTAGGTTGGTTATGTTTTTATGTTATGGTCATACTGTGAAATAAATGTAATTTAGGGGGGGGGAAACAAGGTTGTCCGTGTTTCTAAATTTTATTTGGGTGCATAGGATGGCTTGGATGGGTGTAGGCTTTCCCGGCCTGAAATTGTGTCCCAGTCTGGCCCTGGTGCCAACTGTTTGTTCTTTTGCCTAAGTGCAGTGCAACAGTAGGCCAATGTGTTTGATAATATGTATTTGTAAAAAATTTGATTATTTGTAAAACATAGTACTAAATTGGGTTTACAAAATGCATGGCTTTTGGTGTTCAGGAAATTTACATTGACAATATGCATGCAAGAAATTGACGGTGAAACTGTGGCAGAAATTGTTAGTATTGGACAAAATGCCAATAAATAAACTGCACACAAATAATATATTTTCAGTTGGTATTGTAGAATTTAACTAAATCACAATTGCAGCAAATTATGCATGCAATAATCATTACAAATGATTACAATTCAATTTCATAAATCATAAAATATAAATAACAAAATATTTTTAGTTGACTAAAGTCTGACTACTGTACATGTTGTCAAATAAATTGTTATTAATGTTTACCGGTTTGTGATTTTTTTTCTTTTTTCTTTTTTTATCTTGTTGGATTAAGAGAGTGTCCTGATGTTCAAGATCAAAAGTTAAAGGATCAAAGTTGAAGAAATACAAAATAAAGTTCAAGAATTGCTTATAACCTAAATATTTATCTTTATGAACAGACATAACTTCAGGTCATACAGGCGCCTCGTTAAGGGGGCCCTGGACTGAGTGATCCTGTCTACAACATCAGGCCAGTTGCCAGATTTGGAGGTTCCAGAGGTCTGGTCGTGGGTGCCAGATGGTGCCCCGTCCTTGAGAAAGAAGGTCCTTCCTCAGGGGAATTTGCCAGGGAGGGGCTGTTGCGAGGAGCATGAGGTCCGAGAACGAAGTTCAGGTTGGCCAATAAGGGGCCACTAGGATGACCTGCTCCTTGTCCTCCCTGACCTTGCACAAAGTCTGTGCAAGTAGGTTCACTGGGGGGAATGCATATTTGCATAGCCCTAGGGGCGAGATGTGTGCCAACGCATCTATGCTGACGGGAGCATCAGTCAGGGCATACCAGAGCGGGCAGTGGGAGGATTCCTTTGAAACGAACAGGTTTACCTGTGCTTGATTGAATCAACTCCAGATCAGCTGGACCACCTGAGGGTGGATTCTCCACTCTCCAATGAATACCACCTACTGCGAAAGTGCGTCCACTGTGCTGTTGAGGTGGCCCGGGATGTGAGTGGCAGTTGATGTAAGTGATCATCGCTGTGTTGTCCATCCTGACCAACACATGCTTGCCCCGGAACAATGGCAAAAGTCTCTGCAGGGCAAGTAACACTGCCAGCAACTCGAGGCAGATAATGTGCCAACGCAGGCGCGGGCCATTCCATGGACATGGTGCCCTGGCCGCACTTGTATACTGACAAGCCGAAGGGGAGGACCTTGTACTGATACGCCTGACCGTCGAACGCGAACCGTAGGAAGGGTCTGTGTCGATGAAAAATCGAGACGTGAAAGTATGCGTCCTTCAGGTCTACCGGCGCAAACCAATCTTGATGCTGGACACTCGCTAAAATACACAATACAAAGCCCGGTTCAGAACTCGCAGGTCCAAGATTGGCCGCAACCTGCCGCCTTTTTTGGGCAACATGAAATAGGGGCTGTAAAAGCCTTTCTTCATCTTGGCTGGAGGTACAGGCTCTATCGCGTCCAGTCTGTAGAAGGGTGACGATCTCCCCACCCAAGGCAGCAGCGTTCTTGCGCTTCACCGCTGTGAAACGAACGTTGTTGAACCTGGGCAGGTGCCTGGCAAACTGAATCACATTGCCGAGTCAGACAGTCCTGATCAACCATCGGGACGGGTTGGAGAGCGCAAGCTATGCCTCCAAGCTCCACGCCAAGGGAATGATTGTGTCGGACATACTGGCGGGTGGGGCCTCATGGCGGGGCGGAGCCTGAGGGGCCACTTGTGACTGTGCGGAGTACAGGTACATCAAAGCACTTACCTGGCTCCTTGTGAACACTCCCAGAACAGCCTGGGACAGGAAAGGAAGGTTTTCGTCCTCGTACCCCATGGAGGCAACTACATCGCGGATGGATTTGTGCCACAGCTGGGCACGTGGGGACAGTGGACCCGCGCTCAAACGCCAAACCTGCCAAAAATAAATGGTGCCCGGTGGTCGTGAAAACGACGGCAGTGCCTACCAAGTGTGGGGCCCAGAAAGTGCGGAAACTGCTCTTTTGTTGAGAAACAGAAAAGGGAAATAAAGGCCCTGAGGTCGTGAGTGCCACTCTTTAAATATTCTCTTTTAGGAGAATAAGAAGGAAAATCAGCTCTTTTACTGTTGAAGCACCCAGGGGTGATTCTCTACACAACACCAGTGTGAGGAGGGGAGAACCGTTGTAATGTGACGTAGAATCCAACCAGTAGTTTCAGCTCTGTGTAATACAACTGCTAAGCTTCGAAGAAGAAATATGAATGAGTGGCTGCATTTTCCCTCCATTTATACCCGTATGTCCGGGGGAGTGGCATGCAAATTCCACTCGCCAATTTTCATTGGCCTTTTCTCAAAAGATCAGAAATGAATGACGCTCCCAAGAGCGACCCCTAGTGTCACTTCATTGACACAATGTCGAGTGAGTGACAGAAGGGGAACACAACATTCTCTTGAATAGGCTTGAGAATTATGTTGGCATTTGTGGACTTGCATTACCATGGTTTAGATCCTATTTAGCAGACTGCTACCACTTTGTCTGTGTAAACGAGGAATTGTCAAATCAAACAAAAGTTAAGTATGACATACCACAGGGATCAGTTTTAGGGCCTCTGCATTTCTCCTTATATACAGTATGCTTCCCCTGGGAGATATTATCAGGAATCGTGGAATAATTTTACACTATTATGCCGTTGATACCAACTTTATATTTTTTAGAAACCTGATGAAATTTCTACATTTTCCAAATTAACAGTGTATCAATAAAATCAAAGATTGGAATTTCCTTCTACTCAATTCTGACAAAACAGACGTACTAATTTTGGACCAAAAACCTCTAAAAATAAGCCGCTAAAATATCACTTGACTCTTGAATTTAGGTGTTATATTTGATACCAGTATTAATTTTTAAATTAATAAAATTTAATAAATTCTTATCAGGCTAATTAAGCCTCCGAGAGGGATGAAGGCGCGAATGGTGGTGCGATGGAGAGATATATTTTATGGGCAGCTGACCGTCATGTGTGTCTTTTGTTTAAGTTTTTCATTAAACTATTTTTTATATTATCAAGCCGGTTCTCGCCTCCTCCTTGCCCGTCTAATTCACTTTACAGTGTCTCTGAGTGATGATGACTAAAATAAAACCAGTGCTAGGCAGACATCACTTCAGTCTATTACAATGGACTTCAGAGGATGAACTGATGCCAACTCCAACCATAAGACATGGGATACATCATATGCCACTGCCTGAACCTTGGATTTAGGAGAGACCTCGCCGAAATGTTCTGCCATTTGAACTGCGATGCACCTCACTGATCTCTGCCAGCATCACCTTGGTCTAATGATGGACTACACTCTTAAAATCGAATACATAGACTATCAATTAATTGCCAACAAAAAGCTTAATCTGCCAAAAAAAAGGATAGTGCATCTATGTGAACTTCTGCATTTAATCCAGGATGAACTTCAAAGACAGTCATTTATCTTACAGTTCAAACAAAATCTTTGTTTTAAGAGCCCTTAAAACTTACTTAGTTTACTGCAACCATGACTTGCACTGCACATACAATTAAATATATACATAGACTATCAATTAATTGCCAACAAAAAGCTTAATCTGCCAAAAAAAAGGATAGTGCATCTATGTGAACTTCTGCATTTAATCCAGGATGAACTTCAATGACAGTCATTTATCTTACAGTTCAAACTAAATCTTTGTTTTAAGAGCCCTTAAAACTTACTTAGTTTACTGCAACCATGACTTGCACTGCACATACAATTAAATATATATATATATATATATATATATATATATATATATATATATATATATATATATATATAAACTAATATTGGCATTATATTCATGCTGTTTAGCTAGAGGGAAACTGGCCCCCATACTGGTGTCTCCCAAGGCAGGTTTTCTCCATTAACCAACATCTTATGGAGTTTTGTGTTCCTTGCCACAGTGCCTTCTGCTTGCTCACTGAGGTTCTAAATACAGTTATTATTTATTTTTATACACAATTTACAATCATATTTAATCACACTACACAATGATGACTCTAAGACATTATAGATATTACAGTTTCATTTTCTGTTAATGCATAATTTTCTGTAAAGCTCTTTTGAAATGATGTGTGTTGTGAAAAGTGCTAAACAAATAAAATGACTTGACTTGAATGGTGTTAAATCAAAATTAATTGTTTAAATAAACTGAGCAGCCTGCAAAAAACTTTTTATTATTTTAGTGTGTGTGTGTGTGTGTGTGTGTGTGTGTGTGTGTGTGTGTGTGTGTGTGTGTGTGTGTGTGTGTTTGTGTTAGAAAAAGAATGGATGGATGCAAGATTATAAACATTCTCTGCAACTGTTAGTGTTTGCGTCATTGCACACTGGATCAAGCTTTAGTGCAACAGAGTGTAGTGCAGACTTTTCAGTCTCAGTGTCTCAGGGAATGCCAACCCTCAGAATCTTAGATCAGATCATTGCTGTGCCTGAATATCCTTGGCAAGTGGCTACTAACACCCAACTTCAGAAGCTACAGACAGTCCTGTTAGAAGCCCATCTTTTATCAGACAAGATTGACTGAGTTCTAAATAACAGGAACAACAAACTTCCTCTGCATGCAATTTAGACTTGGTGTACCCAGCCATGCATTTCTAGATTAAGCAGTGGATTGCTAATTTATTGACCTATGGGTCATACAAGTTCTACATTTTATATAATGGAAGTGGAAAAAAGTAGAAATGTTGGTAAAACTTTACAATGAGTTTGTATTTGTTAACATTAGTTAATACAATGGTTAACATGAAATATAGTAACAATGAACAATACTTGTACAGCATTTAATAATCTTGGTAAATCAAAATTTAAATTAATTCTACATATACAGTACTAATGCATGTTTTACATTAAAAGTTGAACATTAAAATGTACATAAGTTAATGTATTATGATCTGACATAAATTAACAATAAACAATAGGCATACTATGTTTATAAATTAACATTAACCAAGATTAATAAATGCTGTAAAAATAATTATTCGTTGATAGCGCATTATAGCTAAAATATTAAATACTGTTAATGAATAGAACCTTACTGTAAGGTGTTACCAAAACTTTATATGAAAGCATACTGTATATATAGCAAATAACACATCGTATAGCAAATTTGTTTCAAAATACTGTCTATTATAAAAATTGCAGGATTTGGAGTAAAGATGTAGCTAAAGATAATCAAATTGTATTATTTTATCTGTGAAGGTAAACATTTCAAAGGTATATCCAATTGGGTCTGAGCAAATCAAGATCTGATAGAAGCCAGATGAACTAGTGGTGCACACGCTTAAACTTCCTCTGAGACATGCATTACCTGACTGTACTATCTCAACTGTATATTTAAAGTTTTTTCCATTTAATAGTATATGTGTTACGTATGCAGACGAGGAGTGGGGATCTAACTGCGGGTTCTTTATTGAAAACAAAGTGAAGGCAAACAAACAGGAACAAAAAAACATCCACGAGGGGAAATAATGAAACAAAAACACGAAAAACATCTAAGAAGAACACAGGCTGGGGAAACATCCATGAAAGGCAAAGATAACATACATCAACATTCACATTCAATGAAACATACAATGATCAACAAGGAGTGGAGAAACAGCAGGGTTTAAATACACGGGAGACATGATAATAACAAACGACAATCAGGTGAGAACAATGACACAGGGCTGGCAATGATGAGGGCGATTGTGGGAAGTGTAGTTTTTTTACAAAGACTAGTGAAACACAACAAGGGAATCGTGACAATATGGAATAATATGATCAATTACAGTGAAGTATAAGTGAAGTGTAGACAGCAGTGTAGGTGTAGGACATTTCATAATTAACATAAATTGTAAAGTAATGACATGCACACATATACTTGGAAGAGAGGAGTCCTGTTCTGTTTTATATCCCTTCAACACAAGTGTCTCAGAAAACAGGATATCTCTCCTTAATATATTGTAAGGAAGAAAGCCTGTAGAGCTGTGGAAATCCCCACATTAGGACAGTGGCAGCACCTCCCATAGTACAGTACATAATTCACCATCACAGAGGGGAAGAACACTTCAAATCCACACGCACCCCATTGGAGTAATGATCATTCTATCAGATAAGCAGGAACTGAGCCTAAAGCTTTTTAATATATTACAAATTGAATACATATATTTTTGCAGAATGTATTATTGGGCAGAGAAAAAAGAACAACTGAGGGAAACTTTTTGCAACTACCCACTATAAAAAAACATAATATGATATAGTAACCAAAAGAAGCAATTATTATTATTCCCATTTTAATAGCATAGAATAGAATGCCAAACAAAGTAAAAAAATTAAATACATACAAATTTGTGTTAAAACTAACAGGCCCCCAAACAAAGCTGTTTTATAGATATGGGGTGTTAATGACTTAGATATCCTGTATTTACTGCTAGACAATCTAAGGAAGCAGTGGTCGGTGCAGTGCCTACTCTAAACATCAGTTGTCTAACTGGCTGGAGTTGAGAAATGTGTTTGTTTGTTGATGGTGGTTGGGGTGGGGGTCTTCCCATATCAGTCATATATTTTATGAGATCATCTATGTACACTTCTGAATATTTCTCATTTAATTTTTTCATCAGAAATAAACTAAATACCAATCCATACATATACAAATATGTGATCAAAATTGTGTTCTATCCTACAATAATGATTTTATATTCTGAGATGATGGGTTTGATTTGGTGGGAAATTTCAGGCTTCTGATGTTTGTCCTTGCTTGTTTACGTCATGTCTGGAAAAAAAGGCCCTATTTACACCTAAGATGTTTCTCAGGTGCTCTGATTACATTTGGTAAGGTGAGACACATTGCAGTGTCTCCAGTTGCATGTCCTGTGACCACTTGTGGTCAGATTTCGAGGTGTGTGTGTGTGTGGGGGGGTTCTCTAATTTCATGATGACATTCAGTACATCTATCACCACGTCAGTGTATATTGGATGATAATAAACATCAAAAAAGTAATTAAAGAAAATGTGTGAGGAAAAATGCTGTACTTTTATTCCCAGATACATTTGAAATTTATTCTAAGAAGAAATTAATACATTTTGAGCAGTATTCTATTTTAGTGGAGTACCTATATTAACTGAGCTTCAGATGTGGTTCTAACACTGCATGTTTACACTCACCTAAAGGATTATTAGGAACACCATACTAATACTGTGTTTGACCCCCTTTCGCCTTCAGAACTGTCTTAATTCTACGTGGCATTGATTCAACAAAGTGCTGAAAGCATTCTTTAGAAATGTTGGCCCATATTGATAGGATAGCATCTTGCAGTTGATGGAGATTTGTGGGATGCACATCCAGGGCACGAAGCTCCCGTTCCACCACATCCCAAATATGCTCTATTGGGTTGAGATCTGGTGACTGTGGGGGCCATTTTAGTACAGTGAACTCATTGTCATGTTCAAGAAACCAATTTGAAATGATTCGAGCATTGTGACATGGTGCATTATCCTGCTGGAAGTAGCCATCAGAGGATGGGTACATGGTGGCCATAAAGGGATGGACATGGTCAGAAACAATGCTCAGGTAGGCCGTGGCATTTAAACGATGCCCAATTGGCACTAAGGGGCCTAAAGTGTGCCAAGAAAACATCCCCCACGCCATTACACCACCACCACCAGCTTGCACAGTGGTAACAAGGCATGATGGATCCATGTTCTCATTCTGTTTACGCCAAATTCTGACTCTACCATCTGAATGTCTCAACAGAAATCGAGACTCATCAGACCAGGCAACATTTTTCCAGTCTTCAACTGTCCAAGTTTGGTGAGCTCTTGCAAATTGTAGCCTCTTTTTCCTATTTGTAGTGGAGATGAGTGGTACCCGGTGGGGTCTTCTGCTGTTGTAGCCCATCCGCCTCAAGGTTGTGCGTGTTGTGGCTTCACAAATGCTTTGCTGCATACCTCGGTTGTAACGAGTGGTTATTTCAGGCAAAGTTGCTCTTCTATCAGCTTGAATCAGTCGGCCCATTCTCCTCTGACCTCTAGCATCAACAAGGCATTTCGCCCACAGGACTGCCGCACACTGGATGTTTTTCCCTTTTCACACCATTCTTTGTAAACCCTAAAAATGGTTGTGCGTGAAAATCCCAGTAACTGAGCAGATTTTGAAATACTCAGACCGGCCCGTCTGGCACCAACAACCATGCCACGCTCAAAATTGCTTAAATCACCTTTCTTTCCCATTCTGACATTCAGTTTGGAGTTCAGGAGATTGTCTTGACCAGGACCACACCCCTAAATGCATTGAAGCAACTGCCATGTGATTGGTTGATTAGATAATTGCATTAATGAGAAATTGAACAGGTGTTCCTAATAATCCTTTAGGTGAGTATATATCAGATGCACTGAAAAGGTTTAGTGAAGGTTTTGTGCATGTATACAGTTTGTTCAGAATGCACCTTTTTTTACTGCCAAAGTTTTAGGGCATTTTCACACCTAGCTAGCACTCCAAATGGTCTCAGAGCAATTTAACATGTATATGTGAACAACCCAAAAGATCTCAGATCCCTCTAAAAGGTCCCAAAAACAAACCGGTTCATTTTTGAGTCCTTTTGTGGTTTGATTGATTCGTGTGATGCTTAGGCAAAGAGGTACCAGTCTGCTTTGCATTTCTTTATGACACAAGTAGCTACTTCGGGGCTTGCCATACAAAAATTACATAATCGCCTGCTTGTTATTTATCTAACCACAAACTGAATATTAAGCAAATATAGAAATTACATGACCACGACTGCATTGTGTCTCATTTTCCTTTCATGTATTATCGGAGCACTCCAAATAAACCAAGGATCAGCCGGACTCAAGCAGCATATGAACAGCGCATGAAGAACTGTGGAGGTTCGCGCCAAACTCCCGCGAAAATACAAGCAAATATTTAGATCCATCTGACTTTATTTTAATGTTCATGTAATGGCACATATTTTAGGGTTCATTCATGCACGTAGTGTTAATGACATGCAGAAAGAGACGCCTACTTACTTTATTCATGTGGAGGAACACATTTTCAAATACTCATGAAATCTCAAATGCTCTCCTTTGAAGTGAGAATCACCCTGGCACCAATTGAAATGAAGTGGGCCTCACACAAAATACCAAAGTATTTGGTGATTTTCTTAAGGTGTATGTGTGTGTTATTATTAATATCAGACATGATTTTTATTTACCTATTCATTTAATTAAACATATTAGTTCCATTTTGCAGTTTTTGTTAGTTATTCTTGTTTATCTTTTTATAAATAAAACTCATTTTATTACAGCTGTGTGTTCCTTGTGTTGATGATACAGAAAAGCTCTAAAAGTTTAGGATGAATTTTACGAATCTTTCAGATTAATCAGATGACCAACTCCCTCCAGTTGACATATTTCTAATTTATTGAATGGTCCATTTGGATAATTTATTTTACTGTTAATGTGAAACTCTTTAGCTCCTTACACACAGCTGTAATAAAATGAGTTTTATTTACAAAAATATAAACATAGAATAACTAACAAAATCTATAAAATGGAACTAATATGCTAAAAGCTAAAATAAATTAATAGGTAAATACAAATCAATGGTAAATTGCAATGGATGTAGCAATGGTAAAATATTACTATTATCTTATGGAAAGATAAATTGCTGTTTCTCTGTTTATTAATAAGGTAAAACCCTTATTTCCATTTAAGCAAATAACTCAAAGATTAGTTGCAAGACATCTGATATACAGGTTATGCAATCTAAAGAACATTAGAAGATCATAAACCGATAGTATACACTAATGCCTAGGTCCCTAGAAAGAGCTGAGGAATGCTGATCTCCTGGAAGCACCGAGAGAATTTCTACAACAAATTTCTACAACAATTCCCTGCTTTTTATCATTCAGATTACTCAATCACAATAAGAAACAATAAGACAAATTTTAAGTCATATCATCACACTTACACTCTTCATCTCTGATTTTCGCATAATGATCACTCTCTTAAACATTTGTGAAATAACATTTGGAAAAAGTAAAAAAGCTTAGGCTGTTTTTTTTTTGTTTTGTGGGGATAATCCCTTAAGTATTAGCAAGCAAGTAAAGACTTTATCTGAAGCCGGGCTAAATGAGTAAACACTGTTACTGCACTTCCGACATAAAATCAGACCCTCAGTCACCTCAGTATAAACAAGAAATAGTGTACAGATTAAGTAGGAAACACATATCAATTTAACATTTTGGTTATGTCACATCTCTTGGTTATATCAGAAGGCTATAAAAATACAAAGAATAAAAGTAGTATAAAATCCCTCTTTTCAAACCCTCTCCTTGTACGTCATCTCGTAACAGATGACCGCTGCTTATAACCCTCTTTACATATCAAAACATTCTCAGAAAGAAAGGACATACCTCATTTTAACACATTTCACAGTAGCTCTCGCTACTAGTATCATCATATTTGTGTTCATCATCCTCTGGATAGACTGTCATTTTTTATAAACCAAGTAAACCATGTACTCTCAACATGTTCTGGCTCCTGTATGCCTTTTCTCATGTGTTCAATTACATTCGTGATATTGTCGCTGTAATCTGGAATATTGAAACAACAAGACATTTCCAACATTTTGCAAACTCCCCCTTTCTCTGCAGTTAACATATCAAGAACCAACCTGTTTTGAATGACCGCATCTCTTAACTGTTTCATTTCATCATTTATCATTGTCAAAGCATTTTCTGTGCTATTAGCTATTGCTAATACTGTCCATGCTAGCCCATTTATCTTATTAATTGTTACCGTTGTACCACCCCTAAGAACAATGACCACCCCACATTTGCTGCATAGTGCTTTGGTAAAACCCCAGGCAAAATTTCAACATTTCTTTTTTCCCTTCCCACCCCAGGTGCCTTGTTTGGTAAATACACAGATGTACCCACATTCATCAAAGCTGGATAACAACACCCTGACCATTTCTTTGGCATCCGATGAAATGCCCTGTTGGTGAAGCAGGTGAAGTTTCATGTGGCTTGCTGAATGGGCATGTGAAATTGACTTCTTTGTCGTTGATGACGGCTGTATAGTTGTCCGCTGTTCTGTCCTTCACGTTGATTCTGACCCTGCAGTCAGACCATCCTGCTTTAAACCGTCTCGCATTTTTCTTGAATTCTTTTCAGTTCGTACCTTTTCACGATGATTACTGCTTGTGACCACACGATGGGGTTCACTCTGCACACAGGACGTGTTATTCTCTGTGGTTGGCCTTGCTCTTCCACTGATAGTGGTACTCGGTGTTCAAACTTGACCTCTGCATTTATTGACATTCACTCCTGTTGCTGATTCTCCTGCGATGTGGGCGGAACTTTCCTGCAGTGGTTGGCATGAACCCATGTAGCTCTCTCTGTGACCTTCACCGCCATGTGAGTCGTCAGTAGCACTTGGAATGGTCCCAGCCACCTTTTCGCCTTCCAGCTCTTTCTCCTCCGGTCACGAATCCCAACGATATCGCCAGTCCTGATCTTATGCAGGAAGGTTTCAGCAACCTTTCTCTGAGCAGCTTTCACTTGAACACAAACATTGGACAACAGAGAAGACATTTCTTTGCAATAATTCAACATGTCATTCTCACACAGATCTGATGATGGCAGCCTTTGTTCCCCCCCTCTATTCCCATGAATGGTGGTCTACCAAAGAGTATTTCAAATGGACTTAAATTTGTTTTGACTCTTTTTCTCATTCTGCATACATCAACACAATTGGGAGTGGTTTAACCCATGTGAGCCCAGTTTCCTCACAGCACTTAGCCAATTTGTTCTTGATCGTTTGATTCTCCCTTTCAATAGCGCCTCCACTGGCGGCGTGGTAACTGCAGTGTGTTCTCATGTCAATTCCCAAAAACCGACCCACCTGCTTTATTGCTTCATTGACAAAGTGTGTCCCATTGTCCGAGCTGATTTTCCTTGGAATTCCCCATCTTGGAACAATCTCGGTTAAAAGAGCTTTCGCTACAGTTGCCGAGTCTTGTTTCGAGGTTGGGAAGGCCTCAACCCATTTGGACCACATGTCAACCATCACCAGGCAGTATTTCTGTTTCCCACAAGGGGTTAACTCGATGAAATCCATCATCAGATACTCAAAAGCCCCCCCTGATGGTGGTTGAGATACTATAGGGGTTTTTATCCCTCTTGCCACATTATGTGTATTACAAATGACACATCTTTTGCAAAAATGTTCAGCAAATATCGTGAAACCCTTTGTAAACCACAATTCTTTCATTTGTGCAACCATCCCCGCTTTTGATACATGGTCTAACCGTGTATCAACTTTCCATAATGAGGAAAGAAGTGTTTGGGTAAACAAGGCATGCCATCACAGCTCATCCACACATTCTCCTTAAAACTACAGCCAGCCGCCTTCCACTTGTTTTTATCCTCGCCTGTGGAAAAAGTTTGCATGCTCTGTAAACAAGAAGAAATGTCGAGGTGATTGTCAGATATCAAAGCACACAGTCTCTTTTGTCTCCATCGCTGCCTCTGGGGCACAAGGGGCAAACAGGCAGTCCAAGGGGGCACAGAGGGCAAGCAGGCAGTCCACGGGGGCACAAGGGGCAGACAGGCAGTCCAAGGGGGCACAGAGGGCAAGCAGGCAGTCCACGGGGGCTCAAGGGGCAGACAGGCAGTCCAAGAAGGCCACAAGATGGGGACTGGGTCAGGTGGCCTGGAAGGCGGCCACAGGACAGGGACATGTTCAGGAGGCCTGGGAGCTGGCCACAGGGCAAGGACAGGTTCAGGAGGCCTGGGAGCTGGCCACAGGCCAAGGACAGGTTCAGGAGGCCTGGCAGCCGGCCGCAGGGTAGGGTCTGGAGGCCTGGGAGTTGGCCACAGGACAGGTTCGGGAGGTCTGGGAGTCAGCCTCAGGGCCACAGCCATGGAAGTTTCTGGTGGCGGAGCCATGGAGGGCGGGAGGCGGCGCCGTAGAAGGCTCTGGAGGCGAAGCCGTGGTAGGCGGCGCCGTAGAGGGCTCAGGAGGCTGCGCCGTAGAAGGCTCTGGGGTTGAAGCCGTGGAAGGCTCGAGGGGCGGAGCCGTGGAAGGCTCGAGAGGCGGAGCCCTGGAAGGCTCTGGAGGCGGAGCCCTGGAAGGCTATGGAGGTGGAGCCGTGGAAGACTCGAGAGGTGGAGCCCTGGGTGGTTCGAGAGGCGGAGCCGTAGCAGGCTCTGGAGGCGGAGCCCTGGAAGGCTCTGGATGCGGAGCCCTGTAAGGCTCGTGGGGCGGAGCCCTGGGAGGCTCGAGAGGCGGAGCCCTGGGTGGCTCGAGAGGCGGAGCCGTACAAGGCTCTGGAGGCGGAGCCCTGGAAGGCTCGGGGGGCGGAGCTCTGGGAGGCTCGAGAGGCGGAGCTACAGGTACTGGCTCACAGACGTTCGAGGCTACAGGCACTGGCTCACTGACGTTCGAAGCTACAGGTACTGGCTCACTGGCGGTCTAGGCTACCGGCGCTGGCTCACTGACGGTTGAGGCTGCAGGCACTGGTTCACTGAGCGTGGCAGGCATGGGCTCTGGCTTGCTGACCGTGGCAGGCGTGGACTGGGGAGCGGAAGCCTTTCATCTCCTCCTCCTCCTCCTCCGGGCGGACGAAGCTGGCAGCGCTAGCTCGTTGGCCAAGGCAGGCGTGGGCTTTGGCTCACTGGCCATGGCAGGCGCGGAGAGCCCAGAGGCGGGAGCCGGGATTGAGAGAGGTGGTTCCCCGGCAGTGAGTTCCTTCACGACGAGACTCGCATACTCCTGCTAGGTGTAGTCTCCGGCAAATCCCACCATCGGTGTTTGGGTATACCGAACCAATACGCTTCCTTCAGGGACTTGTCATCCCAGCCGGTGTAACTGGCCACGCTGGAGAAGAAGTGGGTGAACTCACAAACTGATAAGTCCGCCTGAGTTAGCTCCTTGAAGAACACCGCTAGATCCATTTTCGGTCGATCGTTCTGTTACGAAAGCAGGAGGAGGCAGATGAGGGGTGAGGATCTAAGTGCGGGCTTTATTGACAACGGTGAAAACAAACAAGACTGGAACAAATGAAATGTCCACGATGGGAAAACCAAAACTAAAACACGAAACACAACCAAGAGTACACGGGCTGGAGAAACATCCACGGTGGGCAAAGGTAACATAGACAAACTGGGCAAACACATGAAAACATCTACATCCAGACATCCACATTCAACGATCAACATTCACTGGAGAACAAACAGGGTTTAAATACACAAACACAATAACGACTAAATGACATGCAGGTGAGAACGATGAAGTGCATGGGCAGTGATGAGGGCAGGGAATTATGGGAATTGTAGTTTGTGACAATTGACTAGTGAAACACAGGGCAGACAACAAGGGATCGTGACAGTTAGGGATGACTTGTTTTTTATACCTCTTTTCCCCAAGGTCTCCAAAAGCAGATCCTCCCCCTCTGCATTCCTCAGACACAGGGGCATTTCCTTGCAATGACTATTACTGATCAATGAGTATTAAACAACACCTCTCTCTCTCTGTGAAGCGGAGACTTAGCACATTGGATGGTTTGTATTCTGTTACATCTCCTACCACTCAGGCCAGAGATTCAGAATGTTGATTATTATTCTGTTATTGCTCCTGAACTAGAACAGCCGGGAACTCAGAACGTTGGTTATTATTATGTTATTGCCTCTCTCTCATAGAGTGAGACCAGAGCAAAGGTGTTTTAGAAGTGAATCCTGTTAATGACCTTCTGGACAGGGACTCAGGACAAAGGTGTGGTCATCTGGAGGATAGTTTTATACCTTCCTGATGAGGAGGAAAATCAGTCATGAACCAATGAGAAGTCTCTTTCCATGTGTAGGTTCTTACTTCCTTGTGAGGGGTGTCAAAGGGGTAGCAAAACACAAAATGTTTATCTAATCAGAATTTATTCCTCGATGCTTACAAGCAAAGTGTGTCAGCTGTTTCACAAATCGCATGCCCAAAGCCATGCTCCTAAGCTGAAGCAGTGCTTGAGTCTGAGCTCCACCCAGTCAGGCCTTCAGAATTTCCACAGAATTCCTCAACACTGCAGTAAATAGGCATCTAAAGTCAGATTGTCAGATTCATCAGCTAATTAGATTGATTTATTTGCTCTTGGTGGGTGTGGTCTTTAGGATATATCCCAGTCTAGGCCTTCTAGCTGACCTTGAATGATGCAGTCTCTCTTTAAGTGATGTACGTAATTTGAAAGCGCAGAGCGTGAGATCTTGCTGACAAATCGGCTGTCATCACTGCTGTTATTGCCGTTGAGAAAGATCCATGTGGATTTAAAAACCTGAGATGTTCTGCATGATTGTGCGACTGAATAATTAAACAGGAAAGTAGGTCTGATTTTCACTTCAAGCTAATTGGTAAGTGCATTTTACATTGGTATATCAACATCAGGAGTTTTCCAAGAGTAAATTAGGCTGCTTAAGTATTCAGTGTCAGATCAAGTTTTGAAAAGTAACCTTGTACCCTGACGAATTAAAATTTATTGCAAGCAACATTTAAATCGCAAATATTAGAGAGCTTTTTCTTCATTTTAGACATTCTTGGTTCTGGCTTTCATGCATTGATGTGTTATTAAAATGTCAATTGGTATTATTAGTTGACTGCCACATAATGTATGTATGGTGTCTTATGAAAGACACCTTATTGTGAAACTGTTTTCTTAATGGCATGAATTGGACTGAAGGCATAGACTTAAAATGCATGGGTCATCACTGCTTTTAGGATTATGGTGAAACCTACTAGGAGAGAAAGTGAAATTTGTAATTATAATGATGTTATGCGATGGTCTTCATTTTCTTTCCCATCATTCTCTTCCTCATCTTTCTCTGAAGAGCAGTCTTTCTCTGAAGAGCATACTCAAACAGGGCATATTTAAGTCTATCCATAGGGAAAAACAATATAGTCTTCCTTTGTCTAAAGCAGACAACACTATATCCCCTCAATTTGATCCACATGTGTATATGGAAACATTTACCATAAGGTAAAGAACTTATGTAATAACTTATAATAACTTGGCTGTAAGAATGCACATAAGACACATGATTGCAGAATAATGTAATGTAAATGATCAATAATGTTAAAAAATCATTACAAATACCGATGATAATCAATAATACTGATAAACATTAACATTTTAGTCTTCACTCAAAAAAATGTTTAGCTTATTTAGCAGGAAAACAATTTCTTATATGTCTCGACTGACATGATTTGGTATGGCACATTTCAAGCAGTAATCTAAGTGCACTTACTTTGGTTACATGGAACCTCAACTAGCTCATTTGGTACCAAGTATGAAGAGATCAGTCAACTGCCCCACTAGAGAGGTGCCCTATGAGGGAAATTGGATGGCTGAACTTGACAGCAAATTAGACAACCCTAAAAATTATCAGCAATATCTTGCTACATACATGGGTAGTGAACTAGTTAATGGAGGGTCTAAAATGTTGAATTTGACCCCCCTTTCTTTGGATTTCCAAAGGGTTTGTCGAGGGAATGCAAGATCATACCCCCCACTCCCCTCCTGGGGTCCCCAACCTGGTCATGCTGACTAAACCAGATCTCTGTTCTGCCTGGATCACAAAGTTTACTCACAAACAACATGACATCCTCGTCTGCCCTGGGGAAATTTTTGCCAGCAAAATTTTTTCATAAGTACTCATGATACCCTCTGGGAGATTCATGGCGACCCAGTTTAATTTGGATGGCATAAAAACGAGGGCTGAACAAGGGTTTACACAATTTTTCATAATTGTTAGAGATAGCTTTTCTCTGCCTTTCTATAAAACCATGAAAAATTTTATACTGGCCTCTGGGAAGTAAGTCTAAGCATAACTGACATTTTTGAAGTACAACTCTATGTTGTTTTCAGGGTATCAGGATTGAACTCTTCAATGTCCAATGCCAATTCTCTAGAAGGTGATAGGCTTGGAAGCTTAGGGAGAGGGCGATGCATTTTTCCCAATGTTGGGGAAACGTCTGTGTTCCATAAGTGTGATTGGTACCAGCACTCACGATTAGGCCACAAGAGGCTGTGACATCACTGTCCTGGAAACACTGTCCAGCAAGGGGTCTGAGGAGGGGGTCTGCTAAACTATCTTTAGATGCCTATTCATGAGCTCTATCTGTTAAATCATTTTTAAGTTCTCGGAATTGAACATCCCTATCTATGTCCTGCTCTTGGGCAAGGGACATTTTTCTATGGCTTGAGTAAATTGAGCAGGACAATTTAGTGTTAAACTAGAGAGAAGTTTTATTAGTGGTGCAGACTTTAAGGTCAGGCCCAATGCTTCAGCTGTTAGCAGTGTTGTTAGATCAGCCATCTTAATTAATACTTCACCACCCTTATAAACTCAACAATTTTATAGGCGTACAAGGTGAATCAAACCTAAGCTATAAATTCGTTTTATTTAATAACATGTGCTAAAAACAAATTCTGAACAGAGAATTTGCAAGATCTATGCTACATTAAGCATGGTTTATGCTTCTTAAAAATCACAATTCTTTACAACACTGGGCAAACCAATACTATTCATAAATAGTACCAACTTGCTGAGTTAGAAACTAGCAATGAGGCTTGGAGGAAATCACATTTGCTATGCAATTGGTTACCAACTCAAGAAAAATTTTGTTTCCCTCTAAAGGTTAGCTCTTATTGTTGTCAAAAGTACCGGTACTTCAGTACCAAGTCGATACTAAAATAAAAAAAAGATGTAACGATACCAGTGTTTCTGCAGTACCAGTAGTACCAAGCACCAACTCAATCCAGTACCAGCATGCAGTATGACTGCTTTAAAATGCTCATTTTGATCACATGCTCTGATATTCCTTAGACTGAAATGGACAACTAATCAAATTAAAATAGTGACATGTCTTGGAGTGATTTATTAAACTGCTAAAGGCTACAGTCTTAGTGTAGAAGAGCTGAGTACTTGTATAAATGTATAAATCCCACCGCTCATACTCTGGAAACTCCATAGACATTGAGAATCATTCACGACATGCTGTATCAGATGACAGAGCAGAGCACTAAGCTACTTTGAACCATGCAGCACATGTAAACTATATATTAATATGATTAAATCACAGCATTTGCACTTTAATCTCAACTCAACTTTATTTATAAAGCATTTAAAACAACAGAGATGACCAAAGTGCTTCACAGTAATAACATTTAAAACACAAGATTTAAAAATGACCATATACACAAACACAAATTACAAATACTCCAAAACTGTGTCCTACATTTCATTTGTCAGACTCAAAATCAAGTGTAAAGATGAGATTTAAGATGTGTCATAATAAAAGCATGTTTCAAAATATAAGCTAGAGCCCTGAATTTGAAGAAATTGTGACAGAAATGTTGATTATTATTATGTTATTGCTCCCGAACTCGAACAGCCAGGAACTCAGAATGTTGATTATTATTCAGCACAAAGGTGCATTAGAAGTGTATCCTGTCAATGACCCTCTGGACAGGGTGGGTGGGTATGTGGTAAAGAAAAACCAAGATGGGTGTAAAGATTTGTCTTTGTGGCTACACAAAGGGTTTCACCCTTTTCTACCACATGGGACATAAATGCTGCCTCTGGAATCTTTATGACCATTTTAGCTAGGGGGGGGGTTTCAGATTTTGGTGCTTGAAAATCAGTCATGAACTAGTGAGAAGATTCTTTCCATGTGTAAGTTTTTACATATTTGTTAGGGGTGTCTGTCAGTTGTCTGAGCAGTTTATCTGATTGCTGTGCTTGATGTTTGTATTAGTTCTGCCATGATCCAATCAAAATGTAGCCACTCTTCTTTGCCTTAGTGGGCTCTGCCATAAACTGGCTCCTGGAATCTGGTCTGATTGTTCATCACATCTTCATGTGAAATAAGGGGTTGTGGGTTTAATTGGAGAGTCTAAACATAACATATGAAAGTGAAGAATTTAGGACAGATAAATATCACTATTATCACTAATAGAATAGAATTGCATAATAGAATATATATATATATTCAACTTTATAGGAAATCATATTGCCCTATGTTATCAGGATTCCAAGTTCAATTTGATGTATTATATGTTAGCCAAATGTCATAATCCTGTCTGCCATGAGGTCTGAGTTGTTTAGGAGTTGTGGTGTGAACAACAAAGGTTCTGAGATCACATCAACGCAAAGAAGACCAAAAAAGAAACTGAGTCCACTTACATTGTGAACACAAAAAGCACTGAGGTTATATTCAGCTGGTTACCTTTTTGGTCCACTTTAACTTAACTGGGTTTGGTTAATTTAAATTGGATCATATGTGAAACCACTCTTTAACACTTGCTTAAGTTTAGTATTTGACTGACAGGTAAGGGGTGGTGCTTCGCTGCTGTCTGGGCATTAAGACGGATTTACATTTACACCTCAAATAAGATGTTATCATTAAATCTTATCTATTTAACAAGTGTAATAGCAGTTTATTAAAATAAACATGTATGAAACTCTTCTCACAAAATCACCTTAATTAGTAATTCTCAAAGAAGAAAATACAATTTAATCTACACTTTAAGATATCTGATGTATACTAAAATGAAATCTGAATTTGAAACCACAAATATCTTGACCAGAAGTAAGCTGCACTTAAGAGAGGCTCAGGAGGCTGCCTAGGAGAGAACCTGTGCTCCCTGCTTGTTTCATGGAAGACAACCAGTGCAAACCGGCCCACTGCAAGCAGTGGAGAGAACTGCTACTATAGAGTCTATTTGCACTTTAGCCATAGATGCTATTTGCCCTCCTAATTACAGTGCTTTTATTCTGTTTATTTAGAGTCCAACAAACAACCTACACCAGGGCTATTCAACTTGATTGACAAGTGAGCCAGATGGAAAAAAAATTTCAGGGCATGAGAGTCAAGAATAACATGTTATAGTAGGTCTATAATATTTGTTTATAGTATACATAAAACATCTGTGTTTATGAGAGAGAGTAATTAAGACTGATAATAAAAATTGTATTAAACAACAACACTGAAGTTTGTTATATATGGAGAAAATTGTTTGTTGGTGAAGCTGCATCAGATGTACAAATCTAAGTTTGTTATATATGTTATGATTTAAACTTCTGAATTTCCAAATTGAATGATGATAAGGCACCCCTGGAGCAGATAGGTTCAAGGGCCTTGCTCAAGGGCCCAACAGTGGTGTCTTGGTGGTGTTGGGGCTTGAACCCCTGACCTTCTGGTCAGTAACCCAGAGCCTTAACCGCTGAGCCACCACTGCCTAATGTTTGGTGGCAGGTGGGGGTGACCATCACATGGTAATCTCAGGACTCGAGTCTGTAGCCAGTGCTGAAGCGGTCGCATATGCATCAACCCCAGCGCCGCGACCGCCGCGGACCGTTGTGCCTGGTCTGAAGGTGGCGAGGCATTTCAGCACTGACTGCGCACGTTCGTTGGTGAGGCGCGCTGACATTGAGTCTAACTCCATGCCGAGAAAAGAGATGCTCTGAACCAGGGCGAGCTTGCACTTTTCCCAGTTGACCTTAAGCCCTAAACGGCTGAGGTGCCTAAGCACCTGGTCCCTGTGGGCGCATTGTAACTCTCGGGAGTGGGCCAGGATGAGCCAGTCATCGAGGTAGTTGAGTATACGAATGCCGGCTTCTCGGAGCGGGGCAAGGGCTGCCTCTGCGACTTCGTAAAGACGCGAGGGGACAGGGACATGCCGAAGGGGAGGACCTTGTACTGATACGCCTGGCTGTCGAACACGAACCGTAGAAAGGGTCAATGTCGAGGCAGTATTGAAGTACGCGTCCTTCAGGTCTATCGCTGCGAACCAATCTAGATGCCGGACGCAAGTTAAAATATGTTTCTGCATGAGATTTTTGAACGGGAGTTTGTGTAAGGCCCAGTTGAAAACTCGCAAGTCCAAGATCGGTCGTAAGCCACTGCCTTTCTTGGGTACGATGAAGTAAGGGCTGTAGAGACCCTTCTACATCTCGGTTGGAGGGACATGCTCTATCGCATCTTTGAGCAAAAGGGTCGCGATTTGGAGACTTGATTACACAGATGTTTGCTGTGTACTGCGGAAAAGAGGATGCCCGTAATTGCGTAACCGAGTCGGATGGTCCTGGCAAGCCAGCCAGATGGGTTGGGAAGTGAAAGCCACGCATCCAAGCTCCGTGCTAGGGGCACTAAAGGGACGATTATTTTTGACGTACCCGGCAGGGCTTCGCAGCGGTGCGGAGCAGATGGTATGGCGTTGGGAGGCGAAAGTGTGTCTCGAGGCTCTGGTGCTGAGAAAAGACTCAATGCACTTACCTTGCTCCCCACACCCGTCAGGGGGCGGGTTAGTGACTGAGTAGGAGGTCCAGTGACGGCATCCTCTAGACTCGTCAGAACTGGCCGGCCGGGGGACAGTCATGGCTTGGCTGGAGGCAGGGGGTCCGCGTTCAGGGGACTGTTGAGGTCTGGCGGCAGAGTGTCGTGAGAACAGCATTTGCGGGCCAGGTGACCCAGAGACAAAGGAAATAGCTGTTTTATTGAGAATGTGGGTACCGCAGCCCCGCTTTCTGAGTGGTGCGGCAAATTAAATAAACTCAAACAAGGATTCTCCTCCCGGCCCTCCACCGGGGGACAGAGTGGTCTTCATACCAGCTCCGGAGCAAACGTCTCGGTCTCTGGGTCGCTCGTCTCAGGAGGGCTTGGGAGCCTTCCGGGTCCTCGAGGGGGTCCGTGAGACGGGGGGCATGCGCTTCCTGTGGGGTGCTCGATGCGGGGGCTGAGAGCTGGGCCCAGGTTCAGGCGGAGCAGCACGTTTCTTAGCCACAGGAGGACGCCCTCGGCAAGCAGACGCGGCAGGGTTGCGGTGGGGCAGGATATGTGAGATGGCTTCCGTCTGCTTCTTCACCGCAGAGAACTGCTGAGCAAAGTCCTCGACGGTGTCGCCGAAGAGGCCGAACTGGGAGACCGGCGCTCCGAGGAAGCGTGTCTTGTCCGTCTCGCGCATCTCGGCCAAGTTCAGCCACAGATGACATTCCCAAACCACGAGAGTGGCTATCGCCTGCCCGAGTGACTGCAGCACGTTTTAAGCCTGGTGCCTTGGCCTGGTGGACTTGCAGGAGGGCCATGGTATGCAGGGTGGATGCGGCCTGTCCGGTGGCACTGTAGGCTTTGGCGGTCAATGACAATGTTGTCCTACAGGCCTTGGAGGGGAGCACAGGGCAACCCCGCCAGGTGGCGGCGTTCTCGGAGCATAGGTGGAACACAACCGCCCTATCCACCTGGGGAATCGCCGTGTACCCATGGGCTGCTCCGCTGTCGAGGGTAGTGAGAGCAGATGAGCGAGGGGCTTTGTGACGAGAAGAGAGGGGTGCTCTTCATGCAGTTGTCAGCTCATCATGCACCTCCGGGAAAAAAGGGACCAGGGAGTGGGCGTGGCTGTATGCAGTGCGCAGACCCCAGGAACCAATCATCCAACCATGATGGCTATGGGAAGGACAGAGGGTTCCAGACCAGCCCCACGCTGGTGGCGGCCCAGGCAAGCATGTCTGACATCTGGCATATTAACACTTATTAACATTTGACATTTTGACACATTACAAAAAATAGATTTTGTCATAAATAAATTATAAAGACCACATTCCAACATTACTGTAACAATCAAACCCCAAACATACCCCTGAATCAAGCAAACAAAAAAAAAGAAGACAGCGCATGACAGCGCCAACTGGCATCCATCCCTCTAAACTCAAACAGTCCATTTACACCTACGAGAGCCCCCACGACAACTTTGCCATTAGATAGCTCAAGTCTGGTGTTTCTATGAAAATTTTGTGAGACAGAATTCCACAACAGAATGTAATCTATAAAACGAACTCCAGCCAATAGGAGTAATAAACACAAAGAATGTATAGATTCATCCACAAAAAAAGTCGCCCAATTTCCTCGGACGGTCAAGTGAATGTTCATTGAGTCAAGCCTCATATGCCTCCCCGCCCCTCATTGCTCAGGTTTCACTCTATATCGATCTAGCCATTATCACAGCGCTACCAAGCAAAGGCCGATGTCAGCGATGTGGAAATATTTCAAAGCAGTACCGCCGCTCCCTATATGCATACTATGCAGTCTGCGTAGGGCACCAATGCACCAACTCCCTAAGGGGGCACCAGAAAGTCCACAGGCTGCCCTTACTCGCACGTTATATGTTTCCCTCTTGTCAAATTCGCAAAGTCTGGGAACAAGAAAATGCTGTGGTTCTTCCAAGAAAGCCTTCCTTTACCCTTCGCCATGCATAACACGAGATCTTTAACAGATGATCTCAGATATTTGGCCAAAATTGATCGGGGCCTGCCTCCCTCAGTGGATTGCCGAGCCAGAACACTGCGAGCTTGCTCGATTTCCATCTTATGTCAAGCAGACTCAGGAAGAGCCTGTACAGGAATTTCACCATATCCTGACCTTCTTCATCCTTAGGAATTTCAACTATTCATCAACATTAAACATACACTACACTAAACAACATTATTCCGTCAGTTACGGTTCTACAAATCCTCCAGCTTTTTCCAGACATGTTCCAAATCCACCTTTTGGCACTAGCGGGTTAGCAGCTAATTCCCTCTCTGATGACTCCAGATAATCCATCCGTTTCCCAACATCCCCCCACTCTTTTAACCACCTCAGTGAATTTCGTCTCCATGGCAGTGATCGATCAACGTATTTCAGCAAGATCCTCCAAGTAAGCAACGACTTTCGTCAGCACTGACGACATGGCTCCCAGGCTTGCAGCCTGCTGCTCAGGGGTGTCAGCTTGAGTACCTATGTGTCTTTTAATGTCTCCCGAGCCCAAGGATTTTGAATTCTTGGACATATTGTCTTCCTAGAACAGTTAAGAATCATTATGTATCGAATCTCACCGGTTTATGACACAAAAAGTGTTAAAACTAACAAAGTGCACAGAGCTGAGATTCTGCATTGTTCCAATTACTGGTGATCACCGGCAGGTGCATGATGGTTAGAAATCTGGCCGACTTGCTGTGATGTCATGGAACAATGTTTTTGTCAAAAAAAGTCTTGCAGGGCCTGGGTTGCTCAGCAGGTAAAGATGCGGACAACCACCCCTGGAGTCGCGAGTTAGAATCCAGGTTGTGCTGAGTTATCCAGCCAGGTCTCCTAAGCAACTAAATTGACTCGGTTGCTTGGGAGGGTAGAGTCCCATGGGATAACCTCCTTGTGGTCTTTATAATGCGGTTCGGTCATGGTGGGGCGCATGGTGAGTTGTGCGTGGAATAGCATGAAGCCTCCACGTGCGCTATGTCTCCACGGTAACGTGCTCAATAAGCCAATTGATAAGATGCGCGGATTGACGGTCTCAGACACTGAGGCAACTGAGATTTGTCTTCTTCCACCTGGAGTGAGGCAAGTCACTACGCCACCATGAGGACTTAGATACTCTTGCGAGGAGGCGACTGCAGTCTTTGGAGCCAGGCTGCTCAGTGGCTTCCTCCCAGCTGTGCAAACTGCAAGCATGACAGGAAACGGCTTGCTGACAACACCGCTTAATGCTCATTAGCTAAAACAACATAACGTTTGGTTCTCTTTTCAAAAGTTAGATTTTTTTTAACTCTTATATCATGTTTTTATGTGTATAAGCAGAGTTTGAAATTAACACCTGCCAAATGCAAGTAAAACACTGCAGTGGTGGGTTACTCCATCAGTTACTAGCTGGTGGCGGGTGACCTTTTCATGGTTTTTCCTGCATTGAAAATTATATGATTTTTGGGCAACTCAGAGCCACAGAAAAACTTATTTAAATGTATTAATATCACGTTCAGTGCTTTACAATCACTACATATGTCTCTCATATAAACCTGCATATAAACCGCCGTGCTACAGCGTGCTACAGAGATTAGATTGTTTTATCATTACATGTGCCACTGTTAAACAATGAAAGAACAATGGTAAACATTCATTAAGGCAAGTGAAATTTAGAATGAAGGGGTTAAAACCATTAATCATGGACAAATTATTGACAAATGTTCTTTCCTATCCTGCTCCTGTTCTAACTGGCCATGTTTGCCTTCAAATATTTTAAATGTCACTTATATCATTATGCCTGTGTCCTGCTAAACTTATATTATTCTTGTTCAAATAAAATGTCCAAACAAATACATGAAGTTACAGTCATCACTTACCTTTATAATTTTTTTGCGAGGCAGGGGAGCTTGACGAAAGGGTAGGGGACTAGTGAAAATGATGAGTGACTAGTGACCTTGGAACACTACTAGCCACAGTGGACTGTGATTCAAAACAAATTATTTCTAGCAAGTCTGTCCACTGGTGGCCATCGATGGAATGCTCTCCGGGAGCTATTTCCACTCATGGCAGTGCAGCTCGAATCTACATGAATGGGGAATACCAGATCTCCAAAATGGTTGATCAAGACTACAATCAAAAATATTTTTCATTTTTTAATTTTTTTATTGAACATAGCTGCTTATACAAGTAAGAGTCCAATGACATACATATTATATTATATTATATTATATATATATATATATATATATATATATATATATATATATATATATATATATATATATATATATATATATATATATATATATATATATATTACAAATTGTTCTGTAATAATATAAATATCAATACTACCACCACTACTACCTCATCAACAATAACAATAATAGCATTAACTATAACGATTATGTGCAAAATGTAAATATATACATAGAAAATAAATGAAATACAGTATAGCATCTACAAATTATAATATATTTAAATGACATCTATCTATAAATAATTTTAGAACAGTATAATTTTGAAGGTTTCTTGTAGTGAAATGTGGGGGTCCTGTAAACATAGTATTAAGACATCTGCATAGAGACAAAGAGAGAGAAAAGGCTGCGGCTGCCGGGCTTGCTCCCATGTTGGTCATGCAGCACCTGTTCCCCCCTCAGAGGTGCTGGGAACCTAAGGTCTGTATATGACACTTTTTCTGAGGGCAATGGGGAGGGTTTCGTGCAGCTGATACATTTGCTTCTAGCACGCAGACGCTTGCTTGCACCTGCGTCAGCAGTTCACGTAACACGGGCTAGTGCATGGCACTTTTGAACAGGACCCCTTGTGCCACTTCATTCGACACAACGTTGAGTGAATGACAGAAGGGGAACGTCACGGTTACTGTTGTAACCTCTATTCCCTGAGGGAGGGAATGAGATGTTGTGTCCCTTCTGCCACGACACTAGACCTGCCACTGTAAATGGCCGTACCTTACTTTCGGCTCCTCAGTGCAAAAACCTGACTGAGAGACACACGCCCGCTTCCCTTTATACCCTTATGTCCGGGGGTGGGACAATCTGGCAGAAATCTGCAATTTCTCATTGGCCTTTTCTCAAGTTCAGAGGTACGCAAGGCTCTCAAGGAAGACCCCTTGTGTCACTTCATTCAACACAACTTCTCATTCCCTACCTCAGGGAACGGAAGTTACTACAGTAACTGTGACGTTTTGCACTAAAAGCAGTTCCTGTAGGACAGTATCATATTCTAACAACCTGTCTACACTGTCAAAACCATTTAAATCCAATTATAATCAATTAAGCTGTCTACACTGGACATATCCATTGTGTTGCACTAACAGTAAAAGGATGTCCCATTCCATTTTGTGCTGCACGGACTGGAGATTTTCCTGACAACATGATAAATAAATTGTTTAGAACGTTCGCTTTGAAGAATCAGGTGTAGACAAGGCATTGCGGCATCACGTCAACAGACACACTCAGTGTAGACATTGTGTTAGTCTTCTAAAGGCACGCAAAAGGTAAAGGTAAGAAACAACTCAGAATTTAAGTGAACTTTTTCAGTGAAAATCATGATGTCAGTTGATCATTCACACTACAGAATACACTTGTTTTTGTCACAGTGCTATAAAAAGCAGTCCTCGTGTGAATGTGCTTCGAACAAACGCATAACAAACATCAAGATTTTAATTAAAACATTACAAATTCCAGGCTTTTTCTCACTGAAAACCTATTAAATGTCTTCAGAAGACTTGGAATATGATGCAGGAGTCACATGGACTACAGTATGGTCCTTTTTGAAGCTTGAAAGCTGTTGAATTGAAAAGAAGGACTGTATTCTGCAAATATCAACTGTTTGTGTTCAAAGGAAGAAATAAAATAATACGGGTTGAGAACAACATAAGGGTGTTTTTTTTCATGGAGCACACAAAAAGAGATGTTAAGCAAAGTGTTCTTGTGGCTCTTTTCCATAAGAATAAAGAAGATGCTAATCTAGAGCTGCCAATCTCCAAAAAGGCACCATAAAAGAAGTCATTATGACTTGTGGAAGAATTACATTCACAGTTTCTCTTATGATTTTGATGTAGATGCATACTTCAGAAAGAATACACAAAGAATTCAATCAGAAAGTGGTTTTATTTAATATATATTTAATTTGACTTGTTACATTGGACAAATATAAAGCAATTAAGACAAATATAAAGCACCTTAAAGTCACATAGAAAGTACCGCATTACTTCTCTTGGTTTCCAGGATAAAATTTAAGTTCCTTCGGCCATCATTTCAGAACCAAAACACCATTTCCAGCAACATTGTCACAAAAAATTATGTGTACTATGTCTGAAAATTGAATATAACTGCAATGTTACATATACATTAAGACAGAAATGATTAAAACAAAATTATAATTTGGCCATAGATAGAGGGATGAAAATACCTCAATTTACTTTAAATGTTTTTCAATAAAAACACATACAACATTTGTACATTGTACACATCTGCTTGGTAATCTTTCTAAAATATATAAAATGTATAAGTGTTTCTAAAGCAACCTGAGAAGAAACAGACATTATAAAAAATTACTGTTTTGATAATTATGCTAATCATTTTAGGAGGTAAATATAAACATATCACACATTTGACCTATTTTTTCTAAAATGAAAGGTTTTAACTTACAGTGTTTTACAAACTATGCCAGTATTACAATGTACTTTTTGAACTATTTTGTGCTAGGCTCTCATTTCTCTTTTTTTTCACTGCCAGTGATACCCTATGATATTGTGTTTACCCACCACTCGTCAGCGTCCAGAGGCTATAAGTTTGTACTGGTTTACAGCGACCTCTGTTGGCCTAAAGACCAAACTACAATAATATGTATTTAATTAGGGCAGGTTTCTGAAGATTGCCAGTTATCTTCAAATATATGACTTTAAATAGTGGAGAAGCTATACAAATATCTACAAAAATAACTGAGAACAGAAAACTTTGTCAGGACTAAAAACTGAGGCACTGTCTAATTTCTCTGGCAAGACAAACAAAAGTTTAAATAAACAACTTGAGATTAAAAGATTTAAAAGCAATAAACATTTCCTGAGTATTTTGAGTATAGCTACAGTCATATATACAAACATATTATTACATATTCCACAGTGCTTAATTAGGCGCTGTTTAATATGACAGTGCAAGAAAGATGATAGAACGAAAATTGTTTTCATAGTTAGAGCTCCAGTCTGGTTCTGTGAGGGCCAGGACAAGCCCCAGTACCAAACCAATCTACATTATAACATCCAGTTCAAAAGTACCCAACCATGGTTAAGGATGACTGAGGTTTTAGCTGATAACCATATTCAAATGTTGGTCACAGAGAGCAGATCTGTATCATTCCTATGTGCTATGCCAGTTGAGTCCCACTTGTCCACAGAATTATATTCAGTAGGATGCATCTCAGGCAAAAACATCTGAATCTCGGAAGTTTGATACAAACAACTCCAGCATTTGTGGATATATTACCTCTAATGTAATAACAGATAACACTTTTATCCAAACATGTATCTTAGATTATGTCCTGAGTTAAGTGTTATAAGTGTTAGGATGTAGGCCGTAGTATTTTGGGATAAGATGATAAATCCTGAAATATATTTAGGCAGAGTGGATAGCTGGTCTATATGGGTATAGTTTTAGCTAGATGTGAGTCTTCTCTTTGGCTGGAGGTTTGGGCTCAAGCCTGCTCTAAGGCTGAGGTCCACTGAAAGTGGCAACTGGAAGGCAAAGCAGAGAGCAGAAGGTTGGGTGCAGAGGCTGGATTTGAGACGAGAACACCCTTCCTCTTGTCCAGTCATCTGAACCATCCAGCTTATAACAAACTGATACCTCACACCTGCATACAGAGAGATCATTTCAATGGGTAGTTTGACAGAAAGTTGAATCATGTCATTGAATGTGCTAAATGGAGCTGACTTCCCAAATGCTTGCATATTACAGTCTAGGCAATAATTTCTCGTAAAATATAATATGTTCTACCTAGGCATTCATTTACTATTTATGTAACTCTATAACATGCAAATATGTCGTTTTTTTTTAAGTATGCCACCAAGAGTTATGTAACGAGGAATATGAGGCACAATCAAAAACTTTTCTGTTTCTTGTTTGAAAAAAGTATTTCATATAATGGCAATTTCTCAGTGGACAGGACTGTGTTTAACAACTGAATGTTTAAAATAATTTGACATAGTTGTTACTTAATGTTAAAAAATAAATCACTTAAAAAATGAAAATTCTCTCATCGTTTATTCACTTTCATGCTATCCCCGATGTGAATGACTTTCTTCTGCTGAACACAAACAAAGATTTGTAGATTTGTAGATGTACTTTCGTTACATTTTAATACAAATAAATATAATGTATTTCCTTCTTTTAGTTTCTGTCTGACTTGCATTTGAGGAGTAAATATTGATCAGGTGAGGTTTTGTTTATTCAGTTGCCATGACAACTAGGTTTGCGCATACACACCTTCCAAGGACTTTTGAGAACATAGCGCAAAAATGCGATGCTACTGCCTGGATTAATTGAATCAGACAGTTTTGCCTAATCCGGGAAGTAGCATCGCAATTTCGCGCTATGTTCTCAGAAGTCCTTGGAAGGAGTATATGCACAAACCTAGTTGTGTTGCGGGACAAGGGTGGAGGGGAGAACTATTATTGTAAGACTGTGGTTTTGTAGTTCTAACGGAGTGCTTTATGGGTAGTGAAGTCCGGGGGAAAAAGCGTGGTCGTAGTGTTGCTCTGTAAATATATGGGAGAGCCATAGAGTTGTTCTGTTACATTCTCTTGAACCACCCGGGAATTTATGTTCACTGCAATACAGCAGATTTATTGTA
The DNA here is from genome assembly GCF_025860055.1 of Xyrauchen texanus. Classification (NCBI taxonomy): domain Eukaryota; kingdom Metazoa; phylum Chordata; class Actinopteri; order Cypriniformes; family Catostomidae; genus Xyrauchen; species Xyrauchen texanus. Next base: position 31,153,484 of record NC_068282.1, read on the forward strand.
TGGATATGTGCTGAAGAAATAAATGCGGCATGTTTGGGATAATCCGGTACAACTCATCATTTATATGAACATGAACTAAACAAACTGTTACACACAGCTGCTGAGAGCACCGCTGGGGTAGAAGGTAACACTGGGGGCTCGTCTTGGGATAAGTTTGTCACATTTGGTGAGTCATATGGACATTCTGGATTATATTGTGAAGCAGATGTTATCAGAGAGAGAGAAAGCAAAAATGATGGATGTTCGTGAGAAAACGGGGATGACAAGAAAATATTCCAATGTAAATATGAGCAGTCAGTTGAACTCTGCTATGTCTGTAATGGCAGAGAATGAGGAAAAACGTATGCCCATCTCATTCACGGACTGGTTAAATGAATTGGATGTTCAATTGTCAAGGACTGACAGTAATAATAATCCATTTAAGACAAGTTTTGCCCCGTGCCCTCAATCAGCTCCAGTTTACAGGCCCGCATATTGCTATGAGTCGCATCAGCGAACAATGAGAGAAAACAACCCATTTAAAAGCAGGGTGGGAAATGAGTTTATGCATGACAGTGGAATTGATACACCATGTTTTATACAGAGCACTCCAGCGAATCTGAACTACCCACACGCCACGTGCAAAGAGCTAGAAGCTAAACAAATGTCACAATACATAACACCAATGAACGCCGTTCATGTCAACATGATAATTGTACAGTTGCTGTGAGAATAAGGAAAGGAGTCATTGCCGGGTTTCTCCAGCCTGCGGATGTTGTACGAGTCACCAACTCAGAGCTGCCATCTGCAAGCCCAAACTCCATGGCTGTTCCAAGTCATCTACAGTCCCTGTATGCAGAGAGTACAGTGGGTCTTGGGGAAGCAGACAAACGTGAGCTGGCAGAGCTCCTTAGTGCCTATGGGGATGTTTTCTCAACTGGACCGACAGACCTTGGTCGCACTAACCTGGTGCAACACGACATTCAAACCCGGCCGGGTCCGCCAGTGAAACAGCAGCCAAAGAGAATGGCTTTCGAGAAACAGCAAAATGCTGATAACCAGATCCAGCAAAATCTTGACACTGGCTTAGCTGTCCCTAGCCATAGCAGCTGGGCTTCGCCAATTGATATGGTACAAAAGAAAGACCAGACCTACCGACTGTGTGTGGATTACAGAATTCTGAATGAATGCACTATTAAAGACGCTTACCCACTTCCACGAATCCAGGATACCCTGGATACACAGTCCAATGCGAAATGGTTCAGCACCTTAGATCTAGCCTCAGGCTATTGGCAAGTGGAGTTGACTCCAGAGGCTCGACAGGCAGCCGCGTTCTGCAGTAGGAAGGGGCTTTTTGAGCGGAATGTGATGCCTTTTGGTCTTTGCAATGCCCTGGCAACGTTCCAACGCTTAATGGATCGTGTCTTGGCTGGAATGTAATGGGAAATCTGCCTGGTCTATTTCAACGACATCATCGTGCTGGAAAAGGATGTCAAGGAAATGATTCAGCGCCTAGCGCAGGTGTTCGAGAGGTTACGTCAGGCCAACCTCAAATTGAAGCCCGCCAAGTGTTGTCTCTTTCGCCGACAGGTGATTTACCTGGGACACATTGTTTCGGAGGAGGGCATTGCCACTGACCCTCAGAAAGTGCAGAAGATTCAAGAATGACCACAGCCCACCAATGTTAATGAAATTTGGCAATTCATTGGTTTGGCGTCTTACTACAGACGTTTTGTTAGAGAGTTGCCAAGAACTGCTGAGAGCGCCACTGGGGTAAAAGGTAACAGTTGTCATGGCAACTGAATAAACAAAACCTCGCCTGGTCAATATTTACTTGTCATCAGAATAAGGTAAATGCCCTGGCTATTGTAATCTATTGTGCTGTAGGTGTTTTGGGTTAAGTTTTAAAACTGAATGATATCAACATTGAACATTATTATATATATTTTTATTAATTAGAAGATGAATTCCATGTAGGGATACATGCAGTAGTCACAACAAGCATTTTCTTATTTTAAATGAAACTGTGTTTTTTTAGTTGGTAGATCTTATTGAGTTGGTCATTTAAAAGTAGATCATCACACAAAAAAGTGTGAGCACCCCTGGTCTATACAATACAAGTGAATGGTGATCAGGCCATTGAAGCTCCAAAAAGGAGATCAAGTCAGCATAAATGTAATCCATACGACTCCAGTGGTTTAATCAATGTCTTCTGAAGCTATCCAGTTGCTTTTGGATGAGAACAGACCAAAATATAACTCCTTTTCCACTGTACATCTTGCCATTGAAGTCTCTAGGCATGATCATGATATCAAATTAGCACTTTCTATAGAGTACTAGGAAGTGTAATCAAGCGTGAAATCATGACCGTGCAATGGCAAGATGTACAGCGAAAAATATTATTTAATATTTTCTTCTGTTCACATCCAAAACCAACATTGATTAAACCCCTGGATTCTGTTAATGCTGATTTTATCTGCTTTTTGGAGCTTCAAAGGCCTAATCACCATTTACTTGCATTGTATGGACCAACGAGCCGAGATATTCATCTGAAAATCATTGTTTGTGTTCTGCAGAAGAAAGTCATTCACATCTTAAATGGCATGAGGGTGAATAAATGATGAGATAATTTTTATTTTTGGGTGAACTAATCCTTTAACATACCTGGTCACACTCTGTATAATTTTCTTCTCATCTTGGTCCAGACAAACTGCAAATGTGGTGTCATAAGTTCCACTAACCTGAACCTTATCCACTTTTACTTGTGTGGTGGTGAGTTGCTGAAACATAAACGCCAAACAACAGTGATATCAATATCTGAATGAAATGAGTAGTTCAACCTAAATTGAGAAATCTGTGTGAATTTCATTCTTTAAGGCAGAACACAAAATTAGAAAATTGTATGAAATGTTCCAGTCTGTCATTTCATTTACAAGTCTTCTGAGTCCATACAATAGTTTTGTTGAGAAGCAACACAAACTGGAAGTCATTTTTCAGTAAAAGTCTTGATGTCCATTGGGACATGAGCGATATGAGACATGAACGATAAGCTCGTTCACAGTAGCTTGAGCAAATCAACTTTAGTGTGATGCCATATCAACTGCCATTGTATTGAAAATATGGACTGAGATATTAATTCAGATGTATCCTTTTGTGTTCCACAGAAGAAAGAAAGGTTTGGAGCTGGTTTTGAAATGTCATGAGTGACTAAATTAGGCCCGGGCAGTATGGCGATATAATTAGTGGTGATGTTATAAAGTTTCAACCGGTAGAGATTTTTCTATACAGTCTATATAGAGGTATGTATATATATATGTGTGCCCAATGCTCCACATGAGACTGACAGTGAGAGAGATGAAAAAACAGAGAGAAAGATGGAGAAAGTGGGACGATTTTGAAACAAGACAAATGCAGGAGGAAGAAATATTTTTGCATTAAAAGGTGCCATTTTCTAACATTCTTAGATAAGAAAGCTCTTTCTGATGCAGATACACAGCACACACAGGGAGAGAAAGAGATGGAGAGAGAGATAGAGATATAGAGAGAAAGCCTTATGTTATATTCACTTTACATTCTAAAAGAAAATGAGAAGGTTAATAAAATAATAAAACGCACCATTCTCCCTTCACTATAAGCCCTTCTATTTGGAAAACCAATTCATCTTTAAATACAATTGTAGAGCTCTGTAATTGGAATTCTTCCTAGTATAAAATCTATTGTAGAGCTCTTTAATTAAATGATTTGATTTTTACAAGTGAAAAATACAATTACAAGGAGTAATGCTCAGAGCATTAAAAGCTCAATCGGCTTGCAATATAACACTTTCTAGTAAAAAACTATTTAATAATGCAACAAAATTATCAGAAGTAATGTACAGTTAGTGTGTGGTGTAACTGAACCAAAGGCTAACCACTCATACTGTAAAAATGAAAGTTTGACTTACACCAAAAAACACAAATGTGTGAAAACATGAGCCATATCGTGTAAACTGGTAGAGAAAGGTATAGGCCTTTACAGTAAAACCCAAAATGTTTGCTCTTGGCAAAATATTTTGTTGTTTGTCAACTGCTACAAATTGGTGCAGAAACCACATATGAGAAGTAACTAGGTGTTTGTGCCAAGTTTGTTTTGTGCTGTTTAAAACCACAGCTCAGTTCTCCCATGCTTCCTTCCTGCTTACCTGATTGTAGCCTTTCTTTGATTTAGAGTTCTGTCTCTTTAGCACTTCTGTCATTGTCAAATGAAGGCACTCCATTTTAGAATCTAAACAAACGAAAAATAATTAAGCATTTACACTATTTAATTTACAGAGATTTACACTAATGATCAACAATTTGTTGAGTCAGAAAACAGCTAAATGTTTTGCTGCATTTGAGAACATTTTAAATGTTTTAAATTATATTAGAATTAAAATGTGTTTTAAAATTTTTTTTGTCTTTAATAAGATCTACCTAGTTCCTCAGGATTCCTGCAGGCTTTTAGCAGGTTTATAGAAGTGCAGGACTTCTCTGCCCTCGTTTTCTGACTCCTGCCACTGATATGTACCTGTATTTGGAGAAAGAAAGAGAGAGCAATAATGAGAAATTCTGTTATGGTATCGCATGATTACTCCATAATATATAAAATACAAATACAGGTAAGGTTCATCTTACTCTGTTGTAAGTGACTTCCAGTGACAAAGGAACCGCCTCACGGTCTCCATCAATGCCAAACCTCTTACTTGCAGCACCTGAAAAATAAGAACAGATTTTAACATTTCAAAACAGTAATCGCTAACATTCAGATAAGTGTTTTTCAATGATTGATTCTTAAAGGAATTGTCTGAGTTAAATTAAATTTAAGCTCAACTTACAGCATACAAATGTTGACAATCACAAAAAATTATATTGACTCGTTCCTCATTTATTAAAAAAATAAAAATGTGTGGTTACATTAAGGCACTTACCATGGAAGTTAATGGGACAAGTCTATAAATGTTAAAATTCACACTTTTTTAAAAGTATATCAACAAGACGTAAACATTTACATCATAATATGATTTTAGTGTGATAAAATGTCTATTCTACATGGTTTTAGTGTGATAAAATGTCTATTCTACATGGGTTTAGAGTGATAAAATGTATATTCTACATGTGTTTAGTGTGATAAAATGTCTATTCTACATGGGTTTAGTGTGATAAAATGTCTATTCTACATGGTTTTAGTGTTGTAAAATTTCTATTCTACATGGTTTCAGTGAGATATTGCATAGTGGAATGTGTTATATTATCGTCAATACTGGATATAACTATACACAGATAAGGTCAGTAAGTGATTTTATCACGCCAACACGTATAAAGTTTACATCTTGTGGCTATACTTTTGAAACAGTGTGCTGTTTAATGTTTATGGACATGCACCATTCACTTACATTGTCAGTGCTTTGCTGTCACCACAATTATTATTATTATTTATTTTTACATAAAAAGGAATGGGTCTAAAAATAATTTGTGGTAATCAACATTATGCCACAAATGTTGTTGATTTAGCTTAACTTATATTGAACCCAGAGCATTCCTATAAATCCTTAGATTTGCCACACAAAACCTCAAAATGTTATTAGATTTTTGTTAGACTTTATAAATATATAAGTCAATAGGTCACCTTAACTACAGAAGAACAAGATAAGAGTACAATAACAGGATCTGAAATATTCTTCTTCCTTTTTTATAAATTATGTAAATTCAACTTTTAATTAGTCTGAATTTAAGTCTGCACTTGTTCCTCTTTATTAACTTCTGAATATTTTACAAATACTGCTAAATAAGTTAAACACTCAATTAAACACTTGACCAACTAATGCTATGCAGAAAACAGCAAACTGCACAGGGAGAGTGTGTGAAGAAAAATACTCTTAGCGAGGAAGTGTAAGAAGAGATAACAGATTATGATGTTGTGGCTTTTGAAGATGTTCGCTGGTATGTGTCCCGACTCACCCATGGCTTTGATGGCTCTTGTACCAGCTGTGTGACCCAGCTCAAGAGAGTGAACAAACACTTCAGTACTTCTCTCTCCTCCAGCGAGTGTAAACTAAAGCCGAGAACAAGAATAAATATTTAGCCACAACACAGTAAAAACTATCAGCACTTTAGAAACAAACACCATTGTGAAATTATTGGATTACATAACTGTGGTATAATATAGACAGCAGACATTTTACAAAAGAGAATTTATAAAGTTAGAGCCCTTAAAAGATTAATGAAATTCTGTAGTGTCAATAGTTAACACCAAGTCACATAAGAAAACATATGTAGGTTTTATAGAGCTTAAAACTACTTTTAATTTGCAAGTATCCAGCAAAATTATGTCCTCACTGAACTTAGAATCAAGTGGGCCTCCAGGTTAACTTTATACATAGTAGACTTGGAACTTAAAACTCTTGAATAAAATTATATTGTGTAGTTTTTAAAGAATTTGACTGAAACTGCCACATATTGAGGAAGTGACATTATAATTGTGTATGTTGTTTTATTAACCTCTGCATGGTAGAGTTGAATGAGTGTGGAGTGGGTGGCATGGCGGCAGTAATATAGCACCAGATCAGCAAAGATCGGTAAACGCTCCTCACCAGTGCCTTCACACAAATCTGACTCGATCTTTGATGTTTGCTGTTAAGGCAGAAAACGTTTGACATGAATATTTTAGTGAGCCATTTGATAAAGAGCTTCTTATTGGCTGTGGTGATAATCAAAACTACACAAAACACACTTTCACACACATACTGTATGAGGTTCCTCATTTATATGAGTGCTTCTATGGTATTTGGTTTTGTGTGTGTGTGTGTGTGGTACACAAATATGCACTGCCAAAAGTGTGCTTCCACGAAAATAATGAAAGATGTTTGTTCTTTTTACATTATTTGAATATGTGTGTATTCTGTGTTCATGTGAAAGAGAGAAAGCAATTCTGAGGGGAAAAGTCTATGAGAGAGTCTCACCTGGCACACCACATTAGCGGGCAGCTCTAGCAAGTTCAGAATGTTACGCTCATACCAGGGGTCGAGCATTCCCAGTAGACTTGCGATGTCATTAGTGCTGTCCTCTATGCCGTTCACACTGCAATCCTGTCAACAAATGACAAACAATACTGCTATATTAATATTCATCTAATTATCTGGACTAACAATGAATGAAAACAAAAAAAAAAACATTTTTTGTTGGATTTGCCTTAAGATCTCTGCAAAACTAAGGCTGTGTCAGAAAGTTGAAAACTGCTATATATGGAGGTAGGAAAGCAACAAGACATGTTTTAATTGAATATTTGCATCACATCCTGTGTACTAAAACACCTTAATTTGGCGTTTTATTTATTTAAACATAAATAAAATCTGTCTACAATCATTAGCAGCGCTGGGTAAGTTACTTAAAAATAGTAAACCACTACAAATTAATCATTATTTATCTAAAATTGTAATCGGATTGCTTTACAAATTACTTCATTGATAAAGTCATCACATTACTAATTACTTTACTTTTAACATACTTCCTAAAACACTTTTCTGCACAACGGCCATAGTTTGTGTATTCTACTTAAATAATATATTAAAAATAAGCATAAACCTATAATAAGTATATTATATTTTATTATAATTAATTGAAAGTGAATAACTGTAATCTGAGTACAAGTCTTTTAAAATGTTATATATTACACTACCTTTTTTGACTAAAATGTAATTAGATTACAGTGAAAAATTACTTTGTAATTGGATTACACCCAACACTGATCCTGAGCATGTGGTTTGGCGGTTGTTGAAAAAAAAAAAGTCACCTAATGGAGCAGTCGAATGGAGTAAATTTTCAACTTATGACTTATGAGAAATAAGCATTGCAGTCACTAAATATCTGCATGTTATCTCTGACTTTAATTCTTTGTAGATCATAAGACATTATGGTGCCTTTGACAACTGTTACGGTACCATCATACAAAAATATTGCCTGTGAAGTCACTGAATGACTGGGCAGTGAGGCAGCAGCCTTAGGTCTTGTACTTGATTTCACTCACTGTGCTAGAGATGGCTGTTTTCAATGGACTTGCTGAGAGCTGCAGTGTAGAACCAGGGTTCCTCAAGGTAAAGCTGACTGGAGCTGTATCCCTCCTCACGGGCACAAAAAAAAACCTCATTCTGAAAGCTTTGGTAAGATGCGGACAGTCTCTCTCTTTTTTCCTCAAACTGCTATATGCTCGGGCGACCCTTCCTGCCACGTGATCTGCCCCAAACACCACCACTCTGACCAGAGTGGCCCCCGTTGGGCCTTCCTCATCATCGCTACTCAGAATGGGTCTTCTCCTGTAGCAAACATACTGCAGCTGCGAGAGGGGGCCTGTTGGAAATCCCTCAGAGCTTCGCAGTCGGACCTGCTGTGGTAGAGAATTGGATCTCTTAGAGCGGACGGCTACCACTAACTCTTTAGCCTCAGGGCTGCCCAGGCTCTTGGCTCGACAGAGAGAGTTGCTGCTGCGAGGTTTGAAGAGTCGCGAGAGACGCTGTGAAAAGCGTGCGCTGCTTTTAATCTTAGAGGTAGACACTACGCTCACACTGTCCTCCTCTACATCCTCACAGAAGTCACTGTCTGTGCCTGAAGCTTGAGAAGAAGATGAGAGTGTAGAGAGGGGAGAACATTCGGAGGAAGCGACTGACAGAGTGGAGAACATGGAGTCTTTGGAGGCCGTGGAGAGGGATGACACAGTGGAGAAAGTTGAGGCTCGATAGTCAATGCAACCGTTTGATACAAATCTCTCCATCTCGTCCAAGTCCTCATCTTCATCATCTTCCACATCAACATTGTCATCGTCCTCCTCCCCCATGTCCTCAGGCATCTGACATAAGGTTATGTCACTCTCTATGTCTAAAAGGTGGTTTAGAACATCTATAAAAAAACAAATAAAAAAACATGACTCAGAAGGTCATATTTAGATTGATGTTTCATTTCCAACACTTTATACCCCCTAGTGACTTTTCAAACTAAACCAAAGTTATTGGAAATCAATCTCCCAGTGTTTATAATTCCAAAACAGACAAACTAATGTTTGAATAAGCCCAGGGTAGAAAACGGAGAACTTGTATGGATTCAGGGTCCTACCAAAATTATCCTTGTCCCAATGGAAGGTGTAGCATTTGGCTGCTGAAAGGCTGAGCATCTGAAGAACCCCTGGTGACAAAAACACAATAGAGTCCTTCTCATTAATCAAAAGCCTACTCCAAACTCATCACTCATCCCCAAATGGCGAAATAGTGGCATCAGCTTTTTTGCCAAATAGTGGTCATCCATCTTGGGTAATAAGATTTATAAGCGTGGGTGCCAATGTGTAATATCTACATTAGTCAGCTAGCTCTACAACTGTTGACCAGACAAATAGTCTAGCAAGTTACCAGGCATCAAACGTGGGATGTCCCAGGATGAGAACACCAATTCACATACTGTATGATGTAGCATAAATAAAGTGTGTATGCATGGTACCTTATTATTTATTAATATGATTAATAGCTTATGAATAGTAATTGATGGTGTGATTTTAGATTAAAAATGACTTTTGATAACAACTTTCATCATGCAGTTTATATGAAAGTGTTAATGGAATTAAAACAATAATAGGATCACAGAATACTCATGTTTTATTAGTAATAGGATTGACAGAAGGGCCACAGAGTGTTTACTAGTAACTAGTCAAAACACATTTGGTGGCTGTGAGGTGGGCTGGAAATAGGAAGTGAGACTGTACCATCTGATGTCGTGCCACTGGAGGCTGGAATGCCAAGTTTGTCCCGCAATGCTTCTAGGCCTCCCACAACATGTTCTCGAGCTTTAGTTATGTTCGTCATCATTGCCGCAGACTCTAGAAGGTCACTCACTGAGGAGAGGATCTGTGCCAACTCATCATCACTAACGGACTGAAAAGGAACCGACTTAGTCATGTATGCTCTTTTTATCATGAGTCAATCAGTGTTAGATTTTGATAAATGCATAGCTGTTTAGCAAATTAATTTTCAAATTGATGAATTTCCATCTGTCTATACTTTACCTTATCAGCCACCCACATAGGAGTCATTTACTCACACGCCCACTTATATTTCACTCCACACACTTACCAAATGCTCGCTTAAACACCCACAAACCGATAGGACTACACATACATATGCATCCAATCATAATTTGTAACAATTGTTTTTGTATTCAACTAATTATTATTATTATTATTATTATTATTATTACTACAATTATTAAGATATTTTCCTCATGGGGACTATCAAATGATCTCCACAATGTAGGTGATTTCAGGTTTTACTATCCCTGTGGGGACGTTTGGTCCCCACAATGAAGGCAAAATCTGAACCAAACACACACATAACTACAGTATATATCAACGAAAAATAAAAAAATCTTATGAAGAAAGCCAGCCATTCCACATACACAAGTTGTGCCTTGTGTTTTGTTTGCAATGTCATAAATGGTTAAAATTGTTTGTGTTTGCAGTTGCTCTTTAGTGTGGTGTACCTGTAAAGCATGGCTGATGGTCTGTAGTGGGTATTTATTTCCAAGCACTGACTGGTAGCTGTGTTTAATGAGTGTAATGCTGCTCTCTCTCTCGGAGACCTCTGCTCCACTGAGCTGTTCCGCCACAGACAGGAACTCAGCAGGCACCTCAGCCGGATTCATCAACAACACTGTACTGCAGTAGAGAAGAAAGCAGAAAACATCACCGTAGTGACGCAGAAACAGATAAAACAGCAGCCCTGTGTCCTCAGAAGACCTGCACCCTCAATGTTGCTAGTGTTTATGAACTGAATGGTGGCAAACCATTTTTTATTTGATTTGCATCTAACAACTCAAGCAACAACATGTGCTTTAAATATATTTATATATATATTTATATATTACTCACCCTCATCCCATCCCAGATGTGTGTGACTTTCTGTCTTCTGCTGAACAAAAACAAAGATTTTTAGAAGAATATCTCAACTCTGTAGGTTCATACAATACAAGTGAAAGGTGATCAAGCTTTTGAAGCTCCAAAAAGCAGATATAGTCAGCACATAATCCATACTTCATTAGTTTAATAAATGTCTTCTTAAGCGATCCAGTTGGTTTTGGGTGAGAACAGACCAAAATATACCTCCTTTTTCACTGTATATTTTGCCATTGCTGTATCTAGGCACAATCATGATTTAAAACTCAGTTACACTTCCTAGTGCTTGGAGCATGTGCAGAGTGCTAGATGGCGCTATAGGAAGTGTAATCGAGCTTGAAATCATGATCGCCAAGGAGATTGCTGGATTATGTTTATGCTGACTTTTTCTGCCATTTGGACTTTCAAAGGCCTGAACACCATTCACCTGCACTGTAAGGCTATACAGAGCTGAGATATTCTTCTAAATATATTTGTTTGTGTTCTACAGAAGAAAGAAAGTCATATATATATTTGGAATGAGGGTGAGTAAATGATTAGAGAATTAACATTTTTGGGTAAACTATCCCTTTAAGTCATACTGCTGAGAAATGACATGAGTGTGAGACAATTATGATAGGCAGCTGCATATATGAAAAAAAAAACACCTAACCCTAAAAAAATTCTAACAAAAGGTTTCTCATCTGTTTTTTGTTGTATTAAGTGTCTTAAATAACATACTAAAAGTTTACCAAAGTTTGACCACTAGAAAGGTGTAATTTTCAAGATGGCGTCCAAGATGGGCAGGAATGCCCTTAAAATATCCTAACTCCTTCATTATTTGACCTAGCCAAGTAATATTGGAGTCTAACCCAATGTTTTCTGGGTCTATGAATCCACTGGACTTGTCTAAATTGCACTGACATGATTACAAACTTATGGAATACATGATTTTGTGAGATTACTGTAAGGTTTTATCTTTGTTTGGGGTGAACCAGAGATGTAAAAGATTTAGTCTGTCATGTAACTCCTACTCAGTACGTGTTTTTGGACACATACCCTTTTTTTGCTAAAAAACAGACTTGGCATTCAATGTAAAAGTTATTGCACCCAAAAGTAACTTAAATTGGATTTGTATAACTCTGATCATAAAAAACTCAGAATTAGCCCGAACAGAGGCCTGTGTGTGAACCCCCAAAAATGGTCACTCATTTCAATTTGAATAAGGTAATACATATGTAATGCATCCTCTATAGATGTTTTTGAGTATAAAGGGGGCATTATACTAAACCCAACAGAACAAAATTCACAATTTTCAACAATTGACATTGGAGAAAAAGTACACTCCAAATGCAATTTTGACCATGAGTCATGTTGTTGTAAACCAAGAAACTTGCCCCATTTGCTGTAAAAACTTAAGAGATGGCTCTGATGTGGCTGAGGTTCATCAGAAGGGAGCTGATGGAATCAACAATGCAAGTGTACAAAGAGGTGACGACGTACACATTTCCGCTGGTGAAATAGTACACTCAAAATGTCGACAGAAGTACATAAATAAAAAAGACATTAAAATCCAACAAGAGAATAAAGCTGAGCCACCAAAAAGAAGTGCCAGAGTAGCAACTGGTCCTTTCAACAGCCAAACCGATTGTCTTTTCTGTGGGACTACGATAACACATGGAAGTAAAGACACAAGTAGTGTTAAGACTGATATACTCGCAGAGTCCATTCTTGAGTGTTGTGACAATCGTGCAGATCAATGGGCTTTCACTGTGAAAGGCAGGATTGAGTATTATGGCCGGGATCTACATGCTGCAGACTGTGTTTACCACCACTTATGCAGTAGTAGTTTTCGTAACGGATATAACTTACCGATACAGTTCCAGAAAGACCCAGAGGCACAGCGCAGAAAGTCTGGCCGGCCCAAAAATGAAGATCAGGAGGAGGCATTCATGAAAGTTTGCTCTTACCTCGAGAGTAATGATGAGGAACAGTTGACAATTACATATCTTCGAGACAAAATGAAGGAATCTCTGACAAACCCAGATTCTGAACCATATGGATATCAATACCTCAAGAGGAAATTGAGGGAACAGTACCAAGACAATGTACATTTCACTGAAGGGGAAGGCCTCCATGACATAGTGACAATAAGAGAGAAGACATCACAAATACTACGATCTTATTTCAGCGAACAAGAAAAGGATGAGGAATCCCAGAAACAAGCGATCATTCAAACAGCTGCGCGATTGATCAAAAGTGATATCAAGTCCAATGTCCCATCCGTTACGGATCAGTATCCGAGCACAAAGTCACTTGAGCTTAACTTTGCCCTTTCGTTTGTTCCTGAGACTCTTCGTACACTTTTGAATTGTCTATTTGTGGGTAAGGAGACAAGCCGAAAGGTTGCAGGAATTGGACAGGCAATTGTCCAGGCAGCACGACCACGTGCTGTGGTAGCTCCATTACAACTTGGCCTTGCAGTGCAGGCACATCATATGTATTGGTCAAAATTCCTGGTGGATACCCTTCATGGAATGGGATTTGCTTCATCATACAAGGAAGTTTTGCATTTTGAAAAGAATGCAGCAGATTCAGTTGCCCCAGATATGTTAACGGATGACATAGATGTGCTGGACATGGCACTTCTTTTTGCTGGGGACAATGTTGACCACAACATCCTTACTATTGATGGTAAGGGGACCTTCCACGGAATGGGAATCACAGCAGCAATCACTCCAGGGCGAAAAAAGGATTGTATCATTCCAAAGAGACACATTACCAACCTAGATTTTGCAGTGCAAAGTAAAATCCCAGTCATCGAATATCACTTCGCGAAACATGTGCGCCAAACCATTGTGTTCAACGACCTCCCAGCACTGATCAACTGTGACAGAACAGTTGATGTCCTGTGGGAGCTCTCACTGAACTTCAAACAACAAACCCCAGGGTGGCAGGGAATGATGCATATCATTCATCAAGGACTAGAACATCCAGGCCAATCATCAGTTGTGTTCCTGCCAATGATTGACCTGTACTCTGGAGACAAAACGTGTATTTTGTCCACCTTGGATTTTGTTTGTGGCCTGGCTATCAAACGCAGTGCTCCATCCATTATTACGTTTGATCAGCCACTGTACTGGAAAGCAGCAGAGATGATCATGGATGCACCACAGAGTAGTCCCCTGAAAAGCATAGTCTTAATGCTTGGAGGTTTTCATACTTTTATGAACCTACTTGGTGCAATAGGCACACTGATGGAAGGCACAGGACTCAGGAACATTATGGAAGTCGTCTATGGATCAAATGCCGTCCAGAACATGATGACTGGAAAGTCAGTGCAAAGAGCTTTTCGTGGACATTTGCTGGTGGACAGATGTCTCAATCACCTGGTTGTGTCAGAGCTGCAGGAGGATGACTCACAGTTTGAGTCATTGGTGAACCAAGCTGGAGAGATGTACTCATCCATGGTAATGAAAGAAACAAATTTGGAGAGTGCTGCAGCATCAGATATGCTGAACCATATCAAGGAAAAGGTGGACACGAAGAGGGCAGACCTTAGCACAAGGTCAAAAACCAGCCGGCTGTGGGTAAACTATCATAAGATGCTGCAGACAGCTCGAGCTCTGATTAAACAGATCGTACAGGATCTTCGAAGATGCATTGCACGCAATGTTGGACTGTCTGCCAATATTTGCTGCCGCTGGGCACTGCAACTACCTGAAATCGGCATATTTATACCTCCAAGAAATGTGCCAACTCGAGACCAGACACCCTGATGTACATGAGAAGTTTTCCAGGGGTTTCCATGTGATCCGCCGCAGCAACCAGTACTGGGCAGGCCTTAGCTCTGACCTTGTCATCGAGCAGACATTGATGCGATCCTTGAAAACCAGTGGAGGCTTGACCCATGGAAGTGGAATGACTGAAGAAATGCGAGCATTGTGGACCATGTCTACACCCATCACATCTGAATACAACAACGCCATGCAGGAATTCAATGACCTCACCTACATGACCAGTGAGCAGCATAGAGAATCCTCAGAAGCAAGAATGAAAAGAGATCACTCTGATCTAGAAAAGATCAAGGAAAAGCTTAGCATTTACACACCATTCTCTCCAGACCCATCTCTGAGAAACATTGTAACTGGTGTTGTTGCCAAAGAGAAGGTGAATGTGCATGAGTTTGAGACTGTTGGCAATGAGATCATTGAAAAGATGATTGGAAAACCAGTTTTTGGAATATCCTTCAAACAGAAAGACCGAGCAAAAACCCTTGCAGATGACTCCACCATCAAAGTTGCCCAAGACCGAACCATTGATCCTTCTTTGCTGTTCCAACGGTTCCTGATCATGTCGAAAACTGAACAGTTTTCACTGGAAGATGTAATGAGCTATGAGCTCTGCTCATTTCCTGCAGCCCTGTTCGAAGGAAAGGAAATCTTCCGTAAAGCCAATAAGCCCCTACTAGCGCAGGCAGTCACTGAGTTCTCAAGCAAGAAATCTAACAAAACTGTCCTGGATTCCATCCCACCAACTGAGCATTATGTCCTTGACGGTGGCTCCCTGGTTCACCGCTTGGCATGGAAAAAGGGTGACAGTTACGGTGCCATTGCACAGTCATATGCAGACTTTACCATACGCCATTATGGTAAAGCAACAGTCGTTTTTGTTGGTTATAGCGAAGGTCCTTCCATCAAAGACAATACGCATCAGAGACGTGGTGAAAACACTCACCCCATTGTTAATTTCAATGCAGAGACTGAGTTTGTGGGAAGAAAGGATGATTTCCTTTCCAGATCTGCAACAAACGAGAACTGATCAATCTTATGACTGTGGAGCTGGAGAAGAAGGGCTGCACTGTTATTAATGCATCAGGTGATGCAGACGTGGACATTGTCAAAGCTGCAGTCAAGGCCTCAGAACATCAGCCCACAACCTTGATAGGGGAGGATACAGACTTACTCATTCTTCTACTCTACTATGCTGGGACGAATAATAGAGGCCTCTATTTTCGTTCAGACAAGTCCAAAGCAACTAAAGTGTACAACATCAGTGAGATGAAACAAGTCCTGGGTACTGACTTGTGCTCCCAGTTGCTGTTTATTCACGCCTTCACAGGATGTGATATAACTTCACGCATTTTTAGTGTTGGCAAACAGACAGCATTCCAGAAACTTGTGAATGGTGAATCAACCATCCAGTCCTGTGCAAATGTGTTTCTGCTCCCACATCAAGCAAGGAATGTCATAGAGGACTATGGGACCAAGGCAATGGCAGTGTTGTTTGGCGGAAAGAGTACTGATTCACATGCCTCTTTGCGCTACAACCTTTTTAGCAAGAAAATCGTTACCGCCAAATCATTTGTTACCCCAGAACGTCTGCCTCCAACTGAGTCCTCAACCAAATACCACTGCCAAAGAGTTTACTTCCAGATCATGGTGTGGATTGGAAAGGAAGGTGACATGAACACAGTGGATTGGGGATGGAAACTGCTGGACAACGGGTTCCTGCCAGTTATGACCAGTAAGACTGCTGCCCCAGAATGCCTCCTACAGATGATCCACTGTAATTGCACAACTGCCTGCCGAACACAATGGTGCAGTTCTGCCCTACAAAGGCAAAACGCCGTAACATCATGTTTGGTCAAAAATGAGTTAATGTCATTTTTGGGGTATTCAAGACCTCCTTTATCATGTGAATAAATATCGTGAGTCAATTTGATTGTTTTAACGAGAAATTAAAGGGCTATGACAACCGTAACATCCAAAACCATACGAGAAACCACAGCAGAACGCCGTAACAGTTGTTCCGGCACGCTGAAGTTGAGTTTAAGGTGTTCTGACTTTGTTTCGCCTGGCATCAAGAGAGATGTTACGGTGCCGCTGTGATGTTACTGTACTCTGGCTTTGTCATACTGTCAAAGATTACCGCTCTTTTATTGTCACCAAACCGCGTAACATACACGCGACACATCTTTGAAATAAAGTGTAGACTGCCGACTGCTTGTTTGTATTATTACTCTGTGATAGCAATGTGATAGGGCGATGGTTCAGATCTGTCAATGTCAGTGACAGCCCGGAGCTAGCTAAATTTAATCGGTGTCACGTAAATTAGCGCTAACGTTGACGCTGACGCTCGCCTCACATCAGATGCTGAAAACCAAATATTAAATACAGAGGCATCCTACCTTTTCATGCAATCCGATATAATCCATAGAAGATATAATCCATAGCAATGCACGTCATCTGCTGTATCCACAACAATCCATACGTGTTTGAGCCATATTTCCTTCTTGCAGGTGTTCACGTCAGATTTTACAGATATACGCTAGCGTCCGTACAAAGTAGGCTAACCTAAATAGTAAAAGTAATTCCAACTTTTTTCGGTATACTCTGTCTATATTATCTCAGAATTAAAAAGTAGTAATCCAAGTCAAGTTCGTTGACTGAGCATCTTGAGCAGTTTGGTGGCTCTTAACCCTTTAACTGTCACCCCTCCTCCTTTTTTCGCATAGACATGAAAATCACTATCCAAACTTAAATGGTTGTATTTCAAGAATGCTTTGTCATATATACCTATGGACAAGTTGTGTTCCAAATTTTAGGTTGATATCTCAAAAATTAGCTTTCAGTAAGATTTTATTTGGAGCAGTAAAAAACTTGGAATGAGCAGTCTCTAATCTCTAATGTATTGGTCTAATGTTTAATTAATTATTACTCTATATCTTGCATTTAAATACATATACCTTTGTATTCAATTATAACTAATTATCTTTATTGTGAAAATATGTATTGTATTTATTCATACTGTACGTACTGTACTGCAAAGTAACTTATCTGTTATACTGTTTAACGGTGTTAGTGTTGCCGCACTATCCTGATCATTATAGCACTAAATAGGAACAACCAAAGGTCTTCTATATAATTTAAAACAAATACCATGATGACTAGACCTTGGTTAAGTGTTCTTATAATGGATGTAAGTATGGTGAACAGCAAGTAAATATTGATTATATGTCAGTTACGGCCTTTTGCCTTTGCATGACTCCTGATTTTTGGCACATGATACAAAGGCAGAGTACATTAACTGCCAAACAAGGGTCAAAGGTCAATTTTGAGCTCAAGATTTTTTGCATGCAAACATTTCTTCTGTATAGCAACTAGTTGTGAAATTTTGGGAGTCCTACCTATAATACTTTTGTCTGGACAAAACAGAAACTTTAAAGTCATTTTTCTCAGTTTCACACTCTAGTGAGTTAAGGTCTTTTGCTTTTGCAGGGCAGAGTTGCAGGGCATATGGACTACCATGCATGCCTGCATGTGGACCATGTCAAGTTGGGAATTGTGAGAATCACTATAATCAACCTCTATGGGAGGAAGAGTGTGACGACTAATGGTAAATCTAGTGAAGGTCACAGTACAAAAAAAGTATAAAAAATAAACCAGAAGAGGAAACAACTGAATACAATAGAAAAAGATATGTATAAATAAAAAGTATTAAAAATATATAAAAAACAAAAGGCAAAAAAAAAAAAAAAACGCATTATAAAAAATATTAAAAAAATATAAAAAAAATAAAACACACAAAAATAAAATGGGTTAGCGGTACTGAGCCTTCACGTGGCAGCCCTGTTTTGACTAATTTTACAGTGCCACACAGTTCTAATGAATTTATTCATTATTGGAATCAAAAGAATGGTTATGAACCACAGGAACCACAGAAACCACCAACACTAGGCAAAACGATATGAGAAAGGAGAAATATGCAATTACTTAAGGGAAATTGTACTTATTTTTCACATAAATATGCTTGTAACCAATTGCTTTAATATATAATTGTACTTGAAGTCACTTATCTACCATGCAGATATGCTAATTATAATATTACATGGCCAAAACATGTATCAGGCACCAGTATTCCTGGTCTAGGAGGAATACAAAGGAGTAATGGTCATTTTAAGGACCTGACGGCCGCCATTTTGAAAATGGGGCCTTTCTTGGAGTCAAACTTTGGTAAACTTTTAGTATGTTTTTAAGTACATCTGATATCACTGTAAACCACTGATAAACCATTTGTTAGAATTTTTTTGGGGTCAAGCCATATGAGCTGCTGACTATGACAACATTTTCATTTTTGGGTGAGCTATTCCTTTACATTTCACACAGACGATCTCATGGTCTTAAAATAACTAATCATAACGTTTATGGGGGGTATATTCAGATTTTGCGGCCAGTGTCACAATAACATGCAGGCTTATAAAATCTAAATAAAACACCTGTAAATAAATATAACAAATAAAGTCTCAAGTCTGAATATCCAAGAACTGAAACAGGAAGCAAGACGTGAAGACAGCAACCACAAAGGGCTGAGCAATAACTGACAAAACAGGATTTCCTCCTGCTTCTGTGGAAACACACTCACATGATCTTAGAACGCTGACTGGAGGTGGCCAGGCCTTGTTCCTCTCTCACCAGTCTGTGGTACGAAATTCCTGATACAGGCAAACACACACGTGCATAAACAGACAAGAACACAGTGTTTCATCAGATATCAGCCTTAAGTAACAGATCAGAAACTCAATTCATTGACGTTAGAGTACATGTTAAGTAATATTTTAGGTACTGCCATTAAAACACATAGACAAGTGACAGAAAATAGCTGCAATGCTTCTTGAAACCACTAAGAGGCAGTATGTGACTGAACTATTTCTGATCAGCTGTTTGGGCCGAGATTACGAAACTAGTGGTCAGCTGCTAGATAATGACTGATAAAAGCAACTAAAATGTGTATTTGGTTGTTTAAGTGTATATTGTGCATATCTGTGTGCTACCTGGAGCTCTAAGCTCTTGATTTAAAGTAGAGAGCAGGTTACGACACACGCTACAGTAGGGTTCAGGCCATGCTAGAAAGCCATGGAAGACTTCACAAGCTTCTGTAAGAATCTCTCCAACAGATGGACAGCGTGGAATCTGCAAGAGAAAACAGAGAAATCTGTACATTCACTCACACCAGTCTCTGGGTGACTGAAAAGGGCCAAAAAAGACAGGCTCATTCTCTCATACATTTCAATAGAGGCTATGTTCATGGGTATACATTAAATTATTTGGGAATGTTCACATGTCCCTGTGGCATGATATGCCATACTCCCCTTTAAAATTTTAAAACAGCATGTGGTTATTTTGGTTATTTATTTATTTTGGAAGATTAAGATTATGACCTCAAATTCATTGGCAGATCACACAGAATATTTGTACTTTTAAAAATTAATTTGCCACACTGGATGACCATATAATACGAACTTGAAGGCAAAAGGATGAAATATTTTATGTTAACTACTGTTATATATACAAACATAATTACTTTTTAAGATAATTAAGATAAGTAGGATCCCAATTTCATTAGTTAATTTTCAAACTCATTCTTCAGTTATCAACCCAGTGTTCATTAATCTTTACCTGCAGGAGTGTGGACTCAAACATTAGAGCCAAGGGGGCCACGAGTTCATAATGACACTGCTTCTGAACCTGAAATACCATAAAGAGAGGGGGAAAAATCATCAAACAACAAACCTGCATGGTATCCTTGACCACATGATGCATATAAATTAATGAGTTCATTACTGCTGAATCTATAAATGTTGATTGCTTTAATTATAAATAAATGTTGTAGCAAAGATTAGATGCAAACTGTTCTATCATAAAATGTAAAAACCACAAGGGGGCACTCAATTCTTTAAGGAATTATATAGCAGCACCACAATTTCTGCCGAGTCTATCAACAATAGCATGTTATTCTGTAATGGGTGCATCTACTAACCTCTCTGGCTTTTCTGAGAATTTGCTGTAGAAGGATGAGAAGATTCTCTGGGTCTCTCTTTACGAGCTCCTCTAGAGTCCAACGGTTCATACACCAACCAGCTGTAAAAACATACAAACACGCATAGATATACAGTACATGCATTAGAAACCTAATTGTGAAACTAGGCCAATGGTGCATGGGTTATCCCTCAGATGAAGATGATATCTAGTAAACAAGTCCCCAGTAGTACACATGTAACCACTGCAAGCCACAAAAAAACACCAAATGAATCAAGCAGAGACAGTGTTGGGTAAGTTATCGAAAAATTGTAATCGACTACAAATTACTAATTATTTCTATAAAATTGTAATCAGCTTACTTATTATTTTACTTTTAAGTTACTTTCTAAAACCCTTTTCCGCTTAACAAATTCAAAAAAATGTCTATATTTCTTCCTTGTTCATTGTTACACACAAGTCATACACTCAGCACCTCACATTTCTCCTTCACAATGCGTTGTTACAGGGCCATAGTTCATGTAGTCTACACAAATAATATATTAAAAATAAGCATATCCCTATAATGTACTTAAAAGTAATTAAATAAAATGAAAGTCATTAACTATAATTGGATTTCAAGAATTTAAAATGTAATGCATAACAATTTTTTTTTTACTAAATGTAATTAGATTACAGTGACTAATTATTTTTGTAATTGGATTACACCCAACACAGAATAGATCACATGCATCAGTCAATCAGAACACACACATAAGTCAGGAATGGACTGGTTAATTACATGACAGCTTGAGTGATACTCTTAAGGCCCAAACCATACTCTATGCAAGAATGTGAATGCAGACGCACCTTGCTATGCAAGCTTGATTTCAAACGTCATTGCATAGTGAAATATGTCAGTGCTCAATTCATAACGCAAGTACGCACTGCATTTTCAGCGTTGCCACAAGGGTTGCTGGAGTGGATTTTCTTCTTTCAGTCAACAACTGTCATGGAGGACTCGTGCAGCAATTTGAGTTGAATCTTTTCCAAAAAATATATTTGACTTTGTGTCACCAGTCCATTCAAATAAACTTGTTTTTTCTCCGTGTCTCTCCGCACTCCTCAACAATCAACTCATCTACCACATACGGGCTACTTCTGAAAACATAGGCAGCTGATTTGCTGCCTAATCAGTTCATGGCTTAACTCACAGCTGTTTTAATGAATGGAACTCTTTAGAAAACTGGTCTCCAAACAGTTTGAAAAGCGCTTATTTTCATCCTGCCTCCATATAGAGCCTCTGAATGCAGCATTTTCCTGCTTTAAGACCCAGCATTGGTTTTGTAGTCATGCCTTAATAATCCATTGCCCCCTTGTGGTCTGGGGTTTGTAACTGCCAGAGCAACGCAAGCAGGGACCATGCCTTGGCCAAGTGCTCGAGTCTGCGTTTGCATACTTGCATGAAGTATGTTTTGGCCTTGAGTGGGGTCAAAGGGTTCACTGCTCTAAACTGTGTGAAATGTGCTACAGCTCTGATTGGCAATTTCAGAAAATAGATACTTCGACAGCATTGTGGTGTTAAATTTGAGAGTAGCTGGGTTAACAGATAAAATTGGTTAAGTAACAAAACTTCATAACGTTAAAAACACATTTAGCTCGGCTTGCTCTGCCTAAGACAAAAAACAAAACATAAACTGCAGCCCAGCTTTGCTGCTGAAGATCTGCTTCACACTAATGGGTCACACCAAAGGAAAGAGCAGGACTTAGTTTCCTGTCTAATTGAATAATACAAATAATACAATTCCTTGAACACATCTGAGAATAACATCTCTTCCCCTTCTGTCGCTCTCTCCACGTTGTGTCAGAGAAGCGACACTAGGGGTCTCTCTTGAGCGCCGATATTCACCTCTGGACTATGAAAAAAGGCCAATGAGAGTTGGCAACCAGTATTTGCATGTCCCGCCCCCGGACATACGGGTATTTAAGCGGAGCAAATACGGGAGTTCATTCAGAAAATTTCTTCGGAGCTGATGGTCGTGTCTGCAACTGCTGCGTGTACACACCGAGTTCCTGTTATCCCTCTGCTGCATGCTGTTGGATTCTATGGCGCACAACAGCGGCTTTCTCCTGTTTGCACGGCTGTGCATTCCTGCCCCTGAGGCATCGACAGTGCAGATTTAAAAACTCTCACGAGTTTTTCCCTAAAGAGTGATTTTATTTAAAAGAGTAATTTCCTCTAAAAGAGCAAAACACAGCGGCGTTGAGCGTCCTTTTAAGGACGGCGTCTTTATAAAGATGCCCTTCCGCCCCTGTGTTGTTCCTTGATGCGGTAGAGTGCTCTCCGCTTCCTACGGCAACAGGCGCTGTCTCGTGTGTCTGGGTAGCGATCACACCGAGGCTGCGTTTGTGGATGGTTCATGTTCTCGCTGCGACAACATGACCATGACAACGTTGCGGTCGCGGCTTGCTTACAACCGTGAGCAAGCCACTCCAGCCGCCCCCCCGTGTCGCTCCTTCTTCCCACAGGATTGAGGACGATGCGGCTGGCGATGGAGGCGATTTGGGGATGGCAGCGGGTGCAGCTCCGCTGGGTACGCCCCCTCGGACCACCAGCGCCCGACACGCTCGTTGATTCCCGTCCGTGCTCGAGGTAGCGGTGACTCGCCTCACAGCCAGTCGGCCGACCCTCTTGCGATGGAAGCAGATGAGCTCGCCGCGGCATCGGAGGGCGGGTTATCTGATGCTGAGGACTCCCCTGGGCTGCCGCTTTCGGGCCTGCACGCCCAGGCTGAAGCCGATGCACAGATGACGGACATGCTTTCCTGGGCAGCCGACAGCGTGGGCTTGGACTGGAACCCTCCATCCTCCCCACAACCATCACGGCTCGACGACTGGTTCCTGGGGTCTGAGCGCCGCTCACAACCTCGCCCCCCCGGTACCGTTTTTCCCAGAAGTGCATGACGAGCTGACGTCTTCATGGAGAGCACCCCTCTCCACTCGTCACATCGCCACAGGCTCGTCCGCCCTCGCCACCCTCGATGGCGGAGCGCGCCATGGGTACGAGGCGATTCCCCAGGTGGATAGGGCGGTTGCGATCCATCTATGCCCGGTACCCCTGCCACCTGGCGAGGTCGCCCGTACTCCCTTCCCGGACCTGTAGAATAACCTCCTCGCTGACAGCGAAGGCCTACAGCGCCACCGGACGCGCCACTTCCGCCCTGCATGCCATGGCTCTCCTGCAGGTCCACCAATCCAAGGCACTACGCGACATGCACGGGGTGGCCCTGATCCCGACGCGCTGCAGGAACTGCGCTCAGCGACCGACCTCGCCCTGAGAGCGGCGAAGGTCACAGCGCATAGCGCTTCGGGCAGGCGATGGCCACGCTAGTGGTCCAGGAACGTCAACTGTGGCTGAACATGGTCGAGATGCGTGAAGCTGACAAGACTCGCTTCCTCAACGCCCCTGTCTCCCAGTTCGGCCTCTTCGGCGACACCGTCGAGGACTTTGCCCAGCAGTTCTCCATGGTGAAGAAGCAGGCGGAGGCCATCTCTCACATCATGCCTCGCCGCCAAGCCTGCCGCCACGGCCCATGCCCGTCTGCTCGCCGAGGGCGTCCTCCCGTGACCAGAAGGCAAGCCCCTGCTCAGCCTCAACCGGGCCCAGCTCTCAGCCCCAGCGTCGAGCAAACCGCGGGAAGCGCCGCCCCTGTCTCACGGACCCCTCGAGGACCCGGAAGGCTCCCAGGCTCCTGAGACAACGCACCCAGAGCCCAAGGCGTTAGCTCCGGAGGTGGTAAGACCGCTCCGTCCCACGGTGGAGGGCGGGAGGAGAATCCTTTGTTTTTCATTTGCCCCTAACATGGGCTGCGGTACCCAAATTCTCAATAAAGAGCTATTTCCTTTGTCTCTGGGGCACATGGCCGCAAATGCCGTTCTCACGGCACTCTGCTTTCAGGCCTCAACAGTCCCGGCTCCATGGACGCGGTGTCCCGCCTTCAGCGCCACGACTGTTCCCGGCCAGCCGGTTCAGGCGAGTCCAGAGGGCGCCAACACCAGACCTCCTCCTCAGTCACGAACCCGCCCCCGCCGGGTGCGCGTGAGCAAGGTAAGTGCTTTGAGTTTATTCTCAGCGTCAGAGCCTCGGGGCGCCACGTTGCCTCCGCGCCGCGTTACCTGTTCCGCACCGCTCGCGAAGCCCGCCGGGTACATCCAAAAACCCGTCCCCTTGGTGCCCCTAGCACAGAGTTTAGAGGCGTGGCTTTCACTGCCCAACCCGTCATGCTGGCTGCACCGGACCATTCGACTCGGTTACGCAATTCAGTTTGCCAGGTCTCCGCCCCCCTTTGTGGGCGTACATTTTTCCGCAGTACACGGCCAACATGCCCTCTCCCTGCGCGAAGAAATCGCCTCCCTCTTATTAAAGGACGTGATAGAGCCTGTCCCTCCAACCGAAACGAAGGGTTTCTACAGCCCTTACTTCGTTGTACCCAAGAAAGGCGGCGGCTTACGACCAATCTTGAACCTGCGAGTTCTCAATTGGACCTTGTCCAAACTCCCGTTCAAAATGCTCACCCAGAAACAAATTCTATCTGGCGTCCGGCATCTAGATTGGTTCGCAGCGGTAGACCTGAAGGACGCGTACTTCCACGTCTCAATTCGCCCTTGACACCGCCCCTTCCTAAGGTTCGCGTTTGACGGCCAGGCGTATCAGTACAAAGTCCTCCCCTTCGGCCTGTCTCTGTCCCCTCACGTCTTCACGAAAGTCGCAGAGGCAGCTCTTGCCCCACTCCGAGAAGCCGGCATACGCATACTCAATTACCTCAACGACTGGCTCATACTGGCCCACTCCCGAGAGTTACTATGCGCACACAGAGACCAGGTGCTCAGCCACCTCAGCCGTTTGGGGTTTCAGGTCAACTGGGAAAAGAGCAAGCTCTCCCGGTCCAGAGCATCTCTTTTCTCTGTCTGGAGTTAGACTCAGTCCCAATGACAGCACGTCTCTCCAACGAGCGTGCTCAGTCAGTGCTGAAATGCCTCGCTTCCTTCAAGCCAGGCGCCGTGGTCCCGCTAAAACATTTCCAACAGCTCCTGGGGCATATGGCATCCTCAGCGGCAGCGCGCTGGGGTTGATGCATATGAGACCACTTCAGCACTGGCTCGGGCTCGAGTCCGAGGCGAGTATGGCACCGCGGCACGCACAACATAAAGTTACCTCTGCCTGCCGCCAAACCTTCAAACCCTGGACAGACCTCTGCTTCCTAAGGGCAGGAGTACCCTTGCAGCAGGTGTCCCGACGCGTTCTGGTCACAACCGACGCCTCCAAATTGGGTTGGGGCACCGTATGCAACGGGCGCGCAGCCGCAGGCCGGTGGAACCGAGGCCCGCTGCGCTGGCACATCAACTGCCTAGAGCTGCTGGCTGTTTTTCTGGCCCTGCAGAAGTTTCTTCCGTTAATTCGGAACAAACACGTCCTAGTCAGGACAGACAGCACCACGGTCGTAGCCTACATAAACCGCCAAGGCGGAGTACACTCCCTCCACATGTCACAGCTCGCCCGTCGTCTCCTCCTTTGGAGTCAGCAGCGACTGGAGTCACTGCGTGCCACTCACATCCCTGGCAACCTCAATGTGATAGCGGACACGCTGTCAAGACAAAGCTTGCCTGGCGGAGAGTGGAGGCTCCACCCCCAGTCAGTCCAGCTGATTTTGGACCGGTTTGGCAAGGCTCAGGTAGACCTGTTTGCCTCCCAAGAAACCTCCCACTGCCCGCTCTGGTATGCCCGGACAGAGGCTCCCCTCGGGGCAGACGCGTTGGCACACAGCTGGCCTGCGGGGCTGCGCAAGTACGCATTCCCCCCAGTGAGCCTTCTTGCACAGGTGCTATGCAAGGTCAGGGAGGATGAGGAGCAAGTCATTCTGGTAGTCCCTTACTGGCCTACCCGGACTTGGTTTTCGGACCTCACGCTCCTCACGACAGCCCCTCCCTGGCTGAATTCCCTGAGGAAGGACCTTCTTTCTCAGGGACGGGGCACGCTCTGGCACCCGCACCCAGACCTCTGGAACCTCCACGTCTGGCCCTTGGGCGGGATCACGGAAGATCTAGCCGGCCTACCACCGACCGTCATAGATACAATCAATCAAGCCAGAGCCCCTCTACCAGGCATCTCTACGCTCTAAAGTGGCGTCTGTTCGCGGACTGGTGTTCTTCCCGAGCCGAAGACCCGCAGAAGTGCGCAGTTAGGTCAGTGCTCGTGTTTCTTCAGGAGAGGCTGGAGAGGAGGCTGTCCCCTCCACCCTCAAGGTGTATGTCGCCGCTATCGCTGCCCACCACTGACTCCGATAGACGGCAAGTCTCTTGGTAAGCACGACTTAATCGTCAGGTTCCTAAAAGGTGCCCAGAGGATAACTTCCTCCCGGCCTAACCTGTTCCCCTCCTGGGATCTCTCGGTCGTCCTTACGGGACTCCAGAGACCCCCCTTCGAGCCGCTTGACTCAGCTGGACTCAGGGCCCTCTCTCTCAAGACTGCCCTGCTGATCGCGCTCGCTTCCAGCAAGAGGGTCGGGGACCTGCATGCGTTCTCTGTTAGCGACGCTTGCCTGGAGTTCGGTCCGGCAGATACTTTCGTGACTCTAAGACTGCGACCGGGCTATGTGCCCAAGGTTCCTACCATGCCCTTCAGGGATCAGGTAGTGAACCTGCAAGCGCTGCCCCGGGAGGAGGCAGACCCAGCCCTTTTCACTGCTGTGTCCAGTACGTGCTTTACGTATTTATCTGGACCACACACAGAGCACCAGACGCTCTGAACAGCTCTTCGTCTGCTTTGGGGGACAGCAGAAAGGGAAAGCTGTCTCCAAGCAGAGACTCGCCCACTGGGTTGTCGACGCCATTTCCCTGGCTTATCACACCCAGGCCATGCCCCCCCCCCTTGCGGGTCCGAGCTCACTCCACCAGGAGTGTTGTGTCCTCATGGGCACTGGCTAGGGGCACTGCCCTAGCAGACATTTGTAGAGCAGCGGGCTGGGCAACACCTAACACTTTTGCGAGATTCTACAATCTCCGAGTTGAGTCAGTATCGTCCCATGTTTTCTCAGGTACCGAGCCTGTAGAACTCGGTGGCACGCCCACGATCTGACCGGGTGAATCGCTTGCACCTAGCGCCCTTCCCTCTAACCAGGGGAAACAGTGCGCCTTCATTCCCAGGAGATCTCAGGTTTGGGACACTGGTCGATTCCTCCCTAGCCCTCGTGGGTCGCAGTTCAGTGGAGGAAATCGCTGACCCAAACCACTGCGGGTACCGCAAGCTACCCTGTACTGGTATAGGTGCTCCACAGGTAAGGCCTCCTTCAGACTCCCCCTGTGTGTAACACCACGGTTCGGTCACCTCTGGCGAGCTGACTCCCGTGTTTCCCTTAGGCAGTCATGGCTGTCTCGGCTGCCGTGCTGTATGTTCCCCCCTCTATGAGGCTGGATCCACCACCGCACCAACTTTTCCACATAGGCCCTAAGCAGGCCTCTGATGGTTTTGCCACTTAAACTTGCCTCCCCTCTCGGGTAGGCGTGGCCTCCGCAAGGTCTTCTCCGCCCTGGATAAGGGCTAAGACCCCCTTCCCTCAATGCGTGTAAGGGCCCCGGCCTTAGTTGCTCTATGAGAGAAAAGTGGCCCGGCCAGGCTTGGCCCGTTCCCAGGTTGGCGGCCAGCACCTTGTTCCCCTCCAGGGTAACGATAAGGAATCCTGATGGCTTAAATGGGGCATTGGGGAAGGGTACGTGCAGCCTGATACAGTTGGTCGTCCTGCACGTAAGAATACCTGCTCGCTCCTGTATCAGCAGTTCACGTACACGGTTCAGCGCATGGCACTTTTATAAGTGGACTCCTAGTGTCGCTTCTCTGACACAATGTGGAGAGAGCGACAGAAGGGGAACGTCTAGGTTACGTATGTAACCTCCGTTCCCTGATGGAGGGAACGAGACGTTGTGTCTCCCCAGCCACGTCGCTGAGCCGAGCCACTGTTGTGGCCGGACCATTTCCGGCTCCTCAGAAAAATCCTGAATGAACTCCCGTATTTGTAAATACCCATATGTCCGGGGGCGGGACATGCAAATACTGGTTGCCAACTCTCATTGGCCTTTTTTCATAGTCCAGAGGTGAATATCGGCGCTCAAGAGAGACCCCTAGTGTCGCTTCTCTGACACAACGTCTCGTTCCCTCCATCAGGGCACGGAGGTTACATACGTAACCTAGACGTTTCTCTCTGATTCTATCAAAGGTGTCAAACTCTGCGGATCTCAAAGAAGTTAGAAAAACAACACTTTGGTGCTAACCAGTAAGAGGCAAGATAAGAAAAAAAATTGTCTGAACTTATTAGGTCTTCAGAGCAGCAACTATAAACAAGATTCTTTTTATGTTTTTCACACAGCAAATAAATAAAAAAAAGATTCAGAACACGCCACAGTGTATCACAGATATATTTGATGTCTTATAAGTTCTTCTGTATGAGCCCAGAAAGTACAAAAACAAAAATCATGTTTATTTATGAAAATGTGAGTTGTCCACATTGTAAATTCTGCAACCAAATTGGGGTGGGATAGTGTGGACACAGGCCACAACCCTGTCTGCAACATTAGCTCAACTGAAAAACTACAAATGTCAAAGGAAACATCTGCAATGAAGTCTAGCAAGGAGGCTCCTGTTAGCAAAGAGAAAACAAAAAACAAGTCAAGTGGCCTTACCATTCCAGGACTGTGTCAGATTTTCAGATGGCCGGAGTCCGTCCAGACATCTCTCTAGAGCGTGCTGGATCCGGTCCTCTGTGCACGAGGTGTACTGCATCTTGACTGTACCTATAAAGAAGCATAAACACTAGTCACATCTATGCTGTAAAACTCAACCTGTTTTTTAAATAGGGAAGCAAAAGTTCACAGCACACACTGCATCCTTTATATGACCTGTAATTGTGATACTGAGAAGATATTATGTAAGACAGGGGCAACATCTTCCTTTTCTTTAAATTAAAATGTAAAGAATTTCAATCAGATCAGTCAAAATTATAATATGCTGTATTTTATTACAGAAGATAGGGCCTTTATTTCCAATGCCACAGTTACATATATTGTGCAACCTAAATAATTTATCAATATATATTAATATATTTTATTTATAACATTTTACAGTAAGGTTTTAACAGCATAAACTAATCTTGGTTACTGTTCATTCATAAAAATTCAGTTGTTTATAATTAGTTCTATTTAGTTATTAATATGCATGAATTAATGTTAATGTATACAACTTTTAAACTTAAACATCTATTAGTATTTTTTTTTTTATTAACACTAACCAAGTTTAATAAGCAGTGTTAAGTATTGTTCATTGTAAATTCATGTTAACTATTTTAAATGAATACAGCCTTATTATAGTGTCACCACTATATAATTTCAGATAATGAAATCTGCATAGACAAGCACACGCACACCCTCTGTATGGATAAAGGGCTCTTCTCCATTCAGGGAAATAAACACACAGCATCCTTTGCATATCAGTAAACGTCATTGTCATTTAGGAAAATGTCCTTCCTTGTGTCAAAGAATTTCAAGAGAATTGTAAGGTTTAGGGATTATCAGGGGGATTTCACGACTGCCAACTGTTTGTTTTCCTTCATGATAACTTTTTAAATGCCTGATATATTAGAAGTATGGCACCTGTCATGTAGTAATAAACAACACCATGTTAGTTTGTGGACAGCCAATGAAGAAGTTTGGGAATTAAGTGCAATGGGAAGCTTAAGGAAAATAGAAAAAACCATGCAGATGAACACATATTTGAGGTGCAAAATCTTAATAGTCCTATTCTAAGATAAACTTCTCCAATACAGCTAAGTGAGAGGAGTCATGACATTAAAACAAGAAGAGAAATAGAGAATTCCTCTTCCAATAAACTAATTTCCCTAAATGCAAAAAACAGCATATGGTGGAAGTTTTATCTCAGTGAGTCACACACCAGTGAAAGTTTGAAATGTGCAATAACTTCCACTTGTTCGGCTGAAGGTTTCAATTTTGGCTTACATGAGTTGTTTTAAAAATGCAGCTGTAGCAAATATAGATAGAATCTTAAGAGTAACACCATTATAAATATCAAACTACTTTCACAGTCTTGTAAAAACAAAAAATGTTTCTGCTGGTGATTTGTTAATTTATATTTATTGGGCTGGGAAAATCAACTATTAAGATGTTCAGGGCATTAGCTTATACATGTATCACTAAATCATCCAGAGGGTAATAATTATAAGAGTGGCTTATATTTGGCACCTGATGCATTTGTGCTTAAAAGTGACTCTCAAAACTTCCCCACTGTCAAAACAAAAATCCCCAAACACCACAAACCAAACATTCAGAGATTAACTAACCATGAGTCATTAAATCCAACAACCAAACACCACCGATATTATCCTCCCTGTGCTGATGAAAGACTAAGGTTACAAGCTTTACTTAGTTTGTTGAAAACACTCGTCCAATAAAATGCATCCAAAATAAAACTCACCCTCACTCACCAAACATCATGCAGCATAACAGGCTGAGCGCGTGGCCCATTGTGCGTCACTGGATTTGCATAAATAAAATTGCCCATATAAACAGAAAAGTGCTTCTGAATTTTGTGGAAATGTTCCATAACATATTTAAATAATAAATAATAATGGAAATAATTAATCTTGGTTTTGTATTAAATGTTGATTTAACTTAAAGGATTAGTTCACCCAAAAATGAAAATTCTCTCATCATTTACTCACCCTTATGCCATCCCAGATGTGTATTTTTTTTATATTTTTAAAAGAATATCTCAACTCTTTTGGTGCACACAATACAAATGGATGCCAACATTTTGAAGCTCCAAAAATCACAAAAGTCAACATAAAAGTAAACCACATCACTCCAGTGGTTTAATCAATGTCTTCAGTAGTGATATGATAGGTGTATGCAAGAAACAGATCAATATTTATATACATTTTTACAATAAATTCTCCTCCCTGCTCAATCAATTTCCACTTTATCTTTCACATTCTTCTTATTGTGTTTCACAGTCACATTTCATGATTTACATTCTTCATGCAACCTACTGGGCAGGAAGAAGAATGTTTTGCAAAAATTGACTTAAATGTTGATCTGTTTCTCACCCACACCTATCATATCACTTCTGAAGGTATGGATTTAACCACTGGAGATATGTGGATTACATTTATGCTGCCTTTATATGCTTTTTGGAGCATAAAAATGTTGGCACCCATTCACTTGCATTGTGATGACCTACAGAGCTGAGATATTTTTCTAAAAAGCTTCATCTGTGTTTAGTAAATACAAGAAAGTCATACACATCAGGGAAGGCATGAGGGTGAGTAAATTATGAGATCATTTTCATTTTTGGGTGAAGTATTCCTTTAAGCCCTTAATGTCACAAATTATTATAATCTCAATCAGATGACTGCTTCTATTTTTTTCTTTTTATTCTGACAGCATAAAAAAGCAGAACAGTGTTGAAAATAGATGAAGCAGATTTCCTGTCCAATGCTCAGGGGCTTTTTGTCTGAGCAATTAAAATAGACACGATGATGTCATTGTGTTTGTCCACATAGCCCCAAGAGTAAATTGTTACAGTGTTACATTGTTAATGTAACAACATTCCAAGATACACATTATATATATATATATATATATATATATATATATATATATATATATATATATATATATATATATATATAATATACAGATCAGCCACAACATTAAAACCACCTGCCTAATATTGTGTAGGTCCCCCTCGTGCCACCAAAACAGCACCAACCTGCATTTCAGAAAAGTATTCTGAGATGCTATTCTTCTCACCACAATTCTACAGAATGGCCAGGTCAAATCAGTCTGGCCTTTCTTTGTTGACCTCTCTCATCAAATAGGCATAACTCTGCAGAACTGCCACTCACTGGACGTTATTTTGTTTTTGGCACCATTCTGAGAAACTTCTAGAGACTGTTGTGTGTGAAAATCCCAGTCCGGCAACAACAATCATTCATGTGATTTTCTAATCAGCCAATTGTGTGGCAGCAGTGAATTACATAAAATCACACAGATATGTGTCTTTTCTTTAAAAAAGCACAAATGTGGGTTACAGTGAGGCAGTTACAATGGAACTGAATGGGGCCAATCCGCAAACATTAAAACACTCAAAATTTTTTGCCATGACAATGTAATGTCAACAAACCATAAAACCCTAAAATGATGATTTAAACAATTTTTCTGCTCAAAAAATACATTCATTTTAACAGATGAATTAATGTAAGTGCTATTATAAAATTATTAGCTTCACATTTCTGTCCTTTAACCCTTCCCGAAATTTGGCCCCATTCACTTCTATAGTAAGTGCCTTACTGAAACCTCGGAATGTGCTTTTTTTTGCGAGGTTTCAGTAAGGAATTTGCGAGGGACGAGTCAAATTTTTTTTTGTGGTAATCAACATTATGCCACAAATGCTGTCGATTGAGTTTAACTTGTACTGAACACGGAATACTGCTTTACAGTTACCCTCACACATATTGTCAGTGTGGGTCACATGTTTTTTTTTTAAGATCAACAACAGGCCTGTGAGTGAAAGCAGCCTCATATTAGCCTTATGGAGCTGTATTGCAGCCTTGCCTGATTACCTGGAAGGAACTAATTCATCACAACTTATGACTGCCATTACCATTAGAAGGGTGAACAAAAAATCTAGGAACTCAAGTAGGCCAACAGCATCTATAAAAGTTACAACTTAAAGTGTTAAATTACTCTTTATTCAACCACACTGAATTTATTTGTGATTAAACTAATGAAAGAAATAAAGTTGAAACTATGAAAACTCAAAAATCAAGTACAAATGCTAGAAGATTATTGTAATGAGTCAAATGGATGGAAACAAATATGTTGTTATAATATAATGATTAAATCATTTTGTACAGTGTACAGTGGCTTCTGACCTTACCTTTAAGCCTCTATGTCAATACAAAAGTTTCCTTGTGGACAGTTTTGCATCAATAATCTGATTAGTGGCATAATGAAGGACTCAACTAGTGCAAAACAAGTAATCAATAGCCATCGTCAGTCAGATGCCTGTAGCCTTTTGTTCATTTTGCAACCTCTGAAAATGTGGAAGTGACATTGTTGACACGTAAAAGGATGTGCTCACATCCTCTTATATGAGAGGATGATTTCATCTGGGCAACACAAATACAATCCCAGAGAACTTCCTACATGAAGCAAAGAGGCACTTGAGACACAGACCGTGTACAGAATCAGTAAAAAGCTACTCAAGGCCTTTGCTTGAGGTCAATTATCATGAGCCAGAGATGATGTATTTAGAATTGAGACCCCAATTTTTATTCTAAAAATAAAACAAATAGAGGACAAACCTCCGGTATGATGTTCAAACCGTATTACTCAGCATCACTTGAGCGACCAAAGCAGCAAAATGCCACATATAGCCTTAATCAGACTCCAGAGTCTTACATTATTACAGTCTTACAGCGACATTACAAAGACAGGATGCCAAATTCCACATTTTAAGATCTTCTTCCTTGTTCTAAAGTGCAAGGTCATCTACAAAACCTCAGATCCTAACAACATCTTTGATGAGATACTCCTGAATACTTCAGAATCGTCATCTCAGCTGATTCATGCTCACCGTGACCCAGCGTGAGGGCCATCTCTGCTCTTTCTCCTGATCATAATTCCAACAGCCCTGTACAGGAAGGTTTCTTCTGATCTTTGCCGAGGAAACAGGTGTCGCTCCATTGTTGTGGAGCGATCGGCCACTGTGATAAACTCCCACACTAAGAGGGGGTCGATGCACATTGTGTGGAGTCTCTGATTGATGAGGACCAATATCCCTCATGTGCCTTCTACTGTGAGCCCAAAGTTCTCATACACATCCCTCCTGCCAATAAATATAAAGCCAAACTCCCCCTGCCATGATCGTTTTAGGAAAAAACAGCAGTTGAACAATGGTGACAATATTCAACAGTAAGTGCTTCCTTTTATATGTTGTTGCTGGCAAATTGGCCCAGTTAAGCAGGTACAGTAGGATGCAGGGATCTATAATAGAGCAATACCATGATGCTGATTTTCTCCTGTCTAGGCGATATTCCTTCCTTGTAACTTCCACTGGTACAATACCTGTGGGAACTTAACACTTGCCTCAGTTTCAGTGTAATGTTGTACAAAACAGTGAACTACAGACTTGTGTAAATTCGTTATGCATGCACAAAAATGTAAACGTCAGATTTAATTATTTTACTATTAAAGGTTGGTGAATCTTTTAGAGATGTATATACACCCAATTTGTAAATGTTCATCAATTAAGGATGTACATACCCATATTGTTAAATCCCTAAAGTTCTGTAAAGATGTTCTTTAATGTTCTGAAAATATATAGATACATCACAAATACAACATGCATCTTTAAATCACCAGTACCATGATATGTTCAAAACCCAGATATAGTTTGTTTGAATGGAATGTCTGTGTGTTTTGAGTGTTCTTTTTACCAGGATTGGGATAAGTTTGGTCAGAGACAGTTTAGCAGAGACTGACCACTGTATTAAAATGAATGGGAGAAAGTGGAATGGCCAATGAATGTAACAAAGAAAGTCCTGCCTTACAGGAAAAGAGTCCATCACCTTCAATATACAGACATCGCCTCTCAGTCAACTCGAGAATGCGCATGTGCATTAGCTGAACCAGCCTGAAAAATTGCATTTTATTTGTGTGACCTGAGCTAAAGAAGCACAATTTATACTATTGATACTATTGTTTATAAATTTTACAGCTAATTTTAAATATGCCCTTTGATTGTAATATTGACCGACCGTTTTGGAGATTTCTGTCTTTCCACATTCAAGTAGATAGGAACTGTACTTTTATGCTGCTCATCAACATAGAAAATAGCTGCCCAGCCTACACGGGAGCATTTCAGATATGGCCACTGAGTGGACTAATTTGCCTTGGGACTTTGGTTTGGTTTACAGAAACAACAGTGACAGTTCTAGGTATATGATAATGTGCAGCAGTCTACAGGTGAAAATGTTATTTCTGATGCAGCATGAACACAAAAAAAGTCAAATTAGCTAGAAACTCTTCTCATTAATAGTTGATATCATCCACTCAAAAACATGTTGACCATTTTACACTGGTGGCCAAATATTTTTTAATAATGTACAGATTTTGATGTTTCTGAAGGAAATTGGTACTTTAATTCACCGATGTGGCATTCAACTGATCACAACGTATAGTCGATACATTATTGATGTAAAAAACAGCACCATCACTATTTAAAAAATGTAATTTTTGATCAAATCTTGACAGCCCCCATTTCCAGCTGCCATCACTCCAACACCTTATCTTAATCATGCTAATTAATCATGCTAAATTACTAATTTGGTACTAGAAAATCACTTGCATTATATCAAACACAGTTTAAAGCTATTTGGTTCGTTAAATGAAGCTTAACATTGTCTTTGTGTTTTTTTTTTGTTTTTTTTTTTTTTGTTTTTTAGTTGCCACATTATGCAATAGACTGGCATGCCTTTAGGTCAATATTAGGTAAAACATTTTATAAAATAAGCTTCTTTCTCTAGAAACTTGTCAGGCAATCATTGTTTAGAGGTAGGATGGCTATACAATGCTTGAAATTGCCAAAAAACTGAGGTGTACACTACAATCTTCAAAGACAAAGGACAACTGGCTCTAACAAGGACAGAAAGAGATATGGAATGCTCAGATACAACTAAACAAGAGGATAAGTACATTAGAGTCTCTAGTTTGACAAATAGACACCTCACATGTCCTCAGCAGACAGCTTCATTGAATTCTACCCACTCAACACCAGTTTCATGTACAAGAGTAAAGAGAAGACTCAGGCGTTCAGGCCTTGTGTGAAGAATTGCAAAGAAAAAGCCACTTTTGAAACAGAAAAACAAAAAGAAAAGGTTAGAGTGGGCAAAGAAACACAGACATTGAACAACAGATCATTTGAACAAATTGTTATGGATCTTAACCCCATTGAGCTTATGTGGGATCATCTAGAGTGTAAGGTGCGTGAGAAGTGCCCGACAAGACAGCCACATCTATGGCAAGTGCTTACAGAAAGTGTGGGGTGAAATGTCACCTGAGTATCTGGACAAACTGACAGCTAGAATGCCAAAGTTCTGCAAAGCTGTCATTGCTGTACATGGATTATTTTTTATGAGAACTTTTATTTTTTATGAGAATTTTATCTTTTAAGTAGTTTAAAAAGTTCTGAACATATTTTTCAAATTGTAATAGTAATTTTTCACTTTATTAATGTCCTGACTATACATTGTGATCAGTTGAATGCCACGTTGGTGAATAAAAGTACCAATTTATTTACACAAGTGCAAAATCTGTACATTGTTCCAAACTTTTGGCTGCCAGTATATGTATAGCGTATGTACATAGTGTGTCATTAGAAGATATATATAGCAGAAATAATGGGCATTATATATTTGGAATGTAACACACATGTTTAAAGCTAGGTGTTTAAAGAGGTAAATACAGTGTGGAATATGAAATTGGCTGAAAAGATATGAGCCTGCTGTCATACAGACAGGAAGAGGTATAACGCAACGTTCAAATGAGACACTTTCCTGTCAGACATAACCAACTTATTCCACAAAGAAGCCACTTTCACTGCAAAATGTGACTCAAACCTAACGAATTCTGAACATAGAATAGCTGGCTGACCAACAGCACTAAACATTTTATAAATGCTTAGAAATACACAGCAGAATGTGACACTGGTGTAACATTCCTTCACAAAGTCACTGTGCTTGAATGCAGTTTTCGTGATTGTGTACAGTACAATTTTAGGTTGTATTTACAGTAAATACCAGTGGGTTTTTGTGTGTGTGTGTTTGTTTGTTTGTTAGTTTGTTTGTTTTTTTACTTAAGAGCTATTTGAAATGACAATACATTATTCTAACATTCCTACGGTTTGTGTCCAGTTGCAGTCACATTTTATGACCACAGGCTGTTCAAAAGCAATGTTACTTTTTTTTCCTGAAACACACACACTGATGACCATCATCAATGACCCCCAGCAATATTTAGCCCAGACATTACATTAACTGGAATCTAATCTAGACCGTTGACCTGTCATAAAACTGTCACAAGCTTGCAATTGTGCACACAGTTTGTGTTATTATACTTTTGATTTTGTTTACTGAGATATTTTAAAATATTCAACATTCATGTCACCTTTTATTTAACAATCTACTCTTGGTTTGGACTGAACAATAACGTATTTTTGCATTTCTGCCCGGTGTTTTAATTGCTGATGGACTAGCACATGAATCTAAAAAAACAAAATCTTCCTTGTGTATGTATTATTAGAGTTTCTGTCAAATGTTGTTTTTGCAAAAAAAAAAGGAGAAGTATCTCACTGCTTTAAAGCTGCTCTTCCAAAGTGACTTTGAACTCTTTTTCTTACTGTGTTATGATAGTAATGAAAATGAATATATCATTTGAATATTGTAGATGGTTAGGGAACTCTTCTGCAAGAGAAATACTGTTAGGGAACTCATCTGCAAATGAAATGTCTTTCTGTTTCACTCTGTCTCTTTCTCAGCTTAATCTACAGTACCTCATGTACCTCATATGATTCCATCATTATTTGGGAATATGTGTGCATTGCACAGCATGCACCAAACAATATGAGTGTGTCAGTGTAATGCCAAATTTCAAGCACAGGACTCTACGGAGATGTAACACCAGCAGAGCTGAAATAGTCCTAAAAGCCCTCAAATAAATACAATTTAATTATAACAACATTTGTTAATTAAACTGAGAAACAGTTAATTTAAAGCGATACAATGGAAAGCCTATGCAGTTATACAATATAAATTACATGGTATTACAACAAAAAAAGAGCACTGCATTACTGTATTACACACATATAAATGAATATCATTCAACTACCTTTCTCTGGCAAGGATTCAGAGCATCTGTTCTGCATGCCTCACTACACAAAATTGACTTCTGTAACATTCTTAAAATTCAATTAAAAGGGAGCATTTTGAGTCTTCACTACACTAGCTTATTAAAGTGAGCAGTTCACCTGCACATCATTTCCAATGTATGCCTTAAATTTGTCCTCTTTAGTTCTATTCTTTTCATGCACTAGATGAGCTCTAAAAAAAATGACTGTTATACACCAATTAAGCACCACATACCTGGAGATTTTAGCCCCTTCCCATGATTTTGTTGCCACTTAGCACTGTGCGGGGTGAGACAGAACTAGTGTCCTCGCAGCGTAATCCAGCACCCATTAATTTAAGATGAAAAGATGTGGAAATGTAACCACATCCTTCAGCATTTGATTAAACCAACCCACAAAGATGCCAAAACAACAGCAGCGACAACAGTAGTAGTCTTCAGCACGTCTGCTGCGCTGTTGTGCGACTAAACAGGAACTCAGAGAGAGAAAGAGCAGAACAACTCAAAGAGGAAGACATGCGCTCCTCTGATATGTGGTCATGAGTGGGAGGAGGTTTAACTTACACACATGGGCTTTGTTCTGTGATAGATGCCTTATTTTAGTTAATACTGTATGACCTGTGTTACTACATGCAATGAGTTGGCAATGCATGGTCAACAAGCTGACTTAAGAAAGGGCCAGGCTTTTTATTTGTTTTGATTTATGCCAGCACATGATTGGGATGAAATATTATTACTATTTACTTAAGTCAGCTTTGGTATTAAGTGATATTTACATAAACAGGTTTACTGTATGTAAGTAAGAATATGCATAAGAATGTTTTTGCTCCATTATCACATTTGAATCAATTTAGGGCCCTAAGGCCCTTTTTTTAAGGATTAATTCCTAAACTTGTGAATAATAAAACTGCATGATGTACTACATTTTCATACACTTCTTTCAAGTCAAACTGCAGATTCAGCCACTATACTTAATGCAAGACCAACTCTTCACTTCCCCCAAGCTGAAAATGTGCATTTTGTACCATAAGATTCTGTCCCTCTGTCAGTCTCTCTCTCTCCCTTCCCTTCCCTTCCTTTCCATTCTCAAACAAACATACACTCACACACACTCACACGCACGCACGCACGCACGCACGCACATATTGGTGCAGCTATCCTTATGAGGACTCTCCATAAACATAATGATTTTATACTATACGAACTATAGATTCTATCCCCTAACCCTACCCTTAAACCTAACCATCACAAAAAACTTTTTTGATGAAAAACACTTTTGCATTTTTTACTTTTCAAAAGTTTTTAAGCTATTTGAATAATGGTGACACTAGAAATGTCCTCTTAAACCCATAATACCCTTGTAATTACCAGTTTTTAACCTAAAAAACATTTCCTCATAAACCACCCAAACCCGCCCACAGACACACACACACACACACCCACACACCCACACACACACACACACACACACACACACACACACACACACACACACACACACACACAAATGTCAGCTTTGCTATAATATCTGCGAACACTTAAACTGTGCTAAAAAGATAACTAAGCTGATGGTAGATTCAAAACAGCAAGAGATCTGACAGGTGTTCTATGGACAACACATGGTTCAATATAGATGAGCTTGTTAATTGGAAATGAAATACTGCCATCAAGAGGTGTAACCGATTTCCAAAACATTAAACAAAGCAACAAAGCAAGTAAATGTGTTCAATATTCCAATGGTGTCATGTTTAGATATGTTTTTGTTCATGTTCATGTAATTTTTGTTTCCCTCCATGTTCATGTGTCTTGTTTTCATTGGTTTATTGTCTTGTCAGTTGTAATCTGTCATTGATTTAAGGTTATTAGTCTTGTTATCTTGTTTAGTGTTCTGTTTGATCATTGGTTTTTGTTTCCCCAAGTCATGTATTTAAGCCCTTATGCTTACCATTGTCCTGTGTCTGGTATTGAGTGTAACTTTGTTATTTTGTTCATGCCAAGTAAAGTAAAGTAAACTAAAGTAAAGTAAAGTCTAGTCTAGTCTCGTTCATGTTCAAGTTTAAAGTTTATGTTAAGTTTTATTCATGTTTATAGTTAGGGTTTTTGGTTTCAATGGATTGGTGTTGCATGATTACTAAACATTAAACAGGTAAAATTAAACTGAGTCAGTTTTAAAAGCTGATCGCTAAATTATCAAAACCAGTAACACATTTTGTTGAATTTTATTGCAATCCTTATATGGAAGTCTTCTGAATAAGGTTAATACAGGTAAGTCTGTTTTCGTTAGTCAAGTCCTAAATATTACAGTAAAGACACTGAGGGCCTTTTTGAATAAATGTACAAATCTTAAATAAAAAGCACATTAGTCAATTGTGTATAAACACAACTGACAACCTTTAAAAATTCTGAACAAATCTTTTTGGTGAATGGATTAAAAAGAATAGAATCACAAGTTAATGACAGAAGTTAAATTACTCCACTAAATAACTACCAAGCTAAGTGTGAATTTTATTGTAGTAATAGGTTTTTGTGGTGTTATATATAACGTCTCGGTTACCTACGTAACCTCGGTTCTCTCTAGATGAGGGAACGAGTATTGCGTAAGCTAGCTTACGCTACGGGAAAGATTCATCTTTTCTGAGATATTGAAGCCAAAAAATTATCCTTAATTTTGTATCATTTGTCAACGCAGTGCAGCAACTGCAGACCTTGAGCGGGCTAGCTAGCGAGCTCATTGGTTGCTCTGCGGCAACTGCTGCAGCCTATAGATGAACTTGCGTGAACTCGCGCCCAATGAGAGGCGCCCGCGCGCTCACTGTCCCAAAGCCCGCCAGAATGGGCGTGGCTAGGGTGCATATAAGCGCAGTTCGTAGGCTGGAACCCTGGTTTTCATTGAATGAAGCGAAAATCGCCGTGGGCGCGAAGCACGGCCAGCTACGCAATACTCGTTCCCTCATCTAGAGAGAACCGAGGTTACGTAGGTAACCGAGACGTTCTCTTCACGAGAGGTTCTCTCGTATTGCGTAAGCTATCTTACGCTACGGGAACCCATTGTCAACGCCGTCGCGCCAAGCATCCACTGCATGAGCCCCAGGGGGTGGGGGACCCGGGGGAGCCCTTGTGAGTGGGGAAATAATATTTGGCCGGCAAGAGTGCGGGTCAGTGTGTGTGTGATACATAAGCACATAGTGGGAAGGGAAAAACAGAGCGGCGGTGCCGGTCTGTGTGGAATGTGTCCCATTAGTGCAGCTCACCAGGGGAGCTGTAGCGTATTAAACCGCTAGTAGTTTTGCCTGCAGAGCGGGCACTTCCAGATTGTAAAATCTGACAAAGGTGGAGGGGGAAGCCCAGCCCGCTGCCACACATATGTCCTGAATGGAAATCCCGCTGGACCATGCCCACGAGGAGGCCATGGCAGGTCTTTCGACGCGTACGCGGCAGCAATAGCGTCCACTATCCATCTAGACAGTGTCTGTTTCGAGGTGGCGAGACCCTTGGTGGCCCTCCGAATGAAACGAAAAGCTGCTCAGCGCGTCTGAAAGAGGCGGAGCGCGCAGTATACAATCTCAGTGCTCTGACTGGGCAAAGGAGATTTGTGTCACGTTCGCTATCGGATGCTGGCAGAACCGATAGGGAAATAATCTGTGCTCTGAAAGGAGTACCGATCACCTTGGGGACATAGCCGTGTCTAGGCTTAAAAATGACCTTGGAGTCACTTGGTCCAAACTCTATACACGCAGCGCTGACAGACAGCGTGAAGGTCTCCCACACGTTTAACTGATGACAGGGCAGTCAGAAAAGCGGTTTTGAGTGAAAGGTATTTCAAATCCACGGATTCAAGCGGTTCGAAAGGGGGGGCTTTCATAGCTTCGAGAACTACAGAAAGATCCCAGATAGGAACCGATGGGGGGCGCGGGGGGTTCATCCTTCTAGCTCCCCTGAGGAAGCGGATGACCAGCTCGTTTTTTCCCTGTGACTGGCCGTGCAGGGGTTCGGCGAACGCCGCAACGGCCACCACGTACACTTTGAGCGTGGATGGGGATCTGCCCTTATCCAACAGCTCTTGTAAAAACACAAGCAGTGACGACACCCCACATGTCCGTGGGTCCAGGTCTCTGTCGGTGCACCATTTTGAAAACACCGACCATTTGGACGCATAGAGTCTTCTCGTAGAAGGGGCTCTAGCGTGTATGATAGTGTTCATTACTCCTTCTGGCAAAGCGACGGGTAGTCGTTGATCACCCACGCGTGCAGCGCCCAGCGCTCTGGGTGGGGATGCCAGATCATGCCGCGAGCTTGAGAGAGGAGATCTGCTCTCACTGGGATGGGCCACGGGGCTGTCAGTGACAGCTGCATAAGCTCCGGGAACCATGTCTGATTCTCCCAGCGCAGGGCTATGAGGAGCA
Organism: Xyrauchen texanus; assembly: GCF_025860055.1. Classification (NCBI taxonomy): domain Eukaryota; kingdom Metazoa; phylum Chordata; class Actinopteri; order Cypriniformes; family Catostomidae; genus Xyrauchen; species Xyrauchen texanus. The sequence goes on from NC_068282.1 coordinate 31,196,616, forward strand.
CCGAGTGATGCGTTTCCCTGATCCTCTGCATTACCTGTGGCAATAGCGAGACGGGAGGGAAGGCGTAAAGCGGGCGGTTGGGCCAGTTCTGGGCCAGCGCGTCCTCGCTTTTCGAGAAAAATACTGGGCAGTGAGAGTTCTCTTCTGACGCGAAGAGGTCTATCTCTGCTCTGCCGAATATTTTCCATAATTTCTGGACTGTTTGAGCGTGCAGGGACCATTCCCCTGGGGGAACATGGTCTCTGGACAGTCTGTCTGGGCCGTCGTTCAGGTGGCCTGGCACGTGCGTCGCCCTGAGCGAGCGCAGGTGGCCCTGGGACCAACTTAGTATGCGTTTTGTCAGATGGAAGAGGTTCCTGGATCTGACACCGCCCTGACGGTTTAGGATACCACAGATCTGTTGTCCGAACGGACCAGGACGTGGTGACCCTGAATGACCGGGAGGAAGCAAACGAGCGCGTACTCGACCGCTATCATTTCCAGACAATTTATGTGAAGGAGCTTTTCCTGAACTGACCATAGGCCGAAAACCGGTGAGCCCTCGCAGACCGCGCCCCAACCCGTGTTGGACGCGTCTGTCGAGATGACTTTTCGGCGAGATACAGCTCCCATCGTCACTCCCGTTGATACCATTCGGCCACCGTCCAAGGCTGCAGAGCTGATATACAGGTCTGAGTCACTCTGATCGGCTGGCGGCCTGTGGCCCACGCCCGGCGAGACGCGCGGGTGTTTAGCCAATGCTGAAGCACGCGCCGTGTAGATAAGCGAGCCGTCATTGCCACAGAGTCTAGTTCTATTCCAAGGAAGGAAATTGCCTGACTGGGCTGTAGTGAGCTCTTGGTCCAATTGACTGCAAGACCCAGACTGTTCAGATGACTGAGAACTGTCCTGTGAGACAGAAGCTCCGTATGTGACTGTGCCAAAATCAGCCAATCGTCCAAATAGTTCAGAATTCGCAAGCCCTGACTCCGCAGGGGTGCGGCGCCGCATCCATGCACTTCGTGAAAGTACGGGTGCTAAGGACAGGCCGAACGGAAGGACGGTGTATTGATAAACCTGACCGTCGAAGGCTGAATCTCAAGAATGGCCTGTGACGGGATTTATCTGAATCTGAAAATAGGCATCTTTCAGATCGAGAGAAATAAACCAGTCCCCCTGGCACACATGCGCGAGGAGTTTCCTGATTGTAAGCATTACGTCTTTTTGCAAGCACCTTGTTCAAAACCCTGAGATCTAATATTGGTCTGAGGCCGCCGTCTTTCTTGGGGACAAGAAAATAACGGCTGTAAAACCCCGACTCGCTCAGTGAAGGCGGCACTCTCTCTATGTCCCTTTTGCACAGAAGGTTTGCTATTTCTGAACGAAGCATGCAGGCTGCTTCCGTGTTCACAGTAGTTTCGAGCCGCCCTGAAGCGGGAGGGCGGCGATCGAACTGTAGCAAATAGCCCTGTTTAATTGTGCTTAACACCCATTTGCATATCCCTGGGATAGCTTCCCACGCTTTGAAGCGTAACGCTAGAGGGTGAATGGCCGAGTCGCCCTGATTGCCGTACACAGCGGGCTGAACAGAATGTGTGAGCGCTTATTGTGCTTATGCATGACTGCTCGCAGACAGCAGGGACATGCTGTTCTGTGAGTGACTTCCGATTGAGATGAATGGGGAAAGAGTCACATCTGTTAAGTGATGCGTGAGCATAGTCACGAGCACGGGACTTACACATAGAGAGGTGTTTGCTGGCCATGTGACAGAGCGGGCAGAGGGGACGCGACACGGGCTCGTGGGCGGCGTTATTGACTCGAGCGGGCTGTACCCGCTTTATGTGAGTGTGCTCTGATAGGAACACGGGAAGTGTAATGCTTGTGTGTAGGGGTGAACACTGGATTGTGGGCACATTTTCTACACATAAGACATGTTTGCTCTCTGATAGGGACACGGGAAGTGTAATGCTTGTGTGTAGGGGTGAACACTGGATTGTGGGCACATTTTCTACACATAAGACATGTTTGCTCTTTACAAGATCTTTTTGTGCCGCCGTGACAACGCCGTTTGAGTGCAGGCAAGCGGGTAGTAACACCGGCTTGTTGGCTGCTGAATTCACCACTGTAGTAGCCTGAGAGAAGGGGACTGACAGGGGGCGAAGCTTTGACGGTGGTCCGGCCGTGGCGGGACTGAGCCGTCATTTTTTCAACAAAGCTAGGAGGACTTCGGTTGTTCAGGTTTCAGCGCAATCTTAGGCCGAGGCCCGCGGGGGGGCGGCGGTCTGCGGCGGCTGTCTGGCGCTGATCTGGGGCGGCCGCCCTGTCGACGCTGGGAAGTCTGGCTTTGTTGAGCTGGGCGCTGTGAAGATGCTCGTGCAGGAGGCTGGTTACGTGGGCGGCCTGCAGAGGAGCTAGCGCGGCGAGGCAGGAAGAGATTCATGGCTTGGGTGGCTTTCTGGACTTCCAAAAGCGGTCAACAATGCCACTTACCGCGGAACCGAAGAGACCGGACGGAGAGAGCGGCGTTGAGGAACGTGGAGCGCTCAGCTTCTCCCATGTCGGCTAGCGTTAGCCACAGGTGTCTCTCGGTTACAGTCAGCGAGGCCATGCACTTCCCTAGGGCTTGAGCTGCAGCTTTGGTGGCGTGAAGGGCGAGGTCCGTCGCGCTCCTTAGATCTGTAACAGCCTCTGGGTGCCTGCCTTTCTCATCCCATTCCCGAAGAAGGTCCGCTTGGAGGATCTGCAAGATGGCCATGGAATGCAGAGCAGATGCGGCTTGGCCGGCGGGTGCGAGGCATCTTTAAAAAGTCGTTTCTAAACCCGGTAGCCTTTGGGAGTGGCGCTTCTTCCGGCGCGGCGAAACAGAAGGCGGCGCGGCGGCTTCGGTCCTGAGCGCTTCGAGTCGAGCCCGCAGGGTCGACATCGGAAGCTCTTCGCAGAGGTCACATCCGCCGTCAGTGAAGGCGAGCTCTGCATGCCCCAGTCCCAGGCAGAGAGCGCAGATGATGTGGCGGTCTCCGGCGCTGAGAGGGGTGCGGCATGAACCGCAGGTGCGAGGCATCTTTAAAAAGACGCTCGTGCTCTTTTGTGAAGTTCACTGAGAAACTAGTTTGATTTAAAAAGGATATGTCGCCGGATGGCGTAGCTCGCAGGATGGCTGAAGGTGGCGGCGGCCGGCTTCTTCGAGCGCTGTCCAAGCTTGCTTGATGCCCCTCGAACGGCGACGCGGCTTCTTGCAGTTTCAGAGAGCTTCGCTGAACAGATGAAAATCAGGGTTCCAGCCTACGAACTGCGCTTATATGCACCCTAGCCACGCCCATTCTGGGCGATAACCTCAGGGCCTAATGGTGATGACGCGTACCAAGTTTCATCCCAATCCCTCAAAGCGTTGCGGAGATACATCCTCAAGTTCAACTTTGCATGTTTTTCGTCAAATTCGTTGAAGCACCATTCGAACCACTTGTGGGAAAGTTATTAAATTTGATAGAGGGACAGTCTGATCTGTCTCCACAGAAAATGTGGCATCTAGAGGGTTTGAAGTAGAGATGCCAAATTTTCTGTGGAGACAGATCAGACTGTCCTCTATCTGTGTGCCAAAATTAATAACTTTCTCACAAGCGGTTCTATGGGCTGCAATACACTAAAGAGAAGAAGAAGAATAATAATGAGAAAATTATCAAAAACAATAGGAGTTTTTCACCCCTTCGGAGCTTGACCCCTAATAATAATAATAGGAAAACTAACGAAAACAATAGGGGTTTCATGGGTGCTAGGGTAACCTTCTATGGTTGCTAGGCAGTTGCCACGGTGATACTAAAAAGATTCCATGCTACCCTGAGTCAAATGAATGAAGCAGGCAGTCTATATGATGTTCTGGTGCAGAGAAAAGTGATTTGTTACTCCATGGTAACCCCATCTAGTTACCCAGGTGATATTCACTTGCTACCTTGAGTCAATGAACAAAACCAGAAGTCTCCACGTTCTGATCCTGAGATACCAATTTAAGCATTTTGAATGGAAGTCAATGGGGTTTGGTTACTAGGGTTCTCTAAATGGTTGCTAGTGCATGGCTAAGTAGTTTCCATGATGATACTTGAAGAATGATTGCTCAACCAAGTAAAACAAGCCGACTGTCATTTCTCTAGGACATTCTGACCCAAAGATATCACTCTCAGCCATTTTGAATGGATGTCAAAGGGGTTTGGTTACTAGGGTGCTTCTAAATTGTTGCTAGGGCATGGCTATACAGTTTCTGTTATGATTTCTGAAATGTGATTGATCAACCAAGTAAAACAAGTAAACTGTCATTTCTCTAGTATTTTCTCATCCAAAGTTATCGCTCTTGGCCATTTTTAATGGAAGTCAATAGGGTTCGCATGATAGCATGGCAAAGTAGTTTCCATAATGATACCTGAAGTCTGATTTCTCACTCAAGTAAAACAAGCCAACTGTCATTTCTCTAGGACATTCTAATCCAAAGATATCATTCTAGGTCAGTTTGAATGGAAGAAAATGTGGTGTGGTTGCTAAGGTGCTCTAAATGGTTGCTAGGGCATGGATAAGTAGTTTCTATTATTATACCTGAAGTCTGATGGCTCACCCAATTAAAACAAGCATACTGTAATTTGTCTAGGATTTTCTGATCCAAAGATATAACTCTCATCCTTTTGGAATGGAAGTCAATGGTGTTTGCTTGTTAGGGTGCTCTAAATGGTTTCTAGGGCATGGATAAATCATTTCTATTATTATACCTGAAGTCTGATGGCTCACCCAAGTAAAACAAGCATACTGTAATTTCTCTAGGATATTCTGATCCAAAGATATCACTCTCAGCATTTTTTTTAGGGAATTCAATGGGATTTACTTGATAGGTTGTTCAAAATGGTTGCTAATGCGTGGTTAAGTAGTTTCTATGATGATACCTGAAGTTTGGATGCTCACCCAAGTAAAACAAGCAAACTCTCACTTCTCTAGGACATTCTGACACAAAGATATCACTCTCAGCCTTTCGAATGGAATTCAATGGGATATCCTTGATATTTTGCTCTAAATGGTTACTAGTGTGTGGCTAAGTAGATTTTCAAGTGGATACATAAAGTCTGATTGCTCACCCAATTAAAATAAGCAAACTGTCATTTCTCTACGACATTCTAATCCAAATATATTATTCAATGCCAGTGTGAATGGAAGTCAATGGGGTTTGGTTGCTAGGGTGCTCTTTATAGTTACTAGGGAGTGGCCAAGTAGTTTTTCAAGTGGATACATAAAGTCTGAATGCTCACCCAAGTAAAACAAGCAAACTGTAATTTGTCTAGGATTTTCTGATCTAAAGATATAACTCTCATCCTTTTGGAATGGAAGTCAATGGTGTTTGCTTGTTAGGGTGCTTTAAATGGTTGCTAGGGCATGGATAAATAGTTTCTATTTTTATACCTGAAGTCTGATGGCTCACCCGATTAAAACAAGCCAACTCTCATTTCCCTAGGACATTCTGATCAAAAGATATCATTCTAAGCCAGTTTGAATGGAAGGCAATGGGGTGTGGTTGGTAGTGTGCTCTAAATGGTTGCTAGGTTGTGACAAAATAGTTTCAATAATGATATCTTAAGTCTGGATGCTCACCCAAGTAAAACAAGCAAACTCTCATTTCTCTAGAACTTTCTTATCCAAAGATATCCCTCTCAGATATTTTGAATGGAAGTCAATGGTGGTTGCTTGTTAGGGTGCCCTAAACTGTTTCTAGGGTGTGGCTAAGTAATTGCAAGATGATACTCGCAGTCTGATTGCTCACCCAAGTTAAAAAAGCAAACTGTCATTTCTCTAGGACATTATGATCCAAAGATATCACTCTCAGCCATTTTGAATGGAAGATAATATAGCTTTTTGCTGGGTTGCTCTAAATTGTTGCTAGGGCCTGGCTAAGTAGTTTCCATGATGATTTCTGAAGTCTGATTGCTCACCCAATTAAAATAAGTCAACTGTAATTTCTCTAGGACTTTCTGATCCAAATATATCACTCTCAGCCTTTTTGAATGGAATTCAATGGTGTTTTCTTGCTAGGTTGCTCTAAATTGTTGCCAGGACATGGCTAAGTAGTTTTTATAATTATACCTGAATTCTGATTGCTCAACCAAGTAAAACAAGCCAGCTGTAATTTCTCTAGGACATTATGAATCAAAGATATCACTCTCAGCCTTTTTTAATGGAAGTCAATGGGGTGTGGTTGCTAGGATGCTCTAAATAGTTACTAGGGCGTGGCTAAGTTGTTTTTAAAGTTGATACATGAAGTCTGATTGCTCACCCAAGTAAAACAAGCAATCTGTAATTTGTCTAGGATTTTCCGATCCAAAGATATAACTCTCATCCTATTGGAATGGAAGTCAATGGTGTTTGCTTGTTAGGGTGCTCTAAATGGTTGCTGGGGTGTGGCACAGTAGTTTCTTTTATTATACCTCAAGTCTGATGGCTCACCCAAGTAAAACAAGAATACTGTCATTTCCCTATGACATTCTGATCAAAAGATATCAGTCTAAGCCAGTTTGAATGGAAGTAAATGGGGTGTTGTTGCTAGGGTGCTCTAAATGGTTGTTAGGGCGTTGCTAAGTAGTTTCTACGATGGCACTTGAAGTCTAATTGCTAACCTAAGTAAAACAAGCCAATTGTCATTACACTAGGACATTCTGATCCAAATATATCACTCTCAGCCATTTTGAATGGAAGACAATATAGCTTTTTGCTAGGTTTCTCTAAATGGTTGTTAGGATATGGCTAAGTAGTTTCTATGATGATAACTGAACTCTGATTTCTCACCGTAGTAAAACAAGCCAATTGCCATTTCTCTGGGATATTCTGACACAAAGATATCACTCTCAGCCTTTTGAATGGAATTAAATGGGATATCCTTGATATTTTGCTCTAAATGGTTACTAGGGTGTGGCTAAGTAGTTTTTCAAGTGGATTCATGAAGTCTGATTGCTCACCCAATTAAAACAGGCAAACTGTATTTTCTCTAGTACGTTCTGATCCAAAGATTTCACTCTCAGACATTTTGAATGGAAGTCAATGGTGGTTGCTTTTTAGGGTGCTCTAAATGGTTGCTAGGGCATGGCTAAGTAATTTTCATGATGATAACTGAAGTCTAATTGCTCACCCAAGTAAAACAAGCTAACTGTAATTTATCTTAGACATTCTGATCCAAAGATATCAATCTCAGTCATTTTTAAAGGAAGTCAAAAGGGCTGGTTGCTAGGTTGCTCTAAATGGTTGCTAGGGCATGGCTAGCCAGTGACCAGAGTGATTCTTATTGGCTGATTGCTAACCTGACTCAAAAGATCCAATTGCCCAGTGTCTAAAAAATTATTTTCTGAAGATACCCTTCTGGACCATTTCCAAAATTACACTTAAAGATAGTTATGATTGGTATCCATTGTGAAATGAGCCTTCCATTATGTCTCTATGACATTCTGATTGGGAGATATGATCCCACAAAATGCATTATTTTGTCATAGTTTGAAACAATTGTTTTCATGGGCAAGAGCCTTGCCATAGTATGCCTATGGGGCACTTTTGGGCTGGTTTTAAGGCAGCATTTTACAGTTCAGATGCAGCCATATAGAAATGATGTGATACCGAAATGGGGATAATGGAACAATAAACACATACTATAATTCCAGACATATGTAAACTTATCCCTAAAATGATGTTACAGTAATAAAATCTGGCAATTTAACAAATATGCTATCAATATTTTTAGGATACGTAAAAATTGAGGTGACATTTGATTATCAATAATCATTTTGGAAATCACAGATTTATTTGCAAAACAAATATTATAAAAGTCAGAAGACATTTTCAGTGTACTGCATTTCTTCAAATAAAGTTATATGCTTTTATACTCTCATGAAAGCATTAGACTTACAATTATTTCTTATCCTGTGGTTCTCTCTGGAGGATGAAAATAGCATTACAGCTTTCATTGGTCAGATAAATGTCTGTTTTGCTGATAAATGGCCGATAAATTTGATGTTCCTGTTCATTATAAATCCATGACATGTATTATGATTCATCAGAATGTCCTGTTTTCTATATTTACTATATGGCATTTGTGCACACAAGGTACAGGAATAGTAGTCATAATGCGGCACAATAGTCAAATATATTGGATTGTATCTTCTAGACGATTTAATGGTAAAAATTATTTTTATGAAATTTTGCCTGCATGGTCTAGCTCTGACCTGGGCCAAGTTTGGTGAAGATCTGATTAACGCCATAGGAGTTGTTTGAAAAAGTAGGGCAGAAACAAATAGAATGGCAGAAACATTTTATAAAATGTAATAAAACTGAAATGGGATTTAGGATTTAGAGGTAAAAAGCATTTTGATTTTAATGTGCTCATACATGAAGTAATTAGCAAAAACATAAATGTCTTTGCTATAGCGCCACCTTGAGGCCGATTCTCCCAAAACTTGCTACACAGCCTCATTTTGACACTGTCTATGAATTTAATATAATGGCCAGCCATTCAGATTTTTATTAGCTGCTGAATTTTGATTGGCTGCTGGTGGCCATGTTTTTAAAGATATGCGACTGTGCTCACAGTCCTTGATGGCACCTTGGACAAAGACAGTGCATGCAAAATTTCTAGTCGATCGGACCAACGGTTAGATAATTCAAAATAATTATTGACCTAGGGAGTCCTAGACATAGTTCACAATAGCAGGTAACATTGGATAATATACAATAATTTACACACCATTTATACAATCATTTTTCTGAAATTTGATTGGAGTCATATTGTAGAATATGTTAGCAATTGGCCCTAAAAAAAGCATACAGTTGCAGAGTTATGAGCATTTTTTAGATGTAGAGCCCCCTATAGGCAAATTGTTTTGCGATTTTGCATGCAGACTCAAAATTTGCTGTTGTATAAGTGTATCAAGTTTCGTAACATTTGTCCTTTTTGTTTGGTCAATACATACAAAATGGACAATGCTGGATGTTGGAATCCACTGCTACGTGTCGCTGAATGATGATGACCAAATGCAGCAGGTGCCAGCCAAACATCACTTCAGACTTCAGAGGATGAATTGATGCCAACTCCAACCATAAGACATGGGATACTTCATATGCCATTGTCTGAACCTTGAATTTAGGATGGACCACAGCGAACCTCACCGAAATTACCGGCCAGTTTGAACTGCGTTTCACATCCCTGATCTCTGCCTGCATCACCTCTGCCTATTGATGGACTACGATCTTGAAATGGAAAGCATAGACTACCAATTGCCAACAAAAGCCTTCATCAGCCTATTTACAAGGACAATTGCATCTATGTGAACTTCTGCAGTTAATCCAGTCTGAACTTCAAAGACATTGGTCAATAATCTTACTGTTCAAACAAAATCAATGTTTAAACACTGACTCTTAACACTTATTTAGTTTAATAATTTTAAACTATGACTTTAACTGTACATAAGTAATACTTATATTATATTCATGATGTTAGCCAGAGGGAAACAGGCCCCCACAATGAATCTGGTTTCTCCCAATGTTATTTTTCTCCATTAATCAACATCTTATGGAGTTTTGTGTTCCTTACCACAGTCGCTTCAGCTTGCTCACTGGGGTTATTAATACAATTATTATTTAATTACTTATATTTAAACACGATTAACATTCGTATTTTATCTAATTACACAATGATGATTCATCGACATTATAGACATTACAGTTTTATCGTCTGTTAATGCCTGATCTTCTGTAAAGCTGCTTTGAAATGATGTGTGTTGTGAAAGGTGCTATACAAATAAAATTGACTTGACTTGACTTGACAATGCCTGACCAATTCATTGGCTTATATCTTCGCAATGCTTAGAATAATAAAAATTACTTTGATACATTTTGTCAGGAGGGTTCATAGTAGATATTATCCAATTTGTTTGAAAATCGGATATACGGCCTATGAGGAGTTCGGAAAAGTTGCTTTTTAGAAAATTAGACTAGTGGAAACATTTTATAAAATGCAATAAAAAGAAGATATACATTTTGTTGGTATTGGTGAAAGGAATTAGAGGAAAAAGGAATTTTGATATTATTAAGATCAGTTGTCTACAAATATCTAAAGTTTCGTAACAGTCAGCCATTCAGATTTGATGTTATTAGCTGCTGAAATTTGATTTGAAACATGCGGCCATGTTTTTTTTTTGTCCGACTGCTTTTGTAGGATATGTTAGCATTTGTCCCCTACAAGATGCATACCAATTTTCAACTTTATTGATCATACGGTTGCAGAGTTATGAGCATTTACTTGTTGTAGCACACCCTATTGCCAAAGTTTTTCAAGACTTTGCGTGCATTCTCAGAATGTCCTTTTGTCTATGTGTATCATGTTTCATACCATTTGGCCTTTTCATTTGGTAGATATGGGTCAATATGTACAATATTGGATGACGAGTGCCCTATTTGTTGGCTTATATCTTTGCAAGGCTTCCACGAATCAAAATTCCTTTGATACTTTTTGTCAGGAGGGTTCATAATAGACACAACCCGATTTTCATACGAATCTGACATACAGCCTAGAAGGAGTTTGAAAAAGTAGGTTTTTCGAATTATGCAAATTAGCATAGAATATCATGACAGATATTAAATCCGAGATATACATTTTGTTCATCTTGACCCAGGAAATCCAATGATGTAAGAAACTTGAGTGTGCGACAAACGGTTTATGAGTTAATTGTAAACATTAATTAACAGGGTTCAAGTAGTTTAAGGCCTTTAAGCAAATGTGTTAAAAGGTATCATGTTTTATTTAGCAAGCATGTAAAAACCTAGATTATAGATGGAATACACCATTTACAGCCAACACAGGCAATTTACTAAGGAGATACATAACTTTTTATAGCTCATACCGCCACCTATGGTCCGATCTCCTTAAAAGTCTGCATGCTTGTTTAGAATAATATGTCATTTGTGCTCAACTTATTTTGTGATGTTCTTGTTTAGGAATGTTATGTTTGTGAGTTTTTGTTTAGGAATTATAGGCTTATATGTACACTTGACCACAGCCATTTTCTAAATAACACTGTTATAGCTACCCAAAGCGTAAAGATAATTTGTTTTATAATTATTGACCAGAGAATTGTACTGCATTGGTTTTATTAAGGTTGAGCAAAAAACCTAGGACTAGTTCATAAAAGTGGTTCTTGAGGCAAAGTTGTTCAGTATGAGGAGATCTAACAAATAATATGAATTATAGCTGCATCCCAATTCAGAGACTGCATCCTTCAAAGGTCACATACAAAGACTGATTGCTTCACTGCTGCATGACAAAGGCTGTCCCAATTCGAAGGCTCCTTCAAATGCGGCCTCCAAATTTGGTCTTCGTTTCCCGTAAAATAAAGGACACAACAGATGGATCCTTCGCGGCCTTGCCTATCCCAGAATTCATTGCGTGACTTTGACGACAGGATTGTTTTGAGAGAAATTGACGAATTACACTTTTAAATATACTGTAAGTATAGGGTTTCAACTTACTTAAATAGCTAATGGTGCTCAAAATTAATTGGCCAATGGCTGCCACGTTTTCTGAGATATGCTAATGTCATCATTGACAGTCATGCCACATTTGACAAAGAAACGCGTAGGATGGCAACTCAATAAGACTAGCGGTTGCGTTGTTAGAGATGTATTCATGAGTTTTTTCACAACACTGCATTTATACAACCATTAACACCTAGAAAAATCATGATAGCACCACCTAGATTCCTTTTTTTTTTTTTTTTTACTTTCCACAACCCTCTCAGACCAAAAGTCAAATAGGTCCACCAAGTTTTGTTCTTAATGGTCATTGTTAACCTTGTGTAATAGCTGCTGAAATTTGATTGGCCGATGGCAGCATAAGTGAATGTCCATATAGACAATGATGGCAATGGAGACAAAGACAATGTATACAAATTTTGAAGTCAATAGGATAAACGATTTCATAGATACAGACAATTTCATGTTTTTTTGTAATATAGCGCAAAACCACGCCAACTTTTTCAAATCCAAGATGGCGGAACATTTTTATAGGCATAAATTAAATTGGAGATATACGTTGTTTTGTTTGAGTCAAGGATTCCAATGGAATAAAGCACTTGAGTCTACGACAAACGGTCTAGAAGTTATGAGCAGTTTTGCATTTTTGATCGTTGTAGCGCCCTCTACTGACCAATTTGGCAGAGTCCGTGTTTCTGATTAGAGAGCATACTACTACCATCTGACCAAGTTTCAAGTCTCTAGGCATTACGGTTTGCTCTGCCCGATCAGTTTTATGGCGGAATAATAATAATAACAATAATAATAATGTGAAAAATCGTAACAATTACAATAGTGTTTCAAGGCTAAGCGCTTGAACCCCTAATAAATATAGCTGCAAACATGCAATTGTCCAGGTTCAAGTATGCAAAAAACATATGTATTTGTATATGTATATGCACTTTGTTATTTGCTGAATTTGCAAACGGTGTTAAATATGATGCTGATGACTTGTGTTCAACGATCCTGAAACAGGATAAAGTCAGACTTCAAATTTGTGGACAATCCGGCCTTTCAATGTCAAGCTCAGCCTATGGTTTCACTGTCTGTGTACAGCACAAGTGTGTATAAGTATGTGTATGTATGAGTGGGTTTGGGCCACACCTACATAATTTTAGCCATTCAAAACAGACTGTATTTTTGTAAGTGTATTTTTTCATGAAATTAATATACTATATTTGTTTTGAATAATGTTAATTTTAAAAATATTAGGAAAACACATTATTTATTATTAAATTATTTATTTATTATAAATTAATGCTGTATTTAAGTTAAAAAATATTTTTAAATACAATGAATGAAGGCAGATTAGTGCCATCTACTGGACAGAAATTAAGAAAATCATATGTAATACTCTGGTGTGGCCAATTGATGCCTGTAAAGCTCTATATAAATATAAACAGATTTGCTGATTAAAGTGTTTTCAGGCATAGTTATTTACTTTCATTAGGTTGGATGTATATTTAGACATTATCAAACTACTTTTTGTTAAAGTATAACTTTTTGGATTATGATTACAATCAAGCATGAACACAGATAATTAATTTTGCTACACATAATCTAACTCAAATATTAATTTTCAATAAAAATGAGAGAAAAAAGAATGCTTCATCAAAGGTAGAACTGCCTGATATTGAGTCAATTGAATTGATGTTCTGTTGCAGGTACATCAGGACTCCTCCCACTGAAACATTCCATGCCCTGTTTCTTGCTCTCTCATTGGCTGTAGGTAAACGCTGTTGTTGTATTCAGTCAAAACATATTTCACACTGCATGATTTGGAGTCGCAGACATGTCCAGATATTTAACATTCTAAATATCTCGCTGCCCACGATTTCAGGCTTTTGTTGGCGATCTCCACAAAACTGTTGGGAAAATCAGGCTTAAAATCGTGTAGTGTAAACTCGGCATAACTGTAAACAGTCTCAAACTCAGCCTTTAATTTCACTGTTTGTATATGTGTGTATAAGTGTGTGTACATGTGAGTGGGTGTGTCTAATGTACACTCCTGATGTTTAAAAGTTTAACCCCTTCATTGATGTGTGCTTTGTTCCTGTATTGTGACTGAATTATTGATTGATCATTACTGATCATATGTGTGTGTGCATAAGTCTTTCTGTGTGAGTCTTGATGTTTTAGAGTTGTTCTTCATTGCTGTGTTCTTTTTATCTGCAGTTTGTATTCCTCCAAAATTATCTATATTTAAAAAAAATATTTCCAATTAATTTGTTATGGTGGTAATCTTTTTACTTTTTAAGAAAAAATTAGCTGCAAGCGGCAATCATCTGTGTAAAAAAAATTTTTTTTTTTGTTGTAGTTCCACTTTGTGGCCGATTCTCACAAAACTTGACACAGTGTATGAGTATCTCAAGTTTCGAAATGGCCAGCCACTCAGATTTGATGTTAATACCTGCTGAAATTTAACTGGCTGCTGGTGGCCATGATTTTAATGATATTTGACTTAGGTTTGGGCCACACATACATACTGTTAGCCATTCAAATCAGACTGAATGCCATAAGTGTATTTTTATTTGTTTTAAGTTTTAAGTTTATTTTAATGAAAAGAATATACTATATTTGTTTTGCATAAAGTTTATTTAAAAAATAGAAAACACATTTGATATTATTTTTCAATTGATGCTGTATTTAAGTTAAAAATAGAGCAAAGGAATTTAAAATCCAAAGAATGAAGGCAAAACAGTGCCATCTAGTGGAAATAAATTAAGAAAACCATATGTAATGCTATGGTGTGGCCAATAGATCCCTGTAAAGCTCTATATAAATATAAACAGATTTGTGCAAACCTTTCTGATTAAAGTGTTCCCTGTCAAAAAGCTACACTTTGATGCTGCGCTGATTTAGCACTTTGGGAACAAATTTAGGTGTGACCTGCTGTGAATATATGTGCAACACATCAATGAAATTGACCAGAATTAATAGCCTTTGCTGGTGACATCATTGGATGCACCTGTAGCAGGGCTATAAATAGATGCGTCACAGGTGCTTCGTCTGATCTTTTGTCTTCAGATAATTTTGTGTGTGTTGTGCTTCATGACTGTCAGAACTTTCTACTTTCCTCTGTTAGGAGTTAGAATTGTTAGGCAGTGAGCAGAAACCTTTCTCTTTCTGTTTTCTTAAAAAAAAAAGAAAAAAAGAAGCAAGCAGTGTTTGTTCCCATGTTTACGCTCTATTGCTGAAACGGTCACACACCAGTTTTGTTTTGTGTGTTTGGGGGAAGAGCATGCTGCTCTTGCGTTGGGGCGGGGCGGATGCAAGCATTGAGATCTGTTTAGTCAAAATGCTTCGCAATCGTCTCGCTTACTTCGAAGAGCCAGCACCCAATCTTTCATCGTGGGGCTCTCTCATGGATCTCTCATCACTCTCTCCCCAGATCCAGCTGATCCTTCTTTTAAGCCTGAAGTGCGCTTCGGCACCTCTTCAGTTCACTCTCTTCGGTGAACCTCTGAACATTCCATGCACAATAATAAAGTGGCTGAGGAATTACAGTTAGACTGGCCACATGAACAATAGACCCCCAAACGCTCCAAACTAGAAGACAGATTTCTGTCTGGTGGCCAAAAAAAAAAAGGAAGGGAAGCTATATCAGTCCCTCGAATATCAGTCCCTATCAGAACAAGCTCTCTCGTTCATGGAGGAAACCTTATACTTCCCGTGTCTTCGTGCCCTCAACCTCGACATATTTGACTATCGTGGGTGCCAAGGCACGGGGGTATTCAGTGATGCCGCCGGTAGAAGAGACACTTGTGGGTTATCTCTCGCCTGGCTCGGCATAATCACTAAAGAGACCCACTCTCCCCACAAAGCTGTGCAGGACCACCTCCACGCTTGTGGGGAAGGCTTATCAGGCCACAGGTCAGGCTGGTGCTCTCCTGCACACTATGGCAGTGTTACAGGCATACTACGCTGATCCGCTGAAGGACCTCAGTGCGGGCACCACGGTCGACGAAGAGGCTTTCTCTGTGCATCGTGGAGCCACGGATCTGTCTCTCCGCGCAACCAAGCAGACGGCTCGCACCATTGGCTGGTCTATGTCTGCTTTAGTCAGCATGGAGAGACACTTATGGCTCAACCGGTTGGGCATCAGAGACAAGGACAAAGTTTTCCTTCTCGATGCCCCGGTTTCACCTTCTGGCTTATTTGGTGATGCTATTAATATAGTTATCACCACGTTCCAGGAGGTAAAGAGTCACGAGGAGCCTTCGGGAAATTCCTTCCTCGCCGCACTCAGGGGGAGGGGCCGTCTGCCACCCAGCCCCGCCCCAGTCCTTCTAGAAGGGAGGCTCAAAAAACAAATTGTGGCGAGTCATGCTCCCCCTCGTAGAGACTGGGGGCCAGCTTGTCGCCCTCAGCAGCCCTCAAAGCAAGACCTCAGGGCAGTCATTTCTAAGAAGAAAAAACCCTGAAGGTCTTGCACCCAAACTTGTGGGGGTAGCCCGCCTCAGGTAGGGGCACGTGAAGCATTCACCTGTACATTCCTGATACCCCCACGAAACCTCTCCATTCCCGCCACCTCTGGTGTTTCGGGAGTTAGAGGTTTCCAGCCAAATTTTGGGTGTTCCGTTGCTTCCTGCCTTAGACCAGGACACAGAATACTCTACTTCCCCTCAACAGTAAGTGTCAAAATTGATACCCATCTCAAAGAACCTGGCAGTGCGGAAGCTACAGCCGGGTGTCTCTATGTGGGTCCTAAGAACAGTAGAAAAAGGTTACAGAATTGCCACCCTCCGCATTTCAATGGCATGGTCTCCACTACCGTGAAACCGGAACAAGCATGTCTACAGTGGAAAGAACTGCGAAATATCTTGGTCAAAGGGGCCATAGAACATGTGAGAGTCAGGTTACTACAGCAGATACTTCCTGGTTCCCAAGAAGGGTGGGGGGTTGCGTCCGATTTTACACCTTCGAGGCTTGAATCGTTCAATCGGTGCATTCAAGTTCAAGATGCTAACTGTCAAGACGGTCGTGTGTCAAATCCAACATCACAATTGGTTGGTCACAATCGATCTTATGGATACATTTTTATATAGAAATCTGCCACAACACAGGAAGTTCCTGTGGTTTGCTTTCGGGGGCGAAGCTTTCCAATATCTGGTTCTTCCATTCATCCTAGCCCTATCAGCCCGCACATTCACGAAATGCATGTATGCAGCACTGGCTCCTTTGCGTGGGTAATCTCGTTCCCAATGCGCTAAATCAGTGCAGCATCAAAGTGTAGCTTTTTGACGGAATGTCTCGGGTTACTTATCTGTAACCCCTGTTCCCTGATAAAAGCGGAACGAGATGTTGCGCTTTATTGCTGCACTGGGATGCCCCAGGTCTGCTCTTCAGACAAAATACCTGACGATGCACCTTTGACGCATCTATTATAGCCCTGCTAAAGGTACATCCAATGATGTCACCAGCAGAGGCTATAAATTCTGGTCAATTTCATTGACGTGTTGCACACATATTCACAGCTGGTCACACCTAAAATTATTCCCAAAGCGCTAAATCTGTGCAGCATCTCATTCCACTTTTATCAGGGAACATGGGTTACAGTTATGTAACCAGAGACGTTTTCAGGCATAGTTATTTACTTTTATTAGGTTGGATGTATATTTAGACATACTACTTTTTAACAAGTTTTGTTAAAGTCGATTTTTCTTTGTTTGTTAAAATGTTGTTCCCCTTCTGTCACTCACTCGACGTTGTGTCGATGTAGTGACACTGGGGGTCTCTCTTGAGAGCCTTGGTTACCTCTTATCTTTTAGAAAAGGCCAATGAGAATTGACGAACAGAATTTGCATGCCCCTCCTCCGGACATACAGGTATACAAGAAGGAAGCGTGGGTCTGTTCAGACAAATTTTTTGTGTATCAGCGAGCTGAGTAAAACCCACTGCTGTTCCTCTCACCTCTAAAGAGCATACGCTGTTGTAAATATGGTACATTTCAGCGGCTTTTCTATTCTTGTGCATGTCAGTGCAGACTACGCCCCTGAACGTAGTCACTTCGACAACCATCTAAAGAGTACATATGTCTCTAAAAGATTAAATACATTGACGTTAAATGTCTTTTTAAATACGCATCTTTTTCAAGATGCCCTTCTGTCTTTTTGTCATTCCTGGATGCGGTCATTAACTCTCCACTTCTGATGGCCATAGGTGCTGCCTCTGGGCATAGATCACACAGAGGCAGCATTTGTGGACGGCTCATGTTCTCACTGCGAGAACATGACCATGGAAACGTTGTGGTTGCGGCTTTCCCTCTTCTGAGGGAAAGCCA
The DNA here is from genome assembly GCF_025860055.1 of Xyrauchen texanus. NCBI lineage: Eukaryota > Metazoa > Chordata > Actinopteri > Cypriniformes > Catostomidae > Xyrauchen > Xyrauchen texanus. The sequence goes on from NC_068282.1 coordinate 31,214,452, forward strand.
CTCTAGTCGCCCCCCTACTTCGCGCATTCTACCCACAGGTGTAGGGCTGGCGCGGCTGGTGCGGGGGACGATTTGGGGAATTTAACTGGTCCTGTTTCTCTGGGTAAATCCCGCGGACCACCTGTTCCCCAGCACGCTCGTTTGTCCCCGTCCGGTTCCGAGATGAGACTGGCTCGCCTTTTACTGCCCGAAACCGACTCCCTCGCTCGTTTGCTCTCACTACCCCTGACGGCGGGGCGGTCCACAGGTACAGGGAACTCCCCCAGCTGGATAAGGCAGTTGGGGTGTACCTGTGCATGCAAAATGCTGCCACCTGGCGGGATCGACTATCACTCCCCTCCAAGGCCTATAGGTTGATGTCTTCTCTGGCGAACAAGACCTACAGCGCAGCTGGACAGGCCTCCTCTGTCCTGCATGCTACGGCCCTCCTGCAAGTCCACCAGGCCAAAGCGCTAAGAGATCTGCACTTGTGTAATCCTGGTCCTAATGTGCTGCAGGACCTGCACTCGGCAACTGACCTCGCCCTCCGGGCCACGAAGGTCACAGCGCATGCACTCTGACAGGCGACGGCCACCCAAGTGGTCCAGGAATGCCAGATGTGGCTGAATCTGGTTGAGATGCAGGACCCCAACAAGGTTCGCTTTCTCAACGCCCCCACCTCCCAGATTGGCCTATTCGGCGATACCATAGATGCTTTTGCCCAGCAGTTCTCGATGGTGAAGATGGTGAAACAGGTGGAAGCCATTCAACACAACTTGCCCCGCCACGACTCAAGATTCTGCATTCCGTCTGCTCGCCGAGGGCATCCCCCTGCAGCAGTAAAACCCCAGGCAGCTCTCAGCCCAAGCGTAGGGACGAAGCAAAGCTCCCCGACATGATGTTGCCTGCTCGCCCCCGCTGTGAGGCCCCATCTCCAGATATGGCACACATGATCGTCCCCTTTGTCCGCCTCACCCGGAGCGTGGCTTACGCTTTCCAACTTGTCGTGGTGACTAGCCAGGTCCATCTGACTTGGCTACATGATTCAGTCTGCCAGGCATCTGCGTTACCTTGGTGCAGGGCGAAATCGCCTCCACCCTGCGTGCGAAGATCGCAACCCTTCTGCGCAAGGCCGCAATAGGGCCTGTCCCTCCAGCTGAGATGGAGAAGGGTTTATACCTTTGCTCCATCTTACCCAAGAAAGGCAGTGAGTTGCGGCCAATGAACCGGGCTTTGCACAGACTCCTGTTCAAGATGCTGACACAGAAACTTATTCTGACATGCATCCAGCATCAAGATTGGTTTGACCTGAAGGATCCGTACTTTGCCACGGCACATTACCCTTTCTATGGTTCACTTTCGCATGCCAGGCATATTAGCAAAAGGTCCTCCCCTTCGGTCTGTCCCTGTCCCCTCGCTTCTTCACGAAAGTCTCAGAGGCAGCTCTTGCCCCATTAAGGGAAGTGGGCATTCACATACTCAACTACCTCAATGACTGGCTAAACTTGGCGCACTCTCGACAGTTGCTCTGTGCGCACAGTGAGCTGGTGCTCATGCACCTCAGCCGTTTAGGGCTTCAGATCAACTGGGAAAAGAGCAAGTTCTCACCGGTTTAGAGCACCTCTTTTGTTGGCATAGAGTTACACTAAGTCTCAATGACTGTACACCTCACAAGTGAGCACGTGCAATTGGTGCTGAACTACCTGAGTTTGTTCAGAATGAGCACAACAATTTCAGAGGCTCCAGGGGCATATGGCATCCTCAGCGAAGGTCAAACTGGGTGGAATCTCGGCAGAGCACAGGTAGATCTGTTTGCCTTCTGAGATTCCTCCCACTGTCCACTCTGTTACTTACTCTCTGCCAGGAGCCCCACTTGGCACAGCGCTGGCACACAGCTGGCCCTGGGAGTTGCGCAAATACACTTTTTTCCACAGTGAGCATACTTGCACAAGTCCTGTGCAAGGTCAGGGAGGTTGAGGAACCCCTCATGGCCCACTCAGACTTGGCTTTCGGATCTCATGCTCCTCGCGACAGCACCTCCCTGGAAAATTCCCCTGAAGAAGGTCCTTCCTTCTCAGGGACAGGGCACCCTCTGGCATCTGCACCCAGACCTCTGGAACCTTCAAGTCTGGCCCTTGGATGGGATGCGGAAGATCAAAACGGTCTACCACCAGCCATCGTAGACACGATCACTCAAGCCAGAGCTCCCTCTACCAGGCTTTATGCCCTAAAGTGGCACTTATTCGCAAATTGCTGTTCTTTCCTATCTGAGGACTGCGCAGTCAGGTCAGTGCTCTCATTCCTGCAGGAGAGGCTGGAGGGGCGGCTGTCCCCCTCCACCTTGAAGGTTTATATAGCTGCCATAGCTGCTCACCACAATGCAGTGGACGCTAAGTTGTTAGGGAAGCACGACCTGATCAAAAGGTTCCTTAGAGGCACCCTGAGGCTGAACCCTCCTAGGCCATGGCTGTTCCCCTAATGGGATCTCTCCATTGTCTTCTCGGGCACACTGTTTGAGCCCCTAGACTCAGTCGAACTAAAGGCCCTCTCCTTGAAAATGGCCCTCCTGATCACGCTCACTTCCATCAAGAGGGTTGGGGAACTGAAGGTGCTCTCTGTCAGCGACACTTGCCTGGAGTTTGGTCTGGCAGACTCTCACGTCAGGGATCAGGTATTGAACCTGCAAGCACTGCCCCGGAAGGAGGCAGACCCAGCCTTAGCGTTGCTGTGTCCGGTGCGTGCTTTGCGCAACTATTTGGATTGCATGTTGCACTATTATCCTCGCGGGCACTGGCCAATGGCACCTCTCTAGCAGACATCTGCACAGTGGCAGGCTGGGCATCACCCAATACAATCGCAAGATTTAAAAATCTCCGGGTTGAGCCGGTCTCGTCCAGTGTTTTGACAGGTCTGAACACGTACAATTCAGTAATAAAGTGACAACAGCTGGCCGGGTGTATGAAGATGAAGAGATGAAGATGTGCGCTCTTCTCTCCAAGTCGAGTTCACAAGTCACGGACCCTGGTTGTCCTTCCTCCATAACTCTCTGCCACCGAACTCAGCAGAGGAATTTCACAGCCAGACTTGCCTGCGCTGGAATAGGTGCTCCACAGGTTCTGATTATTCCAATAACCCCTGTGATATATTTTTCATGATACGGTCCCCCTGTCGGCGGACCCATGTCTCCCTTGGGCAGAGCTCCCTCTGCCCCCCCATCGCTGTGTTTGTAGAGCTCCTCCCCGTCGAGGCGGACCTACCAGCGCATGGCTGGTAAGCCCATGTGACGTATTTGCCATATGTTAACCTCCCCTTTTGGGCAGGATTTGGTCTCTGCTGGGTCTTTTCCCCCTGAAAGAATAGGATTGGAAAAGAATGCCTTCCCTGATGCGTGTTACAGCATTAGATTGCCCCAGCCTCATCTAACACTCTATGGAGAGAAAACATAGAGAGAGAAATGGTAACGGCTGGCTTAGCCTGTTCCCAGGCTAGTTACGTCGCTTCCCTCCCTCAGGGATGTGGGGAACTATATGACGTCTCTTGGGGCATTGGAGAAGGTTTTGTGCAGTCTGATGCATCTGCTATTTTCGCATGCAACAGCTTGCTTGCACCTGCATCAGCAGTCCACGTAACATGTTCAGTGTTGTGCCGTTTTTAAATAGGGACCCCTAGTGTCACTACATTGACACAACGTCGAGTGAGTGACAGAAGGGGAACATCTCGGTTACTGTCCTAACCTCTGCTCCCTGATGGAAGGAATGAGACGTTGTGTCCCTCTTGCCACAACACTGTGCTAAGTCGCTGAAATGGCCAGGAACTTACTCTCGGCTCCTCAGCTCAAATCCTGTCTGAACAGATGCACGCTTCCCTCTTTTTATACCCGTATGTCCAGGGGAGGGGCATGCAAATTCTGTTTGCCCATTCTCATTGGCCTTTTCTCAAAGATAAGAAGTAACCGAGGCTCTCAAGAGAGACCCCTAGTGTCACTACATCGACACACCGTCTCGTTCCCTCCATCAGGGAACAGAGGTTACAACAGTAACCAAGATGTTTTTAAGCATCACTTAATGGATTATGATTACAGTCAATCATGAACACTATCATTTTGCTATACATAATCTAACTCAAACATTCATTTTCAATTAAAATTATGCTTCATCAGAGGTAGATCTACCTGATTTCAACCTCTTATTTCAGACTCAACTAACTGGTAAACATTCTCAAACTCAGCCTATGATTTCACTGTTGGTATAGAGTATGTGTGTATACATGTGTGTGAGTGTCTAATATACACTCCTGATGTTTTTGAGTTTAACCCCTTCATTGATGTTTTCTTTGTTCCAGTAATGTGACTGATCATTATTGATAATATATGTGTGCATAAGCGTTTCTGTGTGAGTGTGTGTATTCTGCATTCTTGATGTTTTAGTTGAACCCCTTCATTAAATTTGTATTTGCCGTTTGTATTCACCCAAAATGCTTTTTGTATTTTAACATTTTGTATTTCCAATTACTTTGTTATGATGGTAAATGTATTAACTTTGTAACTGTTATGAAGCCACAAAGCACCCAATCTCCAAAAGGTTTTAGTCTGAATATTTATTTCAGGAATTATAAGCTTTTGGATACACTTGGTCAAACCCACATGATAAATGCAACCCCTAAAAACTAAATAAATATCTAAAGTTCAACTTTTCTTTGATAATTATTGACCTAGGGAGTCCTAGATGTAGTTCACAATTGCAGGTAACATTGGCTAGTGTACAATAATTTACACACCATTTATACAGCCATTTTGCTGAAATCTGATTGGCTGCTGGTGGCCATGTTTTTTTTTTATTTTTTTGAGTCATACTGTAGAGTATTTTAGCATTTGACCCCTACAAGAAGCATACCACTATTCAACTTCATTAATAATACAGTTGCGGAGTTATGATCATTTTTATTTGTAGCACCCCCTATAGGCGAATTGTCTCATGGTTTTGCATGCAGACTCAAAATGTCTGTTGTATATGTGTATCAAGTTTCATCACATTTGTCCTTTTCGTTTGGTACATATTGGTCAATACGTACAAAATGGACGACGCCTGACCAATTCTTTGGCATATATCTTCACAACACTTTGACAAATCTAAATTCTTTTGATCACTTCTTTCAGGAGGGTTCATAGTAGACACATACCAATTTTTGTGAGAATTGTATATACGGCCTAGGAGGAGTTCGAAAAAGTTTCTTTTTTAGAAAATTAGAATAGTGGAAACATTTAAAAAAAAATTGAATAAACCGAAGACATACCGTAATTTCCGGACTATTGAGCGCACCTGAATATAAGCCGCACCCACTGATTTTTACAAAAAATATGATTTTGAACATAAATAAGCCGCACCTGTCTATAAGCCGCAGGTGCCTACCGGTACATTGAAACAAATTAACTTTACACAGGCTTTAACGAAACACGGTGTGGCAGCGGGGGCGTGGTCAAGCGCCCGGGCGCTTACACCTGAGCTAAATTATGTCTTAACACCGGTTTCAGTAAGCATGGGGAGAGCGGCATAAAAAGGCAGCAGCCACAGAGCTGAGAGAGTGACACACGTCAGTCTAGTGTTGGCGCATAGAAGAATTGAGAAACTTTATAAAATTGATTGTAAACATTGCTGTGGCCATTAAAAGCCTTACCTGGAACGTCAAGTGCCCTGCTGAAAACTGTCACACTGGTGCCCGTGTGACAGTTTTCCCAAGAAGGACACGTGAAACAGGGCACTTGAAATTAGACACCGGTGTTAGACATAATTTAGCGCAGGTGTAAGCGCCCTTACAGCTTTTCTCGCCCGGACGGGCGCTTGACCACGCCCCCGCTACCACACACGGCTTGTAATAAAACATTTGCAGTAAACAGTTGCCTACCAAGAAAGTCATTGGTCACTATCTTCCTCGTCCTGTGCACTGAAACCACTGAAGTCATCTCCTTCGGTGTCGGAGTTGAATAGCCTCAGCTTTAGTTTAGAGTCAATTCCTCACGCTGCTGTTTCCAACGTCTTATCATCGACTCATTAAGACCAAGCTCCCATGCAGCAGCTCTATTTCCTTCTCCAACAGCCAGATCAATCGCCTTCAACTTGAAAGCAGCATCATATGCGTTTCTCCATGTCTTTGCCATGGTGAGGGTGTTGTGAGGTAAGTGAGGACCCAAAAGCGATATAACAGAAAGCAGTCTTTAATGAAGTTCAAAATTAGATCACTACAAAACACAAAGTCTTCTCCTTGAGAGGCGAAAAGGTTAACATAAACAATCCACGAGCCTGATCGAAGAATGAAGGGAGCAGTCCTCAGCGCTCCTTAGCGGGCCTCCCTTAGGCGGCTGCCGGGGCTTGCAGTGTGACGCCAACAGGCTGTGGATTCCCCTGGGGTTGGCAGGGATAGAGGGGAGATCGTAGGCACCAGACCTCTAGCAGCGAGGGCCGAACTGAATAGAACACAAATACAGGTGGTTAACGGAGAGAGGGGTGCAGAGGAGCGGGAACAAATACAGGACAGGACAGCGACAATTCTGACGGTAGACAGAAACAGCGTGTAGCGTTCTCTAGTGAGACTCAGACAATGAAGGCAGAGAAAGCAGGGAAAGAAGTAGAGCGCTAATCAGCGGGGAAAACGGAATCAGGTGGGGAAGAATTAGACGAAGAATTAGGGGGAGACGAGAGACAGCTGGGGAGCGAGGGAAAAGGAGAGAAGTAACAAAAGAGGGCCAATAGATGGCATGAGAGTAGAAGGGAAGAACAAGAGCAAAACATACGATATGACAGGACAAGACATGACAGTACCCCCCCCCCCCCCCTCAGCGAGCGTCTCCTGGCGCTCTCGAGGAGGAAACCTGGCGGTTCGAGGAAATCATCAATCAGCGAGCGGTCCAGAACGTCCCGAGAGGGAACCCAACTTCTCTCCTCGGGACCGTATCCTCCCAATCGACCAGAAACTGATGACCACGGCCCCGGGGACGCATGTCTAGAATCTTGCGGACCCTGTAGATGGGAGCGCCCTCAACGTGAACGGGGGGGGGAGAGGGACGAGTGGGAGCGCGGGCAGCGGGCTTGACACAGGAGACGTGGAAAACCGGGTGAACACGGCGAAGATAGCGGGGGAGAAGTCGTACCACAACGGGATTAATGACCTGAGAAATACGGAACGGACCGATGAAGCGTGGGGTCAGTTTACGAGGGGCGGACCTAAGGGGAAGGTTGAGGGTGGAGAGCCACACCCTTTGACCGCGGCAGTATCTGGGACTCTTGGATCTACGCTTATTAGCAGCCTTAACTGTCTGGGTTCTAAAACGGCGCAGGGCCGAACTAACACTCCGCCAAGTGATTTCGCAACGTTGGACGAAAGCTTGAGCGGAGGGAACGCTGGAGTCGGCGAGTTGCGACGTGAACAGCGGAGGTTGATAACCAAGGCAACACTGAAAGGGGGACAGACCGGTAGCGGACGACGGAAGGGAGTTATGGGCGTATTCGGCCCAGGGGAGGTGCTCAGCCCAGGACGCGGGGTTTCGGAAGGAGAGGCTGCGCAGAATGCGACCAACAGTCTGATTGGCCCGTTCGGCTTGACCGTTAGACTGAGGGTGGAAGCCGGACGAGAGACTGACGGACGCCCCAATCAAGCGACAAAACTCTCTCCAAAATAGAGACATGAACTGCGGACCCCTGTCTGAGATGATGTCGGACGGGAGACCGTGAATGCGAAAGACATTCTCGACAACAATTTGTGCCGTCTCCTTGGCGGAGGGGAGTTTAGCGAGGGGAATGAAATGGGCCGCCTTGGAGAAACGATCAATAACTGTGAGAATAACAGTCTTACCAGCCGACGAAGGAAGGCCAGTGATGAAGTCTAGGGTGATATGGGACCATGGTCGCAAGGGGATGGGAAGTGGTCTAAGGAGACCCACCGGGGGGGAGTTACCGGACTTAGTCTGAGCGCAGATGGGGCAAGCTGCAATGAAACGCCGCGTATCACGTTCTCGAGTGGGCCACCAAAAGCGCTGGCGAATGGACGCGAGCGTGCCCCGGACGCCGGGGTGGCCTGCCAACTTGGCCGAGTGGGCCCACTGAAGAACGTCTAGGCGAGTGGAGGTAGGAACAAAAAGGAGATGCTTAGGACAGTTACGCGGAGAAGATGTGTTACCAAGCGCCCGTTTAACCCGTCTTTCGATTCCCCATACCGCCGCCCGATGGCGCTAACCCTTAGGGAGGATCTCCTTAGAGTCCGTAGGGACCGAGGAAGGAAAGAGGCGCGACAGGGCATCAGGCTTGATGTTTTTAGAGCCCGGATGGTAGGAGATGACAAACTCGAATCGAGTGAAAAATAGAGCCCAGCGAGCCTGGCGCGCGTTAAGACGTTTAGCGGAGCGAATGTACTCTAAATTTCTATGGTCCGTCCAAACGATAAAAGGAACAGTCGCCCCTCCAACCATTGTCGCCATTCAGCCTAAAGCGAGGCGGATGGCGAGCAACTCACGGTTCCCCACATCGTAATTACGTTCGGACGGGGACAGGCGATGGGAAAAGAACGCGCAAGGGTGGACCTTGTTGTCAGCAGCGGAACGCTGGGAGAGAATGGCTCCCACGCCTACTCGGACGCGTCTACCTCGACGATGAACTGTCTAGACAAATCCGGGTAAGAAGGATGGGCGCGGACGTAAAACGGCTCTTAAGGAGGTCAAAAGCCCTCTGGGCCGAGACGGACCAATTAAAGCGCGTCTTGACGGACGTGAGGGCGGTCAGGGGAAGCCACCTGACTGAAATTACGGATAAAGCGTCGGTAAAAATTGGCAAAACCGAGAAACGCTGCAGCTCGACGCGTGATTCAGGAGTGGGCCAGTCGAGCACGGCCTGGACCTTGGCGGAATCCATCTCAATACCCGCGGCGGAAATAACAGAGCCAAGAAAAACTACTGAAGGGGCATGGAAGGTGCACTTCTCAGCCTTAACGTAGAGGCGATTCTCCAATAAACGTTGAAGTACGCGGCGAACATGCAGGACATGAATCTGGAGCGACGGTGAAAAAATCAAAATATCGTCGAGATAAACGAAAACAAAAATGTTCAGCATGTCTCTTAGGACGTCGTTGATGAGCGCCTGAAAGACAGCTGGGGCGTTGACAATGCCGAACGGAAGGACCCGATATTCAAAATGCCCTAACGGGGTGTTAAATGCGGTCTTCCACTCATCACCCTCCCTAATGCGCACGAGATGGTAAGCGTTATGCAGATCCAATTTAGTAAAATATCTGGCTCCCTGCAAGATCTCGAAGGCTGAAGACATCAGAGGGAGCGGGTAACGATTCTTAACAGTAATGTCATTCAGCCCTCGATAATCAATGCATGGCCGAAGAGAGCCGTCCTTCTTCTTAACAAAAAAAAACCCCGCCCCGGCGGGAGACGAGGAGGAACTATGGTACCGGCGTCGAGCGAGGCGGATAAATAATCCTCAAGGGCTTGGCTCGGGAACCGATAGAGAGTAAAGTCTACCGCGGGGAGTGGCTCCTGGGAGGAGCTCGATCTTACAATCATATGCTGCGGTGCGGAGGGAGGGAAGCGGCTCGGGAACGACAGAACACCGCTCGCAAATCGTGATAGTCCTCCGGCACACCAGTCAGATCACCAGGCTCCTCCTGAGAGAGAGAGACAGAGGAGATGGGGGGAATAGCATACGTTAAACACTTCACATAACACGAGACATTCCAAGAGAGGATGGTGTTCTTAGACCAATTAATGGAGGGGTTATGTTGAACTAGCCAAGGGTGGCCTAAGACAATAGGAGCAAATGGTGACTGAAAAATAAAAAAGGAAATGGTCTCGCTGTGATTACCAGAGACAGTGAGGGTTAAGGGTAGCGTCTCACGCTGAATCCCGGGGAGGGAACTACTGTCCAGAGCGAACAGGGCCGAGGGCTCCCTTAAATCAGAAAGGGGAATGCTGTGCTCTCGAGCCCAAGTCTCGTCCATAAAACAGCCCTCTGCCCCAGAGTCAATCAGAGCCTTGCAGGAAGCGGAAGAGCCGGTCCAACGGAGATGGACAGGGAATGTGGAACAGGACCTTGAAGGAGAGGCCAGGGTAGTTGCGCTCACCAGTCGCTCTCCGATCACTGGTGAACTCTGGCTTTTACCGGACAGGAAGTGACGAGGTGCGTAGCAGCGCCGCAGTAAAGACAGAGGCGATGGTTAATTCTTCGCTCCTTCTCTGTAGCCGAGATGCGGATACCCCCTAACTGCATGGGCTCAGACAGCGCGGCCAAGGAGGAGTATGGTAGAGCAGTGAAGAAAGGGGCTGAGAGAGAAGCAGCATCAGCCTTACGGGTCCGGCGGTGAAGGTCGATTCTCTTCTCGATGCGGATGGCGAGTTCAATCGCGGAATCCACTCGTGTGGGAACCTCACGGGAGAGGATCTCTTCCTTGACCTCCGCGCAGAGACCCTCCAGAAAGCGGGCGAGCAAGGCAGGCTCGTTCCAGTCGCAAGAGGCGGCGAGAGTCCGGAACTCGATGGAATAATCCGTGACGGACCGCTTACCCTGACGTAGTGACAACAGGACTCGGGAGGCCTCCTCGCCGAACACGGAATGATCAAAAACCCGGATCATCTCCCTCCTGAAGTCCTGATAGTGGTTAATGCAGTCAGCCTCCGCCTCCCAGATGGTCGTGCCCCACTCACGAGCCCGTCCGGAGAGGAGAGAAAGCACATATGCGACGCGGGCCCTGCTCAGGGAGTAGGTGGTGGGCTGGAGAGAGAAGACAACATCGCATTGGGTTAGAAAAGCTGGCACTCCGTGGGCTCACCAGCGTAGCAGGGCGGGTTGTTGATCCTGGGCTCAGGGGGTCCGGAAGACTTGGAAGCGGCCGAAGAGTCGAGGCGAAGAGTCTGGATTTGACCAGTGAGGTCAGCGACCTGAGCAGCCAGGGCCTCAATAGCATGTCGGGCAGCAGATAACTCCCCCTCGTGTCTGCCTAACATCGCCCCTTGGAGCTCGACAGCCGGCAGAAGAGGATTTGGGATCGCTGGGTCCATTTCTGGTCTGAGTCTTCTGTTGTGAGGTAAGTGAGGACCCAAAAGCGATATAACAGAAAGCAGTCTTTAATGAAGTTCAAAATTAGATCACTACAAAACACAAAGTCTTCTCCTTGAGAGGCTAAAAGGTTAACATAAACAATCCACAGCGTGATCGAAGAATGAAGGAGCAGTCCTCAGCGCTCCTTAGCGGGCCTCCCTTAGGCGGCTGCCGGGGCTTGCAGTGTGACGCCAACAGGCTGTGGATTCCCCTGGGGTTGGCAGGGATAGAGGGAGATCGTAGGCACCAGACCTCTAGCAGCGAGGGCTGAACTGAATAGAACACAAATACAGGTGGTTAACGGAGAGAGGGGTGCAGAGGAGCGGGAACAAATACAGGACAGGTCTGGACAGCGACAATTCTGACGGTAGACAGAAAAAGCGTGTAGCGTTCTCTAGTGAGACTCAGACAATGAAGGCAGAGAAAGCAGGGAAAGAAGTAGAGCCTAATCAGCGGGAAAACGGAATCAGGTGGGGAAGAATTAGACGAAGAATTAGGGGAGACGAGAGACAGCTGGGGAGCGAGGGAAAAGGAGAGAAGTAACAAAAGAGGGCCAATAGATGGCATGAGAGTAGAAGGGAAGAACAAGAGCAAAACATACGATATGACAGGACAAGACATGACAGAGGGTGACAAAATTACTACCGTAATCAGAATGATGGGAAGTTTGAGCGCGCTCGATTTAATCTAAACAGTAGGCTAAACAAAAAAAGTTGTTTGACCTTAACCCGTTCGGCAATTTCATTGGTCTAATGAAAGCTTCACGCCAAAAAACTGAGCACGCCACAGAATGTTTTTTTTTTTTTTAATAAAATTTGAAAGCGGGAAAAATCCATATATTAGCCGCGTCATTGTATAAGCCGCGAGGTTCAAAGCGTGGGAAAAAAGTTGCGGCTTATAGTCCGGAAATTACGGTACATTTTGTATGTCTTTGGTGCAAGGAATTAGAGGAAAAAATAATTTTAAGATAAGTCAACTCAGTTAAAATATTATACAATATATATTCAAAAAATATTAACAAGTACAATAGGATTTCAGCGCTAAGCGCTTGAACCCCTAAAAATCTTAACACGTACAATAGGGTTTCAGCGCTAAGTGCTTGAACCCCTAAAAATAAAAATTGTAACAATTCCAATAGTGTCCAATCGCTTAGCGCTGAAACCCTATTGTAATTGTTAACATTCTTATTTTTATGGGTTCAAGCACTTAGCGCTGAAACCCTATTGTAATTGTTAATATTTATAGGGGTTCAAGCCTGAAGGGCTGAAACCCTATTGTAATTGTAAGGATATTTATTAGGGGTTCAAGCGCTTAGCGCTGAAACTCTATTGTACTTGTTAATATTTTAAAACATAGGCTTAAACCTTCCCCAATTCCCCAAGAGACATCATATAGAGTTTGAGATTGAAAGGCTGGAATGTCTGCACATTTAAAGTCTGACTTTATCCTTTTTCAGAATCGTTGAACACAACACATCATTGTCATATTTAACACCAGTTTGCAAATTCAGCAACTTACAAAGTACATATACATATACAAATACATACCTTTTTTGCATACTTTGAAAGTTCTTAAAAGGTTGAACCCTGAACCCTGCTTGCAGCTATATTTATTATTATTATTATACTGCAATAAAACTTATCGGGCAGAGGGAACATTAAGGCCAAGAGACTTGAAACTTGGTCAGATGGTAGTAGAATTCCTCGCTACTCAGAAACACGGACTCTAAATCGGTCAATGGGGGGGCGCTACAACGATCAAAAACTCAAAACTGCTCATAACTCCTAGATCATTTGTCATAGGCTCAGTTGCTTTATACCTTGGCTCAAACCAAACAAAATGTATATCTCCGATTTCATTTCCGTCTACAAAAATGTTCTGCCATCTTGGATTTTTTATAAAACCTACTTTTGCAAACTAGTCCTAGGTTTTTTCGTCTGATCGGGACCAAATCAGAGCCAAATTATTCTATGGAGTCTCAATATCAACATTTATGAAAAAAAGGTTTAACTTTCGACTCGAGCTTGCTACGGTATACGAAAAACATCGGAAGTATTGGCCAATTTTATGTAAATGGTTATAATTCTTGTAGGAAATGAGACACCTTCACCAAACTTGGCATGCTTATGTAAGAGGTCAATCTTAGGTCGCCCAGAGAAGTTAGCATGGTTTTGCCACATGGTGGTGCTATATTACCAAAAAACATGAAATTAGCTGTAACTATTAAAACCATTAATACTATTGACTACAAAACTTGCATAGATTGTCTTTTTCTCAGTCTATATGGACATTCACGTATGTTGAAAAACATGGCCACCATCAGACAATTAAAATTCAGCAGCTATTGCACAAGGTTAACAACGACCAATCGGAACAAAACTTGGTGAACTTATTAGACTCTTGGTCTGAGAGGGTTGTGGAAAGTTTAAAATAAATTGGCCACTAGCTTGTGCAATCAAAATTTTTGTAGGTGTTAATAGTTGTGTATAATGCAGCGTTATGATATATAAACATAAGCAATATCACCTGATAGCTCTTCTCATTCTAAACAACTTTGCCTCAAGAAGCATTGGTGTCCATCAAACCGTTTGGTAAATATTTCAGATACTGTAAAAAACCTACTTTTGCAAACTAGTCCAAGGTTTTTCGGAACCAAACCAGTGCATAAATATACTCTGGAGACTGATTATCAATAATTATCAAAAAAAACGTTTATATTTCCACTCACAGTCGCTAAGAGGTGCCAAAACGGTTGAAAAGGGCATGCCATTTCTACTAAAATTGCTATAATGCCGAAAGAAATTAGATATTTTCACCAATCTCATATGTGTATGAGCTCGATCTGAGGTCACCGTAAAAAACGTGGAGTTTGTCCACTTGGTGGTGCTATTACATGAAGAAAACATTAAAACAGCTCTAACTACGCAACAGTTAGTCTGATTGAGTTGAAAATTGGCAGGCAGTGTCTTTCCCAAGGTGCCATGAATGTCTATGAGGACATTGGCATATCTCAAAAAACATGGCCAGCATCGGCCAATGAAGTTTGAGCACCTATTAGACAAGGTTAACGGAGGCCGATCGGCACAAAACTGGGTGGGCCTGTTTGACTCCTGGCCCTAGAGATCTGTGAGAAATTTGAAAGAATTGGATGGTGTTAACGAGATTTACGCCTCTGTAATCACATGGTGTTTCACACATACGCACAATGGCTGTGTCCCAATTCAAGGGCTGCATCCTTCGAAGGACTCAGACTTCAAAGGCCACTCCTTCAAAGGCAGCGTAGGTCGGATTGAGCCTTATTAATTGGGACAGTTTAGCCTCCGGCGCTCCCAAGTGACTGTAATGTTTGTACTAAACTTTTTTGAAAGTTATATTAAACGGTTTGAAAACAAAACAGGGTTCACAAACTGTCTAAATATTTTCACTATGGTCCATTTCTGTATATAATAAAGAGTATAAACTATATATAACTGCATCTTAGTAAGATATGTCAACATTTGAACCATTGTAAAGGTTTTTATCATGGGAAACGAAGGAAGCATTTGGGGGCTTCAAAATTGGGACAGCCTTTGTCACGAAGCAGTGATGCAATCAGCCTTCAAATGCGACCTTTGAAGGATGCGGCCTCTGAATTGGGACGTAGCTATAATTCATATAATTTGTTAGATCTCCTCATACTGAACAATTATCACTGCTGTCAATCAAATTGTATATTAAATATTCACAATTATGTAAAAAAACTAATTTTATGAACTAGTCCTAGGTTTCAAACAATAACAATATCTATGCAACAGAGTGGAATTTATCAAATATGCCCATCTTATAGACACTGTTTCCACCTGCTATTAAAATGTGTCTGTGATGATCCAATCACATGTGGTCAGGTGAGACATATGGTTGTTTACATCTGGTAGTTTAATTGCATCTCCTGTGACCATTTGTGTTCGGAATTGGAGGGGAGGGTCTCTATTTCATGACAACATCAATCAATCACTATATCGTGTGTTACTGCATGATATTAAAGCACAACAAAGTCACAAAAGACAAATAGAAGGCAAAAAATGGTGCACTGTTTCTCCCAGATACGGCTGGAATTGAATCTAAGCACGAAGGTAACATGTCAAGTTTAATTATCCATTATTTTAGTGGATTATCTATATTAAAGGCACTTCAGGTGTACGTGCTTATATTCTGTGTTTATATCAGACACACCAAAGAAGATCCAAGAAGCTCTCATGATTGTGTATGTATCCACTTTTTTTAATTTTCTGATCAGACGGTTATTTCCTTTCAAAACCGCTCATAACAGGCTAAGTTTAAAGGTTTTAAGTGGTTGATTGACAGGTGAGGGGTGGTGCTTCTTTGCTGCCATGACACAGGGTCATAGTCTCATTGTGGGCTGAGCCCCTAAGATTGAAATCCTAAAATTGCCTAAAAATCCTAAAAATGAAGACAGGGAAACAAATATAATAATATTAGCATAGATGCCATTCAATTTATTTCAGAGTTATAGATTATGAGAAATGTTTCTGGTTCCAGAAGAACCAACTAAAGCAGCCTTTTTGTGAGTTGATGGATAAATTAGGTGTATGCCTGGCTCAATAGGTGAGTCTTTTGTCTAGACTTAAACTGAGTATGTCTGCATCCTGTACAGTGTTAAGGAGACTATTCCATAGTTTTGGAGCCAAATAGGACAAAGGAACTAACTCCTTTAGTGGATTTTTATATTCTAGGATCTATTAAAAGGCCAGAATTTTGTGATCTTAATAACATGATGGAATATAGCGTGGTAGAAGGTCACTAAAGTACTGCTGAGCAAGACCATTCAAAGCTTTGTACGTGATTACCAAAACTGTAAAATGAATACTGGGATGGCATCCTTAGATCATCAGGTTCCTGAGAGGCGCGTGGAGGTTAAACCCACCCAGGCCACGCCTCGTGGGACCTCTCCGTGGTCCTTTGGGAAGCTCCCTTCGAGCCCCTTGAGTCAGCAGAGCTAAAGGCGCTCTCTCTGAAGACCACCCTCCTGACGGCTCTCACCTCCATCAAGAGGGTAGGGGACCTGCAGGAGTTCTCTGTCAGTTAACAGGGCCTAGAATTCGATCCGGCTTACTCTCGAGTCATCCTGAGACCCTGACCGGGCTACGTGCCCAAGGTTCCCACGAGGAACCTTGGGATCAGGTGGTGAACCTGCAAGCGCTGCCCCAGGAGGAGGCAGACCCAGCCTTGGCGTTGCTGTGTCCGTTGCATGCTCTTCGCATCTACTTGGATCACGCGCAGCGCTTTAGAAGCTCTGAGCAAATCTTTGTCTGCTTCGGTGGACAGCAGAAGGGAAGCTCTGTCTCCAAACAGAGGATCGCCCTCTGGGTCGTCGATGCCATCACTATGGCATACCATGCCCAGCACATGCCGCCACCTGCTGGCCTACGAGCCCATTCTACCAGGGGTGTTGCGGCTTCTTGGGCATTGTCCCACGGTGCCTCTCTAGCAGAATCAGAATCAGCTTTATTGCCAAGCATGTTTACACATACAAGGAATTTGTCTTGGTGACAGGAGCTTCCAGTGTACAACAATACAAACAATACCAAAAACAGCAGCAAGACATGGGTAATTAAAAACAAAAAACAATAAAAAATAAATAATTATACATATACGTACATACCCACACCTTCATACATACCCACATACACACACACGTAGTGCAAATCTATTACAATCTGTTATATAAAGAACAAAAATACAGTATATTATGTACAGAGCAATGTAAGTAATGGCAGAAGTGGATATGTTGGATAATATAAATAGACTTAAACTGTGTATTGCACATAATTATTGCTCAATGGGGCAATTTACTTCTTCATTAGATGGATAGCCTGAGGGAAAAAACTGTTCCTGTGTCTGACGGTTCTGGTGTTCAGAGCTCTGAAGTGCCGGCCAGAAGGCAACAGTTCAAAAAGGTAGTGGGCAGGGTGAGTGTGATCCAGAGTGATTTTCCCAGCCTTTTTCTTCACTCTGGAAGTGTATAGTTCTTTAAGGGGGGGCAGGGGGAAACCAATAATCCTCTCGGCAGACCGAACTGTCCTTTGTAGTCTTCTGATATCTGATTTCGTAGCTGCACCAAACCAGACAGTTATTGAAATGCAGAGGACAGACTCAATGACTGCTGAGTAGAACTGTTTCAGCAGCACCTGTAACAGACATATGTAGAGCTGTAGCTGGGCAGACTCGTGCTGCACGCCTCTGAACAAACAGCGAATCAGACATGAGCACTGATGGCTTTTCTTTTGTCTGTTCGTAAAAATATAATAAAGTGTGTTTCTTCAAGTGCGTCTTTTTGACTAACAGCATTTGGCTGTCATGTCTTTAAAGTTTTTATTTAATTTATTGCAACACAAAAAAGGTAAACAAAATACATTTCTAAATTCAAATTGCACTTTAAACGAAACGAAAAAAGCAAGTGATTAAAGAACCTTCTATATAACCACCTCCCGAAATCCAAACATTTACCATCTCCAACGACCCCGGCCATTTGCCATCACACAAGCATCCGTCAACAACACCAGGTGAAAAATTACTTACTGCCTACAAATGAAGAACTAAAGACAATTGTAACTACAAAGATCAATATAATAATAAGCCTAATAAATTCCCTTGTGTTCTTTGAGCAAGGCACTTAACTCCAGGTTGCTATGGGGGGATTGTCCCTGTAATAAGTGCACTGTAAGTCACTTTGGATAAAAGTGTCTGCCAAATGCATAAATGTAAAAAATGCTGCCAAATGTGTGTTCTTATCGAATGTGTTTGTATTGTGTTTTGGTAACAGTTTATGCTGCCTAAAGAAAAGAAAATAGAACTACATTTTAGGTTCAAGGTGAATGTGTCTTGTATTACTTTGTGATTTAATCACTTTCATCTTTGTTTCTTTAATACAAAAATACCTGTATATATTACTCAACCTGCAGATTTGAATTCACAGTGTGTAAGTGTAACGGTTGCAGGAGGAGGCAGACAAGGAGTTTGGATCTACGTGCGGGTTTATTGAACAAGGTGAAAATAAACAGACAGGAACAAATGAAACATCCACGGGGGGGAAACCGAAACTAAAACATGGAGACATCAAAGGAGCACGGACTGGATAAACACGATAGGATAAACATGGCAAGACAGGCAGCAGAGCGAACATCAGAACACGGGAAACATTAACACAGTCAGAACAACGAACGACAAGGGAATGGAGGAACAAACAGTGTTTAAATACACAGACACAGGATGATCACAAACAACAAACAGGTGCGAACAATGACACAATGATGAGGACCGGGAAACATGGTGACGGTGACAAGGAAATCACGGGGCAGACAACCAGGTATCGTAACAGTAAGAGTGAACTGCTTTGTGGAAATAAATTGAAACTCACAGTACCTTACAAGATGATCGGAGATCATTTGCACCATTCTCATAGACAACATTATTCTTGCAAACAGTTTTAAGTTGAATGAAACAAAGAAAAAGGAGTGATAACACTTTACATGTTTACAGGCTTTTCTTTTGTCTGTTCTTAAAAATATAATAAAGTGTGTTTCTTAACAGCATTTGTTGTCATGTCTCACTCGAGATGTCTTACAGGTCACCCACCTGTTGTGGATAGATGAGCAAAATTACATTAAATACATTTGGACGAGGAGCTCGCAACTGGATTGTGCCTCGTCGCATTTTGCGGGTGGCGGTTGCTATATCACACTCTCTGTTCAATAGTTATTGTGAAAAGAGGCCCATAACTCTATGAATGTGTGTGTCTTGGAGAAGCAGAGCTATGTCGTTATTTTTATATTTTTAACCCGAAAACGCTTACTGTCAGTTACCATTGTCTCTGATTGTATTCACGGTGACCAGATATATACTGTGTATATATATATATATATATATATATTCATACATGGTTTAACTCCGGAATTTATGCTGTCAATCATATTGGTTCTGAATTTTTTGTTGCTGTATTATCCAAAGCACATGTTAAGGCACAGCCCTCTTCCGGAAAGGGGGCGGAGCAGCAGTACATTTGCATTTAAAGAGATACACACAAAATCAGTGTGTTTTTGATTCCACCAAAAAAAGAGGCATTTATAACATGGTATAATAAATTATCTATGGGGTATTTTAAGCTTAAACTTCACAGACACATTCTGGGGACACCTGAGACTTATATTACATCTTGTAAAAACGGGCATAATAGGTCACCTTTAATATTATCTTTAGGGATCTCTAACTGGGGAAGCCTGACATCATTAATGCTGACATGAATAACAATTTTAGAAAATCTACCTTTAGCATTAAACAGCACTTGTAAATTTGGTCTGATGTCAGACACCCAAGCCCCTGAATAGTGGCTGGAGTCTATTTTTCCACGTTCCTTACAACAGAATCACCTGTTACTATGGCTCTTTCAACATGATTCTTAATGAGTGTATCACTGAGTAGGGAGAATCGATTGGAAACCCTAACAGGAACAGGAGAGTGATGTTGCTTTGCTGAGCGAGTATGCCGCCGAGATGTCATCCAAACGCCCTGCTGCGGGGGCTCTACAGCCAGAACCAAAGTGCGTGTGTCGCTCGCTGTTCTATCCTCATCCGAAACAGTATCTACCATCTTCTCTTTCTCACTGATCTCCATTAGTGTTCGGATGCGCACGGTAAAATACACACAGTTGAAATACTAGAAAAGGGCTGATAAACTAAGCATGCGGTAAAATGGCAAAGCATAAAATGATGGACATATAAAAATAAGCAACGATAAGCAGGTTAGTGTAACCCGCACCGTGACGCGAGTGCAATCCTCTTTCGCGCACCCTACGACCAATGGAAATGAGCACAAGGAGGATGCACTAATTTCATATATGGACCAGATATCAGAAGACTAAATTTGCACAAGAGACAGGCTCAACAACAAGGGGGGAAGGAAACGACAACAACACTGGCAGTAAACTGTAGTAAAAAAAAAGGTAAGATGTATTAAAAAAACAAAAGTCAAAACATCACAATACACAGACAAAAGACAAAAAAAAAAAAAAACTTCTCCCAATTTAGACTCTTATGTATTAATTAGTTCCCTATTTTAATTACTATTGGCTATTTTTTAATTTCTTTTGACCTATTTATTAATAAATACTAATACATGTATTTATCTTTTATTTTTCTAATTTAGATAATTTAGAAATTAGCTCAGTCCTAATTAGTTTATTCCCTTTTTGATAATTATTCACTATAATTGTTGAATGAATGACCCTTTGGAGTAACGCTTTCAAATATTCTTTGTCCTCTTTTGAAAACAAACAAAGAAAAAATAAACAACAACAAAAAAAAACAAAGAAAACAAAATACAATAAAATTTCTGAAAATGATAAATCACATTAAATCAAATTGGCATTCAATACCAGTCTCAATATAAATTGAGATTACAATTCAGTTCAGAGTTAGTGTAATGACACTGCTTTCCCCGGAATTCCTTTTCACGTACTTCAGTTCTTGAACAAAACAGTTCATGCTAAAATGCACAATCTGTTACGATCCCTGGTTGTCTGCCCCGTGTTTTCCGTGTCACCGTCACCATGTTTCCCGGTCTTCATCACTATGTCATTGTTCGCACCTGTTTGTCATTTGTATCATCATGTGTCTGTGCATTTAAACCCTGCTGTTCCTCCATTACCCTGTTGTTCGTTGTTTCAACTGTTGTGATGTCGCTGATGTTCCCACTGTTTTGATGTTAGCTCCCATGCCTGTCTTCCCGTGTTCATTCCAGCCGTGTATTCCTAGTTCCAGTGTTTTCGTGTTTTAGTTTCGGTTTACCCATCATGGTTGTTTCATTTGTTCCTGTATATTTATTTTCACCTTGTCTAATAAAACCGCACGTAGATCCAAACTCCTTGTCTGCCTCCTACTGCTCTTTATAACACAATCCTACCACTCCGTTGAGTTTCAAATCCTGATCCAAGGTTCAGTCCTTATATGGTTATGGCTCGCCAGTTCCTGCACTGCATTGACACCTTTAAGCGTGAGGCAGGAACAATTTGAGTTCAGAATCCTCTTTAGAAATAATCAAATATGGAGTAAAATGTGATCAGCATCCAACTCCAGTGAAGATAGATTGGAAAAGAGAGAGGAAAGGGGAAAAAATGGAAAAAAGGGGAAGAAAAAAAAAATCCAGCCTTGCAAAAGACAAGGCCAAAATCACAATTAGCTACTCAATGCATTTTATATACATTACAACAATCAACTTGCAAATAAAGTAACATTACACATATTTTTTCCTCTAACATTAACATGTTAAGATCACATTCATATAAAATGACATATATTAAAATTATATATATTGGGCCTTATCACCGGCAGCACGTGTGAACTGCATGTTTAGCATGAATAGCTCGTAACTCAAATACACGTGCAAATACATGTAATAACACATATAAAACACTTCAAAGTAACTTTCAACTTTTAAATATGACTTTTCCTTTTTTTATGAAACATTCACATATTATAACATTCACATACTTTGAACCTAAAGAAAGAACCTAAACCTAAGAACTTGAACCTTAAGGCTTTTATACACCTTTTACATATTGTCGAGTTATCCAGGGAATTTTACACATCAGCATCTGCCTCTAACTCGAAAATGAGCATCAGTCATTCAAAAGGACACACGGAACAACTCCAAATGGACTTTCCACAACTTGTATTCATTTATCA
This sequence comes from Xyrauchen texanus, assembly GCF_025860055.1. NCBI lineage: Eukaryota > Metazoa > Chordata > Actinopteri > Cypriniformes > Catostomidae > Xyrauchen > Xyrauchen texanus. Next base: position 31,236,257 of record NC_068282.1, read on the forward strand.
ACAGATTCCATAACAGATTGAACAGTGGTCAGATCCAAAGTTCAGATTGTCCAATTAAACTCAGTTTCAATTCAATTCAGTGGTACACAAATCCAGACAATCACATCAGTTTGTTCATTTAGCTTCCTTCATGAATTTGCTTGTTAAGTTGCTTTAACCACTTAGATGAATCTTTCTTACTTGTTAGCTTTTCTTAGCTTTTGTTGGATTTTATTAGCTTTTGTTAGATTTTGTTAAATTTTGATAGATTTTGATAGGTTGATAACCTAAAAGAAACAAAAAATAAACACTAGCATTACTATTAACATTTACTTAAATATAGACAAAATACTATGTGAATAAAATGTTCTTATGCACAACTGTCTCAACATTCACTTATTTCTAAGTCTAAACATAATAAGCATAATATGTTTAAGTATAATATGTTTAAGCATAATAAGCCTAATACACATTAAGTTAACAAACTGAAACAATTTGTGCTCACAATTCACTGTTACTTAGTGTAAGTAACATGAACAATATGTACATTGCCTCCAAACGCTAATGTTTCACAATATGAGTCAATTAATTTCTAAATAGTCCATGATTGTCTTCAAATAGCACAGATTAGAGAGATAATCAACCCTTTCCCGACTAGAGAGTGTTTGATCCTACCATCAGCGTCCCTGGGATGACCGTTCGCTGGTTACGCTTTCCCCTTCTTTCCGTGTTTCACTCACATCAGTCTTTAAGCCCGAATGCTTCTCCACACAGAAGACTATGGAATGATATTCCGGACATTATTCAAAAGGAATTGCAAATTGTATTTGCAATTGCGTTTTCAATTTGTGAACGCATAAAATGTGACATAATCCAAACGCAATTGCAAATCGCGCATTACCGTTTGCATTTTCGTTTAAGCGAACGCACAGTGACTGCCAGATTTCAAATGGAAAAGCAAAGTCCGTTTGCAACTGTGTTTCCCATATCTTAGGAGTTTTGGCCCTGTCATATTTAAATAGCAATTTCAATTACCACGTCTGCTTTTTCACTTTCTCAGCGTCGCGTATGTAGCCAGCCAAAACTCAAATGGAATACTATTTTTTTTTTTTTTTTTTTTATTGCAATATTAACAAACAGAACAAGACCATACATACAAGAAATATAAACAATCTTTCAAAACAAAAGAGAAATTATGGTTCAGAATACATTAAGAGAGGAAATGTGAAAGAAATTTAAATATATTCAACATAGTCTAAAAAGAAAAGAGAGTAAGAGAAGAAAGAAAAAAAAAGAACAAGAGGGCACAAAAGAAAAAAACATTAAGAGAGAATATTAAACATGGCACAAATTCTGGATGTTTTCATTGCTTTCTTGTTAACAGAAGTTGAAATTGTATTTAAATACATCTTCAATTCTTCTTTGAAAAAGCTAAAGTGGGGTTTACTTTTCATATATTTACATTTATGGATATGAAACTTTCCAATATATAAAAGAAGGTTTATACAAAAACATGCATTAATTAGATTCTTGTCTTTAACATAAAATCCAAAAAGAATGTGTCTATATGATAAAGAAAAGTTACATAAAACCTTTTGGACAATCAGAGCATCAATATTGTTCCAGAAAGACCGAGTAAAAGACATTCCCAAAACAAATGATCAACAGTTTCAGAGGAGGCTTCACAAAAAGAGTAGGAAGTATCAATATCATTTCTAAATTTCTTTAAAAAGTATTTAACTGGATAAAATCTATGAATAATTTTATAGGATATTTCTTTAACTTTATTAGTTAGAAAGAATTTCTAAGGAAGTGACCAAACATATGACCATTTAATATCATCAAAAAGGTTATTCCAATAAGAAATGGAGGAAGGAATTGAAGTAACAGGGTCCAACAATAATGACCTAATTTTATAATTGGATTTATGAATTGAAAAACAAATAGAACCAACCACAGTAGATTCAGGGCTAGGGGGAGAAACAGAAGTCACTGTAGCACTATTATTGTTTCTAAACAGCATACAGATTTCCAAAGAGATGGCCTTGAAAACTATATTAAATTCTTTACTAGATACTGGGAATTGGTATCCTGAAACAAAATCGAATAATTAAATAAATTACCTTCACTATCAAATAGCTGGTTTACTAATATCACCCCATTATTGAACCAGTTTTCAAGAAATAAAGATTTCCTCTTATGAAGAATATTACAGTTGTTCCAAATTAAAAAATTGTGTGGCGAGAAATTATGCTTGTAAATAAGTTTCCAAGCCATAAACATCTGCTGATGATAATTGGAAAGTTTGACAGGAAGTTTACTAATTGAATAATTGCACATTAAAAGAAAATGTATACCTCCTAATTGAGAAAAAATATATCTTGGGATTATACTCCAAATAGAAGATTGATTGTGAAGGAAACGTTTAAGCCAATTAATTTTCAAGGTATTGTTAAGAGAATCAAAATCAATGAAATTTAAGCCACCTTTATTATAAGAATTCAAAATAACTGATTTTCTAATACTCAAATGGAATACTAATTCCCTTAGTATTTCCATTTCCGATGCCATACACAGAAACCTGTCAATCAGGGTCAAGGGTGGGATTATGCTATGGGGCGTGTTTGTCTTGGGAAGTGACGTCACTCACAGTCGACGGTCAAGAGGTGATGCCCTGAACAGACGATTGATTTTTATCAAATCAATCAAATCAAATCACTTTATTGTCACACTACCATGTACACAAGTGCAACAGTAGGTGAAATTCTTGTGTGCAGTTCCGAGCAACATAGCAGTCATGACAGTGACGAGACATATACCAATTACAGTAAACAACATACTTGCACAAAACAATTTACAAATCAAATGTACACATACTTACACAACACAATAATTATATACAATGTACAGTAAACAATACACACAATATACAATACAATAAGTAGGAGTATATGAAATATATATATATCTATGAAGTAGTATATTGAGGAGAATATGTTGACAGTCCAGTGTGAGATTATAGATGAATAAAGTGCAGTGCTAATTATTGATCCTGATAGACTGTGAGTGATGTCACTTCCCAAGACAAACACGCCCCATAGCATAATCCCACCCTTGACCCTGATTGACAGGTTTCTGTGTAAGGCATTGGAAATGGAAATACTAAGGGAATTAGTATTCCATTTGAGTTTTGGCTGGCTACATACGTGAGAGAAAGTGAAAAAGCAGACGTGGTAATTGAAATTGCTATTTAAATATGACAGGGCCAAAACTCTTAAGATATGGGAAACACAGTTGCAAACGGACTTTGCTTTTCCATTTGAAATCTGGCAGTCACTGTGCGTTCGCTTAAACGAAAATGCAAACGGTAATGCGCGATTTGCAATTGCGTTTGGATTATGTCACATTTTATGCGTCCACAAATTGAAAACGCAATTATCCTTTTGAATAATGTTCGGAATATCATTCCATAGAAGACACTTGTGCCACTGGATATTGATGTCTTATCCCTCTTTCTGCACTCAGTTTTCTCTGCTCGCATCCACTAAAAGCTTTTACTTCCGTAAATTCTCCGTTGTTTCCGTTGCTTTCCGTCACTTCTCTCTACGTCACATTAAGTGGATTTTTTTTTTTTTTTTTTAAACAGTATTTATTCCTTAAAACTGCGTTTAACTTCACACATATAACTGCATAACACAGCAGCATTTAAGATTTAAACAACAATTAACAAGTATTTAACCACGATCTCAATAGATGATATAGTTTTAGTTTCACTTACCAAGAGAAATAGATTTAATTGAAAGAACGTTTCCTGAAGAGCAAAAGTTCCGGTTTTAAGAAGTTTTTTTTTTTTTTTCTGTTGTTGAATCCGAGTGAGCACTCACTGCTGCTCAATGACGTTAAATCCACACTTCTATTTTCAAATCTCTCTCTATTATTTCTGAAATCCAACTTTTAGTTATGTAATCTTTTTTCTGTTTTAGGGCTTTTTAGGTGGCACAACAAAAGCAGCTTCATCAACCGTACTCTCACCTGAGGAACTTCCTCAAAATCTCCCGCTGTCTGCAATGATGCAGCAGATACAGGGCGGAGCTAAATTATCATTATTCTAAATGAAACTTATTTTTAACTTCTTACATTTTCTTAAACTCTCTTCAGAACAACACTCTCAAACTCACCAGATATTAATAAAATTAAATTAAATTTACATATTTATGCATACTATAACACTTTCTTTTTATAACTTAAAACTTATAACTTTTTTCTAGCTTCGACTTGGACTACTAGTAACCTGGGTTACATTAGCAAGCTACAAACACAGACTTGTGCAGCATGCCGGAAGCAACTGGAAACAGGAAGTCTGTTATGGAAAAAAAATGTAGTCTTATTTTATATTAGCCATTAATCAAATGCGTGAAACAAACTAACTCATTAACTTTACTAACTTTGCTACAAATAAAAACGCATCACCAAAAACATTTATCAAAAAATTACACCCATTATCATCAAGACTAAAATTGATTTCCCAGAACACAATAACAAAGTCTCATCAAGAAGAACTTACGTGGTGTGTCATTTACACTGCCCATCTTGTTGGAAGAGGCTATTTACACTTACCAAACTCAAGAGAGTGATGGGAATATCAGATCATTTTACCCACTTGGATCTTTGAGTCTCGTTCAACAAAATGAACAAATCTTTATTCAAGTCATTTCGATCATTTGAGCGGTATTAAATTAAAATGTAAAATTTTCAATAGCCAAATACCCCCAACATGTCTACTTATGAAAAACTTTGATTATAGTCCCAATAAGGAAGAAATTATAATGCAGCCAAGGACAAATTATTAGAAACAGAAAGATTTGTTCACCTCTGGACTGAATCTTCTTGTCCGAGTCGTTCATTCTTTTGTTAAGTGACAGCTGTATAAACTATGCCTTACTCAGACAGGAAACAGAAATTAATAGTTCACCTCGGACCAGGTGACTCAAGAGGTGAACTAATCATTTCTGTTCCCTCTGTGAGCAATGGAGAGGTGAACTAATCATTTCTGTTTCCTGTGTGAGCAGTGCATGGTGTGTACGGTTGTCAAGTTACAAAAGAACTACTTGGACCAAAAGAGTTGAAAGGTGAAAATTATTTATATGTCCTGTACAGCGCCTATGCAGTTTTCACGTAAAAAAAACGGGGTTGCATAATGCGACAGTACGGCCAACACAAAATGAACTAATCACTCTCTGAGACTACTCGCTCTTCTGAGTCATATAACATATTTGTTTAAAATGAATGAATCGTTCATGAACAACCCATCACTAACTCAAGACAGCCACACAGATTTATTTGGGGTCAACTGCTAATCAAATGAAGGCGGGCATATTGTAATTTTTCACGGTGGGGAAGAGACATTAATCTGGTTAACAGGTTAGACATTTAGGGGATTAAGAGACTGGATAACTAAGTAACTATTTGTTCTCTTACTCCAATAGTAGTAGGGTGTAATGACGGTATATGTATGTGTTGTCATGCTGGAGATTCGGGTTTGAATTCTACCCCTTAACATACTTTTTACCATGTCTCTACTCTTAATATTTCCTATAATACTGGTTATAGTAATAAATAAAAGAGATTCCTCAGAGTGATTTGGTCAGAGTGAAGGTCTGGGAGTTGAGCAAAGGATTTGATACGGATAAAATGAAACATGATTTTACTTTATTATTGTAGTAACTGTATAGTTCTGATACCTTGGTGTTTCTACAGTAACGTGTTGTTAATTGTAGGTAACCATGTTACATTTTGTGGTTACTATGATTATACTAGAAAAATACCATGGTGATCCTATGGTGACTGTGGTAAATTCATGGTTAATATTTGTATGGTAGCGTTAGGGGTTGGTATAGGGTGTCTGTGAGACTCCAAATAAACACTGCTGCAGTGATGCCACTATACTGTATGTTACTATTTAAACAGGGGTGTAAGAGTATCTGCCACTATTTGCACATTTGCACTACAGTTCAAACAGCATCTAATGCTATTTGCACTTAGTGCAAAGCAGATGTGTTTTGTTGCTTTATACACAGAGCAAATAGCTTCTGCCTTTATTACGCTATTTGAGGATCAAATGTCATGGGCTGGATTTCCCGATAACGTTGCAATTTAAGCTTTTCAATCATCTTAACTAACTACGCTCATTATTTTACTATGGAGTAAGGCCTGTTTCCCAAACCAGCATGTAGATTGCTCGTTATATAGTTGAAATTAAGTGCTTAATTATGGGAGCTATCCAGTCCAGATCACCTTGGCCAGTATATGTCTAGGAGATTGTCTTCTCAAATTGAAAATAATATGGAAATACTAACAAAAATAGAAGTTGTTTGTAACCTTGTCGAGGTGCCGAAATGTATGAACTATTACAGAATTTAAATAAAGAAATAATGATGGCTTTAGTAAAATAGTGTGCTGATGTATTGAAGCTCAGTCATAGAGATAAATGAAAGTGACGCAATAAATGCATGTAGGCCTAACCAAGGACGGATTAACCACCGGGCCGATTTGGCCGTTGCCCAGGGGCCTCTAAAACCAAAGGGCCCCGAGCTCTAAATCAATTATTATTAGCCTATTTTATATATTTTTTTTTAATTATTATTTTATTTAGAGATATCTATTTTGAGTCCACGTAAATGTCAGCCTTATGTGAAATAGCCTACCATTTGTTCGGCCGAGTGCGAGCAGCACAAGCAGGCAATCAAGCGCTCAGGGAATCTGCGTCTCACAGGTGCAGCGTGTTTATTTGAAGGACTAGGCTACAGAGAACAGCGTCTGATTTACAAAATGCTCCCAAACACAAAGATAAGGTGCAATTTACCCTGGCTGTGTAAAAAGCTGATGGTTAAAATTTACAATAAGCGACAGAATTCGTTCAACACTTTAGATGACTTTAAAATGTCTTCTAGATGATTTGATTTTTAAATGATTCATAATTTAACTTGTGTAATTATTGTCTGCACAACAGATCAAAAGGGGAAAAACATTGGCTCACTGTTTAACAAGTGCTGAAACTTTGCCAGGTGAAAACCAATCTGGAATTATGTGTAACAGTCACATTATGTCCTCTTTGCAACCTAAACTTCATCAGAATGTTGATTTGTGACGTCCGTCCAGTGCGTGTTTATAGAAAAACAGTTTAAAAACAGCGCAGGCGCACGTGTGCACAACAGCCTATAACTCCCCGTAAAGTTAAAAAAATCCAGCCAAATCTGACAAGGGTCCTGTAGCGCATAAAGGGGGGCCTCCACGGTGTACCGGCCCATGGGCCTCTCAGGTCTTAATCCGTCCTTGCATGTAAGGTGAATGTACGTGATTTGTGAATCATAAGGGGTTCTCACATAACCTTAAAGTTTTGTTCCTTTGGCTGGAAACTGAACAAATTCACACAGATCAGTATTGAACTACTCATAGGTATGTCTAAAAAGGAATCAATCATCTGGTTAGAGTGCCAGGCACTGTGTAGGTTACTTATAGCTGCAATTATTGTCATTTTTTACTGCCTTGTAAAAAGACTAGGCTATAGGCAAGCCAATTTGAAACATCCATTGGAGGAAGGAGGAAGAGGAGGAGGAAAAGAGAGCTGGAATCTCTAAATGTACACTCTCACATCCATTGTTAGCCAAATTTTAATTATTTATTAGGCATATTTATTTAAGTTTTAAACTGCATGTCACATTACTCAAGTATGTCTTCTTAAACAATCTGTTTAATAAGAACATATCCTCTTTCTGTTGCCATTACAATTATGCTTATCAAAGAAGGCTAATATGCTGTAGCCTATTACTTGTCTTGTCATTTAGATCACATCACATGCGCAGACTGCGGATAGCCTACTGCCTATTGATTTCATAGCGATTTTTTCAACACTATTTTATCCTCTGAAATAGTTTGCATTGGCTTTCCACTGATCAGAATATATTAATACAGTTTATTAAATGTCCCATTGTCTTTAATAAACTGTGATAGATGACAGAAAGATAGGCTACGTTTAAGTTGCACTTAATGGACATAAGAGCGGTTCAAAGCTCTCATTAAATTACGAAAGTTTTTAAAAACTACTTAGATAAAGATGCTTTTGGGAAATGCGATTTAGAGATTAATAGGCTACTACTTAAGTGCTACTAATATTCTACTTAGTGCTTCGGGAAAGCCAGCCATGTTCTGTGGATGGATAGTATAGTAATATTTTATAGTGTTGACTATGAGACATAGACCTGTAGCCCACATTTAAATGTCCTAATTATAAATTATATGTTCATTTATATTTCGTGAATTCTTCTTTAAAAATAAATAATATTACTGCAGTTGTCCTAGTGGCGGTTTTTGTTACTTAACTTATGTTACAATATTATAATAATATAATTATATTATTGCAACAAAATTAACATGTTAACACTTTTTCTTTAAAACTCGATTTTGTAAACGGTATCATCAAAAAAAGTCTTCCAGAGTTAACGCATTGAATATTTATTTTGTTTTAATAATAACATTATAAATAACTGATCTATTCTATTCTATTCTATTCTATTCTATTCTATTCCTTAGTCTCCTCTGGTTTTATTGATAATCTACCAGTGGATGTCGTTGTTCTCTCAAGTGTCACTGGTGGAAATGAATGCGTTCAAAGCCTTGCGTAAAGACGCGTCCTGCTCTTACGCCCGTTTCACACATACTCCGTTTGCAGTGCGTATGCGGTGCGTATTTTTTTCCGTCCCCATGTTAACAGGTTAGAGCTTTTACACTGCACGCGGATGCAGTCCGTCGATCCGTTCCATTTGCGGTGCGTATACAGCAGTGCAGCGATCGTTTACGGACCGAGTCTATTTTTGCTGTGCTGCACCGCACTGAATTAAAGTGGCAGCGCATTGTTCACATTAAAATAGACATAGATTGACAATAAACTGTAATAATTTCATCATATACGCATAATTTCAGTTAATGTGTTCTACAGTTACTAAATTACAGGGTCAAGAAAAACAAAAAAGTATGATTATAGTCCCAAAAGTTGCAAAATGGCATCATATATGATTTTTTTTACCATAAAAAAAAAGACAGAGTGAACCCAAATGCGTCTCATTATTCTCCTCCTTAGCAACAGATATAGGGCGATAGCTATTCTTCTGTCAACAACTCGAACTACATGTAAAACAAAGAATCACATATTTTCATACGGTTTCAATGCCTTAAACAATCTCAAAGTTAACGTTTGTATTTAAAATCAAAATTCCTTACACATTTTTGATTTTGTGGCACACAGAAACTGCGGATCAGTAGCGCACCCGCACTGCAAACGCAGCATATGTGAAAGCACTATAGCACGTGCTGCTCCTGTACCGTATACGCACCGCAATACGCACCGCATATGCACTGCACACAGAGTATGTGTGAAACGGGCGTTACTCCACACACCAGATACAAAGAGAGGGAGAGGGGGGGACGCGGGTGTCTCATCTCACTAGAGCTCAAACTAACGGGATCTTCTTGCACCCTCTACATGCTCAGAGATTCAAGAACCAGACGAGAGAAAGCGCGTGTTTAAAACACAAGGAAGAAGAGAGCCCTCCCGAGTTTTATATTAGGCTACTTTTCTTCTTTACTTAACCGTTTAACGGAGGTACATTGCCCAGTGCGGAGATTCTTCAGTCTATGATACGAAATTATTTAATTGTGAAAGCGTAAATATTTTCGGAACTTCCGATGGTTTAGATCGAAAATCGAGCATTTCCCCATTAGGCTATATTTAGGCTAAATTAGATTCAGATTAGTTGGTAATTTGGCACAGGTCTGATCGCGGTGTCATATCGGCTCTGTATTGATCACATTCAGACTGTCAATTGATTCCCCCGCTGTAACATCTGCAAACAGTGAGTGAATCATCTTGAGGACACGACTGTGTGTTTCAGCACAGGGGAGACGGAGGAAAGGCGGATGATGATGTTGAGGTTTGGAGATGCTTTGGTCACTTTAGTGACTCTCTACTGTGTGGTCAAAGGGACTGTTAGCGGATACGGCATGAGCATGTTCGCCGCTCAGACTTCCCCACCGGATCCATGTTACGATGAGAACGGTCATCCCAGAAGATGCATCCCCGATTTCGTGAACGCGGCGTTCGGGAAAGAAGTGCGTGTGTCCAGCACCTGCGGCAAAATACCGAGTCGGTACTGTGTGGTGACTGAGAAAGGAGATGAAAGACACAGAAACTGCCACACGTGCGACGCATCGGACCCAAAGAAGTGTCACCCACCTGCATACCTAACCGACCTGAATAATCCTCATAATCTCACCTGCTGGCACTCGGAAAATTTCCTTCAGTATCCTCAAAACGTCACTTTAACATTATCCCTGAGCAAGAAATTCGAGGTGACCTACGTGAGTTTGCAGTTTTGCTCTCCTCGACCAGAGTCAATGGCTATCTTGAAATCAATGGACTACGGCAAGTCCTGGGTGCCTTTCCAGTACTACTCTACCCAATGTCGAAAGATGTACAACAAACCCAGCAAAGCCACCATCACGAAGCAAAACGAACAAGAGGCCATCTGCACGGATTCTCACACCGACATGCACCCTCTTTCCGGCGGGTTGATCGCGTTCAGCACCCTGGACGGTCGACCCTCCGCGCACGACTTTGATAATTCACCCGTACTTCAGGACTGGGTGACCGCCACTGACATTAAGGTGACTTTCAGCCGGCTGCACACTTTCGGAGATGAAAACGAGGATGACTCGGAGCTGGCCAGAGATTCCTATTTTTACGCAGTGTCAGACCTGCAGGTCGGCGGCAGATGTAAGTGTAATGGACACGCGTCACGGTGCGTGAAAGACCGGGATGGAAACCTCGTGTGCGAGTGCAAGCACAATACAGCCGGTCCAGAGTGTGACAGATGCAAACCGTTTCACTATGACCGACCCTGGCAGCGTGCAACCGCCAGAGAAGCCAACGAATGTGTCGGTAAGTCCATTTTTTTTATTTCATGACCGTCTCTTGAAAACGCGTAGGCTATACGGTGAATGTACGATTTTAGCCATGGGCAAAAATCTCATCTAACCAAAAACACAACTTGTCTTTCTGTGCGAATTGTTGTAGATGCCTTAGAAACCAGTCATGATTGCAAAAGAAAAGTGTTTTCGTTTTAAATGCATTCATTTCGCAGTAGAGGGTACCTTCAGTACCATGACAGTAAAGCTTGAGATTCATGAGTAAAGCGCAGTTATTCGAGGGAATGATTTAAAAAAAAAATCTTATTTAAAGGCTTAAAATGATGGCTTTGTAAGTAAGCAGCCAGTTATCAGCCTTGTTTTGTATTATTATTTATTAGAACATTTATTAAAGTTTTGGAGCCGATTTTCACCAATCTCGGCATCGAACAGCTTGACATTATGATTAATGTCATAAGAAAATAATAATAAATGTCCAACTTAATTTGTTTTACAAGTTTTAGGCTAGCTGTTTTGAAGTCTCTTTTTCTTTTTCTTTTTTTTGCATACCATTTAACATTATTAAATTCGTTTTAATAGCCTATTTTAATTATTTTAATATTAATTTATTTTACACAATTAACTTTACAAACTATGATTTGAATTTTTATTGAATAATTGTAAAATGAGATTTGAGAAAAACATGTTACTGTACAATTTAACTTGTAGCATTGAGGTACTTGGTAATGTTTATTTTCATAAGCAATTACACATGCGAGATATATAAAAAAAATCTATAAAAAATGCATATTTAAGGACATATTAGGTGACAATCCTTTGCATCAAAAACATTTAGATTATAAAAAGTGAACAGGTGTTTTAAGATTAGACTAATGCGAAAAGAGAATAATGTGATAAAAGAACGCAAAAGTGCCGCCCGACTAGTGCAGTCACTCTTTTCAATGGAATTAAAATGCATTATCAGCCATATCCAGTAAAGGCACACTACCTTTTTATCAGGCTACAGTAAAATGTAATTTACATTCGATCTGGAATACAAACAAAATACATATACATTAAAAAAAAATAAAAAATCTTAAACCTTTAAAATCCATTAAAATTCTTAAAATGATCGAATTTATTTATAGTCTTTCAGTTTGTTGCCGATTTGATTACCAGCTATTTATTTACATGTAAGCCATATCTTTAATGTTGTTGTTATAATCATCGTTAGTTTATTAAGCATTTGTAAAAAATAAATCTTGCATACGCATTTCAAAATACACGTTTCAAAATGCATATTACAAGTACAACTGCATTGTAAAATTAGCTGGGGGAAACAAGAAATAAACATGAATATTAAGGCAATTGCTTATGCAAAAATAAAATAAAAATCATAATTATGCCTAATTGAAGGTGTGTTTAAATTCACACATATGTAAACCTCGTTTATAATTCTCATAATTAGCTGTAGGCAAATGATTTCCTCTGAATTGTCTGGCTGCTCTTATGCTGGCTCAAACAAAGTCTCTATATCAGCAGCCTGAAAGATAACAACTTTATCTCTGGATTAAAAGTGGCTACCTCCAGTGCTTATTGATTCAGCAGATGCATAACATACTAGTAATTTAAAACATCCCTTACAACTAAATAGAACTAATATCGAAAATGTTGATAATGTATTTACAATATCTGAAAACATGAAGTTGGCCCTGTTTGTCTGTGTGTAATTATCTTAAACCATGACCAAAAAATTATATTACTTAAATGCATTAAATTTTGAGTTTATATCTTAATAATATCTTAATAACTCTAATTGCTGATTTCCTGTGCATGTGAAGATATAAATATGTATGTGATACATTCAGTGCAATACAAGCATAACTTCAGAAGTCTTCATCTAATGAGGGAACACTGTCATTTGGACATGCAAATAATGTCTCTTCCTGCATAAACAAAACTGAATCTTAACTTACAGTAATCATCCCCCACAGGTCTATTTGTCATTTTTAGCTAATTTTGCACCTGCCCAGTTGCATATATATGACTCTTGTGAGTGATTGTCTCATCTAAAAAAAAGAGTTCTTTCTCTTTTCTTTCTCTTCGCTCTTTGAGCAAATCTTACATGTATCCTTGCACTGGAAATGTCAACAGATCCGTTTAGACATGACTGTTGCACAGGAGAATTGAATTGTTCCGCTGTATTCTTGACACTTTATTTTTAATGGGCCTGCATGTGTGTGTCTTGTGTGGGGCACAAAAGATCATCACTCACAGCATCCATCTTGCTGTCAGCAAGTCAACGCTTTTGCAGAACATTCCTTGGCTGTGTTATCCTGAGTGCCATGCCATCAGATCCAGTGCCGAACTGAAAAGAGAGAGCAAGAGAATGAAAAGGAGGGAAGAAGTGAAAAGAGAGGAGTGAAGGGGTGGGCAATGTTAAAGCAAACAGAGCTTAAACAGGAGAAGAAAGAGCCCTGTGACACCTCTGAGCGAGGGCAGAGCCCAAGGGAAAACCTTGGTGTGTGAGGGATAAATGCAATCAAATACCTACATAGACAAGTCAGTCTCGTGAAAATTCATACATATTATACGAGTTGGCTATTTCGTATGATTTTGTACAAGTTCATTTGTAAGACTTCTTCATGTGCAATTGCCCGGATGTCTAATGTGGAAGTAAGCGCGAGTTTCGCGCACAAGGCATTAAGGACATGATTATTAATACTATGCCCTTACCCAAACCCCTTATCTAAACCTATCTGATCAGTAGAGAGTGCAAACATGATAGGAAGCTGTTGTGTGTGACAGAAGCAAGTAATTGTCGCGTATTAGATGGAAACAGTGTCCAGCAATGTCATTGGCTGTAGTTAAAGTCATACGAATTTATACAAGTGCAGTCGTACGATATCATATGAATTAGCCAAATTGAGAAAAGTCGTATGAATCCCTACAATTTCGCCATGAGAGTGTATAGGTATAGACGCACTAACACGCACTACCTCTCACTCATAATCCAAACGTAAATAGTATTAATTGTATTATTTCAGTTTGTGGTATTGATCAACATATGCTACTTAGAGGCATAAGTAGCTTAGAGCTACAGTCTAAAGATACAGAGAATACAGAGTGAGGAGGGCAAGACCACTTGATAGAAGCCTCTGCTATATATATTTTGTGTATTCACATTTTCTTCTACTGTATTTCTGACAGAGAGAATGCATATTTTTCTCTCAACCTTTGCTGGAGCAGACTAGAGGAGGCAAAAAAGTGAGTGTTTTACTATTTCAGAAAGTGCAGAAGGTATTATGACCAGAAAACCAAAAGCAGGAGGAAATAAATCTGAAGAGAACTGGAGAGAGGACCTGAGAGGAAAGCAAAATGTGATGAAAGAGTTTGTGAGCACAGAGAGTTTTTCAAGGAAGGAATGCTATCTTGATGAAAGAAAAGTTTTTCAGTCCATATTCAGGCTGTGGTACAAATGCAAGATGAATAAGTGATTGTAACGGGAAAGGATGGGTAAGGAGGAGGCGGGAAACGGCATAACAGTCAACATAACTTTAATGACATTTCAGAACTTAACATAACATAAAACACATAGATGCACACACACAGCGGCCACGTGTGTCAATCTCTCTCTAGAACTGGTGCCCCAGGCTTGTCTTTATCCCCTCTCGGCTGATAAGGTGACTCAGAACTGGCCATGTACCCTCACAGCCAAGCCATGCCCTCCTCCTCATCACACTCCTCCACCGCCCCATTCAGGCTGGGGAAACCTCCGGCATGACATACTCCCCTCCATTCCTTGACCTTCCAGCCATCCTACTGCTGGCAGGTCTTCCCCGCTTCTCTGGAGCCCTGGGAGAGGTTAGGGAGAGAGGGAAAGAGAATGGGGGAGATACAGAGAGAGAGAAACTCACTCGCCGGTCCCCGGACACACCGTTGTCTGGTCCTCAGCCACTCCTCCACCCTGGATGACAGCTGCTCCTCCCTCGGCAGACGGCAGCAAGTCCTCTGAACCCTAGTGGATGGAACGGCTCCTCCCCTTCCATGGGGATGGCAGCGGTGCCTCCGAATCCCGGCGGCCAGCAGCGACTCCTCCATCCCCTGGTGGACGGTAGCCGCGAGGACTCCACGACAGCGCATCCCTCGTCCTTCACAGGGTTTCGGCACCAGTCTAACGGGTAAGGATGGGCAAGGAGGAGGCGGGAACCAGCAGAACAGTCAATATAACTTTAATAACATAAAAGAACTTAACATAACATAAAACACATAGATGCACACACACACACACAGCAGCCACGTGTGTCTCTCTCAAACTGGCACCCCTCGTCTTTATCCCCCTCCCAGCTGATTAGGTGACTCAGCGCTGGCCATGCAACACCACGGCCTGGCCACACCCTCCTCCTCATCACAAGGATATTTCTTTCTCCTTGCTCTCTGAATAGTAGCATATGACTGTCAGGATTTTAAATCATTTCTCTAGTAATTCCTGCATGATCTTGTCTCTCTGTCTCAAGGTTAAATTTAACTCCCCTAGCATCATTCTCACATGCCAAACCACAACATGACTCTGCCAGTTTGAACAGATTGTCTCACATAGTTACTGCATGATTTCCTTGAACATTAAATGCACACTTGGAAGTGTTTTAGAGCTCTCTTGGGTGTGATTTTGAAATATTTGACTGGCGATGGAGGTTGAAATGCTGAAGGCATGAATTAAGTGGCCCCATACCAGGCTAATCTACTAGGATATTTTATTCAGGGATAAAATGAAATTAATCACCATCATTTAGCTCTTCCCAAATTTCGCATTGTTAAACTGAAGCAACATAAGTACTTATATTTAATAACTTATACTTTAAATAAGATTTTTGTATATATATCATATATTTATTTATATATTTAGTTCAGCAATACAGCAGTGTGTTAAATTAGTGTGTTAGTTTTCTTAGACAGTCCATCCACCATGATGTATCTCTGTTTTTGTGTGTTTTCCTATGCCAGTAAAACTAGAAGGCTCTAGTTAATGTTTTAGCTGCCACATCTTTAATACTTCGGCTTCTCTAATCTTCAAATCTGCAGATGTATCTATCAAGTGGAAGAGGGTGAGACTGTGAGGTGAGAAAACTGAGATTTTAAACTTTGGTCTGCTGCCTTAGTATTCTACCTCACTGTTCAAATGGGACAAATTGCCATTTTGGATGTGTTGCGGTTCATTTCTTTAATCCAGTGACCACATTTTCTAGAATGGTTATCAGTGTTTATTGGTGACCCACAGACAAACAAGACTTCTCATTTGCATGTGATTTTTGTGGAAGATGTAGATGGAGGGGTTTTCATCCAGTTTTTAACCTGGAGATGTGAATTTGGTTTTATCAAACAAATACAGAAAACACAAACACCTAGAATGTCTGAACCACCTGTTTGTGATTTTACTATGTGAGTGTTTTCCACTACCAAGTGAGCAAGATCATTAGTTCTTTTATGTTAGTCACTCCACATCAACTGGAAGCTTTTTTGACATGCATTTGCTAGAGACAGGAAGAGTGATTTAAAACAATGTTTTTAAAGAATGTGGACTCAGACTGCGATGCACAAGCCCAGTGTCAAGCCCAACCACTGAAGGTAACCAGAGATATAAGGGTGCATTGAGCTGGCTGTTGTAAACCTGTGGGATTGGCTGTGTGTTTTTGAAAAGTCCCAGACCTCCTGGCGAGTTCAGTGCTGGCGGAAGGCCCATGCTGGGGCTCTGCTGCAGGGGGGGTGAGTATATTTCCAAAGGAGAGCTTGGCTCTAGAGCCGAATACTCTGCAGCAAACTCAGCCTGATGCCTGCCAGGTTGCAGTGCACTAGGCCCAAACAGCCATCTGCATCTCGTTTAACTAGACACCACACAAAATACAAAGGCTCAGAAACATGAGCATTAGCACATATAACACTCACACATACACACATAATATGGTATGTGTAAGAATATGATAATGCTTCTTCTCTTTGTGCTCATATTCAGGACAGTTTTAGATTAGATTGAGGGAGTGGATATGCACGTTCAGTATGTGTGTCATACTGTCATGCCCTGTTGTTGGAATGTTCATACTGTATTTGATAGAGAATTGCTTTGGATGGAACTTTTCAGTCCTGATTCATGTATGATTTTGTTTATAAATTATATTACCATAAGTATAGGGATCTGACATTATTTTTCTATGTTTTCATTTTAGATGGTACTTGTCCACATTGGGGTAATTGGATACCAAAGCTTATTGTAAATGTGAGTCAAAGCAATTTATTCATCAGTCTCAGAATGTTCAACGTTGTCCAAAGAACTGTCTCCCCATCATACCATATGTTCCCTTGCCCATTACATCTGTAGTCAGAATGGTTGAAGATTGTTTTGAAATAAAATGATCTGGCGTGTTATGCACGGACACATTGACAGCTGCAGGCCAGTGTATGAACGAATACATTGACAGGATTCAAATATATTAGGGAGAACTATGGCTCATAAAACAGAGAATTCCGAGCCATGCTTCTCGCAAGAGTTGCAGCCTGCTGGGTCTGGCATTTAAAGCATTTTTTTCAGACACTATTCCAACATAAAGGAGAATATGTGTTGAGGGTGCATAAGATCTTAATTTAATCATCACATTATTCAATAAGGATCTGAGTCAGGAACATCCTTGTTGTTGCTGGACATAAAAATATAATATTAACAAATAATTTGGTTTTGGATGTGGTTGAATATGCACTGAACATAGAGAGTCATATGAGAGGAATGTAATATTCAGCTAAATATAAGT
This sequence comes from Xyrauchen texanus, assembly GCF_025860055.1. NCBI lineage: Eukaryota > Metazoa > Chordata > Actinopteri > Cypriniformes > Catostomidae > Xyrauchen > Xyrauchen texanus. The sequence continues at coordinate 31,253,995 of NC_068282.1, forward strand.
AAAAGTACATATTATTGTTGTTTGCCTTGCTATTCTGTAATATTTGTTTTAAATCTTGATTAATTAAATTAAAAGCTCTGCAAAGAGAAACTGTTGTAGGTTGTAGTTTTTTTTTTTACTGTTGCTGGTCTCAGAACAGCCTTAGAATTTTGGTTGCCAGACAAGATATTTATGACACAAAGACGAAGCACAATATGTCAATATTTTGCTGCAATTTATTGGTAAACAAAATGGGCAATAAACCAAATTTGAACCAAACAACTGCAGTCCTTCTGTTTGTTGTGTGTGAATCAATACTGACGTTACTCAATCCCACAATCGTGCACCAGGAAGACACATTTTTGGAAAACGGGCCAACATTTTCAAAACACTTTCAACATTGCAAAGGATATGCTAATAAGCATGACTAAACTGCATGATTGAGACTGTTTCAGTTGACTTTCTCTGCCTCCCCAAGGCAAAACATTTTTGAGGCTTTTGATTGATAGTACAAGTCTGATACATAATGTAACACAGATTTCTTTTACAAACCCATGAAGAGGAAACCTTAAGCTTGGTTCTGAAAGAGATGAGTTCCTTTAGGTAGGCAGTGGATTTTGGGTTGCTTCTCCTACACATTCCACAACTTCATAATTTTAGGCAGGTTCATGTTATCACAGATGCAGAGCTGTTTCTGAGGAACACAGAACATGTCATCCCTCATTGTCTGAATTGTTAGTGTGATAGAGAAAAAACGCAGTCTCCATGCAAACAGTGTCTCCTTGTAACGAACCCCGCTCCTCTAGTTCTCCCCGCTTCATCGAGCTCACAGGCTCGCTCCCCGAGCTCACACGCTCACTCCCAATCACCCCCCTCTGGCTCTCATGCACGCTCCCAATCACCGTATTAGTTTCACCTGTACTCGTCCCAATCACCTGGTTATTCGTTTCACCTGCACCGCTCGTTTTCTCCCCTATATATATCACAACCCTTTCGTTTCACTCTTGTTGGTTATTGTTTAGTTTACCCCTTCATTTTGCCAGCTCTAGTGTTCCCCTAGCTCCCCTGTCTATTCAACTCGCTTGTTTACCCGTTCTGCTATTCTGACTTCCCCGGCTTCGACCTTACGCTTTCCTCGACCACTCTTTTGTAGTTTTGCCCCGTTGCCATATCCTGATTCCCCGGCTTCGACCTTACGCTCCCCTCGACCACTCTCTTCTGGATTTGCCCTATTTGTACTTTTGCTTTGCCTGCAATAAACGCAGTTTGACTATACATTGTGACTGTCTCTTCTTGTGCGGGTTACACTCCTGCCTAGAAGTCTGGACAAATCTGCAGGCGTTCATGCAGAAAAGTGAATTATACTGACTCAGATTTGTAAAAGAATTAAAAAAAATTGTTCATCATTAAAGAAATATATTATAACCACATTTTATATTATGTCTTTTTGCCACCTTTATTGATAATGATAGTAAAAGAGAGGAAATGATGGGGAGAGGAGTGGGGTAATGGGACCCAAAAAATGGCTGGGTAGCATTGCCTGCATGAGCACCACAACATAACATGTCGGAACACATGTGCTAACCACTAAACAACTGCCCGACATAACCTCCTTTATATTCCTTTATATTACATTTGATTCTGGCTCCAGTTCACACAAACTTAGCTTTGCATTTTAGAGCTAAAAGGATTGCTGTTTCATACAGTGAGGTCCAAAAATGTGAGACAACATTTAAAATCTTGGATTTATTTAATTTAAAACTAGAAATAAACAGAACAATTTAAAACAAAGAAATTATTCAAGTGAGTGCCAGTAATCAAATGCAAGCCAATTTGTGACATTCACCATGTTAACTCACATTTACAAGATGCCATTAAAAAATGCTCATATCTTGCTGGGAGTATATGGATCAACAGGTTTGTACAAACGAGTCCATGCCAGCATGAGTGCAACTTTTCAATCAAATTGTTATGCTGATATAATATAATTTGTGATGAAAATAATGTGAAATAGAAACATTTTCACTAGCGGTCTCAGACTTTGGGACCCCACTGTATATCATAGTGTTTATTGGCTTTTTTTGGCTGTTTTTGCATGAGCCCCAGGGGAAGACACAGTTGACTTGGCTGTTGATGGCATTATCACTTCTCTTAAATCATTGCGCTGCAGCACTGTTCAGACTCACCCTTGTTGATACCTGTTTCCTCAGTCAGCACCAGCTGCCATTGTTTATAGTAGGCACAGAAGAGGATTGTCTGCTCGCCTATTGATGTCTGATGTCTGGCCCTCAGGGTGAAAAAACAGCTAACTTAATTAATTTATCCTTTTATTCTGTAGTGAAAGCTTGTGTATGCCTCTCTCAGCTGTGGTGTGGCAAAACAGAAGACTAAATGAGAGATGTTAAGAAGATTCAGTGAGACAGATGATTGTGAGCAATTGAGCAATTTTTCTTTTTGGCATGAATAGTGAGTAGTATTAGTGAGTTTTCCTTTTTACTTACGGGGGCTGAATAATTTAGACAGTGTTTGATCATTGCTTATTTTATTCTGAATTTACTGGCAGTTGTATTGATAGTAATTATATTTTACTTATTTAGGTTGTACATCATTTATATTTCATATCTATCCCTCTAACTCATTATAGACCTCTCACACTGCAGAACAAATCAGTGACAGTTTCTACCAGGTAACATATATGCACAAGAACAGAGTTTCTTAGCTCCATCACCAGTGTCTGCCAGAGTAAACAGCCGGATATTTTCCATTTAGTCTGCCAGGAGAATGTACTGCTGAGTTAAAACCACGGATGAGACAGCTGAATAGATTTAGAGTGAAGAGCTCATCACAAACATCTGTACCTCTATGTCCAAATCTAAATACTTGTAGTCCCAAATATTTTGCAAAGAGAATGGTTTACGGAAAAATAATCTTTAAAGGGACAGTGAACTAAAAAATTTAAAGTTCTTCCGTCATTTACTCTATACATTTACTTTCCTTCTTTTGTGGGAAAGCAGAGAATAATTTTGGCAGAATCTTAGATTCTCATTCTTACAATGTAAACTGGATGGGGACAAGGGGCCTTCAAGCCTCAAAAAGGACAAAAAGCCCCATAAAAGACCCAATAGAAGTAGTTCATATGACTTCTGAATCCATATGTTAGCTTTGTGTAAGGAATAAACTGAATTGTAAGTCAACACAGTCATTTTTTGCTTGGCAGCCATGGCCACCGTTCACTTTAATTGTATACAGAAGAGCATCTTGGACATTCTGCTGTAAAAATGTCCTTTTGTGTTCCACAGAAGAAAACAAGTCAAATGGGGTTTTGAAAGATACGAGGATGATTAAATGATGACAGCAATTTCGTTTTTGGGTGAACTGTTCCTTTAAAGTCACTGTGAAGTGCCTTGAAGGGCACAGTTCTATTTGGTGTTTTGATGTAATTCCTACTCATACAGGAAGTAGGGGTGATACATGTCGAATGGCTCATCTCTTTTTTTGTTTTAAATATAGCCAATAGACTTTAGTTTACAGCCACGCACACACATACACTTTCCACCCTGCTGCTCATGCAAGAGTCAGTTATTAGCAGGGCTGGACTGGGAAGAGAAATTGGCCCGGGCAAAAGTTGTTGAGCCAGGGGGATGGGGAGGGGGGTTCTGCATATCGCGGAGCCGTTTTGTTGTCTGTTCTGCAAAACGCGGTGACTCATTTTATCTTATCACAGCCCATTCGGCCTGTTTCGCGGCAGACCCACCGGCACACTCGGTTCTACCAATGGCCAGTCCGCCACTGACCACTGAACAAAGTGTGTCGGCCCACCGGGAAAATGCCCGGTATGCAAGATTACCAGCCTTGTTTAATAGAGAAACACAGGTCTCAATACAGGTCCGCCTTTCCACTAATTTGAGAACTGAATGATGATGTAACGGACAACTGTGGTGGTGTGAGTACTAGACAGACATAATAGGTTTTTAAAAAATATGAATAAACTCCAGCCACTTTCTCTGCATTTGACTAACATTTAATTCTGGAGTGAACACCTCTGGAAACATTCAGGTGTAAAATACCTCAAACACAACCACAAATTAACTGTTATTCCTCCTTCAACACGTAAAAATTAAAGCCAGCAGGCCCACAACCAAGGAAGTATGAGGTATAGAACTGGGTTTTTGGAGGTACACAGCCGAAAATACACCTCTTCACAATCCCTGTGTTTGCAGCTTCGATGTCAGGTTTGTGTACATAACATAAACTGATTTTATGCATACATCAGCAGAGAAGAGCCAGTCATATCAGCAGAAAAGCAAGATATTGCATTTTTATACAAATTTATGAGGTCACATTTTTTTATATAAAAAAACAAATGTGCATTGATAAATTGTTCACAGTAAGACCATTAACATGCATTAAGAAAATAAATAGTGTCAGGATGTTAGAGGTATGAGAGAACACAATAGAGTCTTTTTATTATATATTGTTTTTATTAGTCAGTTTTGTCATTTTCCATAAACATACAATTACAGCCTTATTGGTATACAAGGGAAAATAAACAACAAACATACAAGCAAAATGAAAAGAGATCATACCAGACCAAAATAATAACATGTACATGAAGAGTGAATTATCAGGAGAGATTTTTAACATAGTCCTAAAGAGGAGCCCATATCTGCCAAAACCCATCAGACTCTTAATGTATATCATAAGTAAGTTTTTTTGAGTTGAAGTAATGTGGATGACTGGGATATCCACATTTTGATAGAAGGTACATACCACAGTAACAATAAACATTTCTTTGCCAGATACACCAGTATTAGAAAAAGATGTTTTGCATGGCAATCAAACACTGTCTCTACCCCCATGTTCAATAGAAACAATTCCAGGGTCATATCAAATTGCAACTTGAAGAGTTCTTCTATAGTGTTATGTACTTTTGTCCAGAATGGCACAATTTTACAGTGGAGAAGGGTACCCTTAAATTTTTTTTTACATTTGAAGCACAAACCAGAAGAATGTATGTGCAACTTCTTTAATTGCAGAGGTGTGAGATAAATTCTGTTCATGAATTTATAATTAAGTTCACGAACCTCCAGCGAGGTACATTTAGTATACATATTCTTGCATGCGCCAGACCAGTCAGCATTGTCAATGCCATTACCTAGATCCTTTTCCCTCTAGAGAAGAAACGCATGTATCAGACAGGACATTAAATGTTTGTCTTTTAAAAAGTTCCTCTTTTAGTTCCAACATGGATGACACAGACCGGAAAGATAGATTCCCTCATCTTTCCTTATGGGGAGAAATGCAGGTCGGCTGCTGCTCTGGATTCATGGCCCTCATTCTGGCGGCAGTTTTGAAGCCAGTTAAAGTGTCAGTACATTGTTAACTCAGATCATAAACAGAGCTGTAAAGAGTGGAGAAACACACGTTCCATGTGCACTGATCGCCGCAAATGTTTCACTCAACATTCATTCGCCTTGATGAACACCCTTGCCCTGGTAAAGTTTCTGATTTGATGATGTCAGCTTAGGGTGTGAGGAGGGCAAGTGTTTGGGCTGGAATTTCAGCCAAGCCAAACATACAGTATAAAGGAAATGAGCACAGAGAGGCAGAGAGAAAAACAGAGATAGAGAGAGAAGGGATTGTTTAATTGTGATACAGTTCTAGTGTGAAGAGATGAAGCATACATTGGAACTGTTAATTTCCAACCACTCTACAGTAACACTTAATCTAAACATGGTTCATTCTTCAATTAGTGGAAGTTTTCTTTCCCCTAGGATGTTGTAAATGAAATGTTTCTTTGAAAGCTTTTGAGAAAAGAAAAAAAATCAAATCATTAAAATTTAAGATTATGGAGAGATCATTTTCTAAATAATTATTATCATGGAAATGAGAAAAAAAGGGGAGTACATCTCAGCCAGGGCAGCAGAGTGAAAGATTTTTACATCATGAACTGAGAGTAGCTTTAATAGGTTTCACTACGGGCCTGGCTATGGGTGGGCTGCAAGATTTTTCTTAAAGTGGGCAAGGTGTGGGAGTGTGTGTGTGTGTGTGTGTGTGTGTGTGTGGGGGTAGCTTGAGGTAGTATACCTTGGTACACATCTATCACTAAAACTAAGTGTAACAAATAATTTCAGCCTTAATGCAAATTACAAAGAGAAATTAGAGCCCAGACGAATACAAGAGTTTTTGTATGGATCAAATGCTGAGTTTCAGAGGAAACAGTGTGAAAATTCAGTAACAACAAAATCCTCATCAAAATACTTCAAGTTGTTTAATATTTACTTCAAAATACTTTTTTCTGTTTAATTGTTGGTGTAGTTACTGAGTCTGGCTTTTGTAGGCTTATATAGGGTATTCTATTTACTTGTGAAACTATACATGCCATATAGGTAACCATGGTAAATATCCTTAAAACAAAGATGGATGGATGGATGGTTCATTTCTTAAACAACCATGTCGGAAGACGTATCCCGTAGTCGTGGAAAAGACAAAAGTCTTTGTTTCAGAAAGGGGCAAATTATTGGCCTGCATCAAGCAAAGAAAAGGAGATTGCTGAAATAACTGGAATTGAGTTAAGAGCTGTCCGACGCATTATTAAATCCTGGAAGGATAGCAGTGAACTGTCAGCTTCGCAGAAGAAATGTGGTTGGAAAAAAAATCTTGAATGATCGTGATCGGAGATCACTTAAATGTTTAGTAAAGTCACATTGTAAAAAATCAACATAAGAACTTACAGCTATGTTTCAACATGCACAATGCAACAAGAGCTTACAGGATTGGGACTAAACAGCTGTGTAGGCACAAGAAAGCCCCTTTTCAGTAAGGCTAATCAGAAAAAACTACTTATATTTTCTAGGGAGCATAAAGATTGGACAGTGGAGCAATGGAAAAAGGCCATGTGGTCTGATGAGTCCAGATTTACCCTATTCCAAAGCGATGGGCACGTCAGTGTAAGAAGGAAAGTGCATGAAGCGATGCACCCATCATACATAGTGCCCACTGTACAAGCCTCAGGAGGCAGTGTTATGATCTGGGGTTGCTTCAATTGGTCAGATCTAGGCTCAGCATCATCATGCAGCAATAAAATGAAATCAGCTGACTTTATGAATGTACTGAATGACAAGGTTATCCCATCAATGGATTTTTTCTTCCCTGAAGGCACAGGTAGATTCCAGGATGAAAATGCCATGATTCATCAGGCTCAAATTGTGAAAGAGTGGTTCAGGGAGCATGAGGAATAATTTTCACACCTGAATTGGCCACCACAGAGTCCTGATCTTAACCCCATTGAAAGTCTATGGGATGTGCTTGAGAAGACTTTACGGGGTGGTTCGACACTCCTGTCAAAAATACAAGATCTCTGCCTAAAGATTATGTAACACTGGATGGAAATAAATGTTGTGACATTGCACAAGGTTATCGAAACAATGCCATGACGAATGCCTGCCGTAATCAAAGCTAAGGAAGGTGGTCCAACAAAATATAAGAAAACATGCATTAACAATCTTTAACTAGATTTTTATTTAATTAAACATTTTGAATATACTTGGCTACAACAGCTGATAGGTAGAATTTAAAATTAAGATTTAAAATCAATTTTGTCAATTTTTTAGCAAAACTTTTCAAAATGGGGCCCTAGGTTGGTTGCTTGCTTGGGGCCCCAGAAATCATAGTCCCACTCCTGATGATGTAAGACAGCATCTCTCTTTAACAAAACCAAACTTACAACAGGTTTAACAGAACCATGCGTCCTGCAAAACTCTAAATTCCAGCCATATTAGCTGGGATGGTGCATTAGAAATCAGGTCCAGTATTTGCATATTTTTTTTTTAAGTGAAAAATATAATTACCATCACACACAATATCAAAAATCCAAAGCATTACACATTATACCAAAATCCACTTGGCCATGATGAGATCTTTATTCCAGGACATATGATAAATGTTGTAAACATAACAAGATAGTTTTATGAAGTTTAATTTTTCAGGGTTTCAAGTAGTCAAAGGTATACCTAAATGTAGAATTACCCACACATATTAGTGTTTATACAGAAAGTATAGGATGCAATGTGACATTTTAGCTTGTCCTATCTTACCTGCATGCAAACTTTTCATGTCTGGTAGGATTTAGTCAAAATAAAGGAGCAGAGCAAAGCTGGCAGCATACAGTTTGCCCACAGAGTTATTTTTCTCAAACCAGAAATGACATAAATGAAAAACAGATCCATTTCTCTCTCCCTCCTTTTCTGGGGTATCACCTGAGGTGTGACTGCTGGCACTTGAGACTTGATGGGTCCAGTATGTCTGTCGAAAGGACCACCAGAAGTGAGCATGAGCGTATCATCCCCGAGGCAACCGTACCCGAGGCAACCGGCTCTCTGTGATTAATGGCTGTATGAAATTACGCATGTTTAGCCATACACTCTGTCCTGGAACCCTAGCCAGACTCTCACACACCCCGACCTAATTCCTGCCCAGCCTCAGAAGAAAGTTATTAAGTACATTCTGAAGGATGTAGTACTGTAAATATACTGCAGGATTTAAGGAGAACACTAGCCAATGACAGGTTTTATAAGGTGCTCTGGCAAATATTGGCATAGTGCAGAAAAGACTGGAAGTTTGATAAATGTGATACCTCTATTTGGATTTGAACTAAAGTAAGATGCCAAAAGCCAGCTGAATCTCTTTTGAAAGATGGTGATTCTTGGTTTGAGGTAAACAGAGTTCTTCTCGCCTCATTTAAAATAAATTGGTCCTTATTTACCTAAATTTGTGGTACTTGAACATGACTATGTTTTGATTTGTAACTATTTGTGGTTTGGAACGTTGGAGGCTTGTTCAAGACACAACTGTATGCAGAGCCAAAGCTTTAGGGTGTTGACTTCCCACTACTTAGTAGGTCCTCGTGGTGGCACAGTTTCTCAACTCAATTCATGTGTCAGATGACAAGTCTCAGTTGCATGTGGACGCTCATGCTACATTCCGCGATCAACACACAATTTAACACATGCCCCATTGAGAGCGAGAACCACTAATCGCGACCATGAGGAGGTTACCCCATGTGACTCAACCCTCCCTAGCAACTGGGCGAATTTGGTTGCTTAGGAGACCTGGCTGGAGTCACTCAGCACACCCTGGATTGAAACTCATGACTCCAGGGGTGGTAGTTAGCATCAATACTCGCTGAGCTACCCTTGCCCCCCTAAAGGCATATTCTTAAATGTTTCAAATTTGTTTTGTAGATAAAAATATAATTGTACCAACAAATTAATTGATTTAATTACAAAACTAATGAAATATAGAGAGGAGGTGCACACTGTGACACTCTGGTGTCAGGAGCACAACCTCTCCCTCAACATCAGTATGAACAAGGAGCTTGTGGTGGACTTTAGGAGAAAAGACAGAGAACACAGCCCCATCACAATCAATATAGCACCATTGGAGATGGTCAGCATCTTCAAGTTCCTTGGTCACTGAGGAACTCACATGGCCTATCCATACAGAGGCCGTTGTGAAGAAGGCTCACCAGCACCTCTTGGAATGAACCACCGCATCCTCACACGGTTCTACACCAGCACTGTAGAGAGCATCCTGTTGGCTGCATCACTGCCTGGTATGGCAACAGCACCGCCCTCAACCTTAATGTCCAGCAAAGTGTGGTGCCAACAGCCAGACACATCAACGGAGGTGTGCTTCCCTCCCTTCAGGACACTATACCAGGCGCTGTGTGAAAAAAGCTCGGAGGATCATCAGAGACTCCAGCCACCCGAGCCATGGGCTGCTCTCACTGCTACAATCAGGCAGGCGGTATCGCAGTTAATGACAGCTTTTTCCCCCAAGCAGTCAGACTTTTGAACACTTGATCTCTCACGATCAACATCTATCAGCACTGCACTTTATTAATTTCACACTGGACTGTCATAAATTATATTTCTCTTAACAACACACTGGCAACTGACTATCAACCGACATCCTGAATGTCAATACAACACTATACAACCTTACTGAATATGAATATATATTATTTTTATTGTATACTGTGTATTCTATATTGTGTGCATTGTATCCTTTACATTTTATGTTATCAATTGTATATTGTGTTGTGTGTAAATATGTGTATATTAGATGTGTAAATCTGATGTCTATTGTAAATTGGTATATGTCTGTAAAGGGGAAAGAGGAGGTGAGAACCAGACAAAGCATCAAAGTAATATTTTATTAAACAGAAACACACAAACATAAACACATACAGGACAGCTGCCTGCAGCTCTCTCTCTCCCGAACTGCCACCTCCGGCTGCCGTTATCCTCGTATCATCGCGGCCCAGCCCGGCCCCCGCCCCACCCTCCTCCTTGCCACACTCCCCCCTCCTTTCCCCGTCTTCTCAGATCTGGGATGCAGACAAGAGAAGGGAAAAACCAAAAAAGAGAGGGAAAGGCCAACGCAGATTGACACTGGGAGAGAGAGAGGAGAGTGAGAAAAAAAATTACTTGTGGGTTCTCTGATATGCCGTAGCCTGGTCTTCGGTTACTCCTCCACCCTCTAGTGCAGCGGTCCCCAACCTTTTTTGCGCCGTGGACCGGTTTAATATCAGACAATTTTTTCACGGACCGGCCTTTAAGGTGTGGTGGATAAATACAACAAAATAAAATGATACGAGGTATTATTTAAATATAATAATAAACGTGAATCCAATGTGTAGATACTCGCAACTTTATTAGCAGCGTCTTCGTAACATCGCGCCAACAACATAACATGAATAACATCCTCTCTGCCCCCTAACGCACTCTGGTCGCTATGGTAACATTTAAACATGCCTTCAAAATAAGATACACCACAAAAACAAATATAAAGGGCATGAAAAATACAACTCACATAACGCTCAATCAGTGGGAGCCCTGAGCCTGTTTCTCTGTAACGAGACGGTCCCATCTAGGGCTAATGGGAGACAAGGACACCCGAAGTGTGTTGCTTATGTCCAGTCTACTCCGTAGTTTTGTTTTGGTTGCTGTCACTGCCGAAAACCCCGCTTCACACAGATAGGATGTCGGAAATGGCAAAAGGGTTTTCAGTGCTGTTGTGGCGATCTCAGGGTATTCTGCCATGACTTTTATCCAGAACTCCGGCAGAGTTGTTGTCTCGAACACACTTTTAAGTCTGCCGTCACTTGCGATCTCCAGCAGTTGATCTTCATCTTGCACAGACATGCTGGATTCACCTGGTTTGTTGACAAATGGGTCGCGAATCCATTCCTTGGCAGTTCATGGGTCTTTTGTGGTTGGGAAGTAGCGCTCAAACTCTTTTAAAAGCAAAGACAGGTGATCGTGCACCAGCTGGGAGAATGAAGGCTCGGGCTCAGTCTCTTTTAAAATCCCCGCCAATGTTGGAAACATGTCAAATATACCTCTGTTCACGCGCCGTCCCCACAAATACAGTTTGGCTTTAAATGCAGCTACTTTATCTGCCAACTTGAAGACTGTTGTCATTTTCCCCTGAAGTGACAGATTGAGTTCATTGAGCAGGTTGAATATGTCGCATAAGTAAACGAGTTTTACGACCCATTCCTCGTCACTGAAACGTGCTGCCAGCGGTGACTTTTTTTCTGAGAGAAATCTCTGCAGCGGCTCTCGTAATTCAAACACTCTGGCCAGCGAGCCAGATCTTATTTCTGTGTATAAGAGAAGGTGCCTATGCTCCGCGTCCATCTCCTCACAAAGCTGCTCGAACAGATGCGAGTTAAGGGCGTGTGCTTTGATGTGGTTAATAACTTTAACAACATCATTCAATACACTGTTAAGTTCTGGTGGGATTTTTCGGCTAGCCAGCATTTCCCTGTGAATGACACAATGCGTAGACTCACATTCAGGTGCAACCTCTTTAATCCGAGCAGTTAAACCAGAAAGCCGTCCAGTCATGGCAGCAGCTCCGTCTGTGCATATGCCAACACAAAAGGACCATTTCAGTTTTCCTAATATATAGTCATCCAGCGACTTGAATAGTTCTGCGGCTGTGGTTTTGGTTGGCAACGATAGTGCACATAACATATCCTCATGCACATCCTCCTGATAAAGATATCGCACATAAACAAGTAGTATTGCCTTGTTGTCAATATCTGTAGACTCGTCAACCTGGAGTGCGTACCACAGTGATGTATTTATCCTCTCCAACAATTGTTTCAATGTCCTCTGCTATTTCGTCAATGCGCCGAGTGATGGTGCTAGCCGAAAGAGGCACCTGTGCTATCTTTTTAACCGCAGCGTCTCCTAGAAGTTCACGGCAAATGTCTTTTGTGGCGGGATGGATCAATTCTTCACCAATAGTGAATGGTTTCTTAGCCTTAGCAATACGGTAAGCCACCAAGTATGATGCTCTCAGTGCACTCGCATTTATTGATGTGGTGGCCCTCAGCAATTGCTTCTGGCCTTCTTGTTCAAACTTTTTTCTTTCAAAATACTCAAAAGGCTTGTCTTTTAATGCGGGGTGCTTGGTCTCCAAGTGGCGAAGCAGTTTCGAAGGCTTCATTGCCTCATTAGAGAGCTGGTTGCCACATATTATGCAGAGTGGGCTTGGTGCGTGTAAATCACCTGTTGCGATAAATCCATATTTCAAGTAGGACTCCTGGTATTGTCTGTTAAATGCAGCTTTCTTTTTCTTGGAAGTCATAGGCTCTTCTTCAGTCTCCTCACTGGGCCGTTTCCCCTTCGCAAAGAAACTTTCCAGAGACGTTTGTTTTTTACTCATTTTGCTAGATTGTGGGGTTATTTTTAGCGGTACCGTATCACGTGATCGAGACAAGCGTTGCTATGTGCCAAGAGTGAGTCATAGACGGATGTAACGGAGAGATTTTATTATTTTAAAATTTATTATTTTTCAAAATAAAACATCGTTCAGACTCAGATAATAAATAAAATAAATTAAAAATAATTAAAAAAAATTTTTGGGGAAATAATGTGAGTTATTTATTCTTTGTGTGCGGCCCGGTACCAAATGACCCACGGACCGGTACCGGTCCGCGGCCCGGGGGTTGGGGACCGTTGCTCTAGTGGATGACAGCCACTCCTCCCCAGGTGGATTGGAGGCAGTCCTCTGGCCCCTGGTGAATGGAACGCCCTGCCGCATTTTGGTGGATAGTCGGGGTCTCCTCCGCCCCTGGCAGCAGTTATCCCACTCCAGGCAGTTGGCAGCGAACCCCTCCCCACTCGCGGACAGCGGTCTTCTCTTTGACCCACCACATTTTAGCGGCTGGCCCTCCTCCTTGCCACAGTGTCTCATCGCTGTCATGAATGCTATGTTGCTTGGAACTGCACCTAATACATGGTTGAGTGACAATAAAGTGATTTTATTTTGTCTTATTTAAAATTGTATTTAAAAAAAAAAGGTTTTGAAATGGATGACTGATCGAATAATAAATAAAAGCAGCCAATAATTGCGAGGCATAGATGGGAACTCCTTCAATACTGTTTAAAAGCATCCCATGGTGATTCCTCAAGAAGTTGGTTGAGAAAATGCCAAGAGTACATTTCTGCAAATTCTAGGCAAAGGGTGGTTACTTTGAAGATGCTAAAATATTACATAGTTCAAGAATCACAAAAGTGTGAGAGCATGCCAGACCTTGAAATATCCAATATCCATTAATTTTTCCGATGTCTGACAAAATTTATGCTTGACTTGTGTGGTGGAGGTCGAATCTTTAGGATATTAATGAGAGCAATTTAATAAAGAAACAACCAGACTGCCAGACTTTTTTAGTTTCGTGAGGAAAGTTCATCAGGTCATCACAATTAACAAGACTTGATCCCACTTAATCCAAGATTCCCAGAGTCTCAGAGAAAATACTGAGCTGTGGTCAGAAAGTGCATCTGCCTCCTGACCTCATTATCATCAGGCTGTGAGAAAGTAAGGGGGAAAATCCAGGGATGTTGTAATGAGTTAGCCATATACACATGCAGTACATGCACAGATGTAGTGGTGGTAGTTTGGTGGTTAAGGATCTGGTCTGGAAGCATACCGATCACAGATTCAAACCCTAAGAGGAGTGATACATGAACTGAAGAGTAAAGAAAAGACCCCTTTGCCACTGTGCCCTTCAACAATGCATTTAACCTAGAATCCTCAAGGGAACTATTTGTGTAATAAAAATTCTGGAATTTGCATGGGGTGAATGTGTAGAGATAACCTCTCAGTGGTGTAAAAACAAATATTATACAACAATACATTCTGATCCTCTAATCTGATTGGACAAGCAGCGTTTCAGGAGTGCTGATAGTATAACTGCACTGCGATGCTCAATTTTTATTAGTGGTGCTAATATTTTGTGTCTAAAATTTTATTTAATATTGTGGACTTTTTCTGAAGCTGAATTACAGACCGAGTTGCAGTCGAATTACAGACGTGCTGGTATTTAGGACAGCAGCACTCTTGCTCAAGTGATATTGCTTAAAAAGATTCAAACAGCTTTTTAGTTCATGCTCAAACACAAAAGCATGACTAGTGAATGAACTAGGATTGAGGTATAACTATTCCTAAATATACACACAATTTTTGATGAAATTAAGAAATATGAGAAGGGACTCATTTTGAAGGGACTCAATTTTGCTCTTGCGCAACAACTTTATTTAAGATATGTTATTGCTCTTTATTAAAATTTGGAAAAGCAAACAAACCAAGACCAATAAATTTGAGGTTTAAACCACTTAAAGCTGTTTGTGTTATGACATGATACTCCAAGGTACTATTTCTGGCTGGAAATGAAATTGTGAGGAGGTTATTCTCAACTGCTGATTATTGTTTTCTTTAAAGACCACCATGTATTGCTTGCAGTAAAAAATAGAACAGTGGCTAGACAAGACCTGATCAGCCATGCTTTTCCAACCAGACTATGAGTCTCCTTTTCTTGGACTGACATAGGCAGCTGCCAATCATAGCATATATCTTTGGGCACTCAGATCTTAGGATGTGTTGGTGCTTCTTTCCAGATATTTTCACTCAGGCTCCATATGTTATTCTGTTCGGTGGACAGGGCTTTGGCTCGGGATAAAAGACATGTTTGGATGATCAATCTGATGGCTCTCTTTATTTATTTGCTCATGTGTGTTAGGACTGGAGGGAATCCAGCAGCATCAGAGAGTGCCTTAACTGTAAGCTGAGCAAGACTGCTTCAAACATTCCTTATTCCTTTATATGTATAATGGTTAAGTTTAAACATACCCAAACATGAAACATTATTATTTTTAACCTGTATATTTGAGGGATGTGGAAATGTCCTTGTAATATCACAAACACCCCCAAAAAACAGAATACAATATGAAAAGCTGAAAATCACATGCCTTTAGTACTATTACTGTATAACTGTTACTACTTTCTATAACAGTTTATACAACAGTTAGTTCCAGTCATTGAATCTGATTGGACGAAGGGCTTTCCAAGAGTGATATCACACATCATCAGCACTGGGATGCTTTACCATTTGTATCACTCCTTTTGTGTTCGTGGCATTCCAAACGAATGTGTAAGAGCAGTGCAGATATGTAATAGCAGCTAAAAGTGTACATTTTCATTCATCCCTGTGATATTAATCTTTTCACACATGAGTTTCTCCTGTACTGTGGACCCCCCAGCATGAGTTCTTTAATGCACGCTGAAATAATAAAAAAAATTATCTTACCTTACACTTCACTGATTTGTGAACGACAGATGCACTGAATGACAGATTATATCATTGCAGATGCATTGAAGGTCAGAATATATCTTATCAGACATATAATGTGGGGTTTTAGATGTTTATAATGATTCATTATGATAGATAAGATGCCATATTGTTTACACGCAATGCAACATGAGATTTTGAGTCACCATAGAAGGTTATAAAAACCTAGTCCTTCCACTTTCCCAGCACCAGAATTGGTTAGAATGAGTGACGGAGGGAATGGGAGAAGGCTCGAGTGGATTGATTACTTTGTATGTTCTTTGTTTGACGTCATACAAATAATATACAAACTAGTATATTATTTAATTTTAAAGCTGTTTAAAAAGTTTAAATGCCTTAAAACTTTTATTTAATGATTGTTTGAATGTTGTAACATATAAAATTATAGATATTGTGATGTTGAAAAGACTATTTGAGCAGCTGGTTTATTTTGACAACTGTCTCCTTTGCTGGTAAACAGCAGCACAAATGCAGATCATACTGGTTTAATCGTATATACCTGAACCCAGCCTTGTGTAATCACACCAGTTTGATCGTACGTGCAAAAGGGTGAAAGATTTGAGTAAGCAGGTAGCGACAAAAGACAATTGAAGAAATGAATTGACTGATGACAGCTCAATCACATTTAGTTATGTTGCTAGTTAGGTTGAAAACCCGCCACAGGGTGTCTGGTAAGAGACTGGTCAGTAGATGTCCGATATTTGGGAATAACCCGTTTATTTGTCACCACATCAACTCAGATAACAAAGTAGTTGTCCTTAATCAAGGTGTATAAGTAGGTGTGGTTTTTCTATGGTAACAGAAAATATAGGCAAGTGTAAACATACATAATAATAACATTATGTTTTAAAACAGGTACATGATGAGTATGAACAAAATATGGAAATGAGATTTTATAAAGAAAGAAAAACAAACTTGCTATGTCATACATTAAATTACACTCTAAACAGTTTGATCTGCGTCTCATAGTTTGTCAGCGGTGCTCTGTCTGGGCTTGTTACACGCACACGCATTAAGTAGTTTACAACTTCAGAATACCTCAAACTTAGTCTTTAACAATTGAAATGCATCAAACACCGATGAAATATACATAGATTACATCAATATGAACAACTAAGTAGATATATAACATCCTATATACAGCACAACATCGTTCCAAAGACGTGACAACTCCTATAATTAACCTCAAAGAGCTAATGCTCGTTATAACGGCAAACTAAATATTGAACAGGTCTAGGATTGCACATATAATTGCTAGAAATCAAGTATAATACACTTACTTTGCATTGACGCACAACACCCATGAAATTAACAACTAAATGTTATTTACAATGGCAAAAATACAGCGTTTGTGCTCCGACAGAATCAACTCTCAACTTCACACAGAGCACTGTGGGCAGGATGTTCGCATGCACGTAGATCAGCGAACGCTGATTGGCTGCTATGCTGTATGCTGTGCGTCGATCAATCTCGGCAAAAGAAAAAGATTTATGTCAGAAGGCATATTACTAGTAATGGCCTTTTTAACAACAGTTTTTTGTGTGCTTTGAGCGAGATGAGCTGACGTTGACAAACTGTGTGTCGTCAGTCAGTGCGCAAATTCCTTTGAAGTCATTCAGAATTGTCTCTCACTCTATCATCGCTCAGAGTACTCTTTTTTATTATCATATTTTAAATTGTATCCCCTTTTCTTACCAATTTAGGAATGCCCAAATCGCACTATTTGCTAGGTTCTCGTGATGGTGCGGTCCCCTGTCAAAAAGCTACACTTTGATGCTGCGCTGATTTAGCGCTTTGGGAACAACTTTAGGTGTGACCAGCTGTGAATATGTGTGCAACACATCAATGAAATTTACCAGAATGTATAGCCTCTGCTGGTGACATCATTGGATGCACCTGTAGCAGGGATATAAATAGATGTGTCACAGGTGCATTGTCAGATCTTTTGTCTTCAGATCATTCTGTGTGTGTTGTGCTTCTTGACTGTCAGAACTTTCTACTTTCTTCTGTTAGGAGTTAGAATTGTTAGGCTGTGCGCAGAAACCTTTCTCTTTCTCTTTTATTTAAAGGGGTCATATAATGGTACATGCACTTTTTCAAGTTGATTGTACTGAAATGTGTGTTGGCTGTGCCTGTACACAACCATCCTATTATGATAAAAATCCATCCAGTGTTTTTGTTTTAATCTCCTTATATATTTTCCCCTGCCTCAAATCGAGCCGTTCGACCGTGTGACGTCACACGGCCGGACGCCCCTCCCAGGATTGTTGATTGACAGCAGTGTTTCAACACAGACACGCCCTTGCTCGTGAGCGAGCTGTCAATCATAGTCTGTCATCATTGTTGATACACTGGAGCAGAATGGCGCCTAAGCAATTGTGGTATTCTGTTCTTCGGTGTAATAACGAACACAGCAGTCATTTTGATGTTCCTAAATCTGAACCGCTGAAGACGCAGTGGCTGAGTTTTGTTTACGATGGGAATATTCCCCACGAGCAACGTCAATGCGTTCATGTTTGCGCGAATCATTTTTCACCAGACTGCTTTATAAACGAGGGTCAGTATAAAGCTGGTTTTGCTAAGAAGGGGCGGGGTGACCAAAGCTCATTATCATTTAAAGTCATATGCACTGAAACGGCGTGCTGAAAACAGAGCTGTTTTTGAGCAGGTAAAATTAGTGTTTTCTTAAAATACTAATGAGAATTTTTAATAAAAGTATATTACAAAGTTTTCATTTAGACCCTAAAGATTCATATTAACTTGTACAAAAATGGCATTATATGACCCCTTTAAAAAAAAAAAGAAGAAAAAGAATGATAAACAAAGCAAGCGGTGTGTGTTCCCATGTTTACGCTTTATGGCTGTAACGGACACACACCAGTTTTGTTTTGTGTGTTTGGCGCTGCTCTTGCGTGTGGGCAGGTCGGGCGCAAGCATTGCGATCTGTTTACAGTCAAAATTCTTTGCACTCGTCTCGCTTACTTCCAAGAGCCAGCGCCCACTCTTTCATCGTGGGGCTCTTGCATAGATCTGGTTGAGGAGCGAGAGACGGGTCCGTCCCTATCGCTCGCTCTCTCCCCAGATCCAGCTGATCCTTCTCATAAGCCTGAAGCATTCTTTGGGGCCTCTTCGGTTCACGAGGGGGATGCTGAACTTCTGAACATTCATTCGAGGTATTACTCGAGGTGGTTACTTGGGCTGTGGCCAGACTACAGTTAGACTGGCCACACGAACAAGAGACCCCCAAATGCTCCAAACTGGAATACAGATTTTTGTCTGGTGGCCAAAAAATAAATAATTATAAATAAAAAAAAGGAAGGGAACGCTATATCAGTCCCTTCATTTCTTTGATGACCTCCATGACGAGCTCTCTCGTTCATGGATGAAACCTTATACTTCCCGTGTCTTCGTGCCCTTGACGTCGACATATTCTACTATTTTGGGTGCCGAGGCATGCCGCCGGTAGAAGAGACACTTGCGGGTTATCTCTCGCTTGGCTCGGCATCATCACTAAAGAGACCCACTCTCCCCACAAAGCCGTGCAGGACCACCTCCACGCTTGTGGGGAAGGCTTATCAGGCAGCAGGTCAGGCTAGTGCTGCCCTGCACACTATGGCAGTGTTGCAGGCATACCAGGCTGATCTGATGAAGGACCTGAATGCGGGCAACATGGTCGACGAAGAGGCTTTCTCTGAGCTTCGTCGAGCCACGGATCTGTCTCTCCGTGCGACCAAGCAGACGGTTCGCGCCATTGGCCGGACTATGTCTGCTTTAGTCAGCACGGAGAGACACTTATGGCTCAACCTGTTGGGCATCGGAGACAAGGACAAATTTTTCCTTCTCGATGACCCGGTTTCGCCTTCTGGCTTATTTGGTGATGCTATGAATGTAGTTATCACCAGGTTCCAGGAGGCAAAGAGTCACGAGGAAGCCTTCGGGCAATTCCTTCCTAGCCACACTCAGGGGGAGGAGCTGTCAGCCACCCAGCCCCGCCCCGGTCCTTCTAGAAGGAAGGCTCAAATTCAAAGTCTGGCGAGTCGTGTTCCCCCTCATAGAGACTGGGGGCCGGCTTGTCACCCTCAGCAGCCCCCAAAGCAAGACCTCAGGGCAGTCATATCTAAGAAGAAAAAACCCTGACGGTCTTGTGCGCAGCCTTGTGGAGGTAGCCCCCTCAGGTCGGGGCACGTGAAGCATTCATCTGTACCTTCCCGATACCCCTACGAAACCTCTCCATTCCCGCCACCTATGGTGTTTCGTAAGTTAGAGGTTTCCAGCAAAATGTTCGGTGTTCCGTTGCTTCCTGCTTTAGTCCAGGTCTACTCGACATCCCCTCAACAGGAAGTGTCAAAATTGATACCCATCTCAGAGATCCTGGCAGCATGGAAGCTACTGCCATGTGTTTCTATGTGGGTTCTAGGAACAGTAGAAAAAGGCTACAGAATTCAATTCAATTGCCGTCCTCTGCGTTTCAATGGCGTTGTCTCCACTACCATGAAACCAGATCAAGCATGTCTCCTGTGGAAAGAACTGCAAAATCTCTTGGTCAAAGCTGCCATAGAACATGTTCCCCTTCCAGAGAAAGAGTTAGGTTATTACAGCAGATACTTCCTCATTCCCAAGAAGGGTGGGGGGGTTGCGTCCGGTCTTAGATCTTCGAGGCTTGAATCACTTAGTCACGGAGTTCAAGTTCAAGATTTCAACTATCAAAACGGTCGTGTCCCAAATCCAACATCACGATTGGTTGGTCACGATCGATCTCATGGACACATACTTTCATTTAGAAATTCTGCCACAACACAGGAAGTTCCTGAGGTTTGCTTTCAGGGGTGAAGCCTTCCAAAATCGGGTTCTTCCATTCAGCCTAGCCCTATCACCCCGCACATTCACGAAATGCATGGATGCAACACTGGCTCCTTTGCGACTCCGGGGAATCCGCATTCTGAATTACATAAATGACTGGCTGAAACTTGCACAATCTCAAGAACTGGCAGTTCGGCACAGGGATATAGTCTTAGCTCATCTGGTTTCTCTGGGTCTGAGACTCAACGTCAAAAAGAGCATTCTCTCTACCACTCAGGAAATTACCTATCTGAGCATTGTATGGAATTCGATCATGATGCGGGCACAATTGTCTCCCGCTCGAATCGTGTACATTCAGAACGCCCTGAGCAAAGGCAGGCGGGGCCAAGGTTGCACTGTTTGTCAGTATCAACGAATACTAGGTCTCATGGCATCTGCGTCCTCAGTGATCCCTTTGGGCCTTCTGCACATGAGACCATTTCAGTTGTGGCTCAAAGCCAGGGGATTTCATCGAAGGGCCAGTCCCCTAAAGCTAAAAAGGGTTATGCGCCCCGCACTTCGTATCCTTTCTATGTGGTTCAGACCCCGGTTCCTTACTTTGGGTCCCACTCTATGTGCATCTTGCCGTCGCAAGTTGATAATGACAGATGCCTCCCTGACGGGCTGGGGAGCGGTCTTAAGTGGTCGTCCAGCTCAAGGGGAATGGGAGTGTCATCAGCTCGATTGGCACTTCAACTGCCTCGAGTTGATGGCTGTATTTCTGGCCCTGAAATACTTCTTCCAGCATTTGAGAGGCTGCCATGTCCTGGTGCGTGTGGACAACACAGCAGCAGTCTCTTACATAAATAATCAAGGGGGTCTACGTTCCCGCCAGCTGAACACTCTGGCACATCAGATTCTCTTTTGGGCCCAGGGCAAGCTCCAGTCAGTCAGGGCAGTTTATATCCCTTGATACCTGAATGTGGGAGCAGATTTACTGTCCAGACAGAAAATACAGATGGGCGAGTGGAAACTCCACCCCGAGGTAGTTGGACAAATTTTACAGGGATGTTTTCACCTATCAACAGTCAGCGCAATGTCCCCTCTACTTCTGTCTGAGTCACCCAGACCCTCCTGGGTCTGGACGCGATGGCACATACATCTCGATTGTACATCTGGTCACTCTCGAAGCATTCTGCTCCCCACCGTTCACAACGCCGGAGCAGGAAAGACTTCACAGACTTTGTCCTGTCCATGCCCTTCAGACTTATGTCCACCGCTCTAGCCAGGGGCATAATTCAGGGCAACTATTGGTTTGCCATGGGGGCCACAACAGGGGGTCGGCCGCCACCAAGCAGACAATGTCGCATTGGGTGAGGGATGCTATTTCCATAGCCTACGAGTTGCGCAGTCAAGCTTCGCCAGTAGGTATCAGGGCTCACTCTACCAGAGGGGTCGCCTCCTCTAAAGCCTTGGCTAGAGGTGTCCCTCTGCTGCATGTTTGTGATGTGGCAGGCTGGTCCTCTCCGCACACATTCATACGATTTTATAATTTGGATGATCATGCCACTCTGGGCTCTTATGTCCTTGAGTCAACATCAAAAGCTCATGTCTAAAACCTCTCACGCTCTTGTGAGCACAACTACACAACCATAAGGTGTCCGGACATCCACAGTGGGTATACTCATTCCCAAAGCGCTAAATCAGCGCAGCATCCAAGTGTAGCTTTTTGACAGGGAACGTCTCGGGTTACTTAACTGTAACCCCTGTTCCCTGATAAAAGCAGAACGAGATGCTGCGCTTCATTGCCGCACTGGGATGCCCCAGGACTGCTCTTCAGACAAAATACTTGACGATGTACCTGTGACGCATCTATTTATAGCCCTGCTACAGGTGCATCCAATGATGTCACCAGCAGAGGCTATAAATTCTGGTCAATTTCATTGACATGTTGCACACATATTTACAGCTGGTCACACCTAAAGTTGTTCCCAAAGCACTAAATCAGCGCAGCATCTCGTTCCACTTTTATCAGGGAACAGGGGTTACAGTTAAGTAACCCGAGACATTACTCACCTCAATCGGGTGTCGGAGGACAAGTCTCAGTTGCCTCCGCTTCTGAGACCGTCAATCCACGCATCTTATCATGTGTGCATGACACCGTGGAGACTCACAGTACGTGGAGGCTCATGCTACTCTCCACGAATCATGCACAACATTCCACATGCCCCATTTATTTTATTTATTTATTAGTTTATTTGTCAGGGACCATGCACAGTTCAAGCCCTGTACCAGAGTTAGCTATACGGCTAATTTACATCTGTGGTCCCTGGGCAAAGAAAAGTAAAAAGACAACATAAACACACAGTACTTACATAAAAACCAGAATACAAATATACAATATATAAAAAAAGTCAATGATCACATATCTGATTCGTCTTCAGCCAAGTCTTTACGGACATTTTAAAACTGCTAAGGCTTGCACAATCTCTAATATAATGCGGGATTAAGTTCCACTTTTCAACCACTGCAAATGAAAAAGCTGATTGTCCAAATGTAGTTTTCCTAAATTGAGTGTAACAGTCACCTCTCACAGAAGCCCTGGTGACCCTTACATTATCTCTGCAAAATGACACACATTGCTTGAGTGGGGGTGGTGCAAGATCATGTATCAATTTATACATCAGGCACATGTCAGCAAAGCTTAAAAACTGTCAAAGTTTAATAAGTTGTATTTTTTATAATGATACAATGGTGGGAGTTTCTCGCTTTTTTATCCAACACTTTCACCGCTTGTTTGTAAAGGGTACATAAGGGTTGTATCGTAATCCCACCCGCCTGTGACCAGCTTGTAGAACAATAAGACAAATGTGAAAAGATCATCGTATGTAAAAACAATTTAGCTGCAGCTACTGGTAACTGATGTCTTATATGTCTAAAATTAGCCAAATTAGCTCTGACACAATTGGATATTTTTTTATGTGTTTTTTAAAACTTAAGTTAGAGTCAATAATTAATCCTAAATACTTAAAATGATCAACAATATGTATTGTCTCTCCCATAATACAGATATCAGGCTGATGTCGTATAACATTCTTGATAGAGAAATACATACCCACTGTTTTGCTTACGTTAAGACTGAGACAGTTGAGAGTTAACCAGTCTGATACTTTAGTTAGAGCTGCAGTAAGTTTTACTGCCGCTTGTTCCCTAGATTTTGCATGGGTATAGATAACTGTATCATCTGCGTACATTTGGATGTGAACTTCCGGGCAAGTCAATGGCAAATCATTAATATATAAACTAAATAAAATTGGTCCTAAAATAGATCCCTGAGGGACTCCAATAGTGCAGTTAACAAAGGAGGAACATCTATCATTAATCCTAGTGCACTGCTTTCTTGAATCTAAATAAGACTCCATCCATGTCAGAGCATTGTGAGAGAAATTAAACTTTGACAGTTTGGATAACAGTACATTATGATTTACACTATCAAACGCCTTTTTAAAATCAAGGAAAACAGCCCCAACAACCCCTCCATTGTCAAGGCTGGATTTTATTTGCTCAACAAAATAACAAGTAGCTGTTTCTGTGGCATGATGTTTCCTGAATCCAAACTGCATAGGGTGCAGTGGAAAATGGCCTTGATTTAAATAGGCTAGTAACTGGTCACAGACAATCCTTTCCATTACTTTAGAGACCACAGGAAGGATACTAATAGGTCTATAGTTAATTATATTAGTTGCATCTCCAGCCTTAAAAATGGGGGTTATTACAGCTGATTTCCAGGCATTGGGAAAAAAACTTTGTTTAATAGATAGATTTACCAGATGAACAATTGGAGTACAAAGGATACTTTTATACTTCTTCAAAAATACACAGTCACAAGCAAAAGCATCTTTAGCCTTTGAGTTCTTAAGCTTGCCTAAGATTTTAATTATTGAAGATTCTGGCACTTTAGAGATGCTAAACAGTGGAAGATCATCATTTGCTGGTGTAATGACCCTCTCTCTTATACCAAATCCTTGTGCCAAATCCTGAACTGAATCTATAAAGTAGCTATTAAACATAGAAGAAATTTGATCTTTATCTTTAGTTAATGTTCCATGTACTTTTAATTCAAATTCTTTATTTCTTTTTCTGGTATTCTTTAAAACTCTATTGATATTTTCCCAAGTTTGCCTACTGTTACCTTTTGAATCATTTATAATATCAATAAAAAACTTTGCTTTTGCCTTTCTCAATTCATTTACAACCTTATTACGTAACTGTTTAAAAGTTCTCCTATGATGAACTAACCCTGACTTAATTACAGTTTTCAATGCATAATCCCTCTGCTTCATTAAATTCCATATTTGTTCATTAAACCAGGGCAGATTTTGCTTTTTTCTAGCATGTGTAACACTTTTACTAAAGTCATTTTTAACGCTATTAACATTAGTCATTAAGCTCCTAGAAGCAACCTCTAAGTCTTCTGTAGATAAGATCTCACTCCAGTTTAGTTGTTTCAACTGGTTTTCGAACTCATTGATAAACCTCTTTGGTATAATGTTTAAAACCTTGTCACTTTCTTGCTGGTATAAGAACCTTTGTTTCGTTAATTTCCTTGATACCATTGTCAAATTATGATCCGATAACCCTGTTAAAAAATTGAATGTTTTAGTTATTCTTTCTGGTTTATTACTAAATATAAGATCAAGCTGTGTCTGAGATGATGGAGTGATTCTGGTGGGACCTTGTATTAATTGTTTTAGGTCATATTGACTTGTTATATCTTTAAGTTTTTTCCTTTTTGACTTCTCAGTCCAATTGATATTTAGGTCTCCAACCAAAATCAACTCTTTGGTCCCATCAAATTCTTTCAAAATATTTCTCAAATGTTCATAAAACATACTATTTGATGACGGTGGTCTATATATACAAATAACAGTAAATGACATATTGGTAGATAAAATCATTCTTACTGCCATACATTCAATATCCATACAGTTTAGTTCAATTTCATTACAATTTATATGGTCTTTGACATACATCAGTAGTCCACCTCCTCTGCCAGTCTTTCGATCTTTTCTAAAGATATTATACCCTGGTACTAGGTATGCTGTGCCCGGTGATGTGACTGTCAGCCATGATTCCGACAAACAAAGGAAATCCAGATTTGAGTCCACAAGTAATTTTTCGAGTTGATTAGTCTTTGAAGCAACGCTTCTAATGTTTAAATGTCCCCCGAATAACCCTTTAGGTTTTGCGTGCGGATCCCATAAAACTTTTGCATGATTTGTTGTTTGAAACAGCAGAGGTTTATGTTGTTTATGAATGGGCAATTTATCGCGCACTTTTGGGATAGTTGGAAGCGCTAGAAGCGCATTTACCGGAACCGGCTGAATAGAGCACGGTGGATGACTTCGTTGGGACATCTCAGTCACAGGATGACGCAGTTTAAAATCGACAGAGGGCCTACCTTGTCCAATAGATGCAGCGGCGAGTTGTGAGCCACCACTACAGCTAAAGTTAGGCCCAGGATTTTGATGGATATCACCTGCGAGTAGAAGAGTGATAGCAAGATAGCCGACTGATCTCCTCAACTGCCGAGATGTTTTTTCTCTCTCCGTGGATCGAAGCCGTTTTGTCGGAGAAGTCCCTTTACCATCTTTCAATAACATGGAGTGTGTAACAAACTGGCTGTATTGATCGAAGGTAATAACTTGCTGTTTACTTCGTCTTATTTGTTGCTGTAGGTTTGTTGCCCAACAGCAACGCAGAGATAAAATCAGAAGGGCAAAAATATAGCTTATGACTACAGCTTTCTGAATCAAAATAGTGATCATTTCCCCTTGTTTGGCGTTGATTTTGTAACAAAAACCAGGTTTGTTATCTGTCAGCTTGAGGATGGTGCGGGTAGCATCTGCCTTGCCACAGGCGCGCGCCGCCATCATTGAGTGCTAGAACCACTTAATCCTGACCACGGAGAGGTCACCCCATGTGACTCCACCCTACTTAGCAACTGGTCCAATTTGGTTGCTTATGAGACCTGGCTGGAGTCACAAAACGTACTCTTTTAATAATCAGATGTGCTCAAAGTGTTTTCAATGAAAACCATCATCACTTTCAGTGCTAAACACTTTCTGACATGGGATTTTTTTTGGCAATAATGATCCTTAAGTCCCTGAGCCTAAATAAAAAGAGCCAATAACCCACATTACATTGATTGAAGGTGAGTTATTTGAGTTTTAGGGAACTAGTGCTGCTAAGCAAATAGGAGGAATTAAATACGAATTAACTAAAAGTAGGCTATAAAACAGTAACTCCTTAGGAAATTACCTCTACAGTAGCTGCTGGTTTCTCTCGCAGTTGGTCTCTTTTCCTAATGGTCAAGATCAGCAGAAAAGCTTATCTTCATGTGTATCACCTGGGCCACAGCTGCATTTTGAAAGTGAGATAAGGATCACTATGCCTGACACTTTTTCTCAGCTCCATGGCACTGCCGCACTCCCTCCTCCCTGATCTCCCTCTCCCAGTTCTCCTCCTGTAGGCCTCACGGTAATCGTTTATTTATCTGAGAAAGTGAGCTCTGTTTCCACAGGATAGCCCTGGCTGAGATACAATATCTGGTTTCCATAGTGATGGGTGGGAAATAGAGAGATCGCAGAGCCTCAAAAACAAACAGAGTAAGGACAAAAAAAGAAGAGTGGGGTTAGATTGAGAAGTACGGGAACAGCAGCGGTTTTTGTAGTGTTCTGAATGGCCTTGTGTAAACTGTTAGTCGGAAATTGCACCTCAACTTTATTCTTTATGGTCAACTTAACGGCACACAAATAGAATAGGACTGTCAATAGATTAAAATGTATAATTTAATTAAAACATATGTATTACATAATTAAGGCAGATGAGTAAATCATTGAATATGCATTACAAAAAGTGACTTTAGAAGTCAATATACTGTATTGTTTTTTTTTTTAATTTCCATATCATTGAACATAAGTCTATCACCGGCCTACAGTCTATCTTGAAATACTATTACTTTCTCAGGAGCAATTTACACATGACATGTTCTTGCGTTCCATCTACATTATATTTACACTGTTGGTCTAGAAGGCATCTTGCATGAATCGGTCTTTGAGCATTCTATGCTATCTGCTCTCAGAAAGTGTGGTTTAGTAAGGCACATTGCCTTTAGTAGCTGCTGGGGTCTGCTGATTTTGGATTTGCTAAAACATGTTTTATGTGGTACTTCAAGCTTGAATTGCTCTGATGGTGGTAAAATGCCTTATTACACTATTAGATTTTTTTTTGTTGAATAAATTGTACTTACTTGCACTTATTAATTAATTTGTACTAAACATGATAAATTGACTGTTAGGAATTCCTTGTCTTGTTTCACTGTTGCCCTCTGTCTGCCATTTTTGTCACCTTTGCATTCCATAGTTTTCACTTTTGTCCCTTGTTTAGCTCCACTGTCTCACTTGTCATTGTTTAGAACTACACTTCCCAGAATCCACCTGCCATCATCGCTGCCATTTTGTTCATTGTTTTCACCTGTGTCTCATTCTGTCATCACTCACTGTGTATTTAAGCCTGATTTTTGTTCACTCCTTGTCGTTCGTTGAATGTTGTTAGCCTGGTGTGTGTTCCCTGCCTGTGTTTTCTATTTTTATGTTTATTTCCCCATTGAGGGTTTTTCTTGCTTGTTTACTTAATAAAGTTGAACTGCGATTGGATCCGCATCTCCTCGTCTGCTTCGCTGCCTCCATTCGTAACAGAACGAACGACCAAACATGGATCCAGCGGTTCGAAAAGCAAGCTGTCAGCTGCTCAGCCTTAGTCAGGGAAATCGTCCGGTGGAGGACCACATCCGCGATTTCCTCGCGATTGCGAGTGCCACTGAATTCCCTGACTCCGACCTGGTGGGGTTTTTCCGGGCGAGCCTGAACAGTGCGCTCAAGGAGCGGTTGCCACAGGCAACGCGCGGCTGGACGCTCCACGCGTTCGTGGAGGAGACTCTGCTGGCCTGCGGTTCACCGTTTACTGTGGGCATCATCGAGGAGAACCCTGCCACTCCTCCCACAGTGGTAACTCTCCCTTCGCCTGTGGTTCGTCCCTTCATGCCTACCACGGCCAACGAGCCAGCGTTGCCAGCTTCGTCCGCCCGGCGGAGGAGGAGAAGAGGAAAACTTCTGCTCCCCAGTCTCCGCCTGCCACGGTCAGCGAGCCAGAGCCCACGCCTGCCCCGGTCTGCGAGCCAGAGCCCTCGTCAGCTACGGTCAGCGAGCCAGAGCCCTCGCCTGCCCCGGTCTGCGAGCCAGAGCCCTCATCAGCTACGGTCAGCGAGCCAGAGCCCTCGCCTGCCCCGGTCTGCGAGCCAGAGCCCTCGTCAGCTACGGTCAGCGAGTCAGAACCCTCGCCTGCCCCGGTCTGCGAGCCAGAGCCCTCGTCAGCCACGGTCAGCGAACCCAAGCCAGCGCGTACAACAGTCACCCAGCCAGTGCCTGTCGCCTCAGAGGTCAGTGGGCCAGTGCCTGTCGCCTCAGAGGTCAGTGAGCCAGTACCTGTCGCCTCAGAGGTCAGTGAGCCAGTACCTGTCGCCTCAGAGGTCAGTGAGCCAGTACCTGTCGCCTCAGAAGTCAGTGAGCCAGCGCATACCACAGTCAGTGAGCCAGTGCCTGTCACCTCAGAGGTCAGTGAGCCAGCGCCTGTAGCCTCGACCGTCCCTGAGCCAGCGCCTGTAGCCTCGACCGTCCCTGAGCCAGCGCCTGTAGCCTCGACCGTCCCTGAGCCAGCGCCTGTAGCCTCGACCGTCCCTGAGCCAGCGCCTGTAGCCTCGACCATTCCCGGGCTAATGCCAATAGCCTGGACTGACCAAAAGCCAGCGCCAATGGTCATGCCCGTCCTAGAGCCTCCCGAGCTTTCCAGAGCTCCGCCTCCCGAGCTTTCCAGAGCTCCGCCTCCCGAGCTTTCCAGAGCTCCGCCTCCCGAGCTTTCCAGAGCTCCGCCTCCCGAGCTTTCCAGAGCTCCGCCTTCTGAGCTTCCTGAGCTTTCCAGAGCTCCGCCTTCTGAGCTTCCTGAGCTTTCCAGAGCTCCGCCTTCTGAGCTTCCCGAGCTTTCCAGAGCTCCGCCTCCGAGCTTTCCAGAGCTCCGCCTCCCGAGCTTCCAGAGCTCCGCCTCCCGAGCTTCCTAGAGCTCCGCCTTCCGAGCCTCCCGAGCTTTCCAGAGCTCCGCCTCCCGAGCTTTCCAGAGCTCCGCCTCCCGAGCTTTCCAGAGCTCCGCCTCTCGAGCCTCCCAGGGCTCCGCCTCTCGAGCCTCCCAGGGCTCCGCCTCTCAAGCCTCCCAGGGCTCCGCCTCTCAAGCCTCTCGAGCCTCCCAGGGCTCTGCCTCTCGAGTCTTCCAGGGCTCCTCTTGAGCCTCCCAGGGCTCCGCCTCTCAAGTCTCCCGAGCCTCCCAGGGCTCCGCCTCTCAAGTCTCCCCAGCCACCCAGGGCTCCTCCTCCCAAGCCTCCTAGGGCTCCGCCTCCCAGGGCTCCATCTCTCAAGTCTCTCGAGTCTGCCAGGGCTCCTCCTCCCGAGATTCCCAGGGCTCTGCCTCTCGAGCCTCCCTCGGCTCTGCCTCCTGAGCCTCCCACGGCTCCGCCCCTGAGGCCTCTGAGCCTCCCTCAGCTCCGCCTCCAGAGCCTCCCTCAGCTGAGCCTCCCGAGCCTCCTACGGCTCCGCCTCCCGAGCCTCCTACGGCTCCGCCTCCCGAGCCTCCTGCGGCTCCGCCCCCTGAGCCTCCCAAGCTTTCCATGATTCCTCCTCCCTCAGCTCTGCCTCCTGAGCCTCCCACGGCTCCGCCCCCTGAGGCCTCTGAGCCTCCCTCAGCTGAGCCTCCCTCGGCTCCGCCTCCCGAGCCTCCTGCGACTCCGCCTCCCGAGCCTCCTGCAGCTCTGCCTCCCGAGCCTCCTACGGCTTCACCGCCAGAGCCTTCCAGGTCACCGCCTTTGTGGCCTCCTCCCAGGCCTCCTGACCCTGTTCCCGTCCTGTGGCCTTCCCCCAGGCCTCCTGACCCGGTCCCTGTCCTGTGGCCTTCCCCCAGGCCTCCTGACCCAGTGCCTGTCCTGTGGCCTCCTCCCAGGCCTCCTGACCCTGTTCCCGTCCTGTGGCCTCCTCCCAGGCCTCCTGACCCAGTCCCTGTCCTGTGGCCTCCTCCCAGGCCTCCTGACCCAGTCCCTGTCCTGTGGCCTCCTCCCAGGCCTCCTGACCCAGTCCCTGTCCTGTGGCCTCCTCCCAGGCCTCCTGACCCAGTCCCTGTCCTGTGGCCTCCTCCCAGGCCTCCTGACCCTGTTCCCGTCCTGTGGCCTCTTCCCAGGCCCCCTGACCCAGTCCCTGTCCTGTGGCCTCCTCCCAGGCCTCCTGACCCTGTTCCCGTCCTGTGGCCTCCTCCCAGGCCCCCTGACCCAGTCCCTGTCCTGTGGCCTCCTCCCAGGCCTCCTGACCCAGTCCCTGTCCAGTGGCCTCCTCCCAGGTTCCCCAAACCTGTCATTGCCCGGTGGCCAGCTCCCAGACCACCTGAACCTGTCCTTGCCCTTTGTGCCCCCTTGGACTTCCTGCCTGCCATCTGTGCCCCCTTGGACTTCCTGCCTGCCCTTTGTGCCCCCTTGGACTTCCTGCCTGCCCTTTGTGCCCCCTTGGACTTCCTGTCTACCCTTCGTTGCCCCCTGGACTGCCTGTCTGCCCGTCGTTGCCCCCCTTGGTCTGTCTGCCCACCACAAGCTCCCCCCCCAGTCAATGGACATTTTTTGTTTTATGTTGATCGTCTGGAATCCGATCCTTGAGGGGGGGCTATGTTAGGAATTCCTTGTCTTGTTTCACTGTTGCCCTCTGTCTGCCATTTTTGTCACCTTTGCATTCCATAGTTTTCACTTTTGTCCCTTGTTTAGCTCCACTGTCTCACTTGTCATTGTTTAGAACTACACTTCCCAGAATCCACCTGCCATCATCACTGCCATTTTGTTCATTGTTTTCACCTGTGTCTCATTCTGTCATCACTCACTGTGTATTTAAGCCTGCTTTTTGTTCACTCCTTGTCGTTCGTTGAATGTTGTTAGCCTGGTGTGTGTTCCCTGCCTGTGTTTTCTATTTTTATGTTTATTTCCCCATTGAGGGTTTTCCTTTGTGTTTTTTCTTGCTTGTTTACTTAATAAAGTTGAACTGCGATTGGATCCGCATCTCCTCGTCTGCTTCACTGCCTCCATTCGTAACATTGACAGCCCTAATATAGACGTATCACTGGAGTATTGCATCTGAAAAATTCTTGTTATACATATCAAGTTTATATTCTTCTCATACTTATTGTATCATTATTGACAGTGTTGGGTGTAATCCAATTACAAAGTAATTAGTTACTGTAATTGAATTATTTTTTGTTCAAAAGTAGTGTAATTACACTTATTATTGACTATCAATTAATTTCATTGCACATTGTAAATTATAGGATAATTATTATGTCTATTAAATAATTTATGTAGAATACATGAATTATGGCCCCATTTTGAGTCATTGTAAAGGAAAAATGTGAGGTGTTGAGTGTATGAATTGTGTTTAACAATGAACAAGGTTGAAATAAAGATATTATGAATTTGTTGAGTGGAAAAGTGCTTTAAAAAATAACTTAAAAAGTAAATTAATTAGTACTGTGATTACATTTCCAATTAAGTAATTAGAAAAGTAATTGATTAAATTTTAGATAAATAATTAGTAATTTGTAGTGGATTACTATTTTAATGTAATTTACCCAACACTTATTACTGAATTGATGATTCTTATCATATTAGTATTTATGGCATTTCAAATCTTATGTAAGTATAAGCTTGAATAATTCCAACATTTTCAACCATTATGTGTTAAGCATTGTACACATAGTCACACACAGTGTGGTGTATTTAAAGTAACGTTATCACAGGAGTCTAGAAGAGCTTACCTGTTGAGATAGCACAGCTTTACTTTGACATCAGTAATTATCATTTAATGACAGTTACAGTGTCACTGACTGTCCCTTCTGCTGTTATCAGCAAGAGGCCTGTGCATTATCCAGATCTTCACCAGACAATAAAACCTGCACCTGCTTTTTTAGTTCATGGTTTGATTTTTCTAATAGCTCCCAGCAGGTGGATGTCTGTACAGAATGTGTCCTGTCCCGTGTTTCCAAGTTTGACAACAGTGAAGAATGTTTTTGTCTCTGCTCTTTATAAGTTATTACGAGGACAGGTGACAGTTTGACCAAGTGGTTTTCCTCTATATTTATCAATGTGCCAGTTGGAACTGGAGCAGTGTGCTGGGCATTTTATTGTGGTAATTGTGGTTATGGAATGTGTACAGTAACAATAACTAAATCCAATCATTGTCTGAAGTGATTAACAGTGAATGGAACAAACCAGCTGATGAAATATGTTTACATTTTGGACTTTCACAACTGTTATTTTTGGATAAACTAATTTTCCCGAAAGCTAGTAATTACTATTACCATGGCATCTGCCATGCTTCCAATTTTCCCATTAAAACCAGAGTTAAATACACTTGGAAACTTTAGACAATAATTTTTAATTGAGGTATGACATTGTATTGCAACACTGATAAGGGTTGAAGCAGGTTACGGGGCACACTGTTTATCATTTAGTGAACATAAACATAGAAAATTACCCTTATTAGAGATTAAAAACGTGATAAAAATGATTTAATAGCTTTGTGATTTCTTCCCATCTGTCTTGTGGGAGATCTTTTGAAGGAAAGTGTGGCTGTACATTTCTGCTTATGATCCTGAAGCCCACAGCAGCATCCAAAATCAGAGGCCAGTGACCACAGAGGTGCTTTCTTCACACGCAATTAGCCACTCAAGGCCCATGCTGAGCTTTTGATAACTTAAACATGGTGAAAAACGCTGATTAAATCACAATGGGCTTTCAAGAATGCCGCTAAGTGATTCTTGAGTTGTATGGAGCGAATGGCGTCATCTAAAAATGGCGGAGAAGTGAGGACAACTGTTAGAAAAAGAACAATAAATATGTCATGGAAGGATGAATCGGTACTAACCTGGGCTTTAGATTTACAGTTTTAGGGGCTTCCTGTCTACTCCCCACTCACACTGGGAGGGAGAGAAGGTGTGCAGAACATGTGGTAGGGAGGAGGAAAAACACAGCCCGCTGTTTGATGAAGGTTTGGACAGCCTCCCATTCCACGGTTTAGTAGCAGGTCGGAGGACAATGGAAATGGCTTTAACACAAGTTAGTCTCTATATATTTATATTCTGGCTATGCTAGGTTTCTACTGTCCTAGGCAATGCACCTAGGGTGTGTATATCGATGTTCATTTGTCATCTTCGGATGGAAATTTAACCTTAATCTAAAGGAATACACTGAATAAATTGGGGCAACCTACAATTGCTATCTCAAGGATCCATTTCAACTTCATACATAAAAAATGACATTTGTTTGTGTAACCTTATTAGCCTGGTTGATTTGCTTAATTTTTTCAGTTTGATTTAATTAAAAAATATTATTTAACATCACTAAATTAACATTTAAAATGTATTAAATATAATGACTTTATTATAAAATATAATGACTATGTTATATAAAACTATAATACTATATATATATATATATATATATATATATATATATATATATATATATATATATATATATATATATATATATATTAGGGCTGTCAATCGATAAAAAAGTTAATCTAATTTATTACACGGTGTCCCTTCATATAAAAAAGAAATAGAAAGCCCTCATATAACAATAATTTTATATATAATGATTCTAAAAATGTATATCAATATATAATTATACATAGTTATCTTTAAATATAAATATATATATATATATGTATATGTGTAATTAATTAGATTAAAAAATGTTACGATTGACAGCCCTAATATATATATATATATATATAATAAAAAATATTCAGATAATTAAAATGCATTACATTCTTGTAGCAGAAGAGTTAATCATTGATAAGACAATACAAAAAGCGGCTTTAGAATACAATGTATTGTTTACTACCATTTTATTAAACAAAAGCCAATCATTGGCATACAGTTCACAGCAATCCATTTCACAAGTGAATTTGTCAATCAGTTTGAGATTTATTATGAGGGCTTGTTTAAGGACCCGTCAATGTACACCTGCGTCAGACATTTGTTAATTTTTTTATTTTTATTAATGCTTACAAAACCTTTAAATCTAGAGCCAAGAGGTATATTAAAACAAACAACAACAAAAAGGAAAATAAATAAATAAACAGTTTAAATAAAAATATAAAATGTATATATTTCTATACACTTTACAGCTTTCTTGTTACTCAAATTGTAAATTGTTCTTAGGTATTTCTGAACCTCTGCATTTAAAATTAAAACTAATGGTTTGTAACCACCATACTTACATTTATGAATACTAAACTTTGTCAACAAAAGCAGAAAATGAATCAAATGTCATATCAAAAACTAACTAGAAAAAAAAGTTTGTCGAGACAAACTTTAAGTTGGCTTGTGAAAGTTTGGACCAGAAAGTTTGAAGAAGTTTAAAGTAGTTTGAATTTTAAATTAGTTTAAATTAGTTTAAAATAGTTTATAGTTTAAAGTAGTTTGAAGTTTAAAGTAGTTTATAGTTTAAATTAGTTTAAAGTTTAAATTAGTTTGTAGTTTAAATTAGTTTAAAGTTTAAAGTAGTTTATAGTTTAAAGTAGTTTAAAGTTTAACTTAGTTGCTAGATAGATAGATAGATGGATAGATAGACACGTTTTTAGCATGTTTTAGCACTTTGCTAGGCGATGCTAGCATGTGTTAGCATGATGCTAGCACGTTTTTAGCATTTTTAGCACTTCGCTAGGTGATGCTAGCATGTGCTAGTATGATGATAGCACGTTTTTAGCATTTTTAGCACTCCGCTAGGCAATGCTAGCATGTGTTATCATGATGCTATCACGTTTTTAGCATCTTTTATCACTTTGCTAGGCGATGCTAGCATGTGTTAGCATGATACTAGCACATTTTTAGCATGTTTTAACACTTCGCTAGGCGATGCTAGCATGTGTTAGCATGATGCTAGCATGTCTTTAGCATCTATTAGCACTTCGCTAGGCGATGCTAGCATGTGTTAGCATGATGCTAACACGTTTTTAGCATGTTTTAGCACTTTGCTAGGCGATGCTAGCATGTGTTAGCATGATGCTAGCACGTTTTTAGCATTTTTTAGCACTTCGCTAGGCGATGCTAGCATGTGTTAGCATGATGCCAGCACGATTTTAGCATTTTTTAGCACTTCGCTAGGCGATGCTAGCATGTGTTAGCATGATGCTAGCACGTTTTTAGCATGTTTTAGCACTTCGCTAGGCGATTCTAGCATGTGTTAACATGATAATAGCACATTTTTAGCATTATTTGCGCTTCGCTAGGCGATGCTAGCACGTTTTTAGCATGTTTTAGCACTTCACTAGGCGATGCTAACATGTGTTAGCATGATGCTAGCACGTTTTTAGCATGTTTTAACACTTCGCTTGGCGATGCTAGCATGTGTTAACATGATGCTAGCACGTTTTTAGCATTTTTTGCACTTCGCTAGGCGATGCTAGCATGTTTTTAGCATGTTTTAGCACTTCACTAGGCGATGCTAACATGTGTTAACATGATGCTAGCACGTTTTAGCACTTCGCTTGGCGATTTTAGCATGATGCTAGCACATTTTTAGCTTGTTTTAGCACTTCACTAGTCAATGCTAGCATGTGTTAGCATGATGCTAGCACGCTTTTAGCATGTTTTAGCGTGTGGCTATGAAGATTTTAGGTCATTACTTTTTTGCTGCTTGATAAAATAAATCCTCTGAGGGAGAGAGAGAGGGAGAGATGCAGGGCTGACAGGCCCTTTTTGTTTCTGTGTGTGAAAATGTCAGTTGGGATTTAAATTTCTGAACATTCCGCAATGTTAAGTCAATGGGAGTTTTTTCCGAGTTTGATCGTCATTTTTAGGAAAACCGTAAGTCCGATCAGTTAGAAAAGATATAGCACACTATTCGGGATTAGTCTGAAGGTCTGTGCCGAGTTTGGTGCCTGTAGCTTAAAAGCTCTAGGAGGAGTTAGATACCGAAATTTCACTGCTAAGAAGAATCGGAATAATAACTAGAAAAAGTTCGTCGAGACAAATTTTAAGTTGGCTTGTGAAAGTTTGGATCAGAAAGTTTGAAGAAGTTTAAAGTAGTTTGAAGTTTAAATTAGTTTAAATTAGTTTAAAGTCGTTTATAGTTTAAAGTAGTTTGAAGTTTAAAGTAGTTTATAGTTTAAACGAGTTTAAAGTTTAAATTAGTTTGTAGTTTAAATTAGTTTAAAGTTTAAAGTAGTTTGTAGTTTAAAGTAGTTTAAAGTTTAACTTAGTTGCTAGATAGATAGATAGATAGACACTCAGATAGATAGTTAGATAGAGAGATAGATAAATATTTACCCTCAGATAGATAGATAGATATAGATAGATAGATATTTACCCTCAGATAGATAGATAAATAGAGAGAGATAGATATTTACCCTCAGATAGACAGATAGATAGATATATATTGACCCTCAGATAGATAGATAGATAGATAGACAGACAGATAGATGCTAGCACATTTTTAGAATTTTTTAGCACTTCGCTAGGCGATGCTAACAGATTTTTTGCATGTTATAGCACTTCGCTAGGCGATGCTAGCATGTGTTAGCATGATGCTAGCACGTTTTTAGCATTTTTTAGCACTTCGCTAGGCAATGCTAGCATGTGTTAGCATGATGCTAACATGTTTTTAGCATGTTTTAGCACTTAGCTGGGCGATGTTAGCATGTGTTAGCATGATGCTAGCATGTTTTTAGCATGATTTAGCACTTCGCTAGGCGATGCTAGCATGTGTTAGCATGATGCTAGCACGTTTTTTGCATTTTTTAGCACTTCGCTAGGTGATGCTAGCATGTGTTAGCATGATGCTAGCACGTTTTTAGCATTTTTTAGCACTTCGCTAGGCAATGCTAACATGTGTTAGCATGAAGCTAGCATGTTTTTAGCATGTTTTAGCACTTCGCTAGGCGATGCTAACATGTGTTAACATGATGCTAGCACGTTTTTAGCATGTTTTAGCACTTCGCTAGGCGATGCTAGCATGTGTTAGCATGATGCAAGCATGTTTTTAGCATGTTTTAGCACTTCTCTAGGCGATGCTAGCATGTGTTACCAGTGTAGACTGATTCCCAAACAAATGACTCTAATGAGCCGGTTCTTTTGAATCTACAGTGTGAAACATACAGTGTGACCAGTGTAATCTGATTATGACAATAATGACTCTAATGAGCCAGTTCTTTTGAATCTAAAATGTGAAACATACAGTGTGACCAGTGTAGTCTGATTCCCAAATTAATGACTCTTATGAGCCGGTTCTTTTGAATCTACAGTGTGAAACATACAGTGTGACCAGTGTAGTCTGATTCCCAAATTAATGACTCTAATGAGCCAGTTCTTTTGAATCTACAGTGTGGAACATACAGTGTGACCAGTGTAGTCTGATTACAACATTAATGACTCTAATAAGCCGGTTCTTTTGAATCTACAGTGTGAAATATACAGTGTGACCAGTGTAGTCTGATTCCCAAATGAATGACTCTAATGAGCCAGTTCTTTTGAATCCACAGTGTGAAACATACAGTGTGACCAGTGTAGTCTGATTCCCAAACAAATTACTCTAATGAGCCGATTCTTTTGAATCTACAGTGTGAAACATACAGTGTGAGCAGTGTAGTCTGATTACAACATTAATGACTCTAATGAGCCAGTTCTTTTGAATCTACAGTGTGAAACATACAGAGTGAGCAGTGTAGTCTGATTACAACATTAATGACTCTAATGAGCCGGTTCTTTTGAATCTACAGTGTGAAACATACAGTGTGACCAGTGTAGTCTGATTACAACATTAATGACTCTAATGAGCCAGTTCTTTTGAATCCACAGTGTGAAACATACAGTGTGACCAGTGTAATCTGATTACAACATTAATGACTCTAATGAGCCGGTTCTTTTGAATCCACAGTGTGAAACATACAGTGTGACCAGTGTAATCTGATTACAACATTAATGACTCTAATGAGCCAGTTCTTTTGAATCTACAGTGTGAAACATACAGTGTGACCAGTGTAATCTGATTACAACATTAATGACTCTAATGAGCCGGTTCTTTTGAATCTACAGTGTGAAACATACAGTGTGACCAGTGTAATCTGATTACAACATTAATGACTCTAATGAGCCGGTTCTTTTGAATCTACAGTGTGAAACATACAGTGTGACCAGTGTAGTCTGATTCCCAAATTAATGACTCTAATGAGCCAGTTCTTTTGAATCTAAAATGTGAAACATACAGTGTGACCAGTGTAGTCTGATTCCCAAAAGAATGACTCTAATGAGCCAGTTCTTTTGAATCTAAAATGTGAAACTTAAAGTGTGACCAGTGTAGTCTGATTCCCAAATTAATGTCTCTTATGAGCTGGTTCTTTTGAATCTACAGTGTGAAACATACAGTGTGACCAGTTTAGTCTGATTCCCAAATGAATGACACTAATGAGCCAGTTCTACAGTGTAGTGTTAAAAAAGTTTAACTTAGTTGCTAGATAGATAGATAGACACTCATATAGATAGAAATTTTCCCTTAGATATATAGAGAGATAGATATAGATAGATAGATATTTACCGTCAGATAGACAGATAGATAGAGAGAGAGAGATATATATATTTTTTATATAATTATGGTCATAAATAAATCAACCAAGAAGTCTGTACGATTTTCTGGTGCAGAAATATTTGATTTGTTACTCGGTTGCTAGGGTAAGCCCATGTGGTTGCTTTGCAGTTACCAAGGTAATACAATACATGGCTCCTTTCCATCCTGAGTTAAATAAGTCAACCCAGAAGTCTCTACTATTTTCTGGTGCAGAGATATGTGATTTGTTACTCGGTTGCTAGGGTAACCCCATCTGGTTGCTAGGCAGTTACCATAGTGATACTAATCAAGTGTCCTTGCCATCCTGAGTGAAATAAGTCAACCCAAATGTCTCAACTATTTTCTGGTGCAGAGTTATGTGATTTGTAACTCGGTTGCTAGGGTAACCCCATCTGGTTGCTAGGCAGTTACCATAGTGATACTAATGAAGTCTCCTTGCCATCCTGATTGAAATAAGTCAACCCAGAAGTCTGTACTATTTTCTGGTGGAGAGATATGTGATTTGTTACTCGGTTGCTAGGGTAACCCCATCTGGTTGCTAGGCAGTTACCATAGTGATACTAATGAAGTCTCCTTGCCATACTGATTGAAATAAGTCAACCCAGAAGTCTGTACTATTTTCTGGTGCAGAGAAATGTGATTTGTTACTCGGTTGCTAGGGTAACCCCATCTGGTTGCTAGGCAGTTACCATAGTGATACTAATCAAGTGTCCTTGCCATCCTGAGTGAAACAAATCAACCCAGAAGTCTGTACTATTTTCTGGTGCAGAGATATGTGATTTGTTACTTGGTTGCTAGGGTAACCCCATCTGGTTGCTAGGCAGTTACAATAGTGATACTAATCAAGTGTCCTTGCCATCCTGAGTGAAATAAGTCAACCCGGAAGTCTCTACTAATTTCTGGTGCAAAGATATGTGATTTGTTACTCGGTTGCTAGGGTAACCCCATCTGGTTGCTAGGCAGTTACCATAGTGATACTAATCAATTGCCCTTGCCATCCTGAGTGAAATAAGTCAACCCAAAAGTCTCTACTATTTTCTGGTGCAGAGTTATGTGATTTGTTACTCGGTTGCTAGGGTAACCCCATCTGGTTGCTAGGCAGTTACCATAGTGATACTAATGAAGTCTCCTTGCCATCCTGATTGAAATAAGTCAACCCTGAAGTCTCTACGTTTTTCTGATGCAGAGATATGTGATTTGTTACTCTGTTGCTAGGGTAACACCATCTGGTTGCTAGGCAGTTACCAATGTGATACTAATCAAATGTCCTTGCCATCCTGATTGAAATAAGTCAACCTGGAAGTCTCTACGTTTTTCTGATGCAGAGATATGTGATTTGTTACTTGGTTGCTAGGGTAATCCCATCTGGTTGCTAGGCAGTTACCATAGTGATACTAATCAAGTCTCCTTGCCATCCTGATTGAAATAAATCAACCCAGAAGTCTCTCTGATTTTCTGATGCAGAGATATGTGATTTGTTACTCGGTTGCTAGGGTAACCCCATCTGGTTGCTAGGCAGTTACCATAGTGATACTAATCAAGTGTCCTTGCCATCATGATTGAAATAAGTCAACCCAGAAGTCTCTACGTTTTTCTGATGCAGAGATATGTGATTTGTTACTCGGTTGCTAGGGTAACCTCATCTGGTTGCTAGGCAGTTACCATAGTGATACTAATGAAGTGTCCTTGCCGTCCTGAGTGAAATAAGTCAACCCGGAAGTCTCGACTATTTTCTGGTGCAGAGATATGTGATTTGTTACTCGGTTGCTAGGGTAACCCCATCTGGTTGCTAGGCAGTTACCATAGTGATACTAATGAAGTCTCCTTGCCATCCTGATTGAAATAAGTCAACCCGGAAGTCTCTACGTTTTTCTGATGCAGAGATATGTGATTTGTTACTCTGTTGCTAGGGTAACACTATCTGGTTGCTAGGCAGTTACCATAGTGATACTAATCAAATGTCCTTGCCATCCTGATTGAAATAAGTCAACCCGGAAGTCTCTACGTTTTTCTGATGCAGAGATATGTGATTTGTTACTTGGTTGCTAGGGTAACCCCATCTGGTTGCTAGGCAGTTACCATAGTGATACTAATCAAGTCTCCTTGCCATCCTAAATGAAATAAGTCAACCCGGAAGTCTCTACTATTTTCTGGTCCAAAGATATGTGATTTGTTACTCAGTTGCTAGGGTAACCCCATCTGGTAGCTAGGCAGTTACCAAGTTAATACAATACATGGCTCCTTTCCATCCTGAGTGAAATAAGTCAACCCGGAAGTCTCTACTATTTTCTGGTGCAGAGATATGTGATTTGTTACTCGGTTGCTAGGGTAACCCCATCTGGTTGCTAGGCAGTTACCATAGTGATACAAATGAAGTCTCCTTGCCATCCTGATTGAAATAAGTCAACCCAGAAGTCTGCACTATTTTCTGGTGCAGAGATATGTGATTTTTTACTCGGTTGATGGGTTAACCCCATCTGGTTGCTAGGAAGTTACCATAGTGATAGTAATGAAGTGTCCTTGCTATCTTGAGTGAAATAAATCAACCCAGAAATCTGTACTATTTTCTGGTGCAGAGATATGTGATTTGTTACTCGGTTGCTAGGGTAACCCCATCTGGTTGCTAGGCAGTTACCATAGTGATACTAATCAAGTCTCCTTGCCATCCTAATTGAAATAAATCACCCAGAAGACTGTACTATTTTCTGGTGCAGATATATGTGATTTGTTACTCGGTTGCTAGGGTAACCCCATCTGGTTGCTAGGCAGTTACCATAGTGATAGTAATGAAGTGTCCTTGCCATCCTGATTGAAATAAGTGAACCCGGAAGTCTCTACTATTTTCTGGGGCAGAGATATGTGATTTGTTACTCGGTTGCTAGGGTAAACCCATCTGGTTGCTAGGCAGTTACCATAGTGATACTAATTAAGTGTCCTTGCCATCCTGATTGAAATAAGTCAACCCAGAAGGTTGTACATTTTTCTGATGCAGAGATATGTGATTTGTTACTCGGTTGCTAGGGTAACCCCATCTGGTTGCTAGGCAGTTACCATAGTGATACTAATCAAGTCTCCTTGCCATCCTGAGTGAAATAAGTCAACCCGGAAGTCTCTACTATTTTCTGGTCCAAAGATATGTGATTTGTTACTCGGTTGCTAGGGTAACCCCATCTGGTAGCTAGGCAGTTACCAAGTTAATACAATACATGGCTCCTTTCCATCGTGAGTGAAATAAGTCAACCCGGAAGTCTCTATTATTTTCTGGTGCAGAGATATGTGATTTGTTATTCGGTTGCTAGGGTAACCCCATCTGGTTGCTAGGCAGTTACCATAGTGATACTAATCAAGTCTCCTTGCCATCCTTGGGGCAAATACCATACCCCCGATCGCTTATAAAAGTCATAGCACACCTCTCCTCAATAGGCCGCATAATTTGACGCCTCACTCAGGGGTGTGTGACAAAAGCTGCGGGACAAGTTACGCGCCGAACTTTTGTGTGGAAGAATAATAATTATTACTAGATGGGTACATTTCCTGAAGAAAATGTGAGTGTTGCTTGCCATGGCGAAACTCGTCAAACAGCATGCTGTAACTCGAAAAGAACAAAAATCACGGTCGTAAATAAATCAACCCGGAATTCTGTACGATTTTCTGGTGCAGAAATATGTGATTTGTTACTCGGTTGCTAGGGTAAGCCCGTGTGGTTGCTATGCAGTTACCAAGGTAATACAATACGCGGCTCCTTTCCATCCCGAGCGAAATAAGTCAACCCGGAAGTCTCTACGTTTTCCGATGCAGAGATATGTGATTTGTTACTCTGTTGCTAGGGTAACCCCATGTGGTTGATAGGCAGTTACCGTAGTGATACTTATGAAGTGTCTTGCCATCCTGATTGGAATAAATCAACCCAGAAGTCTCTCTGATTTTCTGGTGCAGAGATATAGTTGTAGCTAAGCGGTTGCTAGGGTACTCTGTTTAGTTGCTAGGGAGTGGCTTGGCAGCTGCCAATCGTGAAACTTCAAAGGCTGCTTGTCAGTATGAGTGATATAAACCAACTCCCATGCCTCTGTGACATTCAGAATCGAAGATATGCCTCTATGGATTTTGGTTGCTAAGGTGCTCGACAATGGTTGCTAGGGAGGGGCTAGGAAGTGTTGAGGTGATTCATGATT
The DNA here is from genome assembly GCF_025860055.1 of Xyrauchen texanus. Taxonomy (NCBI): domain Eukaryota; kingdom Metazoa; phylum Chordata; class Actinopteri; order Cypriniformes; family Catostomidae; genus Xyrauchen; species Xyrauchen texanus. The sequence continues at coordinate 31,297,394 of NC_068282.1, forward strand.
GGCTGTTTGCTGCCCCGAGTCAAACGAGACCACCCTGGTGTTTCTATGATGCTTCTATCCGGAGATATCCCTTTGATGTCTTTCATTAGAAGTCTATGGGACTTGTTGCTAAGGTGCTTTAAATTGTTGTTAGGGCGTGGCTTGATAGCTTCACAATGATCCCGAGAGACTGATTGGTCGTCTGAGTAAAATGAGCCCACCCCCTTGTCTCTACGACACTGTGATCCAGAGCTATGTTCAATACAAAATCCCTATTTCATGGTCCGTCCTACACCATTGTAAGTCAATGGGGTCAACTTTGGGCTGCTCCTGCCCCCAGGGGTGCAACTTTTACCCCATATTGAGGCATGCTCTTACAGAGCCTGCCAGCCTCTTCAAATGTAGCAAATCACACGTTTCTGCGAAATCCTCGCTCGGAGCTGTGATGCGTCAAAATTTCTCGCAATGTTAAGTCTATGGGATTTTGCGGCCGCTTTTTTGCCCCTGGGGCAAATACCGTACTCCGATCAGCTACAAAAGTCATAGCACACGTGTCCTCAATAGGCCGTTCGATTTGATACCTCATTCGGTGGGTCTACGCCAAGCGGTCGTGGGACGAGTTAGGTGCCGAACTTTTGTACGGAGATATAAAAATAAAAATAAAAATAAAAATAATAAGTATGTGAGATTACAATAGTGATGCTTTGCAAGCACCACTAACTAGATAGGTACATTTCCTGAAGAAAATGTGAGTGGTGCTTGCCGTGGCAAAACTCGTCAAACAGCATGTTGTAACTTGAAAAGAACAAAAATTATGGTCGTAAATAAATCAACCCAGAAGTCTGTACGATTTTCTGGTGCAGAAATATGTGATTTGTTACTCGGTTGCTAGGGTAAGCCCATGTGGTTGCTATGCAGTTACCAAGGTAATACAATACATGGCTCCTTTCCATCCTGAGTGAAATAAGTCAACCCGGAAGTCTGTACTGTTTTCTGGTGCAGAGATATGTGATTTGTTGCTCGGTTGCTAGGGTAACCCCATGTGGTTGCTAGGCAGTTACCATAGTGATACTAATGAAGTCTCCTTGCCATCCTGGTTGAAATAAATCAACCCAGAGGTCTGTAAGATTTTCTGGTGCAGAAATATGTGATTTGTTACTCGGTTGCTAGGGTACTCTGTTAAGTTGCTAGGGAGTGGCTTGGCAGCTGCCAATCATGAATCTCCAAAGGCTGCTTGTCAGTATGAATTATATAAACCAACTCCCATGCTTCTGTGACATTCAGAATGGAAGATATCCCTCTATGGATTTTGGTTGCTAAGGTGCTCGACAATGGTTGCTAGGGAGGGGCTAGGAAGTGTTCAGGTGATTCATGATTGGCTGTTTGCTTCCCCGAGTCAAACGAGACCACCCTGGTGTTTCTATGACACTTCTATCCGGAGATATCCCTTTGATGTCTTTCATTAGAAGTCTATGGGACTTGTTGCTAAGGTGCTTTAAATTGTTGCTAGGGCGTGGCTTGATAGCTTCACAATGATCCTGAGAGACTGATTGGTCATCTGAGTGAAATGAGCCTGCCCCCTTGTCTCTATGACACTGTGATCCAGAGCTATGTTCAATATAAAATTCCTATGAAATTTAATTTCATGGTCCGTCCTACACCATTGTAAGTCAATGGGGGCAACTTTGGGCAGCTCCTGCCCCCCAGGGGTGCAACATTTACCCCATATTGAGGTATGCTCTTACAGAGCCTGCCAGACTCTTCAAATGTGGCAAATCACACGTGTCTGCGAAATCCTCGCTCGGAGCTGTGACGCGTCAAAGTTTGACGCAATGTTAAGTCTATGGGATTTTTCGGCCGCTTTTTTGCCCCTGGGGCAAACACCGTACCCCCGATCGCTTATAAAAGTCATAGCACACGTGTCCTCAATAGGCCGTTCGATTTGCCACCTCATTTGTGGGTCTATGCCAAACGGTGTGGGACGAGTTAGGTGCCGAAGTTTTGTACGGATATATAATAATAAGAAGAAAAATAAGTATGTGAGATTACAATAGTGATGCTTTGCAAGCACCACTAATAATAAGAAAAAGAAAAATAAGTACGTGAGATTACAATAGTGATGCTTTGCAAGCACCACTAACTAGAAAAAAAAGTTAGTCGAGACAAACTTTAAGTTGGCTTGTGAAAGTTTGGACCAGAAAGTTTGAAGAAGTTTAAAGTAGTTTATAGTTTAAAGTAGTTTGAAGTTTAAAGTAGTTTGTAGTTTAAAGTAGTTTAAATTTTAACTTAGTTGCTAGATAGATACATAGAGAGATAGACACTCAGATAGATAGATAGATATTTACCCTTAGATAGATAGACAGATAGAGAGAGAGAGAGAGAGATAGTGATTGACCCTCAGATAGATAGATAGACAGACAGATAGATGCTATCATGTTTAGCATGATGCTAGCACGTTTTTAGCATGTTTTAACACTTCGCTAGGCAGTGCTAGCATGTGTTAGCATGATGCTAGCACGTTTTTAGCATTTTTAGCACTTCGCTAGGTGATGCTAACACGTTTTTAGCATGTTTTAGCATTTCGCTAGGCAATGCTAGCACGTTTTTAGCATGTTTTAGCACTTTGCTAGGCAATGCTAGCATGTGTTAGCATGATGCTAGCACGTTTTTAGCATGTTTTAGCGACTCGCTAGGCGATGCTAAGCATGTGTTAGCATGATGCTAAGACATTTTTAGCATTTTTTAGCACTCGCTAGGCGATGCTAAGCATGTGTTAAGCATGATGCTAAGACGCTTTTAGCATGATTTAGCGACTTCGCTAGGCGATTCTAGCATGTGTTAGCATGATGCTAGCCCGCTTTTAGCATTTTTTAGCGCTCGGCTAGGTGATGCTAAGCATGTGTTAAGCATGATGCTAAGACGCTTTTAGCATGTTCTAACGACTTCGCTAGGCGATGCTAAGCATGTGTTAAGCATGATGCTAAGACGCTTTTAGCATTTTTAGCACTTCACTAGGCGATGCTAAGCATGTGTTAGCATGTTTTTGCATTTTTTAACACTTCGCCAGGCGATGCTAAGCATGTGTTAAGCATGATGTTAAGACGTTTTTAGCATTTTTAAGCACTTCGCTAGGCGATGCTAAGCATGTAGTTAGCATGATGCTAAAACGTTTTTAGCATGTTTTAACGACTTCGCTAGGTGATGCTAAGCATGTGTTAAGCATGATGCTAAGACATTTTTAGCATGTTTTAACGACTTCGCTAGGTGATGCTTAAGACGCTTTTAGCATGTTTTAGCGACTTCGCTAGGCAATGCTAAGACGCTTTTAGCATGTTTTAGCTCTTCGCTAGGCAATGCTAAGCATGTGTTAAGTATGATGCTAATGACGCTTTTAGCATGTTTTAAGACTCCGCTAGGCGATGCTAAGCATGTGTTAGCATGATGCTTAGCACATTTTTAGCATTTTTAACACTTCGCTAGGCGATGCTAAGCATGTGTTAACATGATGTTAAGACGCTTTTAGCATGTTTTAGCGACTTCGCTAGGCGATGCTTAAGCATATGTTAGCATGATGCTATAGCACATTTTTAGATTTTTTAGCACTTCGGCTAGGCGATGCTAGCATGTGTTAGCATGATGCTTAGACGCTTTTAGCATGTTTTAAGCACTCGGCTAGGCGATGCTAGCATGTGTTAGCATGATGCTAGCCCGTTTTTAGCATTTTTTAGCGCTCGCTAGGTGATGCTAACATGTGTTAAGCATGATGTTAGCCCGCTTTTAGCATGTTCTAGCGCTCGGCTAGGCGATGCTATGACGCTTTTAGCATGTTTTAGCACTCGCTAGGCGATGCTTAGGCATGTGTTAGCATAATGCTAAGACGTTTTTAGCATGTTTTAAGCACTTCACTAGGTGATTTTAGCATGATGCTATGACGCTTTTAGCATGTTTTAGCGTGTGGCTATGAAGATTTTAGGTCATTACTTTTTGGCTGCTTGATAAAATAAATCCTCTGAGGGAGAGAGAGGGAGAGATGCAGGGCTGACAGGCCCTTTTTGTCTGTGTGTGTGAAAATGTCAGTTTGGATTTAAATTTCTGAACATTCCGCAATGTTAAGTCAATGGGATTTTTCCAGTTCTTGATCATCCGCTGTGGGAAAACCGTAAGTCCGATCAGTTAGAAAAGATATAGCACACTATTCGGGATTAGTCTGAAGGTCTGTGCCGAGTTTGGTGCATGTAGCTTAAAAGCTCTAGGAGGAGTTAGTCTTGGTAATTTTAGTCTCAGAATAATAATAATAATAATAATAATAATAATAAGTTTAAATAGAATTTCAGTAAGTTAGCTCTCACAAGCCAACTTAACTAGATGGGTACATTTCCTGAAGAAAATGTGAGTGGTGCTTGCTGTGGCGAAACTCGTCAAACAGTGTGCTGTAACTCGAAAAGAACAAAAATTGCGGTCGTAAATAAATCAACCCGGAAGTCTGTATGATTTTCTGGTGCAGAAATATGTGATTTGTTACTCGGTTGCTAGGGTAAGCCCGTGTGGTTGCTATGCAGTTACCGAGGTGATACAATACGCGGCTCCTTTCCACCCCGAGCGAAACAAGTCAACCCGGAAGTCTCTACGTTTTTCTGATGCAGAGATATGTGATTTGTTAATCTGTTGCTAGGGTAACCCCATGTGGTTGCTAGGCAGTTACCGTAGTGATACTTATCAAGTGTCCTTGCCATCCTGATTGAAATAAATCAACCCAGACGTCTCTCTGATTTTCTGGTGCAGAGATATATTTGTAGCTAAACGGTTGCCAGGGTACTCTGTTTAGTTGCTAGGGAGTGGCTTGGCAGTGGCCAATCATGAAAGTCCAAAGGCTGCTTGTCAGTATGAATGATATAAACCAACTCCCATGCCTCTGTGACATTCATAATGGAAGATATCCCTCTATGGATTTTGTTGCTAAGGTGCACGACAATGGTTGCTAGGGAGGGGCTAGGAAGTGTTGAGGTGATTCATAATTGGCTGTTTGCTGCCCCGAGTGAAACGAGACTACCCTTGTGTTTCTATGACGCTTATATCCGGAGATATCCCTTTGATGTTTTTCATTAGAAGTCTATGGGAGTTGTTGCTAAGGTGCTCTAAATTGTTGCTAGGGCGTGGCTTGATAGCTTCTCAATGATCCCGAGAGACTGATTGGTCGTCTGAGTAAAATGAGCCCGGCCCCTTGTCTCTACGACACTGTGATCCAGAGCTATGTTCAATACAAAATCCCTATTTCATGGTCTGTCCTACACCATTGTAAGTCAATGGGGGCAACTTTGGGCTGCTCCTGCCCCCCAGGGGTGCAACTTTTACCCCATATTGAGGCATGCTCTTACAGAGCCTGCCAGCCTCTTCAAATGTAGCAAATCACACGTTTCTGCGAAATCCTCGCTCGGAGCTGTGATGCGTCAAAGTTTGTCGCAATGTTAAGTCTATGGGATTTTTCGGCCGCTTTTTGCCCCTGGGGCAAATACCGTACCCGATACGCTTATAAAAGTGATAGCACACGTGTCCTCAATAGGCCGTTCGATTTGATACCTCATTCGGTGGGTCTACGCCAAACGGTGCGGGACGAGTTAGGTGCCGAAGTTTTGTTAAGAGATATAATAATAATAACTAGATGGGTACATTTCCTGAAGAAAATGTGAGTGGTGCTTGCCGTGGCAAAACTCGTCAAACAGCATGTTGTAACTGGAAAAGAAAAAAATTATGGTCATAAATAAATCAGCCCAGAAGTCTGTACGATTTTCTGGTGCAGAAATATGTGATTTGTTACTCGGTTGCTAGGGTAAGCCCATGTGGTTGCTATGCAGTTACCAAGGTAATACAATACATGGCTCCTTTCCATCCTGAGTGAAATAAGTCAACCCGGAAGTCTGTAGTGTTTTCTGGTGCAGAGATATGTGATTTGTTACTCGGTTGCTAGGGTAACCCCATCTGGTTGCTAGGCAGTTACCATATTGATACTAATGAAGTGTCCTTGCCATCCTGGTTGAAATAAATCAACCCAGAAGTCTGTACTGTTTTCTGGTGCCGAGATATGTGATTTGTTTCTCGGTTGCTAGGGTAACCCCATCTGGTTGCTAGGCAGTTACCATAGTGATAGTAATCAAGTGTCCTTGCGATGCTGAGTGAAATAAATCAACCCGGAAGTCTGTACTCTTTTCTGGTGCGAGATATGTGATTTGTTTCTCGGTTGCTAGGGTAACCCCATCTGGTTGCTAGGCAGTTACCATAGTGATAGTAATCAAGTGTCCTTGCGATCCTGAGTGAAATAAATCAACCCGGAAGTCAGTACTATTTTGTGGTGCAGAGATATGTGATTTGTTACTCGGTTGCTAGGGTAACCCCATCTGGTTGCTAGGCAGTTACCATAGTGATAGTAATCAAGTGTCCTTGCGATGCTGAGTGAAATAAATCAACCCGGAAGTCTGTACTCTTTTCTGGTGCCGAGATATGTGATTTGTTTCTCGGTTGCTAGGGTAACCCCATCTGGTTGCTAGGCAGTTACCATAGTGATAGTAATCAAGTGTCCTTGCCATCCTGATTGAAATAAATCAACCCGGAAGTCTGTACTCTTTTCTGGTGCCGAGATATGTGATTTGTTTCTCGGTTGCTAGGGTAACCCCATCTGGTTGCTAGGCAGTTAACATAGTGATAGTAATCAAGTGTCCTTGCCATCCTGATTGAAATAAATCAACCCGGAAGTCTGTACTCTTTTCTGGTGCCGAGATATGTGATTTGTTTCTCGGTTGCTAGGGTAACCCCATCTGGTTGCTAGGCAGTTACCATAGTGATAGTAATCAAGTGTCCTTGCCATCCTGATTGAAATAAATCAACCCGGAAGTCTGTACTCTTTTCTGGTGCCGAGATATGTGATTTGTTTCTCGGTTGCTAGGGTAACCCCATCTGGTTGCTAGGCAGTTAACATAGTGATACTTATCAAGTCTCCTTGCCATCCTGATTGAAATAAGTCAACCCGGAAGTCTCTATGTTTTTGTGATGCAGAGATATGTGATTTGTTACTCGGTTGCTAGGGTAAGCCCATCTGGTTGCTAGGCAGATACCATAGTGATACTAATCAAGTGTCCTTGCCATCCTGATTGAAATAAGTCAACCCGGAAGTCTCTACGTTTTTCTGATGCAGAGATATGTGATTTGTTACTCGGTTGCTAGGGTAAGCCCATCTGGTTGCTAGGCAGTTACCATAGTGATACTAATGAAGTGTCCTTGCCATCCTGATTGAAATAAGTCAACCCGGAAGTCTCTATGTTTTTGTGATGCAGAGATATGTGATTTGTTACTCGGTTGCTAGGGTAAGCCCATCTGGTTGCTAGGCAGTTACCATAGTGATACTAATGAAGTGTCCTTTCCATCCTGATTGAAATAAGTCAACCCGGAAGTCTCTACGTTTTTCTGATGCAGAGATATGTGATTTGTTACTCGGTTGCTAGGGTAACCCCATCTGGTTGCTAGGCAGTTACCATAGTGATACTAATCAAGTCTCCTTGCCATCCTGATTGAAATAAATCAACCCAGAAGTCTCTCTGATTTTCTGGTGCAGAGATATAGTTACTGCTAAGCGGTTGCTAGGGTACTCTGTTTAGTTGCTAGGGAGTGGCTTGGCAGCTGCCAATCATGAATCTCCAAAGGCTGCTTGTCAGTATGAATGATATAAACCAACTCCCATGCCTCTGTGACATTCAGAATGGAAGATATCCCTCTATGGATTTTGGTTGTTAAGGTGCTCGACAATGGTTGCTAGGGAGGGGCTAGGAAGTGTTGATTTGATGCATGATTGGCTGTTTGCTGTCCCGAGTCAAACGAGACCACCCTTGTGTTTCTATGACACTTCTATCCGGAGATATCCCTTTGATCTGTTTCAATAGAAGTCTATGGGACTTGTTGCTAAGGTGCTCTTAATGGTTGCTAGGGCGTGGCTTGATAGCTTCACAATGATCCTGAGAGACTGATTGGTCGTCTGAGTAAAATGAGCCCACCCCTGGTCTCTATGACACTGTGATCCAGAGCTATGTTCAATACAAATCCCTATGCCTTTTCATTTCATGGGCCGTCCTACACCATTATAAGTCAATTGGGGCATTTTTGGGCAGCTCCTGCCCCCAGGGTGCAACTTTTACCCCATATTGAGGTATGCTCTTACAGAGCCTGCCAGCCTCTTCAAATGTGGCAAATCACACGTTTCTGTGAAATCCTCGCTCGGAGCTGTGACGCCTCAAAGTTTGTCACAATGTTAAGTCTATGGGATTTTTCGGCCGCTTTTTTGCCCCTGGGGCAAATACCGTACCCCGATCAGCTTATAAAAGTCATAGCACACGTGTCCTCAATAGGCCGTTCGATTTGACACCTCATTTGTGGGTCTACGCCAAACGGTGCGGGACGAGTTAGGTGCCGAAGTTTTGTACGGAGATAGAATAATAATAAAAAGAAGAAAAATAAAAATAAAAATAAGTATGTGAGATTACAATAGTGATGCTTTGCAAGCACCACTAAAAAGTAGAATGTACATTTCCTGAAGAAAATGTGAGTGGTGCTTGCCGTGGCAAAACTCATGAAATAGCATGTTATAACTTGAAAAGAACAAAAATTATGGTCATAAATAAATCAACCCAGAAGTCTGTATGATTTTCTGGTGCAGAAATATGTTATTTGTTATTCGGTTGCTAGGGTAAGGCCATGTGGCTGCTATGCAGTTACCAAGGTAATACAATACATGGCTCCTTTCCATCCTGAGTGAAATAAGTCAACCCGGAAGTCTACTATTTTCTGGTGCTAAGATATGTGATTTATTACTCGGTTGCTAGGGTAACCCCGTCTAGTTGCTAGGCAGTTACCATAGTGATACTAATGAAGTCTCCTTGCCATTCTGATTGAAATAAATCAACCCAGAACTCTGTACTATTTTCTGGTGCAGAGATATGTGATTTGTTACTCGGTTGCTAGGGTAACCCCATCTGGTTGCTATGCAGTTACCAAGGTAATACAATACATGGCTCCTTTACATCCTGAGTGAAATAAGTCAACCCGGAAGTCTCTACTATTTTCTGGTGCAGAGATATGTGATTTGGTACTCGGTTGCTAGGGTAACCCCATGTGGTTGCTAGGCAGTTACTATAGTGATACTAATGAAGTCTCCTTGCCATCCTGATTGAAATAAGTCAACCCGGAAGTCTGTACTATTTTCTGGGGCAGAGATATGTGATTTGTTACTCGGTTGCTAGGGTAACCCCATCTGGTTGCTAGGCAGTTACCATAGTGATACTATTGAAGTGTCCTTGCTATCCTGATTGAAATAAGTCAGCCCGGAAGTCTCTACGCTTTTCTGATGCAGAGATATGTGATTTGTTAATCGGTTGCTAGGGTAACCCCATCTGGTTGCTAGGCAGTTACCATAGTGATACTAATCAAGTCTCCTTGCCATCCTGATTGAAATAAGTCAACCCGGAAGTCTCTATGTTTTTCTGATGCAGAGATATGTGATTTGTTACTCGGTTGCTAGGGTAACCCCATCTGGTTGCTAGGCAGTTACCATAGTGATACTAATCAAGTCTCCTTGCCATCCTGATTGAAATAAGTCAACCCGGAAGTCTCTATGTTTTTCTGATGCAGAGATATGTGATTTGTTACTCGGTTGCTAGGGTAACCCCATCTGGTTGCTAGGCAGTTACCATAGTGATACTAATCAAGTCTCCTTGCCATCCTGATTGAAATAAGTCAACCCGGAAGTCTCTATGTTTTTCTGATGCAGAGATATGTGATTTGTTACTCAGTTGCTAGGGTAACCCCATCCGGTTGCTAGGCAGTTACCATAGTGATACTTATCAAGTGTCCTTGCCATCCTGTTTGAAATAAACCAAGCCAGAAGTCTCTACGTTTTTCTGATGCAGAGATATGTGATTTGTTACACGGTTGCTAGGGTTACCCCATGTGGTTGCTAGGCAGTTACCATAGTGATACTTATCAAGTGTCCTTGCCATCCTGATTGAAATAAATCAACCCAGAAGTCTCTAGGATTTTCTGGTTTAGAGATATGTGATTTGTTACTCGGTTGCTAGGGTAACCCCATGTGGTTGCTAGGCAGTTACAATAGTGATACTTATCAAGTGTCCTTGCCATCCTGATTGAAATAAATCAACCCAGATGTCTCTCTGATTTTCTGGTGCAGAGATATTTGATTTGTTACTCGGTTGCTAGGGTAACCCCATGTGGTTGCTAGGCAGTTACCATAGTGATACTTATCAAGTCTCCTTGCCATCCTGATTGAAATAAATGAACCCAGAAGTCTCTCTGATTTTCTGGTGCAGAGATATAGTTATTGCTAAACGGTTGCTAGGGTACTCTGTTTAGTTGCTAGGGAGTGGCTTGACCATTGCCAATCATGAAACTCCAAAGGCTGCTTGTCAGTATGAATGATATAAACCAACTCCCATGCCTCTGTGACATTCAGAATGGAAGATATCCCTCTATGGATTTTGGTTGTTAAGGTGCTCGACAATGGTTGCTAGGGAGGGGCTAGGAAGTGTTGAGGTGATTCATGATTGGCTGTTTGCTGCCCCGAGTCAAACGAGACCACCCTTGTGTTTCTAGGACACTTCTATCCGGAGATATCCCTTTGATATCTTTCATTAGAAGTCTATGGGAGTTGTTGCTAAGGTGCTTTAAATTGTTGCTAGGGCGTGGCTTGATAGCTTCACAATGATCCCGAGAGACTGATTGGTCGTCTGAGTAAAATGAGCCCGCCCCCTTGTCTCTATGACACTGTGATCCAGAGCTATGTTCAATACAAAATCCAGGGCTGACAGGCCCTTTTTGTCTGTGTATGTTCCCAAATTAATGACTCTAATGAGCCGGTTCTTTTGACTCTACAGTGTGAAACATACAGTGTGACCAGTGTAGTCTGATTCCCAAATTAATGACTCTAATGATCCAGTTCTTTTGACTCTACAATGTGAAACATACAGTGTGACCAGTGTAGTCTGATTCCCAAATTAATGACTCTAATGATCCAGTTCTTTTGACTCTACAATGTGAAACATACAGTGTGACCAGTGTAGTCTGATTCCCAAATTAATGACTCTAATGAGCCAGTTCTTTTGACTCTACAATGTGAAACATACAGTGTGACCAGTGTAGTCTGATTCCCAAATTAATGACTCTAATGAGCCAGTTCTTTTGAATCTACAATGTGAAACATACAGTGTGACCAGTTTAGTCTGATTCCCAAATGAATGACTCTAATGAGCCAGTTCTTTTGAATCTACAGTGTGAAACATACAGTGTGACCAGTTTAGTCTGATTCCCAAATGAATGACTCTAATGAGCCAGTTCTTTTGAATCTACAATGTGAAACATACAGTGTGACCAGTGTAGTCTGATTCCCAAATGAATGACTCTAATGAGCCAGTTCTTTTGAATCTACAGTGTGAAACATACAGTGTGAGCAGTGTAGTCTGATTCCCAAAAGAATGACTCTAATGAGCCAGTTCTACAGTGTAGTGTTAAATAAGTTTAACTTAGTTGCTAGATAGATAGATAGATAGATAGATAGATAGATAGATAGATAGATAGATAGATAGATAGATAGATAGATAGATAGATAGATATTTACCCTTAGATATATAGAGATATAGATAGAGAGAGAGAGAGAGATAGATATTTACCCTCAGATAGATAGATAGATAGATAGATAGATAGATATTGACCCTCAGATAGATGCTAGCACGTTTTTAGCATGTTTTAGCATGTGGCTAGGAAGATTTTAGGTCATTACTTTTTGGCTGCTTGATAAAAGAAATCCTCTGAGGGAGAGACAGAGGGAGAGATGCAGGGCTGACAGGCCCTTTTTGTCTGTGTGTGTGAAAATGTCAGTTGGAATTTGAATTTCTGAACATTCCGCAATGTTAAGTCAATGGGAGTTTTTTCCGAGTTTGATCATCATTTTTAGGAAAACCGTAAGTCCGATCAGTTAGAAAAGATATAGCACACTATTCGGGATTAGTCTGAAGGTCTGTGCCGAGTTTGGTGCCTGTAGCTTAAAAGCTCTAGGAGGAGTTAGTCTTGGTAATTTTAGTCTCAGAATAATAATAATAATAATAACTAGATGGGTACATTTCCTGAAGAAAATGTGAGTGGTGCTTGCCGTGGCAAAACTCGTCAAACAGCATGTTGTAACTGGAAAAGAAAAAAAATTATGGTCATAAATAAATCAGCCCATAAGTCTGTACGATTTTCTGGTGCAGAAATATGTGATTTTTTACTCGGTTGCTAGGGTAAGCCCATGTGGTTGCTATGCAGTTACCAAGGTAATACAATACATGGCTCCTTTCCATCCTGAGTGAAATAAGTCAACCCGAAGTCTGTAGTGTTTTCTGGTGCAGAGATATGTGATTTGTTACTCGGTTGCTAGGGTAACCCCATCTGGTTGCTAGGCAGTTACCATATTGATACTAATGAAGTGTCCTTGCCATCCTGGTTGAAATAAATCAACCCAGAAGTCTGTACTGTTTTCTGGTGCCGAGATATGTGATTTGTTTCTCGGTTGCTAGGGTAACCCCATCTGGTTGCTAGGCAGTTACCATAGTGATAGTAATCAAGTGTCCTTGCGATGCTGAGTGAAATAAATCAACCCGGAAGTCTGTACTCTTTTCTGGTGCCGAGATATGTGATTTGTTTCTCGGTTGCTAGGGTAACCCCATCTGGTTGCTAGGCAGTTACCATAGTGATAGTAATCAAGTGTCCTTGCGATCCTGAGTGAAATAAATCAACCCGAAGTCAGTACTATTTTGTGGTGCAGAGATATGTGATTTGTTACTCGGTTGCTAGGGTAACCCCATCTGGTTGCTAGGCAGTTACCATAGTGATAGTAATCAAGTGTCCTTGCGATGCTGAGTGAAATAAATCAACCCGAAGTCTGTACTCTTTTCTGGTGCCGAGATATGTGATTTGTTTCTCGGTTGCTAGGGTAACCCCATCTGGTTGCTAGGCAGTTACCATAGTGATAGTAATCAAGTGTCCTTGCCATCCTGATTGAAATAAATCAACCCGAAGTCTGTACTCTTTTCTGGTGCCGAGATATGTGATTTGTTTCTCGGTTGCTAGGGTAACCCCATCTGGTTGCTAGGCAGTTAACATAGTGATAGTAATCAAGTGTCCTTGCCATCCTGATTGAAATAAATCAACCCGAAGTCTGTACTCTTTTCTGGTGCCGAGATATGTGATTTGTTTCTCGGTTGCTAGGGTAACCCCATCTGGTTGCTAGGCAGTTACCATAGTGATAGTAATCAAGTGTCCTTGCCATCCTGATTGAAATAAATCAACCCGGAAGTCTGTACTCTTTTCTGGTGCCGAGATATGTGATTTGTTTCTCGGTTGCTAGGGTAACCCCATCTGGTTGCTAGGCAGTTAACATAGTGATACTTATCAAGTCTCCTTGCCATCCTGATTGAAATAAGTCAACCCGGAAGTCTCTATGTTTTTGTGATGCAGAGATATGTGATTTGTTACTCGGTTGCTAGGGTAAGCCCATCTGGTTGCTAGGCAGATACCATAGTGATACTAATCAAGTGTCCTTGCCATCCTGATTGAAATAAGTCAACCCGGAAGTCTCTACGCTTTTCTGATGCAGAGATATGTGATTTGTTACTCGGTTGCTAGGGTAAGCTCATCTGGTTGCTAGGCAGTTACCATAGTGATACTAATGAAGTGTCCTTGCCATCCTGATTGAAATAAGTCAACCCGGAAGTCTCTATGTTTTTGTGATGCAGAGATATGTGATTTGTTACTCGGTTGCTAGGGTAAGCCCATCTGGTTGCTAGGCAGTTACCATAGTGATACTAATGAAGTGTCCTTTCCATCCTGATTGAAATAAGTCAACCCGGAAGTCTCTACGCTTTTCTGATGCAGAGATATGTGATTTGTTACTCGGTTGCTAGGGTAACCCCATCTGGTTGCTAGGCAGTTACCATAGTGATACTAATCAAGTCTCCTTGCCATCCTGATTGAAATAAATCAACCCAGAAGTCTCTCTGATTTTGTGGTGCAGAGATATAGTTACTGCTAAACGGTTGCTAGGGTACTCTGTTTAGTTGCTAGGAGTAGCTTGGCAGCTGCCAATCATGAATCTCCAAAGGCTGCTTGTCAGTATGAATGATATAAACCAACTCCCATGCCTCTGTGACATTCAGAATGGAAGATATCCCTCTATGGATTTTGGTTGTTAAGGTGCTCGACAATGGTTGCTAGGGAGGGGCTAGGAAGTGTTGATTTGATGCATGATTGGCTGTTTGCTGTCCCGAGTCAAACGAGACCACCCTTGTGTTTCTATGACACTTCTATCCGGAGATATCCCTTTGATCTGTTTCAATAGAAGTCTATGGGACTTGTTGCTAAGGTGCTCTTAATGGTTGCTAGGGCGTGGCTTGATAGCTTCACAATGATCCTGAGAGACTGATTGGTCGTCTGAGTAAAATGAGCCCACCCCCTGGTCTCTATGACACTGTGATCCAGAGCTATGTTCAATACAAATCCCTATGCCTTTTCATTTCATGGGCCGCCCTACACCATTATAAGTCAATTGGGGCATTTTTGGGCAGCTCCTGCCCCCAGGGTGCAACTTTTACCCCATATTGAGGTATGCTCTTACAGAGCCTGCCAGCCTCTTCAAATGTGGCAAATCACACGCTTCTGTGAAATCCTCGCCGGAGCTGTGACGCTCAAAGTTTGTCACAATGTTAAGTCTATGGGATTTTTCGCCGCTTTTTGCCCCTGGGGCAAATACCGCACTCGATCGCTTATAAAAGTCATAGCACACGTGTCCTCAATAGGTCGCTCGATTTGACACCTCATTTGTGGGTCTACGCCAAACGGTGCGGGACGAGTTAGGTGCCAAGTTTTGTACGGAGATAGAATAATAATAAAAAGAAGAAAAATAAAAATAAAAATAAGTATGTGAGATTACAATAGTGATGCTTTGCAAGCACCACTAATAATAATAATAATAATAAGTTTAAATAGAATTTCAGTAAGTTAGCTCTCACAAGCCAACTTAACTAGATGGGTACATTTCCTGAAGAAAATGTGAGTGGTGCTTGCTGTGTGAAACTCGCCAAACAGTGTGCTGTAACTTGAAAAGAACAAAAATTGCGGTCGTAAATAAATCAACCCAGAAGTCTGTATGATTTTCTGGTGCAGAAATATGTGATTTGTTACTCGGTTGCTAGGGTAAGCCCATGTGGTTGCTATGCAGTTACCGAGGTGATACAATACGTGGCTCCTTTCCACCCTGAGTGAAACAAGTCAACCCGGAAGTCTCTACGTTTTTCTGATGCAGAGATATGTGATTTGTTACTCGGTTGCTAGGGTAACCCCATCTGGTTGCTAGGCAGTTACCATAGTGATACTTATCAAGTCTCCTTGCCATCCTGATTGAAATAAATCAACCCAGAAGTCTCTCTGATTTTCTGGTGCAGAGATATAGTTACTGCTAAACGGTTGCTAGGGTACTCTGTTTAGTTGCTAGGGAGTGGCTTGGCAGCTGCCAATCATGAATCTCCAAAGGCTGCTTGTCAGTATGAATGATATAAACCAACTCCCATGCCTCTGTGACATTCAGAATGGAAGATATCCCTCTATGGATTTTGGTTGCTAAGGTGCTCGACAATGGTTGCTAGGGAGGGGCTAGGAAGTGTTGATGTGATGCATGATTGGCTGTTTGCTGTCCCGAGTCAAACGAGACCACCCTTGTGTTTCTATGACACTTCTATCCGGAGATATCCCTTTGATCTGTTTCAATAGAAGTCTATGGGACTTGTTGCTAAGGTGCTCTTAATGGTTGCTAGGGCGTGGCTTGATAGCTTCACAATGATCCTGAGAGACTGATTGGTCGTCTGAGTAAAATGAGCCCGCCCCTTGTCTCTATGACACTGTGATCCAGAGCTATGTTCAATACAAATCCCTATGCCTTTTCATTTCATGGGCCGTCCTACACCATTATAAGTCAATTGGGGCATTTTTGGGCAGCTCCTGCCCCCAGGGGTGCAACTTTTACCCCATATTGAGGTATGCTCTTACAGAGCCTGCCAGCCTCTTCAAATGTGGCAAATCACACGTTTCTGCGAAATCCTCGCTCGGAGCTGTGACGCGTCAAAGTTTGTCGCAATGTTAAGTCTATGGGATTTTTCGGCCGCTTTTTTGCCCCTGGGGCAAATACCGTACTCCGATCGCTTATAAAAGTCATAGCACACGTGTCCTCAATAGGCCGTTCGATTTGACACCTCATTCGTGGGTCTACGCCAAACGGTGCGGGACGAGTTAGGTGCCGAAGTTTTGTTAAGAGATATAATAATAAAAATAAAAATAAAAATAATAGATGGGATTACAATAGTGATGCTTGCAAGCACACTAATAAGTATGAGTATGTGATGCTTGCACGTGGCAAAACTCATGCAAATAGCATGTTATAACTGTGAAAAGAACAAAAATTATGGTCATAAATAAATCAAGCCCAGAAGTCTGTATGATTTTCTGGTGCAGAAATATGTGATTTGTTACTCGGTTGCTAGGGTAAGCGCCATGTGGTTGCTATGCAGTTACCAAGGTAATACAATACATGTGCTCCTTTCCATCACTGAGTGAAATAAGTCAACCCGAAGTCTGTACTATTTTCTGGTGCTAAGATATGTGATTTGTTACTCGGTTGCTAGGGTAACCCCATCTAGTTGCTAGGCAGTTACCATAGTGATACTAATGAAGTCTCCTTGCCATTCTGATTGAAATAAATCAACCCAGAACTCTGTACTATTTTCTGGTGCAGAGATATGTGATTTGTTACTCGGTTGCTAGGGTAACCCCATCTGGTTGCTATGCAGTTACCATAGGTAATACTAATACATGGCTCCTTTACATCCTGAGTGAAATAAGTCAACCCGGAAGTCTCTACTATTTTCTGGTGCAGAGATATGTGATTTGGTACTCGGTTGCTAGGGTAACCCCATGTGGTTGCTAGGCAGTTACTATAGTGATACTAATGAAGTGTCCTTGCCATCCTGATTGAAATAAGTCAACCCGGAAGTCTGTACTATTTTCTGGTGCAGAGATATGTGATTTGTTACTCGGTTGCTAGGGTAACCCCATCTGGTTGCTAGGCAGTTACCATAGTGATACTTATCAAGTGTCCTTGCCATCCTGATTGAAATAAATCAACCCAGAAGTCTCTACTGATTTTCTGGTGCAGAGATATGTGATTTGTTACTCGGTTGCTAGGGTAACCCCATCTGGTTGCTAGGCAGTTACCATAGTGATACTAATCAAGTGTCCTTGCCATCCTGATTGAAATAAGTCAACCCGGAAGTCTCTACGTTTTTCTGATGCAGAGATATGTGATTTGTTACTCGGTTGCTAGGGTAACCCCATCTGGTTGCTAGGCAGTTACCATAGTGATACTAATCAAGTCTCCTTGCCATCCTGATTGAAATAAATCAACCCAGAAGTCTCTACTGATTTTCTGGTGCAGAGATATGTGATTTGTTACTCGGTTGCTAGGGTAACCCCATCTGGTTGCTAGGCAGTTACCATAGTGATACTTATCAAGTCTCCTTGCCATCCTGATTGAAATAAATCAACCCAGAAGTCTCTACGTTTTTCTGGTGCAGAGATATGTGATTTGTTACTCGGTTGCTAGGGTAACCCCATCTGGTTGCTAGGCAGTTACCATAGTGATACTTATCAAGTCTCCTTGCCATCCTGATTGAAATAAATCAACCCAGAAGTCTCTACGATTTTCTGATGCAGAGATATGTGATTTGTTACTCGGTTGCTAGGGTAACCCCATCTGGTTGCTAGGCAGTTACCATAGTGATACTAATGAAGTGTCCTTGCCATCCTGATTGAAATAAGTCAACCCGGAAGTCTCTACGTTTTTCTGATGCAGAGATATGTGATTTGTTACTCGGTTGCTAGGGTAACCCCATGTGGTTGCTAGGCAGTTACCATAGTGATACTTATCAAGTCTCCTTGCCATCCTGATTGAAATAAATCAACCCAGAAGTCTCTCTGATTTTCTGGTGCAGAGATATGTGATTTGTTACTCGGTTGCTAGGGTAACCCCATGTGGTTGCTAGGCAGTTACCATAGTGATACTTATCAAGTCTCCTTGCCATCCTGATTGAAATAAATGAACCCAGAAGTCTCTCTGATTTTCTGGTGCAGAGATATAGTTATTGCTAAACGGTTGCTAGGGTACTCTGTTTAGTTGCTAGGGAGTGGCTTGACAGCTGCCAATCATGAAACTCCAAAGGCTGCTTGTCAGTATGAATGATATAAACCAACTCCCATGCCTCTGTGACATTCAGAATGGAAGATATCCCTCTATGGATTTTGGTTGTTAAGGTGCTCGACAATGGTTGCTAGGGAGGGGCTAGGAAGTGTTGAGGTGATTCATGATTGGCTGTTTGCTGCCCCGAGTCAAACGAGACCACCCTTGTGTTTCTATGACACTTCTATCCGGAGATATCCCTTTGATATCTTTCATTAGAAGTCTATGGGAGTTGTTGCTAAGGTGCTTTAAATTGTTGCTAGGGCGTGGCTTGATAGCTTCACAATGATCCCGAGAGACTGATTGGTCGTCTGAGTAAAATGAGCCCGCCCCTTGTCTCTATGACACTGTGATCCAGAGCTATGTTCAATACAAAATCCCTATGCAATGAGGGAGAGAGAGAGGGAGAGATGCAGGGCTGACAGGCCCTTTTTGTCTGTGTGTGTTCCCAAATTAATGACTCTAATGAGCCGGTTCTTTTGAATCTACAGTGTGAAACATACAGTGTGACCAGTGTAGTCTGATTCCCAAATGAATGACTCTAATGATCCAGTTCTTTTGACTCTACAATGTGAAACATACAGTGTGACCAGTGTAGTCTGATTCCCAAATTAATGACTCTAATGATCCAGTTCTTTTGACTCTACAATGTGAAACATACAGTGTGACCAGTGTAGTCTGATTCCCAAATTAATGACTCTAATGAGCCAGTTCTTTTGACTCTACAATGTGAAACATACAGTGTGACCAGTGTAGTCTGATTCCCAAATTAATGACTCTAATGAGCCAGTTCTTTTGAATCTACAATGTGAAACATACAGTGTGACCAGTTTAGTCTGATTCCCAAATGAATGACTCTAATGAGCCAGTTCTTTTGAATCTACAGTGTGAAACATACAGTGTGACCAGTGTAGTCTGATTCCCAAATTAATGACTCTAATGAGCCAATTCTTTTGAATCTACAATGTGAAACATACATTGTGACCAGTGTAGTCTGATTCCCAAATGAATGACTCTAATGAGCCAGTTCTTTTGAATCTACAGTGTGAAACATACAGTGTGACCAGTGTAGTCTGATTCCCAAATGAATGACTCTAATGAGCCAGTTCTACAGTGTAGTGTTAAATAAGTTTAACTTAGTTGCTAGATAGATAGATAGATAGATAGATAGATAGATAGATAGATAGATAGATAGATAGATAGATAGATAGATAGATAGATATTTACCCTTAGATATATAGAGAGATAGATAGATAGATGAGAGAGAGAGATAGATATTTACCCTCAGATAGATAGATAGATAGATAGATAGATAGATAGATAGATAGATAGATAGATAGATAGATAGATAGTAGATAGATATTGACCCTCAGATAGATGCTAGCACTTTTTAGCATGTTTTAGCATGTGGCTAGGAAGATTTTAGGTCATTACTTTTTGGCTGCTTGATAAAAGAAATCCTCTGAGGGAGAGAGAGAGGGAGAGATGCAGGGCTGACAGGCCCTTTTTGTCTGTGTGTGTGAAAATGTCAGTTGGAATTTGAATTTCTGAACATTCCGCAATGTTAAGTCAATGGGAGTTTTTCCGAGTTTGATCATCATTTTTAGGAAAACCGTAAGTCCGATCAGTTAGAAAAGATATAGCACACTATTCGGGATTAGTCTGAAGGTCTGTGCCGAGTTTGGTGCCTGTAGCTTAAAAGCTCTAGGAGGAGTTAGTCTTGGTAATTTTAGTCTCAGAATAATAATAATAACTAGATTAAAAAGTTTGAGTACAAACTTTAAGTTGGCTTGTGAAAGTTTGGACCAGAAAGTTTGAAGTTTAAAGTAGTTTGAAGTTTAAATTACTTTAAATTAGTTTATAGTTTAAAGTAGTTTATAGTTTAAATTAGTTTATAGTTTAAAGTAGTTTGAAGTTTAAAGTAGTTTAAATGAGTTTAAAGTAGTTTATAGTTTAAAGTAGTTTATAGTTTAAAGTAGTTTGAAGTTTAAAGTAGTTTGAAGTTTAAAGTAGTTTGTAGTTTAAAGTTTAACTTAGTTGCTAGATAGATAGATAGATAGATAGATAGATAGATAGATAGATAGATAGATAGATAGATGGATAGATAGATAAATAGATGGACATACAGACAGATAGACAGATAGATAGATAAATAGATATTGACCCTCAGATAGATAGAGATACAGAGATAGATAGATAGACCCTCAGATAGATAGATAGATAGATAGATAGATAGAGAGAGAGAGAGATAGATCGATAGATAGATCGATAGATAGATAGATAGACATTGACCCTCAAATAGATAGATAGACAACAGACAGACAGAGAGACAGATAGATAGATAGATAGATAGATAGATAGATAGATAGATAGATAGATAGATAGATAGATAGATAGATATTGACCCTCCGATAGATAGATAGATAGATAGATTGATTGATCCTTGCTACCCTGAGTCCCATGAACAAAGCCAGAAGTCTTTATGTTGTTCTGTTGCAGAGATATGTGATTTGTTACTCGGTTGCTAGGGTAACCCCATCTGGTTGTTAGGCAGATACCATAGTGATACTTATCAAGTCTTCTTGCCATCCTGATTGAAATAAACCAACCCAGAAGTCTCTACGATTTTCTGTTGCAGAGATATGTGATTTGTTACTCGGTTGCTAGGGTAACCCCATCTGGTTGTTAGGCAGATACCATAGTGATACTTATCAAGTCTTCTTGCCATCCTGATTGAAATAAACCAACCCAGAAGTCTCTACGATTTCCTGGTGCAGAGATATTTGAATTGTTACTCGGTTGCTAGGGTAACCCAATGTGGTTGCTAGGCAGTTACCATAGTTATACTTATCAACTCTCCTTGCCATCCTGATTGAAATAAATCAACCTAGAAGTCTCTACGACTTTCTGTTGCAGAGATATGTGATTTGTTACTCGGTTGCTAGGGTAACCCCATCTGGTTGCTAGGCAGTTACCATAGTGATACTTATCAAGTCTTCTTGCCATCCTGTTTGAAATAAATCAACCCAGAAGTCTCTACGATTTTCTGTTGCAGAGATATGTGATTTGTTACTCGGTTGCTAGGGTAACCCCATCTGGTTGCTAAGCAGTTACCATAGTGATACTTGTCAAGTCTTCTTGCCATCCTGATTGAAATAAACCAACCCAGAAGTCTCTACGATTTCCTGGTGCAGAGATATGTGATTTGTTACTCGGTTGCTAGGGTAACCCAATGTGGTTGCTAGGCAGTTACCATAGTTATACTTATCAACTCTCCTTGCCATCCTGATTGAAATAAATCAACCTAGAAGTCTCTACGACTTTCTGTTGCAGAGATATGTGAATTGTTACTCGGTTGCTAGGGTAACCCCATCTGGTTGCTAGGCAGTTACCATAGTGATACTTATCAAGTCTTCTTGCCATCCTGTTTGAAATAAATCAACCCAGAAGTCTCTACGATTTTCTGTTGCAGAGATATGTGATTTGTTACTCGGTTGCTAGGGTAACCCCATCTGGTTGTTAGGCAGTCACCATAGTGATACTTATCAAGTCTTCTTGCCATCCTGATTGAAATAAACCAACCCAGAAGTCTCTACGATTTTCTGATGCAGAGATATGTGATTTGTTACTCGGTTGCTAAGGTAACCCCATGTGGTTGCTAGGCAGTTACCATAGTGATACTTATCAAGTCTCCTTGCCATCCTGATTGAAATAAATCAACCCAGAAGTCTCTCTGATTTTCTGGTGCAGAGATATGTGATTTGTTATTCGGTTGCTAGGGTAACCCCATGTGGTTGCTAGGCAGTTACCATAGTGATATTTATCAAGTCTCCTTGCCATCCTGATTGAAATAAATGAACCCAGAAGTCTCTCTGATTTTCTGGTGCAGAGATATAGTTATTGCTAAACGGTTGCTAGGGTACTCTGTTTAGTTGCTAGGGAGTGGCTTGACCATTGCCAATCATGAAACTCCAAAGGCTGCTTGTCAGTATGAATGATATAAACCAACTCCCATGCCTCTGTGACATTCAGAATGGAAGATATCCCTCTATGGATTTTGGTTGTTAAGGTGCTCGACAATGGTTGCTAGGGAGGGGCTAGGAAGTGTTGAGGTGATTCATGATTGGCTGTTTGCTGCCCCGAGTCAAACGAGACCACCCTTGTGTTTCTATGACACTTCTATCCGGAGATATCCCTTTGATATCTTTCATTAGAAGTCTATGGGAGTTGTTGCTAAGGTGCTTTAAATTGTTGCTAGGGCGTGGCTTGATAGCTTCACAATGATCCTGAGAGACTGATTGGTCGTCTGAGTAAAATGAGCCCGCCCCTTGTCTCTATGACACTGTGATCCAGAGCTATGTTCAATACAAAATCCAGGGCTGACAGGCCCTTTTTGTCTGTGTGTGTTCCCAAATTAATGACTCTAATGAGCCGGTTCTTTTGACTCTACAGTGTGAAACATACAGTGTGACCAGTGTAGTCTGATTCCCAAATTAATGACTCTAATGATCCAGTTCTTTTGACTCTACAATGTGAAACATACAGTGTGACCAGTGTAGTCTGATTCCCAAATGAATGACTCTAATGAGCCAGTTCTTTTGACTCTACAATGTGAAACATACAGTGTGACCAGTGTAGTCTGATTCCCAAATTAATGACTCTAATGAGCCAGTTCTTTTGACTCTACAATGTGAAACATACAGTGTGACCAGTGTAGTCTGATTCCCAAATGAATGACTCTAATGAGCCAGTTCTTTTGAATCTACAATGTGAAACATACAGTGTGACCAGTTTAGTCTGATTCCCAAATGAATGACTCTAATGAGCCAGTTCTTTTGAATCTACAATGTGAAACATACAGTGTGACCAGTTTAGTCTGATTCCCAAATGAATGACTCTAATGAGCCAGTTCTTTTGAATCTACAATGTGAAACATACAGTGTGACCAGTTTAGTCTGATTCCCAAATGAATGACTCTAATGAGCCAGTTCTTTTGAATCTACAATGTGAAACATACAGTGTGACCAGTGTAGTCTGATTCCCAAATGAATGACTCTAATGAGCCAGTTCTTTTGAATCTACAGTGTGAAACATACAGTGTGACCAGTGTAGTCTGATTCCCAAATGAATGACTCTAATGAGCCAGTTCTACAGTGTAGTGTTAAAAAGTTTAACTTAGTTGCTAGATAGATAGATAGATAGATAGATAGATAGATAGATAGATAGATAGATAGAGATAGATAGATAGATATTTACCCTTAGATATATAGAGAGATAGATATAGATAGATAGAGAGAGAGAGATAGATATTTACCCTCAGATAGATAGATAGATAGATAGATAGATAGATAGATAGATAGATAGATAGATAGATATTGACCCTCAGATAGATGCTAGCACGTTTTTAGCATGTTTTAGCGTGTGGCTAGGAAGATTTTAGGTCATTACTTTTTGGCTGCTTGATAAAAGAAATCCTCTGAGGGAGAGAGAGAGGGAGAGATGCAGGGCTGACAGGCCCTTTTTGTCTGTGTGTGTGAAAATGTCAGTTGGAATTTGAATTTCTGAACATTCCGCAATGTTAAGTCAATGGGAGTTTTTTCCGAGTTTGATCGTCATTTTTAGGAAAACCGTAAGTCCGATCAGTTAGAAAAGATATAGCAACTCGAGTCAGAACAGTTTGAGTGTCTGAGCCGAGTTTGGAGTATGTGGAGTTAAAGCTCTAGGAGGAGTTAGATATAGAAATTTCACCGCTAAGAAGAATAATAGCAGTAACTAGATAGGTACATTTCCTGAAGAAAATGTGAGTGGTGCTTGCCGTGGCAAAACTCGTCAAACAGCATGTTGTAACTGGAAAAGAAAAAAATTATGGTCATAAATAAATCAGCCCAGAAGTCTGTACGATTTTCTGGTGCAGAAATATGTGATTTGTTACTCGGTTGCTAGGGTAAGCCCATGTGGTTGCTATGCAGTTACCAAGGTAATACAATACATGGCTCCTTTCCATCCTGAGTGAAATAAGTCAACCCGGAAGTCTGTAGTGTTTTCTGGTGCAGAGATATGTGATTTGTTACTCGGTTGCTAGGGTAACCCCATCTGGTTGCTAGGCAGTTACCATATTGATACTAATGAAGTGTCCTTGCCATCCTGGTTGAAATAAATCAACCCAGAAGTCTGTACTGTTTTCTGGTGCCGAGATATGTGATTTGTTTCTCGGTTGCTAGGGTAACCCCATCTGGTTGCTAGGCAGTTACCATAGTGATAGTAATCAAGTGTCCTTGCGATGCTGAGTGAAATAAATCAACCCGAAGTCTGTACTCTTTTCTGGTGCCGAGATATGTGATTTGTTTCTCGGTTGCTAGGGTAACCCCATCTGGTTGCTAGGCAGTTACCATAGTGATAGTAATCAAGTGTCCTTGCGATCCTGAGTGAAATAAATCAACCCGAAGTCAGTACTATTTTGTGGTGCAGAGATATGTGATTTGTTACTCGGTTGCTAGGGTAACCCCATCTGGTTGCTAGGCAGTTACCATAGTGATAGTAATCAAGTGTCCTTGCGATGCTGAGTGAAATAAATCAACCCGAAGTCTGTACTCTTTTCTGGTGCCGAGATATGTGATTTGTTTCTCGGTTGCTAGGGTAACCCCATCTGGTTGCTAGGCAGTTACCATAGTGATAGTAATCAAGTGTCCTTGCCATCCTGATTGAAATAAATCAACCCGGAAGTCTGTACTCTTTTCTGGTGCCGAGATATGTGATTTGTTTCTCGGTTGCTAGGGTAACCCCATCTGGTTGCTAGGCAGTTAACATAGTGATAGTAATCAAGTGTCCTTGCCATCCTGATTGAAATAAATCAACCCGGAAGTCTGTACTCTTTTCTGGTGCCGAGATATGTGATTTGTTTCTCGGTTGCTAGGGTAACCCCATCTGGTTGCTAGGCAGTTACCATAGTGATAGTAATCAAGTGTCCTTGCCATCCTGATTGAAATAAATCAACCCGGAAGTCTGTACTCTTTTCTGGTGCCGAGATATGTGATTTGTTTCTCGGTTGCTAGGGTAACCCCATCTGGTTGCTAGGCAGTTAACATAGTGATACTTATCAAGTCTCCTTGCCATCCTGATTGAAATAAGTCAACCCGAAGTCTCTATGTTTTTGTGATGCAGAGATATGTGATTTGTTACTCGGTTGCTAGGGTAAGCCCATCTGGTTGCTAGGCAGATACCATAGTGATACTAATCAAGTGTCCTTGCCATCCTGATTGAAATAAGTCAACCCGAAGTCTCTACGCTTTTCTGATGCAGAGATATGTGATTTGTTACTCGGTTGCTAGGGTAAGCTCATCTGGTTGCTAGGCAGTTACCATAGTGATACTAATGAAGTGTCCTTGCCATCCTGATTGAAATAAGTCAACCCGGAAGTCTCTATGTTTTTGTGATGCAGAGATATGTGATTTGTTACTCGGTTGCTAGGGTAAGCCCATCTGGTTGCTAGGCAGTTACCATAGTGATACTAATGAAGTGTCCTTGCCATCCTGATTGAAATAAGTCAACCCGGAAGTCTCTACGCTTTTCTGATGCAGAGATATGTGATTTGTTACTCGGTTGCTAGGGTAACCCCATCTGGTTGCTAGGCAGTTACCATAGTGATACTAATCAAGTCTCCTTGCCATCCTGATTGAAATAAATCAACCCAGAAGTCTCTCTGATTTTGTGGTGCAGAGATATAGTTACTGCTAAACGGTTGCTAGGGTACTCTGTTTAGTTGCTAGGGAGTGGCTTGGCAGCTGCCAATCATGAATCTCCAAAGGCTGCTTGTCAGTATGAATGATATAAACCAACTCCCATGCCTCTGTGACATTCAGAATGGAAGATATCCCTCTATGGATTTTGGTTGTTAAGGTGCTCGACAATGGTTGCTAGGGAGGGGCTAGGAAGTGTTGATTTGATGCATGATTGGCTGTTTGCTGTCCCGAGTCAAACGAGACCACCCTTGTGTTTCTATGACACTTCTATCCGGAGATATCCCTTTGATCTGTTTCAATAGAAGTCTATGGGACTTGTTGCTAAGGTGCTCTTAATGGTTGCTAGGGCGTGGCTTGATAGCTTCACAATGATCCTGAGAGACTGATTGGTCGTCTGAGTAAAATGAGCCCACCCCCTGGTCTCTATGACACTGTGATCCAGAGCTATGTTCAATACAAATCCCTATGCCTTTTCATTTCATGGGCCGTCCTACACCATTATAAGTCAATTGGGGCATTTTTGGGCAGCTCCTGCCCCCAGGGGTGCAACTTTTACCCCATATTGAGGTATGCTCTTACAGAGCCTGCCAGCCTCTTCAAATGTGGCAAATCACACGTTTCTGTGAAATCCTCGCTCGGAGCTGTGACGCCTCAAAGTTTGTCACAATGTTAAGTCTATGGGATTTTTCGGCCGCTTTTTTGCCCCTGGGGCAAATACCGCACTCCGATCAGCTTATAAAAGTCATAGCACACGTGTCCTCAATAGGCCGTTCGATTTGACACCTCATTTGTGGGTCTACGCCAAACGGTACAAGGGACGAGTTAGGTGCCGAAGTTTTGTAACGGAGATAGAATAATAATAAAAAGAAGAAAAATAAAAATAAAAATAAGTATGTGAGATTACAATAGTGATGCTTTGCAAGCACCACTAATAACTAGAAAAAGTTCGTCGAGACAAACTTTAAGTTGGCTTGTGAAAGTTTGGACCAGAAAGTTTGAAGAAGTTTAAAGTAGTTTGAAGTTTAAATTAGTTTAAAGTAGTTTATAGTTTAAAGTAGTTTGAAGTTTAAAGTAGTTTATAGTTTAAATGAGTTTAAAGTTTAAATTAGTTTAAAGTAGTTTGTAGTTTAAATTAGTTTAAAGTTTAAAGTAGTTTGTAGTTTAAAGTCGTTTAAAGTTTAACTTAGTTGCTAGATAGATAGATAGATAGATAGATAGATAGATAGATAGATAGATAGATAGATAGATAGATAGATAGATAGACACAGATAGATAGATAGATAGATAGACAGATATTTACCCTCAGATAGATAGATAGATAGAGAGAGAGAGATAGATATTTACCCTCAGATAGATAGATAGATAGATAGATATTGACCGTCAAATAGATAGATAGATATTGACCCTCAGTTAGCATGATGCTAACACGTTTTTAGCATGTTTTAGCACTTCGCTAGGCAATGCTAGCATGTGTTAGCATGATGCTAGCACGTTTTATCATGTTTTAGCACTTCGCTAGATGATGCTAGCATGTGTTAGCATGATGCTAGCACGTTTTTAGCATGTTTTAACACTTCGCTAGGTGATGCTAACACGCTTTTAGCATTTTTAAGCACTTGCTAGTTGATGCTAAGCATGTGTTAAGCATGATGCTAAGCACATTTTTAGCATGTTTTATCACTTCACTAGGCGATGCTAAGCATGTGTTAACATGATGCTAACGACGCTTTTAAGCATTTTTTAAGCACTTCGCTAGGCGATGCTAAGCATGTGTTAGCATGATGCTAAAGACGCTTTTAAGCATTTTTTAGACTTCGCTAGGTGATGCTAACACGCTTTTAGCATGTTTTAAGCACTGCTAGGCAATGCTAAGACATTTTAAGCATGTTTTAAGACTTCGCTAGGCAATGCTAAGCATGTGTTAAGCATGATGCTTAAGACGCTTTTAGCATGTTTTAGCACTTTGCTAGGTGATGCTAAGCATGTGTTAAGCATGATGCTTAAGACGTTTTAAGCATGTTTTAAGCACTTTGCTAGGCGATGCTAAGATGTGTTAAAGATGATGCTATAGACGCTTTTAGCATGTTTTAGGACTTCGCTAGGTGATGCTAGCATGTGTTAAGATGATGCTAGCTCGCTTTTAGCATTTTTTAAAGACTTCGCTAGGTGATGCTAAGCATGTGTTAGCATGATGCTAGACGCTTTTAGCATGTTTTAGCACTTCGCTAGGCGATGCTAGCATGTGTTAGCATGATGCTAAGACGTTTT
The DNA here is from genome assembly GCF_025860055.1 of Xyrauchen texanus. Classification (NCBI taxonomy): domain Eukaryota; kingdom Metazoa; phylum Chordata; class Actinopteri; order Cypriniformes; family Catostomidae; genus Xyrauchen; species Xyrauchen texanus. The sequence goes on from NC_068282.1 coordinate 31,325,750, forward strand.
TAGCATGTTTTAACACTTCGCTAGGCTGATTTTAAGCATGATGCTAACACGTTTTTAACATGTTTTAAGCATGTGGCTATGAAGATTTTAGGTCATTACTTTTTGGCTGCTTGATAAAAGAAATCCTCTGAGGGAGAGAGAGAGGAGAGATGCAGGGCTGACAGGCCCTTTTTGTCTGTGTGTGTGAAAATGTCAGTTTGGATTTAAATTTCTGAACATTCCGCAATGTTAAGTCAATGGGAGTTTTTCCATGTTTTGATCATCCGCTTTGGGAAAACCGTAAGTCCGATCAGTTAGAAAAGATACAGCACACTATTCAGGATTAGTCTGAAGTGTCTGTGCCGAGTTTGGTGCATGTGAGCTTAAAAGCTCTAGGAGGTAGATATAGAAATTTCAGCTAAGAGATGGATAATAATAAGTTTAGTAGGCTTCAGAAGAACTAATAATAACTAGAAAAAAAGTTCGTCGAGACAAACTTTAAGTTGGCTTGTGAAAGTTTGGACCAGAAAGTTTGAAGAAGTTTAAAGTAGTTTGAATTTTAAATTAGTTTGAAGTTTAAATTAGTTTATAGTTTAAAGTAGTTTATAGTTTAAAGTAGTTTGAAGTTTAAACTAGTTTATAGTTTAAAGTAGTTTATAGTTTAAATTAGTTTAAAGTAGTTTAAAGTTTAACTTAGTTGCTAGATAGATAGATAGATAGATAGATAGATAGATAGATAGATAGACAGACAGACACTCAGATAGATAGATAGATAGATAGATAGATAGATAGATAGATAGATAGATAGATAGATAGATAGATAGATATTTACCCTCAGATAGATAGAGAGATAGATAGATAGATAGATAGATAGATAGATAGATAGATATTGACCCTCAGATAGATAGATAGATGGATAGATGGATAGATAGATAGATAGATAGATAGATAGATAGATAGATAGATAGATAGATAGATAGATAGATAGATAGATAGATAGATAGATGGATGGATGGATGGATGGATGGATGATTGATTGATTGATCTTTGCGACCCTGAGTCCCTTGAACAAAGCCAGAAGTCTTTATGTTGTTCTGTTGCAGAGATATGTGATTTGTTACTCGGTTGCTAGGGTAACCCCATATGGTTGCTAGGCAGTTACCATAGTGATACTTATCAAGTCTTCTTGCCATCCTGATTGAAATAAATCAACCCAGACGTCTCTACGATTTTCTGTTGCAGAGATATGTGATTTGTTACTCGGTTGCTAGGGTAACCCCATCTGGTTGTTAGGCAGTCACCATAGTGATACTTATCAAGTGTTCTTGACATCCTGATTGAAATAAACCAACCCAGAAGTCTCTACGATTTTCTGGTCCAGAGATATGTGATTTGATACTCGGTTGCTAGGGTAACCCAATGTGGTTGCTAGGCAGTTACCATAGTGATACTTATCAAGTCTCCTTGACATCCTGATTGAAATAAATCAACCCAGAAGTCTCTATGATTTTCTGGTGCATAGATATGTGATTTGTTACTCGGTTGCTAGGGTAACCCCATCTGGTTGATAGGCAGTTACCATAGTGATACTAATGAAGTGTCCTTGCCATCCTGATTGAAATAAGTCAATCCGGAAGTCTCTACGTTTTTCTGATGCAGAGATATGTGATTTGTTACTCGGTTGCTAAGGTAACCCCATGTGGTTGCTAGGTAGTTACCATAGTGATACTTATCAAGTCTCCTTGCCATCCTGATTGAAATAAATCAACCCAAAAGTCTCTCTGATTTTCTGGTGCAGAGATATGTGATTTGTTACTCGGTTGCTAGGGTAACCCCATCTGGTTGTTAGGCAGTCACCATAGTGATACTTATCAAGTCTTCTTGACATCCTGATTGAAATAAACCAACCCAGAAGTCTCTACGATTTTCTGGTCCAGAGATATGTGATTTGTTACTCGGTTGCTAGGGTAACCCAATGTGGTTGCTAGGCAGTTACCATAGTGATATTTATCAAGTCTCCTTGACATCCTGATTGAAATAAATCAACCCAGAAGTCTCTACGATTATCTGGTGCAGAGATATGTGATTTGTTACTTGGTTGCTAGGGTAACCACATCTGGTTGCTAGGCAGTTACCATAGTGATACTAATGAAGTCTCTTTGCCATCCTGATTGAAATAAGTCAATCCGAAGTCTCTACGCTTTTCTGATGCAGAGATATGTGATTTGTTACTCGGTTGCTAAGGTAACCCCATGTGGTTGCTAGGTAGTTACCATAGTGATACTTATCAAGTCTCCTTGCCATCCTGATTGAAATAAATCAACCCAAAAGTCTCTCTGATTTTCTGGTGCAGAGATATGTGATTTGTTACTCGGTTGCTAGGGTAACCCCATCTGGTTGTTAGGCAGTCACCATAGTGATACTTATCAAGTCTTCTTGACATCCTGATTGAAATAAACCAACCCAGAAGTCTCTACGATTTTCTGGTCCAGAGATATGTGATTTGTTACTCGGTTGCTAGGGTAACCCAATGTGGTTGCTAGGCAGTTACCATAGTGATATTTATCAAGTCTCCTTGACATCCTGATTGAAATAAATCAACCCAGAAGTCTCTACGATTATCTGGTGCAGAGATATGTGATTTGTTACTTGGTTGCTAGGGTAACCACATCTGGTTGCTAGGCAGTTACCATAGTGATACTAATGAAGTCTCTTTGCCATCCTGATTGAAATAAGTCAATCCGGAAGTCTCTACGATTTTCTGATGCAGAGATATGTGATTTGTTACTCGGTTGCTAGGGTAACCCCATGTGGTTGCTAGGCAGTTACCATAGTGATACTTATCAAGTCTCCTTGCCATCCTGATTGAAATAAATGAACCCAGAAGTCTCTCTGATTTTCTGGTGCAGAGATATAGTTATTGCTAAGCGGTTGCTAGGGTACTCTGTTTAGTTGCTAGGGAGTGGCTTGACCATTGCCAATCATGAAACTCCAAAGGCTGCTTGTCAGTATGAATGATATAAACCAACTCCCATGCCTCTGTGACATTCAGAATGGAAGATATCCCTCTATGGATTTTGGTTGTTAAGGTGCTCGACAATGGTTGCTAGGGAGGGGCTAGGAAGTGTTGAGGTGATTCATGATTGGCTGTTTGCTGCCCCGAGTCAAACGAGACCACCCTTGTGTTTCTATGACACTTCTATCCGGAGATATCCCTTTGATATCTTTCATTAGAAGTCTATGGGAGTTGTTGCTAAGGTGCTTTAAATTGTTGCTAGGGCGTGGCTTGATAGCTTCACAATGATCCCGAGAGACTGATTGGTCGTCTGAGTAAAATGAGCCCGCCCCTTGTCTCTATGACACTGTGATCCAGAGCTATGTTCAATACAAAATCCAATGCTGACAGGCCCTTTTTGTCTGTGTGTGTTCCCAAATTAATGACTCTAATGAGCCGGTTCTTTTGACTCTACAGTGTGAAACATACAGTGTGACCAGTGTAGTCTGATTCCCAAATTAATGACTCTAATGATCCAGTTCTTTTGACTCTACAATGTGAAACATACAGTGTGACCAGTGTAGTCTGATTCCCAAATTAATGACTCTAATGATCCAGTTCTTTTGACTCTACAATGTGAAACATACAGTGTGACCAGTGAAGTCTGATTCCCAAATTAATGACTCTAATGAGCCAGTTCTTTTGACTCTACAATGTGAAACATACAGTGTGACCAGTGTAGTCTGATTCCCAAATTAATGACTCTAATGAGCCAGTTCTTTTGAATCTACAATGTGAAACATACAGTGTGACCAGTTTAGTCTGATTCCCAAATGAATGACTCTAATGAGCCAGTTCTTTTGAATCTACAATGTGAAACATAGTGTGACCAGTTTAGTCTGATTCCCAAATGAATGACTCTAATGAGCCAGTTTTTTTGAATCTACAATGTGAAACATACTGTGTGACCAGTGTAGTCTGATTCCCAAATGAATGACTCTAATGAGCCAGTTCTTTTGAATCTACAGTGTGAAACATACAGTGTGACCAGTGTAGTCTGATTCCCAAATGAATGACTCTAATGAGCCAGTTCTACAGTGTAGTGTTAAAAAAGTTTAACTTAGTTGCTAGATAGATAGATAGATAGATAGATAGATAGATAGATAGATAGATAGATAGATAGATAGATAGATAGATAGATAGATAGATAGATATTTACCCTTAGATATATAGAGAGATAGATATAGATAGATAGAGAGAGAGAGATAGATATTTACCCTCAGATAGATAGATAGATAGATAGATAGATAGATAGATAGATAGATAGATATTGACCCTCAGATAGATGCTAGCACGTTTTTAGCATGTTTTAGCGTGTGGCTAGGAAGATTTTAGGTCATTACTTTTTGGCTGCTTGATAAAAGAAATCCTCTGAGGGAGAGAGAGAGGGAGAGATGCAGGGCTGACAGGCCCTTTTTGTCTGTGTGTGTGAAAATGTCAGTTGGAATTTGAATTTCTGAACATTCCGCAATGTTAAGTCAATGGGAGTTTTTTCCGAGTTTGATCGTCATTTTTAGGAAAACCGTAAGTCCGATCAGTTAGAAAAGATATAGCAACTCGAGTCAGAACAGTTTGAGTGTCTGAGCCGAGTTTGGAGTATGTGGAGTTAAAGCTCTAGGAGGAGTTAGATATAGAAATTTCACCGCTAAGAAGAATAAGCGGAATAATAATAAGTTTAAGTAGGATTTCAGTAAGTTGGCTTTCACAAGCCAACTTAATAATAATAACTAGATTAAAAAGTTTGAGTACAAACTTTAAGTTGGCTTGTGAAAGTTTGGACCAGACAGTTTGAAGAAGTTTAAAGTAGTTTGAAGTTTAAATTAGTTTAAATTAGTTTCAAGTAGTTTCTATTTTAAAGTAGTTTATAGTTTAAAGTAGTTTGAAGTTTATATTAGTTTAAATTAGTTTAAAATAGCTTATAGTTTAAAGTAGTTTGAAGTTTAAAGTAGTTTATAGTTTAAATTAGTTTAAAGTTTAAATTAGTTTGTAGTTTAAATTAGTTTAAAGTAGTTTGAAGTTTATATTAGTTTAAATTAGTTTAAAGTAGCTTATAGTTTAAAGTAGTTTATAGTTTAAAGTAGTTTGAAGTTTAAATTAGTTTAAAGTAGTTTATAGTTTAAAGTAGTTTATAGTTTAAAGTAGTTTGAAGTTTAAAGAAGTTTGAATTTTATATTAGTTTAAATTAGTTTAAAGTAGTTTAAACCCAAATGAATGACTCTAATGAGCCAGTTCTACAGTGTAGTGTTAAAAAAGTTTAACTTAGTTGCTAGATAGATAGATAGATAGATAGATAGATAGATAGATAGATAGATAGATAGATAGATAGATAGATAGATAGATAGATAGACACTAAGATAGATAGATATTTACCCTTAGATATATAGAGAGATAGATATAGATAGATAGATATTTACCGTCAGATAGATAGATAGAGAGAGAGAGAGAGAGAGAGAGAGAGATTTTTTATATAATTATGGTCATAAATAAATAAATCCAGAAGTCTGTACGATTTTCTGGTGCAGAAATATTTGATTTGTTACTCGGTTGCTAGGGTAAGCCCATGTGGTTGCTATGCAGTTACCAATGTAATACAATACATGGCTCCTTTCCATCCTGAGTGAAATAAGTCAACCCAGAAGTCTCTACTATTTTCTGGTGCAGAGATATGTGATTTGTTACTCGGTTGCTAGGGTAACCCCATCTGGTTGCTAGGCAGTTACCATAGTGATACTAATCAAGTGTCCTTGCCATCCTGAGTGAAATAAGTCAACCCAAAAGTCTCTACTATTTTCTGGTGCAGAGTTATGTGATTTGTAACTCGGTTGCTAGGGTAACCCCATCTGGTTGCTAGGCAGTTACCATAGTGATACTAATCAAGTCTCCTTGCCATCCTGATTGAAATAAGTCAACCCGGAAGTCTCTACTATTTTCTGGGGCAGAGATATTTGTTTTTTTACTCGGTTGCTAGGGTAACCCCATCTGGTTGCTAGGCAGTTACCATAGTGATACTAATGAAGTCTCCTTGCCATCCTGATTGAAATAAATCAACCCAGAAGTCTCTCTGATTTTCTGGTGCAGAGATATGTGATTTGTTACTCGGTTGCTAGGGTAACCCCATGTTGTTGCTAGGCAGTTACCATAGTGATACTTGTCAAGTCTCCTTGCCATCCTGATTGAAATAAATGAACCCGGAAGTCTCTCTGATTTTCTGGTGCAGAGATATAGTTATTGCTAAACGGTTGCTAGGGTACACTGTTTAGTTGCTAGGGAGTGGCTTGACAGCTGCCAATCATGAAACTCCAAACGCTGCTTGTCAGTATGAATGATATAAACCAACTCCCATGCCTCTGTGACATTCAGAATGGAAGATATCCCTCTATGGATTTTGGTTGTTAAGGTGCTCGACAATGGTTGCTAGGGAGGGGCTAGGAAGTGTTGAGGTGATTCATGATTGGCTGTTTGCTGCCCCGAGTCAAACGAGACCACCCTTGTGTTTCTATGACACTTCTATCCGGAGATATCCCTTTGATGTCTTTCATTAGAAGTCTATGGGAGTTGTTGCTAAGGTGCTTTAAATTGTTGCTAGGGCGTGGCTTGATAGCTTCACAATGATCCCGAGAGACTGATTGGTCGTCTGAGTAAAATGAGCCCGCCCCCTTGTCTCTATGACACTGTGATCCAGAGCTATGTTCAATACAAAATATCTATGCAATGAGGGAGAGAGAGAGGAGAGATGCAGGGCTGACAGGCCCTTTTTGTCTGTGTGTGTGAAAATGTCAGTTGAGATTTAAATTTCTGAACATTCCGCAATGTTAAGTCAATGGGAGTTTTTCCGAGTTTGATCGTCATTTTAGGAAAACCGTAAGTCCGATCAGTTAGAAAAGATATAGCAACTCGAGTCAGAACAGTTTGAGTGTCTGTGCCGAGTTTGGAGTATGTGGAGTTAAAGCTCTAGGAGGAGTTAGATATAGAAATTTCACCGCTAAGAAGAATAAGCGGAACTAGAAAAAGTTCGTCGAGACAAACTTTAAGTTGGCTTGTGAAAGTTTGGACCAGAAAGTTTGAAGTTTAAAGTAGTTTGAAGTTTAAATTAGTTTAAAGTAGTTTATAGTTTAAAGTAGTTTGAAGTTTAAAGTAGTTTGAAGTTTAAAGTAGTTTATAGTTTAAATGAGTTTAAAGTTTAAATTAGTTTGTAGTTTAAATTAGTTTAAAGTTTAAAGTAGTTTGTAGTTTAAAGTAGTTTAAAGTTTAACTTAGTTGCTAGATAGATAGATAGATAGATAGACACTCAGATAGATAGATAGATAGATAGAGAGATAGATAGATATTTACCCTCAGATAGATAGATAGATAGATATAGATAGATAGATATTTACCCTCAGATAGATAGAGAGATAGATAGATAGATATTTACCCTCAGATAGATAGATAGATATAGATAGAGATATTTACCGTCAGATAGATAGATATATATATATATAGAGAGAGAGATAGTGATTTACCCTCAGATAGATAGATAGATATTGACCCTCAGATAGATAGATAGATAGACAGACAGATAGATGCTAGCATGTATAGCATGATGCTAGCATGTTTTTAGCATGTTTTAGCACTTCGCTAGGCAATGCTAGCATGTGTTAGCATGGTGCTAGCACAATTTTAGCATGTTTTAGCACTTCACTAGGTTATGCTAGCACGTTTTTAGCATGTTTTAGCACTTCGCTAGGCGATGCTAGCATGTGTTAGCATGATGCTAGCACGTTTTTAGCATTTTTTAGCACTTCGCTAGGCGATGCTAACATACGTTAGCATGATGCTAGCACGTTTTTAGCATTTTTTAGCACTTCGCTAGGCGATGCAGGCACGTTTTTAACATGTTTTAGCACTTCGCTAGGCAATGCTAGCACGTTTTTAGCATGTTTTAGCACTTCGCTAGGCGATGCTAGCATGTGTTAGCATGATGCTAGCACGTTTTTAGCATGTTTTAGCACTTCGCTAGGCGATGCTAGCATGTGTTAGCATGTGTTATCATGATGCTAGCATGTTTTTAGCATTTTTTAGCACTTCGCTAGGCGATGCTAACATGTGTTAGCATGATGCTAGCACGTTTTTAGTATTTTTTAGCACTTCACTAGGCGATGCTAGCATGTGTTAGCATTATGCTAGCACGTTTTTAGCATGTTTTAGCACTTCGTTAGGCGATGCTAGCATGTGTAGGCATGATGCTAGCACGTTTTTAGCATGTTTTAGCACTTCGCTAGGTGATGCTAGCATGTGTTAGCATGATGCTAGCATGTTTTAGCACTTCGCTAGGTGATGCTAGCATGTGTTAGCATGATGCTAGTACGTTTTTAGCATGTTCTTGCACTTCGCTAGGCGATGCTAGCATGTTATCATGATGTTAACACGTTTTTAGCATTTTTTAGCACTTCGCTAGGCAATGCTAACACGTTTTTAGCATGTTTTAGCACTTCGCTAGGCGATGCTAGCATGTGTTAGCATGATGTTAGCACGTTTTTAGCATGTTTTAGCACTTCGCTAGGCGATTTTAGCATGATGCTAGCACATTTTTAGCTTGTTTTAGCACTTCGCTAGTCAATGCTAGCATTTGTTAGCATGATGCTAGCATGTTTTTAGCATGTTTTAGCGTGTGGCTATGAAGATTTTAGGTCATTACTTTTTGGCTGCTTGATAAAATAAATCCTCTGAGGGAGAGAGAGAGGGAGAGATGCAGGGCTGACAGGCCCTTTTTGTCTGTGTGTGTGAAAATGTCAGTTTGGATTTAAATTTCTGAACATTCCGCAATGTTAAGTCAATGGGATTTTTCCAGTTTTTGATCATCCGCTGTGGGAAAACCGTAAGTCCGATCAGTTAGAAAAGATATAGCACACTATTCGGGATTAGTCTGAAGGTCTGTGCCGAGTTTGGTGCATGTAGCTTAAAAGCTCTAGGAGGAGTTAGTCTTGGTAATTTTAGTCTCAGAATAATAATAATAACTAGAAAAAATTCATCGAGACAAACTTTAAGTTGGCTTGTGAAAGTTTGGACCAGAAAGTTTGAAGTTTAAAGTAGTTTGAAGTTTAAATTAGTTTATAGTTTAAATTAGTTTAAAGTTTAAATTAGTCTAAAGTTTAAATTAGTTTGAATTTTAAAGTAGTTTGAAGTTTAAAGTAGTTTATAGTTTAAATTAGTTTAAAGTTTAAATTAGTCTAAAGTTTAAATTAGTTTGAATTTTAAAGTAGTTTGAAGTTTAAAGTAGTTTATAGTTTAAATTAGTTTAAAGTTTAAATTAGTCTAAAGTTTAAATTAGTTTGAATTTTAAAGTAGTTTTTAGTTTAAATTAGTTTAAAGTTTAAATTAGTCTAAAGTTTAAATTAGTTTGAATTTTAAAGTAGTTTGAAGTTTAAAGTAGTTTATAGTTTAAATTAGTTTAAAGTTTAAATTAGTCTAAAGTTTAAATTAGTTTGAATTTTAAAGTAGTTTGAAGTTTAAAGTAGTTTATAGTTTAAATTAGTTTAAAGTTTAAATTAGTCTAAAGTTTAAATTAGTTTGAATTTTAAAGTAGTTTGAAGTTTAAAGTAGTTTATAGTTTAAATTAGTTTAAAGTTTAAATTAGTCTAAAGTTTAAATGAGTTTAAAGTTTAAATTAGTTTAAAGTTTAAAGTAGTTTGTAGTTTAAATTAGTTAAAAGTTTAACTTAGTTGCTAGATAGATAGATAGATAGATAGATAGATAGATAGATAGATAGATAGATAGATAGATAGATAGATAGATAGATAGACAGACACTCAGATAGATAGATAGAGAGATAGATAGATATTTACCCTCAGATAGATAGATAGATATAGATAGATAGATATTTACCCTCAGATAGATAGATAGATAGATAGATATTGACCCTCAAATAGATAGATAGATAGATAGATAGATAGATAGATAGATAGATAGATAGATAGATAGATAGATATTGACCCTCAAATAGATAGATAGATAGATATTGACCCTCAGATAGATAGATAGATAGATAGATAGACAGACAGATAGATGCTAGCACGTTTTTAGCATTTTTTAGTACTTCACTAGGTGATGCTAGCATGTGTTAGCATGATGCTAGCACGTTTTTAGCATGATTTAACACTTCGCTAGGCGATGCTAACATGTGTTAGCATGATGCTACGTTGTTTTAGCATGTTTTGGCACTCGCTAGGCGATGCTAACATGTGTTAGCATGATGCTAGACGTTTTAGCATGTTTTAACACTCGCTAGGCGATGCTAGCATGTGTTAAGCATGATGCTAACGACGCTTTTAGCATTTTTTAGCACTTCGCTAGGCGATGCTAACATGATGCTAACACGCTTTTAGCATGTTTTAGCGACTTCGCTAGGCGATGCTAGCATGTGTTAGCATGATGCTAGCACGTTTTTAGCATTTTTTAGCACTTCGCTAGGCGATGCTAAGCATGTGTTAGCATGATGCTAAGTACGCTTTTAGCATGTTTTAGCACTTCGCTAGGCGATGCTAGCATGTGTTAGCATGATGCTAGCGACGTTTTTAGCATGTTTTAAGCACTTCGCTAGGCGATGCTAAGCATGTGTTAAGCATGATGTTAAGACGTTTTTAACATGTTTTAAGACTTCGCTAGGCGATGCTAAGCATGTGTTAACATGATACTAAGACGCTTTTAAGCATTTTTTAGCACTTCGCTAGGCGATGCTAAGCATGTGTTAGCATGATGCTAAGACGCTTTTAGCATGTTTTAGCACTTCGCTAGGCGATGCTAAGCATGTGTTAACACAATGCTAAGACGCTTTTAGCATTTTTTAGCACTTCGCTAGGCGATGCTAAGCACGCTTTTAGCATGTTTTAACACTTCGCTAGGCGATGCTAAGCATGTGTTAAGCATGATGCTAACGACGTTTTTAGCATGTTTTAGCGACTTCGCTAGGCGATGCTAGCATGTGTTAACATGATGCTAAGCATGTTTTTAGCATTTTTTAGCACTTCGCTAGGCGATGCTAAGACGTTTTTAGCATGTTTTAGCCCTTCGCTAGGCGATGCTAGCTTGTGTTAGCATGATGCTAGCACGTTTTTAGCATGTTTTAAGCACTTCGCTAGGCGATTTTAGCATGATGCTAGCACATTTTTAGCTTGTTTTAACACTTCGCTAGTCAATGCTAGCATGTGTTAGCATGATGCTAGCATGTTTTTAGCATGTTTTAGCGTGTGGCTATGAAGATTTTAGGTCATTACTTTTTGGCTGCTTGATAAATAAATCCTCTGAGGGAGAGAGAGAGGAGAGATGCAGGGCTGACAGGCCCTTTTTGTCTGTGTGTGTGAAAATGTCAGTTTGGATTTAAATTTCTGAACATTCCGCAATGTTAAGTCAATGGGAGTTTTTTCCGAGTTTGATCGTCATTTTTAGGAAAACCGTAAGTCCGATCAGTTAGAAAAGATATAGCAACTCGAGTCAGAACAGTTTGAGTGTCTGAGCCGAGTTTGGAGTATGTGGAGTTAAAGCTCTAGGAGGAGTTAGATATAGAAATTTCACCGCTAAGAAGAATAAGCGGAATAATAATAAGTTTAAGTAGGATTTCAGTAAGTTGGCTTTCACAAGCCAACTTAATAATAATAAGTTTAAATAGAATTTCAGTAAGTTGGCTCTCACAAGCCAACTTAATAATAAGTTTAAATAGAATTTCAGTAAGTTGGCTCTCACAAGCCAACTTAATAATAATAAGTTTAAATAGAATTTCAGTAAGTTGGCTCTCACAAGCCAACTTAACTAGATAGGTACATTTCCTGAAGAAAATGTGAGTGGTGCTTGCCGTGGCAAAACTCGTCAAACAGCATGTTATAACTTGAAAAGAACAAAAATTATGGTCATAAATAAATAAACCCAGAAGTCTGTACGATATTCAGGTGCAGAAATATGTGATTTGTTACTCGGTTGCTAGGGTAAGCCCATGTGGTTGCTATGCAGTTACAAAGGTAATACAATACATGGCTCCTTTCCATCCTGAGTGAAATAAGTCAACCCGGAAGTCTGTACTATTTTCTGGTGCAGAAATATGTGATTTGTTACTTGGTTGCTAGGGTAATCCCATCTGGTTGCTAGGCAGTTACCATAGTGATACTAATAAAGTGTCCTTGCCATCCTGAGTGAAATAAATCAACCCGGAAGTCTCTACGTTTTTCTGGTGCAGAGATATGTGATTTGTTACTCTGTTGCTAGGGTAACCCCATGTGGTTGCTAGGCAGTTACCATAGTGATACTTATCAAGTGTCCTTGCCATCCTGATTGAAATAAACCAACCTAGAAGTCTCTACGTTTTTCTGATGCAGAGATATGTGATTTGTTACTCGGTTGCTAGGGTAACCCCATCTGGTTGCTAGGCAGTTACCATAGTGATACTTATGAAGTCTCCTTGCCATCCTGATTGAAATAGGTCAACCCGGAAGTCTGTACTATTTTCTGGGGCAGAGATATGTGATTTGTTACTCGGTTGCTTGGGTAACCCCATCTGTTTGCTAGGCAATTTCCATAGTGATACTAATCAAGTCTCCTTGCCATCCTGATTGAAATAAGTCAACCCGGAAGTCTCTACGTTTTTCTGATGCAGAGATATGTGATTTTTTACTCGGTTGCTAGGGTAACCCCATCTGGTTGCTAGGCAGTTACCATAGTGATACTTATCAAGTCTCCTTGCCATCCTGATTGAAATAAATCAACCCAGAAATCTCTAGGATTTTCTGGTCTAGAGATATGTGATTTGTTACTCGGTTGCTAGGGTAACCCCATGTGGTTGCTAGGCAGTTACCATACTGATACTTATCAAGTGTCCTTGCCATCCTGATTGAAATAAATCAACCCAGAAGTCTCTACGATTTTCTGATCCAGAGATATGTGATTTGTTACTTGGTTGCTAGGGTAACCCCTCCTTGTTGCTAGGCAGTTACCATAGTGATTGTAATCAAGTGTCTTTGCCATCCTGATTGAAATAAACCAACCCAGAAGTCTCTACATTTTTCTGATGCAGAGATATGTGATTTGTTACTCGGTTGCTAGGGTAACCCCATCTGGTTGCTAGGCAGTTACCATAGTGATACTTATCAAGTCTCCTTGCCATCCTGATTGAAATAAATCAACCCAGAAGTCTCTAGGATTTTCTGGTTTAGAGATATGTGATTTGTTACTCGGTTGCTAGGGTAACCCCATGTGGTTGCTAGGCAGTTACCATAGTGATACGTATCAAGTCTCCTTGCCATCCTGATTGAAATAAATCAACCCAGAAGTCTCTCTGATTTTCTGATGCAGAGATATAGTTATTGTTATATGGTTGCTAGGGTACTCTGTTTAGTTGCTAGGGAGTGGCTTGACAGCTGCCAATCATGAAACTCCAAAGGCTGCTTGTCAGTATGAATGATATAAACCAACTCCCATGCCTCTGTGACATTCAGAATGGAAGATATCCCTCTATGGATTTTGGTTGCTAAGGTGCTCAACAATGGTTGCTAGGGACGGACTAGGAAGTGTTGAGGTGATTCATGATTGGCTGTTTGCTGCCCCGAGTCAAACGAGACAACACTTGTGTTTCTATGATACTTCTATCCGGAGATATCCCTTTGATGTCTTTCATTAGAAGTCTATGGGAGTTGTTGCTAAGGTGCTCTAAATTGTTGCTAGGGCGTGGCTTGATAGCTTCACAATGATCCCAAGAGTCTGATTGGTCGTCTGAGTCAAATGAGCCCGCCCCCTTGTCTCTATGACACTGTGATCCAGAGCTATGTTCAAAACAAAATCCTTATGCAATTTCATTTCATGGGCTGTCCTACACCATTGTAAGTCAATAGGGGCAACTTTGGGCAGCTCCTGCCCCCCAGGGGTGCAAGTTTTACCCCATATTGAGGTATGTTCTTACAGAGCCTGCCAGCCTCTTCAAATGTGGCAAATCACACGTTTCTGCGAAATCCTCGCTCGGAGCTGTGACGCGTCAAAGTTTGTCGCAATGTTAAGTCAATGGGATTTTTCGGCCGCTTTTTTGCCTCTGGGGCAAATACCGTACCCCCGATCGCTTATAAAAGTCATAGCACACGTGTCCTCAATAGGCCGTTTGATTTGACACCTCATTCGTGGGTTTACGCCAAACGGTGCAGGACGAGTTAGGTGCCGAAGTTTTGTACGGAGATATAATAAAAATAAAAATAAAAATAAAAATAAAAATAAAAATAAAAATAAAAATAAAAATAATAAGTATGTGAGATTACAATAGTGATGCTTTGCAAGCACCACTAATAATAATAATAATAAGTTTAAGTAGGATTTCAGTAAGTTGGCTCTCACAAGCCAACTTAATAAGAATCGGAATAATAATAAGTTTAAGTAGGATTTCAGTAAGTTGGCTCTCACAAGCCAACTTAATAAAACATTTTCAAAACAAAGTTGAAAGCAGGGAATTATATGATCTTTAACAAAATTGCAGAAATCAAACCAAAAACATAATCGAGTAGGGACAACTCCAAAATAAATGAAAAAATGTTTCCGCCTGCAGACCACAAAATGTACAGAATATATCGACATACAAGAAAATAATTAGTGAGGTAGTACTTATAAATAAGTTTGAAGGAAATTTCTTTGATTTTATTCGTGATTAAATATTTATGGAGTAATCTCCAAATTTTGCACCATCTCAATCCAGCCATACCCTGTGTCAGACATGCTTGTTTAGTGTCTCGGGTGTGTTGCGTCATGAACATAAAATGTTTAGGTTACTCTGTCAAGTTAAAGTTTAATACTCAATCATTGAACTCATCTTGAGATCCCTTAGTTCGCATTTGTGCTCCTTCAAGTGTTTTGAATGCAAGAATATGCTTGTGTTGTTCTGCCTACTGAGGTGTTTTCTTCACTCTATAAACTGCGCATTGCTCATACAGCTGAAATTTCACTTACTGCCCTCTGGAGTAAACAGGTGGTACTACAAGCTTGCATTTCTCAGGAATCTTCCTTATTATGGTCCAGAGACATTGCAATTAATTGCGTACATTTTTTTATCGCGTTATTTTTTGTAAAATTAATCGCACTGAATTAACGCGTTAAATCGACAGCCCTATATATATATATATATATATATATATATATATATATATATATATATATATATATAGAGTAAATAATATGATACTATTTTATGACTGTATTATGCAATTTATTTAAAATAACTATGTTAAAAATCACATTACCACTTTTTGTAGTGTAGATTATATATTACCCAATTAACACTGATGAAAGAACCCTTCTCTGTTATGTTTAGAAATTATAGATTTTGATATGTGTGGCTACACAGCTTAACAAGGCTGGTTACATTGCTGCTTACATAGCAATATTTCTATTTTGCCTCCTGATTTGGGATAATATCTCTCATGAGTCTCCTTCTACTAATTAGCAGCCTGTTAAAACACTCACACAGGTAAATGCACTGAGGGAGCAGAGTCTTGAGAAATGTTTGAAGTGCTCCCCCTTTCTCTGGCTGATGGACACTGGGGTCATTTCCAGGCAATCTGTTCTGATCGGCCAACAGCCTTCCCATGGTCTTTCCAGCCCCTAATACCCTTCCTATCCCCTGTTTCATTGCTGTCCCTCCTTGCCCAACTGATGTCATTTTCATGCTCTATAAATTTTATTGAAAAATCCACGGCAGTGATGTTGTGTTCCAATAAAGCAGCATGAACGCTTGTTAAAGGTAAGCGAGGACAGTAAATCACAGCGGTGACACGTGCAATGACATCTGCTCCCCGAGACCTTCCCATTACATTGGTGTGGAGGAACTCTGAAGGTGGGTGTTGGGTTAAAGTCCTTACATCTGGTGTGATTGCCACACATTCTTGGTAATAAGGCTAAGAGAGAAGAAAGAAAGGGGAGATAAGCAGTTAGATGATCATACGTGAATTAATCGCATACACTAAAACAAAGGCGACACTCTGGCTACTAGTACTCAAGTTTTTCTTTCTTTTTTCATACTTTCTGTGGACTTTTTTGATAATTTATTTTTTAAACTGACTTAAAAAAAAAACATTGTTCAATTAAATTAAAATTCTGTCATAATTTACTCACACTCATGAAATTCCAAAGCCATATGTCATTCTTTCTTTTGACTAACACAAAAACAGATATTTTTATGATTTTTTTAATACAATGGCAGTGGATAGTGATTCACTCTCAAGTTAAAAAAGGATGCAAAAGTATCATATTCTCAGTCTTCTGAAGCCATACAATAGGCTTTGGTGAGAAACAAGCTGAAATTTAACTAATTTATCAGTGAAAATCTTGCTCCTGTTGCACGTTCATGTGCGTTACGAGAGAAGCTCATGCACAGTGACTTGTATGTTCACACAATATCTTGCATTGTTTAGCACTAAAAATAAGTTCTCACATGAATGCACATTTTTAAGGTTTTACTTGTTGTGCTAAAAAAAATTCCTTTTGCAATAATCAGACGTACTCTAAACATTAATTATTAAAAACTATCACTTTCTGTGTGAAATACTGTCAGGCATGAGATTTCCTGGCAGTAATGATACCTTCGCCTGAACTAAAAAGTGCCAATACCAAACGTGGTAACCCTGAAGGCAATTCCCGAAAGCCATTTGCAGAAAACGCCAAAGTTATTCAAGTTGTAGGGAACTAGTGCTCCTATGCAAATACCACAGCAGGTGGTAAACTGGATGTAGAACTGTGCAGAGTGGAGTTGCTGCCCAAGACAACAGCCGAGTTCACATAGATGGGCTTTCATTCCACAGACATCATCTGTCTTACAAACTCTGTGAATCATCTTTAAATCCAGAGGGTGTGGAAACATAACCGATCTGATGCCACCTCCACAGCCTTTGGGTTGATTCAACACTGTTTTCAGGGCTGGAATTGAGTGTGAGAGGTTTTGTTGGGAGAAAAAAAATAGTCCGTGAAAATAAAAGACTGTGATCTGACATATTCATAAATTACATTCAAAAGAAAATGAACACTGTCAGAAAAAATAACAATAGTGAAAACAATACAAGATAACTCTAGAGGACTTTCCCTGGCCTGAAGGCAAAAAGTAAAGTTGTGATTTTCAAACATGGTGATTTTCTCATAAACCTGACACATAGTCAACATTGCAACATTACAGATGACTTCAGTACCTAATTTGACAAGATAATATCTTCATAAATAGATTCCCTTTCTCCTTTTCTAAAAGCCAAGTGAACAACATATGGTTAATGTACTTTCTCAGATTTCCAGCATTCAGAACCACTATGATATCTCTGACAAGAAGTTAAGCAATCACTTATTTCCACAGAACAATGCTATGCGCAAAAAGGCTTTTCTTTTTGCCAGTGTGCACTGAGCTTTAACATTGGTTGCGATACCTTTGACGCACTCCATTTTGGCTCAAAGTGTTAGCAGTTTCTCTGTCAGCAGGTTTTACTCAATGGACTCTCTTGCCATTAATGTTACACAAGAACCATTTCAGAGAGAAGCATAAATATATTGTTATTATTGGCAATTTAACAGGCCTGCTGCTAAGCTGACTTTGTTTAATTCCTCAGATATTGAGGTGACTGGGCCTTTAGTCCTTTTGTTCAGGATCGTAACTTTAGTAGAATTTTATGATGTTTAATGTAATGAACTGAGACAGACCCGGTAAGAAAGTACATTTCCTTTTAACATCTGCCTTGGATGATGGAATCATGCTCAATTTTACACTTCAAATTCATTTGTAAGCATCCAAACATTATCTAATGGAATATACAGCAAATTTTTCCATCATTTTAAACCTACTTTCTTGACAAATAGTGGTTCAGATATAGCAAGTCCATTTGGCACATAGATCTTTTGAGGGGCGTCACAGGAAAAAAGCTTAGTTGCCAGATGTGGCAACAATGAAATGTGGCAGTATTGTGGTGTATAAACTCTGCACTCTGTACTGTCATAGCCTGAAAGCTGAATCTTTTCTCATCTTTGTGTGTCTGGCTCTGCACTGTCTGGGGAATCTACATAAATCCCACAGGGCTTTCACTGAACAGGGGTGAATAGAGGTGGCCCGCTTCAGTCTGCTTCTGTAATTCTTATGAGCCGAATCACGCAAAACCGACATCCTTGAAAGTTAATTCAAAGCAAAGAAAAATATTTTCATTAAGCTCATCTCTTTTTGTTATAACTCTTTTCGCCTATTCTTTCCTCACAGAATCTTTAACTCTCTTTGTCATTGTCTTCTTTCTTTCTATTTCTCACCTCAGTTAGTCAGGAAATAGATGCAGTAACATTCACACAAAACCTTTTGACACACAGTTTATTCTTACATCACAGCGTGTGGTTGGCAATGCTCTTCCGATGCAAGTGGTGGCGCACGGCTGGAACAGCTGATTACCCATAACGAGGGGGCAAGCTGGTCATTAAATGGGTGCTAATACTCAAAACTGGAGGTCATTAACTCTTCTTTGTTGTGATTATAAAACCCTTAGGAGCTTCTTGACCTGGAACCCTGATTAGTTTCCAAGCATTCAGGGCCATCCTTCTTATCACATAGGCCCTACTCAACATCTTCATAACAAAAGAACAGACAGAAAGAGAGATAAAATAGAAAGAGAATTTGGTGCTGAAAGAACAGAGTAAAAGTCTGATGTTCTGACACTAATAACAAAAAAGGTTGTTATACATGCTTGAAGTGAATTTCATGAAAGGAGCAGATGACAATTGAATTTACAATAGTTTAGAGTTTAAAGCATCACCAACCTGAATATCAGCTGTATCTTTTCTTCTCACTTCATATCACCTTACTTCATCCTTTTGTCGATTGCATGATTTTGTTGGATGCAAACATAATTGGAAAAAGTGTTAATAAGTTGATAAGAAATCTGTAAGTGTGTTAGTGTATGTTGTAGGTGGTACACTATTATGTCAATGTCTTTGTTGTGATATGACATTATTGCAATTATTTATGTTTAGCAGGCAATATTGCAATTCACCACTGTAAGACAGTATATTGCAACATTCGACACATTTCTCTGTTTCTTATTCATCTTCATTGGATTCTGGAAGCCATTTTGAAAGTCCAACTTTGATTTGAGTGTGTTTTTCATTACACAAAAAACCTTGCAGTCTAGCTATACAGACTATCTGTACAGACATTCTTAGAAATTAAACACATTATAGACAAAAATTCGGATTTTTGGCATTCTTATTATTTTGATTATTGTGAGATGAAATGTTGTGATATTTTGAAATATAAATTTGCCCTCATCACGAATGTGCAGTGGTTTGAAAAATGTAGCCCCTGTGTAACAAAACTTCCAAAATTCACATTTTCTTAAATTCATTGCCAAAACTGAACATGTTTTATTACTATCCAACAGCAGCCATGCACAGCAGTACTCTAGGGCTCCCATGTGTCGATGAATTTATAATTATAAAGAACCGGAGGTACATAAGTCATAATCTGAGCATTCTGTAGCCAGTGATGAATAATGTAATAGGAATCATCCCAGGAGTTGGAAAGAAATTAAATGTTTATGTGGTTTGGATGTCAATGAAAATGTAACTAAACATTTGAAATATATTCATATACAGTAAATGCCAGTATGTTATTAATCTGTCTGTGGACCACAATGTGGGGAATGTTGATAAACATGTAGGCTGGACCCAATTAGGGCTATTTTTAAAGTTTGTTCCATAATTTAACAAGCAGCAGACAGATAAATATGGTTTTACTTGGGAGCCTTTCTCTGTAAAAAGAAATCATTAAACTTGTGTGAATTAATCTAGTAACTTAACAAAACAGAGCCTAAAGCGTTGAGGAAAGATCAGCAGGAGTAACAAAGACAGTGACAGAGAGTGCCCAAGAGAGAAAGGAAAGAGAGTGGGAGTTGGGTGGAAGAGATAAAGATATTAAATGAGGCTGATGGAGTGGTGGAAGTAGAGTTTTTTGTTTGCTTTGTAAAAAGACATTGCATAGAGATCTGTTCAGCATTTTGATTATGTCTAAATAAACGGGCCTTATCTGCTTCCTGAAATAACAAATGACAATGTCTTAAATAAAAAAAGAGAAAATCTAGATAGTTATTGTTACGTTATTGTTATGTATTATTAGGTAACACTCTACAAGTTTCCATTTGTTAACAACATTAGTTAACATGAACTAACAATGAAAAATAATTTTACAGCATTTACTAATCTTGGTTAATTTGAACATACATAGTAATACATTTTTAAAACCAAAAGTTATATACTATATGTCAATAATAGTAAATGCACTTTCAGCTAACAATGAGCAATTGTGTTTTTATTAACAAACATTAAAAAAGATTCATAAATGCTGTGAAATTTCATTGTTATTTCATGATTCCTAATGCCTTAACTAATGTTAACAAATAATACTATTGTAAAGTGTTACCTGTTATTATTATTACTATTATAATAATAATAATTATTATTATTATTATTATGTTAATCTGCCATGTGGTAACATTTAAATCAACTGGTTTTATTCAACTGAAAATATTATATAACATCACCGAATCGACATGAAAACCTAAGCTTACGCTATCAAAGCCAATTTTAAGGGTTAAATAAAGTATAAATACTGTAGCTTCTGAATGTAAAAATGTCAGGTAACTACTCTTTACAGTGCAGTTAATGCAGAACACATCCACAAACACTATTAAGGTTAAAAATGTCATACTTGCAGTCGTGACATAAAACTAGTAATATATAAAGTAAATATTGAAAATACATATTTTTAATAAACATTAAACCCCAAATATGCATAGGAAAAACAGTTGACCTTAAAATTTGAATCAACCTGAATACATTAGTTTAATAATTTTAATTATTACATCAGAAAAAAGTTCCTTAACAATTAAAAGTTCCCATTTTTACAGTTGCACTTTGAAAAGAATAAGAACATCAGTGTTATTCAAAATATAACAGTACTTTAAAATATACCCCTCGTCCACATTTTAATATTAACAGTAATGGCAAATGGATGATGTTGTTGTCCTCTATACAGTCTTTATGCATGGGAACTAGTGGCAGCTGTTACATTCATAAAGATAGAAAAAAATCAGTTTTGCTGCCCAAACAATAACAACAACAACAACAAAAATATAACTTCTTAATGAGGAGTAATGCTTCGATTTATCATAAACAATAAACAATCTTAAACATATTATATACTGTAAGGAAGATCTCTTTTACTATATATATATATATATATATATATATATATATATATATATATATATATATATATATTCTTGTCGAGCATGGCTAAAAATGTCCTTTATTTTTGCAGGAAGTTTAGCAGTGGTACCCAAACTGGGTGCCCTGTTACCTGGGGTGCCACCATAACTTGCTAGTGGTCCTGCGGAATCAGTCGAGCACTGACTCAATTTGGTACCTGCGCTTTGTGTAACTATGCGTGCTGCTATGTCTGCACATGCTCTGGTGTGATCATGTCTCATGGTGAATGCAGCTGCATGAGTGAACATTCAAATGTGCTTGTTAGTCAAAATGACCTTTTTTTTGGCCTGTCTTTAATATGTATCAAATAGCAATTTTGACAAGTAAAATTGAAAAGTACTCACGGTACTTGGCTGGATAACTTTAGTTTAGATGTTCTCTCAATGAGTTTAATGACAGGCCTGCTTCTTAGTCAAACTCTGACTGCATTGAATTGAAGTATTAATGTATGGTTTCACTTTATATTAGGTGTCTTTAACTACTATGTACATAAGCATTGAACATACATGTTGTTGCATTGTACACTGTTAACCTTGCCTCTAACCCTAAACCTAGCCTTTACCCAACTCTTACCCTAAAACCTCTAACTCTAACTCCTAACCCTAACCCCATCCCTAAACATAACCCTAACTCTAAATCCTAAACCTACTTGTACCTCAACCAGTAAAGATTATGCCAATAGTTTAGATATTATCTCGCAATAGTTTTATTTTTAATGTTTTTATATTACAGTTTGTTAATGTTTAATTGCTGCTGTTACTGAAAAACCTAAAACACTATTTACTATTTTATTACTGGCTCTTGCGTAATTACTTTTATGTAAAAGCTTGAAGAAATGTTTACTTAAGAAACACTTCAATGCTACATTGTTTTAATTTTTTTATATTAATATTAAACATTTTCACATATTTGTTCATTTATTTATTTTTCGATGTTTGAGGTGCCGTTTGTGCTTTTTCCTTTTTAACAAGAAGGAAAGGGTGGAAAGAATGAAGGGCACTCGTGCAAAGTTAGAAAGGTTGTTGTGTACGTGTTTTCATACATGTATAAGTGTGTGAGAATTTTTGTTTTGTGGAGTGATTCTCTGTTTAACAGGACTTGCATTTGTCTTGAATTAGGACTCAGAGGGCTTGAGTCAGAGCCGATTGACTCTGGGACCCAGATACAGGTGAAAACAAAAGATTGAGTGCTCTTTAGCTCGCTCAGCATGCTGGCTGAAGAGGCATTGCCTAAAATGTGTGTCCTGTTAAAATTGCACTGTTGACATGTGGGACTTGATTCCCCCCACTGTTATTCTCCACTGTGTCTACACAGTTTGTCTGATCAAAGACTCAGATGGTTATATGTTCTTTTCCTGGCTGATTCAACTCCTCTAATCTTTTATTTGTTTATTTCATGCCAAGGTGATCGTTTGGAAATCTAACACTCATACACTCCGGGGTTGGAGGTGCGGAGAGGTGGTGCCTCTCTCTAACATTTTCTCTCTTTCATTTTTTTTTTTTAAATATGTGATTTGTTGAAATTTTAGATTTTTTTCAGTACTCATTAAAAGCATTCCAGATTTGAGTCATGATTTGGCTAATAGATGTTTATATTTTTAGGAGCTATTTTTAAATGTTTACATTTTCCTTCACAAAGGTGCAGACAGCTGTCTACCAAAAATTTATGTTTTTCTTGTTGACAAAATGTAAAAAAAAATCCAATATTGCCTTTACCAACGTTATTTGTAACGGCTTGTTCAATCTGATTTAAGAATATATCCATATTATTTGTAACCATAATTGTGCCTAAATGTAATAATAATAATAATAAATAAAAAATTATAATTAATTGAATAAAATCAATGAGAAATGTAAAATTTGAATTACTTTATTAATACAGTGTTTTATTAATACAGTGTGTGTGTGTGTGTGTGTGTGTGTGTATGTATATATATATATATATATATATATATATATATATATATATATATATATATATATATATATATATACTAGGAACATCTGTAAACCAACGTTTTTGTGCAATTATCTAATCAGCAAATCTTGTGGCAGCAGTTCAATGCATAAAATCCTACAGATATGGGTCCGGAGCTTTGTCAATTTATCTTATTGATTTAGACCGTGGCATGATTGTTGGTGCCAGACAGGCTGGTTTGAGTATTTCTGTAACTGCTGATCGTCTGTGATTTTTCCACACAACAGTCTCTAGAGTTGACTCAAACAAAAAATCAGTGGCAGTTCTGCGGACGGAAAAGCCTTGTTGACGAAAGAAGTCAAAAGAGAATGGCCAGACTTGTTTGGGCTGACAAAAAGGATGTGGTAACTCAGATAACCACACTGTACAATTGTAGTGATCAGAATGGCATCTCAGAATACGCAACACATTGAGGCGGATGCACTACAACAGCAGAAGACCACAACGGGCACTTTATTAGGACTACAGTGTTCCTAATAAAGTGCTGAGAGAGTGTATATATATATATGTAAATATATAAACTATTTCGGAATATTCCGAATAGATGAATACTCTATGGAGCATTTAAACCTTTATGGAGCATTATAGAAAAATTTCGCAAAATAAGTCTTAACCAAAAAAATTACCTTCACTGATGTGGATATAAACGTGGTCCACGGATAGACGAGCTCTGATGTGAAATCATTACTTCTGTTCAGGCATTTAATATCCTGCTCAGGTTTAGGCTAAACATGAATACATGGGAATCATTACAATCGTGTGATATATTAACATAGACATTTCAAGAAATGGAATGTGTACATGATGTTGTATCTTAATTATTGTTACACTTGATAAGCTCCAGACGTGCACAATTAATGGAGACTGAAAACAGAGTCAAGACCGCAACCATCCGATCTGAAATCACACCGTGTGCATTTTCATATAATAAAGTTTACTCTGAATTATTGGCTGCATAGATTCATAAATGTGTTGTAATTTTGGATATGTTCATTTATAATGTCATTTTATCCTTGTGCTTCTTTGATAATCAGTCAAACTAATATTTTTTCTATTATTTGGATGAATCCGGTATTGGTTTTTAAGTCATTATTTGCGCCTTTCCTAATAAGGTATTCAGCTTTGGGTACATCCATAAGATTCCATAAGAACACAGAGAACACAGTGTTCAAAATCAGTGTTTGTATGGTGTTCCTCCAAAACATTTTATTGTTTTGCGAAAAACAGCAATTTGAAGTGGAGTGATAATTTCCCTGTAAAGGAGCATTCCAGAGCATGTGAATCAGATCATCTGCTCCAGATTTTTCAATAGGAGAGCAGAAAATGAAACTGACAAAAACAAAGCACTTCACCAAACAGTGTCAACATTACATGTGCATGGCAGCCAGCCAAAGAGCCTCAAACAGAGCTACAAAAAGAAGAAGAGTGAAACTGATTAGAAAGAGACACACGTTGCTGTAATTCTGAACCATTATTGGTCTATGTGCCTGTTGCAATAATGGACTGTCTTGTTTAGTGAAAAGATAGTGGGATTCATAAGTCTGAATCCACTTGTGAAAATGATTCTTTATTTATTTTTTCTAATTCAATACTTTTTCCCAATACAACTTGAATTACCAGTGCAACAATTTGAGTGAAAAGTGCCGGCTGCACGTAGCCCTCCCCAACGCCCCCAACTCTGAGGGGGGAAAAATGTGTTACATGCATAGCATGAGAGCAAGCCCAGCAGCCGCGGCCTTCTCTCTCACTATGTCTCTCACATAGGACATAAAGCGGCTGGGGCCTATCTTAAGTCGGGAAAGGTGGTCTTTGGGGGGGAGCAGGAGATAGCATGTTGGGAGCAGGAGGACGTCCCGAGGCTAGAGTGCTGATAGAAGACTCGAAGCCCTTACCCTGCTCTGCGCACCCGGCAGAGACTGAGGAATAGGCCTAAGGGGGTGTCTTCAGAACTCATCAGCACTGGTGTGTAGGCGAGGCCGGAGACAAGGTAGCTGTGCAAATTTCCTATTCTTTCAGGAGGGAAAGACCCTGCGGAGGCCACGCCCTATACAGTTTTAGGGGGAGGTACTGCGTGGTAAATACACCATGAACGCCCTATTAGCCAAATCATGACTCAAATCTGGAATGCTTTTAATGAGTACTGAAAAAAATCTAAAACTTCAACAAATCACATATTTAAAAAAAAAAAATGAAAGAGAGAAAATGTTAGAGAGAGGCACCACCTCTCCGCACCTCCAACCCCGGAGTGTATGAGTGTTAGATTTCCAAACGATCACCTTGGCATGAAATAAACAAATAAAAGATTAGAGGAGTTGAATCAGCCAGGAAAAGAACATATAACCATCTGAGTCTTTGATCAGACAAACTGTGTAGACACAGTGGAGAATAACAGTGGGGGGAATCAAGTCCCACATGTCAACAGTGCAATTTTAACAGGACACACATTTTAGGCAGATTGTAAAAAATGGCAAAGGTATTGGGTGTTACCCAGCCCGCTGCTCTGCAGATGTCTGCTAGGGAGGTGCCAAAAGCAGACAAAGAGCTGCTCAGAACATCTAAAGCTCTGCGTGTGGTCCAAATAGGTACGCAAAGCACGTACTGGACACAGCAACAAAAGGGCTTGGTTTGCCCCCTCCCAAGGCAGCGCTTGCAGGTTCAAGACCTGGTCCCTGAAAGGGGTCGTAGGAACTTTGGGTACGTAGCCCGGTCGGGGTCTCAGGATAACGTGAGAAAGCTTCGGACCAAACTCCAGGCAGGTGTCGCTGACAGAGAAAGCTTGCAGGTCTCCAACCCTCTTGATGGAGGCTAACGCGTCCTAGTCTTCAAGGACAGGGCCTTGAGCTCGACTGAATAAAGCGGCTCGAAGGGGGATCTCTGAAGACCCAAGTGGACCACTGAGAGATCCCAAGAGGGGAACAGGCTAGGCTGGGGAGGATTCAGTCTCCGGGCACCTTTCAGGAACCTGATAATCAAATCGTGCTTACCAAGGAACTTGCCATCTACTGCGTCGTGGTGGGCTGCGATAGCAGCTACATACACCTTCAAGGTGGAGGGGGACAGCCTCCAGCCTCTCCTGCACAAATAGAAGCACTGACCGAACTGCGCATCTCTGCGGGTCTTCGGCTGAGGAAGAACACCAATTCGTGAACAAGCGCCACTGTAGGGTGTAGAGTTGCCTGGTGGAGGGAGCTCTGGCTTGGTTGATCGTGTCTAAGACAGCAGGTGGTAGATACACTAGATCTTCCGCATCCCGTCCAGGGGCCAGTTGTCAAGAGGAGCGTGAGATCTGACAACCAGTTGCGGGTGGGCCAGTAGGGGGCCACCAGGATGATCTGTTCCTCGTTCTCCCTGATCTTGCACAGCACCGATGCAAGAAGGGTCACTGGGGGAAATGCGTACTTGCGCAGCCCCCCAGTGCCAGCTGTGTTCCAGCGCGTCTGTCCCGAGAGGGGCTCCTGTCAGGGAGTACCAGAGCGGGCAGTGTGAGTTATCTTGGGAGGCAAAGAGATCTATCTGTGCCACTCTCCGCTGGGCAAAACCTGTCGTGACAGCGCGTCTGCTGTCGTGTTGCGGTTGCCAGGGATGTGAGTGGTGAGCAGCGACTTGAATCGTGGCTGGCTCCAAAGGAGGAGATGGCGGGCAAGTTGTGACATATGACGAGAGCGCATGCCGCCCTGGTGATTTATGTACGCTACCATTGAGGGGTTGTCTGAACGGATCAAGATGTGCTTGCCTCGGATTAGTGGGAGAAACTTCCATAGGGCAAGAATTACAGACATCAACTCTATTCAGTTGATGTGCCAATACTGCCGGGGTCCTTTCCAGGGGCCAGCGGCAGAGCGCCCATTGCACATAATCCTCTGGAATTGTTCTAGAGGAACCGCTGTGCCGGGCTCAAAGCGAGCGAGGCACCTGAGCACTGACTGAGAGCGCTCGTTAGTGAGCCGCGCTGTCATTGAGACTGAGTCTAACTCCATGCCGAGAAAAGAGATGCTCTGAACCGGGTCAAGCTTGCTCTTTTCCCAGATGACCTGAAGCCCTAGATGGCTGAGGTGCCTGAGCACCTGGTCCCTGTGGGCACATAGTAACTCTTCAGAGTGGGCCAGGATGAGCCAGTCGTCGAGGTAGTTGAGTATGCGGATGCCCATTTCCCTAAGGGGGGGAAGAGCGGCCTCTGCGACCTTCGTGAAGACGCGAGGGGACAGGGACAGGCCAAAGGGGAGGACCTTATACTGATATGCCTGGCCGTCGAACACGAACCGTAAGAAGGGTTGGTGTCGCGGCAGATTGGAGATGTGGAAGTACGCATCCTTCAGGCCTACAACCTCGAACCAATCTAGCTGTCGATCGCAGGTGAGAATCTGTTTCTGCGTGAGCATTTTGAACGGGCACAGATAGATTGCCTCGCACTCACGGCGGCCCGGGAAAGCATAGCGGACATCTACGCGTCAGCCTCAGACTGGGTGAGCAGACCCAAAGGTGACGAGTCATCAACATCAGACGGCGCTGTGACACTCTCCGATGCAGCAGTGATGTCGTCATCCAATTCCTGGGGCTCAAGGGAAGAATGCTGGCTGGCCGCGAGGCGAGCCGCTCTCATCCCAAGCTCGGACGGAAGCAAGCAAGCATGCCGGGGGGCAGGTGGTTCGTGGGAATTTACCCGGCGAAACCGAGCCCGTCGTAATCCCCATGTCACCTTCATCGCCAGCCGGGTCGTCCTCAATCCCGTGGGAAGAAGGAACGACGTGGGGGGCAGCTGAAATGGCTTTCTCTCATGAGAAAAGAAAGCCGCGACCGCAATGTTGCCATGGCTATGTTCTCGCACTGAGAACTTGAACCATTCATAAAACGCTGCCTGCGTGTGATCACAGTCCAGGCACGTGAGGCAGCTTTTATGACCGTCAGAAGTGGAGAGAAATCAACCGCATCCAGGAACTACACAGAGGCGGAAAGGCATCTTGAAAAAGACGCGTCCTGAAAAGGAAGTTCAACGCCGCTGTGTATTGCTCTTTCGTGAGTGGAAAACTCAAACTCTTTTAGAGGAAATACAACTCTTTTAGGAGGAGACACTCTTTTAAACAGAAAGAAAGCGCTGTCGAAGCGCCCAGGGGCGTGAACTGCACAGCGTGCAGAGAGAGAGACGCCAGCTGGAAATGCACCTTGCGGATCCAGCAGCAATGCTTCTCGCTGGTAGAGGTGAGTGGAACAGGAGTGAAATGCTTGCTGCACAACCATTCGGCTCTAAAGAAAAATTCTGACTGGCATTCGCTGCCCCGCTTCCCTTTATACCCATATATCAGGGGCGGGGCATGCAAATTCTTTCTGCCAACTTCACATTGGCCTTTTCTCAGGTTCAGAGGTACGATTCGCCGTCCAAGGAAGACCCATTGTGTCACTTAATTCGACACAACGTTGAGTGAGTGACAGAGGGGGAACTCATTCCCTCGGTTGAATTGATTATTGGCGTCTCCAAAACTGGTATAATGAAGTTAAATTAACTCGGTGATCATATAGATTAAACTTAACTATTTAAGTTAAGGTACCTAGATGCAAGTAGACCTAACTCAGATTTGCTATTTAAGTGTTGTTGTTTCTACTTAATAATTATTAATATTTAGACCATACAATAACACACCTTTAATAAAAAGGTCAATTATTTAATATGATTATTTATCCACAGCATAGTGTTGTGGCAAAAAAATTATTAACCAACCATTATCACTGCATAAGAGACACTCTGACTCGAACAGTCTTTTAAAAAGAATTTATTCTTGCAAGAAGGACCCAGTCATTACACAGGAGTTAATCTGTGCCATGAGTGAGACGAGAAGGGGAGGGCTGACTTTTATCCCAAGGTTTCTGACAGAAACAGATTCTCCCCCTCTGCATTCCTCAGACACAGGGGCATTCCCTTGCAATGACTATCACTGATCAATGAGTATCAAAATTTCTACAACAATTCCCCACTTTTTATCATTCAGATTACTCAATCAAAGTGTTATAGCCTCTGGCCTCGTGGTTAGTTCAATCTCCTCTCACTCTGGAGACCGAGGTTCGAGTCCTATTCGTAGCATAATTTTAGGGGCAGTGGTGGCTCAGCGGTTAAGGCTCTGGGTTACTGATCAGAAGGTCGTGGGTTCAAGCCCCAACACCACCAAGACACCACTGTTGGGCCCTTGAGCAAGGCCCTTGAACCTATCTGCTCCAGGGGCGCCGTATCATGGCTGACCCTGCACTCTGACCCCAGCTTAGCTGGGATATGTGAAAAATAAATAATTTCACCATGTATATGCAGAAATGTATGTATAATGTGTGACAATTGGTCAAATTAAATTAAATTATTAAATTAATTAAATTAAATCACAATAATAAACAATAAGACAAATTTTAAGTCATATCATCACACTTACACTCTTCATCTCTGATTTTCACATAAATGATCACTCTCTTAAACATTTGGAAAAATAAAAAGCTTAGGCTGTTTTTTTTGTGGGGATAGTCCCCTTAAGGATTAGCAAGCAAGTAAAGACTTTATCTGAAGCCAGGCTAAATGAGTAAACACTGTTACTGCACTTCTGACATAAAATCAGACCCTCAGTCACCTCAGTATAAACAAGGAATAGTGTACAGATTAAGTAGGAAAAACACATCAATTTTACATTTTGGTTATGTCAGCAGGCTATAAAAATACAAAGAATAAAAGTAGAATAAAATCCATCATTTCAAACCCTCTCCTTGTACGTCATCACGTAACATGGATGACCGCTGCTTATAACCCTCTTTACATATCAAAACATTCTCAGAAAGAAAAGACATACCTCATTTAAACACATTTCACAGTAGCTCTCGCTACTTCATCATATCATCATATTTGTGTTCATCATCCTCTGGATAGACTGTCATTTTTTTTCAATTGAACAGACATCCCTGCTTTAACCAGTCTCTGTACTGAGCTGGAAACACACGTTATAATGCATGGTAAACATAACAATATCAACAGTCCTATCACCGAAATTGGTAAGACAGTTTGAATCAGCCAATACCCCCATCCTCCCCAGAGATTCATAAACCAAGTAAACCATGTACTCCCAACATGTTCTGGCTCCTGTACGGCTTTTCTCATGTGTTCAATTACATTCGTGATGTTGTCACTGTAATCTGGAATATTGAAACAACAAGACATTCCCAACATTTTGCAAACTCCCCCTTTCTCTGCAGTTAACATATCAAGAACCAACCTGTTTTGAATGACCACTCTTAACTGTTTAATTTCATAATTTATCATTGTCAAAGCATTTTCTGTGCTATTAGCTATTGCTAATACTGTCCATGCTAGCCCATTTATCTTATTAATTGTTACCGTTGTACCCACCCCTAAGAACAATGACCACCCCACATTTGCTGCATAGTGCTTTGGTAAAACCCCAGGCAAAATTTCAACATTTCTTTTTTCCCCTTCTTGTAGTTGTAGTAGTACGCTTTTACGTCGCCCCACTTGTATGGATCTCTGCAGACATAGAAAGGTGCATACCCTTCGCTCCGTCCCTCACAGTTCGGACAGTTCCTTTGAAAGGGGTTGCAGTTGAAAGTCACATTTGTTCCTTCCTGAATCGTGATGATTTCTCCTTCCAGGCCACACGTTGGCTCCATGAACATAAATGCGCTTCTCTTGACACGTTGGATGGTATTGTTTGGCGCAGTTGTCTCAGTCCAGTTGGTGTGGTTTTCTGTTGATAACACTCTCAGGCCCAAAGTCATTATGCACATACTCTTACCCAGACCCCACATTCCCGGCACTCTGAATGGGTGCCACAGTCTCGGACGCTCCATTTCTTCCGTTTGCTAGATCAGTACTGCAGCTGTGTGACCAGAATGTGTGGAGGAATTCAGTCTTTGAAGCACTCAGAGTCGTATCTGTTTGCTGATTAAAGGTTCCCAGCCGGATGCTGTTTCCACAACTAGGGCTGCCTGCCTTTCCCAGTCTCCTCCCTTCTTCTTTTATCTTGCTCCTCTTAAACACACACAGCTAGAATGCAGGGGTCTGTTGTTAATATTCTTGAATTATTTTCAGTTCGTATCTTTTCACGATGATTAATGCTTGTGACCACATGATGGGGTTCACTCTGCACACAGGCCGTGTTATTCTCTGTGGTTGGCCTTGCTCTTCCACTGATAGTGGTGCTTGGTGTTCAAACTTGATCTCAGCGTTTATTGACATTCACTCGGAACAATCTCTTCCTGTTGCTGATTCTCCTGCGATGTGGGTGGAACTTTCCTGCAATGGTTGGCATGAACCCACGTAGCTCTCTCTGCGACCTTCACTGGCATGTGAGTCGTTAGTAGCACTTGGAATGGTCCCAGCCACCTTTTCGCCTTCCAGCTCTTTCTCCTTAGGTCACGAATCACAACAAAATCGCCAGGCCTGATTTTATGCAGGAGGGTTTCAGCAAATTTCCCCTGAGCAGCTTTCACCTGAACACAAACATTGGACAACAGAGAAGACATTTCTTTGCAATAATTCATCATGTCATTCTCACACAGATCTGTTGATGGCAGCCTTTGTTTCCCCTTTCTATTCCAATGAATGGTGGTCTAATAAAGAGTATTTCAAATGGACTTAAATTTGTTTTGACTCTTTTTCTTATTCTGGTGTACATCAACACAATTGGGAGTGCTTTAACCCATGTGAGCCCAGTTTCCTCACAGCACTTAGCCAATTTGTTCTTGATTGTTTGATTCTCCCTCTAAAGAGCGCCTCCACTGGCGGCATGGTAACTGCAATGTGTTCTCATGTCAATTCCCAAAAACTGACCCACCTGCTTTATTGCTTCATTGACAAAGTGTGTCCCATTGTCCGAGCTGATTTTTCTTGGAATTCCCCATCTCGGAACATTCCGGTTAAAAGAGCTTTCGCTACTGCTGCCGAGTCTTGTTTCAAGGTTGGGAAGGCCTCAACACATTTGGACCACATCAACCATCACCAGGCAGTATTTCTGTTTCCCACAAGGGGTTAAATCGATGAAATCCATCATCAGATACTCAAAAGGCCCCCCTGATGGTGGTTGAGATACTATAGGTGTTTTTATCCCTCTTGCCACGTTATGTGTGTTACAAATGACACATCTTTTGCAAAAATTTTCAGCAATCCACAATTCTTTCATTTGCGCAACCATCCCCGCTTTTGATATATGGTCTAACCCATGTATCAACTTTCCATAATGAGGAAAGAAGTGTTTGGGTAAACAAGGCATGCCATCACAGCTCATCCACACATTCTCCTTAAAGCTACAGCCAGCCGCCTTCCACCTGTTTTTCCTCCTCGCCTGTGGAAAAAGTTTGCATGCTCTGTAAACAAGAAGAAATGTTGAGGTTATTGTCAGATATCAAAGCACACGTAGTCTCTTTTGTCTCCATCGCTGCCGCGGCCTTCACTGCCACGTCTGCTCGTGCGTTTCCCGTTGAGACTGAACTGTAATCGTTAGTGTGCGCTGCGCATTTGCAAATCGCGACCTTGTCTTTTAAAAGAATGGCCTCCAAAAGCTCAGACACAAGAGATGCATTTAATATTGGACGACCATCTGACTTCAAAAAGCACCAAAATCGTGTGTTACCCCAAAGGCATAACGCTAATCTGTGTAAATTGTCACAGATTTATCTGCCATAAGTTTACATGCTTCTGTTAAAGCACCCAGTTCAGGTGCCTGAGCTGAATAATTTGATGGCAGTTTGCCAGATGTCACGTCCTCAAATTCAGTGGTTATCGCGTAACCAACCTTATTCTTTCCTGTTTGTGGATCTTTGGAAGCCGACCCATCCACAAAGAGGATATTGTTACAATTGTCTAATGGCGTGTCTAATAGATCTGGTTTGAACAGGTGTGCACACCTGTTCAAGCGCTGACAGACAACAGTGATGTCCCTCGCCATCCTCCTCTGTGGGGAGAAGTGTGGCAGGATTCAAAGTTGTGCATCTTTTAACAGTTATGTTTGGCATGTCCAATAAAATTGTGTAGTACCTCAGCCATCGGGCTGTAGATAAATGTGACTTTCTCTGTTCTTGCAAAATCATGGAGACTGCGTGTGGAACCATCAAAGTTAAATCAGAATACCCCACAAATTCCCTGGATGCCAGTACTGCCAGTTCAGCAGCCGCCACAGCCCTCAGACAGTGTGGTAGACCTGCTGCTACTGCATCAAGTTTGGTTGAAAAATATGCCACAGGTCGCATTCTGTCTCCATAACTCTGCAAAAGAACAGAAGTCATAAACCCATTTTTCTCATCAACCATCTGAACAAACGGTTTGTTCACATCTGGCAGGCCCAAAGTGGGAGCCATTGGTTTTGGCACATCTTTTATGGCTTGTACACGTTTGTCACAGATGGATTTACTGTTTGGTCTGATAACATGTCCCAAAAACTTTATTTCCTGTTTCACAAACTGCAATTTTGAAAGACTGACTTTGTGTCCCTCCCCCTCTAGGTGCTTCAAAAGGGACACAGAGTCAGCCACACATGTGGCTTCATCACATGCACAGATCAACAAATCATCTACATACTGCACTTCAATCTCAAAATCACATTTTGACACAAATGCTCCTACACTTATTTCAGCCCAATTTGTTGCTTTCATGCATTCTCTCACAAAGGGGCCCAAATCTGCTGCTCTTTGGCCTTGATTACTGATAAAGTGTGGCACAGCTTCTCCTGCTATCAAATAGAACTGCATTTGTTTTTCTGTCAGGCAAGCTGAGAGTGCACACACATTTTCTGTCCAGAAAATCTTATCAAATTTCACAGTCTCATTTTCGGCCCCATTAAACCACCCCTCCTCATATTGTGGTTTCCGTTCAATTACGACATGTGACGTGCAATACAATTGGTCAGGCATCATATTTTCTGTGTTAAATTACATTGTTCGATCTTTTGCCAATTTCAAGATCATTTTTTCCCAATCATCATTTTTCACACGCCATTCATATGCCCACTGCGGTTCAAATTTAGAACAACATATTTGTGGTTCTTCCTCAATGCTATTTCCAAAGGACGTAAGGGTCAAATTCAATTCAAACATTAAATATCTGGCCATTAGAGGTGGTGAACACAAAAATGCATGTTTAAATGTCCTCCCCTTCTCCGACTCACTCTCTAAGGGCACTGTAAGAATTTTTTCAGAAACCAAATGGCCCTAGGCCAAAGTGCTCTTTATGCACTGAACCTGTCAATTTTGGGACACATGGCAAGTCACATGGTCGTATCGTAGAATGGCCAGCCCCAGAATCTACCAAAAAATTTACTAATGTCCCCTCAACTAACATTTGATATCTTGGCATTTGTAAAAACCCTGAACTTTTGTACATTCTCAAATATTCATCCGAAACATTATCACATAAAACTTCATCAGTCACACTGAAAGTTTGCAAGCATTGTCTTCATTGCAGAGAGCAGTATGTAAATCAGTGTATGTGTGTGTGTGTTGTATGTGTGTGTGGTTAAAAAAAATTCACTCCCCTTTCCTGTAGCCAGCTGCCGAGCACCCTGTATCCGGCCCCCTCCCTCACTGCTCTCTGCTCTTCCTCAGTCTGCCTTTTTCTTATCCTGACAGTCTGAATCCCAGTGTCCCTCTTGTTTGCACAGCCTGCATTTTGTGTATTCTCTGAACTCATGGTCGTCAGTCTCACACAAGCCACAATTCCACTTCTGCTGGTTTCTGTAGCCTCTCTTCTTTTTGTCGGCCCACATCTGCTGTGGTTTCGATGTACTGATATTAGACTGTAGTTGCACAACTGCCAGCTGAAGATACTTTGTCTTTCTTTGTCAGCAGCTGTTCCTCTGTGTGTACAGCGTGTGCCAGGGAGGGAGGTCAATCGCTCTTCCATTCAATGTAACTTGCTTTCACTGCTTGTGCGATCTCAGAAAAAAGTTAATTCAGGTCTCCTTCCCTGTCTGAGTCGGGAGAAGCTGCTTGTGGTGCTTGTCTTCTGGGGCGGAGAGCAGTCGAGGTCGGGGTTCAGTTTCAGGGCTTTCAGCTCCGCCATGGGATAGTGATGATTATATGCCGGTGGCGCCGGCACAATTGTCGTTGCATGTGGGGAAACACAAACATACTTTTCATTAGTTGGTTCTGGTGGTGCTGACACACAAACAAATCTTTCACACATTTTATTTGAGTTTTTTTCCCTACACTTTTCAATCCTACATGCTAATTCTTTCTGCATTTGCTTTTGTTCTCTTCTATCTGCTTCCTTAAGCCAACAGCCCACTGTCTGTTCACATTTCTTACACACATGTTGAACGCAGCCACAACAACCTCTTTGCACCCCGCTTCTCTGTTCCACTGATTCTCACACCACTCTCAGTCTAGTCGTGCTCAGTGTTCCCTCCCCTGAGGAAATCATGGTATTTGATCAGTTTC
Source organism: Xyrauchen texanus (assembly GCF_025860055.1). NCBI lineage: Eukaryota > Metazoa > Chordata > Actinopteri > Cypriniformes > Catostomidae > Xyrauchen > Xyrauchen texanus. The sequence continues at coordinate 31,361,448 of NC_068282.1, forward strand.
TCTATGTCCTGAATACATTTTATCCTATAGTTTTTTCTCATTTGACAGAAAACCGGTGTATCAGATTTGGCAAGCTTAATTTGAGATTTCCCCATACTGGCTGTTTGTGTTTCTCTGTGGATTTTCCGCTCAACACGCGTCTAATAATCTGTCGGACATCTCCAACAGATCTGATTTCTTAACCCAAGATCAGCTAAGGGTGCACTCCCTTGTGCTTTGTTAATTACGGTTTGCTCAAAATCTTTCTCTGGAGTACGTTCCAGCGCTCAGTATTTCAGCTAACCTAATTAAACAATTTTTGCGAGAACTCAGTCTCTGTTTAGAAAACCTCTTGACCTGTTCATAGGTCTCAGTTTCTGCTTGAGAACCTCTTGTACTCGCACCACAGAAAACAGTTTCAGCCACTATGGTTCACTCACTTTTATACCAAAAGAAAGTTATTTTAGTCTTCCTTTACCAGAGATATTTGGGTTGCCACGGGTTCGTTTTCATTTGATTCCAGTGGAGTTTCTCCTGGCCCTGATGCGGTGGGCCCCTCTCTCTTAAACTTACAAGGTAGAGCTGGAACTTCTCAGTCCAGGTGGCCAAACACCATCTGCACTCAGGTCCAGAAGGCACTTCCAAGGAATCCCACTATTCTGACACCACATTGTTGTGGCAAAAAAATTATTAACCAACCATTATCACTGCGTAAGAGACACTCTGACTCAAACAGTCTTTTAAAAAGAATTTATTCTTGCAAGAAGGACCCAGTCATTTCACAGGATTTAATATGTGCCATGAGTGAGACGAGAAGGGGAGGGCTGACTTGTATTTTATACTCTTTTATCCCAAGGTTTCTGACAGAAGCAGATCCTCCCCCTCTGCATTCCTCAGACACAGGGGCATTCTCTTGCAATGACTATCACTGATCAATGAGTATCAAACTTTCTACAACAATAGATACCTGTGCCTTAGTTGCACATGCACAAGGAGAACTGAGATAGGGTTAATAGGGTCCAACTTGACCAAATCACACAAAATAACTATTTGCAATAAAACAACATAAATAACACTACAAAAGAGCTAAATCCTCTATGAAGTCTTAACTATTTAAATGCCCCCATATGTTACCTTTGTCCAAGGAAACATAATTAAATAATTAAAGCGCAAGGCATTATGTGGTTTTCCCATAGCCTTAATTTTGTACTCAATAGTTTAAGTTATTTACACTTGAATTCTTAAGTCTATCTGAAAATGTATTCAAGGAACATTTATATTTGAGTAATGAGCCAAAACTTGACATTTTAAGTAATGTTTGATTAAGACAACTTGATTTCTCCTGTATTGACAACATTTGAGTTAGTATTTGGTGTATCCACCTTTGGTATAACTGTGTGGTATGTATTAAGTCTTACTGTGGATTTTTTCCCCATTTTATTTTCTGACATAAAATAGAGTTCCGAATGAAAGTTGGGGAGGAGCACGTTCATCTAATCTCGCAATTACCACTTGAATATATGAAGGCCAACTTACCTTTCTCTAGCGACAATTCTTCAGGCATCCCTGCTCCTCCCCATCTCCTTCATTATCATTTATTACACATCCTTAGGTACTGGGGGGAAAACTTGGAGTGCAAGTCAAGTCTAGAGCTTGAGACCCTCCTTTGCAGACAGCAAGTCAACCCAGTTTGAACATGTACTGCTATATCAAGATTATATGAACATGTGAACTCATTAAATAAAATCAAATAAAACCAAAAAAATTTAAATATATTTTTGAATAAGAAATGTTTGTAAATAAAATGGAAGCATTGTCAAATGGTCCAAAACTTTTCTCTTTTATCTCATAAAAATTGTCAGTTGTTCCATGAATAAACTGAGTATTGATTTAATTAAATTATATATTTATACACTTGAAACTCCTACAAACTAAAATTGAGTGAATCTTAATCATGTGTTCCTCAAAATTGTTGATTATCAATGTATTTCTATTGGCAATAAAGCCTAACTCATCCTTATTTTGTATACCAGAAGAGCCAACTGTGTACTCTTTTTGCCCTTTCCATAAAACACCAATTTTTTTTTCCAATTTTCTGTAAAAACTATCTATAAAATTGTATAAAATGCTAATCATTTAACAACTTCTAATTAACGTATCAAAGATGCAGCAAAAAATCATGATGTAGAAGCACTATTACAAAATGTTTAATAGAGCAATAGTGGAGAGTTTCAGCAGATATCTCCCCCTTAATTGTAACCGCAGGAAAAATTCCATGTTATTGGTTACTTTTAAGACAGCCATTTTATTTCCAACAGTATATTATGTTTTAGCTTTTTCTGAAAGGTGAGAAAGTGAAAGAATTTAATTGTTGCCATGTGGCTGCTCCATACCAAAGAGGGTGACAGCATTCATTTGAGCTTATGTGGACTCCACAAGTTTATACAAAGCCTGATGATCCATATTATCAAGCATACATAGTTAACATGGTCAATGTCCCAAATTTGCTAAATTGATTAGTAACATAGTGCAGAATCATAATATTTCTTATTCAATATTTCTTAGTTACAACATATCTTTGTTTTAAATTCTTGAAAATCTTAAAACTGTTTATTTCCAGGTTGAAATAACATTTCAAATGCCGATTTCAAGGTGAGCTTTTTAACCCCACTGTAAAAAGATACAATCACTGACACATTAGATCTGGAGTTTGTTTAATAGTTCTGAGTTGATGAGAAAATAATTATTTTGATTTCTTTTTAAGAAATTTTTCTTTCATTTTTTTTAATCTAAATAACTTTACAAATTAAATAAAGTCCTTAACAGATCAGTTGACACTGTAGATTAATAAATACTGTTCACAGCATGATATTTACAAGCTTCAAGCCATTTTATTTAATGTATTTGAGTCTCAGTCTTACATCACCAAAACCAAACCATCAAAATATTTTTGGCTGACCGCATAACCATCATCCAAACCATTATCATTGTCACTAAGCAAATAGATATTTTGCTTAGGAAAACTATTTTTGCCAGTATTGATTTAAGGCCCAGAGCAACACCTTGAACTGATGCAACATCCTAAAAACGCATGTGCATGCACACACACGCACTCCTACATTCCACACACACACACATGCACGCACATTTACACACAGTATATACACACACTGTCATACAACCACCCATGCATGGACCCAATGTTTAACTTTGCTGAAAGACAACCAAACCCAAACAAAGGCTGATGTGAGCACATCCAATATTTTCTCATTAAGTCTTACAGAGCTCAGGGCACACACAGATTAAAACATAACTAGCCATGGATGGGACCTCTTCCATGTTTGGTTTAAAGCCCAGTAAGGATAGCCCCCATCAGCCATTCTCTGATGGACTGGTGTTAGGTGTTGTTATTGAGCCTAGTTTGGGATGGTGGTACCGACCCAGGGTAAAAGAAAGATCTCACGCTCTGCATTTCATGACATATGACTGGTGCTTTTTGACACTGAGGGTCAGGCCTCACACCTAAGATGGTGTTGGAACTTGGAGCAGACAGACATTACATGAGATTACATTACCTGAGATGTTCCTCTTCTGAAGGATGTATGAGCTGTGAGTGGATTCTTTCTCTGCATGTGTTGCTCTCAGTCACGGAATGCGGGTTTGTTTTTTCCCCCATTTGATTTAGTGCAACATTATTCTGGTAATGCTTCACCATGCGTGTTGTTTCATTGATAAAAAATTTACACTAGTGTAATCACCTCCTATTCTGCTAGCTTTATATTTTTTCAAAATGTATGATTAGGTTTTCTATGAAAATTTTACACCGTTGTAAGATAACATTACGGTAATTGCCAAATTATATTAAAGTGTGTAAGTTCTCACTACTCAGAATAATATATAAAAAAGCCTGTCTTCCATTGGTTGTACAAACAGATAGTCCCACCCCAATCTCACACCATTAGTCAAGCTTACAGTATGTTGCTGTTTTGGGCTGGGGTGCATTTCCCAAAAGCATTGTTAGCCAACTACGGTTGCAAGTTAAATAGTTTACAACATAATTCAACGATTTGGTGTTTCCCGAAACTGCAGTTACAGCGCTCCACATGTGGTTAGAAGCATAGTTCATTGTTAGTTTGCTGTGTGGACAGCGTTTGTTTGACTCCACTAAGGCTTCTATATCTTTCATTCCATATATATCTTTCATTCTGCCAAGATTTTGACCACACTTCCAGGGTTTTACAGAAAGTGTCCTTCTGAAACTTCACGTAAATACGGCCGTTTAAGGGATTTAAGGCTGTGAAGAGAAAGTGCTTTAACAATGAAGATAAATCAGTAGCAAAACCTGAGAGCTTGCATATTTGTATTTGAGAACTTGTACAGTAAATTTGTGTACACGTAAGTTGAAATTTACACTCACAGCACCGATGTTAAAACTTGTAAAATAAAATCTGCACTCAGACAATAATTCAAAGCTTGTGTTTCACAAATGCAGACAAGTAGTCTCAAATGTGTAAAAGGACATTCACATAAATACAACTACAGACACAAACTTGTATTACACATTAACTTTTGTACTTTAATTCATTTTCGCAGTACAACCACAAATTGGTACTTACAACCTCTCAAATCTGGCACTGCAACTTGACTTTTGCAACTACTTTTGTGAAAACCTGTAGCAAAACTTGTAAATTCCTAACACGAGAGAGCAAGACCAGTGTTTGGCAGGGGAGGGGGAGGGGTCAATGAAGTCATTTTATTGCTTGATGCCAAGCCAACGAATACCACCGTTATGGATCGTGTTAACTGTGGATGTGCGCGAGCATGTGAATAATTTCACATGCCTTTTCAGCAGATTCCTTCAATGTGAATTACCAAGGAGCAATGAAAAGACATTTTGCACATTATAAAAAAAAATTCTAATAAATTTGACACAGTTTAAGAGTGATTTTAACGGTTTCACAGTGTCAATTTTTTTCCATGTTAACGTGGGACATTGGTTTGAATGGGAACTGGCGAATACACTTGTCACAGTAAATCGCAAGTTTAATTATTTTATTTGCAACATTAAAGCTTCATAGGCTGATGTGTCAATAATATACTTTCAATTGCTTTTATTTCTATATAATGAATAATGACTTGATTGATTATGGGTAGTTATAAACATACAACATTGTCATGCACATAACCTTTGAAAAGTAAAGGATGATGTTATAACAATGTAAATAAAAATACAGATGTTAACAGGGAATTTGAACCCAGGTTGAAATGTATGATTAGCAGACATGCTACCATTAGACCAATGGAGTGATTTAAAGTATATAGGCCAATTATTGAGACATGTCAGCCTATGATGCTTTAATTTTGCAAAACAAAATAATTCCACTTGCCATATACTGTTCCGACAAGTGTAATCACCCGTTCTCATTCAATCCAATGTCCCACGTTAACATAGGTAACCATGTTACCACTAAAATCACTCTTAAACTGTGTCAAATTTATTAGAACAGACATCAATGAAACAATGCGGATTAATAATGTTACCAAAACATTTTTAGAATGTGCAAAATGTCTTTTCTTTGCTCCTTGGCAATTCACATTGAAGGAATCTGCTGTAAAGGCAAGTTAAATTATTTTCATGCACGCACACATTAATCATCTGCAAAAAATTTATTCAAGTACAAAAGTTAATGTGTAATACAAGTTTGTGTCTGTAGTTGTATTTATATGAATGTCATTTTACACATTTATGACTACATGTCTACAACTGTGAATTCAAAACACAAGCTTTGAATTATTGTCGGTGAGTGCAGATTGCAACATTCAACTTCTAATTTTTATTTGACAAGTTTTCACATCGGTGCTGTGTATACATTTTAACTTACAATTAAAAATATTTACTGTACAAGTTCTCAATCCAAATATGCAAGCTCTCGAGTTTTGCTACTGATTTACCTTCATATTTAACATGCACGTCTTCTGTCGGAAAACACGGCTTATATGTCCAAAAGTGCTGTACTTATAGGATTTGAAAGAGTGTGCATGTGTGTGCTCAAGTGTGTCAGGGGGACCCCGAAGTCTGATGTAAAGGGAAAATCCACTATTACAGCACAATGTATCTATCACATTCACATAGTGCACGCAGCTTTCGTATCTTCAGCAGCTTTCGTGCATTAAACACCTTTCTTGTGTTCAATTTTAGCTATTTTAATTTGATCTCTGCAGAAGTTATTACTCCACCCCCTGCGTATTGTCATAAATGACAGCTATACATTGCTATACCAACATGGTTCGAACAATGGATGTGTGACATAGTTACTATGGTTTCAGAAACAGTCATGACTAGCTAGTTAATTTGTCCAAGAATGCATTGTACTATGGTGGTTAAGGAGTGAGTTACATAGCTGTATGTGAAATGCACCTCTGGATTGTCCGTTCAAACAAAAAGACCAATGTTTTAATTGTGCCACAGAGCCACAGTGTTAATTATGTATTTAGGTGAAATCAACCTACAATTGGCTTACTTATAGTTGACTGTGCATATTAAGATGGGATACATAAAATTACACAAATCATCTTTAAAATCTACGTTATCTGCTTAATACTTTTCATCCTTCACTTAGATTGTAGAAACAACAACTGTAATCAATGAATTATGTGAAAGGTGTTGTCTTGTTATTTTCTCACAGTCTGACAGGCTGGGTGAAAAAAGGCCCCGGTAGTGTTGAGTGCTAGACTGATATCCCTGATAACATGAGAAGAATTACCAATGGCCTCTACTTTGAGCCTGTTTATACAGCACGCTTTTACAAAGAGTGTAAGAAGGCATTATTCTCTTCACTTATTGGTAAGTTCTGTGTCATCAGAAAGAGAAGAGAATATATCCTTAACTACTGCTGATAAAATGTGCTAGTTTAGCACATAAACATCTGTTGACATAAGGTCAGTTTAACAAAAATCGAACCCTAAATACACTCACACCTAATAAACAACATGAGATGCCTCTTTTCATAAGGGTCTCCCAAGTGCCTCTGCCTAGAATAGCATTCATTTACCAACTAATTCAAACACTAATATGTTATAATAGGCAAGTATTTGAGGTAATCTTTATGTTTGCGTTGGAAGGAAATGAATGGTCACAAAAAGAGAGAGACTGTAATATTTAATAACTAATTAATGAGAGAAAAATAAAAAGGAAAAACAGAGCTGACCCCATGCAATAACATAGCACACAGGCAGGACTGTAATATGAAAAAAAATATTATTTAAAAGAAAAACAATATATATAATTTGTATTTATTTAAACACTTTTTAGTGTATAAAAACCTACTAGAAGACCTACGGTGCAAATATAGGATCAAACCATTAATTTAATTTCCCATTTTAAATTGCTGTTTTATGTTTGTTAAAATTATTGATATTTTGTTAATATAAAAAATAATAATTAAAAATTATTTGTCTGTGATATCTGGTGAACAACAACTTTATTTTCGTAACCAAGGAGTGCAAAGCAAAATCAAGACTTTCTTCTAAGAACATTCTTAAGGCAGTAACAAAGCCAATAAGCTATGCTGGAGAGCTATCACCTTACACTGTCTCATGGCTGTATGTGTTTATCAGCCTCTCAGTGAGCTAAGCAAAACTAAAGAGGGGAAAGAGACTAAATGCATCTGGTTTGGCTTGCTCCTTAAGCTAGCCAATCAGGAGTCATCTCACCCGCTTATATCTGCATGGAGTTTATCGGCTAAGTGAATGTGTAGCTACAAGTGAGAATAGGTTGTCCTGTCAGGATCACTGATGATGCTTTTTATCCAATACAAGATTTGTATCCAACAGATTGTAAGGACACCTTGTAATCTTTCATTCTGTTAAAGTGCATGCTTATCCATTCTGTGGTTAGGGAGTACCACCATAGGGATGGGCTTTTCCTAACCCTTATAAAAGTTTCTGGAATTTGTTTCTGCCACATAATGCAACATTTAAATTATGCTCATGCTTTCAGGTCAGAGATGACATGACTAGATTAGCAAGTCTGAAAGCACTTTAAAGGTACTGGGACGCATGCAGGTTGACCGATGTGTGAGAGTTTGTGTCAGAGAGGGCAGAGCTAATGAAGGAAGGGCAAAGTAAGCAAATTTGAAACAGAGAGATAAGAAGAAGGGAACATTTTTAAAAAGTGGTAAATGTGTACATGGTCTGACAGTGAGTTGATTGTGTTTGGGGGCAGACATAATGTATGGCCTCTTTGTGTTTACTGCCATTGAGATGCAACCACCCTGAATCCTGCATTCCTATAAAAGAGCAGGTGTGAGGACACCATATGCTTTGTGTCTGTGTTGGAATGTACCTTCATATGGACAGTGGCATATCACACCAATCACAATCTCTATCATGAGAAAACCAGATGAGATATAGCACATTGAAACAGCCCCTTTCCAGCTGATCTATGGGTTCCTGTGTGTTCAGTGTTGTTTTATGTATCACTAAGGGCAAGAGAAAACATCCTCTGCATGAGCCAAATGCTGCCAATAGCCTCACGTTTACAGTGCACATTCCTTTTAAGATGAGCTCTTTTAGGTGCATGGTGATGTTATAACAGTGCTTCCCCTTCTGTCGCTCTCTCCACGTTGTGTCAGAGAAGCGACACTAGGTCTCTCTTGAGCGCCGATATTCACCTCTGATTTATGAAAAAAGGCCAATGAGAAGTTGGCAGCCGGTATTTGCATATCCCGCACCCGGACATACAGGTATTTAAGCAGGGCAAATACGGGAGTTCATTCAGAAAATTTCTTTGGAGCCGATGGTCGTGCATGCAGTCTGCTGCGAGTTACACACAAAGTTCCTGTTTAAATCCTCTGACGCTCTGCATGCTGTTGGACTTTACGGCACACAACAGCGGCTTTCTCCTTCTTGCACGGCTGTGCATTCTTTCCCCTGGGCGCTTCGACAGCGCAGACAACTCGAAAGAGTTATTCTAAAAGAGTAATTTCGCTCTAAAGAGCAAAACACAGCAGCGTTGAACGTCCTTCTCAGGACGCGTCTTTTTAAAGACGATATTTCCGCCCCTGTGTAGTTTCTGGATGTGGTTGATTTCTCCCCGCTACCTTCGGGTCTCCGCCCAGTCTGAGCCTGACGCACGGAGGTCCGCTATGCTTCCCCGGGCTTAACTGGTTCTGCGGGCATGTGCGCTCCCCCCGGTTCCTTCCCGGACATGCATGACGAGCTGTGCAAGCCCAGCTTCCTCGCTCCTCCGCTCTCGCTACCCTTGGTGGTAGAATGGTCCCAGACCGCTCCCCCCTGCACGCCATGGCCCCCTCCTGCAAGTCCACTGGGCCAAGGCACTTAAACAATCTGCACTTGGGTAGTCCTGTTCTTGACGTGCTGCAGGAACTGCACTCAAACAGGCGATGGCCACCCCCATGGTCCATAAACGCAACGATGGACAGGACCTGGTCGACAAAGCACACTTTCTCAAAACGCCCCCGTCTCCCAGCACCGTCCATTCGGCGACACCACTTGAAGACTTCGCCCAGCAGTCCTCAGTGGTGAAGAAACAGACGGAGGCTATTTCACACATCTTGCCCTGCCGCAAACCTGCCGCCAGGGGCCATCCCCTGTCTGCTCACCGAGGGCGCCCTCCTGCGGCTTTCAAGAAAGAAAGAAAGTGGTTCTTGGCACATTAACTGCCTAGAGATGCTGACTGTTTTCTTTGCCCTGAGGAAGTTTCTCCCGTTAATTCAAGACAAACATGCCCTAGTCAGGTCAGACAGCACCACAGTGGGAGCCTACATAAATCGCCAAGGTGGAGTACACTCCCACTACATGTCACAGCTCGCCCGTCGTCTCCTCCTTTGGGGCCAGCAGCGACTCAAGTCACTGCGCGCCACTCACATCCCCGGCAACCTCAATGTGATAGTGGATGCGCTGTCAAGACAAAGCCTGCCCGGCAGAGAGTGGAGGCTCCACCCCCAGTCGGCCCAGCTGATCTGGGACCGGTTCGGCAAGGCCCAGGTAGACCTGTTTGCCTCCCAAGAAACCTCCCACTGCCCGCTCTGGTATGCCCGGACAGAGGCTCCCCTCGGGACAGGTGCTTTGGCACACAGCTGGCCCGCGGGGCTGCGCAAGTACGCAATTTCCCTTCTTTGTTACATATGTAACCTCCGTTCCCCGATGGAGGGAACGAGACGTTGTGTCTTCCCCGCCACGTCGCTGAGCCGAGCCACTGTTGTGGCCGGACCATTTCGGCTCCTCAGAAAAATCCTGAATGAACTCCCGTATTTGCCCCGCTTAAATACCCGTATGTCTGGGGGGCATGATATGCAAATACCGGCTGCCAACTTCTCATTGGCCTTTTTTCATAGATCAGAGGTGAATATCGGCGCTCAAGAGAGACCCCTAGTGTCGCTTCTCTGACACAACGTCTCGTTCCCTCCATCGGGGAACGGAGGTTACATACATAACCTAGACGATTCTGACTGTTATGCTTAAAGATGCATTGAGTTAAATTTTATGTATGCCTTCTTAGATTTACACTGACATTAGGGGCACGGATAAAGCATCATTTAAACGCAAATGTTTTCATTTACCATTGCCATTGTCCCTATCGCCAATGGCACACTTGATGTGGTCTTGCGATCTCTTGGTCTTCATTTGGAAATTCAGCAAAGTCCATGAGACTGTAGGGTGTCACATTTGACAATGAAACGCTCAAAAGGGTGCTCAAGAGTGCCTCCTTTGCACCCTAGGTGCACCCTTCATCTTGAATCCTAATGACCAATCATAACTGACTGGAGTTTCCGGGCTGGAGGAAAAATCATGGTGGATCAGGGGGTCAATTATGGACTAAATATTGATTTCAATATACAATTTTTCCTTTTTCCTGTTTTTCAGATATGTATAATTGGTTCAAAACTAAATTTTATTCAGTTTTCCAGAGATGGAATTACTCCTGTTCAGTTTACATTTGAATGGTTTTTGTTGTTGAAGTTTTAATGTTCAAAAAATTAAGTAACTTAACCCAACATTTGTGGTGGAATGATTCGCCCCTCTGGCTCATCATCATTGCACCGTCCCTTTCGGGCCACCCTTCAGCCAGGCTCACAATGGGAGCGGCCTATCTTCCCAGAGACGCTGCCCCTCATGCAGTGGCCCTTCAAGGGGAGTATAAGTAGCCGATTGACCCAGCTAGTGCTTGGGCCTTCCTATGGACACTACCCTGCCCTTTCACAGAGCCCCGTTCACCGCGAGGATGCCAGATTCCCCCTTTATTATGAACACCATTCCCCCGTAAAAAACTTTATCATTTGGACATTTTCCGTTTATTATTCAATTAATGCCTCTCCGAGGCTTGACGCCACACCCAAAGTGTCTGTCTCTTGCTCTCCCTGTCACAACTTTTTTATCTTTTCAAAGAGGATCTTAGAATTATTGTGAGGCTCTAAAATGTCAAGACAGGAGAGAATACATTTGTGCACATAGCTAAAGCTTGTAAGCTTGCTTATATTTATTTTACTAGCAACGGTTGGTCTACCAGTGATATATATCTGCAGAAGTGTGGCTGTATGTTTAAATGTAATGATTTTTTCGATCTACTGCAGTCTATGAGATGGATATTCTTTCTGTGCATTTGACTATGTTCTAAGTAACTGTCTGCTACCATTCAGGTGTCCGAGTCATGTTTGTTTGTTCTCTAAATATATAAAACAATGGGGTTTTGTTGTTGTTATATGTGTACTTTGTGTTTCAGAGGTTCTTGATTAAATTATCTTATGGTTTATTGTCAGTGTGTTACTTGGAATTATTTAATAAAAACATACATCCAACAGTTAGTTTAAAGTATGTTCCTTATCTATCAATGTCATGACTTTTTAAATAATAATTTGTAAAACTATGTATATTAACTTTTTATGTATAAGTGTGTCATCTGATTGAAGTCTTGAAGTCTGTCCCAGATGCATGCATACAACTCATGCACCCTCATGTATTTCTGACTATATGCCCTGTCAGTCTGCACTCACTTATGCCAACAAAGTCCAGATTCAGAGGAGGACTGCAAGGCCTAGGGTGCCATGGGATATTGTAAGCTACGATTCATTTAAAAGTGTCCAATAACAGAGCGGTTACTGAGATTAGGCATGTCGTATTTGGCTGGTCATATGATCCTAAAATTTTAGCCCCTATGAGGGGACCCTCTCAATATAGATTTAAACAGCTTTTATAAGGTTACTGATATGACTGGAGTCTTTATTTTATGTGAGCACTCATGATTTTATACATATGTTTCAAAATTACACTTAGTTTCTTAAAGAGTAAAATTGTTGTTTAATGAGAAAATTATTCCAGAGTGCACCTTTTGAAATTACAAAAGAAATTGCAAAATACACCTAACGTCTAGGTTACGTATGTAACCTCCGTTCCCCGATGGAGGGAACGAGACGTTGTGTCGCTTCTCTGACACAACGTGGAGAGAGCGACAGAAGGGGAATGAAATGTATACTGACTAAACTATAAGTAAGTAAAATAAATTAAACCAAAGTGTAAGCTGAAACATTTTGGAATCTTGTTGAAGGCTGCATTGACTCTTAAGATTTCATTTTGGCTCTTGATTTTAACCACTGCAACAAATTGCTATCTTATTGCAAGCTGTCCAATCCATGCAATAACCTTTTTTAATGTAGTTATTAATTTGCCACAGATTGTTTCAAATCATATTAATAATTAAGAAAGAATACAGCTGAACAGTTTTGGGGTGATCTCATTGTAATAACAGATTTTTCTTATTACTTTGGTAAAACATGCTATTGTGATTAGTTTGCTCAATTTTATGTCAGAATTCATCATTTTTGTGCCTTTTTAGGATGAAGGTTGGTACAATGTTGCTTTTTCAAGAACAGTAAAACCAACTCTGTATCAGTCTGTTCAAACAGCAAGACTGACTGACAAAAAGAATCCAGAGGCAGCATATTGGATTGCATTTGCCATGTTAGCAAAAGTGAATAATCCATATCTGGAGGGTAGGAAGGATCAGTTTTCACTGGAATCCAAACAAGCATACATAATTAATAACAACAGAATGTCTGTTTGAAAGCAAACAAGTTGTCCCTGAAGTGAGTTTAAAGAAGAGATACTTATAGGACAGGCCAAATTATAATTCATTGTGCTGTGGAGGCATCTTAGAAAACCTATTTATAGTTTTAAAATGATTTGGCAGCAAGTGGAAAATCTGTGGAGATTGTTCTTTCTGAGCCAAGTGGAGTCCAGTCTTTTGGGGGAAATTAAGTGAAGTTTTTCAAGAACTGTTATGTCACTTGTTACTTACTGGAAAACATTGTTCAGAAGTCACAGGGAACTGTGTAAAAGTGTTATTTATTTCTCTGAAGAACTTGATTGCAATTAGATATGTAAGGACTCAAGAGGTACATACGATGGCAGTTACATGGAGACTGAAATATCTAACGGTATTTAAGCCCTCTCATCAAAATGATTGTTCTGATTTCAAGCCTTGCTGTATCCCACCAAGAACACAATTTTCTGAAGTTGCTCAGAGTATGTGTATGAGCTATTTCTTGCCATCAGTTGTCTGCAGTTGAACTTCACAGCCCAAAGCACTTTGGTGGGAGGGTTGGAATTTATTGTTGAATAATACATGAGGAGGAGCCACGCCAATGTCTCACCCAGGATTAATGAAAGAGAACATGTCTGCACACAAATCAGTCATGAATAAACATCAAACTGTAATTAAACTTGGAGGCAGCAACTTTATTAATTAGTAAAAAAGCAGGATCGCAGTTTGCTGTGCATGGTGAGGATTGGGAATGGAATGGTAATTGGAGTTCTTGTCTGATATTGCTTGACATCGATGGAAGAGAGGAGCCCTGGTTAAAGCAAAATCTGAGAAACTGGCCTCATAATTATGAGAAGTTAATTCCCTAACACTTAATTTGCAGAAGTTGGAGCGGTTGGTAGGAACATAGCTGTGAAACTGGTTGTGTCTTTAAACTCAAACTTGAGGCCTGTATCACTACTGAATATTGATTGTAAAATTGTACTTCTTTCCTGTGGTTGACTGTCAAATGACTTTCACATATGACAAGATATGTATTCATGTTTTATAGAATGCACTGTTTTAATATATGTCTTCTTTTCACTTGCTGCAGCCTGCAATTGTAACCTTCATGCAAGGCGCTGTCGTTTCAACATGGAGCTTTACAAACTCTCCGGAAGGAAAAGTGGGGGAGTCTGCCTGAACTGCCGCCACAATACAGCAGGTCGCCACTGCCACTACTGCAAGGAGGGCTACTACAGAGACATGTCTAAGCCCATCTCTCACAGAAAGGCCTGCAAAGGTATGAAGAATACTGAATCTGCATACTATGGACGATTGTGAGGAAGGGGAATTTGGTTTGTTATTAAAGGCCATAATGTAGTCTTGAACTTATCACTTGATGCTTCCTTAAAGGTGCTTTTTTATTTAATTTAAATTTTTGTTTATACTGCACATGCCAATATACCAGTTCTCTTGAACATATACTGACACCTATCACTTGGATGCAGCATCATGCAAAATAATTATTTCAGTAAGCGATGCCATTGTAGAAATATGCTATCTTCAAATGATGGAAAGTGTCTGATAATAGGAAGGTTACTTGGTTATCTCAACATGGTGGCCCACATGAAGTGACCCAACTCCATGTAAAATGTCTTACAGTATGTATCTCACCTCATTTGAGTGTGCATCATTTACATGTATTTTTCAACAGTACCGATTAATGATTATTTTATGTGTAAAATTTTCTTGCCAAGAGAAAAAAACACTAAGTGTATCTTTAAGAAAGCAGAAAATGCAACTTAAGTGACTAGGTAGGCTGTTTTCTATGCAAAGAATCAATTTCACATTAAGTTTGTTTTTCACAAAGGAATCAATCAAATTAATTGGTGATTATTCTTAATGCATTACCTGTCAAATGAGGGAATCAGCAGGTCCAAAGGAAGAATCCTCACATTCCTGTGCTCCTCCACCCCCAAGAGTCTCTTTCAGCATGCAGCCCAAGGACAGGGATGTGGGTGGTGGAGGGGTGGAGGAGGAAGGTTACATCTTTCTGACATAGAGTTATTGGGATTCATTTGGGGGATGGTTTGAAAGGACAAGCCAAACAAACAGATCAGAGGTGTGAACTGATCCTTGTTACAGGTCAGATGAGTGAGAGGAATTGAGGTTAGGGGGAGGATGGTTAGGAAGAGAAGGGAGGGAGCGAGGGAACTTTCCACAGGTGTGCAATTGGCTGGCGACAGCACACTTACCTGGGAACTGTTGATGTGACACAGAAAAGCAGAAGAAAAAAGAAAAAGAACAGGGTATTCTCACCTAATGTTGCCAAGGGGTAAGATGACAGGAGCAAAGACTTTGTGCAAACAAGCCCCCCATCACACCTTATCTTTCTCTTTAGAACAAGGTCCATTCTGCTGCTGTCCACGAGGGCTTAGGATCATTTACTTTCAGCTTTTGTTCTGGGTAAAATATTAGGTCAATGTTAAATGTTAAAGACTCTGTTTTCCCAAACAGATAAATAGGTAAATAAATAAAATCATCCATCAGTCTGACAATGCAGACAGTGGGGAATGTTTTTGCATCAGATGAGAATGTTATATTTGTTGAACAGAAGTTGTTTGTATTGCTGCTATACCATCAGCAAGCAAGTCCTGTTTCACAAACACACACAACAGAGCAATTATTCTTATCCCTGCTGTTATATGGAGGCAGCTGAGGTGATAAAGAAGTTCAGTTTATATTTAGCTCTAAACTGATTTAGGCACACCCTTTTCAAGTAAAAACAACCATATTTCATTAGTGTAAGAGTGAATGTGCATTGTTTTTATTTCTTGGATAGAGGATCACTTGCACAACATTTCCCCCCTATAATTATTAAAAAGATGAATGAGTATACAGTACATAAATATACTCTGCATGGAAAGGCATTACAAAAATGCATATGCTAACCAACATATCCATTCTACCATACTCCATGCTGATATTTACCCCTCTCTGGGCTCTCATTTGATTCTCCTGTCGACTTGGAATGCAAACAGACATTCATCATCCAACTGTGTGTTCCGCTAACCCCCATGCTATGTCTCATTGAGGAAAGAGAACTTCTTTTTGTTTTCACTTCCTTTCTCCTGTGTACAAGACTTGATTCTTTCAGCATCTCATTACTCTCATTGGTAGGGTTTACTCTGTTGGGATTTGTCGGCTAGTCAAATGATGCATTTAATTGTAGCATTATGTACAAAATCTCCTAATGCAGTATGTAGATGGAACAGAAGGAATCTACAATAGCTGGTCATGGATTTTCTTAATGAGCTTGAATATTGTTTGCAGTTCTGTATTTGTATTCATATTTGATGGTTTAAACCTATCACAGCTTCTGTAAATGTGTTTCAGACAAGTTGGTGGTAACTCACTCTTACAGTTTTAGTTTTTTTTTTTTTTTTCTCTACTTTTGCACGGCTGTTGTAATTAATATCAAGGGTGAAAAATACTGCAGGTCTCTGATGACTCTGGGCCCTTTTCTGAAGTTTTATTACAAATATTTGCTTTCCTTGGAAAGTTAATTAACTCTTCTGTTTCTCTGAGATTTGAGACCGAGGCCATGGAGGATTTCCCAGGCATTTGCAATTAGGGTCAACAAGCCAAATGGAATACACTAATGGATTCAATCAAACCTCGAGTAGCTTTCCATAGTAAAGAACATGAGCTGCATACTCTTTACATTTGTACTGGATTATTAAACCAATAGCAACAAAACATTAATTAATTTAATTGTATATTATTGGATGAAACATTGGGGACAATCAGTTCTAAATTAAAAATGCATCATTTTGACCCACAGCCAATGAGAACCTTTCCTTATTTCATTATGGAGAGATTTGCTGAAGATGGCAACTTTTCCAAGCTTTGTGGTGTGATTGGAAAGATGGACCCTGTGCTTTGTTCACCTAAAAGTTTGCAGTCTTTTGCATGCTCATTTCAGCTGTTCCTCCTTGCTTTTCTTGCTTTTTGCATAAGTCATCCACGTTTGGTTATGGTGAAGTAATTTGTCTTAAATTTGCCTCATCAGTCTTTTGTGCTTTTTTAATAGGCAACATTTTCAGCACTGCTACTGTCATCATAATAGGCATAATCTATATCATTATTTTATGACCTGTATTATCATTGGTTTTCTTTCATTTAATTTAATTACCTGTGCATTAATACAGAGCTCTCACCTGCTGTTGTATATTCTATATTTTACTTACTAGACTGGATCATTATGTCAGTTCCTTTTTGGTCTAATAGATTACACAAGCTCTTGAGGTTTTAAAACAGGAAAACAATGGCACTTTTCAAATGAGAGGGAGACCTTCTATTAGTCCGGGCTGACTCCCTCAAATAAAATGTTGCTTCACTTGAAATAGTATTGAAAACACATTTCATGATGATTTACACAATCTGCAGCTTAAACATGCCATTTTGTTTAATATTATTCTGATATTTGCCAGAGTTAGAACCCCTAATGTAATACAAAATCAAACACTGTCCAAGTTTTATGGCTGTATTAACTTACATCATGTACAAAAAAAGCACGTGTGGTAATTAACAAAAGGTGACAAATGATATGAAGCATGATATATAGTTTTGGCCAAAGAAAATATTTTCAAAAACTGAAATTGGGATGGATTGCAAGTTAATGAATGTGTCAGTTGGCTTGTAAATTAAAGCACCTCACTCCCCTCACACTCATTATTTTACTATGTTTTCCACCTAACTTCTCTTTTAACAAGTCATCACACACATATTTAGAGCTGTGTAATGGTGGCAACTATACAACAGTTAGTTCCGGCCATCTAATCTGATTGGACAACCGTGGTCCTGTTGATATTTTGTATAACAGCACTGGGGAGCTTTACTGTTTGTATCACTCCAATTGTCTGTGTTGTGCAAACCCCCAAATCACAGCCATATTCATTACAATATCAAACTTGCTGGTGTGGTATTGCTAAAGTATAGTATACTCTATAGTATAACCACAGTTTTCAAACTGGGGGGGCCAAAGCATGTCAGGGTAGGCACAGAGAATGACAGTTACACACCAGTGGATGACGCATTGCCTGATGAGGATTTAAGGATATTAATTTTGATAATATAACATTACAGGACAATACCTGATAAACAATAAATGGCCAGAATGTTCTGCTGTTTTAGTGGAAGTTTATTTTTTTTTTGGTCTAAGACTTTATAACAATTAACTATAAAAATAGCTTAATAATCACATTTTCATAAGGACAAAATTATTTTTAATAGAGCTGTCAAATTTAACGGGTTAATGCATGAGATTAATGTAAACATTTTAACACGTAAATTATTCTTCATTGAGAAGATGAGAGGGAGACCTTCTGTGAGCAAGGTAAGTGCTTTGTGCAGGGAGCAAGGTAAGTGTTTTGAGTCTTTCTCAGCATCCAAGCCTCGGGACGCACTTTTGCCTCCCGATGTGCTATTACCTGCTCCCCCATGCCACCTCGTTTCAGCGGTATTCGCTCCACCTCGATGCATGAAAACGGCAGCGCCTTACGGGTAGACATTACAAATCTGCTACTTAAGGACGAGATAGAGCACGTCCCTCCAGCCAAGCTGAAGAAGGGTTTCTACAGCCCTTACTTCATCGTACCCAAAAAAGGTGGTGGGTTGAGGCCAATCTTGGACTTGCGAGTTCTCAACCGGGCTTTACACAAACTCCCGTTCAAAATGCTCATGCAGAAACAGATTCTAACCTGCATTCGGCCTCAAGATTGGTCCGCGGCGGTAGACCTGAAGGACGCGTACTTCATTGTCTCCATCTTGCCTCGACACCGACCCATCCTATGGTTCACGTTTGACGGCCAGACGTATCAGTACAAGGTCCTCCCCTTCGGCCTGTCCCTGTCCCCTCGCATCTTCAGGAAGGTCGCAGAGGCAGCCCTTCCCCGCTACGGGAAGTGGGTATCTGCATACTCAACTACCTCGAAGACTGGCTCATTCTAGCTCACTATCAGGAGTTATTATGTGCTCACAGGGACTAGGTGCTCAAGCACCTCAGCCTTCTAGGGCTTGAGGTCAATTGGGAAAAGAGCAAGCTCGCCCCGGTTCAGAGCATCTCTTTTCTCGGCATGGAGCTAGACTCAGTCTCAGTCGAGCTAGACAGCACGCCTTACAAACGAGAGTGCACAGTCAGTGCTCAGGTGCCCTGCTCTCTTCGAGCCCGGCACAACAGTTGCTCTAAAACAGTTCCAGAGGCTCCTGGGGCATATGGCATCCTCGACTGCGGTTGCGCCGCTCGGGTTCATGCATATGAGACCGCCTCAGCACTGGCTTCAGACTCGAGTCCCGAGATGGGCATGGCGCCATGGCACATACCGTGTGTTAATCACCCCTTCCTTTCGTCAGACTTTCAACCCTTGGACAGACCTCTGTTTTCTGTGGACTGGAGTCCCCCTACAGCAGATGTCCAGACGTGTCGTAGTCACCACAGAGGCCTCTCAACGGGGTTGGGGCATCATGTGCAATGGGCATGCAGCCGCTAGCTCCTGGATAGGACCCCGGCTGAGTTGGCACAACAACTGCCTAGTGTTGCTGGCTGTATTTCTTGCCCTGTGGAGGTTTCTCACGCTGATTCGGGGCAAGCACGTCTTGATCCGTTCAGACAACACCACGATGGAAGCATACATAAATCGCCAAGGCGGCGTGTGGTCTCGTCATATGTCACCACTCGCCCGCCATCTCCTCCTTTGGAGTCAGCAGTGCCTCAGGACTCAGCACTCGGCAACCGTAACATGACGGCGGACGTGACAGCACCTCCCTGGCAAATTCCCCTGTGGAAGGACCTTCTTTTCCAGGGACGGGGCACCCTCTGGCTTCCGCGCCCAGACCTACCGCCTGTAGTCATAGACATGATCAACCAAGCTAGAGTTCCCTCTACCAGGCAGCTTTACACCCTAAAGTGGTGCTTGTTCACAAATTGGTGTTCTTCTCGGTCTGAAGACCCACAGAGCTTTAGATGTTCTGAGCAGTTCATTGTCTGCTTCAGCGGATGGCGGAACAGGAATGCCGTCTCCAAACAGAGGTTAGCTCACTGGGTCGTTGAAGCTATCTCTCTGGCCTACCAGGCCGTCCCCACCCCCTTGTGGGTTCGAGCACACTCGACGAGATGTATGGCATCCTCGTGGGCACTGGCCAATGGCACCTCCCTAGCAGACATCTGCAGAGCAGGGCTGGGCAACATGCAACACCTTTGTGAGATTCTACAATGTCAGGGTTGAGTCGGTCTCGTCCTGTGTTTAGTCAGGTCCGAGCTGGTAGAACTTGGTAATACGGAACAGCAGCTGTTCCGCTTACACCTAGTGCCCTTCACCAAGTTGATCCAGTGCGCTTTCTCTCCCAGGTTAGCCACTAAGCTTTCGCTTCCTGGATGTTATTCCTCCCTAGCCTTCTGGCCTGCAAATTCATTGGAGGAATTTGCGACCAGACCCACTACAAGCCGCAAGTGCTCTGTACTGGGGTAGGGCTCCACAGACTTAATCCCCCTTTAGGCAACTCCTCGTGATGTATTTTCTGCTGTACCGTCCCCCTGTCAGCGGACCCGCATCTCCCTTGGGCAGTCTCTCTTCCCCTGGTGGCTGTGTTTGTAGAGCTCCTCCCTCATCAAGTAGGACCTGCCACCATGCCCACGTGTTGCTTGACAACCCATGTGGTGTATTGGCCACATATCACCTCCCCCTAGTCTGGACAGGATGTGGTCTCCACAAGGTCTATTGCCTCTGAAAGAATAGGATCGGGAAAGGTCACCTTCCCCGATGCATTTCATAGCGTTAAGATAGCTCCAGCTGCTTTTCACTCTATGCGAGAAACATAGAGAGAGAAAAGGCTGCGGCTGGCTGGCTTGTTCCCATTATGGTCATGAAGAGCCTGTTCCCCCCTTAGGGGTGCTGGGAACCTAAGGTCTGTATATGACACCTTTTTCTTGGGGCGTTGGGGAGGGTTATGTGCGGCTGTTACAGTTGCTTCTAGCACGTAGCAGAATGCTTGTACCTGTGTCAACAGTTCACGTACTGTAACACGCTCTAGTGCATGGCCCTTTTAATTGGGACCCCTTGTGTCACTACATTCGACACAATGTCGAGTAAGTGACAGACGGGGAACGTCATGGTTACTGTTGTAACCTCCATTCCCTGATGGAGAGAACGAGACGGTGTATCCCCTTTGCCACGACACTAGACCTACCTCTGTAAATGGCCGTACTTTATTCTGTCTGCCAATTTCTCATTGGCCTTTTCTCAAGTTCAGAGGTACGCGAGGCTCTCAAGAAAGACCCCTTGTTTCACAACATTCGACACAACGTCTCATTCCCTCCATCAGGGAATGGAGGTTACAACAGTAACCATGACGATTTCAGCCCTTTCAAAATCTGCCATTAACTTAGAAAAATGATGCGATTAATTGCAATTAAAAACAAATTATCGACTGACAATACTTTTGATTTAAAAATAATGCAAAATATGGTTTCATATTAATATAAATTTTTAGAGCCATTTATGCACTAATGTATTGTCAAATGAGTCTGTAAGAATTACATTTTTATAATTTATTTATTTATTTGACTTTAAAAACCACTGCTAAACTAATGTATGTAGTGCACAATGCTCTCTGATGTTTTGAAAATATATAATGAGTGATCTGCGATGGACTGGCGACCTGTCCAGGGTGTCCCCCGCCTTTCGCCCAATGTTAGCTGGGATAGGCTCCAGCCCCCCGCGACCCTGTACACAGGATAAGCGGTTGACGATGGATGGATGGATGGATAATGAGTGATGCAGAGAAAATCTACTGCACACAGTTAGACTGAAATTGATTTTGTGTGTTAGAGGTTAAAGCTTCTGATGATGCTTCAGGCCTCTGATTTGTGGAGTCACCCTTCATAAAGCACACTGTAAACAGGCAAAGTTAAAGCAGCTATGCTTTTCAAGGTGCATCTCATTGCTCAAGTCTTCTAAGGAAATATTTGGCATGTCATCTCTCCTGGCCACTGGAGTAAGTGACTTTAGAGTGAAATTGATTTGATTTGGTAAATAAGTCAATTAGTTTGAATACAGTAACCTATGCTTTGATCATATAAGTGTGCAGTGCTCTGCAAATTGTCAGCCATTCCAGACCATTGGGTGGGCTGTTAATAGCTCATAAAATAGTGGTTAGAAGGGTAGCTTGGAATCTTGATTCAATATTATATGACATGATTGAATTTATAAGTATTTGTACTGTATCTCTTAGAACTAGCAAGCTATAGAGAATTGCATCACTCTCAGATCCCAAGCACAGAGATGTTAGCCAGTCAAGCTAATTGTTTCTTTAGTTGAGCAGTATTTGGTTGCCATGGGTTTATATACAAAAAGACAAAATAAATGGCTCATTTACTCCCCATCCTCATTAGGGTTGTGGGAAAAACGTAGCTCAGAAGGTCAGCAGGGATTATGTTTGCATCGAGAATAGTGTGGTAATTTAGGGCTCATGTTTACACTATTACTCCTTTTATTTCTACATGTGTCTTGCATTGTCACAAAACAGTGCTATTATTAACCACAAATAACTCTTCTGATAGGGATTTGAAACGTTGTTTTACATTACCTCACTTTTCTAATTTGATTTAGAAAAAAACTAACTCTTTTGTGACTGGCTTCAATTAGATGAGAATGTAGTGTAAAAAGACAACTTTGGGAAAACTTTTGTTGACAAAGAGCCAGTTGTGGTACTTGGAGTGACAGCCTTAATTTCATCACATAATTATGCTAGTGCCTACAGTTAAAAAAAAAAAACAACCCAAAACATAAACTAAAGCAAAAACAGACACTCAAGATGTCTGAAAAACACTAAATAGAGCCTAGAGAGAAGCTGCACTAATTCTTTCTAAACTTTGTTAGCTTCAGAAATTTTTGAGGGCCAGTGCAGTGCAAGTTACTGCATTGTTAACTTGCATCAAGATGTCTTTTTAAAGTCAATGAGTGAATAGTTCAGTACAGCATTTTATGTTGAGTCATATAAGCCTTTATTGTAAAAGGCTGTGTTGAGAAATACAAAAAAGAAGTTAGCTCTCCTCTCACTGTGGCTTCAGGGATGCCCCGGGTGGGCCAATAGGGAGCCACTAGTGTGACATGTTCCTCGTCCTTCCTGACCTTGCACAGCACCTGTGCAAGAAGGCTCACTGGGGGAAATGCGTACTTGAGCAGCCCACGGGCCAGGTGTGTGACAGTGCGTCTGCCCCGAGGGGAGCCTCTGTTCGGGCATACCAGAGCGGCCAGTGGGAGGTCTCTCGGGAGGCAAACAGATCTACCTGGGCCTTGCCGAATCGTTCCCAAATCAGCTGGACCGACCGAGGGTGAAGCCTCCACTCTCCTCTGGGCAAGCGTTGTCACGACAGCGTGTCCGCTATCACATTGAGCTTTCCGGGACCTGAGTTGCTGCAGGCTCCAAAGGAGGAGACGACAGGCGATTCGCGACATGTGGCGGGAGCATACGCCGCCTTTGCAATTTATGTACGCTACCACAGTGGTGCTCTCTGATCTGACTAGGACGTGTTTGTCCCGAACTAACAGAAGGAACTTCAGCAGGGCAAAGAAAACAGTCAGCAACTCTAGGCAATTGATATGCCAGCGCAGTGGGGCCCCTCTCCAACGGCCCGCAGCTGCGTGCCCATTGCACACGGTGCCCCAACCCAGTCTGGAGGCGTCAGTCGTGACCAGGATGCGTCGGGACACCTGCTACAAGGGTACTCCTGTCCGCAGAAAGCAGAGGTCTGTCCAGGGTTTTGAAGTTTGGCGGCAGGCGGGGTGCGTGCCGCGGTGCCATGCTTGTCTCGTGAATCAAGTCTGGGTCCAGTGCTGAAGCGGTCTCATATGCATCAACCCCAGCTGCGTGACTGCCACGGAGGATGTCATATGCCCCAGGAGCTTGGAAAGGTTTTAAAGGGACCGCCGTGCCTGGCCTGAAGGCGGTGAGACATTTCAGCACCGACTGCGCGCACTCATTGACGAGGCGGGCTGACATTGAGACTGAGCCTAACTCCATGCCGAGAAAAGAGATGCAACTGGGCGAGCTTGCTCTTTTCCCAGTTGACCTGAAGCCCCAAACGGCTGAGGTGCCTGAGCAACTGGTCTCTGTGAGTGCATAAGAAGACGCGAGGGGACAGAGACATACCGAATGTGAGGACTTTGTACTGATATGCCTGGCCATCGAACGCGAGCTGTGGGAAGGGTCGGTGTCGAGACAGAATTGAGACGTGGAAGTACGGGTCCTTCAGGTCTACCGATGCGAACCAATCTAGATGCCGAACGCAAGTTTAAATGTGTTCTTGCATGAGCATTTTGAACGGGAGTTTGTGCAAAGTCTGGTTGAAAAACTCAAGTTCAAGATCGGTCGTAAGCTGCCGCGCTTCCTTGGGTACGATGAAGTAAGGGCTGTAGGGACGCTTCTTCATCTCGGTTGGAGGGACAGGCTCTATCGCGTCTTTGAGTAAGAGACGATTTCCACACGCAGGGATTTGGCGTATTTGCCATGTACTGCGGTAAAGCAGACGCCCACGAAGGGGCGGAGGCCTGGCAAACTGAATTGCGTAACCGAGTCGGATGGTCCTGGCCAGCCAGTGTGACGGATTGGGAAGTGAAAGACACGCATCCAAGCTCCGTGCTAGTGGCACTAAGGGGACGATTAATTTTGACGTACCCGGCGGGGCTTCGCAGCGGGGCGGAGCAGGTAGTATTTGGGGACAATGACGGGCTCTGTTCGCCAATCCCATAGGAAGGAGGCGAAGCGGGGGGGCGGCTAAAGTGGCTTTCTCTCATAACAAAAGAAAGCCGCGACCGCAATGCTGTCATGGCTATGTTCTCGCACTGAGAACATAGACCATTCATAAAATGCTGCCTACGTGTAATCGCAGCCCAGGCATGCAAGGCAGCTTTTATGACCATCAGAGGTGGGGAGAAATCAACCGCATCCAGAAACTACACAGAGGCGGAAACACGTCTTTAAAAAGATGCGTCCTGAAAAGGACGTTCAACGCCAGCTGTGTATTTACTCTTTTAGAGAAAATAACTCTTTTAACTGCGCTGTCAAAGTGCCCAGGGGCAAACTGCACTGCTGTGCAGGGAAGGAGAAAGCCGCTGTAATGAGCCGTAGATCCAACAGCAGGCAGCGTCAGAGGAACAGGAACGGGTGTGTAAATTGCAGCTGACTGCATACACGACCATCGGCTCCGAAGAAAATCTTCAGGCCTCTTCAGGTTTGTATATCAACACACTCAAAACTCTCAGCCTGTTTGAGGACCAGTGACACGGGAGTTGATTTTTACCGGTAGTAGGGGACAAGAGAAGAGGAAAACGTATCCATATCAACACCTGACATCTGGTGTAGTACCACCACATCATTGCTAAGTGGATGACCACTTAAACACTCTCCTGACAGGTTGTTTCTAGGCAGCAGATGCTGAAATGTTTGTAAGGCACACCTGCAGCCCATGTGTGGTGCAACTTGATGGCTCAGTCTATCGGATTTGGACAATTATTAGAGAGAATCCTTCTCTCTAATGTTTGCCACCCTCACTAGCTTTAATTGCAATAAAGGATGGAAATGTGACAGATAGTCTGTATAATGGTACAAAAAATATTTAATATTTAAGTCACACATCAAAATATCTAAAGAATTAATGTCTTTGCACTATATAACAAAATATTAGCACAAACACACTTTTTAACAAAACATTTAACATTTCAGTAGATATATTGTTCAAAAAGTATTTGGACATACTGTTTTCTGGTTGTTCAATTTTGTGAAACATTGGGATGAAATAGATCTTACAGTAAGTGGAACTGGCTGCATACATCCACTAAAAAACAACAACACACCAGTTAGTTAAAAGAAATTGAAAACAATGGCTAAAGAATGTGAAGTTAGTTCAAAGAAAAGGTCTAGCATAATAATTTTTTTTGTTTTGTTTTTTTTGTCCAATGAAAGGACCTTTTTTTTAAGTGTGACTTGACTTTGTCCAAAAGGGTCCATCCAGTTTTTGGGGTTATTGTACAGTGATGCTGTCACTTGGTTTAGTTAATTCCATCTTTAAGAAGCTTTTGTCTTAACCACTGAACAACTCACTGCTTGGGTGCTCGAGCACCCAAGGGAATGGTTGAGCACCCACGGAAATCACTAGATATTCCCCATTTATTTTCTCCATAGAAATATTCAATAAATATTTCTCAGATTTGACCCAAACCAGAATGCTCTAATATTAGTTAACGACATACATTTTTTTAATTTGATGCAAAAATTATTTGTTGATTGTTAAGGCACCCCCTGGCAGAAACATAAATCACCACCTATGCACTGTAGAAAAGTTAAAGATTGAAGATATTTATGTTAATTGCAATGTAAGGGTTTAGCACCTTGGTCAGTTTGTAACTCATAAGAATCAAAGAAGAAAGTCATTTCAATTTGTTAACAAGATAATTAGGTAAACCTTAAGTTACAGTCAAATACAGGCTCTCAAAAAAATGTGATACAATTTTATATTTTATTTCTATTTAAATAGATTCTGTATTCTTCAAACTTTCTGTTCATCCATGAATCTTTCACTTGCATCAATGACACCTTCAACGACTCCTCACTGTTGCAGATGGTCATTGAAGCTGCCATTTTAGGAACTTTATGGGGGATGTTTCTCAAACTAGAGACTTTGATGTACTTGTCTTCTTGTTGTTGTGCATCTGGGCCGTCTTCTTCACTCTTAGCCCTTTTCCACAGAAATTGTGATTGTTCTCGTGCCGAGCCCGCTCGGCTGGTTCACGGCCAGGGCAATCTGGAGCCTATCGTAAATCGGCCACACTTTTTCACTGGCTTGAAATTCGAACAGTGATGTCTCTGGTTACATGGCTACATGATAGATTTATGTGACTACCTCAAACTTAAACAAATATGATGTGTCACAGTGTTTGTGTGCAGCTTTTATTTCTGTTTTTGAGGAGATATTTACACAAAGATAAATGCAACCCAACGTTATTACATTGCTCAACAAGATTGCCAGAGACGATACTAAGCCTAAGAAGACAAGAAACGTAATTACATTATTTTATATGAACTTTTTAATTGGGCTTAACTTGCTAAGTACTATATACTGTAACAATAAGTGAAATTGTTATTAAAATTGGTGTAGCATATGGTTATATTTGGATCTTTGCCATTGCATAGAATATTATATTTATGTCTTAATTGAGAATCCCACTTTATAGAAAGCTAACAAAGTTGGCAAATCCAATAACTTACTGAGATCAGCTGCAGAGGACACCAAGCACCGACATGCATCATTTCATGCTGTAACTCCTCGTACTCGACTCTTTTTTCTCTTTGCAATCTCTCTATTTATCTCAGATGTATCTTTGCTAGTAGAGTGCTCATTTTTTCCTTGTTTCCCCAAAGCATTTGATGTCTGACATTTTTTTTATTAAATTTTTTATTGTTGTTATAGAGTATAAAGTGCTCCTTGCAGCAGACGGTAGCTACTCAGGGGTGTAGATTCCAGGTGGGATGAGGGAAAGGTAACCCCCCCAATAATCAAAACAAGCAACAACCCCCCCCATCTAGAAACATGTTAATTCTTCACACTGTATTGCAGCTACTGTTGTTGTTTTGTAAAACTTTCCCTGATGATGAAACTAATAATCATGCCCTTCACCGCTGGTTCCTGCGTAGACACCAGCAAGCATTTGGGGCCAGTGACACTGGCCCAGGAACCCGCACCCAAACCATGTCTGTGGAAAAGGGCTCTCTGTCCTGGTTAGATCCAGTTTGATTATTTCATTCAAGACAGTAGTGCATAAAATAGCCTTCATCTCACAAAAAAACGTTTAAAAAAATAAATACAAATTGTATATAGCCAGGCTATATAATGGGCACCCCGTCATACGAGTTCCTTTAGGTTCAATTGACTGAAGCGAACTGACCAAGCACAAGCACGGCAGCTTACGCAATACTCGTTCCCTCCTCTCAGGGAACCGAGGTTACGTTAGTAACCGAGTCGTTCCCTATCGAGAGGTCTCTCCTATTGCGTAAGTAGCTTACGCTATGGGAACACCATGTAAAACTCCTTTCATGCTGACTTCGCTCTATAAAGCCAGAGGCAGATGCCTGAGCCTTAAAGCAAAGTGATTATTCCACGAGCCGGCCAACGGCGAGCTACATAATGGGATAGTATAGAGCGCCCTTCCAAGGTGGTCCATGGTGGGGCGCTCATAGTACAAACACAAGCACATATCTTATGTAGAGTTTTCTATGTGCTGATATGCATAAAAAAATCCTTTAAGTCAGTCAGAGACGGACCTTGTAAGGGAGGAGATAATGCTCAGCATATACATACTCCAGTCCATTCTACAGTCAGGCTGATAGAATGTTGGAATGCATTTTCTATGTACTGGCATGCATAAAAAATCCTCTGAGTCGGTCAGAGACGGACCTTATAAGGGAGGAGATAATGCTCAGCATATACATACTCCAGTCCATTCTACAGTCAGGCTGATAGAATGTTGGAATGCATTTTTCAATGTACTGATATGCATAAAAAATCCTCTAAGTCGGTCAGAGACGGACCTTATAAGGGAGGAGATAATTCTCAGCATATACATACTCCAGTCCATTCTACAGTCAGGCTGATAGAATGTTGGAATGCAATGAGGGGACCTGTAGGTTATAAAACCTGATAAATGTCGAAGGCGAGGCCCAGCCCGCCGCCGCACAAATATCTTAAATGGGTATCCCACTCGACCAAGCCCACGAGGAGGCCATGCTCCTCGTAGAGTGAGCTCTGACGCCTAAGGGGCATTGAAGGCCCTTGGCTTCATAAGCTAGCGCTATAGCATCCACTATCCAGCACGATATTCTTTGCTTTGAGACTGCAAGACCTTTAGTGCGCCGCCAAAGCATACTGAATAATTGTTCCGTCTGTCTGAACAGGGCAGAACGTTCCAAATATACTCTGAGCGCCCTGACCGGGCAGAGTAAATTAGCGTCGCTTTAGTCTGCTGGGGACGATAAGCTGCCAGAGATATCACCTGTGCTCTGAAGGGTGTGGAGAGCACTTTAGGAATATACCCGTGCTTTGGCCTAAGGACAACTCTGCAGTCGTTAGGTCCAAATTCCAGGCAAGCAGCGCTTGATGACAGTGCGTGCAGGTTGCCCACTCTCTTGACTGAAGCGAGCACCAGCAAGAGCGCAGTTTTGCTGTTTAAGGTGCATGGTTCGGAGAGGTTCTAACGGGGCACTCTTGAGTGCGTCCAGGACCGTGGCCAGGTCCCAGATCGGCACCGAGGGGGGGCGAGGAGGGTTCATCCTCCTAGCGCCTCTTAGGAAACGAATGATTAGATCGTTTTTCCCTAATGAATGTCCTTTATCAGGATTGTGCAACGCCGCTATGGCAGCCACATAGACTTTGAGCGTGGAGGGTGTGCGGCCCGCCTCCAGCAGCTCTTGCAAAAAGGCGAGTACACTTGGTATCTCACACGGTTTGGGGTTCAAGCTCTTGGTATCACACCAGTCACTGAACACTTTTCACTTTTGGGCATTTAAGCGCCTCGTAGAGGGTGCTCGCGCCTGTGATGGTTCTCAAAACTCCACTGGGGAGGTTCTCGGGAACCCGTTGAGGGGCCATGCATGGAGGGCCCTCCATAGAGTGCAGGGAGCGCAACCTAAGTCCACCCTGGCGATTTATATACGAAACTACCGTCATGTTGTCCGTTCGAACCAGGACATGTTCGTTTTTCAGGTATGGAGCAGGGCTCTGAGAGCCAAGGCGACCGCCTTCATTTCCAGACAGTTTATATGTAGGCGCTTTTCCGGGTTTGACCAAAAGCCGGAGACAGGCCTGCCCTCGTAAAGGGCCCCCCATCCTATTTTGGAGGCATCTGTCGTGATCATTTTTCTCTGCATGTTCACGCCCAGACTCACGCCGGGTTGATACCAGTTGATGGCTTTCCAGGGCGTCAGGGCTTTTATACAGCCATGATTCGCTCTGATCAAAAAGTGGCCCGAGCGCCACGCGTGAGTGGGGACACGGCTCTTGAGCCAGCGCTGGAGAGGACGCATGTGCAACAATCCTAGCTGGAGTACAGCTGATGCCGAGGCCATGAGACCGAGCATTCTTTGAAATCGTTTGACAGTGTTTGTAACTGTGGGAATGCGCACTTTAGTGTGGACACGTGACCCCTTAGTAACACAGGCAGAAAATGTGCTAACACTGAGCTTACAGCTCTCAGAGCCCATTATATAGCCTGGCTATGCTAATTTCGGCGGGCTCTGAGCGCGCGAACGCGAGGCGCGCGCCCATTGGTCGCGCGTTCAGAGTCGTCCCGTCATTGGTTCGAGCAGTTGCCGCAGCACAGCCAATGACTGAGCTGCCTCGCTCATTACTGTCTGCTGTGCAGCTGCAATGCGTTTTACATAAAGACTTCAATATTTCTCGAGAAACGGAGTTTTCCCATAGCGTAAGCTACTTACGCAATAGGAGAGACCTCTCGATAGGGAACTAATATTTCCCAAAATGCAGTCTTTATTTCAACATTTTAACAGCAACACACAGAAGCAAACTTGTCAGCATCTGCATAAAACAAGAGAGGACAGAATGTGGACACAGAGAAAAAGTGTGTGTGTGTGTGTGTGTGTGTGTGTGTGTGTTTTATAATGTGTATGCTTGCACACTTCTGTCCTGAACTTTAAAAGTAACTGGCTCTCAACACTGACCTTTTACCAGTGAGCATGAGTCCTGCATTACTAAAAAGTCTCTCACAGGCTGCAGATGCTGTGTTTACTTTGAGAGTAATGTTTTTTTTTTTTTAGAGATAACTTCTTCACTTGTGGAAAGGAATGCAACATGTCCATACCTCCAATTGACAGACATGAAAGGTACCTATCCAGCTCTCCTTCTTGTGAGACTACTGTCTTCAATGATGCAAAGAAGTCATCTTCATCTGATTGGCTGCTGCTGAAAGAGAGGACATCAGTGTCCATGTTGGCATCTTTTATGTAGTCAAGCCCTGTGCAGAGAAAGATTTAAACACTTTAAGCCTGTATGTTCCTATATATCTACTGTATATTCCTACACCAGATTTTAAGAGATTTTGTAACTCTTGTTAAACTGTAACTCACCACTAATAAAACACAAAAAGAGGGAACCAATCTCAACTCAAGGTCAAGTAAATGACTTTTGAATTGACAGACATATATGCAATACCAGCTTAAAAGATGCTTTCATCTGTTGTCCAGGAGGTTCTGAATTTTGAAAGTAGTATAGATGCAGCAATCATCTCCATTATACATTTCATGACCTCTCCAAAACATTTCTGGATGCCATGTTTTAGGGCCTCAAGGAGGGGTTGACAGACTTTACAGCTTGTATCAAGCCTCTGCAGCTTGTCCAGTAGTTGCTAAAGAGTTGGAAGCAGAAAACCCATGTGGACTGACGATTCCCTTTGGAGTTTGCTGAGCGCCATGGCAACAGGCTTCATTACAGCAATGTACTCAGTCAAAAATACAATTTCAGCTGGATACAGCCTGCACCATAAAAATTTTAAATGCTAATAATAATTGACTAAAAACATCTACAGATTTCACACAACATTCTAAAATAACTCAATAACAATATTTAAAAAACCTCCCCAGGTCTTGTAACTTACACTTTTATCTTTAATGCTGAGCAAACGTTTCGGATAGCTTGTTCTCCTTGTTCCCTCTGGATGCGCACCACCCTTTCTACAGCAAGGAACAGTGAGTTCCGGCAGGTCTGATTGGGACGCAGGAAATGGAAGTGCAGCGTAGCAGCTGTACATCATCACTTCATTAGCGGGGTAATTCCTAGCCAATCGCATGTAAGCCATTGCTTTATAAGTCTGCTCACAATCTATCACACTGCTGTTTCAGTGTGCTAAAACACAGGCAACTAGACGCGCTTCAACTTCTCCAGGCCACATATAACCAGTGCACAGCACTTCTCCGGAAGCCCGCCTTCCCTTTCCAACGACGTCGTCACTTCATCTCAACTTCTGCCAACATCAAACCCATGGGGAATAAACAACCAGCAATCCCGGATCTTCACCCATATCTCATTCACTCAGGAGATCTCTCTCAATTGCATTGCACGACCCGGCGCGGAAGGAGCGCGCACAATCTCAAAAAAATAAAATAAATTAAGTTTTGGACTTTGAGATGGGCTCATTCTGTTTAGAAGACTTCATATATAAGATAATATACAGTTTTACAACAGGAATGCTGCTCAGCTTGCATAGTCTGTCGAAGAACGACGAAGTGTAATTCTTCCAGGCGAGATCTCACGTAAACATGGAGAACATATCAAGATTTATAATTACGTACAAAAGTGCTACTGGACGTTATAGAATGAACTCTGTCACGGACAATTGACCCAAGCAGGCTGAACTGGATTCATCTGGCGATCGCTATTTCATAATAAGGTATGAAGTCCCGTTTTTGATATTGCATGTTGTCATCCGCACTTCGGGCACAAATAAACAAATTGCTGTTTCTGGAGGACTGCTGTCATGCAACAGAGATCGGATATCAACGTCGAACACTTAGACCTTCGAAAAGACGTATAATCTGTTATCATTAATCGCATATTCATGCATGCATATATCAGAATGCAAATATATTAAACATAAGCAGAGTGACTTCACTCCCGAGTGCAAACAAATACGTATCAACGGGTTAATATAGCCTTCACCAAGCCTTGTGAAAGAATTTACTTCGTTCAGTACAACATTCGATGAGGTTACCAGAGCGCCTCCAAGGGTGCATTTACGCGACCCATAAAACGCAGCATTTTCTTACTCCAGACGTACTTCCATGTTCTCATCGCTAGTACCACCGTTGCGGCGCGCCTCTGACACCTAGCAGTAGGCTCCGCACCGCTTCCCCTATTCATCAGATTATCTACCATCAGCGTAAGGAATTTCGCTATGATCAGGTCATACAGCGAGTAATTCCCATCTCATGGCATACTTCCATTTTATTATCATTCAGGCATCATCAAAGAGCAGAAATTCATTGGCATGTCTTCACAAAACATTCACTCATCGTGGTCAGACCACTACAGCAACAACTAATCAGAACCAATATGATCGACAGCGTAAATGCCGGAATTCAGCCATACATGTTTAGGTGTGTGTGTATCTGGTCTCCGAAATATGTCAGAGACAATGGTAACTCGGCACATCAGCCGTCGAATCAGCTATCAAGCACATTCGGAAGGAGATTTGCAAATATTCACAAAATATAAAGTGCGATACTGCATCTTCAGGTCGTAAAGGTGGGACATGAAAGCCGGAACTGATCCATGCTCGAGAATCACATTCTTGAAGATCCCGATTCATATCAACACACATTCACAAAGCAGTCTCATGCAAGATGATTTGCACAAACATGCACACATTCTTGTATGTTTTGGGGCACACCACCTTCAAAAACTAAACTGCCCAATGCATCTTCAGGGCTCTATGCCGGGAGTACATGAAGACTCATGTTCCTTTTACAGCCAACAACTAAACTCTCATGAAGCTGAGACATTATTCTTCTCACCGTATTTGCTCCAGCTCGAGGAATAAGAGGGAGGAGAGCGAGTGAGAGAGAGAGAGAGAGAGAAAAAATAAAAAAATCACCCACAACGAGCCACGTCTCTAGAATTCTAGACATCACACACATACTCTAACCATGCAAGCTTCCCCCCTATAGAAACATGACAGGATCAGGTCTATTTTCACATCGTTCCCTGGTCAGTTTGGGTCTCCTAACGCAATCTCCAGCCCCATCAGGCCACCTCAATTTTGCGATGCTTATCAATCCTCAAGGCCACTCCGCCGTTTTTTACGCCTCCTCACACTAGCTCATTCCATAGACAGCCTCTCCTACCCACCAATCGATGATGGCTGGCGAGAATCTCCGGATGACACGCCTCTATTTCTCGGACATGGCTCCCTCCATAGGATTCAGGGGTTGCCGTCTAGGACCATGGTTCACAGGGGAATGGCCAGAATTATACTTTTTTCAATATAGCTTCCTACGCTCCAGACGCTCTTTTCGTAAGTAACCCCATTGCTAGATATTTCATAGTTGAATGTATTTAACAAATGTTCTCGATCTACAATCCCAGTCTCGATGCGGCTCAGCGGAGGGAAGAAATGACACCGAGACCCAAGCTTCAAATCCTTCCTCGCCATTCGTACAGCACTTCATCATACGGTCCAGCAGACAACCTGCCCCTCTACCCTCCATTGAAATTGTTCTTTACCCTATATGGGGTAAAATATTTGTTTGAGTTCAGAAATAGGAAATACATTCACAGAACCACTGCAGCCTCGTTCCGCGATGACACAGCAAGCTACATCTACAAAAGAAGTTTAAAATAGGCCTTTCTTATTCCACACCCATCATCACGGCCAGCGTCATATGGGTTCCCTCCAGAAACTCAAACGCATCGTAGTCATGCGACAATTCCGCAGTCGTAACTACAATCAATAAAGTCTGGCCCTCCTCGAACCATCATGTCCCCTATGAGACGTCTGACATGGCAGAGCATTTTCTGTAACTTCATCATCCCAGCCAGACACATTCCCGGGTTTTTCAACGTAGTCTCTGACCCCCTCCCTCGCTTCGCAGGAG
The DNA here is from genome assembly GCF_025860055.1 of Xyrauchen texanus. Classification (NCBI taxonomy): domain Eukaryota; kingdom Metazoa; phylum Chordata; class Actinopteri; order Cypriniformes; family Catostomidae; genus Xyrauchen; species Xyrauchen texanus. The sequence continues at coordinate 31,396,186 of NC_068282.1, forward strand.
TTCCACAGACCAGCTCGACGGGCACCCTTCAAGGTATACTGGAATCTACTATGAAGATGCTCAGCCGCTGCTCTCCCCAATCGTACCTGAAATAGTCAACTTGACCCAAATCATCAAACAAGCTCAACTCCCCATCAGCCATAAGTTCTCATGCATATCTGGTGGTGGTTGGTGGCTCTTCCCCAGCTCATCCTTACCTACACAATGATTCAATTCAAGCAAGCCCACCGTTCGCAAGGACAGCACATAACTATGTCCCCCCCTCCCCCTCGCCAGACTTCCATAATCTCAAGCACAGTTCCTTCGCATAGGGATTGCTCAAACCAGCCGCCCTCGCCGGAAACTTGCACCATAACGAGATGGCTTTCAACAAGGTATGGCACGACAACATCGCCATTATCGTATGGCATTATGTATGCGTTCACTCTGGCAAAGATAACCATCAAAAAACTTTCCCTCGTCGGAGGGTTTTCATATCAAATGTTTTCTTTCAACAAAGGGATTGCACGCAACGTCGCCATAACTGTATGGCTTTACGCATGTTGCTCACCTTTCGGCAAAGATACCACAAACAACTTTTCCCTCATCGGAGGGTTTTCATATCAATATTGTTTTCTTTCAACGAAGGGACTGCACGCAGCGTTGCCATTATCGTATGGCTTTACACACGATGCACACCTTCGGCAAAGATACCTCAAACAACTCTTCCCTCGTCGGAGGGTTTTCATATCAAATGTCTTTCAACGAAGGGACTGCACGCAACGTTGCCATTATCGTATGGCTTTACACACGTTGCCCACCTTCGGCAAAGATACCCCAAACAACTTTCCCTCGTCGGAGGGTTTTCATATCAGATGTCTTTCAACGAAGGGACTGCACGCAACGTTTCCATTATCTTATGGCTTTATACACGTTGCCCACCTTCGGCAAAGATACCCCAAACAACTTTCCCTCGCCGGAGGGTTTTCATATCAAATGTCGTCCTTCAACAAAGATACTGCACAGCAACGCCGGCCTAACATAGGGCTGCATACCACGCTGCTCGCCTTAGGCAGATTCTGCACAACCAGGGGCCTCAACGGAGAGCCCAAAAACACACCAAAAAAAAAAAAAAACTTCCCATTTCAAAGGCTTCACACAACCATACCAGTGATATCACAAATTTCATGTAAATTCTGATGCTGACATCTCTATTTTTCTTCTCCAGAATGAATGCCCAACACAAGACCCGGTTCCTACCAAACAGGATCATCTTTTTGGGGGTAGTATACTACTTTCTCTCTTTTTGGGGGTAGGCTCCTCGCCCCTGCCTCCTATCTCCGGCAGGATATGACGGTTCCGGGCACAACTTCCTCGGACCGCCGGACGGGGCCTATGCCAAAGAGAGAGACATTACTTTCTGTTTTACATTTATCAAATAAATGGCATCTTAAACTTCACTCAAGCCTGCGTGTCTTCCCGATAGAACTGCAATTTACACTCACATTGCACAGTTTCAAAAGCCATGGTTGACCTGCTAATTTTATTCCACAGCACACTGCATTTTGCAAATGCTGAACGTTACAGTCTCTTGTACGTATCACTTCCAGCTTCTGCTGCAGCGGCATCAACAGTAGAAATACGATTGTTTAGATGGCATTCACACTTTTGATGTCTGGGAAGTTGGCATTCCAGGCCATTGTCCTCCTCAAAAATAGCTGACATGTCTTGGTACTCCACCTTCAAGTCACTTTCGTCAGATTCATCATCAAGGGTAGAGTCTCCCTCCTCCTGTTCATCCAGGAGGTCTTCTTGTTTCTCCTCCCCAAATACCCGAAAGGCTTTCAAAATGATTGAGCCACTATCTGTAGTTGTCCATCTTTTGTCTAATCTGGTACTCTGAATGTATTTCTTCCAATGCTGCAGTGAGGACATCGAATGTCTTTAATATGTCTGCAAGCAAAGGCTGCTGAACATCTTTTTGTCTATTCAGTGGCAGGTGAAACCCCAAGTGCACTGCGGTTGCAAGGTCTCTATAATTTTCTATAAATTACAGAAAATGGCTGGTTGCCTTCACAGACAAAATTGGCAAACTGTTTATCAACTGTTGCCTGCAACACTTTTGGGACAGAGGAGGAAAAGGCTTCCACAATATTTGAATTCTTCATTTGATTAGGAGGGTCTACAAATGAGGTTGATCCTCGCTTCCTGGACTCAATTAGCTCTGTATAAGTCTTCAACTTGATCGGGTGTACTATCTGATGAGTTATACAGTATATTAGGTTGATAATAAATTATCATTCAAATTGAAATGGTGTTTCTGTAGCTGTAGATGCTTTGCATTCTCAACAGTGAGAAAAAAGATTAGAGAAAGGTTTAAGCTACTTGTGTTTTTCTTTGATAGATGGGTAATAGCTGACTGCATTGAGCTAAAAACCTGTCCCTGGGTAAGGGTTGGGAATCGTAAGGAATTTAACGATTCCGGTTCTAATTCCTTCTAATGATTATGGTTCTGATTCCTTCTAACAATTCTTTGAGTAATTTTGTGTGCTAAATAATTTTTTGATATAATTAATGTACTGTCCTCAGCAGCCTTTTGCCAAATGATGAGATTGTTTCAGATTTATACAGAGCAGACACAACCAATCGGATAGGCATAAATAAAATGCAATAATTGTGAATAATTGTGTTTTTTATGCTGTTTATCCAGTAGGTCGCAGTGCCGCTTAAATGCGCTGAAGAAAATACTGTCAGATTATTTTAGTACAGTGGTTCCACCCGATTGGCAGAAAAATGCTCGAATCATACAATTCTTGTATTTATTCATTTTTCAGTGGAACCGGTTCTGCGATTCTCAACCCTACCTCAGGTTTTATGTCACTGACTGAAATCCCTGAGCAATGTGGATTTTCATGACAGAATGATAGCTTTCTAGTTATCTATCCAGCGCTGAAGGCTCCACTGGTTATGCATTTCCCTTATAAATACACTTTATTCTTATTTTATGTAGTAAATTTTTAATGCCTTATCACCATCAAAAACTATTTTTACTTCATATAAAATACCATCATGTTTGATCTCAAAACATTTGAAGCTTGTTTCTGAATAATGGACTATCAACCTTTAATGCATAAAAAGAAAAAGAAATGATTTCAATGTGTTAAATTTATATTAAAATTAGGTCAAAGAGCCTGTAGTTACAAATGACCATGAGGCAACTTAACGCAACGTGTTATCTTAGGTTGGCGCTTTAATTCTTGCTGATAGGTCAACTTGTTTTGGGGCACAGAGCAGACATCACATTGTATAACTGTTTGTTTTCACTCCTTGGAGTGAAAAAAGTGTTTGTATATGAGGCCATGGGTGATGTGCCTCTGTCGACACAGTCACTTTATCTCCCATTTCGGCCATTACCTTCCAGATGTTCTGAGCCCGCTAAAAGAGCTGTTGTTTTCACATTGGATCGCAGCACCTTGTGTTGCCAGATCTTGCAAGAGAAACAAGTGATCTGGTCAGCAATTATGCCCAAATTTGCTTATAATAAGCGAACATGACATCACTGAGTGAAACATAGGTGATAGAAACAAAATTTGAAAACTACACATTCTTTAACATAAAATAAACTTTTACGAGAGGAACGCCATTGCATGTAAAGTTGTAAAAGCAGTTTCCCTTCTGTCACTCACTCGATGTTGTTTCGATTGTAGTGACACAAGGAGTCTCTTCTAAGAGCCTTCTGTACCTCTGAACTTGAGAAAATGCCAATACCAAGTTGGCAAACAGAATGTGCATGCCCCGCTCCTGGACATACGTGTATAAAGGGGAGCGGGGAAACGAATGTCAGCCAGATTTTTTCTTTGGAGCCAAATGGTTGTGTGATCAGCGAGCTGTGTTTCATGACTGCTTCACCCACCTCTGCAAGAGAGCTTTCTGTTGGATCTGACGGCGCATTCCAGCGGCTTTCTCCTCTCTGCACGCTGTGCAGACAGCGATTCTCTCCTAAGTTTTTTCTCAGCACCCAAGCTTCGGGACGCGTTTTTGCCTCCCGACGCACTATTACCTGCTCCCCCCAGCTGCGAGGCCCCAGCCGGTATGTCCAAAATGATCGTCACGTTAGTTCCCCTCGCACAGAGTTTAGACGCATGGCTTGCGCTTCCCAGTCCATCGCGATGGCTAGCCAGGACCATTCAGTTCGCCAGGCTCCCACCTCGTTTCAGTGGTGTCCGCTCCACTCCGATGATGAAAAACGCCACCACTTTACGAGCAGAGATTGGCACTCTGCTACTCAAGGACGTGATACCAAGTCAGTGCTCGCGTGCCTCACTTGCTTCAAGCCAGGCACAGCGGTTCCTCTCAAACGGTTCCAGAGGCTCCTGGGGCATATGGCATCCTCGGCCGCGGTCGCGGTACTCGGGTTGATGCATATGAGACCGTGCCAGCACATGCTTCAGGCTCAAGTCCCGAGATGGGCATGGTGCCTGTGCACATACCGTGTGTTTATCACCCCTTCCTGCCATCAGACTTTCAATCCTTGGACACACCTCTGTTTTCTGCGGACAGGAGTCCCCCTACAGCAGGTGTCCAGACGTGATGTGGTCACAACAGATGCCTCTCAACTGGGTTGAGGCGGCGTGTGCTACGGGCACGCATCTGCTGGCTCCTAGACAGGGCCCCGCCTGCATTGGCACATAAACTGCCTTGAGTTGTTGGCTGTACTCCTTGCCCTGCAGAGGTTTCTCCTGCTGATTCGGGCAAGCACATCTTGATCCGTTCAGACAGCACTGCCACGATAGTGTACATAAATCGCCAAGTCCCGTCACATGTCACAACTCACCCACCATCTCCTCCTTTGGAGTCAGCTGCAACTCAGTTCGCAGCTCGCCACTCATAACACAAAAGCGGACACGCTGTCATGACAGGTCTCGCTCAGCGGAGAGTGGAGGCCAGCTGAGTTGGGGCCGCTTCGGCAGGGCACAGATAGATCTCTTTGTCTTCCAAGACAACTCCCACTGCCTGCTCTGGTACTCAGAGGCCCCTCTCGGCACAGATGCGCTGGCACAGAGCTGGCCCCGGGGGCTGTGCAAGTACCCATTTCCCCCAGTGAGCCTTCTTGAACTGGTGCTGTGCAAGGTCAGGGAGGATGAGGAACAGGTTACTTTGGTGGCTCCTTATTGGCCCACCCGGACCTGGGTCTCAGATCTCACGCTCCTCACGACAGCATCTCCCTGCAAAATCCCCTGAAGAAGGACCTTCTTTCTCTGGGACGGGGCACCCTCTGGCACCTGTGCCCAGACCTCTGGAATCTCCATGTCTGGCCCCTGGATGGGATGTGGAAGACTTAAGCGGTCTACCACCTGCAGTCGTAGGTACGATCAACCATGCCAGAGCTCCCTCTACCAGGCAGCTTTACGCCCTCAAGTGGCGTCTGTTTGCAAATTGGTGTTCTTCCAGATCTGAAGACCCGCAAAGATGCACAGTTCGTCAGTGCTTTCATTCCTGCAGGAGAGGCTGGAGGGGAGGCTGTTCCCCTCCACCTTGAAGGTGTATGTCGCTGCTATCGCAGCCCACCACGACACAGTAGACGGCAAGTACCTTGATAAGCACGACTTGATTATCAGGTTCCTTAGAGGCGCCAGGCGGTTGAACCCTTCCCGGCCAAGCCTGTTCCCCTCCTGGGATCTCTCAGTGGTTCTCTCAGTGGTCCTCTCAGGCCTTCAGAGACCCCCCTTCGAGCCGCTTGATTCAGTCGAGCTCAAAGCCCTCTCCTTGAAGACGGCCCTCCTGATCGTGCCCGCTTCCATCAAGAAGGTTGGGGACCCGACATTCGCTCCCCCGCTCCCCTTTATACCCGTATGTCCGGGGCCGGGGCAAATTCTGTCTGCCAACTTGACATTGGTCTTTTCTTTAGTTCAGAGGTACACGAGGCTTTCAGAAGAGACACCCTGTGTCACTACGATTGACACAACGTCTCGTTCCTTCCATCGGGGAACGGAGGTTACAACAGTAACCATGATCCATCCATCCATCCATCGTCAACCGCTTATCCTGTGTACAGGGTCGCGGGGGGCTGGAGCCTATCCCAGCTAACATTGGGCGAAAGGCGGGGGACACCCTGGACAGGTCGCCAGTCCATCGCAGGGAGTAACCATGATGATTTTTTCAATTAAAAATTAACTTGCGTTAGAGTAAAAAGTACCCACTTTTAAGCCTTCTTTAAAAGTAAATTTTTCCCCAAAAGTTACTCAAGTAAATGTAATGGAGTAAATGTAGCACTTTCTACCCACCTCTGGTGACAAACTACAAGAGACAGACATGCAGGGAGTGGCTGTCTCTCTGCCCAGTTCTGACATTGGGCTGTACCTTGACCTTACTGGTGTTAAACACAGGCTTAAAAGAAATAAAGTTTAAGCTAAAATATCTGGGCTTCATTTATGGTGTAAACCAATTGACTGAGTGTCACTTCTTAATCATTGGTGGGGAAAATATTGAGTAACACATGTAACCACCCACAGTAGGAAATTAAGAGACAAAAACTGACTTGAAAGGAGCTTTGACACAAAGGCAATACAATCTGTTCACATGGTTTAAGAAGTGGAAAGAGACGTTGAGCCATATGTTAGAGTAAGACCTCCCAGGAGGAAAGAAATGTGACAGACATTATTGGCACAAGTGCAAGAATGCATATGTTAAAGAAAGTTTTTTTTTATTGTAAGATTTGTCAAAGACAAATGTATAAAATAATACAATATAAAATGATATAAATAATTATATATATAAAGTTTAAACAATATAAAATATAAATACATTCAAAATGAATATATTGTTAGAAATAGAAGTTTAAAGTGACTTTACATAGTGAGGTGTAATGTGTTCATGACTTGAGTTCACTGCCTTTTGAGGTAAGGTTAGAAATATTCAACATCATATTCAGGCTTGATGTTGAATTTGTGTATTTTGTATATGTGCATGCTCTTGTTGTGTCACCAGACAACACTGTCACCATTACATGAATCGGTCACCACTTTCATGCAGTCACACAACTGCTTGGTCAAACTTCACCCTCCATTTCCCCAAACTTGGGCTCTTAAAGCTATTTTTTGTTGTTTATCTGTGCTTTTTTATGTATGTTTTGTATGTATGTATGTGCTTTTCCCCACACGTGTGTTCTTTACCTCTTTTCTTCTGTTCCTCGCAGCCTGTGATTGCCATCCTGTGGGGGCCGCGGGCAAAACCTGTAACCAAACCACAGGCCAATGCCCCTGTAAAGACGGTGTGACGGGTATCATGTGCAACCGTTGTGCTAAAGGCTACCAGCAGAGCCGATCACCCATTGCCCCCTGCATAAGTATGTGGATCACTCAATGACAAGATCTCTTTTTTACCATTTAAATCCCCAAGGAGCCATTATGCACTTATGTTTCTGACCATAGAATGCAATGAAATAGTGAGCTCAAAGTCTTCAAAAGGACTGTAGGAACCATTTCTTATGGAGAAACATGAAAATATTTGAAACCATGTCTTTGTCATTGCACAGGATTATCACCTGGCATTCGTTACATTCTGTTTTCTTTTCTTCGTGGCCCAAATCGTTGAGACAATTCTTAAGATATCTGCACAAAAACAAAATTATAATAATAATAAATACTTGGAGTAATAATTGGAGAAAACATATTTACCAACACAGGACTTGTTTGCATTTTAAAATCAAACAGATTAGTTGGTGCTTTTGTCAATGAAACAATGCTTTGATATTGAGCAAAGCACTTAGGGAAAGAAGGAATAATGCTGGAGAAATTTTTTGCAAGAATCTCAGTGGAATAAATTATATCTATAAACCTTTTGGATTCCTATATTCCTATTTTCTGGGCAAGTCACAAGTGAGGATGTGTGAAACTTGGAAAGATGGAAATCCTGATAATTTAATTGAAATATTTAGTTTCTCTCATAATTGTGAAATAATCTGTTTTTATTTTAATAGCCCATATTAATTTAAGCAGTATTTAAATCCATGCCAAGCTCAGTTTAACAAGAGGAAGTCTTGGCTATGCATACCATCATGTCTTTTCATTCTAAAGATCATAAATCAATACAATGAAACAATTTGAACAGGCTAGTAATATAATCTAGCATTACACTCATTCCCATGTTACCCAATCAGAAACCAAGATGTTTAGAGCTGACATAGAAAGTAAGACAACTTGGAGAAAATGGAAATCATCGTGTCGTCTTGCCAAAGATCCAAGACAAAAGTTACTTTCTTTAATGAACTATAGTTCAGTTCACTTCTTAAGGACTACAATATCATATCGTTTTTGTCCAAAGCATCGATTAAATTATTGTGGTTTTTTTTTTTAATGATGAATTTAAGATTTGAGATATGAAAGGTTATCCTGAATGAGTTACTTTACAGATCGATATCATTACTTAAGTCTTGTTTACTGGCAAAAGCACCTTGATCCATAAAGCAACAAAAACATATTTTGGCTCTGTGCATTTCTCATGATCACAGTTCAACATGAGTATAAAAGCCTTAACAGATGATGAAGATCATTGGTGGAATTTGTTTTCTTTTCTTTTTTTATCAGAAGACTTGATTCTTTCTTCATTAAAAAATCTCTTTTTGCATGCATGTCCACTAGCTCCACAGAGCTATTCTTTTATCAACTTCTTCATATTTCTCTTAGTATGCTTGAGCTGTTTTAGTCCACTTGTTTAGTCCTCCTGGCATTAACTCCTGTTTCCTCTTTTATATTTATGTTTAGATAAAGCAAAAGGCTACTTTTTTACCACTTTTATGAATTCAATCACTTTGATGAAAAGGTATTTGCTAACACATAACTTTATTAAGTTTAAACTTCCATCTATTAATGAAAGGCCAATGGAAGGAGGAATGAAAGAATCAAGTCTTGGACATGTATCCCTCTGTTTTTAGAACAGCAATAGAGGAATATAACAGGAGCTGTTTTAGGTCCTTGTATGAAGTGATGCATTCTATACCTAAAACTTCAAAACAGACTGCTGGTGTTTTTCTTAAATACAACCTGTTGGCTTGGGGTTTTCTAAAATAAAACATGTTCCTCTTGAATGTTTCAAATATATGACAGCGTTTGATGCAATGCTAAAGTAAAAATATAATCTAACATTTTGCGATGAAAGCCATAACATTAGAAGCTTTTATATATTTTTAGAATAATCTCGTAAAAGGACTTTACAGGAATAAAGTCATAAAGTTTTGATAATAAATTAATTACAAGATTAAACTATTTTGCGAATAAGGTCAAAATTACGAGAATAAAGGCATACATTAGGTGATTAAAGGTGTAATTTTGGCAACCAGTGGTTGACTCAAAGGGATGGTTACATCTCATTATGCTATAGTTTTATTCTCTTAACATTACGAATCTAATCTAACTTTGACTTTGACTGAAAATATTACTAATTTACTTTCACAATGTTATGAATTTATTCTCATAAAAAGCCTATTATGGGGCTATTTTAAAAAGTTTATGACTTAATATAATTTTTTTATTTTAACATGGCACTGAAATGCAGGCACACAAATAAGAATCACAATTGTATATCTGAATTCTGAAGAGAATTGTGAAATTATCTTCTTTAAATTCAGTTTTTGTGCTTTTGATTAAATTGATCCTCATAATTTTTTTTCTTCACTAACTGTGCTCTCTTTTTCTAAACAGAAATTCCCATTGCTCCACCAACCACAACTGCAAGCAGCACAGAGGGGCCTGCAGGTTTGTTAAATTAACTGATCTTAGCCTAAAATGAGTACAGTGGAAGATCTTTTATGTGAAAGCCCTGACACAATTCTAATATTGGCCATAAACCACAGGAGATCCATATTATCCCAAAGTCAGATTGCATCTCACTGTCCAAAACAAGTGGATTTGTAAAAACTATTTTGCTTCCCTTTTGCCATAATTGCCATAGAGATTTGTAAATTTAAAACAAAATGTTAATCTTTAAGTGCCTCATAGTGGGGAGCTGATTCAGTGATGCTTGAGGACTTGTTCTTTTTTATTTGTTGATTTTATAATTTACTCACTTTCGAACCTGAACTGGAATTTGTTTTACAGTAACTCATCACGCAGGAGGACTTTTTTTGGGACATCCCTTTTCACAGTTATGTCCCGTGACATGTTCACTTTGGACACAGATGTTTTATAAATAAGTAAAAAAAGTAAGCAGAACATCAGACAACTTCCATGTCTGCTAAACCATTCCGTTCCTCATTAGACAGTAAAACACATCCTGCAAGTAAACAATCTCTTTTCAAAAATGTCTTGCAATTATAGGTGTATCCTGATCAGATGTTTAATTTCCCAAGTTTTCTTCTCGGAGCCATCAACTTTTTTCTTTTTTCTTTAATTTGACATTTTTGACATTGTAAAATAACATGTTTTGGTTTTGACCGTATGGAAAAGTTTTTGTTGAAGAAATTTTCGTCATTCTCACGGACAGAGGAATTCTTGCGTGCAAAAGATCTTTACAGCTGTTGGTTGATCGTTGCAGACCTCTAATGACAGGCCAGATTGACAGCAGAGCTGCTCTTTCTCTCTCTCTCTCAAGGAGCACATCTTTTCCTCTCTGAGAAATTTTCTCTGTCCCCACATTTTTCCTCTACCATCTTTTTATTCTTATTATTTTTATATTTCTTGCTTCTTTGTCTTAAAATACCCACTCACACTCTTTATACCATCTGAAATATGATGGCTAGGTTTGCCTCTTGCAAAATGTCAGAGCTGCTTTGTGAAACCTGTCATTCCTTAATGGACTATCAATGTTTTAGCATAGAGGGTGTTATGACCCATGCAAAATAAACAAATAGGCAAGACTGGGAGAGAGGAATTACCCATTTACCACAATGTGTTTCCATTTATCATGGCCTGACCCTAAAACACATGGCAACATGTGTGTTAAACTAAAAAATGCTGGATAGCTACATTGTGGGTCTATTTTGGCATTTATGCAGAGAAGAAACATATTTGACTTTTTCTTAACAATTGTTTAAAAAAGAATCGTTATTTTCACTTTCATGGTGAAATGAATTAAATGCAGGGCTGTTAACTCCACCTCCAGATTTTCAGAATTGATGGAATCAAGTTTTAAGAATACAAAGTAAAATCATACAATAAACAATGCAATATAAAGCATGCTTCACACGTTTTATGATTGGTAATATAAATATCAAAATGTCATGTTGCGTCCCTGATTGGAATTGATTCTGAGTTGTCTTTAGATTTCCAACGCCTGGGAATCAGATTGATTTTGGAATTGACTCCCAGCCAAAATTATATGATTAGGGCAGACAACTAAATAAATGTAACGTTTCCAATCTTTTAGAAAATTTGTTGAATTTTTGTTTTTGCCTTCCACTTAAATTACCAATTGAATTTGGATAATTTATGCATATAATATAGGGAGAAAGAGTGTATATTTCAGGGGCTGTGACTGCTCACAATTTCTCTTTTTCAATGTTTTTAATCACCTGTTGCCTTCACTATTTGCACCCCTAATGAAATACTAACATAAAATATAGGAGTATCACTGCAGCATGTTTATTGTGTTTATTTAGAGTCCCACAGACACACTACAACAACCCCTACCCCTAAACCTAACCCAAACCTTCCCTTAAAAAAATCTCCATGGTTTTACTACAGGAACCATAGTTTCACCATGGTATTTTGTAGTAAATTAAACATGGTTACTATATTAACAACACATTACTGTAGTAACACCATGGTGAATTGCATTCAAACTTAAAATATTAAAACAAAAATCATGGTCACTACAATATTACTATAGTAAAGCCATGGTTAATTTTACCTGGATCAAACCTTTCTCTCAACTCTCCTGACCTTCACCATGAGCAAATCACTGCTAGGAAATTTTTTTATTTTTATTTAGTTATTATAAGAACTATTAAAGGAAATATTAAGAGTGGAAATAGGAAGCAGGATGGGAAAAAGTGGGTCAAAAGGCGGATTAGAATCAGGGTCATCCATATGGACAAAAAAGCATTTCCACACTGTCATTACACACCACGCCATTGCAGTGACACTAGGGATGCTGTTTGTCTTCAATTTCTGTTTTTCCACCAGAATATTGGAGTTCAAATAGCCACACGTTGTGGCAGGTGCTATTTACACCCAGTGCAAATAGTCCCTCTAAAAGTTTCTAAAAGTACAAATATTCCATTTAGTTGTTCATGTAATATGGACATAATTAGCTAATTAAAAACAGCAAAACAGTGTTTAAAACAGTAATAGATAGACAGGGTTGGGTAGTAACGGAATACATGTAACGGGATTATGTATTTAAAATGTAAAATATAAGTGTAAGGCTTCTCACAGGAAGGAGGACAGGAAGCAGGTCTTCAGTACAAGGTAAGCCTTTAATTCCCTTTGTTTTTATACCACAATACACACAACATAATACAAGCGCACTGAGTTGGCTTGTCGTCTCCCGGACTGGAGGCTCTGTGTCTGCTTTTATGCCGCTCTCCTCGTGCTCACTGGAATTAGAGACAGGTGTTAGGCATAATTTAGCTCAGGTGTAAGCGCCCTTACCGCTTTCCTCTCCCGGACGGGCGCTTGAACACGCCCCTGCTGCCACATACCCCCACCGCCCGACTCAGGCCGGGGCACCATCCGGCCTGTCTACCACTCCCCCCCCATTTCTGGAGAGAAAGTCAGCGACAGCCATCTGCACCCCCGGTCTGTGGACCACCTTGAATTTAAAGGGCTGGAGAGCCAGGTACCAACGGGTGATCCGGGCGTTAGTATCTTTCATGCGGTGGAGCCACTGGAGTGGGGCGTGATCTGAGCAGAGGGTGAAGGCCCCAGCAGGTAATACCGGAGGGTGAGGACTGCCCACTTGATGGCCAAACACTCCTTCTCCATGGTGCTGTACTTAGTCTCCCTCAAAGAGAGCTTCCGGCTAATGTACAGCACTGGGCGCTCCTCCCCCTCCACCACCTGCGAGAGTACGGCCCCCAGTCCTCTGTCTGAAGCATCCGTCTGCAAATTAAAAGGGAGAGAGAAGTCAGGAGCATGAAGAAGCGGCCCCCCACAAAGTGCGGCTTTAATCTGCATAAATGCCTGTTGACACTGCTCCGACCATTGAACCGGATCTGGAGCCCCCTTTTTAGTGAGGTCAGTCAGCGGGCTGGTGACGTCCGAATAATTAGGCACAAACCTTCTATAATAGCCAGCCAGCCCCAGGAACTGCCTCACCCCCTTTTTGGTCTTAGGTCTAGGGCAAGTCGCAATCGCCGCGGTCTTATCAATTTGGGGACGCACCTGGCCATGACCAAAGTGGAACCCCAGATACCGTACCTCCACACGCCCAATCACACACTTCTTAGGGTTTGCTGTGAGCCCCGCCCGCCGCAGCGATCTCAGGACGGCCCTCAGATGTTGCATGTGCCGCTGCCAATCATTGCTATAAATGATAATATCATCTAAATAGGCAGCGACGTAAGCAGTATGCAGTCTGAGGATCCGATCCATGAGTCGCTGAAACGTGGCCGGAGCCCCAAACAAACCGAAAGGAAGCGTCACAAATTGGTGTAATCCAAACGGCGTCGTGAAGGCTGTTTTCTCACAGGACATTGGTGTCAAGGGGATCTGCCAATAACCCTTTGTTAAATCCAAGGTCGAATAAAATCGAGCAGTACCTAACCGATCGATCAGTTCATCAACACGGGGCATTGGGTTTGCGTCAAATTTAGACACCGCGTTGACTTTTCTGTAATCCACACAGAATCGAACAGACCCGTCGCTCTTCGGAACAAGAACAACCGGGCTGGACCAATCACTGTGGGATTCCTCTATTACGCCCATATCAAGCATCGCATCTAATTCCTCCCGAACTATTCTCTTTTTATGTTCGGGTAAGCGATAGGGGCGGCTACGTACCACCACGCCCGGTTCGGTCTCGATGTGGTGCTGTATGATGTTTGTACGGCCCGGTAGAGGGGAAAACACATCTGCAAATTCCATTTGTAGATCGGAAACCTCTGTGAGTTGACGCGGTGAGAGGTGGTCTCCACAAGTAACTGGGGTGTTGAGATTGCGAGCTTTGTTTACCTCCGGTCCGAGCTCCGCCCTCTCCGGAACTAGCGTGGCCAATGTCACAGAGGCCGCCTCTTCTCTCCACAATTTCAGGAGGTTGAGATGGTATATTTGCCGCGCGCCTCCTCTGTCGGTACGTTTAACTTCATAATCGAGATCCCGAATCGAGGGTCCTTGCCACTTGGCGAGTAATTTAGAGCTCGATGTTGGGAGTAATACGAGTACCTTATCTCCCGGTGCAAATTCCCGTAGCCGAGCACCCCTGTCATACAGCCGGCGTTGGCGTTCTTGAGCCTGGAGCAAATTCTCCTGTGTTAATTGCCCCAGTGTGTGGAGTTTTGCTCTAAGATCAAGAACGTACTGAATTTCATTTTTGCTATTAGAAGGTCCCTCCTCCCAAGCTTCGCGGATGGCGTCGAGGACCCCGCGTCACCTGTACAGCAGCTCAAACGGGGAGAACCCTGTGGAGGCTTGTGGGACCTCTCGTACTGCAAACAACAGGGGGTCCAGCCACTTATCCCAATTTCTAGCGTCATCGTGTACGAATTTACGAATCATGTTCTTGAGCGTCTTATTAAATCGTTCCACTAAGCCATCCGTCTGCGGATGGTACACGCTAGTGCGAATCGACTTAATGCCCAAGAGCTCGTAAAGTTCGCGGAGTGTTCGTGACATAAAAGTCGTGCCTTGATCGGTGAGGATTTCTTTCGGAATCCCCACCCGGGAGATTATCTTGAAGAGTGCCCCTGCAACACTACGTGCGGAGATGTTGCTCAGAGGCACTGCTTCCGGATATCGCGTTGCGTAATCCACTAGCACTAACACGAAGCGATGTCCGCGTGCCGTCCGTTCTAATGGCCCGACGAGGTCCATCCCAATTCTTTCAAAGGGGACCTCGATCAATGGTAGAGGGCGCAATGGCGCTTTTGGGGTGGCCGGTGGGTTTACCAGCTGACATTCACGGCACGCCGCACACCACCTGCGGACGTCACCACCAATGCCCGGCCAATAGAAACGGGCTATTAGACGGAGAAGTTTTTTTCGTTCCCCTAGGTGACCAGCCATAGGATTATAGTGAGCCGCCTGGCAAATCATTTCCCGGCAGCTCCGTGGAATCAACAATTGTGTCACTTCCTCTTTTGTTTGAGCGTCCTGCGTCACTCTATATAGACAATCTTTAATCACGGCAAAATACGGGTATGAAATGGCGATGCCCGGCCGAAGCTGTTGACCATCAATTACTTTCACTTGGTCAAGAGCATGTTTAAGGGTTTCGTCCTGCAACTGCTCTAGAGGGAAGTCCCCTTCAGGGAATTCCCTGAGAGGAGGGGTGGCCACCTCGCCCCTTCCCTCGTCATTCAGAGCAGCCGAGGACGGCCCCGGCTCCACCTCTCCTGCCAAAGCATCGCACACCGCACACCTCTTCATGCAGGACCCATCCGCGCAAATACCCTCTAAAATATCTTTAAAGCTCGGCCAATCAGTACCCAAGATTAGCGGATGAGTGAGGCGGGAACTAACCGCGGCCTCCACACTATGGTTTCTTCCCCTGAATTTAATCGCCAAAGTCACCAGGGGATACTTGTGAACATCCCCATGCACACACCTCACCCTCACCAGTTTAGCTAAACCCAAAGCCCCGGGTTGAACCAAGCGTTGGTGGATGGTGGTCTGATTGCAGCCGGTATCCAGCAAAGCTTGGTAAATACCCCCCTGATCCTTACCGGAATCCGGTATGCTCCAGCCCGATAGGGAGCAGCCTGCGGGACGTCGGAGACCCGCACCACCGTCCCCACCTCCATCAGCGGACACTGATCCCGGAAGTGGTCCGGGTCTCCGCACCTCCAACAGGCCGGCCCAGGCGTTGCGGCTGCACTTGTACTGGCGGGCGCCCCCACCTGAGGAGGAGAGCGGCTGAATGACGGGGAATGGGAGGGTACACTCTCCCAAGGCCGGGAAGAACATAGGGGAGGGGGCGAGGGAAGGGGCAGACACAAGGGAAGGGGAAAGAGAGAGAGACGAAGAAGAAGAAGAGGGCTCGTCCGCCCTCGGGATCGCCGCCAAGTGGTCCTCCGCCAGCCGAACAGCTTCCTCCAGCGACGCCGGGCGATGGCACTGGACCCACCCCGCCGTCTTCCGAGGCAGCCGTTGAACGAACTGTTCCAGTACCACCTGGTTGATTACTCCCTCGACGTCGCGGTCCCCCACGAGCAGCCACCTCCGACAGGCGTCCCGGAGCCGTTGAGCGAACGCGAACGGGCGATCGGACATCCCTAGTTTCATGCCCCGGAAGAGCTGGCGATTCTCTTCTGGGCCCTGACCGACCCGCTGCAGAATAGACCTCTTCAGATCGGTGTAGGCCAGGAGGTTCGACGCCGGCAGCTGCTGTGCCGCAAGTTGAGCTTCCCCGGACAGGAGGGGAATCAGGCGGGCTGCCCACTGTTCGCGGGGCCAGCCCCAGATTTCTGCTGAGCGCTCGAACAAATCGAGGAAGGCCTCAGGATCATCTGCTGTCCCCATCTTCTGTAGCATGGGGGGGGGGCAGCGTAGCGTGGGTGTCCGGGGGCGCGGTTGTGGGCGACGCCTCCTCCTGGCTGAGGAGGCTCCGGATGGCGAGCCGGTCCTCTGCCTGAGCCTGCATGATTTAAAAAAACCGGCGATCCTGGTCCTGCCGGAGCTCAAGCAGGGATTGCTGGTGGCCTTGATGCAGCGTCGCGAGGGACTGGAGGACTTCTGCCAGCTAGGAGGACTCTATGGGGCGACCACTTTCCATGCTTCCTTTAAAGTCCCGGGTTTCGGCACCAGTGTAAGGCTTCTCACAGGAAGGAGGACAGGAAGCAGGTCTTCAGTACAAGGTAAGCCTTTAATTCCCTTTGTTTTTATACCACAATACACACAACATAATACAAGCGCACTGAGTTGGCTTGTTGTCTCCCGGACTGGAGGCTCTGTGTCTGCTTTTATGCCGCTCTCCTCGTGCTCACTGGAATTAGAGACAGGTGTTAGGCATAATTTAGCTCAGGTGTAAGCGCCCTTACCGCTTTCCTCTCCCGGACGGGCGCTTGACCACGCCCCCGCTGCCACAATAAGTAACTGTATAGATAGTACTTTGACTTTTATTATCATTTGTTTCATTTAATATTTAGTCTTTTCAGATGGAAAACATTTTTACATATAAATGATGCGATCCAAAGTGCATTTGAACAGTGATGAAACATTTTCTTATGATGTGTTACATTCATACGAGCAGACATAGAAGTACGTTTGAAGTAAGTTTGGAGCAGAAGAAATAAAAATAAACTGTGTAAAAATTTACAGTTTTACGCCAAGCTAAAATGCTATTTTACATGCACATGTTACCAGGCACAATCATATTTTTTTATGAAGATAATTCACATTGGATCATCGTTTCTTTTTTCTAGTAAGACCTTTGATATTACGGCAAAAATCGTATTCTTGATAATAATTTTTGCATTGACTTCCTGTAAAAATATCTAAAAATCCTTCAAAAAAGATCAATTTGATTTATCTTGTTTTAGAAACAACACTGCAAAAGATATTTAGGTTTTTCTGAGAATGCATTTTTAAATGTGTACTTTGTCTTACTGTACTGGCAGAATTTTTATTGTCAAAACAAGTGAAAAAATCTACCAGTGCTGAAGATGAAATCCAAAATATTTCGAATGCATTACTGACCTTGAGTAATCTAATGGAATACATTACAAGTTACAGCATGTATTCTGTAATCTGTAGTGTTATACATTTCAAAAGTAACCCTCCGAACCCTGTAGATAGCGTATAACATATCACTGCAGGACATGTCAACTTCCCGAAAATATGTCATATCAAGTCCCCATTTACAAAATAAAATGACCTTCCATCCAGTTGAAGTGGGCATCCTTGATTTGAGCCCTTATAATATTCAAGGTGTGCAGGATGCGACCCATCTGGTTTTGAGAGCTGTTCTCCATGGAAACGGCAGCATTCCAAATCAAGCTGATGGAGAGGTGGAGCACAGTACAGACATATTTAAGTGCCCCCATCAAAATGGACGCTCCAGACCACACACACATTCCATTATACCTTCACTTGAGCCGAAGCTCACCTCAGGATAGAGCAATACAGCAGAAAATAATTACCTCATTCGATAGATGATTGCTAACAGATGTGCTTATCAGGGCACCTCCACCCTGCTTTTAAGTAGTTGCCCACTCGAATAGAGAGAGAGAGAGAGAGAGAGAGGGGAGAGAAAGCAAACCTGTACATTCTTGTGCAGAACAGGGTGGGGCCGACAGCTGTATAGAGTTGTTTATATGACAAATAATTTCATAAATAAGGGGAAAGACAAGAGAAGAGAGGGAAAGTTGAGGGAGGAAAGGAAGAGAATAATATTACAGTCTTTTTGATTGCTAAAACACTATAAGTATTCAACAGGACAAAATCCCCGAACCATTGCTAACAATTATATTTCTAAAAACGATAAACACAATTTACCTGTTTTCCCATGTATTCAAGTTTGTTTAATATTTTTTGCAAAAGTCTGCACGAAAATGCCCTAATTTTGCACAGGTTTAACCATGTTCTTATTCAGAAAACACAAGCACTCAAAATAATACACTCAAGGTATCAAAGCCTTACCTCAGTGAACACCATTTCTCATTATGTAAACACAAAGTCACAAAATTGTTTACATACCAGTCAAAATTTCAGGATAAATAAAAATGGCTACAGGTGATTATGTGCTTGTTTGATGAAAGGGCAAAAGAACGGTTGTCCTTGATGACATTTGCTCTAAAGTATTCTTGACTGTTTTTGTTCACAGTGCAACAATGCTGGGCAACAAAAACAGTCGTTTTACGGTTACATCTATCATTTACGTGAACTTTCAGAAAAGAAAACTGGTAGCTACAGTAACTGTGACTTTCTGTAGACAATTAGGTATCCTACAGGGCATCTATATTACATTACTGCAGTTTAAAGGCCATGTACTGTATTGTATAGTGCGAGTACTGTATCACCATCTCTTGCTCTGATAATTTGTGAAAATATATGTCTACTTTGTCAAAGCTGACAGTACTTGTTTTACTGTATTGTACTGTATTTCTGCAGAACAAAGGAGCATCTTACAATGCAGGGTAGTTAGATTTTTTTGTGCCATCTCTGTGCCAATTATATTCCTTAATTTATGCACATTGTTCTGTACTTTGAAACAATGTGTTACAGTAGTGTAAAGTAACAGAATTTTCTTTTTGATAGTGATTTTTACTCAGCATCACTTTACAGTACTCTATTGTACTCTCAAATAAACATTTAGAACATTTCCATATTTTATATAGTATTATGTGGCCTGCCATGTCATCTACAGAAGCATCCACCACACTCCTATGTAAAATAATAGTAAAAATAAAAAATTAAGTGAGACAAAACGTGGAGAATGTATACTGTATAGTGCTGTGCAGTGCAGAGAACACGAGCAACTCGGTGAGAAGTACAACGCAACCCATTTCAGTTCACCATAATCATATCAAACTTTTTATTTGAAACAAAAACACATTTTTTTAACTGTATTTATAACAGGTATATGATGATTATCTTACATGTGAGTTATTTTGCATGTGACAAAATGCAGTTTAATTGGTTGCCAACATCAGAAACTAATGCACATAAAGTTCCATATGGTTTTTTGCAGAGGACTTTAGGTAACTAGGACTAGGTAAATTGAAGCACCACTCAGAGTAGCACCATTCTTTTGATATCAACGTGACTAGGAAAATGACAACATGAGTCAAGAGCAGACAGTAGCAAAATGTAATAATATCTATAATAATCTATTTTGCTACATTGTGAAATAAATCATGAATTAGGGCTTTTTCTTTTGTTTTTGATTAATACGGGTATGAATATGTGTTTATAACATTTATTTAAATGTGAAGCATTTATTTATATGCGAGTTAAACTGGATCACTATTTGGCAAGTATTACATGAAAGTCACCCTTTTATACATGTTGTTACAACCGTACATTAACGGTTTATGATGCATTTGTAAATTACTTAAGTAATTAATTAACCCCTTTAAAACCCCTTAACAAAGGTAACATCATTGTTACTGATATTGATAAATTCTCATGGATTTAGTCATTTTACTATGTTGTATGTGTGGAAAAGACTACTGGATCACCCGGAGCTTGTTTTTTGAAATATCAGCAATATTTTACATAACCACTTAAAACTATCATTCTTGTAAGACCAAATTGTTCCACAGAATTCAGTCAGGCTCAAGTGTAGATGAACAAAATGGGGGTACTTGAAAGAGGGAGGGAGAGGAGTGAGCATTACAGAGAGAGAGAGAGAGAGAGAGAGAGAGAGAAAGAGAGAGAACAGTGTTGAATTAGTGTCTCATCATCAGCTCTCATCTAATTTAAGGCTCGCCTCTCCTCTCTGCAATTTCACATTGAAAGACTGTCAGGTTGACGATCTTCCTCAAACATCTGTGAGCTTCATTTACAGTAATAAAGTTGAGTCTCAGTCTCTGTCTTTTAGAGTGATGGCACCGTGACCAAAACAAACCCTGAATCAAAACTGCACACGCTGTTTGGTCTGTTTCTTTAACCCATTGTAAGAATTCAGAAGACAGCTATTTTCCTCTCAAAGTTCTCAATGGAAAGAATGAAAGAGAAAGATATTTGGAGAGAGTGAGAGAGTTGGAGAAAAAAACATAGTTCCCTTTGGAATAGACCTAGTTTGCCATTTAGTCTCTGCCCCAGTGGGAGCTTGGGGCTCTGGCTATAATCTAATTACATGCTTTATTTGCAGCAATTTGTTTCTCAATCAGTCTCATTCTCCACAGAGTAAGACTTTCCCCTGTGCACTTTTTCACACCTTGTTGTAACAGTTCCCAGATCTGTTATGTATGCATGAATAGCATTGCATCCATTCCATCAGAAGTCCAACGGAAAACAGACCTCGGGTCAGCTTTAAGCTCTTTTTGATAACAGCAGAGTACAGTGTCTGCTTGTTTGTAAGTGCTGAAAGGCCCCGCTGGTTAGATTGTCAGTGTTAGATGTCAGTGCTTTTCAATGAGCACAGAAGTGCTAAGTGAGTCCAATTGTGTGTTGAATAGAATTCAGACTCATTAGGAAAAGAGTTGTTCTTTGCAGAATCTCCAAACCAACAACTTCCCTCGAAGGCTAGTGACAGTGAAGTCGTCCATGAATGATTCCCCACAGGGGTCCCCACAGTCAACATGTAACTGGTGCCCTCCACACATTCTTCAGTGTCAAACAAGCCTTACATTCAAACTTACACGCAGCTTTTTTTAACTCATTGGCACAACTAGCAGCGACACTGGACCCAGTCCCAAAATGCCTCTGCTTTCAGCTTTCACTTGAAAAGACGGCAGGAAAAACTTCCATTAAGATTACACCAGCCTCTGTGGGAGCATCATGACAAGAGGACAAGCTAACCCTACTTCCCCTAACTCAAGAGGGGGCACAATGAGTATATTTGTCCTTGCTGTGGGGGTCTTTAAAGTCTTTAAATTAGAATCTCAGGGTACTCATCACCTCCTTAAAGGAGAGCTAATAAGAAATGATGGCTTTCAAAGGGAAGTATCATGATGGCATTAAATAGGGTTATAGAAAAACAAAGCAGTTTTCTCTGCAGTCTTCATTTAAATGAAAATGAAGCTGCCACAGTATGGACTCTCAATTTCATTTAGCTTACAGTTTCTCTGCCATTTTGAATCTATAGTCTGCATGGTTTGACTCGCCCAACCCCACCCACCCCCAGCTGAAGTCTGCCTTCGAATCCCTCGCGCAAGCTCTTCACTGCAGGCATTTCTTTCTGGTTCCACCGTTGCCCAGGCAACCTCATTCACTCTGAAAGAATAGAGTCCAAAAGAAAGTAAAAGGCAGGACTGGAGTGCGAGTCGGCCGAAACAATGAAGTTTGTTCATATGCAGGCGAGCTAAAAGGTTTTTTCTCCCCCTCCTCCGTCTCCCCATTGCATCCATCCAATAAAAGAAGGCCATGACAATATGTGGGGTGTAAGGGGAATGCCAGGCAATAGAAAGAAATATTCTGCATTTAAGTATTAGCTTGTTTTTAAGAGGTATTATTAAAGACTTAATAGAAATAGTTTTGTTGTACAGCATCAGAGCAGCAAG
Organism: Xyrauchen texanus; assembly: GCF_025860055.1. Lineage (NCBI taxonomy): Eukaryota > Metazoa > Chordata > Actinopteri > Cypriniformes > Catostomidae > Xyrauchen > Xyrauchen texanus. Next base: position 31,418,423 of record NC_068282.1, read on the forward strand.
CCCAGCTCTTAGTTGTTTTTGTGTTTTTTTTCCAAGGAGATCTTAGCGAGAATTGGAATCCAAACCAAACCCTAGCATATTTTTGTGCTTAAATGTCACGTTTCGTCAACAACTCTAAGGCATGAAACACTTTATGCACTGCTAATTCCCCTGACCTTCCTTTGTGCTTGGACAACCCTTGCCCCCCTTCACTGCCACCTCCCTGAGTGCTGAACCAATAAATGCCAAAGGTTGAAATGGTCTTTGGGGTTGAGGTGGGGGAGGAGGGCATTAGGGCAGATGTACAGGGTGAGTTGACAGCACTGGGCGGGAGGAGTCATGATTCTAAAAGCCTTAATAAGACCCATCATGGCACTGACAGTGAAGACAAGGGTGAGAAATTAGCATGGTGCTTGAAAAAACACTGGGTGGCACAATACGCTTGGCCTCAGAGGGCTCCCATCAGAGCAGGGGAGGGTCCCGACATCCAGAGAGCAGAACGAGAGGGACCTATTGTCTACTGCTTTTCTAAAGAGCAAAGGACACCTTGCTGAATGCCTCACAAGCCCTATTACCGCCTCACAATTAAACTGGGCAGATGGGTGTCACAACAGGCCAGGGCTTTAGGATAGATGTGTAGTTTGCCGATGTGTCTCTTTTTCTGACAATGTACTTTCATTTATATCCTTTGTGAGTTTTTTTTTTGTCAATTCACCCCTTCTCTCTTCCTTTCTTCCTTTAACTTCCAAATTTAGATTGCGACTCCTACTGCAAGGCCTCCAAAGGCAAGCTGAAGATCAATATGAAGAAGTATTGCAAGAAAGATTATGGTGAGTGATAAAAGTGCACAGAACACTGATATACAGATACACACAGAATCACACAGCAACATCTATGCAGGTTGCAAAAAATCCTGGCCCTCTAAAACATCTTTATTCCTTATCCAAAGCTGAATTCCCTGTAGCCCTCTCAGTGGTGATTTATTGTAGTGATGGCTTACTCTGGGCTTTCAAGAAGAAAGTCAATGGATCAAACAGGAGGTAAGTCCATCAGTTAGGGGTTTAGGGAAGGCTGCGTTGATGGACAACCCAGCAGGTATTTGAGCCCAAAGCGGATCAAGCCATGGCAGTGTGACGGGCAGAAGGGACAAGAGTGCTCGAAGATATCCTCATTAAGGGAAGCGCCTTATCCTGTCCTGCATTCCTGGGGGCAGCAGGCCCTCTCTTGTCCCTGAAAAGGAGCAGATGTGCAGCCCCTCTCATACAGAGGTGGGGCTGTTTCATCAGTCAAGTGAGACACTGCAAAACTTAAAGAGCTTAACAGATTTAATGACAGCTTGAGCATTTTAACAGGTCTTTTGATACATCACATTTAGTCAACATAGATCACTTATTGATGTTGAAATAACTCAATAAAGATAGTGTGAAGGCTGACTTCGGCTAGAGACCTTCAAGGCTTCATTGTTAGTTTGAACCCCAAAAATATTTAGACACTTATAAATGCCACTGCATAAGATAAAAAGAAAAATCAACAAAGTGGCATTTATTTTAAGTAATATGGCATATTTCATACAAAATATTTCACAAAAAGAAGTGTTCAATTTTAAACGATAAAACAATTGATAGAGTATATTGATCAAAATTAAGACAAAAAGTATTTCAACACTTGGTAGTCAAATGTAAGTGTAGCCTGTCCATAGTTAAAGGGATAGTTTACCCAAAAATGATTTAAGTCCTTTTTTATTATAAATCTTCACTTATTTTTTACTTTCACATTCTGAAAGTGAAAGTGGATATGTCTAGTTAAAAATGACTTACATATTGATCTGCTTCTCACCCACACCTAACCACTGGAGTTTTATGGATTACTATTATATGGCCTTTATGTAATTTTTGGAGGGTGAAAGGTCTGGTCACCATTCATTTGCATTGTATGTACCTACACAGCTTACAAAAATCTTATTTTTTGTTCAGCAGAAAAAAGAAAGTAATACATATCTGGATGGTATGGAGATGAGTAAATGATAAGATCATTTCCATTTTTGGTTGAATTATCCCTTTAATGTGATAAATTACATCTTTGGTTACTCTGCTAGACACTTGTTTGAAATTAAGAGAAACTGACTTTATACATCTACTAAAAAATCACCTTGAATAGCAAAGAAAATGGAAGTTCTGGAGGAAGCCACTTGTTTTCATATTTTTTATCAAGAGAAAGACATTTTCAAGTGTGACTTCAAGGAACAGTTCACCCAAAAATGAAAATTCTGTCATGTTTTACTCACCCTATTATTTACTCTATCACTATACATTTATCACTACATTATTGAACAGACTTCTGTTCTTCCGTGGAACACTAAAGGTTAATATATATTAAAAAAAAATAATTATTAATTATTATTATTAATTATTAGCCATAATGCAATTGAATAGTGACTCCCATCTGTCAAGCTAGGAAAAAAAAAAAAAAAAAACGCCATAAACCACAGTTTAAGTAATTGAAATGCACTATAGTCCAAGTCACATACAATCACTTTGTGTGATGAACAGAATTACATTTTAGTTCTTATTTTCTCTAAACTTAAATCAAATAATTAATAAAGCACTTTTATAAAAATGGGGGCTACGTCAGTCACACCAAATCTCATTGGATATTGTAACCTAACGTGCAAAATTGCACAGTACGTTTTTGTACTTTTTCCAGCTTAACAGATTGGAGTCATTATGGACTTGCATTATGTTAAATCAACCCTGTAAATAATTCACCTAAAAATCACCTCAAGTCATATAAGTTTGAAATTACATTAGGGTAAGTAAATAATTACAGAATATTTGAGTAAACTAACTAGTGTCCACATACTTTTTCTGCAACTGTGCTCTGCATCCGGAAAGATTTCATAGCGCTTCACTTTTTTGACATTTTGTTATGTTACAGCCTTATTCCAAAATTGATTAAATTCATTATTTTCCTCAAAATTCTACAAACAATACCCCATAATGGCAATGTGAAAGAAGTTTGTTTGAAATCTTTGCAAATTTATTCAAAATAAAAAACTAAAAAAAATCACATGTACATAAGTATTCACAGCCTTTGCCATGACACTCAAAATTGAGCTCAGGTGTATCCTGTTTCCACTGATCATCCTTGAGATGTTTCTACAACTTGATTGGAGTCCACCTGTGGTAAATTCAGTTGATTGGACATGATTTGGAAAGGCCACAAATAAGTCTATATAAGGTCCCACAGTTAACAGTGCATGTCAGAGCACAAACCAAGCCATGAAGTCCAAGGAATTGTCTGCAGACCTCCAAGACAGGATTGTATCGAGGTACAGATCTGGGGAAGGGTACATAAACATTTCTGCAGCATTGAAGATCCCAATGAGCACAGTCGCCTCCATCATCCATAAATGGAAGAAGTTTGGAACCACCAGGACTCTTCCTAGAGCTGGCCATCCTGCCAAACTGAGTGACCGGGGGAGAAGGGCCTTAGTCAGGGAGGTGACTAAGAACCCTATGGTCACTCTGACAGAGCTCCAGCATTTCTTTGTGGAGAGAGGAGAACCTACCAGAAGAACAACCATATCTGCAACCACATCTGCAGCACTCCACCAATCAGGCCTGTATGGTAGAGTGTCCAGACAGAAGCCACTCCTCAGTAAAAGGCACATGACAGCCCGCCACAACTCTGTGAATGTTGAGTGGCCCAGCCAGAGCCCAGACTTGAACCCGATTGAACATCTCTGGAGAGATCTGAAAATGGCTGTGCCCTGACACCCACCATCCAAGCTGATGGAGCTTGAGAGGTCCTGCAAAGAAGAATGGGAGAAACTGCCCAAAAAAAGGTGTGCCAAGCTTGTAGCATAATACACAAAAAAGGCTTGAGGCTGTAATTGGTGCCAAATGTGCTTCAACAAAGTATTGAGCAAAGGCTGTGAATACTTATGTATTCATGTATCCATATCATGTTATTTCTTTCTTTTTTTATTTGTAATAAATTTGCAAAGATTCAAACATACTTCTTTCACGTTGAAGAAAATAATGAATTTAATACATTTTGGAATAAGGCTGTAACATAACAAAAAGTGAAGCGCTGTGAATACTTTCCGGATGCACTGTATATGATAAATATTATATGAACTTTAGCCATCAAGAAGACTTTTTTTATGTGAGAGTACTAACCCTATCTTTGCCAACACATCTGCCATGTTACACTCCTTCTGAAAGAATCCGTTACAGTCAGGGTTAAAAACATAGGGAATCCCTGTAGCGTAGAGAGGAAGTGTGGCACACAGTGGTCGTTACATGTTATGTGATGAATACTCAATGCCATCACCTCCTGCAAACCAGCTTTGTACATTCTCCTTTCTACACTGCCATTACTCATTTAAGACTCATTTAAGAATTTATCCAGATAAATCCCCCCTGCCGACTTCACTTTGCAGTGGCCCTCCATTATGGAGAGTTGTCCAGCTCCCCCTTTACCCAAAAATTAACAATCTAGGATAAACTCCCACATTCTGAGCATTAAACCTAATCCACTTTCCTTCTGCCTTCGGGAGCATCAGGGGGGCTTTATACTATAGCAGCATGGGGGGAATGGCTTGGAACTGGTATTGAACTTGAGGATGGAGTTATCTAAAAGACTTTTGGGGAGAATCAGGCCCTTCGTAACAGGATATTTACAGTCTCTCTGGCACATTACCCATGAAGCACCATAGGAGTCCGGGGACAGTTGGGCTTCCACTGCGTGTGACATGTTTCAACCATTGGATAAATGAAATTAATTCCACCTTGCCAAATGGTGAAAGTGACAGGTTTAATTTATATTATTATTAAGCTAAAGGGCTATGCATTCAGGGTGTGTTCACACTTATCAGGTTTGGTTAGATTAAAACGAACTCCGGTGTGATTGCTCTGTTTGTGCGGTTCCTTAGAACAAGTGTGAACACTCCAAAAAATATTTTTGCCTATTTTTAAGCTTTAACCATATAAAATGTATAAATCTTGAAAAATGCAAGTTTTAATAATTACATTTTCTTCAAGACTGTTCAATTCAATTTGATGGGAATTTGTAATTAAATTGAAATGTGTACATCTTAAAAATAGGCTAAAATATTTTATTGAGCGAACGCTGCCATCCCAACCTTGGTGAGCACCAAACAAGCGGACCGAGACCGCCTGAATAGTGGGTCTCGATCTGCTTCCAAACGAACTCTGGTGCAGTTCATTTGATATATGAATGCAACATGGACCAAAGACGTCTAAACGAACCAAAAACAGCAAGTAATTTGCCTAATACTGACCTCAAGCATACCTGGTTCTTGCATAGGAGCTGTGTTGCCCATTATTGTTCAGTACAGGCGTCGGAACGACCGTCAGTCATCCTCGCAGCAAATCTTCATTTGTGTGTACAACAGAGGAATTCCTGGTGCTATTTTAACTCCTTTACACATTTTATTAGCTCTTCGTTTGTTCTCAGCTGGTAAAAATACCACCATATATACATATATAAATCCAACGAGCACATTTATCCCAGCAGCCAGCATTGTTTTGGATGTTCGGCAAGTTCCGTCGAAAAATATACGTCATAAAAGCTGTCTAATCAGGTTGTGAACTTTTCCTGATGCCTTTTGTTTCGTGTCTTTAGGTATGGTGTTAAAAATGTCATTGTGAACGCTAAGCGAACCGGGACTAAATGTATCATTTTCTTTTTTGGTCCGGACCAAGAGGACCAAGAGAACCAAACTACAAGTGTGAACACACCCTCAGTTTCCATGCCCTTAAACATAATCACCATTGATTTCAATTGTCAATTAATGCCAAATCCCATAGAATTAACATTCAAAGTTGTGAGTAAAAAAATACATCCTAAGATTTTTTTCTATTCTTGTTACACCCATTTTTTTTTAGCTATTCCTCACTGTGCATCTAGATCTTTACCCTAAATCTGCAACCATGGGAGTGTCAAGAAAACAACTTCTGCCACCTGATAGTTGAAACTCAGCACGTAGCGCCAGTCTAGCGAGGCAATGTGTGGTGCAAGACACAAATGGATTCCTGTAAATATGAAAAGGGATCCTTGTAATGGTATTAAATGAAACTAATAGAAAATGTGAGTTCTGGTAAGCAGAATGTTTGCTTTGTCATGGGACATGTAGTACATCAGAAAAGAAAACTATTCAATATGGGAGCAGTAACATGGATGACAAGCATCTGTCAGTAGTGTGCAAAGCATACAGAGACAGCGAATAGCCAGATACACAGATCACCAACCATCAGCCTGCATGATACAGCCTCAATCTCTGCCAAGTGCAAAGCATTACACAGACGAAATTAAATATGCCTGTTATGCTGGTCCTTTTTGTCAAAGTCACCTTACAAACCACCTTGAAGGCTATTAATAATGAAAGGGGAACAGCATGAGTCTAGAAGCGGTTTAAGCAGATTGGGAGTAGTCAAACTTCCACTGAGTCTCAAACTGCACCAAGGCTTGAGTTACAAGATACATATATCTGAAAGCACTTGAAACTGAAGGCTGACCTGAATTGCTGCAGCAATTGAGATGACCCAAGCAACTTTATTACAATCTGAGCTTTACATTGCATCTGTGGCAAAATTATCAATTCACTTGTGGCTGCAAATTTAAGCACATTTGGAGCACTGTATCACAGCGGTTTTGTGGCTCAGTATCTCTATTATCCTTCTGGCTCTGTTGAGACTCCCTTTTTATTTTTTTTGGGCTCCTAGATTAGTGTACAACAGGGCTAAAGGCCCCCCCAGGGTAAAAGGCACATTTGATTATATTTTCTCCCAAAACACTAAATAGCAACAAAAACTACCAAAGTACTTTTCTTAACATGTCACTATGCACAACAAAATGTCCTTAATCCATGTGATCATTGCATGCAATATCTAAAGTTTAATTTTGAGGTAATTTGATCTAATAATTAATACATTTCTTAAATGTTGCAAATTTATGTAGCTAATGAGAATCCCTGAAATTATCACATTTATTTTTATACAAAATATACATTTATCATTTTCAGTTTTGTTCAAGGTGATTTAAAACAAAAGTTTTTAATAAATGTCCAATACATCAAAACAACTGGCAGGGGTGTACTACATTGTGTGCACAAATCAGAAAAGCTATGCATGTGAAAATATATAGCATTTTTAATTGTTTATATCTGGGTCTCTGAACCCAAAACATCAGGAATGTAAAGTGAGTCATGGAGAACAGTTGAAGTCTGTTGAAATTTTGTTTATAATAAATTCTTAAGTATCAGCCTGGTATTTAAATAATATCTGGATACACTTTATGATAAGGTTCCATTTATTAACATTAGTAAATGCAATAGGTATTATGAACAAACAATTAACAATACATTTTACTTGGTTAATGTTAGTTTACAAACATATAATTGTTCATTGTTAGTTCATGTTACTTCCTAATGCATTAACTAATGTTACCAATGCATACAACTTTTAATTTAAAAAAATTTATTAGTATATGTTGAAATTAAAATTAACCAGGATTAATAAATGCTGTAAAAGTGTTGATCATTATTAGTTCAAGTTTACCAATATAGTTAACTAATGCTAACAAATGGAACCCTATTATAAAGCATTTATATATATATATATATATATATATATATATATATATATATATATATATAGATAGATATTTCACATTTTAGAATAATAGTAAAGTCATCAAAACGATGGAATAATAGAAATGGAACTATGGGAATTATGTTGTGACAAAAAAATAAATCCCAAATAAATCAAAACTGTGTTATAGTTTAGCAGCTTCAAAGTGGCCACACTTTGCCTAGATGTTGCAGAAATTTATTTTTCTCAACCAACTTCTTGAGGTATCACCCTGGGATGCTTTTTAAACAGTATTGAAGGATTTCCCATCTATATGTTGGGCACTTATTGGCTGCTTTTCTTAATTATTTGGCCCAAGCCATCCATTTAAAAAACTTTTTTTTATTATTTTAGTTTTGTAATTAAATAAATTAATATGGTGGCACGATTATATTTTTTTTCTACAAACTAATTTCAAACATTTAAGCATACTCCTTCAGATCAAAAGGTTTTTAAGATCATGAGAAATATTTCAGGCAAGTGACCCCAAACTCGTTCCAAAGTTTGAGGTAAATTCTGCAAATTCTAGGCAAAGGCTGGCTACTTTGAAGATGCTAAAATATAACATAGTTTTAAATTTATGTTTTATTTTTTAGTCACATCATAATTCCTATAGTTTCATTTCTGTTCTGTTTAATTTCTTCCATAGTTTTGTTGACTTTCCTATTATCCTTAAATGTGAAAAAAAAAACATAATAATAAAGAATGAGTAAGTGACACTAAACTTTTGTATATATTATTTGTATATATAATTTTTTTTTTCAATTCTGTTTTTGAGCAAGTAAAATATCCTTTTCAGAACCCATTCAGAACATTATAGGGCTAATACTGAAACAATTTTCCTATTTCTTTCAACCAGCTGTCCAAGTACATATCCTGAAAGCAGAAAAAGCCAGTGAGTGGTGGAAGTTCACCGTCAACATCATCTCTGTCTACAAACAGGGTGAGAGCCGAATCCGCAGAGGAGACCAGTTTCTGTGGGTCAGAGCCAAGGACGTGGCCTGCAAGTGCCCAAAGATCAAACCTGGCAAGAAGTATCTTTTGCTGGGCAACGATGAGGATTCCCCTGGACAGAGCGGCGTAGTGGCAGACAAGGGCAGTCTGGTCATTCAGTGGAGGGACACTTGGTCTCGAAGACTTCGGAAGTTTCAGCAGAGGGAGAAGAAAGGAAAATGCAAGAAAGCATAGTTAGGGGAAGAGAGAGGAGGTGGCCATCCAGAGCTGGACAGAGAACAGACGAGTGGTGGATGATAAGGGAAAGGAAGAGGAGAACAAGAGAGGGACTAAACATCGCTGCTTTAAATAAAGGCATGAAGAATATATTAGTGTTTTTTTTTTTTTTTTTTAAATAGGAACACTTGTGAAGGAGCTCACAATGCAGTTTTCATTTCTTATTTGTTTCCTTTGAGATTTGTTTGTTGTTTGCCAATTTTGCACCTTTGTCCAGTAAAGAAAGGTATTTTATACCAGCTTCATATTTCAGATCCATTTGGTATGTTTTCAGTCTGGTTGAGAATTAGATCAAGCCATAGTTCAGAATCAAAAAACGGAAATAAAAACATTATAAAATAATTGCGATATATTTAAAGCAATAGTCCTTAAAGGAATATTCTGTGTTCAATACGAGTTAAGCTCAACACATTAGCCCTGTTGTACGCTACTTGTCATGATAAGAGAATGAGGCTCAGGACCCAAAGGCAGAGTGAAAATAAACAGAGAAATTATTAATACAAAATAAATAAAAATCAAACACACAGGACCGACTGAAAAACAAGACGAACTGGCAATGTATAGCACACATGAGGAGACTAAAATAGGGTGAGAAATCAACAGATTAACAACACAGTGCAGGTGTGACTAATAAACTAATAATGGGTAAACAAGGAGGCGGGGTATGACGTAAGACAGAGATATGTGGCGCTACAGAAACAAAACAAAGCCACGTGCTCTCACAAGACAAAAAAACACCCGAATGGCATGAGTACACATCGCCAAGACATTAAGGCAATATACGCCCATGCCATCCGACAAACAAGACGAGAGAATGCGTAGCAACGCCAGACAAAATGATGCCACGCATTCTCACACTAAACAAAACATGAGCGTACATCGCGAGGCAAACGCCACGCGATGCATGCAACAGGCGGCAAAAACAAGACAGGACACCTGTGCGAGAGTTCGGCCACACATAAACCCGAAATCTCAGACCGAAGTGACTGAACCTCAGCACAATGTGAAGACAGCTCGCAACCCAGGCATGCAGCACAAAGCAAGTGCAAAGAGAGTGCAACGCACATCCATGGTCATGAGAGGCAGACAAAGAACATGGAGCATGAGTGTCCGGATCCCAACACAGACCGAAACAGAAGCAGACAGGAAGTCAGGATCAAGACACCATGCTCCGGACATGAATCAAGACAGACCGAAGAGCGCACAGCAGGGAACACTACCGAAACCGTGCGCTCACACAAAGACAGACATGGGATGATGATGTCACAGTCCTGCCAGACAAAAACCCAAACTGACAGAGTGACAGGACCTTGACACTACTCTGGGAGCCCAAACATGAAAACAATAAAGTAAATCCCATCAGAGCCAGAAGGTTAATAGAGATACCAAGCCACAAAACAGCTGCAATACAGTGCTCCAAATGTGCCTACATTTGCAGCCACAAGTGAATTGATAGTTCTGTCGCTGATGCAATTATGCCACAAATACTGTGGTTTGAGCTTAATTTATATTCCACCTGGAATAAGTCTTTCTTGTACAAGAATAAAAACAATTGGCGAGCTTTGGCGCTTAAGAATTCAGATGCTCTAAATTATGCATAACGCACTAATAAGCATCAGATGCCAATGTCTCAGAAAATTCATATCTCATTTTTTAAGACTGCAGTTAGACTCTGAGTCTGACATGGCACAACAATTGCAAATTTTCAAGGTGTTTGTTCAATGTATACATAATATCTGATTGTGTTTTTTAAAAGTGTGCCACATTTTCACTATTTCGACATTTCCTTCTAAAACATCTAACAATTGCTGAAAGTAGCTTTATACATTTTTATAGTAGTGCCCATTGATTGCTCTCCTCAACAGACAGGTATCCACTAATATAGGCTAGGTTTGGTATATTTGAGATTGTTCATGCAGATTGTTCAGAGATAGTTCATGCAGTTCATGTATCAGCCAAGTTCAATTTAAGATTTTTTTAAATGTCTGTTTAAGACATGACACATTTCTTTAAAATAAGAAAATATCTGTACTCCAGAAAAGTGTTTAAAAACAGTGGGCAAACCCAAAATTATAAGCATGCCTTTACAATTATTTTTTAACTTTGAATAAATCCACCATGTATATTTTTGTATAACACATGACTGAGGTAGTTGACTCTAAATACAAACATCATATCTTGTTCCATTTGATACTCTGATTGAATTGTTTATAGTCCAGACTTGAATAACTATATCCTTTTGTTGAAACAGTACCATGGTATAAACAGGCCTTTTTGTGAAAAATGTCCTGAAAAAGTTGGTAGAATGCTGTATAGTTAGTATTTTTCTTTGTGTGTAAAACAGTACTTAGAAGTGTATGAATTAACTTTAACTAGTATTTAGTTTTGTAAAGCAACAGTATCTCTCCTATAACATTAGGCTATCCATGTCTGTTTAGGATCTGTGCATGTAGGTATGCATGTAATGTTTCACTACAACCAATTCTCTTCAATGTGAGAAACGCTGCTCTCTCTCTCTCTCTCTCTCTCTCTCTCTCTCACACACACACACACACACACACACACAAACAACTTTGCTTATTCTGTTACTAAAAAACCCCACAGATCTCTAAAGTAACAGCTACAGTGTTAAACGCTTGTCCACTGATCTTTGAAGAGCCACTTTTGCTTGTGTGGTCAGTCCTTCAAACATTAAGAAAACACAATTCAAAAACTGATAGTAATGTTAATATAAAAAAAAAAAAAGAAAGGAAAAATAAATTGTAAATGTACACAATGTATGACATACAGATATTTATACATAAGCTGTATTTACCAGTTACAAAAAAATCAATATTTGTAATATCACATGTATATGTATTTTGTCTTAGTGCACATTCATTTTTTCATTTTATAAAGTATTCTTATGATGTAAATTTTATGTTCAGTTTTTATTTTTGGCAGCAGTGGAAAGATGGTTCCTGTGTTTGACATTACCAGCAGACCTTACATACATTGCTTCTTGTTCATATATTGAATTGTAAATTTAGCTGTGACAAAAACAAGACATCTGCAATATTGTTTTACAATGCATACTAATATATTATGGTTATTATGTAAGAAAATATTTAATGACACATGACATTGTGATTTTTTTTTATATGATTCTTTGTACCTATTTTTTATTATTTTGTTTTTACAGTTTGTGGTTGTTTAGATGGTTGTGATTAAAATCCATAGGGGAAGATAACTACTGAACACCAATCTGATAGAATTCAGCATTCATTTGGAATAAAATCTCAGAAATCACTAGTGTGCCTTACTTCAATTTCAAATCATCTTCAACATTTTAACTATATATTTTTATTTTTTACAACAAAGGGAACGGCAATCATAAAATGTTATCAAAACATCATAAATATCATCAGCATTTAAATTAAGTAAAAATAATTATAAATTAAATGGCAAGCTTTTATTATAAAACAAACAAGGCAAAACAGCTGAAATCAGGTTGTTAATTGTGCATTTATTAGAATTCACATTATCAAGCCAGAAACAATTCACAGAAAAGAGTTAGTGACACAATCTAGAATTTGTTTTTATTATTACAAAACAAGAACTGTAATGTAGTTCGACAGAAAACCAAAGAGAAGCTATTAATGAATGTATTAATGAGGTGGTACAATAACAGAGATCATATAATAACCCAAGCAGCAGAACTCAGGACACTGTATTGCTTTGTGACTCCAAGAACTTGTTTCCATATTGGATATGGATAATTTTCTTCACTGCCAAATAAAGAATTTAAATATGTTTTCCCCCCTTGAAGCATCTCAAGCTCGTGGTTATATTCATAATAACATTCAAAACCTTTGAAAGCCTTTTTCTATTTTTCTTTCCATTGAAAAACCTACTTTGATCTTTATCTGAGGAACTAAGAATTTATGGCCCAAGTTCTTCATAGTGGTCCATTCCTTGGCTTTATCAACGTCAAGGCTTCTATTACTTTAATACAGTAAATGCAAAAGAGAAAAGAGAGGGGTTTGGAGGTAGATGTTTACATATAAATTCTGCTTGGAAGCTGCATATCCTCAATTCACCACACACATTTTTTTAACAGTCTTTGAAGTCCGTATTTGTGCGGTTTTCTCATCAGAAGCATCCTCTTCATTAGCTCATTGGCCAAACTGCCACAACAATGATGGCAACCAGCAAAAGCACAATCACCACCAGCATCCCTGAATCAAAACACACACACACACACACACACACACACACACACACACACACACACACACACACACACACACACACACCATCTGAATGAACAAACAGCTTTATGCTCAAAGGCATAGGCAGCATGAAAAAAGAACAATCAGAAACAGAGTAACAATCAAATATCTTAAATGTATTAATTTATGCCCATGGCTTTGAACTTTTTTGACTTCATGATATACTTTAAAAATACATGACTAATTTTATTGGTTAATTATATATATTTTTTTATTATATGTGTTTTTCATTAATCACTTGTATTCAAATAAACACAGTAATGACTCCTAGATGGGGCTCTTAACCTTTGTATAAATCAAAGCCCAAGATCACTAGCAGAAGGCGAGAATGACAAACAGAGCATGGTGAACCATTTCAGTGATGCATCTGCCTTTCATTAATCCTTCCGTTAGTAGAATTTCTCATATACTCTGTGTCAATGGAGGAATTGCAGGAAGGTGTCACAGAGGATGTCTCATCTCCTGTGAGTCATCAACATCAACCAGAACTGTCTTACATATGCTGTAGACCTGCTGTTGTGAAATTAATAGTTCTGACTCTGAATTCTTGTTGGATGCCCCGTTCAAAACACACGTGTGAGTGCACATTGCCGCAAAGCAAAAAAAAAAATAATTTCTTACTCATTATTTGTCTTTTTTCCAGTAAAAATAGCTAATTATTCTTTTTTTAATCCCCTTTTCTTGCCCAATTTCCACTACTTAGTAGGTCCTCGTGGTGGTGTGGTTACTCACCTCAATCTGGGTGGCAGAGGATAAGACTCAGTTGCCTCCGCTTCTGAGACCGTCAATCCATGCATTTTATCACGTGGCTCGTTGTGCCTGACACCGCGGAGACGGCCAGCATGTGGAGGCTCATGCTACTCTTTGCGATCCACGCACAAATTACCACATGCCCCATTGAGAGCGAGAACCAAAAATCGCAACCACGAGGATGTTACCACATATGACTCTACCCTCCCTAGCAACTGGGCCAATTTGGTTGCTTAGGAGACCTGGCTGGAGTCACTTAGCTCACCCTAGATTCGAACTCGCGACTCCAGGGGTGGTATGTTATTGACTCAGCGTCAATACTCGCTGAGTTACCCAGGCCCCATAGCTAAACATCCTTAAAACAAGATATATTTACTTGAGAAACAAAATCTAAGATATTAAAACTTGTTTTCAGAGAAATCAAGCTAAATGTATTGAGGTTTATGTTTAAAAAAATATTTTAAACCATTTGTCAATGGGGTAAGAAATACAAAATCAAGGGAAAACAAGTTTATTTTTCTTACCCCACTACCATTTCTTTTCTTTTAGTGCTATTTATTAAAATCAAGATAAAATATCTACTTTTGTCCAAAACTATGAATCTACTTAAGTTCAATTATCCTAAAATCAAGATTCTCACTTTTTCTCACAATTTTATTCAATCACGACAATCACTCTACAGATTTGTAATGAGGTTCCTAAAACTGACCATGTAATTTTAATCCTATATGTTGTGATTGTTAATTGAAAACTAATTGGAATAAGCTGAATTAATAATGGTATTGTACTGCCTGTCCTCAACCTAAGCTCAAACTCCACTCTTTAATTGGACTTGACAGGGAGAGTAAATGCTAAAATTAATTGCAATGTTATGTGCTTTTGTGCAAAATGAATATTCAGGATCACTGTTAGTGTTTAATGTTTTTTTATGTTGAGATTTAGAAAAGTTTCTGTTATGTTGAAGATTTAGGGGTTACCATTATAGTGAAGAGTGGAGTTTGAGCTTTGGTTGAGGACAGGTAGTACATTACAATTATAAATGATGCTTGGTCCAATCAATTTTCACTGAGTATTACAACATAGAGGATTAAAATTGCATGATAATTTTAGGGGCTTCGTTACAAATCTGTAGAGTGATTGTCATGACTGAATAAAATTGTGAGAAAATTGAGAATCTTGATTTTAGGATAATTTAACTTAAGCAGATTAATAGTTTTGGACAAAAGTAGATATTTTAACTTGATTGAACTAAATAACACTGGATTAATGAAATGTAATAAACTTAGGTTTAAAGTTAAAGTTAATTCTATATAACTTAATTCAGTTACGTGGAACCTGCTGACACAAAAAAATTAACTCAGACATACTTTGATTTTTGACATATGCATTGTTCGTCATTGACATTGGCTGGTGCTGTGTTGCAGCCTGATTCAGTGCTTTAGTTTACATTTACAGTTTGGCTTGATGTCTGTGCATTCCCACTAGAGATCACAGTGCCAGCTGGCCTAAGTTGAAGAACAGGGTAAAAGGAAGCCATGCTGCACTAACTGGTGTTGGTATTAAAAAATACTGACCTTCCAAAGCCTGCTGTGGGCAGGATGTGTTTTATGAAATAACTCTACATAGCCTGCAATTGCCCAATTTTTACCATGACTAGAAGCAATGTTACTTTGGGAAATTCTTTAGTGAACAGACCCCATTCCCTTGACAGAAAATTCCAGATTTATTTAACAGACAATTGGAAAGATTTTGAGAAGGAGGTATCAAATATCAAATATAGTCCTTCGGTCTCCAGTGAGCTGGTAAATCTGGTGTAATCCATTTAACTCGATGGAAAAAACAAAACTGTTTTAAAATCTTGGTAAAGTTCCACAGCTGAAAAAACATCTTTCATGCCGTAAATCCCGTGAACATTATCTTTATCTGTATAAAATGCTAGAGGCCAAACTGTCATTGAGATTTATATCAGACCAAAGAAAGTGGTGTAAAACAAATCCTCATTCACACTGTCAGACTTTAATCTATGCTTTAAAGTGAGCTTCACACCAAGGAGCCTCTGCTTGCTCCTCTTTTTCACCTCTGAGAAACTGTCACAGTCCTATAAGTAATCGAATCAGATCTGTAACCCAATCACGCTAGCCCAATGACAACAATAATATTTGCTAGACAAATAGACTAGTGTGGACAGAGGGCAGAAGACCTGTATGACCACCCAGGGAAAAAACATAAGGACACACATTCTTCCCAAGTGTCCTTTATTTATTTTAAATCAAAGCCGAGGGAGAAGGAGACACCCCTGAGGCTCTAAACTTAAACTTGTCATAGTCAGGAGCCCAAATATTTAAAACAAAACAAAAGATGGGCCTGAACTTTATTCTACTAAACCATTTTCTCTGTCTCCAAATGTTGTCAATAATATTCTTCTTTCATACTGTATATTCAAAGAGGATAGTTGTAAATATAGGATGTACAAACAAATGAAATACATATGAATTTCACACACAAAATAATCACTTAACACATTAAAAAACAATACACCTGTGGATGTTAATTAATAATTTCACAGCAGCACTAAAATATTCTAAATCGGAAAATGGGGCCTTTATCCTTTAAAGATCTTCATCCTTTGCTCAAAACAAGCAGCTAAGAAAGGAAGACAACATTTAGACTTTCTGAACAAATGTTGTACCACTGAGACCAAAACCTAACAATTCTGCTGGCTAAATGTCCTCTGCAGAATAAGAAAATCTCTTGATATGTCTTAATTAGATTTAATTAGAACAAAAGTAATTTAACTCTCAGAGACCGAAGTATTGATATTGATCACATTTTCTTTTTTTTCCCCATTCCTTGAAAGTGTTTTATGAAGCCATTGATTTTTAAGCATATTTTGTTTGGGGGTGATTCTCAGATGTTTTTGCAAGCTGTGACATTCAATATGCTTTTTTCCATACAAAACTGTTGTTGTGATACAGTTAAGTGTGTTCTGAAGTAGTGTACTTTTTATACATTTTTAATGAAAAGATGAGTATCATTTAATTGCATTAAACAAACATTGCAACTGTGAGTCTTAGATGGTTAAACTGACCAGCATTACAAATTAACCATAATACAAATTCCAGTAGTACCTATTATCGAAGAGAATCTGTTCAGTAATGTTGTTCAGTTACAATTAGCTGTGTACTACATAGGTGCTTTATAGGACATGAACCCTGCAAAAGCTCATGTTTATCTTCCTTTGTCTTTAAAAAGATAACTCATCAGAAACAAACAATTTCAACCAGCATGAAGAATAATTAAAGATAGCCTGACTGTAAAAAATGAGGAAATTATTAAACACCAAAAAATATATAAATAATATTTTGATTCACAAAGAATTGATATTGTATGAGAAATCATAATTTTTTTCTTCTAAAAATAAGAAAAAATATAAAAAAAACATAAAAAACAATTAAGGTGATCATGCTTATAGTTGTATAATGAGAAAGATACAGATGATAGATACAGAGTGTGAGCCTTGTGTGTCCACAGGAGAGAAAGACAGTTAGAATCTTTGTGGCATGTTATATTTTCAACTATTTCTTTCCACAAGACAAAGACAAGTGTCAAACAAAGTCGGAAGATGTGGGGGTTGAAGTGAGTGAGGGAATAGAAGTTGAAAGAAAATGGGGAAAAAAACAGAAGAGAGGTATGGACGACAAGTCAGTGAGGAATTTTTCCATTCATCAACCCCCCCTCCCACTCAGAATACATGAATATGGTTAGGTGTTAAAAGCAAATGCTGGAAAGAAGAAGAGGGGTAGGGAAATAAAAGAGGGAGCGAGAAATCAATGCAAACATTAGCGACTCAGGCATCAAGCTCTGGGATCTGCAAACAAACTTTGCAGCACCAAGTGCAGCAATTCATTTATTTCCCAGGAAATTCAAGAATTATATTTACAGGGCAAGAAGGGGTGATGCAGTCAACCTGGCAACCACACTGCAAAGCTCTCAATGTAGAAACTTATAAAATGATCAGTTCCCCTCCAAATGTACATGATTTTAATCAAAATGATTTCATTATCAATTCCATTCCATTTACAAGGAGTCTATTTAATAAATAATGTCTTGAAGTAACTTGAGAGAGAGAGAGAGAGAGAGAGAGAGACAGAGAGAAAGAAAGAAAGAAAGAAAGAAAGAAAGAAAGAAAGAAAGAAAGAAAGAAAGAAAGAAAGAAAGAAAGAAAGGCCCTGTAAATAAAAGTGATTATGTGTCAGATGCAGAGCATGATCATTTTCTCTGCTCTATTGAACAGAGAGCTGAAATGAGTGATTGCACTGCTCAGCTCTCCTAAGCAGTAGTTCAGGGTTGGTGCAGAGTTTTTAAATAAAAATATATGGCTTTTTAAACCTTTTTAAGACCTGAACAAATCAAACTAACACCGTATGTGCATAGAGAGCAAACCCACACAATCTCAAAATAAATCTTACTTAAGCAGCTACTTAAGCTGCTCATATCTGTGTCTCTATTGTGCATGTTCATGCATTTGCTTTTTTACATTTTCAGATCGTACGTTTATTTCCCTTTAAATCCGTATGTACCTGGTGAAAAACCATCTGTTACAGCTGCCTTTAGCATTGTCCAATTTTATACAGCTCACCCTAAATCTTACAATTAAGATAACAAAATTAATTAACAAACTTGAGCAGTTTATTCTTGATTACATGTCAACAAAACATGAAAGAACGGCTCTCGCTAGTTTTTGCACTTATTAGCACCATTTTCAATGGAATAAAATAATAAAAACAGAGAGTGGGTGATGTTTTATTTTATTTTCTAATAATTTTTTATCTCCTGCTACCTTCCTCTTCTAGATAGCACGCTGTTTTGAAAGCAGTTGTAGCATCTGGGGTTAGTCTTGGTATGCTGATGTCTATGATCTTCTGTTTATCTAGCACTGATAATATTTTGCAGCATAATTTTTAACTTGTCATATGTTTGTCAACATTATACTTTAATAAAATAATTTAATTATCATCACAATGCGTCTTTTTCATCTCATCTCCGTCTTGTCAGTGATTTCGTTAATGAGATTAAAACTGGTTCAAGTTGACATGTCTTCCAGATACAGTATATACTGTATAAAAACATCACATTAAAATTGGTTTATTTACCAATATTTTAAAACATATGAATTATTGGATACTGGATTGATATTGGATTTTGCTGATACGATAATGATGTGTTGAAATAGAAAAGACAATAACAGATTCATCTGCCTATTACAAATTTCAATTCTTAGTTTCTACCATGTGTGGTCTGTGCAAATGACAATAAATAATTTTGACTTATGACTATAGTTGTAAGATTGATATATTCAATGTGTTCAAATTTTTTATCAGTCTTTCCTTCCTCTGACAGGGCACGCCAGACAGTGGCAACCAGAGTCCACATTTAATTAAATCCCAGAAGTAGATTATTGTGCAACCGAAATACCAGTAATTACCAGATATAAAAAGAAAAGATTTGGTGCATAATGCAGGACTTTAACAATAAACAAGCCCGAAATACACCAGGGACTTTTATTTTGAAATGTCTGTGGCTTCACTGCTTCCAGCTTCTCATTCAAACAGATATGGGAAATAAAATATGCACTTTATTGCTTTCATCTACAACATAAGATATAAACACTTTGAAGTAAACATCATAATTCATCAACAGTAGATCATTAGCGATTGCTTGTCATAAATGTCATTATGCACTGATTGCGCAACAATCTGAAGCAGCTGGAAAGACTGAATCTCAAGTTCCCCACATGCTTTTCACTTTGAAGCCCACAGCACACGCAGACATATTGTCTTTTAAATTATATCATAACCTTTGTTTAAAGTTTAATAATCACATTAGGGCCATATTTCCATTCTGGTCTTTACAAGCCCAAATTTAAGAACTCTTTAAATGATAATGAAAACTTCTGTTATACCATTTAAGATTTTCAAGGCTTTTTATGATCTTAAATTTTATAAAACGGAACTTTTTAAGGACCCACGAGAACCCTGTAGTTCACCCAAAAATGAAAATGATTTCGTCACCCTATTGTCATTTTGAACCTGTTCGATTTTACTTCGGTGGACCATAAAAAGAGATGTTTTGAAGAACGTATTGACTTCTCTTTTTCAAACAATGAAGGCATATTGCTACCTGGGGCTGTCAAGTTCCAAAAAGGACAAAAAAGAAACATAAAACTAGTGGAAATGACTTGTGCTTTATTCCAAGTTATCTGGAGCCATACCATAGCTTTACATAAGGAAGAGGCTGTAATTTTAATTCATCCTCTTTTCACACATTTTGACGTGTGGCACATTTATCAAAAATGACTTAGGTTTGTGTCAGCTCCTCACACAAAGCTTTCGTATGGATTTAGAACACATAAAATATAGCACAACATTTTCCTTTTAAGGTGCTTTTTTGTCCTTTTTGGAGTTTAAAAGTCCTTGGTTACCATACATGTTTGTTGTATGGTAAAGAGCAGCGTGAATATTAAACAGCATTTTTCAATTTGTGTTACACAGAAGAAAGTCATACAGTTTTGGAATAACATGCAGGAGAGTAAATGCTAACAGAATATTCCTTTTTGGACAAACAATTTTTTTCAATGAAGAGCTCAGACAGATGGATGTTTTGTGTCTGGTGCTTGAGTATACTGACATGCTTCAACACTTAACACATTTGAAATGATTTAGGCACTCCAGAAATGATCGCCTTACAAAGCGTGTGATGATGAATTCGAGAGGCTGTAGTCATTGATCATGACACAGGAAATGCAATTAACAAACAGACAAACAAAAAAGCAAAAACAGAACATATAAGAACGTTAGTAAAAAAGAAGTAATGCATGTCTTGCAGAACTTGCTAGAAATCCAACTCTGTGGCTGTGTAAATGACCTTTTTAAATGTCACCTTTACTGCCACTTCAATAACAAACTTACAGATCACATGCAGATGGCCCTGTAAGAGCTCACAGCTCTGGGACGGATCATAACGTACAGACCTGACTTTGCCATTTACATGTAGTGGGGTTAAAGCCCTTCAAGCACTGTGGACTGCTCTAAGCGCAGTAGAGAGAGAAGGTCATAAATCTGAACAAAGGACAAGCTTATTGTTGCAGGGCTCTTGATGCTGAGTACATTAAACTAAGACAAACTGCAGAAAACGACTCACCACAGGAAGCAGACTTGGTATCCACCAGCTTGATTCTGTGAGTCTCGTTTCTGATGCGGCTGTCCGTCTTGTCCACAAGCTGTGTGAGGTCATCAATGATCTCTGAAATATATAAAAAGCACAGTAAGTTATGATGGGTCGACCATCTGATTACTTTCACAACTTGCACATGTAAATATTAAAAAAAGTGGATTCAGGAGGAAATTATCCTACAGAAAGACAGAAATAGTGCAACAGGCACCATGTGAATGTATTCTCCTGCCGTCACTCTGTGGTGTGTGTGTGTGTGTGGGGGGTGTTATAGTGACCAGAAATGTGTGGTTTTGTACTTTTGGTGGCTGGCTGTGGCTTAACCAAACATCATCATAAAACTTTACTGACTTTTACAGCATTAATATATCCCTGTTTGCTGACATCTGTGCAATTACTACTAATACTAAATGTTAAATTATATTACCACTAAAGTAATCAAACTGAAGCTGTTTCAGATTTTCTGTTTTAGAATATGGAATGTTTTGAAATATAGCAGGTAAAGTTTCTAATCCACTTTATCCACTTATTTGGGAGAAAGAAAATGTAGGAGACAAATTGTTCAGACACTTTCCACTTGAAATGTAGGTCATTCTTCTGTGAAAATCTTCCATCCATTATGTGTTCATGACAGTGCATGAAAGAAGCTCATTCACAATGGCTTGCTTGAACTTGCATTGTATAGTGCCGCATGTCCAGTTGTAGAAAAAACAGTCAGTGTGAATAAGCTTCTCTCATGCATTCTAAAGAATTTGCAACAGAAATCAAGAATTTCACTTAATAATGAAAATGTCATGTCCTTTCTCACTAAAATCTAAAAGACTTGGAAGATGACACGAGTCACATGGACAACTTGATATTTTGCAGCTGGTAGAGCTGTTGGATGCTCTACCATGGGAATTCCTTTGTGGAGGAATCTGCTCTTGCAAGCCGAGGCACGATCTAGCATCCCCATCGGAGCTGTGGAGGGTTCGTGTCTGGCCCCTAGATGGGGCTTATCTGACACAGGTTGTCGCAGCCGGTACTCCACAACATATTTCAGGCCAGAGCTCCCTCTGCATGGCTGGTAGATGCCTTAAAATGGCGAGTTTTCGCTGACTGGTGCTCCTCGCGTGGCAAGGACCCAGTGCATTGCCTGTACATACAGTGCTGCACTTCTAACAATAGCAGTTGGATGCAGGACTTACTCCATCCACGCTCATAGTATACTTTGCTGCCATACCGACGGACTACGCCTGTAATGCAGTTTGTCTGTGGACAAACAACAAAAGTTATGACAAAAGTCATAAAACTTTTGTGAGGAGCAAGAAAGATGAGATACTCTTGTCCCGCTAATGTCCCAGTTTGGGACTTTGCACTTGTGCTAAATGCGCTAACGAGTCCCCTGTTCAAGCCACTTGATACAGTAAACTTACACGTACTCTCTCTAAAGACTGTGCTGCTGCTCGCTTTGGCTTCAGTTAAAATAATTTGGTACCTTCAGGCCGCATTGGTCTAAGACTCTTTCTTGGAGATGGTCAAAAACCGGGCTTGTCAAAAAAACATTCTCAAGCCTAGGGAAGGTTATGTATACAGTGGTTTGGCTACTCCTTTCAGGGCTCAGGTTGTTACCTTACAAGCTTTCTCTCTTCCATTTGTGGCAGACAAGGTACAGAAACAGCACATGCTCTGTCCTGTGAGGGCGCTAATCATGTACGTTAACCATACGAGTCAATTTCGTCTGACAGATCAGATTTTAGTCTACTTGAAGACCGTTCGAAGGTTCTGGCAATCTCCAAACAAAATGTTTTGGAAAAAAAGTTGTTGCACACGCTTACAAGTCCCAAGGCATGCAGTGTCACATGGGTGTTAAATCTCACTCTACCAGGAGCATGGCCTCCTCCTGGGTGTGGACTAAGGGTGTGCCCCTTACAGGACATCTGCCTGGCTATGGGTTGGGCTTCCCCTAACACCATAACTAGGTATTACAACTTGGATGTTTCTTCCCAGATTCTTGCTGTGAAGGAGGGCTGATTTCTCAATGTTCACTACCTTGTGAGTTGTTACATTGTATTTTAACTTACTGATCAGTCTCTTACACGTTGTCATACTTTCATTGTAAAGAGTAATGTTTAATGTCCTATTACCCAGTTGGCCAGTGGCTTTATGTAAGACTGTCGGTCAAGGACCATTCCAAAACTCTTCCACACTATGTTGTGGATGACTTCAGTTCTGTGGTGCTTGAATACCTGGATTGGCTAGTGTCACAACCACTCTCTCTACCTTAAATGGTTGGATTTTATTTCTCTAATCCTTTCTATTTGTCGACAGCAGTGGCGGCTGCTGGTCTTTCAAAGAGGGGAAGCTCATTTTCGGCCTACATTATAAACTTATTTACCCTATTTTTTGCACTAAATCAATCTTAGGTGTTGATCTGCCCTGCTGTTTAATTCTAATTTTTTCCTCGTAAGGAAGACTTTCAAATGGCTTCGCCAAAATCAGGTCGACAATATTAGCACCGTCTCCCATCGTGCGCAGTTTCACCCGTACGATGCTAGCCTAGCCTACTGTATGAATGAATGAACGAACGAACGCTCTAAAACAAAATATATTAAACTTGGTAAAACTGAAACAAGGAATGTTGTGTATAATTGTGTGAAATGTATTACGCAAATTGACTAGCAATTTCGCCAAACAAATATAAAGAAATAGGTTGCAGCAGTTTGTCTTTCGACTACACTTGAGAAATCCGCGATGGGACTGAGCGCGAAATAGCTTCAGTGACTTCTTATAGTACAGATTCGCTGTCAATCAAAAGGAGATGCAGTCTTTCGACAGATCCTCCAATCATCACGCGGAAGCCCGGAGTCCGGGCCAGCCCACTCCTCATTCACCCCCAGAGACGCTGAGCGTCCGTGGGCGGGACATAATCGCAGCATTTATCCAATGACCGTCTATTTTCGGAGCACTGAAAAAAACTGTTCAGAGCAGCCCCATTGAAGTCAATGGACGCTCGGCTTCAACAGGGAAATGCACTGACGCTACGGGAATGTATGAGAAGTAAATCGAGTCAGCCGACCTGCTATATGTAATGTAGCTGATTCTGAACTAACTCGTCTTCGAGATGAACGTGTTCTAATGCATTTTTAGTCAATAAATTGTTTACACAATAGTACATATTTGACCATTATTTTTTTGACATTATAGGGGAAGCTGAGCTTCCCTTGCAGTCTTAAAAAAATCCCCACTGGTCGACAGTAGTGCTGGGCACACTACTGATTTCTCACTTACGCGCTCTTTTACTTTCAGTCAAAAATACTGAACAAATAACTCACAATGACGTGCGCATCAGGCCCAGAGCCTCAAGGGCTATCTGCCCAATAATTTGTTGTGATTTTAAAGGGCTTTAGAGATCACCACTCCTGGGCAGAGCTTCCCATAGCATCAGCAACAGACACAGCATCTCATTCCCTCCGTTCAGAGAATCATGGTTATAGTCATAATTGTAACATTATATGTATCTGACGTCACATTTATTTAATCTATTATGTTGCAAAAAACGGTTTTTAATTTAGTTCATTATTTTTATTTATAAACTGTCAATGTTTGAGTAGTAGTTTGCTTTTGGGAGCAGCATTGCAGGTATCAAAAACAATAGCCTGTGCTTCCCACTTTTGAAAAGTATTGACCACCACAGGTAAACAGATGTGAGCACATTAAAAGGAAAATGTGATTCACATAACCACATATTATTTTTATTTATAATTAAAATAACTGTTAAAAAAATATATAATAAATAATAACCTTTGGGCAGGTATTACATTTGTAAATGTAAGTAGTGTGTAATGCAGCCATCCACACAGTATGCAGAGCTTAGAGCTTTGATTGAGTTTGCCGAGAATATCTTCTGAGACTTTCCAGCCCTGTTTTTATGTCTAAATCTATTATGTGAGTGGGTACATTAACTTTGCATCACGCGCTTGAGAAATACTGTTGAACTACCATCTGAACAGCATCTTCTCATTTTAATTTAAGCAGCTGAAATTAGAAGACCATGAACTGCAAAGTGAAAAACTGCAGAATCTGACAAAATTAAAAGCCAAAGAAATAACGTACGTACAAAAATACCATGGATCATTACAAACATGTCCAATACATTAGTATTTATGACTAAATAAAAAGTTAATTGGCCGTATTGCTTTGGTTCAGATCTAGCTGTGTGGCTTCCCTCCTACTAGCTCTAAAAACACTTACTGTGTTGAAAGCTTTTACAGAGTAGACAGAGAGAGAGAGAGAGAAAGAAAGAAAGAAAGAAAGAAAGAAAGAAAGAAAAGAAAGAAAGAAAGAAAGAAAGAATGAGAACAAGAGAGAGGGAAAGAGATAGACTGAAAGATTGAACAGAGAAACAAAAGAGAAAAAATGAGCGAAATAAAAGGAAAGAACAGAAAAAAGGAGAGTAATGTGAAAATAGTTAAAGATAAAAAGAAAGAACTAGAAAGAGAACGAAAATGAAAAAATGAGAGAATGAGTGGAAGAGTAGCAAAAGAAGGAAAAAGGAGAGTGAGATATAAAGGAAATGAAAGAGAAAGGTTATATATAAAAAAAGAGCGGGGAGGCGGGGGGGGTCTCTATATTGGAACTTTGAGGTAGAACAGAACACATGCTCAAACAGAAACCATAACTGTAAAAATGAGCAGCTTACTGACAGAATTTCAATACCTAGCAGAAGCAAGCTGGATGTAATTCAGTAGAAACGGGAAATCGTACGTTTTTTTTTTCCCTGCTTGCCGCCATCAGTTTGCCAACTCAAATAAGCCATGCTCCACTGTGCAACAACCTGTTTTGATCGAGCTCGATGAAGAAGAATCTCCAACATATTTCAGGCTCTGATACAGAAGCCAAAACAGCCATCACTCACTGCATTATTTCACTGTTATTGATGGAAAGAGTGGAAGGACTGAGGATATCTATTTAAGCAATATCACACAAGCAAGAGTGTGATTCAGCCCTACATCAGCACTGCTGATCACAATTGTAAAAAATTAGGAAAAAATTAGCAAGGTCTTAAAAAATGCATTTGTGCATGGAACTACTTTCTTACACCACAGATCAGAATCTGCCATTGCTGGTTCAAAACAAATGATGTGTCCAAGCCTCTCAAAAACTACACTTCAGAACTACTAGTATCAGGGCTTGGGCTGTTCCTAACATGTTATTGGAGAAACAAGTGTGTGTGTGTGTGTGTGCGTGCGTGCGTGCGTGGCGTGTGAGAGAGAGATATGGAGCATGTGTGATCACCTGTCGATAATGCTGCAGTCTGTTAGTCAGCTTTCTGAAGATAATGTCATTTTGGTGAAATTCATAACAAATTCTCTCATTGGAAAAATAGCCATCCAAGCATGGTATTCCTCTCTTTCACGGTAGCTGGCGTGCAAGAGTCACTCACAATAGAAAATGCAATCTCATCCCCCATTTTGAACATTACATCCTCTCCAATGTGGAAACTCGAGTAAGAGGTAAGCGCCTTGAGTTTGTGTAATTAATCAGTCTGTTGAGTCTCTCAGCTGTGATGAGCCTTAATGTTGAAATTTATTAATTTAACCCTCTGGGTTCTGAGGGTATTTTGGGCCCTGCAGAAGTTTTGACATGCCTTGACATTTGTGCTTTTTTCAGTTGCTTAAAAACATATCAATGGCTAAAGTCTGATAACACTGTATTCAGCACAAACTGGGCTACAATAACATGTGAGCAACATGTGTGTAAAGGTTTGTTTTTTTGAGGAAAATAATATTTATGTATGGTTTTTGAAAAAACTTACATTTTAAGTCACTGAAATAAGGTCATATAACACATACTAAACATTTGTCCACAAGACTTTTGAGAACTGGATCTTGTAGCCTACAGCTTTTGCTACAAAATGATGTGAAAAGTCTAGAAACAGTCCCACTAGTAAAATATGTACATGTTTATATAAAATAGCATGTCAGCTAATGAAAACTAAATGACTTACTCGTCCGAAATTGTATCCTCGGCTGGATCAATCTCTCTTCAAAATTCAAACGTTCATCGAAGTCCCGCTCTTCTTCTGAGGAAAATGTTAACTCTTCCATAATATCCTGTAGCTTTCTCGCCTGTGTATCGTTGCAAACATGCAGAAAAAGGAATGAAATGTGTTTACAACCTCACTATCGGGGTCATGGACCATTTGCATTGATCGTCTCATTACATTAGCATATCAATGGCGCGCTCTGCTGGTGGGTGTGATCACATTAGAGATAATGAGCTAAGCCAGTAAAAACTGTACATCGCTTGGTTTCAAACAGATTGCATTGCAGGAGCATATTTGTTTTAAATTTGAATTGTTCTATTAAAAAGTAGACATTTTAAGCTTTCTTTAGACATATGTTTCATGTTTGTGTGATAAGTATTCACGGAGTTTCAGTTCATTTTTGTGACATGTTTCTGAAATATGCTCGTGGAGACAGAGATGTCTGAGAGCTCACCCTTTTCATTTTCTTTATTTTACAAAAGCACAAGATTTTGTTGTTATTGTGAGTGTACACAAATAAAAGTAGACCCTTTATAGTCTCTAATGCTGTCTTACACTTATCTGTATACCCAAAAGTATTTTTTGTTGTTTCTGCTGCAATAGCGAAAATATCCAGCAGGATGCGTCGGCGCATCCGTTGACCCCAGAGGGTTAAAGCCATTTAAAGAAATTTCCTAGCTTTAGTAGTGTAGTAGTAATACGAGTGATCACGGTTGAAAATAAACACTGTGACACTGACTCACTTCACCTCACCAGTCTTTTCCACCACCTGCTGGCTAATATATTTAATGTCACAATACTAAATGTAAAGAGATAGGTAGCTCTTAACACATCTGCACTGCTCGTACACTTTAGTTTAGAACGGCACAAACACAACTTCTGATACAGAAGTTACACAGTGAAGTGTCCGAGTGCTGATGGTGTCTGATGGTCCAATCAGATTCAAGGACCGAAACTAACTGTTGTATATAAATACATATTGTATATATGATGTGTCATTTCAGCTGATCGGTACAAAAAGGTACAAATCGAGAGCAGACAGAAACACAGTACCACTAAGATTCAGTACCACTATACCACTATTGAGTTTTAAGGTAGATACTGAAAAGAATTAGAGAGATTTTCCAGCCGGTAAAGGTGCAGTAACATAGATGATTCAGCACGCACAGTAAATTCATTAATTCTGCATGCTGAATGCCTAGTGTGACAACACATTAAGAGGTGTTGCTATGCATGGTGTGAAGTGGTTTAATTTTAAGCAGCTGCTGAATTATAGCTTGATTTGGGGTCATTCCACAAGGGTGTGGGGGAAAAGCACACTGATGACCACAGTGGCCTGGCCAGAGGTGTGTGGGTGGATGGAGGTAAAGGGGCTGCTAGCCAGGAACAGGTTCAAGGCTCTTAATCTGGCAGCTCTAAGAAGCCAATGGAGAGATCTGAGCAAAAGCGTAACATAAAGCCATAAGGATTTCTTAATGATGAACGCAATTTTGGCAGCAGTATTTTTGGTTGCACTCAAAAATGACGGATACTGTGTGAGGTCAAGAAGAGAGCTCTTTTTAATTTTCCTTTTCAGTGATATGTTGTCAGTTTCCACAGAAAAAATACTTTGACTAGTCCCTTTATTAAGACAAACTAAAATATGTATTTACCATTGTGCACTTATAAAGGAAGTCTATATGCTAAGCCATTGCACCCAAATAAATGGTAAAAGACGATTTACACAATTTTACAGCTTAAAGAACACATTTTGTACAGAATGAGTGTTTACAATTCTGCTTTTAAACCCTTCAAAATGACTAGCCCCATAGACTCCCATTGTCAGTGCATTACTGTACACAAGATATTTGTTTGTTTTGACAAATTAGGGACAAGTCAAAATTATTGCCGTTTTGGTAATCAACAGCATGTCACAGATTAAATGGTATTGGATCTGAAACATTCCTTTAAGGACATTATCTACTTGAGCTGAGAGCATCAAAGCTGCACATTCATAAAGCCTTGGAAGCAAAGAACTGCAGCACATATGGGTAAATATGGCTGCTGAGCCTGCAAAATGTGAAGACATGTTTTCTAGCAGCTCTCCTGGGATGTGTCTTTTTATAAACTCTAATGTTTTAAAATTTGATTTTTGTTTAAACTAAGCTCTTATATAGCGATATCCAGTTCAGATCTCAACTGTTATTTTAGCACCGAGCCACTCAATATGGCCAGCCGAGCACCTGATACATCCAAAGCAGGCTGTGGCTTAGTCCAGACAATCCCTCGAGCCTGAGGTCCACAAACATCCAGACGCCACAAACATCCGGCCACTGGCCAGCATAAAACAGATTCTGGTTAAAATGTGGATCTCTGATATTATTGACAAACGTGACTGTACAATTAAAAATATGGTCAAGGGGGAAATGTTGGCTGCTTTGGAACCTTTCAAGAAGAGTCTTGGTACATTGGACAATACTGCTTTGGACCTTGAACGTACAGCTAATGATCAGTGTCTAGTTAACTGATCAACAAGCGAACATAGAAACTCTGAAATCGCAGGTTGACTCCTTATCTAAGAAGTATGAAGACTTGAAAGGTTGATTGCGGTGGAACAATATTTGTTTGATAGACCTACCAGAGGGTTTAGAGGGGCCCCTCCCAACCACATTTGAAGTACAACAAGGAGTCCTGAAACATATGGTACGGCCCACACAGAGCCTGGATCTCAACATTGACTCAGTCTGGAATTACATGAAGAGACAGAAGCAATTGAGACATACATAGAACTGTGACACGTTAGATCTGGCAACAACATTGAAAAACTTTGTGCAAGTGTACCTAAAGGTGCTATTTAAAGGCATATTGGTGCTGTTTTAAAGGCATAAGGTGGTCACACCAAATATTGTTTTTTTAACCACACTTTTTATTAAATTAATTGATAAATAAAATTAATCACTGCATTATATTTAACAACAAAATTTTTCAAAACTTTCAAAAACATATGCAAAATGTTTGTACAAACAATTAATGTAAGGTAACAACTTCAAAATGGTCAACTGTAAATAGAATTCAGGGGAGCAGGAGATGGGAACACAAATTGAGAGAACATGGGTGTAAAACAGTAAAACAGACAAAGACAGAAGCAAGTGCCCCAAACATATGGACTAGGCTCATAATTCTCTACTGGCAGCAGTGGACTCATGGGAAAACAGGCCTGCCTACTTGTTCCCCTCACACAAGCTTGCCATTCCAGTGACATAATTCTCAATTTCCGAACTCAGTGTTCACACAGATATGTGACAGCTGCCTTCTCTGGCTCAGGCTGCAACTATCGGCCACATTACAAAGCAGAGGCTGTTCCAAGCAATGGCTGTTTATTTCAAACGTTATTATCCAGAATAAACCTCCAAACCCACATTGTGGACAGGCAAAGTGTATTCACCCCCTCCCCTTCACACACACACACAGGATGAAAGTAAATGTCTGTATATAAAAGTTTCAAATGTATTTTATAAGGGTACACTTACAATTATACAGGTTTAATATGAACAGTCAGAGGCATTATTCACATTAATTAACTTTTTTTATTAAACCAAGCAAAATCCCAACTGAACTTCATAGCAACTGATCACCATGCATTTTAGTTGTATTGAAAAGCATTGCCATTTTGCTAATAACTCCTCTTGTGTTCCACAAAAAACGTTTTGTGTGACATAAGTGTGGGTTGATGACAGAAAATCAGTTTAAAGCAAATGATCTGTGGAAGCAGACCAGACATTGAGGAAATGGGCAAATTTTAATTTGGAGCCCCCCCCCCCCCTCCCCTCCCCTCAAAAAACATATTTCTAATTTGGAAATGAAAAGAATGTATAATGTTAGAGCAGTAATGTAAACATCTGTTTCACTTCAGAGTAGTTTACAAAGTTCAATTATGTTAGGTGTGTTCTACTTCGGCCTGCACAGACTGATCTGTGCCTGTCTAGATGTAATGCACATTGGTTAGAAAAAAATGTTGGTGAATCCCCCTCAGTACTTATTTTTATTAATTACTGTGGAATGACATGCAACAAAGTGCTAATTTATTCAAATAATCACTTAATTGTTTTAAAAACTGTTTGATTTACAAGTACATCAACTAAGCTCTGGAGATTTCCCGATAGCAAAGAAGACATCTGGCTCAGTTAACATGTTATTTGTTGCAACGCTGATAATATGTGCCATTTGAATATTTTCCAAGCACTAGAAATTAAATTTTTCTTGCACTGCCCTGGCTAATTAACAAGTTCACATGTCTTTTGGAGGCCCTCGAGTGGACAATATGGAGGCCCTAGGCAATTGCCTAGTCTGCCAATAGCTAGTGCCGGCCATGTGCAGAAGGTGCGACTCGATTTGACTGACCGAATATAGATATGTAAATTGACGATGGGCACAAATCTAAAAATGTTGTATTTACGTGCTTACCAATATGTTGAAAACTACCAAAAAGCAGCTTATAAAAAATGGCAATGCAAGAAACATGAGAAACATGAGATATGTTTATATGAGATTTGAAATTATTTTTATTCCTGTTTTAAAGCTTAATTTGGTGTTTAACCGCTGCATTTTCTTTCTTTAGGAGCCTCTGTCCCATATACAGAGGTAGGCATGTCCTATGCCTAAAACAACTTACACTTTGTGTATTCATGACTATTCATGGGGGACAGAAGTGTGAAATTTGGCCCACTAAAATCAGTAAATACTTTAGGATATCCTAATGTCCACACTGCACGTGACGCTGTAAAAACGTGATCTCTCTGAGAGACACCAATCAGACACAGATGTTCTCTAATATGACCTCATATATGCCTTTTCTTTCTCACCATCCCGCCATCATCTCGCTTTGTGCTGCCCCACCTCCAGATCCATTATTGTACCCGCCTTTCTCTAAACAACCGCTTGTGATTAGCTTTTATTTACGCCAGCTGCCTTTCACAAGGACAACCCAAAGCAGTTCACAGGTCCATTTCCATACCTGCTTGTAATCTGCAATGGGACACTTCCGATTCTGGGAATAATAATGTAGCAGAGTAACTTGTTCTTGGGCCTGAGCCGCCTTTCCAGGTGCTAACTGCCAATCGTTTGGAAAAAGTAATTGCAAATCCCTCAGAGAGGCGGTCTGCAAAGGAAGGGTGGATGTTGACAATTCGTGTCCAGTCCTCTGCATGCTCTCTCCCACTTTGTCTCTATCTCTCGCATCTTACAGCAAGCAATTCCAAATTCCCATTCCATTCCCCAAACAGAGTCTTCCAGCAGTGACTCTTTGGAGAGATTCCTCTGCCTCCAAATCTGTTTCCTATAAATTAGTCTGTGTTATCAGAACATGTCTCATGCTACAGGATGCTATTGTGCAGAAACTATTTCTGAGTCATTAATGAGTTTCCTATTATAAAGGTGAAAAAAAAATACAATAAAGAAAAAAATTGTGGCTGCCATTATGTTTCAGATGTTGTGTAAAGATCACAAGAACGTGAGATGCTTTGTTGCATTTAATAATTCTTAAAAAGAGAGTCACATGACGCCATGCGAGGATCGGACATGTGAATGGTGAGCTCTATGCACTTTGCTAGTTTTAATAACTTTTAATGACATAAACCGGTGAGATTCAATACACTCTGTTCCATAACTGTTCTTGGAGGACAATATGTCAAAGAATTAAATATCCTCAGGCTCTGTAGACATTAAAAGACACTTACATGCTCAGGCTGACACCTTAAAGAAGCAAGAGATGCTGGGCATGTTGGCAATAATGACGAAGGTCGTTGCTGTAATTGATCGATCACTGCCATGGAGGCAAAATTTACTGATATGGTCACAAGAGTGGGGGATGTTGAGAAACAGATCGATTATCTGGAGTCATCGGAGAAGGAATTATCTGCTAATCCTCTGGCGACTGAGGTGGATTTGGAGCGTGTCTGGGAGAAGTTGGAGGTAATGGAAAACCGTAGCCGGAGAAATAACGTGGGAATCCCTGAGGGAGCAGAGGGGCAG
Organism: Xyrauchen texanus; assembly: GCF_025860055.1. Lineage (NCBI taxonomy): Eukaryota > Metazoa > Chordata > Actinopteri > Cypriniformes > Catostomidae > Xyrauchen > Xyrauchen texanus. The sequence continues at coordinate 31,451,575 of NC_068282.1, forward strand.
AATATGGTAATTCCGAGTCTGCTCAACATAACAGGCCATAAGATGGAAATCAAGTGAGCTCACAGGGTTCCGGCTGTGAGATAGGCCAGGAGACAGGCCTGATCGATTCTGGCCAAATTTCTGAGATCATCCGATAAAGATCTTGTGTTATGCGAGGACTAGAGGAAGGCTTTCTTGGAAGAACCACAGCATTTTTTTTCCCCAGACTTTGCAAACTCGACAAGAGAAAAACATGATTTATTCAAGGAATGCAAGAAACTTTTTTTATTCCCAGCCAAATTGAGAATAGATGCAAAGGATGGCCGTAAAACATTCACATGCCAACAGCAAACGATGACCTTCATAAAGCCAATGGAGTGATTAAGTCATATTGTGGTACTCACGATGCAGAAGAATGGACCGGCTCACTGAACATTCGCTTGTCTGTTTGAAGATTCTGCACGCTCCTTTTGTGCTGGTTCTGCGTAGCGGCTGGAGTTTTAGTAGAATAAGACACCTTCAGGACAGTTTTATAGATGGATCTACACGATCTGTGTGTTTATTCTGCCTATTGGCTGGAGTTTGTATTATAGATTATCTTTTGCTGTGTAATTCTGTTTCACAAAATGTGGGGGCTCTCATAGGTGTACATGGACTGTTTAAGTTTGGAGGGATGAAAGTCGAAAGAAGTTTTTCTTTTTTTTTTGTTCTAAGGGATGTTCAGGGTTTTATTGTTACACTGATGTTGGAATGTGGTCTTTATAATCTTGTCTTTGACGCAATCTATATTTTCTTATATGTCAAAATATAAAATGTTAATATGAGTGGATTGTCTCTCTCTACGTGGAATGTGGGGAACCCCATAAAAGAAGGAAGGTTATTTCTCTTCTTAAGCGTAAGATATATGATATAGTGTTTCTTCAAGAAATGAACCTTTCTCTGCAGGAAGCTGAAAAATTTGGAAAGATATGGGGTGTGCATTTTTTTATATTGCTGCTCGAGTAAGAGCAGGGGAGTCATTACCCTGATAAGTAAACATCTACAATAATTCTTAAAAAATCTTGTCTGACTATCTTATATTGTAGATACTACAGGCCTCAAGTATAAAACTTTGTGTGGATTTTATCCTTAAAGTATATGTATTGACAAACTGTAGAATTTGTGTATCTTGTACAAAAGTGTTCAGATTTATAAAAGCACAAATACGCCAGAACGTGTGCAAATTTCATTTATAAATACCTGTTAGCAGAGATCTCAAGGGCTTTATTTTGCATACAACATTTATACATAAGGTCCTCGGACAGGCTGTTTCTTTTTTTTTTTTTTTTTATCAAATTATCTTGATGATAAAAAAGTGCACTTAAATTAATAAATAGCACACAGTTGTATGGATAAAGATGCTAAATAGAAATGGTAAAATAAAACAGCAGGCTTTGCAGCACAAAAGCAGTAAATCACGGGAGATGAGGCTTTGCAAAAGTGTGAATGCTGTGTTAAGAGAAGCTTGCATGATGGTGCATAGAAGACTCTCTCTGCTTGTGTGTCTGACACACATGATCACTTGTGTAAGATGCTGGGATCCATCACAGCTCACTGGGAGGAATTTACCCCTCTCTCCCAATGCTTGCCCCACAGGAAGTCTGAATGGGCCTGCAGCCATGCAACTCTGCCAGGGGGCCTGTCACGAAAAATACGTCAACCCTGAGAAACCCAAACTCCTCCTCCATACTGCTGCTGCTGTAGAAGAACCGGCTGGGTTGCACGGATCGAGCTATGGTGTCTGCCATAAACTGATCCAGACAGCCCATGCTATAAGCTTTTCTGTGGGAGATGGTGCAAATACTAAACTAACTGTTAGGGGAGAGGAGAGATGAACTGACTATAACTGTGTGCCCCTCTCACTGAAAACCCTAATAAGTTTGATTGAGTAAACTTGTTCCCTTAGTTAATGTAAGTAATGGCATCTTCAAAACCTAAGTTCAATTAATTGGTGTTCATAAAGAATTAACATAACTATTTAGGATATGTTAACTAGATGCAAGTAGACTTAACTGATATTAACATATTTGCTATTAAAATACTGAAACTAAAGTACTGATCATGCATAGATCACAAGTCCAAATCGAACAAGTGCAAGAATTCAAATACTTAGGATCTCTAGTCCAGGAGAGGAAAGTGGCACCTGCCGCCGAAGTCCATAGTAGAATTGGCCAGGCAACAGTCGCATTTGCGTCACTCAAGTAGTGCCTATGGAAAATTAACCATATCTTCGTCAAGCCTAAAATACATCTTTTCCGGACACTGATCCTGCCAATTGTTCTATATAGCTCAGAAACGTGGACCCTGCTCATGTCAGATCTAAAAAACTTGAGATCTTCCAAATGTGATGCCTGCGGCAGATTCAGGGGTGTTCCCTATGGGACTGAAATGAGACCATTCGTACAGGATGTGATAAACAACTGGCGATTGAAGAGGCGATTCAATCGAGGTGGCTGAAGGGGTTTAGGTATGTCTGCCAAATGAACACCAATCAGATACCATATCAGCTTCTCTGGCATCAAAGACCAATGGTGTAAAGATCTGCACAAAAGACCTGGTACAAGCAAATCTAAGAAAATTTGAAACACCAGCGAATCAAACAATTTGACAGCAAGGCCATTGCCATAGATAGACAATCCTGGAAATGGCTTATCTTGATATTGTAGCACAGACTTCTAAACTTCTAAAGTTGAAAATTTTGAGTTTAAAGTACTATTGAGGAAGTCAAACCTCTCAAACAGCTGGACAGCCCCAACATTCTATTCAGCACTGACCAGGAAAAAAGAAAACACTCTGAATGCACCAAAATAATTGTTTGTTTTTTAAATTACACATCATCACCCTTACATTTATCAAATTTTTACAGCGATGACCGTAACCATTGTATTTTGACAGAAATTGTACAGTTTTAAACAATTTATTATTAGTGCTGTCAGAATTAACGTGTTAACGCATGCGATTAATTTAAAAAAGCTTAACACGTTACTTTTGTTTTATGTATATTTCACTGTGGCTCAGGGTTGAAATGTGACTTGGGCATGTTTTCATGAAGACGCGCGTGAAGTACCGAAATGAAAGAGCCAATGCAGATGGGAGGGACTGTGGTTTCTTTCTACTACTGAGTCATCCGTGTGAACCACTGCGTTAAGAACAACTGCTGAAGTACTGGCACCTACAGAAACTGTTTTTCTAAATGAAATGTGTGTCCTCTAATTTTGAGTAGGAGAATTGTGTATATAAGTGCTGTGATGAATGTATGTTTGCATGGTGTTTGTCTGTATTTCTGCATGCATGTGTGTTAGAGATAGAGTGCTTCCCATTGCACAGTTTGAAGTTCTGCTTGTTTTTCCTTGCTGGTTCAGTCACTACAAGAGCAGCGTGTTAATTCTCTGCAACTAACTCGAGTAATTTCTCATCCCAGGGTGTGACAGTGAGCGTTTGCCGACACCATAATTCCTCACAACTCTTACTGCTTTGGCCCTGGAGCAGAACAGAGTTTAGAGGTCCATCTTTGCCAACAACAACAAACAATATTGGCACTTCACTCTTCCCACATGGACCACGCTCTCTATTTGATGATATATTGCAGGCAATTACAATATTTACAAGAAATTGTGCTTCGTTGTGGAATGCCTCACATCCCGTTTCCTCACTGTTTTATCCTTGATGTAAACACCCTCTCAGAGTTAGGATTAGTTGGACTGTACTTCATATTGAGAGTTTACGAGTTTATAAACGGACACTAAGCCGAAAAAGGCTTGCTGAGTTTCTGCCAGTAAGAAAATACAGTAAGAAAATACACACTTGGGTCTTGCCCACAGGTTCAACATGAAGGAACTAAGAAAAGATGTTTGTGTGATTTTGACGCAAGCAATTAAATAATAACAAACAGATTCAGCTCTCCCCTGACGGGGTCATGAAACAATAAAATAAGCTTTTTATCTATGTACAACCTATTGGCTCATTTATTTCCATAATCAAATAAGTCAACATCTAATCTCTGTCTTGGTATGTGGTAATGTAAAAAATGCTTTACACCCACAGGCTTTAATAAACATCACATCGTATGTGTGTGTTTTTAACATGATTAACATGCCAGAAAAGGTTCTTCTATCTGGATGTATTTCCAAATCATCTTATTCATATTCTATTTCTTTTTTTTTTTAAAGGAAAAGTTCACCCAAAAATCTAAATGCTTTCAGAATTTACCCTCATGTCATGTCATGTCATTCCCAACCCAAATTAATTTATTTCTTCTCCGGTACATAAAAGGAGACATTTTTATAAATATTTCAGAATATTTTCAATTCAATGGCAGTTGATAGAGACTCATGTTAAAGCTTAAAAGAACTTAAAATCGAGAGCTTGGGTTGTCTAGTGCTGAAAAGTTCTCGCATGAACATGTGGCCCATTGTGATTGTGCTTGTCTCATATCACACATGAATGTGCAATGGATGTCAAGATTTTCACTGTAAAATTATTTAAATTTTGTATTGTATTGTAAATCCTATGGCATGCCTTCAGAAGACTTGGAATATGATGCACAATTCACATGGCTTACTTTTTTGATGCTTAGGGGACATTTAAAGGGGTCATGACATGAGGAATATATTTTTGCTTGATCTTTTGAAATATAAGATGTCACTGTTCTATAAAACCATACTGTAATTTTCAGAAATCAATAATTACTCCCTAATAGAAAGAGTGTTTATTTAAACCAAGCTACAAAAACTGCTCGTTTGGAATTTTTGGAACTTGGGACAGCAAAAGGACCAAACACATCTGCATATGACTGCCTCTTCAGCAAGACATCAATGCCTATTTTTCATCATTGCACCCTTGGCTGCAATGCACAGTCAGTCAAGTCATTTTTTTAAATTTCTTACTTGTATAGCACTTTTCACAAAACACATCATTTCAAAGCAGCTTTACAGAAGATTATGCATTAACAAAAAAATTTAACTGTAATATCTATAAAGTCTTAAGAGTGATAATTGTGTAGTTTGATTAAATAAGATTGTAAATTGTGTTTAAATTTTAATAATTAAATAATAATTGTATTTAGAACCCCTTGTGAGAAAGCTGAAGGTGACTGTGGCAAGGAACATAACTCCATAAGATGTTGTTTAATGGAGAAAAATAACCTTGGGAGAAACCAGGCTCACAGTGGGGGCCAGTTCCCCTCTGGCTAAACAACATCAATATAATGCCAATATTAGTTATTTGTGTGCAGTGCAAGTCATGGTTTATAATTTGTAAACTAAGTAAGTGTTAAAGTCCAGTGTTTAAAAAAATATTTTTTATGAACTGTAAGATGAATGACTTATGACATTGAAGTTCATCCTGGATTAAGTATCCAGAGTCATATAGGTGAAGAGGAGAGAGAGTTGAGCCTGTCATGGGAGATTCATCCATCTGGAGTTAAAAAATTTTCCACATAAAATATGTAGAAATGCTTTGACCATTATCATGCATCTCACACCACTTTTAAAAGACGCGATGTTAAGTTATAACTCTAAAATGGAGACAGCCCTTTTGTTTCATCTTGCCGTTTGCTTTCTTCCTGTCGTGCTGTTTTGAATGCACCCAACTGTGCTATATAATTGTTGGTCTTTTGTAAACATGCATTAGATGGATGTCTTTGAACATACTGATGAAGCATCAGTGAAGTGCGCAATGTTTTAAGAGCAGTACAAGCACAAATTTTAAAAACGTGTCTCATTCTGCTGCTTTTACTGACTGGGAGAAACAGAGAAGCAGTTCTGTCTGTAAACAAACCGGGAAAATGTCTCTGCTTTGGCCTGTTGAAGCCGGTTGAAGCACTTCAGCATCACTGTGGATTGTATTACATTTGCACATTCAGAACATTTCAGTGTGAATTATACTGTATATGTTTGTCAGTGTGGATTGCTTGTGAACCAGTCACAATATGATTCAAGCTTTGCAAAGGAACTGTTATTGAAAGATGGGACAGTTAAAACTGGACTATTGGATTGCAAAACCGTATAACCAATTCCATACAAGAATGTTTCAAATGTCATGATTGTTTGATAGTTTATGCTGTGTTTGAGTGAACGGTTTCATACATTCAGATGAAATGTGTTGAGTGTACGTTATGTGTCAACCTTTAAATGTAGTTTTATAATGTTGTGTGGAGTTTGTTCACTTTCTTCGGACTTCATTTAAAATATGCTGTATTGGAAGGCCTGCACGATATTAGCCAATCACAACAGTCAGCTTTTAAACGGAAGTCCGACATTGAAGTACGTGCTCTGTAGCACTGGGAATAATACTGTAATTAATTGGTTCATTCTGATATTTAGTTGAAACAAGAAAAAGGATTCACGGGCTTCTCAGCACTATTTGAGTGAGGACATACTGTAGAAGAGAGTGCTTAAAACACTTGCTCAGCTTGCACATGCACGTCTACAAAATAAAATGAAGAGCCATAATTTTGATCAAATTAAAATCGTATTTGTAACCCAAGTAACAACAGAACAGAAGTTATAATTGTATAGCTATTAGGGCTGGGTATCGAGTTCGATACATTTTAGGCACCGACTGAATTGCCTCTAAAAAATCGAGTTTAGCTTTCTTGTTTATTTTTTCCTCTTCACAATAATGTTAGCCTCTGCCCCTGCCGAACCTGGAATGAGGAGACCAGATTGTTCAGGATATGAGTCTTTGAGTCTGTAAAAAAAGTCAACAAACTACAAAAATAAAACCAAAGTTTTTTTGAGGTAATGTGTAATGTTTGTAATCTTGTTAAAACGGATTTCATAAAATTGGTATCGGAAAAAGTATCATTTAGGAATCGGTATCATAGTCAAGGTATCGGTATCGGAATTTTTTTAACGATACCCAGCCCTAATAGCTATAAAGAGTAATTCCTTGAATAATAAAGAGTAATTCATTGCATCACGTCATAAAGTCATAAAATGTAATCCGATTCTGATTATTGTGATGAGTAACACCCAAAGATCTATATGTTCTTTGCAGTGCCACTGAATGGATGTCAAAAAGATAAAAATGTGAATAAAGGAGTATAATATTTTGTATAAGGTGCATCACTGCTCCATTACAAGAGTTCTTTGTGAGTGAAATACCCTATCCTTTATTTACATGTAGGGTCGACACAAGCATTCAATAGAGCACAAATTATGATCAAAACTTGCATAATATTAAGTGTACAAAATAAAGATTATGCATAGTGGCATTCTAGCAGCTTCAGGCCATTTTTTTTATTATTACAGCAATGTGGCCCACGATACCTTATTTTTTGTGCTGTATTTGGCCCCGACTGAAAACGTTTGGACACCCCTGCTTTAAATGTTAACCCATTTAGCCACTGCCTATAGATGATACAGAAACACTGTCAATTCAACTAAATGCAATTGCAGATGTTATCAATAAGTGTCATGAAGACCAGTTTTCATACATTTTACCTTCCAAGTCATAAAGGATCTGTGAACCAAACAAATCAACAAAAACACTACTCAATGAACCAATCATTCTGTTCACTTGCGGAGATGAATGTGGGAAATGATGCCTCACAAACAGGAATTGAACACAACGAAGACACCTTCAGTCTAAACTGAAGGTGTTAAAGGAAGATACGAGAACTGGATAAACAGCCTGTGAAGGGTCCATCTTTCAGCACTGCATCAGGATAAACCTGTTGAAGTCTTTTTGATGGGAACTTTTGTGGATTTTCCGCACTGTTTAAACAACACTAAAGCTGGTCAAAGCACTGTCTAGAGATGGATAGAGGATTTACTCAATGACCTTGACATCAAGGTACTGGAACAGAATTTGGTCTTCAACAGTTCTTTGTGTGTGTGCAGAAATATTGGTGTGCAGTGACAATCTAGGGCATGCTGAGCAAAAAAGAGAGAGTGAGAGACAGACACATCACACATGTGCATGAATTAGTCTCGCCATTGGATGGGGTTTACTCGAGCCCTCTAAATCTGGCAGAGTTTGCGGTCTTGACCATTCCACCTAAAGATTCATTGTTATATAGACAGCAGAGCGGACGGTGAGTCAGTGATTTAATGGTTCTCAAAGGAAAAGCTCTCTTTTAAAGGTGGGACTTCAAAGTCAGATCCCAAATGCAAACCGTACTGTCCTGTGAAAGCAAGGCATTCTAGTTGTCAGAGGAGCACAGGATTGAGTAGAAAAGTGTAGATTTACTGATCCAACAGTCAGAAGTCTTGGAAACAAATACATCAGTCAAATTTGATAAACCAATCAGCAGTCAGTATTAGAGTAAAATAGGTGCTTTATGGTTGTTGATACTAATTAAAGCTCAACAAAACATTGTAAAAGACACAAAAGCATTCCTCAAATGAACTGAAGTTTGATGCCTAAACTTCAAAAGCATATGTTGCAGATTTTCGCTCACCCCAAGGAAAATGGAGGTACTGGCAAGTGGTATTGGACATGATCAGTATTTTGTGATGCAATAAATCCATGACTCACAAACACATAAAACATAGGAAGAAAACAATCGCTCACTCAAAAATCGCTTCAAAAACATTTTCCGGAAAATGAGAGAGGGATTGCTGAACCTAGAGAGGTACCAAAGTTGAAAATACCACAGTTTCCTCAACACACACACTCAAACAAATTTGCAAGCACATTTCAGTTCTTGTTTGTACCACAGCAGGATGTTGAGGTTGCCAGGCTCAGCTCAAACTTCTCAACGGCAGGTAACACCAAACAATGAGAGCATAATTAGAATGAGGGCACAAGCAGTGCAAAACAGGCAAGAGGATGAACATATGCATGCCATAACGGGATCTGGCAACCAACAATTACCCTCATACAACAGCGAGTGTTGACAACCATACTGGGCTAATGCAAAACAGGGATCTTATATTCTGACACATTTTCATATCAACTCTAGCATTAAATTTGCAGGTTAAATGACTAACACTTTAACATACCTCAGTGTTATTTAATGCTTCCCCCACACCTGCTTTTTAAGCAAAACCAATTTATAAAGTTGACCACAGGATTTTAATTAGCACAAACACGAAACCAGGTAAACCACAGTCTCGAGAGTTGGCTCCCCAACAGAAACGCTGACTTCAAGGCTGCTTAAATTGAACAGTTCTTATACGTGCTGCTCTTACAGGGAAAGCGCAGTTTATATATGTAAAAGATTCCTTCTTTCCTTTTTGCTTTTCCAGGTGCATTTTCACACACATTTTTATGCAGCAGCAGACTTCTTCATTGAAAGTGACCAAAGAAATTCACACATGAGTGCGCTTGCATACAGTCTGTATGTAGCAAGATGAAGCAGCTTTACTTGCAAATGTTGAGCAATATAATGTAACTGAAGAACATTAGGAATAGTTCACCCCAAAATAAAAATTCTACACCATCCCAGATGTGTATCACTTTCTTTTTTCTGCAGAACACAAACAAAGATTGTTAGAAGAAAATCTCAGCTCTGTAGGTCCATACAATGCAAGTGAATTGTGACCAAAATTTGAATTTACAAAAAGCAGGCAGCATAAAAGTAATCCATAAGACTTCATTGGTTTAATATGTCTTCTGAAGTGATTCAATCGATTTTTGATGAGAACAGACCAAAATATTAATCTTTTTTCACTATAAATCTTGACATCAGCAGTCTCCTTGGGTTAGTGGTCTACTCTACTGCCCACTGGTGGCTTTGGGCTGTCTTCTGCACACATGCTCTGAGTAGATCCACTCTCTTAAAGGCTGCTCATGTGGTTTATGGTGTTTACAGCGAACTTATAGAATCCATAACTTACTCATTTGCAAATGTAATGAGTCATGCAATAAGGCATTTGAATCTGGGCCAACAGTATTTCTTCATTGCTCTTGTTTTTTTTCCATTAGCCTTGATGAATCAGTGTGATTTGTTCGGATCCAAACTCCAGTGCAGTGTATCTCTGCAAAGTAAGAAAGCATGGCCACGGTAGAGCTCAGTCTGGCACTGGGATGTGGGAATGTGGCAACGTGAACTCTGGTCTCACTGATAAACTGTGGTAAGATTTCACCTGAAAAAAGATCAATGGCTGACAAATGCAGCCAGACACACACTATGATGATTATTGAATTTGACAATTCATCTGTCCACATCTGTTTATAAAACATTTGAAAGCTCCCAATAAATCCAGGTACAGTAAATGGTAAGTTTTTGATTACAACTGAAGTTTTCTCCTATCCCAGCTATAAGTAAGCCATATGTAGGTGAATTTCCAGGAACAATTTAAACACTATGGTGCAATCAAAACATTGCTCTGTTTGTTTGAAATTCCCAACCAGCTCAAAACAGCAAAATTAGTGCAACTAATTGTGTGAGTCTGTTTGTTGACCAATCTGAGACAGGATGAGTATTTAGGAAACAATAATTATTTTTGCAATTCTGTTTGGTGACTCGAAAATCAAATTTTTTATAAATTAGACAAATTCTATTTTCCTTACAATGGCCATATGTGGCCATCTGCGGGGGAAGCAATGGCGGTGAATGGAAAAACACCCATGAAACGCTATCAAGATAAATGTCAATAATTGATTTTGATCCATAACAAGTTTCAGGAAATATTTACACAGTTTTAAAGTCAGCAAAAATATTGCTAAATTTGATTTGACATCTTTTTCCACGATTCATCTCCATATGCCGGCGAGTACATATGCATACCGGTACATCATTGTAAACATCGCTCATTTAGAAGTTACAAATATTTTTGTGTTTTCTGGGCTGATTTGGTCAAAATATTACAAATCGCCCATGATGATCATGTCTGTATGAATGCAAGTGCTGCTTTTAAAAGCCAAAATGATGATCAGTTCATAAAGAATACACAGGAAGCAACCGAAGCAAGCACACCTTTGCAAGTGTACCTGAAGTTTAAATACAATTGTGTTTAACTTGTTAAATGTTTACATTTTAGTCTAGTGGTATGAATAAAGTCTGTGCTTTATAATCTTATGATGTGTTGTTTATTGACTAACATTTGTATATACACATTCAAAATGTATTTGATATTTTAGTGCCGTTTTTATTTATTACAATTTTTTTTACAAATATCGCATACCTACGGAGCCCCCAAAGTGACCTGTGCAAAAAAAAAATCTAAGAGACTTTCACGTCATGACGAGATACCTTCAGCGTCGCTACGCAGTTATTCCGTGTGTGTATAGCTCTTTTCCGATTGCGTCATTGCCATCATTCATTTACTCAAAGATACTGAGAGCATGGATGCGCATGAATTTATAGAGATATATTTTAAACTTGGCCTTCAATACAAAGACATTACTGTCTATGACATTTGTAATACTGTCATGGCTGAGACACGCTTTGATCTTCCAAAGGACACTAATCAAGCAATAGACTTGTACTTGCATTTAACACGAGAACTACCGGAATTCTATAACTACTAGAATGGCCATAGCGGTCATTCTGACCGTTCATACTAGACTGTACTAACTGTCATGTCATATTTACATTCGAAACTTCTATTGAGGTTTTAGAATGAAGCTTCTAATGTCTGTCGTCATATTTTATGGCGTCATCACCCTAAAAATTTATTGAATAAAATAGAATAATATGGATCAATTGGAGCGCCAAGCGAACGCAGATAGTCCTACATAATACGATCTTTTTTTTAAATATATAATAGTGCTAGACTATACAAATACATAGGCCTATATATATTATATATTAGCTGCTAGACTGTTCATATTAAATGCAAGTACAAGTCTATTGCTTGATTAGTGTCCTTTGGAAGATCAAAGCGTGTCTCAGCCATGACAGTATTACAGGGGCGTGCGTGGCTAGGGGGAGGCAGTGCCTCCCCTAGGATAAGCTCTGCCTCCCCTGAGAATTTGAGAAATAATCTGTCCATCTAATGATAAATTACAATTTAAAAGTGGATTGTTTTGAGCATATTTTTCCATCGCTAGCAGACGAGTGAGGTCTGACACAACAAAAATCCAGTTTTGGCGCTGTTTCACAGTGTGCGCGAGCTCGGCGTACGCGCTCAGAAAAAGTGCATTTTGTCAGAACAGAACGCCAATGAAATGTTTACCTGGCAGAGCTTTAAAGCACGAGCAAACAATGAACTTTTGTGATTGCGAATAAGTGCAGTGTCCTGTGAGTGTAACTCTACCGCTGCATTAACATATGATGTGAATGTACGTCGAGTTTTCGGGGACTGATCGAGGCGCCACAACTGCAGCTGATAGAATGTGCGGCGATGAGAAAGCAGTGTGCAGTGCACTGTATGCGGTGCACGAGCAGCGCGAGATGCTTTCACATGCTGCGTTACTTTGTAGGCTAACTGATCCGCGGCTGTACTGTACCAGAAACACATAGGCATACTCACTATTTTTTTTATTTCAAATCCAGAAGTTATCAACAACTTTTATAAAAAAAAAAAAAAGGTTTGTCTGCATTGCGATTCTCATTGTACACATATACACGTATTCACGTTAAAACCCAATTTAATCAACGTATTCAATGCATTACTTCTATACAGATGTATATATTAATTTGCTCGAGCAATTAAGTGGAAAAATATTTAACCATGTATTTATATTAAAATCGCAAACATTTTAAATTAAAACTTAAAATTGACAAAAACAGCAGACTCATTCCTTTTCTTTTGCATTTAAATTTTAATACAATAAATCTTGCATTTCACAAAGAACTTGTTTTTCCACCTCCACGAATGAGACTAGAGTCGTTCATTATCCCCCCTTGTTGAGGTAAAGTTTAGTTTTCCTTGCTTTACCCCGGTCTTAAAGTAAAAATGAGACTGTGAAAAATAGTAGTATTTAATTAAATACATTTATCTAAGTCTATTTTGACTATAGATCTCAAAACTCCTCCAGTAGCCCCTTAAATAAAAAAACGAACAGTCCTAACTAGAACGTTCATTAAAAAAAATGTAGCCTATTTCTTTTCTATTGGCCGTTATTGGGTGTGTCAGTCTGCTGCCGGATCACATTAACAACCAGAGTGCGCAGTAGTCACAGTCGTCAGCACTTACAACCAGAGAATAACATTAAAATACTGTTCTCATACCGTTCAAATGAGCATATCATAATTTTTTACCTGGGTCCGCATTCACAAAGAATCTTATAAGAGGCTACAAGTAGCTTCCTAACTTTAGACTCCTAATGTGTTTTACTAAGAGTAATTCACGAAGCATTTTAGCCCTAAAAGCAGCACCTAAGTTTGGAACAGCTTAGAAGAAGAAACAAATTAATTTACCTCTTGTCTATACAAACGTGACTTCAGATTCATTTAAAAAACTCTCTCGTCTCGGTTGCCTACTCGTGTAGCACGTCTTCTCACAAGCAAACACCTGTCACTCATCACCAGGCAATCACTGTGATCTGATATATGAATCTGTCAATAATAATAATAATAAATAATAATAACATCATCATCATATTATTACTGTTGACCTGGTTTAACTAACTTTTATGTGATAGCCCTATAGTCTAATAGGGGCCCTGTGCCTATCTGTTCCTGGCTTAGAAAAAGATATGCACTAAAACAGATTGTGTGTAGTATAGCTTAATTTTGCGCCGATTTTTTTCAATTGTTTATGTTGCCCCCCAAACAAGCCAAATGCCCCCCCCCAAACATGATATCCTGGTAACCCCTCTGCAGTATTACAAATGTCATAGACAGTAATGTCTTTGTATTGAAGGCCAAGTTTAAAATATATCTCTATAAATTCATACGCATCCATGCTCTCAGTATCTTTGAGTAAATGAACGATGGCAATGACGCAATCGGAAAAGAGCTATACACACACCGGAAACTGTACCGCGTGCGCACGCGAAACGTTTCTCGTGCGCACGCGAACGGTTTCCCATGCTCACGAGAAACTTTCTCGTGCGCACGCGATAGTTTCTTGTGCGCACGGGAAAGTCTCTTAGATTTTTTTTTTGCACAGGTCACTTCGGGGGCTCCGTACATACCTCTATAAAGTTGTACAGTCTGGGTGAATTTAACATCGTCCTATGTACATTTAGAGTTTAACTGCATCCCACTTGATTATGTTATACATTTAATTGACACAAGTAATGGCAACTGACATGTCAAGAATGTTTGAGGTTCAATTTCAAAGTTTTAGGCTAAAAATATTCTGAATGAGCAAAAACCAACAACTTTTTTAACCCTGCTCTCCTCATCACTGCTCTTCTTGGCAAAATTAAGCCATATCACTTAAAAGCAGGGACTAAAAACTAAATCTATTTCATTTTGATTAATTCTGAGCAGAAACTGTATTTTTTAGTTCCTGTTCCAGCGTTCCCGCTGCATTCTTTCAAATCGGTAACCACATAGAATGAAATTAAAGAGCGGTTAATAACATGATTTTTTTTTTTTTTCAATTACAGTACTCTGTGCTCCTCCATGCATGCACACACTGCTTGGGCGTATTTGGACTAAACATCCTAATATGCGGGGTGAATTATTTTAAACGTGATAATTATTTAATTTATTTTAATATTTTTTTCAATTACAGATCTGCTTCTTGGTAATACCCAGCATTATCAAATCTGTATTAATGCATCATATCTAACAATAATTCAGTGAAGACTTGGAAACAGCAGTGAAATTTACTTTTTACCTTATTATATGTAGTTGTCTAAAGATCTACAGCCTGTCACAGAAGGCTATGTCCACAACATGCATTAAGGCAAAGAAATGTGTGATGTGTTTTCTTCAGAATCAAAGTACATTCTTATGTTCAACAAAAAAGAGAGAAGACTAATTTTTTGGGCACCAGGAAGTGGTGTCATTCCGAAAACCATTTAGACTTTGGTTATATGAAGAAAAAACCTGAAGATTAACCGTATAGGTTATCAACATTTAAAAATAAAGGTTTTCAGTCTGGAACAATTGAAAGGGACTTTAATGTAAGTAAACAGCAGTGTAACTTTATCAAGCTTTATAAATAGAAACTAATTTCATCGTCTTTTGCCGCATTCCACAGCACAGCACATTGGGGTTTTGGTCACAAATATGGCAGCAAGTTCATACCGTAACATCACATGAAACAGGTCAATAGGCTATGCCTTCTCAATTTGGGATATGGTGGATTACAGAAGATTTAGAATAATAAAATCTTCTAAGAATAAAATCACAAAGCTAAATGGAATAGAATCACAAAGTAAAGCTTAAAAGCAACAACATAAAGCCTCTTTGGTTTGGGACGCTGATCAAAGGTGTAGCTTTTAAATCTGGAGGGTCTAGATCTGAGGGTTGTCCTTTCTGACTCAGCATTGCTGTGTTTCACATGCTAATGATGCAGAGGCTCATTTGTGAAGCAAAGCTGAGGTCTGAAGCTCTGACTCCTGTTATCGCTGCCACTGAATCTTATCAGCCTGATATGTTTACCTTGCTGATCTCAAAAACTATAGACCGATAGATATACATCAAACAGCTCCTGTACAAAAAAGCTTTCCTTTCTGAATCACTTCAAAAGTGGCCCTCTGGAAGCCTGTGTAAGAGGCGGTTGCGAGCAAACCAGGAGGGAAAGGAGGGCTGTGGTTATGAGGGCTTTCTACGGCTGCCCTCGGCGCTGACAGTGTCAGGCAGGTTACGGTGTTGCCGTTGGCAGGAGAGGCTGGTTTGAACAGCTGTGCTAACAGAATGCAACGTCAGCTGACGATGGAGGTACTATTAAAGAAGGATGAAAGACAACATTGGCTCCTTTGTGCCTTTCTGTATCTGACATCATATAGTGTAAGATTAATTCTTCCACCTGTATAATCAGTAAGGTAGGACTATCACACAAAGAGCCAATGTAGCATCTGTTGCAATCGGTCCACAGGCTAGATTTTATTTTGAAGGGATAAGAACTATGGCATAAACTTAGACATGGACATCTGTCTGACTCTCTGGTGACAGTAGCCAAACTACATCATCTGCACCTTGGACAGGTAGCACATACACCAAGTCTGGTATCTAAATGGACTTATAAGGGAGGCAAGAGCTTGTATAGTATAGTGGAATCATAAGTCAGTGGCAGTCATAAATTGTGATTGGTTTTTGGAAAAGACAGTAAGAATCAGACAAGGAGAAAGGATTGATTTTAAATAGCCCATAATTCAAATCCACCACAGTGTGTTGCAGAGTTGTTACTTATGCTGCTCTCAGACATTCAGAGACAATTAAAATACCCATGCTGTCAAGTACATAAACAGTGGCACACAAGTAGGTTTGCATTAAGAGCAGACCGGTCGAACACCGTTTCTCACATGCAGTGTAGTTACTGAGAAAACCGCCTCAAAGACAGCGGTTATTTCAACCAAAAATATATATTCTGTCATCATTTACTCAGCCTCATGTTGTTCCAAACCATATGACTTTTTCCATGGAACACAAAAAAAATAAAACATTTCCAAGCAATGAAAGTGAATAGGAATAAGAGCTCCAAAAAAATAGCATATAAGAGCTCCAAACAAATAGCACTATATATATATATATATATATATATATATATATATATATATATATATATATATTTTATATATAAAATAGCATTATAAAAGTTATCCATAAGCCTTGTGCACTAAACTTTAGTGAAATTTTTGTTATTTGAATGAAAATCTTCCCATATGCCGTAGCTCTCAACAAAGAATGCAAGTATTCAAATATGCGTGTACAGACACGTTGTGTCAGGTTTGACCACCATACCAGTTATCCTCTTAACCACAGTATTTCATGTGTCTATAGTGATAAAGGATCAGTAATGAGAACCTGCTGCTTCTACAAGCTACTAAATCCATACAGATATTCTCCATATCTTTATATCTACCCCTCCCACCTTCTTCCCTCCTCTTGGACTCCAATATAATTATCTTGCTGTTTTCTGTATGAAATCTGCAGAACAGGATAATCTCCAGACCAGCCCTCAGACCACTAACACCTCACACAAGATGTCTAACAACCTGCCACAAAACCACCTACTCAATCATTTACTAATGAAATAATTCCTTTTAAAGACGATGCTGATACTAGACGGCAGTGTGCTTTGGTAGGGCAGAGACGAGTTTTGACTGAGAGAAAATTGAGACTAGCACTGAGAAATTGGCCTTCCTCTTGAAGTGATTCTGCTTCCTGGTGGTCTACATACATAAAAGATAAAATAGTATTTACTATTTCTCTTACCAGACCTTAGTCATGTTAGACAACACCATATTTTATTTTTCGCAAATAAAAAACATAAAAATAAAATGCTGTGAAAAATAGAAGTACAGTATGTGCAAAGGGTTGTACTATTGTGATGTCGATCATTCAGCAGCCAAAAACTTGTCAACTTGTCTTTCCCCAAAACAAAAAAAAGGATGAAATACTGGAAAAAATGTGTTGTGAAAATTAGACACGACCTAAGACATAAAGACTAAGCAATCTATTGAACGGTCTGTTCTTCTATCCCTCAGAGACTCATTCTTATTTGCGGCAAATTAAATATTACCTCTACTCTGAGAAAGGTCTATAGTATTTCCTAAAAATATTCAGTGTTTCCGATAGGAAAGACATTTATACTGTATATTATGCAATGCTGAACACCTCTGAACAACAGCAAATGCTTTGTACATTTCTGCTCCACCTTGATCTTTGATATACATGGCTAAAGCTATCTGACCCCAAATATGCACACTTAATTTTTGACCAGACCTTTGATCCTTTGTTTTACTTTATCTTGAGGTACAAGATAAAGTAAAGTCTTGAGGTGTGTGTGTGTGTGTTTGTGTATTGACTAAGGATCTTCTTAACCTCTATGCTTCCTCTGGCTGTGAATGGGAACCACATGCAGCGGCAGAGTATGGTTGTTACCAACTCACTTTACGGACTGTCCCAAACTGCCCTGAGGCACAAGTCAGACTTGCCTTCCTCAGTCCAGCACCGTGGATACATGTTGCCAACCCATGTGGTTAACAAGTTACCAATTAGACCTGTGCAAAACAGAGCTCCAATTTGTTCTTGCTGTCACCCATGATGACACCCCTCAAATCAGGCCCAAATGGTATATGCCAAAGTATAACACAATAGCTGGGAATCCTTTCACCCTTAAAAGTTGGGTTGGGGGGTCTTGAAGGGAACTGCCAACTGAAATTGCAGCCTCCCCACCACATGGCAAACTCACTTTCCCCATAATGTGGAGAGAGCTCCAGGGAAATATTACTGCCTGCATGAAGATGTTAAGAGAAGTTTACAGGCAGACCATGCACATTCCTACAGGCTTAGGCAACACCACTTTAAAAGTAATACTGAAGGCTCGAGAATATATGTGTGTGTGTAAGAATGAGAGAGGAGCAAATTATACAATTCTTTTCACCTTTCTATGAGCTCTAACATAAAAAGCTATGCAAACAGGGCAGGTGGGTCAGCTCAACCCTGACAAGTGCGATTAATCTCAACTATTAAAAAATCATCTGAAAGGTTTGCACTAAAACAGATTCCATATATAGTATAGACTAATTTGACTGTATAGATTTTATTCACTCTTTAGGCTCAAGGAGAAGTCTTACCATTGTTTGGTTGTCCACATCTGCACATTCCCTACAGTTTGGTTTGTACACAAAATTTGAAATAAAAAAAATTAAATAAGCAGATGAACTCATGGATCCGCTATGCCTTTCATCCTACATATAATTTTATTTTTTCATTTAATATCTCATTCGTTTGCGTTATACCCTTTGCCAAAATCTACAACCGAGTGTAAGCAAAAAAAAACTGTCGAAGCCAGACAATCTGGATGTCGTTGTTTGAGTATAGACTCTACATCAGAGTGGAATCAGTGTGGACATCTGGATACAATCTGAAGTTACAAAAAGGGAGGGGAGGGGGGACTCCCATAACCTGATAGCATCTAATCCACAAACAAGGAAAGGCAGATGATTAAATGGAGGGAACCTATTTTCTACAGTACTTCCATTTTTACTGTCTAAACTCTAAGCATGCTGCATTGATATTACACAGTGATAGCTTGCTTTAAAGGGATAGTTCAC
The DNA here is from genome assembly GCF_025860055.1 of Xyrauchen texanus. Lineage (NCBI taxonomy): Eukaryota > Metazoa > Chordata > Actinopteri > Cypriniformes > Catostomidae > Xyrauchen > Xyrauchen texanus. Next base: position 31,470,610 of record NC_068282.1, read on the forward strand.
CCAAAAATATAAATCTCTCATTCTTCTCTCACCCCCATGTTGTTCCAAACCTGATGATGCCAGAATGTTATGAACTGAAATCCTCAATCACCATTCACTTTCATTGTATGAACACATAAAACGTGAACGGTGACTAAGACTACCATACAGCCCAACATCTCCTTTTGGTACCATATACCCTATAATCTCCTTTGAGTTCCACAGAAGAATGTAAGTCATACAGGGTTAGAACAACATGAAGGTGAGTAAATGAGGACAAAATGTAAATTATTGAGTGAATTACCGCCTCAAGTAATTTGCTTTATTAGTGCATATTATCAGTCACTCAGTTCACTAGTAGTGTTTTCAAACATAATTTCAAGCAATGAAATTCTGACATACAAAAATGAGATGTCATGCGTTGAGAATATGCAAAATGGACTACAATATGTGCTACTCTCTTAAGGCACTGGATACATAAAAAAATGTAGAGTTGGTATGATGCTTCATTACTTTAAATAACCATAATTATATTGTAGACGTGACCATTGCGGGCATGACTAGTGCGGACGAGTCTGGTTTTGAATGCTTCATATCAAAGCATATAGATATCAATGGGAGAATCACAAAACAATCGTTCTTTTGCATTAAGATTTTAAAAGGTCTGCCTAGCAGTTTGATCTGTGATGTGATGTAAGCAACAAATTGTCTCAGTATCTTTCTCAGTATAAAGTGCAAAGCAGAACACCTAAACAACTCAATTACAGCTTGACTTGTAAGATAAGTGAACATTCTCTTTCAGCTAATGAGACCCAACTGATAGAAAATATGTGCTTTGATTGAATGCACTGGACTACCATTAAAGTTTCATTACATTGCATCTTGATTTTGATGCGCTAAATTCCATGGTGTTGTGAAAACAAATCGGTTACCTTACGTAACCTCGGTTCTCTCTAGAAGAGGGAACGAGTATTGCGTAAGCTAGCTTACGCTACGGGAAAGATTAATCTTTTCTGAGATATTGAAGCCAAAAAATTATCCTTAATTTTGTATCCATTTTCAACGCAGTGCAGCAACTGCTAGCGAGCTCATAGGTTGCTCTGCGGCAACTCCTGCAGCCTATAGACGAACTTGAGTGAACTTGCGTCCAATGACAGGCGCCCGCGCCGTCACTGTATCAAAGCCCGCCAAAATGGGCGTGGCTAGAGTGCATATAAGCGTAAGTTCGTAGGCTGGAACCCTGGTTTTCATTGAATGAAGCAAAAATCGCTCTTGGCGCGAGCACGGCCGGCTACGCAATACTCGTTCCCTCTTCTAGAGAGAACCGAGGTTACGTAAGGTAACCGATTCGTTCTCTTACGAGAGGTTCTCTTGTATTGCGTAAGCTAGCTTACGCTACGGGAACCCATTGTCAACGCCGTGCGCGCCAAGCATCCACTGCATGAGCTCCGGGGGTGGGAGGACCCGGGGGAGCCCTTGTGAGTGGGGAAATAATATTTGGCCGGCAAGAGTGCGGGCCAGTGTGTGTGTAATACATAAGCACATAGTGGGAAGGAAAAGACAGAGCGGCGGTGCCAGTCTGTGTGGAATGTGTCCCATCAGTGCAGCTCACCAGGGGAGCTGTAGCGTATTAAACCGCTAGTAGTTTTGCCTGCAGGGCGGGCACTTCCAGATTGTAAAATCTGACAAAGGTGGTGGGGGAAGCCCAGCCCGCTGCCACACACATGTCGTGAATGGAAATCCCGCTGGACCATGCCCACGAGGAGGCCATGCCTCTAGTGGAGTGAGCCCTAATGCCTAACGGGCATGGTAGGTCTTTTGACGAGTACGCGGCAGCAATAGCGTCCAATATCCACCTAGACAGTGTCTGTTTCGAGGCGGCGAAACCCTTAGTGCGCCCTCCGAACAAAATGAAAAGCGGCGGAGCGCGCAGTATACAATCTCAGTGCTCTGACTGGGCAAAGGAGATTGGCGTCGCGTTCGCTATCGGATGCTGGCAGCGCCGATAGGGAAATGATTTGTGCTCTGAAAGGAGTACCGATCAGCTTGGGGACATAGCTGTGTCTAGGCTTTAAAATGACCTTTGAGTCACTTGGTCCAAACTCAAGACACGCAGCGCTGACAGACAGCGCGTGAAGGTCTCCCACACGTTTAACTGATGACAGGGCAGTCAGAAAAACGGTTTTGAGTGAAAGGTATTTCAAATCCACGGATTGAAGCGGTTCGAAAGGGGGGGCTTTCATAGCTTCGAGAACTACGGAAAGATCCCAGATAGGAACCGATGGGGCGCTGGGGTTCATCCTTCTACCTCCCTGAGGAAGCGGATGACCAGCTCGTTTTTTCCCAGTGACTGGCCGTGCAGGGGTTCAGCGAACGCCGCGATGGCCGCCACGTACACTTTGAGCGTGGATGGGGATCTGCCCTTATCCAGCAGCTCTTGTAAAAACACGAGCAGCGACGACACCCCACATGTCTGTGGGTCCAGGTCTCTGTCGGTGCACCATTTTGAAAACACATAGAGTCGCATAGAGTCTTCTCGTGGAAGGGGCTCTAGCGTGTATGATAGTGTTTATTACTCCTTCTGGCAAAGCGACGGGTAGTCGTTGATCACCCACGCGTGCAGCGCCCAGCGCTCTTGCTGGGGATGCCAGATCATGCCGCGAGCTTGAGAGAGGAGATCTGCTCTCACTGGAATGGGCCACAGGGCTGTCAGTGACAGCTGCGTAAGCTCCGGGAAACATGTCTGATTCTCCCAGCGCAGGGCTATGAGGAGCACCGAGTGACGCGTTTCCCTGATCCTCTGCATTACCTGTGGCAATAGCGAGACGGGAGGGAAGGCGTAAAGCGGGCGGTTGGGCCAGTCCTGGGCCAGCGCGTCCTCGCTTTTCGAGAAAAATACTGGACAGTGAGAGTTCTCTTCTGACGCAAAGAGGTCTATCTCTGCTCTGCCGAATATGCTCCATAACTTCTGGACTGTTTGACCGTGAAGGGACCATTCCCCTGGGGAAATATTGTCTCTGGACAGTCTGTCTGGGCCGTCGTTCAGGTGGCCTGGCACGTGCGTCGCCCTCAGCGAGCGCAGGTGGCACTGGGACCAACTCAGTATGCGTTTTGTCAGATGGAAGAGGTTCCTGGATCTGACACCACCCTGACGGTTTAGATAGGATACCACCGATCTGTTGTCCGAACGGACCAGGACGTGGTGACCCTGAATGACCGGGAGGAAGTGCACGAGCGCGTACTCGACCGCTATCATTTCCAGACAATTTATGTGAAGGAGCTTTTCCTGAACTGACCATAGGCCAAAAACCGGAGAGCCCTCGCAGACCGCGCCCCAACCCGTGTTGGACGCGTCTGTCGAGATGACTTTTCGACGAAATACAGCTCCCATCGTCACTCCCCACTGATACCATTCGGCCACTGCCCAGGGCTGCAGAGCTGAGATACAGGTCTGAGTCACTCTGATCGGCTGGCGGCCCGTGGCCCAAGCCCGCGAGACACGCGGGTGTTCAGCCAATGCTGAAGGGGGCGCATGCACAGTAAACCCAGCTGAAGTACTGCTGCGGCTGAGGCCATGTAACCTAGCATTCTCTGAAATTTTTTCAGAGGCGTGAGGCTGTTCATCTGAAAGGACACGGCTAGTCGCTGAACACGGCGCGCACGCTGTATAGATAAGCGAGCCGTCATCGCCATGGAGTCTAGTTCTATTCCAAGGAAGGAAATTGCCTGACTGGGCTGTAGTGAGCTCTTGGTCCAATTGACTGCAAGACCTAAACTGTTCAGATGACTGAGGAGAACTGTCCTGTGAGACAGAAGCTCTGTATGTAACTGTGCCAAAATCAGCCAATCGTCCAAATAGTTCAGAATTCGCAAGCCCTGACTCCGCAGGGGTGCGAGCGCCGCATCCATGCACTTCGTGAAAGTACGGGGTGCTAAAGACAGGCCGAACGGAAGGACGGTGTATTGATAAACCTGGCCGTCGGGCGAATCTCAAGAATGGCCTGTGACGGGATTTATCTGAATCTGAAAATAGGCATCTTTCAGATCGAGAGAAATAAACCAGTCCCCCTGGCGCACATGCGCGAGGAGTTTCCTGATTGTAAGCATTTTGAACGGTCTTTTTGCGAGCACCTTGTTCAAAACCCTGAGATCTAATATTGGTCTGAGGCCGCCGTCTTTCTTGGGGACAAGAAAATAACGGCTGTAAATCCCCGACTCGCTCAGAGAAGGTGGCACTCTCTCTATGGCCCTTTTGCACAGAAGGTTTGCTATTTCTGAACGAAGCATGCAGGCAGCTTCCGTGTTCACAGTAGTTTCGAGCCGCGCTCTGAAGCGGGGAGGGCGGCGATTGAACTGTAGCAAATAGCCCTGTTTTATTGTGCTTAACACCCATTTGGATATCCCTGGGATAGCTTTCCACGCTTTGAAGCGTAACGCTAGAGGGTGAATGGCCAAGTCGCCCTGATTGCCGCACACAGCGAGCTGAACAGAATGTGTGAGCGCGCTTACTGTGCTTATGCATGACTGCTCGCAGACAGCAGGGACAGGCTGTTCTGTGAGTAACTTCCCGATTGAGGTGAATGGGGAAAGAGTCACATCTGTGAATTGATGCGCGAGCATAGTCACGGGCATGGGACTTACATACAGAGAGGTGTTTGCTGGCCGTGTGACAGAGCGGGCAGAGAAGGGCGCCGCACGGATTCGTGGGCGCGTTTATTGACTCTAACACTCGAGCTGGCTGTGCCTGCTTTATGTGAGTGGGCTCTGATAGGGACACGGGAAGTGTAATGCTTGTGTGTAGGGGTGAACACTGGATTGTGGGCACATTTTCTACACATAAAGCATGTTTGCTTTTTACAAAATTTCTTTTGTTCGCCGTGAAAATGGCATTTGAGTGTAGGCAAGTGGGCAGTATCACCGGCTTGTTGGCTGCTGAATCCACCACTGCAGTAGCCTGAGAGAAGGGGACTGACAGGGGGCGAAGCTTTGACGGTGGTCCGGCCGCGGCGGGACTGAGCCGTCGTTTCCTTAACAAAGCTAGGAGGACTTCGGTTGCTCAGGTTTCAGCGCAATCTTAGGCCGAGGCCCGCGGGGGGGCGGCGGTCTGGGCGGCTGTCTGAGCGCGTTCTAGGGCGGCCGCCCTGTCGACGCTGAGTCTGGCTTTGCTGAGCTGGGTGCTGTGAAGAGGCTCGTGCAGGAGGCTGGTCACGTGGGCAGCCTGCAGAGGAGCTAGCGCGACGAGGCAGGAAGAGATTCATGGCTTGGGTGGCTTTCTGGACTTCCGAGAAACGGTCAACAATGCCACTCACCGCGGAACCGAAGAGACCGGACGGAGAGAGCGGTGCGTTGAGGAACGTGGAGCGCTCAGCTTCTCCCATATCGGCTAGCGTTAGCATAGGTGTCTCTCGGTCACAGTCAGCGCGGCCATGCACTTCCCTAGGGCTTGGGCTGCAGCTTTGGTGGCGCGAAGGGCGAGATCCGTGGCGCTCCTTAGATCTGAAACAGCCTCTGGGTGCCTGCCTTTCTCATCCCATTCTCGGAGAAGGTCCGCTTGGAGGATCTGTAAAATGGCCATGGAATGCAGAGAGCAGATACGACTTGGCCGGCGGCGGCATAGGCGCGGCCAACACAGGCGGAAGTAGTTCTGCAGGCCTTAGACGGGAGCACTGGCTTAGACCGCCATCTCGCGGAGGGCGGGCAAAGGTGTGCTGCTACCGAATCCTTGACCGGGGGGATGGAAGAGTAGCCCCTCTTGGTGGTGCCGTCCACCGAAGCAAGAGAGGTGGGGACATGGGATCGGTTCCTGGCCGAGAGAGGCGCGTTCCACGATTTAGAGAGCTCGGCGTGGAGTTCCGGCAGGAAGGGAGCGGCCCGGGCGCCGCGCGGCGACGGCTCTGAAGAAAGCAGCCGTCGAGTCTGTTGGGAGCCTGCTCAGAGGGCGGTGACCACTCGAGCCCGAGGCGGTCGACGGCCTGTGTGAGGAGGCGCGTTAGTTCTTCCTCGACTCCGGCGCGGGTCCTGCTGGATTCCTGGGCCGAGGAGGAGGCTTGGGAGCCTGACCACTCCTCGCTGTCCGAAGCCATGATGGAACAGCAGCCCTTATCCTCCGCCTCGTCATCCGAGATGGCAACAGTGCGGCCGCTCGGCGGCAACTGCGTGTCCCGGGGGTGCGGGGAGGGTGAAAGCGAGGCTCGAGGGAGAGGCTCCGGCGAGGTAGTCGCTTCTAACACCGGTTCCGGCAGCCTTTGGGAGCGGCGCTTCTTTCTGCGTGGCGAAACGAAAGGCGGCGCGGCGGCTTCGGTTTTGAGTGCTTCGAGTCGAGCCCGCAGGGTCGACATCGGAAGCTTCTCGCAGAGGTCGCATCCGCCGTCAGCGAGGGCGAGCTCTGCATATTCCAGTCCCAGGCAGAGAGCGCATATGAGGTGGCGGTCTCCGGCACTGAGAGGGGCGCGGCATGAGGCGCAGGTGGTGCGAGGCATCTTTAAAAAGACGCTCGTTGCTCTTTTTGTGAAGTTCGCTGAGGAACTAGCTTGCTCTAAAAAGGATACGTCGCCGGATGGCGTAGCTCGCAGGACGGCTGAAGGTGGCGAAGACGGCCGGCTTCTTCGAGCGCTGTCCAAGCTTGCTAGATGCCCCTCGAACGGCGACGCGGCTTCTGCAGTTCAGAGATGCGAAGAGCTTCGCTGAATAGATGAAAATCAGGGTTCCAGCCTACGAACTTACGCTTATATGCACTCTAGCCACGCTTTTGGCGGGCTTTGATACAGTGACGGCGCGGGCACCTGTCATTGGACGCAAGTTCACTCAAGTTCGTCTATAGGCTGCAGCAGTTGCCGCAGAGCAACCTATGAGCTCGCTAGCTAGCCCGCTCAAGGTATGCAGTTGCTGCACTGCGTTGACAATGGATACAAAATTAAGGATAATGTTTTGGCTTCAATATCTCAGAAAAGATGAATCTTTCCCGTAGCGTAAGCTAGCTTACGCAATACGAGAGAACCTCTCGTAAGAGAACACCATGTGCTCAATCTGTCGTCTCCTTCAATATGCTGTAGAAAATTATCGAGTTCTGTGTCTCCCCATCATTCATAACACTTGAATGCACTGACATGGTTTCACTTCTGCAAATGCAACTTCCTTTCCTTTCCAAAACAAAGATGTATTTTTCTCAAAACAAATCTGTCTCATGTCTTGACATGTGAAAAGTATCTAGAATGTAGGGAGAGGTGTAAAACGCTCAGCGCTCATCTTGGTTGCACAGTTTGCAGAGCTCTAGATCACTCATTCCTGCCGTCTGGGAATTCCTGCCACCAATGTTTAATATGGGGCCATGCAGCTAACGACTGTCACAAGCACACATTTATTCCAGATGTATCATGCCATATCAAAGCCAAGATCCACTAAGCAGCACTGTGGCCTGGGCGACGGGAATACCAATTAGATGCTTTATAGCGCCTATAAAAAAACAACAGAAAGAAATCTGAAATCTGAAAACAGCACTCTCACCCTCTTAAATAAGTCTTTCAACCACCACTGCGATCTTGTGGCTTTGACTGTGAAGGTAACTATGAGGGTTTCTCCGCTCAAAGAAAATATTTGCTATGCTTGGTCCATGAAAGTGAGATCAGCTTTCGGCATGCTGCCCAAGATGGAGGTTTTACGGTGTGTAAAGACATGCATAATACTCTCACCTAAAGGATTATTAGGAACACCATACTAATACTGTGTTTGACCCCTTTTGCCATCAGAACTGCCTTAATTCTACGTGGCATTGATTCAACAAGGTGCTGAAAGCATTCTTTAGAAATGTTGGCCCATATTGATAGGATAGCATCTTGCAGTTGATGGAGATTTGTGGGCTGCACATCCAGGGCACGAAGCTCCCGTTCCACCACATCCCAAAGATGCTCTATTGGGTTGAGATCTGGTGACTGTGGGGGCCATTTTAGTACAGTGAACTCATTGTCATGTTCAAGAAACCAATTTGAAATGATTCAAGCTTTGTGACATGGTGCATTATCCTGCTGGAAGTAGCCATCAGAGGATGGGTACATGGTGGCCATAAAAGGATGGACATGGCATTTAAACGATGCCCAATTGGCACTAAGGGGCCTAAAGTGTGCCAAGAAAACATCCCCCACACCATTACACCACCACCACCAGCCTGCACAGTGGTAACAAGGCATGATGGATCCATGTTCTCATTCTGTTTACGCCAAATTCTGACTCTACCATCTGAATGTCTCAACAGAAATCGAGACTCATCAGACCAGGCAACATTTTTCCAGTCTTCAACTGTCCAATTTTGGTGAGCTCTTGCAAATTGTAGCCTCTTTTTCCTATTTGTAGTGGAGATGAGTGGTACCCGGTGGGGTCTTCTGCTGTTGTAGCCCATCCGCCTCAAGGTTGTGCATGTTGTGGCTTCACAAATGCTTTGCTGCATACCTCGGTTGTAACGAGAGGTTATTTCAGGCAAAGTTGCTCTTCTATCAGCTTGAATCAGTCGGCCCATTCTCCTCTGACCTCTAGCATCAACAAGGCATTTTCGCCCACAGGACTGCCGCATACTGGATGTTTTTCCCTTTTCACACCATTCTTTGTAAACCCTAGAAATGGTTGTGTGTGAAAATCCCAGTAACTGAGCAGATTGTGAAATACTCAGACTGGCCCGTCTGGCACCAACAAACATGCCACGCTCAAAATTGCTTAAATCACCTTTCTTTCCCATTCTGACATTCAGTTTGGAGTTCAGGAGATTGTCTTGACCAGGACCACACCCCTAAATGCATTGAAGCAACTGCCATGTGATTGGTTGATTAGATAATTGCATTAATGAGAAACTGAAGAGGTGTTCCTAATAATCCTTTAGGTGAGTGTATGTTAAGAGATGAAGAATGAAGAATTTGTGAAGTTGTGGCAGGGCAGATTCACTTCTTTAATAGAACTAAATAAATGACTGTTTAACATGTTAAAATAAATGCAATTAATTCAGTATCCTTTATCCTATGGCTAAAATTGGCATATATCAATTTCCAGGAGGTACATGCTCAACTCAATTGCACATCCAAGCACAGAAAATGATTGGGGGGAGCAGTGCATGCTTATCACGTGCAATGCTTGTTCCGGGCATCATAAACACAGAAGCTACGGAGAACGGAGACATCACCCCCCAAGTGGTGAGGCAGGTGTGGGAGAGATACAGGCAACCTGAATGATTAAATGATTTCGCATCACGCATAACGCTAACTAGCTGGCATCTGAAACAGTGTCAAAAGCGAAACTGCAGGAGAGAGAGACCAAGTGTGTGCACAATAGAGATAGAATGGCAGAGAAAATAAAAGTTGAGATTTTACACTTCAGCAAATTAAAATTGAGCATTCAATTTATTTATATCTGTATGAATAGTGTATAATAATGCATTTGCAATGTACACTTAAGTTTATATAAATAAAGCCTGATATGAATTGAATCTGTCCATTTGATTAAAAAAAGTCCACGGGAAAACTGCAGAATATTTTGCCCAACTTTTAATTACAGCATGATCATAAGATTTATACTATAAAATATGAACACTATAACATTTACACCTTTAAAGTCTAAATAACTTGATGAAAAACACTGAATATTTTAACATATTTATATCTAAATAATTAAAATAAATGATGACAAACCAGTTTATTGCAAGTTCTTTGAGACAAAGTATAAAGTAAATATATTTATGATTATATTTTAATATTTGTTTTAACATACTATGATTAATCACTATTAATGAAAGAAAACTGTGATTCATTTGTAAAAATAATTTTTACTAGATTTATAGCCCTACAATAAAGAATAAATATATAATTATCGTTCACTGATGGTGCACACTGACAGATCTATAACACCTCTTTAAAATGGTGTCCTAACTAGATACGATGCATAAAGATTCCAGCAATAATCAAATGACCTGTCTATCCTGAACACGAAACCGCTGTGTGACACATCACATTCACAGGCAATCAAAAAGATATTTGATGTTTAATATTTACTGTTTAACTGTTAATTAATTAATGTCTTTAACTTAGAGCAGTATTTTGGATAAATCAAAGTTCACAGTGTGTGGGGCTATATGGCACAATGCTGCTGAAATAGAAACCAAGCGATCGACAGAATGTCCAGTTGCTCGTCACTTGTCATAATCACAACTCTTTAGGACAAAACCCCTGATTAACAAGAAAGATATACCTTTTAGCACTTCTCTTTATCACGTCACATCTGGTTAGGACACGGTGTTAGTGTAACATCCAGTTGGGTCAAACAAGGATAAATTAAGCCAACACAACTTCCACTATCACGAGCATTCAGAATCTACCAAACTACAAGAAACTCATATCAGTCAAATGGCAAACATCTAGTTCATCTGCATACGGAAATGTTTAACAAGTCAGTTTTGGTATAAGGCTTTACCGTGTAACCACAACTGGCAGCATCCATGAGTCCAGACCCTTTTCCATCTTATGAAATGATATATCTTGTGGGCTGAGAGAGAACCACACAAGCATGAAAAATATTTTCAGAACCACAAGTATAATAAAAAAGACATGGCGTAATCAACATTGACGACCACAATAAATCTAGAGCTCCATTACATGAATTCAGGTTGCTGCCAGTTTGTGCTCCCAGCAGTACTGAGTCATTGTTATCTTATTCCGTCTCTCTCATATCTCTGTCAGGACTATTCAAAGACAAATTACTACTCATGTGTTCTTAACTACATGCAATAATTCACATCACAATTTCCTTGATTGTCCAGAGGAAAGTGGGGAATTCACCAAAGAGCACAGTATTACAGCGCAAAAACACAAACAAAAAATGTAAAAGAATACAAATTCACAATCCACCCACAGATCAGTTTAACCAGGCGCTACACGCACTGAAATAGCTCTGTGCCACTGACGTGCGGTCTGGGTAGGCAAACTAGGCACTGCCTACCCTGCCAAAATTCAAAAATAAAATGTTTATTAAATAATAAACTTGTATTTGTATTTTTACTTTTTATTCTTGTGATTTATATATGCAATATGTGTGTTATTCCAATTGTTTAGACGTTATGATGACAAATGTAGCAGTTACGCATAATCAACTAAAAACAAATGATAGAATAAGCAGTGCTTTTACGGTCCATTCATTGTAGACGACACGCGGAAAACCCATGTTGCGCATGCGCACTTCGATCCTGTATTCTTTAACATGTACGGCAAAAAGCACAAATCTGCTGTGCCTTTTGACGTAAATATGTTATGCCCGTAATCATCTCCGTTACGTATCAGACATGGCCCAATTAAAATCGAGATATTCCTGGACATTTGCGTAGCTAACGTCATTACACCACAGCTAGCGTACATGCCTAATCCCCGCCAAATTCAAAATCAAAATGACAGCACCGGCCGTAATCACGGAATTAAGAATTTTTTCCAACTTCCAAGCTCGATTTTAATTCCAAATATGAGTTAATTGCAAGAGGGAGGTCTACGCCAGCCTTAGATGGACTAGTACAGCAAAAGGGCCCAAAAATTATCTGATCATTTCAAACTTATTGGTATGTAAGAATAGATTGGCTATGTGGCTGTGCTAACAATCAGCATCCCTGCCTGCTTTTTTCACCCAGTCAGACTGTTTGGACTTCAGCGGGATATTGTGATTTGAACAACCTGCCTGCAGCTTTAACCAAGCATGAAAAGTCGTCAGCTCACATCCAGTGTCAAATTACACTGAAAATCTTTGGAAAATCTCGGATCGACCTTGCACTTGACGAGCAAAGGAAGCTGTATATAACCTACCACAATGAAAAGGTAAAGGATTGTTGTATTGTATCTTCTGTTATAAAGATGAAGATTGCACATAAAAAAATAAGCACATAATGTTGTAAAAAATAAACAACTTATGTTCTGTTATATGTTCTGTGTTTTGACTACTGAATTTTGTATAATAATATTTAATGAAGATATATTAACAAAATCGTATATATTATATTGTAACACAGTTGAAGGATGGGCAAGGAGGCGGCGAGAACCGGCTTGTCAACATAAATTATATTTTAATGAGAAACTTAAACTCAAAAACACATAAACAAACACACATGACGGACATGTTCGTAATTCTCTCTCTCTCGAAACATCGTCACCGGCCGCCTTTATCCCTCGCGCGCCTCATCAGGCTGATTGGGGACCAGGCGCGCGATATTCCGACCGGCCCCGCCCCCCTCCGCTCCACATATATATAAAACATATATAAAATACATATAAATTTCTTGATATGCTGCGCTTGTGCGTAACGTTCACTGTTTACGCGCTTGTGTGTGTGTGTATGTGTGTCTGTGATAGAGAGAGAGAGAGTACACGATATACATCCTGATTTTTAAATTTCTTGATATGCCGCGCTTGTGCGTAACGTTCACTGTTATTACGTATTATTAGCTTAAACAATAAATCAGGTAATCTGGCTTTCATAACTCAGTGCCTAGCCTCTTTATGACATCACCGCACGTCACTGCTCTGTGCCATATTCAAATTACAGTAAGTCACTGTCCCTCTTTTCAGCATAAAAACACTTCTTTGTAAGTCAACTAGCCTTATTATAGATTGCGCTTTATTCACAAAACTCACTTGCCTGCCGCAATTAACATCCCACCATCTACCACAAGTGGATGAGATGAGATTTCATATTCTGTTGCTCATGGAAGCAGTAATTAATCAAATGAAGTGTGTTTTAATACAATATAAATCCAGATGTGCGGTGTAGTTGTGTGCACTTTCAGCATTTTAAATGGCTGATTCAGATGTATGTACAGTAGTTGTGGAAAAATGCTGTACGGCCCCAGTAAAGTATGCCAGATGAAAGCATTCTGCTGCATCTCCCAAAACAGAGCAGTCAGAACTGGCCCGCAAGATTGGGCAAGATTGCACTGTGCTAACTAAGTGTTTGGGCATGTTTCCACTTTTACCAATTTTCAGTATGTGAATCAGACAACACAGACTGCACATGCAAATAAATAGCAGTGGCCACAATTGATTCTTTGTGAATTCCCCCTTAAATGTAAAAAAAACAACAAAAAAAAAAACATTTTTGCTGTATTGCAAGTGGGATGGCCATGGAAAAAAAGAACCTGATGAATGAATCATGGAGAATAAAAAGAGCCGTGATTGATGATGCTACCGTTACATCAGTCAGCGTCCCAAACACGCTCTATTCATGGGTCTCAGTACAGGCCGACACTAGGGCAAAGCAGATAAGTGAGAAAGTGAGGATGAAGCGACAATGAGATGATACAAGATGGATAGAGGCCTGCCCCAGAAATGCTGATGGAGGAACCTTCCCACTGTCGCGTCTCTGTTTCTTTACCACTCCATCAAGCCAGAGTGGCAACAGAAGCCAGCAAATGAGAACATCTTTCAACTTTTTACAGTTCCCTGATGCACTGCCCTTTGTGCATATGTCTGATCCATCTGGAAAAGTGATATGTCTTTAATATCGATGTTTAAAATAGAGATGTTTAAAAAAGGATTGTACTACAAAAACTGAACATGGGGTGATAAGAAGCCTTAAAATATTTAAATCAGAACTGAAATACAGAAAATCAAGAACTGAATTCAAAAGCCTGAAATCAATTAAATACAGCTGCAAACCATGCAGCTCCTCTATATTAAATTTACCGTCTTTACGTCAAGGATATCGGAGGACTAACATCCTTCTGATGCCAGAAAGATTCCACGTACACAAGCATCACAACTGTGCGAAAAGCGAAACCTTTTTCAAACCAAGACCCCAACAGATATGTTACCTTTTTAAATAAATATTTATCACATTTGCCAAAAGTTCTATTTTGAAACATAACCTCAATTTATACAATACTCGTTGTTAACAGAAGAGCACTAATAACTGGTATAAAATTTTTCTTCATTTATTATAGAGATGTAAAAAAAAAAAAAATCATCAGGTCAAAAGGTCAAATCAACATATAAATATGACATAAACCAATGAGCCAAAACATTATGACCACTCACAGATGAAGCAAATAATCTCCTAACAAGGCCACATGTCAAGGTCTGCATAGATTAGATGGTAAGCAAACAATCAGTTATCAGAGTGTTGCATTCATGAGATATAGGCCGGAGTAAAGACCTGAGCGATTTTGACGAGGGCCAAATTGTTATGGCCAGATGACTGGGTTAGAGCATCTCTGAAACAGCAAGGCGAGTGGGGTGCTCCCGGTCAGCAGTGATTACCTATAGACAGTGGTGCGAGGAGGGACAAACCACAAACCGGCAACAGGATGTTGAATGCCCAAGGCTCATCAATGCGTGAGGGCAATGAAGGCTATCCAGTCTGATAGAACAGAATGTCTACTGTGGCAAAAGTCACAGAAAAGTTTTATGAAGGTTATGGGAGGAATGGGTTACAACACTCAGTGCATTGCACCCTGCTGCGTAAGGGGCTGAGTACCCATGTTGACTCCTTTCCACTGTCGAAAGTGCCTACAATGGGCATGGGAGTATCAGAACTGGACCTTGGAGCAGTGGAAGAAGGTTGCCTTGCCTGATGAGTCCCGTTTTCTTTCACATGGATGGCAGTATATGTGTGCACTGTTTACCTGGGGAAGTGATGGTACCAGGATGTGGAAAAAATGACAAGCCGGTGGAGGGAGTGTGATGCTCTGGGCAATGTTCTGCTGGGAAACCCTGAGTCCGGCCATAAATGTGGACATCAATTTGACACATGCCACCTACCTAAACATAGTTGCAGCCCAGGTACACCCCTTCATGGCAATGGTATTCCCTGATGGCAGTGGCTTCTTTCAGCAGGATAATGCACCCTGCCACACTGCACACATTGTTCGGGAATGGTTTGAGAAACATGATGAAGTGTTCAAGGTGTTGCCCTGGCCTCAAAATTCCCAATATCTCAACTAAATAAAGCATCTGTGTAATGTGCTGGACCATCAAGTCCAATCCACAGTGGCTCCACCTAGCAACTTACAGGACTTGAAGGATCTGCTGCTAATGTCTTAGTGCCAGATACCATAGGAAACCTTCAGGGGTCTAGTAGAGACTATGTCTTGGCAGGTTGGTGCTGTTTGATGGCATGCGGAGGTCCAACTGCATATTAGGAGGGTGGTCATAATGTTTTGGCACATCAGTGTATCTTTAAGTGCAAAGACTGGTTGTTATATATGAAATACACAGGAAAAGCCCTTCATTACCTCAGCTTGTAAATCATGCAGCATTCAGTTCTTCAATACACATATGATTCCACTGTCACTGACTCATTATAGTCAACATCTCAGTTTGAAAGTCTCCATACTTCTCTCTCCAGAAGGTCTAAATCTGCATCTGTTGTTTCTTTCCAATAGAACATGATCCTGATTTAGTAAATATTGGCAAAAGACTGCCCTAATAAATAAATAATAAAACCTCTCAGATGAAATGTTGCCTAGCAATGGTGATGAGATCCACTCTAAGGGTTATTAGCTAAATGAGAAAAAGGCAGAGAGTGTGAGGACCATCTGAGAAATATTCAGCATGAGTTCATTTTCTTCAAACATCAGTTGGGTTTGTTTATAAAATATGAGGAGAGGTTAAGGTGGGTAACAATCCAAACAGCAGTGACTAATTCTTTTAAGGGGCTTATAAGAGGATACACTGAGGCCTTTATAGGGATGGAGACTTCATATAGAGATAATATTCATTAAACAATGTTAAATGGAGAGTGTAGAATTTAAAGAATTAGTTCACCCAAAGTGTAAATTCTGTCATAATTCACTTTCATGTAGTTTGTATGCAGAACACAGCAGATGTTTAAATAGGCAAAATGCATATGTATGCTTTCTCAAAGACAAATGATCATGTAGAACAAACAGAAATAGTAACATTAAGCATGCTTTTAGTGTGCTACCATGACATCTGCCCTTGTAGTGCCAGCAACATGGTGAGGCATCTTCTACTGAACCAGCAAACTTAAACTTAATTTGCCCTCTGAGCTAAACCTATAAAAAAATATAGGTTTCTTTTACAGTGCACAATTATCACGAATAACCGTATTAACTCACCTGCCAATGATATGCACTGATGTCATATTTCCAGACCAAATATCTGAGAAAAATCCACGCCAATAAACACAAACGATGTTGACTTTCAACACAAAAAAGTAACACTCTGTTGATTTAGGAAATTTTTGTTATACACGCAGGAATAATTGCAGCCATGTTGTATTTAGAAACCAAATTAAGTCTGTTTTCTAGGTTTTTATTTATTTATTTTATTACAGGGTATATTACAAAACACACAACACATTTTATATATAATTTTTCTGTGATTTCATGTGAACTTAAGGGGTTGCTGATTGGATCATCTGCGTATAAGCATAGGACATACATTTAGTCTTCATTACCTCATAAGATTTATATTCAAAGTAAAAAAAAAATTGGAAATCTGTCTACACTGTAAAAAAAAAAAAAAAAAGTTTTTTGAGTCACATAAACTCAAAATGTTAATTACTTTGCATATATGTAAAAACACATGTTCCAACAATTTTCCCCCAAATGCTGTCCCATCTAGTCAAACAGTGTTGTCTGAATTAACAATTTCACAATGAACAGTGTTGCTGATGTGTGAGTTCCCACCATGCATTGTAACATGAATATATTATGTGGTTAAGTGTTAATGTTTGTTTGTTTGTTTGTTTTTTGCTGTTTGCTGACTTTATGCCAGGGGTGGGCAACTATTTTGGTAAAGGGGCCACATCGGGCTTTAAGTATTTCTTTTGAGATACAATGTTCTGCATTGATTTGGTTTTTGTATCTTTTAAAGGGCACCTATTATGGAATTTTGAAAATTACCTTTCATGTAGTGTGTAACATAGATTTAAGTGAACAAAAACATCCTGCAAAGTTTTATATATGAAAGTTCACCGTAAAAAAAGTTATTGTCTCTCAAAAGTAGGAGTCGACTCTGAGTCAATTTAATGAATCGTTTTTCCAATGAGTCATTTTCCTTTTCGTTGTGACGTCAAGACGAAAAATGATCAAATTGGCCGCGCCCACTCATTGCGCGTGCAGACACCAGGGAAAACTTGAAAACATCATGTCGACAAAAAGACGCTGTGTTCTGAAGTGCATATCAAAAGCGACCTTATTTTCACTGCCCAGTGACAAGCATGTGAAGAATCAGTGGCTAGAGTTTATATTTACAACTATACCACACATGTATAGCCCGAACCTTGTGCTGTGTTCGCGTCATTTTAATGAGGATTGCTTTACGAACATGAATGCTTTCAAGCGTGGATTCGCGAGCCGGTTGATACTGAAGGAAGGTTCAGTACCAAGTTTATTTGGATCAGCTTCCTCCTCCAAATCACAACCTGTAAGTATTATTAATAATTGTTGCTTTTATGTGTTTTTTAGCATGCTTATATGTATTTGTGTGTGTTGTGTAAGTTATGCTCAGCACAGCTTCTAGGTCTCCAATGTCAATTTTTTTGAAATATGTGAAATGTTTGTCGATGTTATTGGAGTAGTCATAAAGAATAGAGCAATAACTTGTAGTAATGCAGTGCTTTATCAATATGTTTATGCGTTTCCGACAATCTCTGCACAGAGTATACCAATCACAACTGACTGGGTCATCTGACCAATCACCGCAGATTAGCGTCACGCAAGGGAGGGGTTTGGAAAAATGAGTCGTTGAACGAATCATTTGGGAGTCGATGAGCAAATCAGGTAAACATAAATGCATATTATAAGACAACAAAAGTGTTTTTTGTCATTGCATGCATGTAAAACTGTTGTTGGGGACTCCCAAAACAATATTAGGAACATTTTAAATGCCATAATAGGTGCCCTTTAAGCCCAGAAATAGCTGTGTACTCAATTTTCTGAAGTGTATCTGTGATTAATGGGACTATTCTGCAATTGCCTAAAGTATTGTATTGCACTACAAAGGTATAGATACTTTTCTATCAGGCATTAAAAAACTGAATAAAGGCTGAGCTTGTAAATTTATTTTACCATCTCTACTTCCCTGTTAATTTATTATTCAATTTAACAATCTCTACATCAGGGGTCTGTTTTAATAAAAAAAAAAAAAAAAATGTATAGAACTTTTAATGTTTGGGCAAAGTGGGCGAGTTTACTTATTTACTTACTTTTTCTACAACATCACCTGTTTACATGCTAAAAGGGTCATTATGCGGGTCACCTCGACTTTTGTTTGGTTTGACTTACAGCACACAACTGAATAAAACAGGCTGCGTGACTATGATAAAGGATTACTGCAAGAGTTAGATTAGCATACAGTTGTGAAGGGACTTCAACGTTTCTAAGTTGCACAAATAACTCGCTTTTCAATGATGTCGAGATCTACTTTTATATTTAATTTAATCACTGAGAAGGTTTACCTGAAAAGTAGCACCAAACATCACAAGCAGCCTCAAGAATGGACACAGAGTAGCCGTATAACACTTTTCCTTGAGCAGAATATTGCACTACAGATCGCTACATATGTTCAAAGGGGAAAGCGAGATAGAAAAGCGCACTCGCATGCATGGTTGCCAGATTGCACAAAGTAAGTATAACATTAGGCAGACTATTACCAATTTGCACAAGTATAAATCTCAAACTGGGGGTGTTGCTTCTCTTACCTGAGCATGTTTAACGCTTGTGGAGACACGTTAGGTCCCAATGCAAGTTAACTGAAATATCAATGAAAAAAAAAACAATGCTTTTGATAAATGAGCCTCGGGCCACATTAAACCATGTGGAGGGCCTGATCTGGCCCGCGGGCCATATGTAGCCCATGTCTGCTTTATGCTGTTTTTGTTGTCGTTTTTGTTTTGTTTCCACTGTTAGTTAATTGTTTTGTGGTTATGTTAAGAGCTTATTTTTTACCTTAATGATGTTTGTTGACTGCCACCATTATTGAGGTTTATATGTTAAGTGTTGAGGTCTATTGTATGGAGGCCCAAACCTGCAAAAAATTATAAATAAAATAATAAAAAAAATAAAGGAATAAATGTCTTGATAAAACTTATAAATAAATTTTTAATTAAATTTATTCCTGAATTTATTATTGTATGACTTTATTCCTTTAATATTTTCTATATTTATTTTTAACTTTATTTTTATTTATTCATTTATTTAGCATTTTTTTATTTTTTTATTTATGTGTTCATTTATTTTTTATATTTAATTATTCCCACATATATTTATTTCCATATTTATATATTCCCATATATTTATTTATACATGTATTTATTTTTACTTTTCTGTGTGCAATATGGAAATGAGGAAGGCGGTCCTTACGTAGCTCCAGTGCATCATTGGTTGAGAGGTCAATAGTACTTATCGGAAGCAAATAAGATGGACGTCCCACCTTAGCACCCTCTGACTCGCACAGATTTAGAATATGCAGGGAAACATTTTGCAGAGAGTCTAACACTCCAGGATGTGCTTCGACATTCATACCGGCCTACAGCTCTCCTAAACCATCAATAAGCACCTCTACTCTAAATGAAACATAGTAATTTTATGTGTGGTTATCGACTTAATTCACAAAGTTGCACAACTCTCTAGATATATGTGAAGCATCAGCTATAGATTTTTTTTTTATTGCAGAACTTATATATACATACATACATAAACAAACAGGGAAATAAATCATGGTTGTATCTTTTACAATGAACAATCATAACAACAGAAAAAAATATTATGGATTTGCGGACATCAAAATATGAAGTTATATACACAGAAAAAAAAGAAAAGAATAAGGTTAAATCATATAATTTATGAAACTTGCTCTTTTTGTGGTTTTGTTGAAGAAACAGTTCCCCATTTATTTTGTGATTGTAGTATAACCAAAAAATCTTGGATTGACTTAACTTATGGCTATGACCTAACGTCACATCAAAACAAGTCAAAGAGTAATCGAGCACAAGCTTCAATCTACAATAAACCAATGGTAAGCAGGACCAGCCCACATAATTATCATACAAGAGACAGAAATGTACAAATAAATATAAAAATAAATACATGTGCGAATATTTAAATATGGAAATAAATACAGGTGGGTATAAATAAATATAAAAATAAATGAATGCATAAATAAATAATAATAAAAAACAAATTAAAGCATAAAAAACGTTTAAAGAATAAAAATAAAAAAGTCTACCAAAATAAATTCAGGAATAACTTTCATTAAAAATTAATTAGATTTGTTTTATCAAGACATTTATTCCTTAATTTATTTTCTTATTATTACATGTATTTATGTATTTATTTATTATTTTTGCAGGTTTTGTCCTCCATACTATTGTGTGTCTGTCAAACAATTGTATGCACTGCCATGCCTTGCGAGATTGCAGGATATTTCGTATAAAAGTAATTTAGATACTGACAAATGAAAGATTCTCATGTTCCGAATTGTAAGTTAGCTGCACAAGAAATTTTGCATTTAGTGAACAAACAAATTCATATTGACTAAACAAAGCAATGTTACAGAGGACAATTACTGACAATTGAGGGATATTTTACTGCATCATGTTGCGTTGATGTTTCATGTTTATTCTTTTTTTTTTTTTTTTTTTTTTTTTTACAGTGTACCAAAATAAAAAATTTAATATATTGCACTCTGGCTATAGCATGAAACATGGCAGAAAGCAAAACACAAAACTGGAGAATGTAGAGTGAATTAATTAAAATGGTAGGTCCAAAAGCATTTAAAGGGGAAGTGCAATTTCTACGAAACAAGCAGCACCAAACAAAATTTAAAAAAAAATAATGACTGCTTCCCAACAACAGTTTTCACAACTTTGGTTTGGTTTCTCTCAATTCAGCTGTTATCTACTTTTAGCACTAAAACGTTCTCGCAAACATGAACATGTAAGTCACTGTGAACGAGCTTCTCTTATAGCACTCATGAACATGCAACGAATGTCAAGATTTCATATTGTATATGTCTTAAAGGGAGAGTTATACTTCCTTTTCCACATGACATCTCACACACAGTTATTATATTATATCTCCCATACAGATGCATTGTAACGCATTCAACCCATGCACACTACGGGCTCTATTTACATTACCACGCTAGACACAGCTATGCGCAATGACCATGCAATTCAACAATTCTCGTGTGAGGGCTAAGGGAAGTGGGGGAAGGTAGTGTTTGCGGTATCTGTGGGCGTATGTGCACAAATGTGTATATTGTATGTTAGTAATGTGCCAAAAAGAACAATTTGCTATTTTCCTGAAAAAATATGTCATTTGCGCAAAGACGTCTGAGAGTTCACAGCAAGGTTATGCTGTAGTTATTGCACAAAATAACGGAAGACACAAATGGTCCATATTTCTATTCTTCTAATACATTGCATATAAACTATTAACATTACCACATTATTAGTTCACCCAAAAATGTAAATTCAGTCATTGCTCACTCACCCCTGTGTTGTTATAACCCCATATTACTTTCTTTCTTTTTCTTAACACAAAGGGAGAAATTGTGAAAAGCGGTTGTGCTTAGTGATGTGATACAATCGCAGTTTATGGTGACCACCTCTTCAAGTTTCAACAGAACACAAAAGTATAATTTGCAAGTCTAATAAATTATTCCATGAGACTCATGATTGTTTAGAAATCACACAACAATGTTTTATTTACTGAAAATGTCCACTGACCATTGATCTCATGTGCACTATGCATGAGAGCAACAGTAGCTATGCTGCCGCTCACAAAGTGAGGCGTTCAAGCAACAACTTGTTTTGTTTTGCTTCAACAGGACCACCAGCCATATTAACAACAGAAAACACAACACAGCTGCACACAAACAAGAGAACAGAACTTACTAAACATGTCTGAAGAGTTTGTAGTCGAAGAATAGATGCATTTCTATGCCCAGCCTTAGAATAAATCAAACAGTGAGATTGAGTAGGCGGGAATGTCTGACACCTCTTCTTCATTCTGAACCGGTGAGTATTTGTGACAGACCTCACGAGAGTGAGACCTCCGCAAATCCATTCAGTAGGTGTAAAATTCTTGGCCAAAATCAAGTAGTTTTAACTAGCTCATGAGATGCTGGCTTTAATATACAGTTATGAGAAAGTTTTTGGACAGGTGCCAGTTAACTGCAAAATTAGAAAACAAGCGATCCATAGAATGTACCATCGCTCATTGCTAGTTAGGACAAAAACTCAAATTAACATAGAAAAGATACATTTTATCACGTGTCGTTTGCCAATAGATTAGGACATGGTTTGAGGCCTGTAGCCTCCTCTATGTTTCTGTTTGATTTCTGAATACTCGATTTTAAATAAGGCTGGGCATAAAAATGCATCAATTCTTTGACTACAACTCTTCAGACAGATTAGTAAGTTATTTTCTCTGGTTTGTGTACAGCTGTTTTTTGTTCTGTTGTTGCTTTCGCTGTGGAGGTTTATTTTTAGATAAACACATTTTCACAATTTCTTCCTTTGTGTTAAGAAAAAGAAAGTCTTATGAGGTTATAACAAAAAAGGGATTTAAATTTTTCATTTTTGGGTAAACTATCCCTTTAAATTGCACTTGACCCAGCCCATTAGTGCTTTGTATGCACGGTTTCGCAAACTCACTTGCACCTACACTTAGTGTGTGCTTGAACAAAACTATCAAACGTTCATGCCATGCACACTGACTTTGCACGTATGACGTACAACATAGCACTTAGTTTAAGATTTCACGCTCTTAAAAACGG
This sequence comes from Xyrauchen texanus, assembly GCF_025860055.1. Taxonomy (NCBI): domain Eukaryota; kingdom Metazoa; phylum Chordata; class Actinopteri; order Cypriniformes; family Catostomidae; genus Xyrauchen; species Xyrauchen texanus. The sequence continues at coordinate 31,493,343 of NC_068282.1, forward strand.
GGCCCTAAAACTGCTTTGTGATACTCTTTGTGATATTATTAACGCTTGTACCATTAGCAGATGATACAAAAAGATGTGGACTGTCCACGTGTCTAGGAAACTGGGCTGATCGCAAAAAGTACACACACTGGGATGATGATGAAATTTGTGTCACATGCACTTTGCACGAGTTTTTTTGTGTGAACTATTCCTTTAATCTTGGATAAGAGGAAGAGTTTCAACATAAATAAAAAAAATCAATATCACACTTTACAATATTTTCCTCTAAATTAATTCAATTTGTCCAATGGGATTTAAGCCCTGGCTCAGAAAAAGTCAAGCAAACAGTGCATCAAAAACCCTGAAGACTTTCTGGCTCTGGTTAAATGGTCAGTGCCAAGATTTCAGGATGTCTGAACCAAAGCAGTGTGGTCCACTTTTGCCTGTATGTTGACAGTACTTAGGAGTCAGCAGGAAGCGCCAGACTCTCATAGCAGTTTCATCTTAACCACGCTTCACAGCCCTGGCCTTTTAAGGAGATCAGTGCTGCCCCTCACTTCCTACTGATCTCTCATAAAGTATTTAATTTATTTACAGTAAAACACTGTCACAGAACTGGAGTGTTTTGGGAGGTGAAAAATTTGTGTAAGTTCAGTCCGGAAAAAAAAAGAACATGATGAGGCTAGAGGACAAGAGGGTAATATGTCAACAGCAAGAAGCTTTTTTTCGTTTCCTTTTTAGTAAAAGCAATCCATTTTCTGTTGTCTCTTTTAGAGCATTAAACTATCTTATTACTTGTTGTATTGTCGATTAGCTAGAGGAAACTGGTCAGGTATAAGCACAACTCAACTTTTTGCAATTCACTTCTCTGATCAATGCCTTGAATTGTTTCTTTCCTCTACCACCTGTAAGCCTGTTTTTAAATTAATCTCCAACAGCACCATCAGTGATCAGATGGCCTTCTGAACTCTCATCTGGAGGTGCTGAGCAACAAGCCATGATCTCTTCACAGGTGCATGTTAAGGTCTTGACTGCAATTCACAGGCAGAAAGCAAGAATGAGTGTGTATGTGTGGCACTGTCCCAAATGCCGCTACGAGTCCACACTGTGGTGACACGCACAAGCAAAGAGCCATTACAAGTTCACAAGATTGCAAGCACCAATTGTGCAATTTGGGACAGGTCTGTGTGCTAGAGAGAAAACTCCAGAACAGAAAATGCAGCTTTGCCTATGGATATCTGCTTCATTTTCTGCTAAGTGCCTCAAATGATACTTAAAAGATTTGATGTCACTAACCTGATAAACTTAGGAAAATTCTGTGATTATTTTATCTACAAATGTGTCTTTGTATCAGTGCAGAACATTGTGAAGACAACTCGGCATCAAGTCGGACTGATAAAACGTCCTGTGTGCGTTTATTCTCGGAAGTTCTATTGAACCAGCCCATTAGATTTGCGCAGAGTTGATCGAGAAAGAGTTTTCCAGTTTTGTGTGAAATAAGCATCAAACGGTTGGAGAATGGACTGTGGGTGTCCGAGGGCATGCTGCCTGAGGCTGAGACTAGGCTGGAGCTAATCTAGATTCCGCTTCAGATAATCTATTCACAGCTTCAAATAAACTTTTATAATAACTAAAAAAAAAAGAAACGGAAATTCCAGAATCATCTGAGAAGCATCTGCTCTAAATTCTGGGGCGTTGACATACTGCAAATCCACAGTAGTAGGTTCTGGAATGCACTGGTGGTGTGTATTAAATGTGAAAGTCAGATTAGATCAATCCTACTGTTCTGAAGACCATGGAGCTGTGTGTAGAACAGGAATAAACTCCCAGAAGAAGGTTATTAAAAGATTGGAAGTTTCAAAGCTTTGCCAATACACACTGCAATATCCATTGTAACAAAATGGAAAAATGCATGGTAGTACCCATTACTAAGACCATGCAGTCTTAACAAACAGAGCAATCAAGCAAGAAGAGGAACTGTCAAAGAAGTGACCAAGAGGCCAGCTAAAACAATGACATAGTTGCAGAGTTTTTTTTTGTGGATAAAATCAAGGAAACTGTGTTGAAATCAGCAATCCCTTCAGCACTTCACTGATTCTGCCTCTTTATGAGAATGGCTACTTTTGAGAAACACCAACATTACATCATGCCTGGAGTTTGCTAGAAGCCATGTGACAAAACATTTAAGCCATTCCAAGAATTTTGGAAGAACTTCTTGTCGCTGATTACCGTACACCAAGGTTGATTTTTTTGCCTGAAAGCAAAGCAGTGTACTTGCCGCAAACAGAATACGGCACAATTCCAGGTATCACCACCCCTACCATCAAGACTTGTGGTTGTGGCCGCATCACGCTCTGGGGTTGCTTTTCAGCAGGAAGAACTGAAACCCTTGTTGGCATCAAGGGCAACATGAACAGAGCCAAATCCAGGCAAATCCTTGAGAAAAGCTTTTTTCAGTAAGCCTGAGATCTGCATTTAAAGCTAAAGTGTGTTATTTTGAAGCCAACAGCACCACCAAATTGAATTACAAAAATAGACCTTGTTTTCAAACAAGTTTCCAGAATACTCGCCCCATCAGCCATTGATTGAACAAACAGATATTCCTGCCACAAACTCACGCCACCGGTTAAGTGAATGTCATTTTTTGTCAGGTGGTTGGACAGCTAAAAAAAGAGCAAAATCTTTGTAATGCCACAGAGACAGTGATTACAGTTTGAAGAAATTAACCTATGATTGGCTTACTTACACAGTTATCTCTGCATATTAAGCAGGGGTTAGTTAAATAATTTTAACAAAAAATATAGTAAACATTTTAGTGCGGTTGCACTGTTTTACAGTATGTTTACTTTAAGTATACTGACAGTATACTTACCCAAGAGTATAGAGTAAAATTAAGTAACTACATGTACTTTATATGGGTTAAGGTTAGGTTTAGGGTTAGTACCTAGTGATTACTATAGATGTTGTAATTATGTAGTACATAAATGTAGTAGAGTACTGTAAAATAATGTGCTACCACTATAGCTTTAAAGGGATAGTTCATAATTTACTCACCCTCTTGCCATCCCAGATGTACAGTATATGACATCAGATATTTGAAGAAAAATTATCCCTTATAATGGATGTGGACAGTAACACGATTTTGATGCACCAAATAGCACAGACAATCACCATTAACATCATCCATGCAACTCCAGTGCAGGGCTCTACAGTGCGAGTATTTCACTAGCATTCGCCCCTAAAAATAGATATGTGTGAACCGGAAAAATTATTTACGAGCACAGTTTGCGATTAAAGATTACAAACGTCAATTCAACTCCCTAGAGGGCACCATCTTACCCTAGGATGGCACCAGAAAGTCCACCAGCTGCCCTTACTCGCTCGCTAAACGAGAGGATCGTTTCACGCTCATATCACGCATAGGGCATCAATTTGGCCAGTGGTGGCCCTGTCTATTATGCTGTTCAGATTGTATTTGTTTTGAATGGTTAGATTTATATGCACTTTGTTTATATACAATAAGTTGTACTTTAAATGCAAATGTTTAATAGCATTATTTTTCATAACAAATCAATGCAATTTTAAATACATTGTGGTTAAGGTAGAGTATAATTTCATTGAATCATTTCATTAGAATTGTTTTAACACCAATTATGAAAAGAGCCAGAATGCCCATCGCTAATCTGAAAAGAGATAATGTAGCAAAACATAACATCTCACGGCGGCATATCCAGTGCTCAGGATGAGACAGGACAAACCATCAAGCTTGGTTTCAGCCTTGAGGAGGCAAGTGCTGCAGTCTGAGGAGGAGAAGAGGAAGCAGCTGAAAATAAAGATAAACATCACATACTTAATTGTGAAAGAAGAAGAACCTTTCGTCAAATTTGGGCCACTTATCAGACTCCACCACAAAGTTTACATTAATCCCGCATACGACAATGTGCGGAGATGATCGGTCAAATTGCTGACATAATGAGAGATCGATGGCTGACCTCCAAGTATGCCAGACGGTTTTTGCACAGCCATATTAATCTGAATCTGAGTACTCTGACCAGTAGGAGGAGGCTGGACCAACAAGCCTCAGAGAAACGGAGAGCTCAGAAGATGTGGTGGTGCAGATGCAGGCAATGCCAGGCAATGCTAACAGAGGTAGAGAACATCTGCTGCAATGAATGGAACGTTAACATGCCATCGCTGGAAAGACCTTGTGACATCAGCCCTCTCATGACTGCTTCTTACCAGACGTGATTATTTATAGTTAAAAAGTACTTAAATATTGATCTTTTTCACAACATAAGTAATAATTTCGACTTGACAAGACATTCATTTAACTACTGGGATCATATGGATGATGTTAATGCTGATTGTCTGTGCTTTTTGGAGCATCACAAATCGTGTTACCATCCACATGCATTATAAGGACCTACTGAGCTGAGATATTTTTCTATTTTTCTTCAAATGAGTTCTGCTGAAGAAAGGAAATCATTTATATCTGGGATGGCATGAGGGTTAGTAAATGATGAGAGAATTTTCATTTTTGGGTGAACTATCACTTTAAGATGAATATTCATTTTCCAACAGAACAATAACTCAAAGCAAAACTATTAAAGAGCTCATATTATGCTAATTTACAGGTTCATGGTTTTATTTTGGGGGGATTACTAGAATGGGTTAACATATTTAAATGTAAAAAAAAAAAAAAACAGTGTACATTCTCATAGTGTACATTTCTGCTAAACCTATTTTCATCCTCTGGCTCAAACGCTCTGATTTAGGTCCTGTCTCTTTAAAGCCCCCCTTTCCGAAAAGCTCAGTCTGCTCTGACTGGTCAGCTGGCCTAGTCTGTTGTGATTTGTCAACCGTGTAGAGCATGTGTCAGAAATGTATCGCCCCTTACCATAACTGAGTTTAAGGCTTCCTTAACAGCTGTAAACATTATGGTAACAGTGGCATTGGTTTTTGCCGTACCAGTTTGAGTCTGATTATGAAAGTTGGGAAGAACAAGTTGATCGACCCGAACCACCTTTGCAAGCACTACTTGAGAAGGAAGTTTTAATTTTCTAGCTTTCTTACAAGTATACTGTTGATTATTGTGAACCTAACAAAGCTTCAAGTAAAAGACACATAGTGTATCTAAGTTAGTCATCTCTTGCTGGAATGGCTGTAGCCAAACCTTTTTCTCCCGAGATATGAACAGAGAACAGAGGCTTACTCCCGGTTAGTGAGCAAGCTTTAGGTAAAAGCCGGCCCACAGCTGAATAGTAAAAACTTTCCAAAATAATAACATTACATAGCATGTCAGCCGAGCAGTACCGTGGATTTCAGACTTAAAATTACCGTTTGTAAAAATAAATCCATCTCCACACTTGATCACTATTCATGATCAGAAGAACGACAAACAATCTGCATAATTCTACACAACTGTAGGTAAAAGTGGGCACGCAGCTGATTAGCAAATCGATTTCAACACAATAACATTAGCTAGCACTGGGTGTACACTGTAGCTACAACACAAAACTCCACATTTGAACACTCGGTAGCAGATAAAACCACAAAAAAATCAAGCATACTTACAGGTTGTGATCCTGAAATGCCAGATTGTCCCAAGCAAGTGGGAACTGCACCATCTTTCAGGAGTAACCAACTTGAAAATCCAGCATTGGTTGTGGTTGTCCCTTTGGTGACAACACTAACCCAACTCATCCTTGCCTCAGCTATAACTACCTTTGCTCGAGAGTGGGCCAATGTAGCCCTTAGGCAGGCATTATGCAAATGTATTACATAGTGACGTAGATACTTAACGGAAGAAATGGCTGAACTACAATCCAGGTTGTCAGTGGGAGAGAAAAATTGCCTTTTGCATGGACTTTGTGCTTTGTAACTTTGCAGACCTTTTTCATGCACAAACATCTATATTACACACTAAAGGGAGGGTAAAATCCCAAAAAGATTCATTTTTTGCTTGAAAAAAGAAGGTAGTACTTCAATCAGACTTCAATCCAATAAAAAAAAAATCTCCATGATTAGAAAATTACACTGTATAAATGCTAGTTTTGTAGAATTTAAAATTCCACGATGTACAAAGCCCATAGATATATACTCAAGACTCAATAAAAGCCAAGACTTGAATGATTTTTTTAAGTCATGAATGCGTTGAATTAATTGTGTAACTGAAGAGGGTTAAAATGTATCAACAAAAATGCATGAATACTTCCTGAAGGAGCTACACATGTGCTGTTTAAACTGTCTGAATATAACGTGCTTCAGGAGCACAATTTTACAGCATTTTGGAAGGAATCCTTTCCGCTGAATTTTGTCTCTCTCTCTCTCTCTCTCTCTCTCTCTCTCTCTCTCTGTGTGCCTTGAGACAAAGGAGCCTGTTTAAGCCATCCTTTTCCGTCTGTGACAGTTCTTCTGTGGGCTGGTTTCCACAGGTGAGCTGAATTCTAATACGCACATGGGAGAGGCATTATATCTGCAAGAGAAAGACTCTTACAGCTAAAATCCAGGAGAGTTTTGTGAGACAGCACAGTAGAACAACAGCACAGTAGAACAGCACCACAGCTCTATCAGCTCTCAAACATAAGCCTTTGAAACAGAGAGACCATGCATCTCAGTTACGGCTCTCTAAATGCCTGATCCAGGGTGCTGTCGTAGGAAACACTAACGCTGCTCACTTTAAAAAGAGAGGGGAGAAAAATTGAGGTCTTATTCAAATTATTCTTTCTCTCTCCTATGTTTAGTTGGGGGGAGGAAAGAAGCAGACTAAATCAATCAACTTGAGCCCCGTATAGGCCAAGACGGGTCAGAGACAGAGAGAAGCAGCCAAGTGCCTGCAATTCCCAGCATTAGTCTACACTAGAAGGTCACTATAATGAAGAACCTGTGATTTGTTTAGGCTTCGAAAAATGAAAAAAAAAAAAGAAAAGCTTATTATATATAATTAAACTCTGGACATGCTTACAAAATAGCTCTATTATTTTTCTAGCCACACTCTTTTGCTAACTGCAGTGCTCATCTCTATACAAGAAAAGTATAAAATTAGACATCTGAAACATTTGAACTGTCCAAAGTTTTCAAGGAGCCAACTGCTGAAGCAGACAGAGGAATAGAGTAGTGACATTGGCAGTGGTCCATAGTCATTATGCTGCCCCCTGAAAAAAGTATTGTTGGCAACCTTCACCATGCCAAGAAAAGCAAGACTGAGGAGGTGAACTTGCATCAGTACTTCTTTTAGACACAAGCTCCGCACGAACAGTGAAATTTGAACTGAAATAATTATCCATTAGGTGCATTGCTTGGTCCGAACAAGAGTTCAACCACCTCCCCCTGCCCCGCTGATCTCTATTCACATCATATTATTTGGGTCTGAACCGCAGTCCAATTGTGTCATCAACACAAGCAGCAGCTGTTTACCACTGTAACTAGTTAACAACTCAAGACGACATCAGCTTCAGTGTGTTATCGAAGTATTAATTTCATTGTATATACCACCTATCTCCCGTGAAAAAAAACGATGCTAGGCCGGATGTACAAGCTTCCGTTTTCTATACAAGAATGATGATGGTGATTTATACATCCAAAGTGCTCCCAAAAAGGACAACAATACACCATAAAAGTTTTTTTTTTTTTTTTTAATGATTCCATAGGACATACCAAGTTTTGATCCAAGATGGTGGCGCGGTAGCACGCAGCGGCCGCTCCAGATCCAAAATGGTGCTATTTTTGTTAGTTAGCCAGACTTTTACGGCACATGGACATCGGAGCAACCGGTGTTCGTGTTTACCATCGCCAAACACTATTAAAATCTAAGATTCATACAACAACCAAGCTGCATGATGATCTGCAGGAGAAGCTCCATCCGACTCCAGCAGACTATGCAGCATGAGTTTAGAGACGCGGCTCAGTGAGAGAGTTCCGGATGCCGGCATTCAACTAGACGGGATCGCCTCGTTTTGTGCCGACAGAAATGCAGCAATGTGCGGCAAGACTCGCGGTGGTGGCTTGTGTATTTACATCAACATGGAATGGTGCAAGAACTCTGAGCAGTAGCTACAGACTTGCACATTGTTGTTGGAGCTTGTGACTGTTAGATGCAGACCTTTATTTACCACAGGAATTCACCACTGTCATAATAACCGGAGTTTACATTCCCCCAGCGCTAAAGCTAAGGAAGTGCTCGTTGAACTGTATGGGGCTATTAGCGAATTGCAGAACGCTCACCCTGACGGATTGTTTATTGTCATGGAGATTTCAACCACGCAAATCTCAAGACAGTGCTCCCTAAATTCCATCAATATGTGGACTTTGCAATGAGAGGGACGAACACGCTTGATCTTGGTTTACACAAACATCCCTGGAGCATACCGGGCTGAGCCCTGCCCCCACCTCGGCTACTCAAACCACATCTCTGTTATGCTAATTCCAGCAAACAGAATGCTCGTCAGGTGCACAAAACCGCTTCAGAAGCAGGTGAAAACCTGGCCTGCAGGAGCCATCTCTGCTCTTCAGGACTGTTTTGAGTGTACTGACTCCATGTTCAGGGAGGTTGCAATATATGGCGACTCTACCAACTTGGAGGAATACACAGCATCAGTGATAAGCTACATCAGCAAGTGCATTGATGATGCCACTTTCTCTAAGACCATCACCACACGCTCAAACCAGAAGCCGTGGATGACTGCGGAGGTGCATGCGCTGCTGAGGACCCGAGACTCCACCTTAAGAGTAGGTGACAAGGCAGCCCTAAGAACATAAAGGGCCAAACTTTCCCGGGCCATCAGAGAGGCAAAGCGCGCACACGCACAGAGAATCCAGTCACTTCCAGGACAGTGGCGACATGCGGAGCATGTGGCAGGGCATCCAGGCCATCACCAACTACAGGACAACATCAGTTGCCTGTGACAATGATGCCTCCCTTCCAGATGCACTGAACAACTTCTACGCTCGGTTTGAGGTGCAGAATGACGTGGTGACAAGGAAGACCACCCCTCCTCCCAACGACCAGGTGCTCTGTCTTACCATGGCCGATGTGAGAGAAGGCTGCTGGACCAGACAACATTCCTGGCAGAGTGCTTAGAGGATGTGTAGACCAGCTGGCAGATGTTCTTACAGACATCTTCAACAACTCTCTGAGCAGCGCCGTCGTTCCAACGTGCTTCAAGGCCACCACCATCGTCCCCATGCCAAAGAAGTCTTCAGTGTCTTGCCTCAATGAATACCGTTCCGTCACACACCCATCATCATGAAGTGCTTCGTGATGCTCATCATGAAGCACATCAAGACCCAGCTGCCCCCTCACTAGAACAACTGCAGTTTGCATATCGTCCTAACCATTCAACAGACAACGCCATCGCCACCACCCTCCATCTGGCCCTCACCCATCTAGATAAAAAGGACTCATACGTTCGAATGCCGTTCATAGACTTCAGCTCAGCATTCAACACAATCATTCCTCAGCACCTGATTGGAAAGCTGAACCTGCTGGGCCTGGACACCTCCCTCTGCAACTGGATCCTCGACTTCCTGACTGGGAGACCTCAGTCAGTCCGGATCAGGAACAGCATCTCCACCACCACCACACTGAGCACTGGGGCCCCCCAGGGATGTGTGCTCAGTCCACTGCTGTTCACTCTGCTGACTCACGACTGTGCAGCTATGCACAGCTCGAACCACATCGCCAAGTTCGCCAATGACACGACTGTGGTGGGTCAAATCAGCAAGCATGACGAGTCAGCATACAGAGAGGAGGTGCAGCGGCTAACGGACAGGTGTAGAGCCAACAGCCTGTCTCTGAATGTGGACAAAACAAAAGAGATGGTTGTTGACTTCAGGAGAGCACATAGTGAACACTCTCCGGTGAAAATTGACTGTGAAGATCGTCAAGAGCACAAAATTCCTTGGTGTTCACCTGGTGGAGAACCTCACCTGGTCCCTCAACACCAGCTCTATCACCAAGAAAGCCCAGCAGCGTCTCTACTTTCTTCGAAGGCTGAGGAAAGCACATCTCCCACCCCTAAATCCTCTATTGCCATCTGGTAAGAGGTACCGAAGCATTAGGGCCCTCACTGCCAGACTGTGTAACGGCTTCTTCCCCCAAGCCATCAGAATCCTCAATACTCAGGGACTGGACTGACACACACACCCACACCTGTACACCATCCAACATTTGCACATGTCCAGAGTTGCACTTTAATTAATTGTCACTTTATACCTGGCTGCTACCTCAATAACTGCTATGTCCATATGTTATGTTTACATTTAGCATTTTAGAAATGATCATCTTTTTGCACTACTCGATTACAAATGTGTACTGGTCGGCGCCGCACTGTCTCTTACTGTGCCAATTGTCCTGTTCCTTTTAGTAACTTATTGTAATGTCCCGTACTTTTTGCACACGTTTGCATGTGCACTTTATGTAGAAATGTTATTTAGTCTGTGTAGTCTCATGTGGTTCTGTGTTTGTCCTATGTTGATTTATGTATCACCATGGTCCTGGAGGAAAGTTGTCTCGTTTCGCTTTGTACTGTACTAACTTTAGATGGTTGAACGACAATAAAAACCACTTGACTTGAAGTCTTCTGAAGCATTAAGATAGCTTTGTGTGAGGAACAGACAACTAAAGAATATTATAGCTGCTAGTCATTGATAATGACACTTTGAGAAGATTATGAAAGTTTCCAAATTGCATTTGCACTTGTGTTCAAATGAAACACAGGCAAATTTAGACAAATGTTTTATGGACTACTCTACTTCAATTGTGTTTTTGTCCTCTCTGGAGCTTGGAAGTACAAATCACCATCTTGGGAATGGAAAACAGGAGCTTGCACAATGTGTTTTTCCATACAATTTTGGACAACTGTGTGATACACTGTCACTCTCAGACATGAGGCAAGTTCTTCTAGAATGCTTTATGTTCATTCTCTAAACCACAAGTATTTTATTAACAAAAGAGTCACAGAGGCTACAATTTCTAAAGAAGAGCCAATTTAGTTTTGAACACATAGGATTGAAACGTGGCACACATTGCTTTTCTGATATTATGGATTTATATTAAATTCACAACTTGGATGGAAACATAGCTAATGTGGCTGATTATTCTGAGAAAGGGTTTTATTTCAGCAAAAATTAGCACAGTGGAAAAAATATTCCAGTTAAAAAATGTATAAATATGTATCTCTATCTGTTTTCCCCCACTCTAGCAAGTCTCACTTTACTGGCTGGGTCAGACAGATTGAACAACACTGTGGGAAAAGGTAAAAGCAGCTGTGACCTTTAGATGAGGTCACAGGCTACTAATTTGAGCTCAGTCTCTTCATGTGTCCTAGACCAGTGTTTCCCAACCTTTTTTATACTCAAGTACCCCCACAGCACAATCAGTAGGCTCAGGTACCACTTTATCGACACAAAACCAAATAAGTAAATCAAAGACTAAATACAATTTAACCTTATCATTAATATTGTACTATCCCTGATAAAGATAAAAGTTGCCAGTTATGACTAGATTATTCATCAATAACAACAAAAACGATACTGGGCCATATGAGCAATTAGAAAATAACTCAATGGCAGTAAATGCGTATTCAAATTAATAATGTAGGCCATACTTACATTTTCTGTTGAAATCAGACATTACATTTGGCTTAATCAGAAGGAAAAACAAATATTCCCCAAATATTTATACATTTTAAGCATTTTTAAGCATTTAGATTAATATATAATTGTCAATAAACCTCTGCAAACTTCAATTTTCTATTACGCAGTGCAGATTCACTTCCGCGGTTTCAAGAGGGTATTGGATCACTGACAAGCTGTGTCTCTCTCCCGGTGCTTCCTGTATTATGCATTTACAAAGGGTAAACCATATAAAATGCTTTAAAACCAAAAAATTTTGATGCGCGAGACATCGGTATGATATCCATGAAGGTTGCACAATTAATTACATTAAAACTAAAATCGTGATCCCGTGTTCACACAACCGCAAAAGGGTGAGCTTATAAGTACTTTCAGTGTTTCTGTCAAAGTGAAGTGTGCCTTGTGTGTGGCTCAAGCCTCGTTCACATTGTCAGAGACTTTGATGTCACTAGTCTCTGTATTCAGTGTTAATAGTAGTGATCCTACTGCCGATGGCTATAACGTTATTTATTGGCTTTACAACTGGCCATTGCTTTAAAAAATCTGATAACAAATTAGATATATTGTCAGTAAAACTAAGATATCATTCTTATTTGACAAGGAATCAGTTGTTTTGCCTCTAAAAATGAAGATTATGTAGGATAGGTTGTTCTTATATAAACTGCAGTAGTGCTCAATAGTATATAATTATAATATAATAAAAAAAATGATGATCAATCAATGTAGGACACAAACTCATTCACAATGCCAAGAATTGCTGGTACTACTTTCACAGTTCCAGTGAGTTTGTCAGTCTGTTCTGTTTGTTTGTTTTGTTATTTCTCTTTCTCACGTGTCTCTGGCACTGCTGTCGGCATATGCGATCAGTGTTTCCATGGGAACAATCAGTGTTCCCATGGGAATGCTGATCACACCTGTCTCACCACTAATTCACTGCCCATTTAAGCCCCTTCATTGTGTCTTTCAACTGTTCTTTGCTAGATTAATGTTTAGTGTTGAAGTAACTCACCTTGCTAACTCTGCCTAGATGGTCCTGTCGAGAATTTGTTTTAGTTGCCCGTCTCTGCCTGCATGTCGGGAGTTTGGTTGCCTTCCAGTTTATTCCAGTACGCCTGTTGTCTTCATCCACATCTCTTCAACAGGGATTCCTCACGAATCTGTTCCTGACTACAACAACGCATACAGTCGCCTATGAACACACTCTTCAGGATGGATTCCTTACGGATCTGCTCACTGCACAGTCGGTGCGCACTCATCGACAATCACACCCATAATCTTCAAATGCAGTTGGTGTGGGGACCTTCACACTTCACCTGGATCTGCTGAAGTTGTAATTTATTGTTAATAAATCCTTTGAATTGCTCCTCAGCTCTTGGGTCTCTTTGTCTCGTCTCTAGCAGGATGGACCCAGCAGAAGAATCTACACTTTTCTCCGCCCTGTCTCAGCAGGAAGCCTTACTGGGAAGTCAGCAGGATCTCCACTTCTAACCAGGCTTTGGAGATGATGGCGTCGCAGCTCGCTGAGCTCACCTCAACAACTCCACCAGCCTCCAGATTTCAGTTTCATCAAGGAAACGCCCTCACTGGCTCCAGCGGTTCACCATGTTTTGAACGCTCAGAGAGCTTGCATCAACCGTCCAGCCCCGTTCTCAGGTGAATGATGTAATTTGAGACATGGTTGACTCTTCTGTGTTTGTCCATTTAGATAATATTCTGATCTTGTCCCAATAAATCAATGACAATGTTCAGAACGTCAGGCAGATGCTTCAGCGACTGCAAGAGAATTAGGTGTTCGTCAAGGTACAGAAGTGCGGCTTTCATGCACAGTTGGTTCCGTTCCTGGGGTTCATTGTTTCGACCAATGAAGTGTGCATGGATCCTGCAAAGATCAGAGCCATCTCCGATTGGCCAACCCCAGATTCTCGAAAGGCTTTTCAGAGGTTTCAGGGGTTTGCCAATTTCTATCGTAGGTTTATTCTTAATTAAACCCTACTCGCCATGCCTCTGACTCCACCCGCACTGACTTTTGTTGATCCTCACGGGCAGAGGCCGCATTTTCTAAATTAAAAAAGCGTTTTTCTACCATGCCAATTTTGATATCTCCCGACCCTGTATATGTCAGTTTGTGGTAGATGTGTCAGAGGTTAGTGTCGGAGGTGTCCTGTCACAACACTCTTCCTCGGACGGAAAGATGCATCCATGTGCCTTTTCTCCACACTGCTTGACACCAGCTGATTAGAACTACGACATTGGTAACAGAGAATTGTACGCTGTCCAGCTGGCATTGGGCGAGTGGCATCATTTGTTAGAGGGTTCGGGGATACCATTCTTGGTCTGGACTGATCATAAGAACCTAGAGTACATTCGCAGCACTAAACGTCTTAACTCTAGACAGGCTCGCTGGGCACAATTATTCACCCGTTTAAACTTCACCTTTTCGTATCACCCGGGATCTAAGAACATCCAGCCCCTTCTGTTCCCCGCTCAAGAGCCTGACGTTCAGGTCCCATTCCTTCATGCCTTAATGCAGAGGTGCTGGCGCACCTGGAAAGCCACCAGAGAAGCCCTCATACGGATTGACGCTCATGTGAAGAGGTAAGCGAACCTGCACCGGTCTAAGCCCTAAGCTTAGACTCAAGATTACCTCTTTACCTCAAACGCATCCATCCGTTTTCATGTTTCCAAAATCAAACTGGTTTTACGATCCAATTTACATCTCACCACACCCGTCCCGCCTCCTTGGTGTCAGGTGGAGGGGGAGAGGTTTCCAGTACCTGGTTGATTGGGAGGGTTATGGACCTGAAGAGAGATTCTGGACTGCGCCCTCATAGACCAGTTCCACCTCTGGCAAGGTAATTCTGCTGGGGACGCCAGGAGACATGCTGTCACGGTTCCAGAGAGTTCATCAGTCTGTTCTGTTTGTTTTGTTATTTTTCTCCCTCAGGTGTCTCTGGCACTGTAAAGAATGTGCGATCAGCGTTTCTGATCACACCATTAATTAGCGTGCTAGCAGCACCTGTCTCTCCAATAATTCACTGCCCATTTAATGCCTTCATTGTGTCCTGTTCTTTGCTAGATTGTTGTTTGGTGTTGAAGTAACTTACCTCACTCTCTCTGCCTAGTTGGTACTGTCTCATGTATTTGTTTTGGTTGGCTGTCTCTGCTCAAGTGTCAAGAGTGTGGTTGCCTTCATGTTTGCAGTACGCCTGTTCTCTTCGTCAACATCTCTTCAATGGAGGATTCCTCACAAATCTGCTCACTGCACGGTCAGCACGCACTCATCGACAAACACACCCATCAACTTCTAATGCAGTCGGTGCCAGGATCTCCACACTTCACCTGGATCTGCTGAAGTTATAAATTATTGTTAATAAATCCTCTGAACTGTTCCTCTGCTCTTGGGTCTCTTTGTCTCGCCTTTGTGAAAACTTCATCCAATTTGATAAGGAATCAGTTTACTTGCGAATAATAAAGAGCGTTGAGGAGTAAGTGGTTTTATATAAACTGCAGCAGTGCTAAATGCATCACAAGATGAATGAACTATCAATGTTTGAATCAAACTTACACAGAATGGTGAAAATTTTTGACACTCTTTTCTATGCATAATTTATTTTTATAATATCCATGTTTGTGGTTCCAGACAAATGTTACAGAACTTAAGTGAAATCTATCACTTCTCAGTCTTGCCTCCACTTGACTTCTGTATCTCGCACAAGCTTCACTGTCTTCACTCATTTCGGTAATCGCTTGGCGATATTGCTCTGCATTTCTTGTACTATTTACAAGTATTAAAGTGCTAATAATTTTTTTTTTTACGAATACCAGCAGTTCAGGTTTTTGTTTGGGTTGAGCTCATATTAACGAGAGTGGGTCACACAGCATCTTTGTTAGAATTAAATGTTTCTTTTTTTGTGAGTAACGTGACAAGAAGCATGTGAGAGATGAGCTCTGTGCAATTTGCTAAATTTTTTATTATTCTCATGTTATAATCTGGTGAAATTTAATACACATTTGCTCTTTGAGGTAAAAAATGGAAAATAAATAAAAATCCTTGGGATAAGGAGACATTAAAAACACCTAAGCATTCAGGATGAAAGCCCCGACAGGCCAACATGTCGGTGATGCTGACGAAGGTACTTGCTGACTTGGAGGATCTCGCTGTAATACATACATTGATTACGGCGATGGAAATAAAATTCATAAAAATAAAATAAAGTTAGTTAAAAGAGTGGCAGATGTTGAGAAACGAATCGATTATCTGGAGTCATTGGAGAGGGAATCAACGACCAAAGTTGATTTGCAACATGTTCTTGAAAATCTTGACAATAGAAGCTGCATGAATAACATCCAAATTGTTAAAATTTCTGAGCATGAGGAGGGCAGAGATATGGTGAAATTCCTAGACGAGTGTAGAGCGGAGGTGGGCGGGGCCAGGCTGGAACAGCGCATGCCTGGTCTCTAATCAGCCTGATGGGGGCGCGCGAGGGATAAAGGTTGCCGGTGATGATGGTTCGAGAGAGAGAATTACAGGCAGCTGCTCTATGTGTTTATGTTTGTGTGTTTTTCGTTAATTTCTTCATTAAACTATCATTTATATTGTCATGCCAGTTCTCGCCTCATCCTTTCCATTAAACTGCTTTAAGGAGGAGGAGTGATGCCCGTAGCAGAATCCTCGACACTGCCGTCCACCCAAGGGAATTCCACTGCCATCTGCCGGGGGACTAATTAGCCCGACCGCGGAGAACGGCCGACATCTGCGAGGCGAGTTGGGACTGGACTCCTCGACCGCCTGGAGCAAATGAGCCGCTGCCAGGGGCAGATGAGTGCCCTGTCATCCCACAGAAATGCAGAGGAGTCGAGAAGACCGGCGTCCGCGAGGGGGTGAGCGAAGTGACTCCCCAACTGCCTGGAGTGGTAGGGCCGCTGCCAGGGGCGGAGGAGAGTCCCCACAGGTCGCCGAGAACATGGAGGGGTGTTCTGTCCACTGGGGGTTAGTCTGACTCCGGTCTGCCCGGGGAGAAGAGGCTGCCGTCTACCTGAGAGGCTAGGTGAGTGAGTTTATTTTTTCCCCTCTCTCTCCTCTGTCTCTCTCTCTGTCGCTCCATGTTGGCCTTTATCCCTCGCCTATTTTGTTTAGTTGTTTTTACCCTCCTGCCTCCTCCCAGGTCAAGCAAGGTGGGGATGACATGCCGGCAGACAGGGCGCAAGGCCCGGAGAGGAGATGGGGGGATGTACGTCATGCCGGGGGCTCCCCGGCCTGAGGCAACGCCGGGAGTGTAGAGCAGAGGAGAGCGGGGCCAGGCTAGAACAACGCAGGCCCGGTCCTCAATCAGCCTGATGAGGGCGTGGGAAGGATAAAGGCGGTTCGAGAGAGAGAGCGAGAGAGAGAATTACACGCAGCTGCTTTCTGTTTACGTTCATGTGTTTTTCGTGTATTTCTTCATTAAACTATTATTTATATTGTCAAGCCAGTTCTCGCCACCTCCTTTCAATTGAACTGCTTTACAACAAGCTTTTCCAAAGTTTGCTCGACATAACAGGCCATAAGCTGGAATCCGAGCGAGCTCACGGAGATCTGCTGAGGGAGAAAGGCCCAGATCAATCCTGGCCACATTTCTGAGATCATCCGATAAAGATTTCATGTTGCGCCAGGCGAGGAGCAAAGGAAAGCTTTCTTGGAAGAATCATAATATTTTCTTGTTCCCGGACTTTGACAAGAGAAAAATGCGATCGGTTCAGGGAATGCAAGAAACTCTTGCATCAACATAAGATCGTTTTTGCATTGATGTTTCCTGCCAAGTTGAGAATAGAAACGAAGGATGGTTACAAAGTATTTACATGTCCCAATCAGACAATTTTATAGAATCAATGGGCGAGTATACCATTGGGTGTTTCTAATGTGAGTGGGTCGACTAGCTGTACTTACTCTGGCTTTTGAGGAAGCTGGGTATCATTTTTGTTTCTTTTTTGCATTGGAGTTTGTTTTGTGAATAAAACTTTTCCTTAAAGAAACTTTTGCACTGATGGAAGATAAATTTTGCACTGTAGTTCCCGGCCAGATTGAGAGTGGACACTACGGATGACCACAAAATACCTACATGCTCACACAAAGGATGTCTTTTATAAAGTTGACGGACTGAATAAGTCATGGTATATACTTTTATGCAGCCTCTGAGTGAATTGACTTGACAATCCGGGGAACCGGGATTCCTGTTTTGTTACTTTTTGTGTTGGTTCCACCTAGCGGCTGGAGCATTTTTGTTGACTAGCACTGCTTCAAAACAGCTGTGGCTGCATCTGTTCATTATTCTTTGTTTTGTGGAGGATTTCTACGGGACATTGGAATGATTACGTCATCTGCTGAACTCATAACAGCTGGCTCACTGAACATTAATTTGTCTATCCGAGAAAACTGGATGGATTTATATCGGCTGGAATCTGTTTTGTGGAGGATCACATCTTTGAGACAGTTCTGAGAATGAATCTACACATTCTTTGTGTTCATTCTACCTATTGGCAGGAATTTCTTTTACAAATAATTTTCTGTTATGTTAGCTTTTGCTAGAAGTTCCTATGGAATCATTAAAGAATGAAAAGATTCCAATAACCATAACACAAGCCAGGAACAGTCTGATTCTTAAAAATGACAAAGATCCAAGCGAGTGTAAAAGTTACCATCAAATTTCCCTGATCCAGTTAGATGTAAAAATGTTGTCAAATTCTGGCTAATCAATTTTATCTTTTCGAAGATATGACATCACTTATTCATATAGATCAGGTGGGGGTATATTCGAGGCCATAGCTCTTCTGATAACATTAGGTGTCTCATCAATATCATGTGGTCAGTAGTGAATAATCAATCTCCGGTCGCTGTCCTCTCACTTGACCGCGAAAATGCATTTGATATGGTAGAATGGGATTATCGTTTTAAGATTTTGGAAATGTATGGGTTCGTGAGTACTTTTATTGGTTGGATAAAGCTACTTTATAGACACCCTGTAGTGGCAGTACAAACAAACTAACTAATTTCAGATTATTTTACTCTGGATAGGGGCAACCGGCAGGGTTGCCCTCTTTCCCCATTATTGTTCTGTCTTGCCCTGGAACCATTAGCAGTGACGACGATTTTCCAGGGGTGATTGCGGGAGGTGTGGTGCATAAGCTTCTGCTTTACGCAGATGATATTTTATTATTCGTCTCTGACCCTACTAGATTTAGGACTTGCCTCCACAGAATTATCAATTAGTCTAAACCTGAAGCTTTGGCTATGACAGCATACTGTCCAGTAACGCCTATTCAGCTGGGAGCCTTCAAGTGGCCCAAACAGGGTATTAAGTATTTGGGAATTTTATTCCCAGTAAATTTGTCTGATTTAGTCAGAGTTAATTTTGATCCCTTAATAAAAAGGTTTTTGAGTGATGTGGACAGGTGGGCTTCATTACATTTATCAGAAAGGTTATCCAAAATTCAACTGCAACAGAGTGTTTAATTCGGATATTTATTTAAACGTAGCCTCGAGCATATGGCTGAACCCTAAACTACGTATTAATAAGTCCCCTTACTGTTGGTCAGATTGGATTGTGAGGAGGGTTATTACACTTGGTGACCTACATGACCTACACCTTTTGAAATTTTGGTTCAACATTTTGGCATTCCCAGATCTCAATTTTATAAGTATTTACAGCTGCGCCACCTAATCTGCACTTTTTTTGGGAGTGGCACGCACCCCCAAAGTAGTAGAAATTTCTAAACTTGACTTTGGAGGAGGGGGTGTGGGCTAGAATCCTAAAAACATCAAGTCTGCCTCATGCAATTTAAGATTTTACATACATTTTATTGGACCACATCTAGATGTATAGGCTTGGTATAAAAGACACACCTGCTGGCAATGTCAATCAGAGGATGGAGACATAACCCATGTCTTTTGGGGGTGTGTTAAGATCCAGGAGTTCTGGTTGAAGGTTCAGAGTTTATGTGTGATGTATTGGGCGCTCAGCTTTCCCTTTCACCCAAACTCTCTTTTGGGCAATGGGGTGGTCATCGACATTGAAAATGGGCACATAAGTAGTTGAGTCCAAACGAGCGTCAGGGGTTAGAGGTTGTTTGGAGTGCCCTCATTTCATGAGTGGTGCTCGGAGATGGGGAGGGTGGTGGCCTTTGAAGAAGGGGTATAGAAGGCTGGGGTTATTTGATATGAAATGCAGCAGATATTTGGCCTTTTTGGAAGGCTTTCGGGGAGGGGTAGTGGAGAGGGATCTCTAGTTTTAAATGTGTGTATGTGCAATTTGATTGTTTTTTGGAAGTATGCTTTTTATTTATTTATTTATTGTGTGTGTGTGTGTGTGTGTGTGTGTGTGTGTGTGTGTGTGTGTGTGTGTGTGTGTGTGTGTGTGTGTGTGTGTGTGTGCATTTTCTGTGATGTTTATTTAATTTGTTGAATAGAATCAATAACAATTAATAACAAAAAAATATTATTTTTCTTTATTAACACCTGAATGTTAAGAACATAAAGGGTATTAAAAGAGACCCTTAAAAAGAGATTTATACGGAACGAGAACGAAACCAAACATTTTACTCTAAACACGCAGTGAAAGGATCTCATTGCTTAACTTTGCATATTAAAAATCTCTCTTGTTCTTAAATGTACCAATATCGAGATCGTTCAAATGAACATTGCGATTAATTGGAAAATCTATATTTTTCACAGCCTTTCTTCCTATTATTTTTATTTTAAGTTATACCTTTTCTTTTATAGGTTAAACAAAGCCAGATACAAATCTTTTCACAAACCCCCTGGAGCCTACTTGCGTACCTCCTGGGGTACGAGTACCACCGGTTGGTAATTACTGACCTAGACAATATCTACCACTGTGGAATTATTCCATGTTCCTCACATTCTGACTCAAAAGGATGTTCTATCTTTTTTTGAGAAAAAAATATCGCTCTCATGTTTCGAAAATATGTTTGACATGTTGCAGCAGGAATGGGTTAAAAACTTTGATAGACCAGGTGAGAGAAGGTTTCCAACTAATCTGTTCCACATTTTCCATTTTTACCCTGGTCTCAAAAGCAGCTCATTTTAGAGCTAATGACATCATATGTAGTGTAGGGAGAGTGGCATGACAAAGTTAAACCAAGCTGACCACAAATTAGACATTATTCACAGAAAAACTCCTGAATGTTCAGCCAGAGCCATCAAATACAGGCTACTGCATTTTTCTCTTACCGTTATGTTCATCTAGCTCATTGTCGATCTCCTGGCCCATGTGTTTTTGTCTGCTAATGACAGTAGCAAGAGCATCTAGGCCAGCATCTTGAGCTAAAGAGAGAGAAAGACATCAGTCAGACAGACAGTCAGTCAGTCAGTGAGACAAAATTACTTCACATATTTATCCAAAGATACTGGTTTAACACAGTGGTTTCAACCAATGGGTTGCAAAGTATAGGTCTGTTATGATATAGTTGTGGACAGCAGAATAAATAAAGCTAAATATTTGACAGATAGCTAAATATATAGGCTTATCAACAAGGGAGGAGAAAACTATTTCCATATCTTTTATTGTCAGAGGCTGTAGGATTAATTAAACCTGGTATTTTGCTGCAATTTCATCTCTGAAATTATGTAGATGCCAAAATAAACAGGTTGCTTGACATCCCCTAATACTCAAAAACCATGATCTAGCCAAGGTTAAAATAAATAATAAAAAATAAATAACGACTTGCTTAAATATGGGTTAACTTGCTACAAGAATACATTTGTGCAGACTACAATGCATTTTGTGTGGTGAATCATTGGCTGCCAAGAGCATGAAACCATTTGTTTTCTGGTGTTAAAAGGATGAAAAATATCATAAATGTTATGTGTTTAAAAGGAGCATGAAATTCCTTTAGAGATCTGTAGAAAATAACATATTAATTTCCCCTTTTTTACCTATATCATGTTAATAATTTTGCATATTGTTGGGTTTATGGAGTTTGTGACAAAATAACATTTCAAATGTTGGATTTCATGGATATTTTTGTTTACTTTTTGGTATTTATCAACCACAGGTTTAACATGATCATATTTACGTTCCTGTGATTTTCATTCTATAAATCATCACACGTTCAAGGACCTGCTACATGCTCATCTCATTAGGGTCAGAAAAAACAAAAAAAGGATGTAAATTCCTTCTAAATGAGTGTTGTGGAGAGAGCAAGTGATTAGTAGTAGGGTGCTGCATGTGTGAAATGTAAATTACATACAGTCTGATTCGATGTCACATATGACAGCACTGAGACAGCTGTCACAGTGAGCCACAATGTACTTTAACTGTAACCTTGAGGCTAAATGTTTTACTTGGGTAGACAGAAGGTCTCCTGCTTTTTCTCAAAACTCCTTTGAGTTGCTAATCTCAAATGTGTAGCAAATCACAAAACGAGGGTGTGAAAAAGGGTTTCTAGAAGTGGATGAGTTGAACAGAAGGGAGATTTTCGGAACAGATTTGTGATTAATTGCAAAGTAAATTCTGTTGGTACGGCAGAAAGAGGTTGCCAGATGATTGCGGGCTGGAAAAAATGTTAGCCAAAAGTACACAAACAACAGCTAATCAGGCTGATGTGGTAACTTCCAAGTAACTATGTGGACTATGCTGTGTACCTTCGATAATCTGCTGCTGTTGTTTTTTAATTTCTCCAAAGCTGAGTCCTCTGGTCTCCTCGGACTCATTAACCAGCCAAGGGTTCACGGCTGGCCCCGCCCCATTTCCACCTGTCATCAGGGTTGACCTGGAGACGATGTCACAAAAAAATACACATTGCTAAATGTCAGTATAAAACAAACAAGCATACACATACGTACATTAGCGTGCACTGCACACATACACAAAGGCATACGGCAGTCATCACTGTAATACGCAAGATACAAAGTCAAATTTGTCATTACATACACACGGTAACAAGATTACTTACACACAGTAATACTACAGTTATTACACATACACTGTCAATCAACAGCTATTCTCACACATCAATTGGACACGCATCATCTACTTTACGAACCTAAATAAACTTTGAGGCATGTCCGTGAGTTGTTCAAAAAGCCACAGGCCCTTTTTTCCAAACTCACATCTGTAGCACTCATGTGCTGTCAAAATAAATAACCTTTCTATTTTCTACTTTTAAAATAGCAAACAACAACTCCTACTTTGGACCTTGTAAGATCAGAGAGCCACTGTTTATTTGTTCATTGGGTTCCACTTTGTTGGGACCGGAGAGTGAGTTTTCATGCCCTACGTTACAAGGACACAAAGCATATGAAAAGCCTCTGGCTTTTATACAAGGTTTCAAAGAGACCTTCAAAGAGCCAAACTGAGAAGTGGCTTGTTATCCTGTGGAGTCACTGCATTGTGCTTTTGCACTTTTCTTTGATTAATGTATGAAAGTTGTTCCCCTTGAGGCTTCTGGACAGCTCACAGAGAGAGAAGTGAAATTTAAAGGCTCTTCTGGAAAAGCTATCAGCATCACGCCGAGAGTTATGAGCTGGTCACTAGCTCACACGGGTGACCTGCTTCCAGCAGGGGCGATTTCTCAGGGCCAGCAAAGCCTTCTATGCTGCCAAATAAATAAATATTTTTTCATCTTTTCATTCTCATTGACTTTTTTGTATTTTCAATCGCCTTCCACTCCTAATTCATCTAAAAACAAATAGCAAAAACCAAAAAGTTTATCTAATCAGAATTGATTCCTCGATGCTTACAAGCAAAGTGTGACAACTGTTTCACAAATCGGAGTCTGAGCACCACCCTGTCAGGTCTTCAGAATTTCCACAGAATCCCACACGTCAGTGCCACATCACCATTGAGAAAGAGATCCTAATAGATTTAAAAACCCGAGATGTTCTGCATGATCGTGCGACTGATTTATTCAACAGGAAAGGAGTACTGATTTTCACTTCAAGTAAATTGGTAAGTGCTTTTTGCATTGTTATAGCAACATCAGGAGTTTTCTAAGTGTAAATTATGCTGCTTGAGCATTCAGTGTCGGATCAAGTTTTGAAAAGTAACCATGTACCCTGACAAAACAAAATTTATTGAAAGCAAAATTTTATAGAG
Organism: Xyrauchen texanus; assembly: GCF_025860055.1. Classification (NCBI taxonomy): domain Eukaryota; kingdom Metazoa; phylum Chordata; class Actinopteri; order Cypriniformes; family Catostomidae; genus Xyrauchen; species Xyrauchen texanus. The sequence goes on from NC_068282.1 coordinate 31,517,048, forward strand.
AATTTTTTCTTGGTATTAGACATCCTTGGTTTTGGTTTTGGCTTTCGTGCGTGGACGTGTTTTTAAAATGTCAATTGGTATTATTAGTTGACTGCCACGTAAAGGTGTCTTATTCATTGTGAAACTGTGTTTTCTTAATGGCATGAATCACACTTAAGGCCTAGACTTAAAATGCACGGGCCGCAGCTGGCTTCAAGAGGGTAACCAGTCAAGAAAAACAAGCAGTATCAAAACTCAAAGCTAAAACTGTCTGACACAAATCAGTCATGTTGAGCCAATCTTGCCATGTCTCACTCAATGGGGTGTGTCCTTCATCTTAAATGTAGACTTCCCTAAATGCAACATTGTGGCAGCGGGGGCGTGGTCAAGCGCCCGTCCGGGAGAGAAAAGCGGTAAGGGCGCTCACACCTGAGCTAAATTATGTCTAACACCTGTCTCTAATTGCAGTAGCATGAGGAGAGCGGATAAAAGCCAGCAGCCACAGAGCATCCGGAGGCTGACAACACGGCAGAGATTACGTGTGTGTGTGTGTGTGTGTGTGTGTGTGTGTGTGTGTGTGTGTGTGTGTGTGTGTGTGTGTGTAAGAAAATGAAATTAATTAAAATGAAAAAATAAAGCTTACCCCTTAAGCTGACGTCTGTTCCCGTCCCTTCCTTTGGTCCGCTTTACAAACATAAAAACCATTGAGCATATTTTCTCACTATGTTCCTATACTGGATAGGTCATAATGTCTACTTAAGTATGAGGATGTGCAAAAGTGTAATTTATGAAGTCGAAGACTTATTTTCTCTTTAAAAAGAAACTTTGTAATTATCATTCATCCATGCAAGAAAAGGCAAACAATCCAACATACATTTAAATATTAGAGTCTTTAGAAGATTAAAAATACACTCTTTTGTATTTGTTTATTTACATAATTTTATCATTCATAATAGCACTGAACATTTTATCTTCAACATTAAATATGTTTCCATCCAAGGATTTTTTTTGCGTAAAAAGTTTTAGCGCATCAAAATAAAGCTGATGGAAACGCAAATAATATTTAATCCGTTTAACTCTAGTGCATAAACTCATACTGGATAAATATCGATACTTCAAATGTTGCGAAAAACTGGTATGTAACGTGACTTTGCATCAATCGTTAGCCTGTTTTAATCATGACGACAAGGTATACATCCTTGAAAGCCAATTTATTGTACGTGATTATAGATTGAATTTAATGGCATATAGATCCGATGCTGCAAACATGACATTTACAGGAGTGCCAACACAAATATCTCATTTTATGCACAATACACAATACTAGGAGAAAATCTTAAGTGTGCTTTTTGGAACACTAACAGCCCAATTCTACAAAATTATTGTTTAGCTTACTTTTGAAAAAATGCCGGCAAAATTCCCTGTATTAAATTAAATGTGAAATACGAAAAAACAAATGAAAAAATCAATTAAAAAAAATTTAATGTAAGATGTAAACCCAGATATTAAAAGCATCAATATTTCTTTAATAGCAGAAACATCAGGACCAATATTATAGTCTTATTAGAAGGGAATTTTTTTTTTTTTTTTTTTTGCTTTAAAAAGTGTTTCTTTAAAATAAATTTCACTTGTTGTTTTGATATTTTTCAACATAATGCAAAGCCATTCATACATTTTAAGACGGGTTGAGAGTCTAAATACTACAACTGTAACTAGTGTTTATAACAATTTATTATATTGAGGGTTTCCTTTCAGTCTACAGTGCATTATGCAGTTGTTCATAAAGTTTAATGTGCCAACTGAGGTATTTGGGGAAAAAAACTTGCATATCACCTAAATGACTTCCTCTCATTGTAAAAGCTAGTCTTTGACAATGGCCCTTCTTTTCCAGTTAGTTCAGCATCAGTGGATCTCCATTTGGGTTAAGAACGGTTGCTAACCTCTGGAGGATCTTCAGTTGGCTCTGTTTCTCTCATTCTCTCAGCCAGACTAACACTCTCATAAAAAATAAATAAATAAAAATACCAGTCAATTATTTACTATTAAACAACTTGATCAAATGGCTTTGATTTATTAGAACATTCTAGCTAAACTTATGCATGGGATACCAGTGTGATATGAGCAGGATATAAAATGAAAAAAAAAAAAAACACTTTTGTTAAACAAGTAAATTTTTTACATAAGGAACAACTTTCTTGTTATATAGCACTTACAATTATAAAGGCCCGTCTGACTCGTTGTTCTCTGCTGTTAAATCTTTTAATTATTAAATATATTTCTATACATATACATACATATAAATATATATACTAGGGCTGTCAATCGATAAAAAAATGTAATCGAATGAATTACATGGTGTCCCGATTAATTAATCGCATATACAAATATTTGCTGAGAAAGCCCCTCATATAACAATAATTCAATACATAATGATTAAATAATTATACATAGTTATCTTTAAATATTAAAAAATAGATATATAAATTATTCAGATAAATAAAATGCATTACATTCTTGTAGCAGAAGAGTTAATCATTGATAAAACAATATAAAAGTGGCTTTACAATACAATGTTTTTTTTACTACCATATTATTGATCGTAACTCAGTCATTGGCATACATTTCACAGCAATCCATTTCACAAGTGAATTTGTCAATCAGTTGGAGATTTATTATTAGGGCTTGTTTAAGGACCCGTCAATGTACACCTGCGTCAGACATTTTATTTATTTTTTAGAAACAATCCAGGGGTATACATAGTACACAATAATACAGATATATTTTACAATAATGCCAAGACATGATATTCATTACATAGTGCAATGGTTTTCAATGCTTTGGAGTTGTTGGAGGTACAGAGTATTTAAATAATATATAAAATAAATTCTCCAAAATACTACTGTGTGGGCACATTCCCAAAAAATGTGAGGGGCAGATTTATCTACAGCATTACAGAAGGAGCAAAGTGCATCTATTTCAGGAAGCATGTTTCTTAAATAAAGACTGACTGGGTAAATACGGTGTAACAGTTTAAAGGACACCTCATTAACCAGTAATTAAATATTTAGGTATGAGGTAAAAACCATACGATAGGGTGACCACCTGGCTATTGCTCTGTTGCAGGTCAGCAGACCTGATTTTGCAGGACAATGCGGGACACGAGGGAGAGATAACTTACTATTATTGTACTAGGTGAATAAATATTGATATTATATTAGATGTATTTTTGCAGTGATGTTAAATGTTAATGACGGCGCTGTGAACGTCACTCAGTTTGGCATAAGGTCTACGATGCAAACTAATTTTAACAGTTCAGACCGACTCAATGTAAAAATAATGAAGTGAAAATAATAATCTAATCTTTAAAAAGCACATTTCCAAATAAGCACATCAATTCCATTATTAAAGACTAGAAAATGCGTTAAATGCGTTCTTTAGTGCATCTTCAATTACATTTTTTTGTCTGATCTGGCTGCTTCGAGTAGGGCCTTCTCATTCATTATGACTGTAGAACTCCTGGCAGGTGTAGGTGTTCACTTTCACCAGGAGTTAGATGTTCTTTGTCTCTGTCCAAGCAGCGGTCATCAGTTAAAACACCCTCTCCACGAACGCGTTGGTGACAGGAATGCTCAATGCCAAAGATATCAGAACTGTCATGTTTGGGGCACTGAAATGCTTCAGCAGAGCTGTCTGTGAAACTTCGGTGGCATACCCTGCACTCTCCTTTTTTAGGGTCACCTGTAACTGGTTTTAACCATGTATATATTTTCTCCAATTCTTTATTATACGAACAAATACACTTTTTCTTCTCGGGAGCTCCGGATAGACCCATTTTTCTGTTGCAGTTTTTTTTTTTTTTCAGTGTTTTCCCACTCTGGCAAGAAAAAAAAGGCTGTGCATGTTCAGTGTTTTCTTATTAACTTTTTTGTATTTATTTTTTTTTTTATTTAAAGGACGATTAAATAAAATGATGCCGAAATAATAATAAAGATAAAAAATGATACAGACAAAATTGAAATGCGGGACACTTGCTTATGACTTGTGGGATGCGGGACAAAGCTTCCAATTTCGGGACAGGTGGTCACCCTACCATACGATCTGCGTCAGACGTGTGTAAGACCTGCGTCTCGGGTGTGTTGCGTCATAAAAATAAAATTTTTAGGTCACTGTGACAAGTTAAATATAGTTTAATACTCAATCTTTAAACACATATTGAGATCCCTTAGTTCGCATTTGAACCCTTAGTAACGCATATCTATGTTGTTTTCTTCACTGCTCACACAGCTGAAATTTCACTTATTGCCCTCTGGAGTATACAGGTGGTACTACAATCATGCGATAAAATGTGTAAATTTGTTTAACGCGTCATTTTTTGTATAATTAATTGCGCGTTATTAACGCGTTAACTCAACAGCTCTATACATATATAGATCTCCATGATTGATATTACTAAGACATATATTTGGGTCACAGGACAATGCACTTGTTCTTCACCAAATGGAACAGTATGTAATTTCGGAAGCAACATTGGTTCTTTTTCACATATTTAATACCTCAGTTAGTTTCTCCTCGCTCACTATGAAGTTTGATTTGTTTTTTATTTCTGTAAAGCTGCTTTGGAACAATATGCACTGTAAAAAGCACTATACAAACACAATTGAACTGAACTTAAGTCTCTGTATTACCTTGTATTACGGTTTTATTTTTTTTCAATTGGTTACAGGCGTTTGTCAATATAAGTACCCTTTTTGAAAACACTTCAAACAGCAACATGTATCTTGACACATCAGTTAATTTCTCTTCACAAAAATACTTCATACATGTCAAAATCAGCTCATTCTACCAGCAAACACACTTTGTCATTCATAACAAAATAAACCCTAAAAACACTAAATACTGGTAACGTATGATGTATAATAAATTTTTTGTCAAGAATCTTGGATTTTATCAAACTTTTACAAGAAAGACCAAAAAGAGGTATATTGAAGCGAATAGGTGCACAAATGCACACACAAAAGTTAAATACTCAATTCAAAAGGGTAATTACTAGTAATGCTATTTAATTCAGTCTTCTGCATTTGGCCACAAGTTCTCATCTACATCATATTGAATGTGTTCTCTCTGATGATTCACCTTGGGAAGACCTCTTACCATGAGTCTTCCTCTTAATTGTCTTGTACCTCGCATACACACTCCTCTTTCACTTCCTCGTACTACCTCATCTACCTGCTCTGTCAGCCATGCAGCACAATCATTACAAAGTTGGCCCCTTTTACATATGGTCAGCATTGATAAAGCAAAACAGCTGAATAGGTCATGAGCTAAGAGAAAAATCTGGTTTTATCAGATTTTATTAATTGTTTAACTTTTTTATGTTAAGTATTCTTCAAAATGAAATTATTGCTGTCTCATTCATTTTTTTCAGTTTTTAACATACATTTAACTGGTTTGAAAACTGTATTTAGAAGTGTACAACATTTTTAAGATACTTCAAAAGAAATGTATCTAATTGTTGACTTTGGGAGAGAAAAGATTTCATGAATTTTGAAAGATGTGGTCATAGAATACATTTTATATCAAAACATTGCCAAGATGATCCACAGTTCAGTCTACAGACACTGATGTTGTGTTGATAGAATGAAGAGTTTTGAAAACGTATACTAGATATTGAGAAAAGTATGTAATAATTGTAAGAAAACTATAATCAGAGCAATGTAAAAAAAAAAAAAAAGCCTGACGGATGGAGTATTTCAGTCTCCTAGTACGAAAGAAAGAATTTTCTGTTATTAGGTTTTTCCTTCCCATCCCAGTCTACGTCACCAGGATCGAGCGAGTCAAATCTGAATAATGACCACCTCATTTCTCCAGAAGAGTTTGGCTCCTGAGCTGTCAATTCGATTGAGAGTCATAAGTGCACAGGAGATTGGCGGTGGCATGTTAAGTCTCTGAGTGGTGTGTTTTGGAGAGAGAATGTGAACACAGTGGAGAGAAGGGAAGTGTAAATAGTCCTGATTGTGGTAGCTCAAAGCTCAGCTCTGATCAGCAGACCAGCAAAGCAGAGTGTCTGAACTCAAGTGCACAGTCTTCCGTTTCAGAACAGGTAACACCATTTCTGGCAAAAACAGGGATGCAAATTCATGAGGGGTGAAAAAAGTGAGACAATCAATGGTCCACAGACATGTTTTTCTGGAATATTTTTTAAAGAATAAGCAAAAAGTATAAATTTCAGCGTTTTAATGATTCAAGTATAGCAAATTAACTTCTATATTAGTGACTACTAATTATCCTTATTATCATTAATTCTTTCATTTCCGTTTCGGACACGCACCACTATTGAGATACTAAATGTAGTAGATAGACATGGCTTTGAAGAAACTCATCAGGAGCAGACCAAAGCACCAAAAACATGAAACGAGAGAGCAAGAAGGTATGCACTTTTATCATATTTAAAATTTTTATTTAATCTTTACATTATCATTAGAAAGCTCATACTCCAGGGGACTGATGCATAAATGCTACATATGCACAAAATATGCATTAAAATGTGCGTATGCAATTTCCCAAGCAAACATTGGGATTTATGAAAAATAAAATTGGTGTAAATGTGCTCACAGTTCACACACTCTTGACTGTGCATAAGCACTCTTTTACTGTTGTGTGAAAATTGGACTCCAACTGGACAAGTAATGAACTGAACAGACTGATTATAAACTCCACTTTTCTTTTAATAATAACAGTACTTTATTAGTACTAATAATAGTATCTTTAGAATAAAAACAGTACATAGAGTTCAGCACACAAATCAGAAATAACTTAATTTTACATAAATAATTACAAATGCATTAAAATATAAGCTGTTAAAAGGAAATGTTGGTAATTTGTGTGCTGCTTTTGGAAGACTTTCCTGTGGCATCATAAGGAGGGAACCAGTGCCACGAGGGGGCCCCTACCACTGATAGTTTGACAGTGGATTAGTTGTGCGGATGATCAAGGTTCAAATCCACCTTGTTCCAATTTCACTATTTTCCTCTTATCGATCAATGTAAGCGAAGATAGACAGTAGCTGTACACCATCGTAAAGTCATTTATTTGAAATAAAAATGTCCACAAAAGGTGTAAATAACATATCTAAGGGGAGTGTGACATAACAGAAAGTAAATGCTGTGTTCTAGTCATGATTGGGGGGCTCACTAAAGGTTGGGCAGTGCAGCGAAAGCTTTGGTTTAGGTAGGTAGGGAGCGGGCTGGGGTGCATTGATGGCTTTTTCCAGTGGTTTGGCCTCTCAAAGGGCGGCAGAGAGCGAGGTTCATGGCAGCGATGCAGTTACCCGTTCCCTGGACCTGAAGAGACCACTATCTCTAAAGCCGTGCTTGGCATAAAGGTAGCAGTCACATGCGTTTTATCCTGCTGCCAGTGATGCAATTAAGTTCCATCACAATACTTATACTACAGTGGCAAGAAAAAGTATGTGAAACCTTTGGAATTACCTGTATTTATGTATAAATTTGTCTTAATCTCGTTTGAAACAATAACGAACAAACACAACCTGTTTTATCAAATAACACACAAATTATTTTATTGTTTTTGTACATTGAATACATCATTCAAACATTCACAGAGTAGTTTGGAAAAAGTATGTGAACCCCCTAGGCAAATTACACCAAGCTAATTAGAGTCAGGATTTGGCAAACCTGGCATCCAATTAATGAAATGAGATTGGAGGTGTGGGTTAGAGCTAATTTGATTTATAAAAAGCACTCAGACATTTTGAGTTTGCTATTCACAAAAAGCATCTGCTGTCATTGACCATGCCTCGTAAAAAAAGAGATCTCAGAAGACCTACGATCAAGAATGGTTGGATTAAATGAAGCAGAAGAGGGTTACAAAGTTATCTTGAAGACCTTAGATATTAATCTGTCCACAATTACACAAATTGTCTATAAATTGAGATGATTTATTATGGTGGCTACTTTCCATAGAAGCGGCCATCCAGCTAAGATGACTCAAAGGGCACACTACAGAATGCACAATGAGGTAAAAAAAGAACCCCAAAAGTGACAGCAAAAAACTTGAAGGAATCATTGTAACTGGTTAGCATCTCCATTGATGAGTCTACTATATGGAAAACATCAAACAAGCATGGTGTCCATGGCAAGATGAAGCCACTGCTTTCCAACATAAACATTGCTGCCTGCCTGGAGTTTGCCAAAGACCAACTTGACACTCCACAACGCTACTGGGAAAATGTTTTGTGGACCACATACCAACATAAAAACGTCATCCCAATGGTGAAGTATGGTGGAGGGAGCATCATGATTCTGGGCCTCTTCGGGGCCTTGACCAATTTTATCAAGATATCCTACAGGATAATATCAGGGTGGCTGTGCACCAGCTAAAGCTCAGTAGAAGTTGGGTGATGCAGTAGGATGATGACCCTAAACATAGAAGCAAATCCAGTATGGCTTAAAAAAAGAAAATCCACCTTTTGAAGTGGCCCAGGCAGAGCACAGACCTCAACCAAATAGAGATGCTGTGGAATGACATCAAGATCACACCAGATATTCTAAGAATATGGATGAGCTGAAGCAATTCTGTTAGGAAGAATGATCCAAAATTCCTTCTGAACATTGTGCAGTTCTGTTTGGATAGGTGTACATGCTCCAAAATGCTAGGGCCGGCCCTAGCGGGAAAGCACTTTTAATGTCAGTGAAGATTTCTTGGCTAAAGTCCATCCGTGTGGAAATGTGTTTTAAGCAAAGTTTTATACATGAGGCCCCAGGTCTCAAAACAGTGGTCTAATATTGATCGAAGCTTATGACAGAAATGCCACATCACATAAGTTTTTAATTTTTTTGTGTCAAGAGTACACATAAAAGCATGGTAAATCAAAACAAGACATACGTGTTTAATAAAATAATAAGGAAGAACAAGCATGCAAGCTTTGCTGAATAAGTCATGTGTCAATGTTTCAATAAATAATATCCATCAGACCTTTTAATTTGCACATTTAGAGAAATATTGATGGATTATCGCATCTTTACTTCAATTTTTTTTTTTTTTTTTAATGTCTTTCATGTTTTGTGTAAATTATGCAGTCGTATAAACTTACTGTTATGTGTGTTTTTATTTTGTTTAAAACTAGATGGTGATAGAGCATTATTTTCATGAAGCCCTTAGGGACAATTCTCAATTTCATCAGTAAAACCAGCAGCACCAGCGGAGACCCCGATAATGTAGAGCTAGCTAAAGCAGGAACATGTGCAGACCCCAGTAATGTACAACCAGCAAGTGCCCTGCCAACTAACTCTGCTGACTGGCCTTATATGTTCCTTTTTTATTTATTTGGCACATTATTTCCTGTTAAATAAATACTAAATGTCCCTTGACATTTTCACTGTGTATTGTTTGTTTACTACAAAACTGCTTCACGGAAAATGCTTAAGGGTGGGGGTAATCATTTTGGGGATTACAAACAAAACTAGTGGGGGACCCCACACAAAGTTTTGTCGCTAAAAGGATAGGAACAGCACTGCGTCTTAGCGTGTTCTTAGTGAATTTAAATTTGTTCAATAACTAGGGTCTCTGGATTCTCGGAAACGATTAGGTAACACTTAAAGTAAATCTTGTTGTTGGTGAACAAGGTAGACTCACATGTCTATGCGGAAGTGAAGGAATAACATGCCCCTCTCATTCCACTGGTGAGTGCATGTACCAGGTCATTCAGTTCTTTTACGAATGAGAAGTTTCGTGAGTGCCGCTTTTTCATAGCCCTTCACGCTTCATTCCTGTCAGACGCAGAATCACTGTGCACATGCTGCTGTAGCAAAGCATGTGTTTGGAGAAAGGAGGGTAGGTTGCATCCATGCATTAAGTTACTAAACAAGAGCAAAGAGCACCATACTACTGCAAAGTGGGAATGTAGTAAAGATGTAAAGCCTCCACGGTCTGGTAGACTAACTAGGGCACAAGTTAATGGCTTCTCTAGTGATGTGTGGCACAAACTTGAAATTTAGGAGAATACCAAATGAGAATTGTACTTTCAACAAGCGATCCTTAACAGAATCGCATTCTAAGCATTATAAAGCTCCAGCAGATCAACAGGTACAGAATAAAAGATAGAGTGTGCTACTAGCAACACAAAAGGTTGTGGGTTTGATTCCCACGAAACACACATACTGATAAAATGAATTCCCTGAAAGCACTCAGTCATTTTTTTTTCAACTGTCAAATGAATAAATGTAAAAATGGAAATACAAAACAGAAATTTGTGTAAGATTTGTGTAGGAAAAGTAAAAGACTCTGAAAAACAAAGTTGGTGCATGAATGCTTCAGTATATCAGACACTTTGTCAGCCATTTCAACATCCTTATCCACCAAAATTCAATAGTAAATATTTTAAAATGGCCCAGAGTCAGTGTGAAAGAGTTTTGGGCCAGTTGATAGAGTGGCCACTTGCCCTATTCGGCAAGCAATATATTGTGTTGATTTTTTTATTTTATAACTATTTTTTATTTTTTAAGAAAATGCTTCAATGTGTAAAAATGCATTTTTATTCATGTACATTTTAACTAAAAAGTTTATATTTGTTTTGGAGTAATTTACAATTTTGGCAGGACAAGTACAAATCCAAACCACTGACCCAACTGGGCCAGCAGAGAAAAATAAATATTGTTGAGCCCAGAATTTGTGGATGTACCTTAATGTCTCGCATTCTGTGACATTTCCTTTGAAGGAGCCATTCAGCATCTTTTCTCTGGTAGCGAGATCATCAACAAGGTTTTGTCTTCTGTCTGCTTCAGCTTGCATTCTATCATTATTTATTAAGGACACACATAAATGACATAGCCTATGTTACTGTATAATTATGCTAATCCCACAGTGATATGATACACAGCTTTATATTGAATCAAACATATCTATAACTTACAAACTGAATAAACTTAATTTCACTGATTTTGTTGCAATGTTGGATCAGTTCTTCCAAATAATACACAAAAGCAGCACTACTTTAGATCATGTTAATATTGGTACAGTGCTCTTCAGACAGACTCGTCAGTAAAACTTAAATTACGTGGTGATTTGTAACAATACACTGCCCTCTACAGGATCTAATGAGAAATCACAGATTTGTATCTTCATTTAACCCTCAAGGAATTTGTAGCTTCAATTATGACTGCTAAACATGACCAGCATCAAAACATGACCAAAAGATTTCGAATATGAGCATAAAGATTGTGTATCACATCCTCTCTCTGAAATAATGTAAAATACAAGAATATACAAACATATGCACATCTCTCAAAGCTCTTGAGGTTTCACTCTCAGTATTTCTAGATGATGACATTAGTTGTTATAAATAAGTTCTGCTTCATTCTTCTGAAAAGGATACATATGCCGTTGAGCAGCAGCTCGAATCAAAGTCTCTCTGAGCTGTTCTACATTCTGTTTGAGCTTCTGTAATGATGCTCTCAGGGTCATGTTGAGCTGCAGGGACATAGGGCACGAAAGGAGAGATGTTATATCAAGAAAAAGCCAGCATTCCTCTGAAGAACAATACAATCACGTCAATCACCTTAGCTGGGTTTCCTCCAGTCCTCTGCTGTCTGTTTCGTTCATGGATGTTTTCTGCAATTTCTTGAGCCAGTCGACATGCTGCATCATAATTCTGTAACCTAAGTGTTAGAGAGAGAGAGAGAGAGAGAGAGAGAGAGAGAGAGAAAACTTAGGAAAGTCCTGAGCATGTACAGACTCAGTGAACACACACTGAGCATAGAGACAGGCAGACACAGACAGACCTGGCTGCCGAAGGAAGAGCGACTGTGTCCTCACTGCACAGAGAACCAAGTGGAAACAGAACTACACTTTTTGACATCCTGCCCCAATTATACAAATATTAGAGACACTTTATATCCCCTTTTTACAACCTACCAGAAAGACTTCCACCAAAAATCAAATATGGACAAACTCCCACTCCTGCTAGGAGAAAGCCCAGCAAGCTCAAGCCTGGCTGCCAGGTACGTGAGGTCCTGTCACGAAGAAAGAGCCTCCTGCAGGACAGAGCTACCAACCATACGCCTAGAAACACTATTATAACTATTAGAAAATCAGTTTAGAAAATTAAACTATATGAGAAAAGTGGAATGTTTCTTTCAGTCTGGCCAAACAGTTTGACACCACTGAAATTATACTATCAGCAACAGGTCGTGATATTAACAGGTAAATTAAATGCGTTTCTCCAGTGATTTGTGAATCACAAAACTCTCATCCTTAAACGCATTCACGTGATACACAGACAGCTCTCGTCTAATCGGCCTGACAACATTTACAAGCGTTGTTGCGTTTCAATAAATATAGGATTACTTTGTCCCTTAAAGTATATAATTTGGTCAGGAATAAAGGAAATTACAAGAGAACTATTCAGTCGCATGTCTGTCTACTAAAGACACAATGAATTTGACAACAAACTGAACACACCTGTCAAATTCTATGCTCAAATGTCCATAGTTGATAACAAGATAACTTACCATAAATCCTGTGACATACTGCTGCAGTTTAATTAACTGGTTATTCAGATATAAATGTGTTTTTCTAGAACTCCGAATAAAATCAAACCAACATAAACATCGTTAAACAGATCCTGTTTGGGAATGACGTAAGACGGTGGCTTCCTGGAGACACACCTCATTTCTTCTTCTTCTTCTTCTTCTTCTTGTTTAATGGCGATTAACTCTTTAGGAGCATTATCTCCACCTACTTTCCTGGATGGACAATTACACTTGCATGGGTGATGAGTCTGAAGTTTAAAATATGAATGGATGTTTCATACTCCTTCCCAATCCGTGGACCAATCAGAACGCATGCTCATGCTAGCCCTGCGTGTTCAGCTCCTCTAAAGTTCACAATTAGCTTTTCATGCTCCAGATTAGGTAGAGTATTTCCATCCACACATATTACATTCTAGACCCTAGACCTGAGTCATATATACATTTAATTAGTGCTCTATATGCTTGTCTGTCCATTAAACCTTTTTCTAAAATATCCTGATTCTTCATTCTGTCCTCCCCATTCTTAAAGTTACCAAATAATATCACAATATATATTATATTTACTACACATAAAAAAGGACATGACATACATTTCCAGATACACCACACACATCGCATAATCCATTTTCATGCAAACCCATAAGTGCCAGTGTTGATTTCAAACCTGTGTGTCCCAGTCTTAATCTAGACAGTACTTCTTTTCTATTTCCTCCCTGGCAATGTATCCTCCCTACTGTGTAATACTATAACACCATCTCCCTGTGTTACAACTGACCCATCTAATTTGCCACTTATTCATTAATTTTTTCTTTAAAAAGATTGTGCCTCCTTTTTCCCCATAGGTACTATTAACATCCAACTCCTTCTTGTCTAGTGCTTGTTTTTGCTAGTTTATCGGCAACTTCATTATCAGATATGTGTGCTGGTGTGATATAGTGGATTTTATGTTTATTAATTTTTATTCAAGGGCATTATAGAATTGGTAAATGTTATTTTTCTAATGTTGCAAATATTGTTTCAATGGTTGTTGGGGCTTTGATAAAACAAAGAGTGTTATGTGCATTTACTAAATACATTATTTTCATTTGGCAGACCTGCGTGATGACGTCATCGCATGCTTTATTAGGTGGCGTGCCCGTGATGTGCTTCATTCTGAGTAAATACGACGACAAGGAAGGCATCACTGCAGCGCTCGTTTTATTTCTTCTTTAATCTTTTTATACTTCTTTTCAGGGGTATTACACTGGTACCCAACAAAAATACATCACTATTCCAGCAGTGTACACAGATAACTCATCAGGTAATTTCAAACTATTTTCTGTTTTAAATTTTGGAATATATTCACCTATTCCAACCTTTTGACTGACAGGTTCCTTAGAGCCATCTGTAAATATTTGTCAAATTGAGTAAAATTTGTCATTTAAAATAGCATTAACCTTGTTTCCAATGTATTCTTCTTTGGACTTGTCTAGTAAGCTCAAATCTACAAACGGTTCAGGGACTCTCCAAGGTGGAGTATCAAGCGGTACATTAGGACAGAAGATCTTATTGTCCATGCCGCATTCCTTAGCCCACATTCTACTCTTCCATCCAAAACTATGTCCTCCATCATATGAATATTCCCAGCACTCCTCCAATACTTTGCAAGTAAGATGTCACTGCCAGTTTTTCCCTTCTAAGATTTAGAGGCATCTCTCCCATTTCTACCCCAATTCCATCTACAGGGGATGTTTTAACTGCTCCACAACATATTCTTAATGCTCTGGACCGAATAACATCTAGTTTTTTCAATAAGTACTTGGCTGCTGACCAGTATGCACTGCAACCATAATCAAAGCAAGAGTGAATCAATGCTTGATACATGCACAACAATGTACCATGACTAGCTGCCCAATTGTGACTAGCAACCATATGCAGTGTTGCCAACTATTTTCAATGGAAAGTAGCTAAAGCCTGCTCGAAAAGTAGCTAAATGTCGCCAGATGACGTCATGCGTCATTAGCATATTAATGACGTCATCGCGTCGTATTTGCATTCTGCCTAATTTGTCGGTACTGTAGCCTACTTCAGTTTATAATAACGGTTATCTCCCCTAAACCGTGCTCATACTGTTTTTATATAAGTATATAGCCGAATGTCCAGTAAAACGGTTCTCAATTACATATTTTCTGTTAGACAACGGAACGGAACTTAGCTAACGTTACATGTTTATGAGTTTGAAGAAGGTTTATTGTTGTGTTTGGATAAGTAAAATGTATAGAGTCTGTAAATATACGATCTGAAGTTGGAGAGTTCAGAAACCGAACCGGAATGAATTAAAACTCTGATTAGTAGTGAATATAAGCGCATGCCAAGAAAAAACGGTGAAATTAAATGTTTTGAATTAAAACAAAGGAGAAGGCAGCTGCTATGTGATCACTGATTGGTTCCTGCTAACACAGCGTGCACATGCGCAGCTCATTCATGTCTATGTCCGCTGGCGTGCAGTCAACGGAATGTGCTGCTCCTCTCAGCCGCTCACTGAACAGAGCAGACGCCGCGGGGAAGTAAGACCTCACGCTTGCAGTACTGGCGATATTTGGAATTTGGAAAGTTGCTAAGGTTTGTCCAAAAGTCGCTAGATTTGTCGCTAGTCGCTTTTTTGAAAAAATGTCGTTAAAGGGGTCTGAAAAGTCGCTAAAAATAGCGACAAAGTCGCTAAGTTGGCAACAATGACCATATGATTACACTTTGATTTAATTTTACTTATATGCAATTTCCATGATAATTTTTAATCAAACCATAAACCAACATATTTAAAAACGGTACTCTTTCCAATCATTGATCATACAACTTCAGATCTAATTGTTCAGTCCTCTTGTTCTTTGTGAATACAATGTATTGTGTTTTTGAGGCTGAAAACTTTAGACCCCAATCCAATGACCATTCCTCCACGTTTTTAATGGACTCCTGTATGCCTTTAACTACATATTTAATATTACAGACTCTCTTCCATAATACTCCATCATCTGCATATTCTTTGAGTTATTAATAGCTGTTTTTAACAAAAAATTACTACTATTAAAACTACTATTAAAATCGAGCTTTTTCTTGAAAGTATTTCCGTATATATATTCTTAATTTGTTGTTGTTTGTTAAGAATGTTTCATCTAAATTCTCAATGCTATGAGCTTTAGCAAATGTTTGAGCCAAAATTGTAGCCTTGTCTTTATTTGTAATAGCTATCTTCCCACTTTCCTCCATTACAGGTATCTTTTTGTAACTGTCATTTCCATTCATCTTCTTTATCATACGCCAGACTAGATTTATTTCAGTTTCCCTCCCTATTGTATGGCAGAAGTTTTGCCATGCTATCCTTTTTGTACTTTTAATAACCTTCTTAACATAAGCTCTTTTCCTTTGATAATCTATGACTGCTTCTGGGGTGAGTGTTCTTTTTAAAATCTGAAATGCTTTATTCCTTTCTTTGATTGCTGTCGAGCATTCCTCTGACCACCATGGCACATTTTTCCTTGTATTTGTACCACTTAACAGTGGGATAGACTGGGAGTCTGCAAAATAAATGTTATTCACTATTTTACCATACCTATCATCAACATTATATGGAGCCCTTAAAGGGACATGGTGGTGCAAAAATTATGAGATGGGAGGAAAAATATTTTTTTAATCTTTTGCGTTCTCTCGCAAAAAGTTTGCGTTCTCTCGCAAACATATTTGTTCTCTTGCAAAACCTGTTGTGAATTCAGAAAACTGTACTTCTGGTTTAATTTCACGCTGGCAGCCGAGCAGTGATTCAGAGATCACACGTTCACAATGGAGCGGTCCATAGAGTTTTACTTTGAGCTTGGACTCAAGTATAAAGAAATAAGGTCAGTGCTAAGTTCAAGGCATGGTTTTCACTTAAGTGAAAGACACCTAAAAAGGATATTACGCGATAGAGGATTATGTCAACGGAAAAATTACTTGGATTTTGTTGAGTTCATCCGTAATCGCTTTATGCGTACCCTTGAAAAGGCCATACGTGCTACACATGTGGAAGGCCGCCCATGGAAACAGACTCTATACGCATTCCTAGGCAATTAACATGCCACGCCTCATTGCTCCACTGGAATGGCTCCTGCTGATGTGCTGTTTGGGAGACAACTTCATGGGTACCGATGGATGTATGCCAAATGTAGAGAAAAGGGTCTGCGTGTGAGAAAAGAGGATGTGTGCTTGGTGCTGAAGGAATTGGACCCAAGAGGAGTTTTCGTGAGGAGGACCAGACGTCTCAGACGGCGCAACTACTTTGCTAAAGGACCCTACTTTATTTGGCACTTGGACTCGTACGATAAATTAAAACCATATGGTATTTGTATTAATGGTTGCATTGATGGCTTTTCGAGGAAAATGATCTGGCTTAATGCCTACACAACTAGTAGCGATCCGAAGCTGATAGGAAGTTACTATATTGAGGCGGTGCAGCGTTTGGGAGGTTGCCCTAGAGTTGTTAGGGGGGATCTTGGAACTGAAAATGGTCATTGTAATGTTTACAATTTATAACATGTGACATTATGCTTTATTATTTCCACATGTGATGTGTTTTAGTTTGAAAGCGGACATTGTTTATCCAGTCCACAAGAGGGCGTTTGAGTTTCATAGTTAAGTTAAGACTGCGTAAGCAGCGGGATTTTAGTTAACGAGGAAGCGGGAGAAACTAGAAATGGTTTATAACCGAGGTTAATAAGTTCATTAAAAAGTCTGAAAGCTACTTTGTTGTGTCAGAGTATTATTCAGAAACATTACACTGGCGACGAGGATCTAACTTTTACCCTCCCCTCCTCGAACATGGAAGCTGCACTGCCGTCATTCCCTGTTTTTGATATCGCTGATGATCAAAACTCCTCCAGCCGCTGGAAGAAGTGGTTACAGCGCTTTGAAAACTTCATCGTTGCTCTGGATATAAAAGATAATACAAGAAAACGTGCAATGCTTTTGCATTATGCTGGGGATGGTGTACAGGACATTTTTGGCACACTTTGTGACACCTGATAAGCAAAGGACTATAAATGCGCAAAAGACAAGCTAAGTGAATATTTTTCCCCTAAAATCAACATCGCCTATGAGACTTACAAATTCAGACAAGCTAAACAACTAGCAGGGGAAACACTTGAAAGAGAGATTAAAACTATGATCATTCAAATGTGCACGTGCAATAAATTGCGGCGTAAAGCATTACAGAAACCAGAGATGACGTTGACGGGACTTCTGTCACTTGGCAGAACCATGGCACTCGCTGAGATTCAAGCATCAGGAATAGAAAAACACAACAAGGTGCAGTACAGGAAAATCCAAGAGAAAACGTTATGGCTGTTGAAATGGGAAGAGGGGCGGGAAAGAAAGATGCAACAACTGTTCCGGTATATTTCCACACCTTGAGGGAAGAGAATGCCCAGCAGGGGGGAAAAGATGCAACGCTTGTGGAAAGCAAGGACATTTTGCCAAATGTTGTCGCTCTAAATGGCCACAAAACCGCATCAGAGCAGATGCCGCAAACACAGAGTCCTCTGAGGAATATGTATACACTGTTACCCAACCAAAAAGGAATCTCCCACATAGATAAAGGTTAGTGACTGTAAGATACAAGTGATGCTTGTTTCCGGGGCAACTGTAAATATCATTGATGAAACAACTTATCATAGACTGAGACATAAGCCCTCACTCACTAAATGCACAGTTCCCATCTTTCTGTATGGTTCAAGCACCCCACTGCCTACCCTGGGAAAATTCACCTCACTGGTGGAATCCAAATCACGATTCACAAATGCAACCTTCCAAGTACTGTAAGGCATTAACGGCAGTTTACTTGGCTATGACACTGCCAGTAAATTGGGACTAATCAAAGTTGCTAACACTCTCCACACAGCTCCAGAACAGCCAGTGCAGTCACTACAGCCTATGACAATCTCAAACCAGACAGAGATGAATGCAATAAATGATCTCCTCACTGAGTATGGTGACCTCTTCTGTGGGATGGGAAAATTAAAAGACTTTCAAGTCAAGCTGCATATAAAGAAAGACGTTCCTCCAGTCACACAACCTCACAGAATAGTACCGTTCCATATCAGGAAACGAATTGAAGCTGAATTACAACGTTTAGAGGAACTTGACATCATTGAAAAAGTGGATGGGCCCACTCCATGGGTTTCTCCAATTGTTCCTGTTCCAAAGCCAAAAGACCCAGAAGCAGTGCGCATTTGTGTGGACATGAGGATACCAAATCAAGCCATCGAGCGAGAACGACATCTCACACCTACAGTAGATGACATAATACAAGCGCTCAATGGAGCCAGGTTCTTCTCAAAACTGGATTTAAACTGTGGATATCATCAGCTGGAACTGGAGCCATCATCACGCTATATCACAACATTCTCCACTCATGTAGGACTGTGACGTTATAAAAGACTGAGTTTCGGAGTTTCCTCTGCAGCAGAGGTATTTCAAAATGCCATTCAGCAAGCCCTGGATGGTATCCCCTCATTAATCTGAGTGATGACATTCTGGTGTTTGGCAGAACAAAAGCTAGTCTGATCAAGCTCTAAGGACAACATTTCAACGACTTAAGGAGAAGAACCTGACTCTTAACAAGGCCAAATGCTTTTACGCACAAAACACTTTAGATTTCTTCGGATACATATTCTCGGATGGCGGTTTCTCTCCTGATCCCAAGAAAGTTCAGGCGTTACATGATGCTGCGGCCCCGACCAACGCCAGCGAGGTCCGCAGTCTTCTCGGCATGGCAAACTACAGTGCCCGCTTCATCAAAGATTTTGCCACTATAACTAAACCTATGAGGGAACTTACAAAAAACATGTTCACTGGACTTGGACAGAGAAACATCAGAAGTGCCTTGATAAAATGAAACAAAGTCTAACAAGTGATGCTGTCATGACCTATTTTGACCCTTACAATCTAACTGAACTGGTGGTTGATGCAAGTCCTGTGTGTCTTGGGGCCGTGTTGGCACAGAGAAAGGGCCCACATGAACCAGCCAGAGTGATAAGCTATGCAAGCAGAGCCTTGTCATTCATTGAACAAAAGTATTCACAAACCGAACGTGAGGCTCTTGCCATTTTGTGGGGCTGTGAACATTTTCACATGTATCTTTATGGGGCACCATTCACCCTTGTCAGTGACCACAAACCTTTGGAATGGATTTTCAATAATCCCAAATCCAAGCCGCCTGCTCGTATAGAACGTTGGTGTCTATGTCTCCAGCCTTACAACTACACAGTCCATTACAAGTCTGGCAAGGACAACCCAGCGGATTATAGGTCACGCCACCCCACACATTGGGGTTAGTCAAAACAAAGAAACTGATAAGGGAGAAAGTTTGGTTCCCTGGCATTGACAGACAGGTAGAAATCATGATAGCTGAGTGCATCCCATGTCAGGCCGTTGTGCCCAATCACACAGAACCTCTCTGCATGTCTGAACTGCCTTCATCACCATGGGAAAAAGTTGGTGTAGACTTTTGTGGTCCGTTCCCCTCAGGTGATTACCTTTTGGTGGTCATTGATGAATACTCCAGATATCCAGAGGTGGAGATTCTGCAGTCCACGTCAGCCAGAGCCACAATTCCTAAATTAGACAAAATATTCTCGACACTGGGAATTCCACTGGAGGTCAAAACAGATAATGGTCCACCCTTCCAAAGCTCAGAATTTGCAGATTTTGCAACGTATCTAGGTTTTAGACATCCATCCATCCATCTTCAACCGCTTATCCGAAGTCGGGTCGCGGGGGCAGCTGCTCCAGCAGGGGGCCCCAAACTTCCCTATCCCGAGCCACATTAACCAGCTCTGACTGGGGGACCCCGAGGCGTTCCCAGGCCAGTTTGGAGATGTAATCTCTCCACCGAATCCTGGGTCTTCCCCGAGGCCTCCTCCCAGCTGGACGTGCCTGAAACACCTCCCTAGGGAGGCGGCCAGGGGGCATCCTTACCAGATGCCCAAACCACCTCAACTGACTCCTTTCGACGCAAAGGAGCAGCAGCTCTACTCCGAGCTCCTCACGGATGACTGAGCTCCTCACCCTATCTCTAAGGGAGAAACCCGCCACCCTTCTGAGGAAGCCCATTTCAGCCGCTTGTACTCGCGACCTAGTTCTTTCGGTCATGACCCAGCCTTCATGACCATAGGTGAGGGTAGGAACAAAAATTGACCGGTAGATCGAGAGCTTTGCCTTTCGGCTCAGCTCTCTTTTCGTGACAACGGTGCGATAGAGCGAGTGCAATACCGCCCCCGCTGCCCCGAGGTACTTGAGGTAACTCCTTCACTTGGGGCAAAACCTGCTGAGAACCATGGCCTCAGATTTAGAGGTGCTAATCCTCATCCCAGCTGCTTCACACTCGACTGCCAAGCGATCCAGTGAGCGCTGAAGGTCACGGACCGATGATGACATGAAGACAACATCATCTGCAAAAAGCAGCGATGAGATCCCCAGCCCACCGTACCGCACACCTTCCCCACCCCGACTACGCCTTGATATCCTGTCCATGAATATCACAAACAGGATTGGTGACAAAGCGCAGCCTTGGTGGAGACCAACCCCCACATGGAATGAACTCGACTTTGTGCCGAGGACCCGGACACAGCTCTCGCTTTGGACGTACAGGGATTGGATCAGCCCTAAGAAGGGACCCCCCACCCCGTACTCCCGCAGCACCTCTCACAGTCTCTCCCGGGGGACCCGGTCATACGCCTTCTCCAGATCCACAAAACACATGTAGACCGGATTGGCATACTCCCAGGATCCTTGCGAGAGTAAAGATCTGGTCCGTCGTTCCACGGCCAGGACGAAAACCGCATTGTTCCTCTTCAATCTGAGGTTCGACAATCGGCCGAACCCTCCTCTCCAGCACCTTGGAGTAAACTTTACCAAGGAGGCTGAGAAGTGTGATACCCCTGTAGTTGGCACACACTCTCTGATCCCCCTTTTGAAGAGGGGAACCACCACCCCGTTCTGCCACTCCTTAGGCACTGTCCCAGATTTCCACGCAATGTTGAAGAGGCGTGTCATCCATGACACCCCCTCCACATCCAAAGCTTTCAGCATTTCTGGTCGGATCTCATCAATCCCCGGGGCTTTGCCACTGTGGAGTTGTTTGACTACCTCAGTGACCTCCCCCAGGGAAATAGAATCTGATCCCCCATCAGCCTCCAGCTCTGCCTCTAGCATAGAGGGCATGTTGGGATTTAGGTGTTCTTCAAAGTGTTCCTTCCACCGCCCAATAACCTCCTCGGTTGAGGTCAACAGCGTCCCATCTTTGCTGTATACAGCTTGGATGGTTCCCCGTTTCCCCCTCCTAAGGTGGCAGATGGTTTTCCAGAAGCAATTTGGAAAGTCCTTCTCCATGGCTTCTCTGAACTTTTCCCACACCCACTGCTTTGCCTCCCTCACGGCCGAGGCCGCAGCCCTTCGGGCCTATCGGTACCTTGCAACTGCCTCCGGAGACCTCCGGGACAACAAATCCCGGAAGGCCTCTTTCTTCAGTCGGACGGCTTCCCTGACCACCAGTGTCCACCACGGTGTTCGAGGGTTACCACCCCTTGAGGCACCTAAAACCTTTAGGCCGCAGCTCTCCACCGCGGCTTCGGCAATGGAAGCTTTGAACATTGCCCACTCCGGTTCAATGTCCCCAACCTCCGCAGGGATGCCTGAAAAGCTCCGCCAGAGGTGTGAGTTGAAGATCTCATGGACAGGGACCTCCTCCAAAGGTTCCCAGTTCACCCGCACTACTCGCTTGGGCTTCCCAGGTCTGTCCAGAGTCTTTCCCCACCCCCTGACCCAACTCACCACCAGATGGTGATCGGTTGACAGCTCTGCCCCTCTCTTCACCCGAGTGTCCAAAACATATGGCCTCAGATCCGACGACACGATTACAAAATCGATCATCGACCTTCGGCCTAGGGTGCTCTGGTACCACGTACACTTATGAGCATCCTTATGTTCGAACATGGTATTTGTTATAGATAATCCATGACTAGCACAGAAATCTAATAACAAACATCCACTTGAGTTCAGATCGGGGAGGCCGTTCCTCCCAATCACGCATTTCCAGGTGTCCCTGTCATTTCCCACGTGTGCGTTGAAGTCACCCAGCATCACTATGGAGTCCCCTACTGGGGCCCTATTCAGGACTCCATTCAGGGTCTCCAAGAAGGCCGAATACTCTGAACTGCTGTTTGGTGCATATGCACAGACAACAGTCAGAGTTTTCCCCCCACAACCCGTAGGCATAGGGAGGCGACCCTCTCGTCCACCGGGGTAAACTCCAAAGTAGTGGCGCTCAGCCGGGGGCTCATGAGTATCCCTACACCCGCCTGTTGCCTCACACCCTGGGAAACTCCAGAGAAGAATAGGGGAGTCCATCCCCTATCCAGGAGTACGGATCCAGAGCCAAAACTGTGCATTGATGTAAGCCCCACCAGATCCAACTGGTAACGCTCCACCTCCCTCATCAGTTCCGGCTCCTTCCCCCCAGTGAGGTGACATTCCACATCCCCAGAGCTAGCCTTTGCTGCCCGGGTCTGGTCCGTCGAGGCCCACGGCCTTCACTGCCACCCATATGGCAGCGCACCCGACTCTTGCGGTTTCTCCAATGGGTGGTGGGCCCAAGGGATGTAGAGGAGGGTTTCACGTCGCTTTTTTGGGCTGTGCCCGGCCGTGCTCCGTGACCAGGCGCTCGCCGACGAGCCCTCCATCTGGGCCTGGCTCCAGACGGGGGCCCCGGGCTTCCTCCGGGCAGGATAACTCCTTCTCCTACCGTTTTTGCCATAGAGTCTTTGTGAACCATTCTTAGTCTGGCCCCTCACCTGAGACCACTTTGCCTTGGGAGACCCTACCAGGAGCACATGGCTCCAGACAACACAGCCCTCAGGATCATAAGGGCACACAAACCTCTCCACCACGATAAGGTGCTGGTTCCCGGAGAGGAGGTTTTAGACATGGGAAGATAACTCCACTCTGGCCTCAGGCTAATGCAGAGGCTGTACGCTTTATGCGTACCCTTGAAAAGGCCATACGTGCTACACATGTGGAAGGCCGCCCATGGAAACAGACTCTATATGCATTCCTACGCAATTACCGTGCCACGCCTCATTGCTCCACTGGAATGGCTCCTGCTGATGTGCTGTTTGGGAGGCCCCTTCGAATCAAGCTACCCGGATCTCCTCTTTCCTTTCAGTCTCTGACAGATGCACCTCTATGACAGGCGGATGCCCTGGCAAAGAACAGGATGAAACAAAATGCTGACCGGATGCGATGTGCTGCTCCGGTGGCTCTGAGAGTGGGTGACGTAGTCTTCTGTCGTCAAAAGACTTCTGTCGTCTGCCCTGCCTACAATCCCCAGCCATACAAGGTTATTGCTGTTAAAGGTTCCATGGTGACAGCCAAACGCAATAATCATGTCATCACCAGAAATTCATCTCACTTCAAGACTCTACCAGAAAATGCAAATCACTTCTCTCAGTCGTGTGGTTTGAAGGTCATGAGTGGTGGACGAGATGCCATGAACTGGACTGAAACTCTTCCGGAACAAACCCCAGAGGACTTAGCCCCTGACCCCCCTGGGTCACAGTCACCTGTTCGTAGATACCCAGTCAAGATGAATAGAGGACCCCCATCACACCTCACTGAGGACTTAGCCCCTGATTCCCCTGGGTCACAGTCACCTGTTCGTAGATATCCAGTCAGGATGAATAGAGGACCCCCATTACATCTCACTGACTTTGAATAAAGTGGACAGTTCTCGTTAAAAGAAAAAAAAAGAAAAAATTAAGGAAAGGAGGGTTGTAATGTTTACGATTTATAACATGTGACATTATGCTTTATTATTTCCACATGTGATGTGTTTTAGTTTGAAAGTGGACATTGTTTATCCAGTCCACAAGAGGGCGTTTGAGTTTCATAGTTAAGTGCGTAAGCAGCGGGATTTTAGTTAAAGAGGAAGTAAGCGGGAGAAACTAGAAATTGTTTATAACCGAGATTAATAAGTTCATTAAAAAGTCTGAAAGCTACTTTGTTGTGTCAAGAGTATTATTCAGAAACATTACAGTCATGTTAGAGACTTTAAGCGTTTTCTTCACATACATCACGCAGATGAAAGCCTTGACAGCTATTTGGAAGGTGCAAGTACTGCCAACCAAAGGATAGAATACTGGTGGGGGTTTCTGCGCAAGGAATGCATGGAATTTTGGATTTCCCTGTTTGCTGACCTCAAGGACAACGGATTCTTCGATGGCGGATTCTTGGACAAAAGTCTGCTCCAATTCTGCTGCATGGGACTCATCCAAGTGAGTTCGTCTGAAATGATGTTTTGCTGTTTGCTTGTGGAGAGAGAGAGAGAGGGAGAGAGTGTTCAGGATGTTTGGATCAATGAGGCATTGAGAAATGACGACAGGATTTCATTTTTAAGTAAACATTTTGTTTGAATTTATTAAAAGTTTTGCGTAATTTTATTGTTACGTTTTGCAGGATGAGCTGGATGACACTGCACAGGTTTGGAATGCACACACCATTAGGCCATCAACGAACATCAGCAGCCCCAGTGGACGGCCCAGTGTGATGTATGGACTGCCTGAACTCTACCTCACCAGAGACTTCCTCACCTCAGCTGACACTGAAAGTGTTCAATTGTGCAAGAATGAATGCACGTTCCGACGCCCCATACCATGTGATCCAGATGTAAATGAACTGTGCAACGTTATCATTTCGGAGTCTCAGTTGAATCTTCCAAGAGACCCATATCAAGCTGTGAACGTATACATGATTTAAGAGATGTGATCAGGGCATTACTGTAACAACTGCAAGGTTATTTTTTTATCATCTGAAATGTGCTTACATAGCTAGTAGACAACACTCCTGCAGAAATCCTGCAATATTGTACAATGTTTTAACGAAGAATTAGAATTTACAAACCTCAACATTGATACATGAAGAATTAGAACTTACCACATTACAATATTGATTCATAAAACTCATTAAAGAAGGAAACCATAATTTGCTAAATTGTTTATTGTTCACAAAGTTTTGTATAACTATGACTATTTGTATGACATTTATCTTTTTGTCTGTATAAATAAAAATAAATAAAATGTAAATAACATAAATAAAATCAAATAACAAAAATAAGAATCATATAACAATGTATCAGTATTAATGGCTGCAGCGATGTGTTTTTAATGAAAACAACCTGACCACTTATTGTTTGTGGTTCAATGTTACTTTTTATGGAATTAAAGGGATAGTTCACCCAAAAATGAAAATTCTGTCATCATTTACTCACCCTCAAAATGTTTCAAACCTGTATGAGTTTCATTCTTCTGTGGAAGATAAATGAAGGTATTTTGAAGAATGTTGGTAATCAAAAAGTTGCTGGTCCCCATTTAATTCCATAGTATTTTTTTCCATACTATGGAAGTAAATGGGGACCAACAACTGTTTGGTTACCAACATTCTTCAGTATATCTTCATGTTCCACAGAAGAATTAAGTTTCAATGATGAAATTCTGTCATCGTTGAGTAAATGATGACAGAATTTTCATTTTTGGGTGAACTATCCCTTTAACAAATAGGTTAAAGAGGAGTACTTTCCTTACTAACAATAAAAGTGATATTGCATAAGATTAAAAACAGAATAGCCATCTGTTTCAATACTTTGCATCTGCAGCCTAAATTAAACATACAGAGTATAATTCAAAACATCATACTAAAATGTATTCTTTTCTGTGTAAACAAAACACATGCAACAATAAAACTAAGTTTTATACTCAAATTTGAAGTTATGGTGCTATGCTTTGAGGAGAACAAACCATATTATACCACTTATTAGAAAACTCCAAACCAATTGGAATAAAGTAAATCGAATGTTACAACAATCATTTGTAAACTAATTAATACATTAAAGGAAGAGCTATCCATTAAATGCTCAATACAAATCTTCTCGTGGTTTTTAACCAACAAGTTCATAATGATACAGACTGTCAAGTTCCAAAAAAGTCACTATGACCTATTCCTGAGCAGCATCAAATTTACAGGATGTCCATTTCAATGTAATCACTGGACAGAATGTTTTCAAACTCTGTGCGGAGGTCTGGGTAAGAACTGTAAGTTTATGGTAAATCAAGTGTAGCTCCACAAGTATGAGCAACTGGCCTTCTGTTGAGGCCAGATTCTGCATTGAAGCTTACCTTGATTTGATCAACACATATAACAGAAGAACCAGTGCAGAAGCGTAAAACATTTTCTGCTTTGCTTTGGTCAGCATTTCTGACATAACATTGCAGATGATTGAATACCATCTGTTCTTTCTGAGTGCGAATCACCTGTGATGTTTGAAGTAGCTGTGCCACTTTTTTGCCAGTGGCCTTCTTTGTGTCATACAGAGCCACTAGATTTTCTTTGTCTGGTATTTTCATCAGTGCAAATTGCATGGTTTTGGAGAAGCAATCTATTATATACTTGGGCTCTTGAAGAATGGCTTTATGAGCCATTGTTTGTATGGCAGCCTCCATGGTGTTTTTTGGAGGGATACAATGAGAGCCCATTCTTGTAAAGAGGTCAAGCAAGTCCTCTTCATCACATTCCTCCAGTGTGCCTTGAAGAGCCTTTGCAATGGCAGATCGTTCAGTTGAAGAGAGATAGTTTTGGAAGGACGACATCAGGACATCAACGTTGACTGAGTCAATTCCATGGATGCACGCTAAAATGAATCCACTGGCAGCACACCGAGATCAAGTAATCCTTTTGCCCAGATCCTACCTATTGCTTCCCATTCAGCTTCAGAAAAGTCTGGTCTTAGTCTAGGAACCCGCTCATCTTCCCCTTCACACTGTTCAAGGAACTGATCCCAGAATGCAGTGTAAACCTCTCTGGACACTCCAGCATCATCTACAGCACTCTCGTTTACAAATTCCATTGTCAATGTAGATTGAATTATGCTGCTATCCATGAACACAGCCACAAGATCTTCTACAACCTTTACCCTGTGTATTAAAGTGTGCAAATCGTTTGGATTTGCAGAATTTTCAGATTAAATTGTAGGAGACAGGTGGTTTCCTGAATGTGATGGCACATGTTCTGATGGTGAAGGCATTCCACTATCCATCTAGAAAAAGTAAGGTTAAAAACAATTTAGAACAATTATTCCCACATAGTGCCCAGCATAATAAATGTATGATGTATTGTATATATGACCTATACAATCTTTGTCCCACCTTTATTCCTTTCTGTGCATTCTTTTAAATAAAAATTGTATTTCTCTAAACAAACAAAAGCTGAATCTTACACAAAATATGCAATTGTGTATTGAACTGTCTATTAGGACTGATTATCCAATAAGCAACATCATCTGTTTTCTAAAGGGCTTCAACATGCAAAACATGTTTTTGGCTCTTACCTGCAGTACAGCATTGCTATTACTTGAGGGTGGTGATGGTGCCTCAGGTTCAGCTTCATTCAGCTCTGCATTCTAGAAGATCAATAAACATGCATAAAATCAAAGTGAGACACATTGTCAAAGCAAAGTAAAAAAGTAGTGTCACTGATTATAACAACTGCCTAGTGATAAGTGAGAAGCAAAAATCAGACAAAAAGACAATTCATATCCAGTAATATTATTGATTTGTCTGCACCGACACTATCGGATGAGAACAAAACTTAAACTGAATTAAGCTGAATAATGACATTATTATCTTCTGTAGAGCTGCATTTGAAGTCGCTTCATAACTGTGCAACATCTACACTTACTGAACTGAATTAGCACAGAACTGACTTATGCTAATATTTACACTATTGTCTGATGTAGAGCTGCTTTACAGTTGAAATGTAATTCATAACTGAATAATTTTGACATTATACATATAACATTAACACTGTTATTTTCCTGTTTATTACTGTGAAGCTGCTTTGAAACCATCTGTATTGTATAAAGTGCTTTATAAATAAATGACTTGACAATAACCAAACAAGAAAAACACATTACCAGTATGATGTTCTCGTTCTTCAGATTCCATGTTATCACAGTTGCTCTGTCTTCTTCTGTTTGTCCAAGGTCATCACCCTCATTCCACTCAACTGTGTCTTCCTTATCATCATCTACAAAGGTTTCAACTATGTTGTTCTGAAGCGGAGGAATCTGATTAGTCAAGTCAATGAACTCATGAATTTCCATTGTGGACTCTTTGGATGCAGCACACTATTATTCCACAAGTCATCAGTCTCCTCATTGCTTGAGCTGCTTATGAACCTTTGGACTGTGTGTTCTTTGGGTATCTTTCAATTAAGAGAGTTGTGTGAAGTGCTGGGTGTCTCCATATCCATGGTCTTTGAGGTCAAATCAGTCTGTGGAACATCCTCCATTCTCCTTGTTCTCTGGGTGCTAGTTCTTACTCGTTTCTGAAGAACATCCAACAAAATGTTCAATGATTAACTCAGCCATTTTAAATTAAATTATAATTTACAACTCTTCTATCACTGTATTTAAAAATGATGCCAAAATGCTTTCAAGTAACTAAAAGTTTAAACCTAAAGTCAAAGCCTTTATGATCTTACTAACCTTCCTCCTGGTGTCTCTGATAGATGAATGTCTGACATCTAATAATTGTGTCCTTGAATCCTCAGCATCACTGTCAGATCCATGGCTGGACAATTGTGCAGCAGGTCTTTCAGTATCACTGTCTTCCTGTAGTAATGACTGTTCATTACATTCCTCTATATCTCCATCAGATAAAGATTCTAAGTCTGAGAGACACACTTCTTGTTTAGTGCAAATGTAAAATCTCTGCAATTTCAGTTTGGTTTGTTCATACAGGTTTCCAACAGTATTATCCAAGGGAATTTGTTTTCTTTTAAAATCACAGACATGAAAAGTGAAGTCTGTTTCTGGACCTTTTGGTGACTCCCCATTTGGGAAAAAAAGGTTCTTTTCCATTTCCATGATTTGTAAAACAGTGGTCTTTTTTTTTAACTGTCACGTGTCTTGTGCCACC
This sequence comes from Xyrauchen texanus, assembly GCF_025860055.1. Taxonomy (NCBI): domain Eukaryota; kingdom Metazoa; phylum Chordata; class Actinopteri; order Cypriniformes; family Catostomidae; genus Xyrauchen; species Xyrauchen texanus. The sequence continues at coordinate 31,546,602 of NC_068282.1, forward strand.
ACCATTACTGGTCCTCACTTGTTGGTATCCATTACTGCAGAAATGAAGCCATCCAATTTCAATTCTTTGGGAGGTTTTTTCTGCAGATACATTTTTGTGTCTTGCCATCGAATACTGTTGCTTAGAGAAGACACAGGCTTTACCATGCAAAGCTTCAGCTGACTTTGATCCCAGCTTCTTTGCTTCAATTTTATCTCTCAAATTCTGTAACAGAGTTTCTTTATTAGAGCAGGATGCTGTTTGTTGACAGAAGGAGAGGACAGCCAGTCGGTCACCATATGAACTGATATACTTTGCTATTTGCTCATCAATCATAACAGAGAGCACAGATTTGTCAATCTGAAAATATAAAGAAGGTTTTATATATTAGTTATTGAAAGAACATAAATGCTCCCATTAATTCATAATACATGAATTAACACAGTCTAGACTTAATGTGAAACTTTTAAATGTGTAACACTTACAATAAAAGTAACAGTCAAATCTCTTCATCTACATGCCATGCTGAAAAATTGCCAATATGCCAATATTCAATATTATAATTCCAAAAAAGTTAATCTTAACTTGTAATTACAGTTAAGTGCATTGTGTGGTCCCCAACCTGAAAACTACATGAGTTCAGGTATCAAAATAATTACTAAAAATTACCAAATTTTATTTAGAACTGCCCTGATAAAGCTATTTCACGCAACATATATTTACATCTATTCCACAAGCATAATAAAAACAAAATTATACAATGGTTCAAAATGTTTGTTATTTTGATATGTTGCTGGATTGATGATGATCAATTACTGTTTTTTTCTTTCTGTTACACACGTCAAACCCCTACTTGTATCTGTCCACTAGTTACCTGTAGTTGCTTACATCTAATTGAAAGCTTTTAAGATGACATTCACGTCTGCCAATGGCACCCTCTTACCTCCTTACACTCCTATAAGTTTATGAAACCTCTGAACATCTATGGTCAGTGAACGAGCAGTTCCTCTAGGACAAGAGACAATATCACTTTCAAGAACCTTTACTCTCACTATTCCTTTATGGTTTCCAAACTGCACCCGATTTGCTGTGATTAACACAACTTTCAAAACAGTTTTTAGACACACCTTTTAAACAATCACTTAACTAGGCAAAATCACTTTAAACCACTATTGTTCATTCTCATTTCTGCATTTTTAATTGTGCTCTAGCCTAGTCTAATTTGCTGCTACACAAACTTGTACTGCAGATATTGTTAATAGCTCTTATGATAAATGTATTCATTGTCCCTTCTGCTGAATTAATAAATGTAAATTTATAGTGGTGCACGAGTCTTTCAAGTAGTGCCTATATGAGGTTGAGATGCAGCTTTCACACTTTAAGGGACACATGCACAACTATTATAAAAGGTGCAAACATTCATTGATGCTCAAGAAGGCAACACATTATATAAAACTATGGTCAAATACAACTTTACAGTATATGATCTGTGTAATTAATATATGAGATAAATTATTATATTTAGTACTGTCCTTCATATTTCCCACAAAATAATAGGCTTACACAGATCATATCCTGATATAAAATGTACCCTTGGTTATTAAAATACTGTGCTGCCTTCTTGAGCATCAATTAATGTTTGTAGTAGTTATGCACAAGTGATAATATTACCCTCTACTGACAGATTATCGAATTGTTCTTCATATAATATTTGACATTTTTCCCAATCTGCTTGTTATATATGCCCATTTTACACCATAATTACATTTGTGTAGTTCAATCTTACTTTGAATTTCACAGGTCACTGGAAAATTATCACTTTCTATATTATCCTTAGATACTGACCCTGCACTTACCAGCTAATGATGCTGAAACTATTGTTATAGCCAAACATGACATTCCAACTCTTGTTATGTCTATTCTTGTTGGATTGCCATCATTTAGACACACTAAAAAGTTCACTTCCATGAATTATTCTATTATTTCTCCATTTTTATCTGTATTCTTGCTACCCCAAATACTATTATGAGCATTAAAATCACCACATATAATCATTTTATTTGACATCTCTCCCATGGCACTTTTCAAGATATCTACTGTTAATTCTGAACATGGATTATAGAAATTGTATAATCTGATTAATCCATGTGTACTCATTACTTCTATACATACGCTCTCTGCATTACTTTCATTATTTACAAATCTGTATATCACATTTTCTTTTATGAATGTCGCACATCCTCCACCTCTATCATTAATACTGTCTTTGCTTATTGCCTCATAACCATTTATCTTAAAATCCAATTACTTGTATAACCATGTTTCTTGTATACAGATGATATCAGGAAATGTATTCATATCTCCAATATATTTTTTAAACTAATGTCCTATAGCGATTAAGCTTCTGGAATTTCAATGAAGCAACAGGAAAGACATGACAATGTTATATATCATTACATTGAGGTGCATCATAGCTTGCTGTTTATACTTCCTTCTATTGCCCTTCTTTAGATTTTAATATCTTATAAACTTGCTCTGCTGATATACCTATGCAATTCAAGAATTTGTTTGCACATTCTACCACAATTTTTATTTTGTCAGATGTTCTTACTACCTGCGCAGTGCCATTCGCCACTGCACAGAGCAACGCCACAAAATCAGTTTTGCTCATGTTAATATTGTCAATTAAGTCACTTTTTAACTAATTCAGCTGTTTCATTAGTTCATTAGTCTGAGAGGTTTGTGCCTGTCCATTTTGTACTCTTGTTTCTTCTACATGTTTCATTCTGTGAGCTGCTTCTGCATATTTTAAATTCTGGGTGGAATTTACCTTCTGGATTTCACGAGCCTGCTGTTGTACTGGACATCCTGCATATGCATCGCTGTGCCTCCCCCACAGTTGCAGCATTTTAACTTAGCACCTTCCTGACACTACCCATTTTCATGCTCTCCTCCACATTTTGCACAATGCATTTTCCCTTTGCAAACAGCAGCAGTATGTTCTATACACTGATATTTATAAATCAAAGGAGGGGGTACATATTCCCGTACCACATAACTAATAAAACCTAGCTTACAGGTAAATTGCTGTCTTCAAAGTGTATCAATACAGAACTATCACACTTTTCATTATCTTTCCATTTCATCAATCTTTTAGCCAAAGCAACTTTGCCTCCAAACAAGATTCCTTTTATTTCTTCCATAGATACATTTAAGGGGAAACCTGAAATCACCCCACGCTTCTTCACATCTACTTCAGCACAGCTTAACTCTTAAAATCCACGATCCCGGTTCCGGGATTTAAAATTACGTCAGCAATAATGTACTTCCAATTTTAAATGTATGCGGAGGAGTTATGAGCTCATATCTGGTACCTTGAAAGCTTAGAATGTCTACTTTCTTGAGATATGCATCACTTTGGCATTTGTTTTACACTAAGTAACTTATTTACAATAAATTACATAGTTCCACCCATCAAAAATCGTGTCATAATTATGTGCGTTTTTGAATACATATGTCTCATATCGCTCAAATATGACGCACATGTACAAACCATGTATCAAATGAAAGCTCTCATTGCCAGTAAGAAGTTCCAATAAGTCTTTTTATTGAGGTATAATCACATATCTAATACACTTCGAATGAATCATTAAGTATACAATCATACAAGTGAAATTATTGAACATTTGCCGTGCTACTCGCACTAGACAGCACAGTTAGCCACAAATGCTACATAATCTTTTACCTTAGGTTATTCTCTGCAAAATGAGCCGTTTTTCAGTGTTTTCTGTGGTTGTGTGCCCAAGTAATCCCTCGATATGTCACACGAGTGCAGAAACACCACAAAGTAATGTTATATGATATTCAACAATCCAGGAAAATATGTAAACATCCGATCCGGATAAAGCATATATTGCCGTAAAGCTTAGACCCTCCGCTTTCCGCAATGTCTCTCAAGATCAAATAGACCAATCAGGGGCTGTGATATTGCATCCAGACTGTGAAGTGATCACTAGGTAGGTTACGTGCGCAAAACACACAGACGCGTCTCACCAGACACCAGAGCGCATATTTACCACTTTCAACAGTGTTTTATGTAATGACAAAGGGTTTTCTGTAAAATTACACTGGGATTTTGCATTTATAGCACTGTATATGGGTATGGGGAGACTTTAGATTTGAGTAGGCGGAAAGTACACCAAAAAAAGGTAATATTCCTCCCTTCAAATAAATTGAAATAGATATTAAATAAAACATGATACAGACAAAATTCCTTTTTCAGGTATTTGCTGACATCTAGTGGAAACAGCCAGAACTGTCTGCTTGCTGCTAGGGTTTACAGGGCTTGAGTTATATATACACTTTCAAAAATGAATTTATATAAAAAAAATCAAAAAGCGCCTCTTTTTTTTAGGAGGGTTATTACTGTTCAGACAACATATATATATTTTTTATTTTTATTTTTAGCAGTGTTTTATGCAACTTCAAAGGGTTTCCTGTAAAATGACACCAAAACTGTGTATTTAGGCCAAAGTATGTGGGAATGGGAAGCTTTTTAATTTGGGTAGGCCAAATCCAGGCGGAAATCCCCAAAAATGGCAAGGATCTTTTGTACCACCAGCCAGTGATTTTAGATTTAGAACCTTTGCTCTCTGATTTTCATCTTTACACTTAATCAAGACTCTTCCATTGCTCAGACATGTTGCTCCTTTCACTGATCCTTTTTCTTTTTCTGTCGCTTTTGATCATTTAACAGGATGCCTGTATTGTTCTGCTTGCTTGACAAATGTGATCATAATATTTAAGTCTTTTCCCTCACTATTTCTCATCACCCTTTGCCCTGTATTCCTGGTTTTACTTGTATACATTTGCTCATATTCAGACTCATCACCCATGTTATTTCCTTTTTTCCTTTTATTATATTGTACTTCTTGGAACGCCATATCTTGATTACCACCATCCGAAGAGTCGTCCATTATGTCCCCTATACTTCAATCCAAGAACTGTACCTGTTTGTCCTTCACAGAATCTGTTGATTTGTTTTGCTGTTTTCTAAATTTCTCCTCGGTTCAGCTTTCTTCCTCGTTCTCTAACTTCCACCAAATGTGCAGCCTTCGACCAACCATCCGACGATTCCACACCTCATTTGGTAACGAGAGACTCATTTACCATTTTTTTCTACCCTTTTTGCAAACACAATTGTCTTTTGCAACATGCATCATATTTAAAAAATTCTTTCAAAATTCACTAACACAGCAAAACCACTTCATACAGTACATACAGTAGTCTCACAATCCGCTTATTCAACTATAACAGAAAGAATTCTCACACATCAAATAGCATTTTTGTGGCAAGTTTGTGGCTAGTTAAAAATTTTTGTAAGGGTTTATTTGGTCTTTTCTGAACATAGTAAACAAATAATGTCAAAACACACATACACACAAGCTAAACATTCAATATGAAAGGGTTTGCTAGTAGTGCTAGTCAATGTGGGCCACTTCTTTTGTCCACAAGTTCTCATTTACAACATCAAATGTGTTCTCTAATGATACACTTTGGGAAGACCTCTAACCTTCTAAATTGTACTTTCAGTTATAGCAAGAAAGTCGGACAATCTTCTCTATTTTCTTGCACCTTGCAAACTCGTTCTTTTTTCTATTCCTTGTCCTACCAGTCTAACTGCTCTGTCATCCATTTGCATAACACAATTATTACAAAGTTGTCCCCTTTTAATGTATACAGATGGCCAACATTGATAAAGTAATACAGCTGAGTAGGTCATGAGCTAAAAGAGAAATCTAGTTTTATCAGGTTTTAATAATTGTTTTACACATATTATATATATGCCTCTGCCTCCGGTCAGTAGCAGTCAGTGTCTTGTAGTAACTCTTCTTCCCTTGGGTAGGATCTACCTCGGGACCCTTCCACATATCGTGCTTCTGACCTGAGAGGTACTCGGTAAGACCAAGCATTGTATTTCCATCTTTCTGGGTGGGGCGTGGTCTCTGCAGTGTTCTCCTCTTTGGAGGGACACCCCCCGACGTGGACCTTTTATGGCCCCCAGCTGAACGATTTCATTCCTTTCTTGGGGAGAACAAAAGAGAGAAGGCCGCGGCTGGGTGAGCCAGTCTTTAATTTTTGAGCAGTCAACTTGTCCCTGAGGTACAGGGAACTGTTTTGAGCCTACCAGTTACATAACGGCCTGGTGCACTGGCTATGAGCAAACAGAGCTCACTTTGAGCACATACTCTATATATATATATATATATATATACACTCTATGCTTGAAAATGCTTTCGACAAGCCCGGTCCAAACTTTAAGCAAGGCTTAAAGGTCCCCGACGCATTTGAATAAAGCCAAAGCAAATAGCATCAAATTTTTAAAAGTGAGTATACATAAGCTTACCGCCTCTACTGTCACAAACAGGGAACCCGTAAGTGAGTTAAGTACCAGCATTAAGTCCTGGACCAGGACAGTAGCGGGGCGAGAAGGCCGTAAGCACCACTCAGAAAATTACTGACCAGAGGGTGTTATCCCACAGAAAAACCACCTTAAGAACACCAGTCAGCAAACAGCCACCACTTTACAGTCACCTCATTGGCCCTGGCCTGTAATATGCAAACATGTCCACCTCGACTTCTCAGAATACTTCCAAATCTTCCGAACTATCTGATGATGCAGTCTCAATTCCCCCGACCTGACTCCCTGAGGCAAGATCAAGTACGCTCCGCAGTTCAGGTGGCTGGGGATATGCGTTGCACATATTGATAGGATATGAGCCTCGCTCAATAGGAGCCAATAGCCAATAGTAAGCGACTGTGTTGCCGCATGTGAACCGTCATGGCAGCAAGGCTACCACCAGCTTGAAGCTTGTCATACACCAGAGGATAAATTGACTTTGTTTATCATTCAGATGCACCAACATGGTCATCCAGTCTAGATTAATTTCCAAGATGGATACTTGGCAACTAGGCATCAACACGCTAAATGCCCAATTGACTTTGAGGCCTGAATGCTCCAAATGTGTAAGCAGCAGATCCCTGTGATTGCATGATTGTTCCTCGGATTCAGCTAAAAGCAAACAATCATCAAGGTATTTCCATACACGGACAGCGCTCAGCTTAAGCAGAGCAAGCACCGCATTGACACATTTTGTAAATAATAATAATAATTCCCTACATTTATATAGAGCTTTTCTAGGCTTTTCTTTTACAGAGTATAGGGGAAATCTCCTCAACCACCACCATTGTGCAGCATCCACCTGGAGGATGTGACGGCAGCCATAGTAACACCCACCACACACAAGCTATTGGTGGAGAGGAGAGTAGAGTGATGTAGCTAATTCAGGGATGGATATTATTAGGAGGCCATGATAGATAAGGGCCAGTGGGGGGGATTTTAGCCAGGACACCAGGATTATACTCCTACTCTTTACGGAAATGCCCTTGGATTTTTAATGACCACAGAGAGTCAGGACCTCAGTTTAACATCTCATCAGAAAGATGGTGCATTTTGCAGTATAGTGTCCCCATCTCTAGGACCCACACAGACCGCAGGTTGAGCAACCCTTTCCAATACCACATCTTTCATGAAACATGGAAGTGTTCAAAGTATATGCTGTTAGTCAGAGCACAACAGGGAGAAGAACAGATACCCACTTGTTGTAAATGGGTGTGAAACCAAATGCAGAGGTGATAAGTCAGATTTCCAGAGCAGAAGAGATGTAATCGTGGTGCTGAAAAGAAAAAATCAGATGAAATGACGCTGTGCTCCAGTTTATATGGCTGAGATGATGCACGAATGAGGACCAGATCGCCAAGTGCTATCGGCCAATCCAGATTGGCGTGATTCTAAAGGGTTTAAAAGATTGTCATTCCTGGGAGGAGCTTCCTATAGTGTCAGCTACTGATGCAGCATTGAAGTGACTGACTCTTAAGGGAACTGTTGTTTTATTTAGTTCTAACCGGTTACCATTTGGAAAAGAAGGAATATCAGAAATTTCAGCTCAGGATGAATCGAAATTAAAAAAAAATTCATTTTTACTTTTAGTCCGTGGTTACTTGGGTACCTGAATTCTGATGTCTTCTAAGATACCACTTTTTGGCCAAATTCTAAGGTATCATCATATGTATCCTTCCCCATGTAGGCGATCCCAGAAGGCACTGTAATGAACTTAATGGGAAAAAATCCAAGATGGTGGACGAAGCAAGAAACATTTTTATCATAAATGCTTTAGAATTATATTCCATTCAATACTGAAATGTACAGATACATAATACTTTGATATAATAGAAAACTGACTATGTTAAGCATAATAGGTGTGTGCTATGTATATTTATGCTCAGAGCTGTTTCTCTCATGAAATCAATTGTGAGCTAAGTCTCCATTGAGCTCCGTATTAGGAGCACCAGATCGATCACTTATGAGGCTCAATTTCAGTTAGGATGCTGAGATAGAATGCAGATATAGGCAGGAGGCATCACGGCAGTTCACTAAGTTTTGGAACAGACCCACTGTAAAAGATACACTGTCTGAATACATTTGCAAGGCATTGTATCTGAAAAAAAGTTCAGTTTGACTGGTGGATTGTTTTTCTTTATATTCATATTATAAATATAGACATTTATTGATTTTATAGTGATACTAATGGCCTACATTTTGATTGACGTAGATTAGTGTTGACTTTCACTGAGTGCAATCACACTTTTATTATGGATATATTAAGTGTGTTAACATTTAACATTCTAGCAAAAAGAACAGGTTTAGCATCTGACTGAATGATATTAGCTCACATTTCAAACCTGACTTTTGTTTCACACCCAAACATATGTGTGTTTGAATAAATAACAGTGTAGTGAAAATAACATTGACTTTTAGAATTTCCTGGAAAATGCACTCCTAAAAATGTGTCTGGTATAAACATTCTGTGTCACATTTGAAGAAGACACACTCTGAGTTGTGGGACCAAACACATAGCCATTTTTATATATCTAAACAATCTGGTGCAATATGTTTGCCATACGTTCCTGTCTTACATCTAAATGCAATTAATCTTTTGTAAAATGATGGACATGAGTAGCTTTTGGCTACTGGAACACAAAAATATATGTCTGGAAAAACACTGTGACAACATTTAAAGGGATGCATATTCAATTTGTATGAACACAATAACCCAACACTGTTTTAGTTAATATAAGTTTGGTTTTCTTTTCTATTTGTATTCATTTATAAACCTAATCATTATAACTTTGAAATCTTTAACTTTAAAATATATATTCCAAAAAATTACATTACTTGTTATGTTGTATTATATTCACTTTTTTCAGATATAATTTATGTCTTTGCTATAATGACAAATGTTCTTGTATTCCCAAGCAGTTGCTAAAGACAGAAGATAACAGAGACTGTCTGAAATTTTCCACTGTGTACACAGTAGTAGCCTACCACAAGAATCTGGGCAGGTAACCTAATATCAACAATCTCATCAACATAAACAAAACTGTGTCTCAGGGCAATCACACAGATAACAACAAACCTACTGTAAACGTAACTTTCAAATGCTCTGTGATGTGAACTGGTGGAGCAATGATCCAAGTTACCTCAAATGCGGCATGTTCCCTTTTTGGCTTCACAAAGTTGAATGTCAGGAATGTGGATGATTGCAGCAATGCACAGTTCATTGACCAGACAAACTGTGGCAGACTCCGTTCTCAATCTCTTTACAGCTCTGAGGAGGCAAATCACTCAACTGGAGTGACTGATAAGGATAGGAGCCACATTAGACCACGTTCAAGATCCTTCTATGCTGTTGACACAGATGATGTAGGAATTGGGCATTTTAGCAGGTGTAATGCTATGAGACCAAGAGCGAGATCACTCAATCTCAATGAGGATGGGAAACGAAACACTGGTGGGTTTAGAACCACTAAAAAGCCACCAATCAAAAGACCTAAAGCAAATTCAAGCAAAAGACCCAGCAAAGATCTTACAGGTTCGTAAGTTAAGTCTTTTGAACATTTAAAAAAATGATGCTATAAAGAAATAGAATCATAAGGAAGTATATACAGTTCAATAGGATGGTATAACCTGTGTCATATTTAATATGTTATTTTCTTCATGTTTGTAAACATTAGTTATAAAACATTTAAAAAAATGAGAAAACCCATTAAGTTATTTTAATCTCTAAGAAAGTTGCATCTTTCAAATGTCAAAGATAGCATTAACAATAGCCTAATATCAGAGAAAATTCTGAAAGACATTTCACCACTTTAACAGGAAGTAAAGGAAGTTTAAAGGGTCTACCCATGATGACCATTTCTGAAGTGAATAACTGGCAGATAAGCTCCTGTTCTGGCATGAAATATGGTCAGTATGTAAACTGGGAAAAAATTGACCCAGAGGCAGCTGTACGTTATCAGAAGATCCTCTCAAGTCCATCGCAGGGCCACACATAGACAGACATACACTCACACTCACCTCCACATCCACACCTAGGGCAATTTTTTTGGAGACACCAATTAACCTAGCCTGCATGTCTTTTGGATGGTGGGAGGAAGCCGGAGTACCCGGAGAGAACCCACGCAGACACGGGGAGAACATGCAAACTCCACACAGAAAGGCCGGGGCAACCAGGGTTTACAAATCACAAGTGACTTATCAAAATATACATAAAAATTTTCTCAAATAACTACTGTCTGCAATTGCCGTAAATTGTTTCGACATACTTTTTTTTTTTATTTTTATTATCCTTCAACAACACAAACAAACAAGGTACATCAACAAATCTCTGAATATAACCTCAATTGTTCAGCCATAGGTTGAGCATAGCTAGTACAAAGAACAGAAAACACATGAACAAACCAATAATTAAATAGAAAAAAAAAACTAAAATAAATAAAAAGGGACTTTTTTAATTAATTTAAACGTATCCAAAAGAGAAATCAGTTTAAGGGCTTTCTGATTTTTAACAAATTTTAAAGATTTGCACAAGAGTTTAACCTCATTCTTCCAGTGATTAAAGTTGGGTTTAGATTTAAACCATCTGCATTTATGAATGAAAAACTTTCCAAAACATAACAAGAAATTAATACTATAAATTTTTAGACCTTAACCAATTCTGCACCTCACTCCAAAAGAGGCACCAGATCACAATCAAAGAAGACATGCTCTAGATTTTCAATATTTGTTTCACAAAAAACACAATTATTCACATCAAAATAAAATTTCAATCTTAACAATTCTTTAGTAGGATAAATCTCATTTAAAATTTTGAAGTTCACCTCCTTAGCTTTAGGAGGGAGAGGAAAAGACAAATAATTTTTCTTAATTTTTTTTATTTCAACCTTATCAAAATCTTTAAGCACGTATTCCCATCTAATTGGGTTTAGGTAATAAGCCTGTAAAAAAAAAATTCTAATGACTCTATTTGTAAATTTTTTATCACAAAAATCATAACCTTCTAAGGAGAGCTGTCTCAGTACTGGGGAGATTTTGGAGTACAACATGTCTTCTTTAACTATTAATCTTAACGCAATTGGTATAGCTCTAATCATTCTATTACAAATATTAACGGTACTCTGTACTTGGAATATCTCACAAAACTCTCTATACAGTAACAAATTTCCATTATCATCCAAGAAATGGGCAATAGCCCAAATCCCTTTAGATATCCATTCTTCAAGATATACAGATTTTCTGCCAAATTTTATATATCTACTATTCCAAACTGGAGTGTTGTGAGGAGTGAAGTTATGTTTGAACAATAGTTTCCAATAGAGCAGCACTTGCTGATGGAAGGATGAAAGTTTAACTGGTAACGAGGTGCACTCAAAGTCACAACATAACAGAAAGTGTATTCCCCCCAGTTTGTTAAAGATAGCATTGGGAACAATAAACCAAAAGGAGTGGCTATTTTGAATGAAGGATTTTAACCATTTCAATTTCAAAACACCATTCATAATGTCAAAATCGATAGCATTCACCCCACCGTCTTCATATTTTTTAATCATGTCCTCCTTTTTAATGTACTGACACTTATTTCTCCAAATAAATTTAAAATTCACCTTAGTTATTAATTTAATCATTCGTGTCGATATGGGCAAGGAGAAGGCTGGATAGATGAGTCTGGACAAACTATCCATTTTAGATAAAAGAACCCTTCCAAAAATTGTAAGATCCCTCTGCAGCCATCTATTCAATATGAACTTACATTTATCTATGTTATTCAACACATTTTTATCCATAACATCTTTATCTTTAGAAATAATAATCCCCAAATATTTAACTTCCCTTTTAATTTGTATATTAGATAATGACTGCAAAGGAAACTCATGCAGTGTTAACATTACACATTTGTTTAGGTTTAAATGTAGCCCCGAAGCGTTAGAAAACTGGTTAATAGAATGTAAAGCTCATGGAATTTGATATTCATTCTTTAGAAACAATGTTGTATCGTCAGCAAACTGACTTATAAGTACATGTCTATCCAACACTGAAATACCTTCAATACCATTATTTTTAATCAATATAGATAATAACTCTGCAACCATTATAAATAATAATGGTGAGCTTGCCAGTCACCACTGAAACAGAAGAATCCTGTTTTAGTTGAGGTCTGCCTTCTTTCTTTTTCGACTGTTTTCCTGTCTTTCTGCTACTGTTTTTATTGTTTCTAAACTAAAGACTGTTCTTTAATATATTAGCAGAGCACAATGTAATGGTTCCATATTTTATTTTTAAACTGTGGTGTTTTCATTTGAACTGTTACAGTGCTAAAACTTTAACTCTGTGTTACTCAGCTTTTTTGTAAATGAATCTGAAAGAAATGTTGAATGAAACACTATGATGTTTTGGCCCAACCATTTGAATTATTACAGTGGGGGGAATTTTAATTTTTAATTATTATTATTTGAAAGAGATTGTGAATAAAACTACTGTATATTGTAATGGCCAAACTAATTAAAAGAAAATAGTTGACATCGTTTCTGCTTCTGGGGTTTTAAAATTGCTCATTATTAAAATTGCTTATATTTTATAAACTTGTTAGTTTTATGAAAACACTAAAAATAATAAACACTGGGGGCTCTTAAATTTAACTTAATGGATATATACAGGGATGACAAAAAACTAAATTAATCAAAAATGTGCTTTATTACTACATTTGTTTACAAGTAACTTTATTCAAGTAATAAAATCAATAGGATTTACGTAATATACTGTAGAATTTCGCTTTTTTTTTGGTCACTGGCGGCCACCCCATTTGGAGGCAGTGCCCCAGCATGCCCCACCCCACCCCCACTCCCCACTGAAAATGCTCTAGACACGCCCCTGATTGAAAGACGATGCACAAAAGGGCGCTCAACACAAATTGTGTGTGTGCGTGCGTGCGTGCGTGCTCACATGTCTGAGGACTTTGTATGTGCTCATCTAAAGGTTTGATGCTCCTGAACTCTAAATATTTCTGTATTTGTAGTCCAGTGGTCCATTTTTGCTGTGTGTTTTCAGACAAATTTAGTTTTATAATTTATTCCGATTGGATTAAATAATAATAATTAAAAAAAAAAAACTGTAAATTATGATTGCTGAATCATTAAATTTTAAATAAAAATGGACACAAATAGGCCTATAATGTGTGGTTAGTGAAAGGTACGACATTTTACGTTTGTAACTATTAGGGAGACTACTGTTGTTTAGGAGTATGCCAAACGATTCTATAAAATGAATTAGACAATAAACAGGAAACAAAAAATGTCACGACAGACCTCCTGGGAAAAGAGTGATGTGATAAATGTGACGAGGCAAAGTGAGCGGTGCAAATTAATTGCTTATTTTTTCAAGAACCAATTCATTTAAACGAACAGATCAAGTGAATCGATTCGGTGAATGATTTGACTCTTCAGCGCTGCTAAGCAACGAAACAAAACACAAAACCCCTCCGTTGCCTTGATACGATTGTTTGACTCCCGAAAACCATAAGCATTTCCGACACACATTTCACTCTACAGACGTGTATCACAATGGCAGAAGACACGCACGAAGTCCCACAACTTGAGTTGGAGGCTGTTATTGGCTTTAATGGTAAGGCACACTGTAAACCCGCCATTGTTGTTGTCAACGTACTTGATCCACTGATCTATATATATAACGATATGATCGAGATGATGGATGTTGTATATATATAGATCAGTGACTTGATCTCATCTTTAACCTAAACTAGCTAGTCACAGTATTTGCTGACATGAAAGTAATTCAACTGCAGACTTGTTCTTTACCAAAGATTTACACTGTTTATACAGGGCTTGTGTTTTCTGGACTCAAAGTGCATCCAGACAGAGAGCATCTAATTTACCCTCTGGGCTGCACTGTTATAATTAGGAGTCTGATAAGTGGAAAGCAAGCTTTCCTTCATGGCCACACAAACAATGTCTCTTGTATTGCTGTGTCCAAAAGTGGACGCTACATTGCATCTGGACAGGTCACTTTCATGGGCTTTAAGGTGAGCTGTTTCAGTAAAAAGCGGGAAAGTGTTCATTCAATATTGTGTGTGAGTGCCTTTTAAAGTTATGTTTCACCTAAAAATGACATTTCTCTCATCATTTACTCACCCTCATGCCATCCTAGATGACTTTCTTGCTTCTGCTGAACACAAATAAAGATTTATAGTAGAATATTTTGTCTCTGAAGCAGAGAAAATCCATACAATGCCAATTAAATAGTGGCCAGTCCTTCGAAGTCCAAAAAGCACATTAAATGCAGCTTAAAGGTAATCGACACCACGCCAGTGGTTAAATCCATATCTTCAAAAGTGATATGATAGGTGTGGGTGAGAAACATAAATATTTAAGTCCTTTTGTACTATAAATTCTCATCACCAAAAACAAAAGAAGAATATGAAAGTGAAAATGCATAATAAAAAAAGGACTTAAATATTGATCTGTTTAAATATTGTTCATATCGGTTCGGAATATATGGATTTAACCACTGGAGTCATAAGGATTACTTTTATGCTGCCTTTATGTGCTTTTTGAACCTTCAAAGAAGGCCACCTTGAAAGGAATGTTCCGGGTTCAATACAAATTAAGTTAAGCATTTTACCACAAAAATACATTTTGACTAGTTCCGCCTTTTCTTTAAAAAAAACAAAAATCTAGGTTCCAATGAGGCGCTTACAAAGGAAGTTAATGGGGGCCAGTTTTTTTTACATTAAAATACAAACTTTTTCAAAAGTATTGCCACAAGACATAAAGGATATGTGTGTAAACATGAGTTTAGTGTGATAATATCCCAAATAAACCTTTTCTGTGTAAAGTTATAGCCAGTATCACAACTTCGTTACCATGATGACAAAAAACCCTAAAAGGACTGTAAAACGACTCGGTTACTAACGTAACCTCGGTTCCCTGAGAGGAGGGAACGAGTATTGCGTAAGTAGCTTACGCTATGGGAAAACTCAGTTTCTCGAGAAATATTGAAGTCTTTATTTAAAATGCATTGCAGCTGCACAGCAGACAGCAATGAGCGAGGCAGCTTGGTCATTGGCTGTGCTGCGGCAACTTGCTCGAACCAATGACGGGGCGACTCTGAACGCGCGACCAATGAGCGCCAGCGCCACGCGCTCAGAGCCCGCCAAGATGGGCATGGCTAAGGCTATATATTAGGCGCCCCGTCATGAGAGTTCTTTAGGTTCAATCGACTGAAGCGACTGACCAAGCACAAGCACGGCAGCTTACGCAATACTCGTTCCCTCCTCTCAGGGAACCGAGGTTACGTTAGTAACCGAGTCGTTCCCTTTCGAGAGGTCTCTCCTATTGCGTAAGTAGCTTACGCTATGGGAACACCATGCAAAACGCCGTACGTGCTGACTTCGCTCTATAAAGCCAGAGGCTGATGCCTGAGCCTTAAAGCAAAGTGATTATTCAACGAGCCGGCCAACGGCGAGCTATATAATGGGATAATACAGAGCGCCTTTGCCCCAAGGTGGCCCATAAGCCAGCGCTATAGCATCTACTATCCAGCGCGATATTCGTGGCTTTGAAACTGCGAGACCTTTAGTGCGGCCGCCAAAGCATACGAATAATTGTTCCATCTGTCTGAACGGGGCAGAACGTTCCAAGTATACTCTGAGCACCCTGACCGGGCAGAGTAAATTAGCGTCGCTTTCGTCTGCTGAAGACGTGCTTGGCCTAAGGACAACTCTGCAGTCATTAGGTCCAAATTCCAGGCAAGCAGCGCTTGATGACAGCGCGTGCAGGTCGCCCACTCTCTTGACTGAGGCGAGTGCCAGCAAGAGCGCAGTTTTGAGCGAGAGCTGTTTAAGGTGCACGGTTCGGAGAGGTTCGAACGGGGCACACTTGAGTGCGTCCAGGACCGTGGCCAGGTCCCAGATCGGTACCGAGGGGGGTCGAGGAGGGTTCATCCTCCTAGCGCCTCTTAGGAAATGAATGATTAAGTCGTTTTTCCCTAATGAGCGTCCTTTATCAGGATTGTGTGACGCCGCTATGGCAGCCACGTAGACTTTGAGCGTGGAGGGTGTGCGGCCCGCCTCCAGCAGCTCTTGCAAAAAGGCGAGTACGCTTGGTATCTCGCACGATTTGGGGTTCAAGCTCTTGGTATCACACCAGTCACTGAACACTTTCCACTTTTGGGCATATAAGCGCCTCGTAGAGTGCGCTCGCTCCTCAGTGATGGTTCTCAACACTCCGCTGGGGAGGTTCTCTGGAACCCGTTGAGGGGCCATGAATGAAGGGCCCACAGATCGGGGCGGGGATGAAGAATCATCCCGTTGGCCTGCCTGAGTAGGTCCAGCCTCAACGGAATTGGCCATGGGGCAGATTGCATCATCTGCATCAGTTCTGGAAACCACGTCTGGTTCTTCCAGAGTGGGGCTACCAGGAGCACTGCACATTTCACCTCCCTGATCCGACTGATGACCTGAGGTAGCATCGCGATCGGGGGAAAAGCATACAAGGGGCGGCTCGGCCAGACTTGGGCGAGCGCGTCCGTGCTCTTTGAGAAGAAAAGAGGGCAGTGCGCATTTTCCCTGGAGGCGAAGAGGTCGACCTCTGCTTCGCCAAAGGTTTGCCATAACCACTGAACCGTCAGGGGATGGAGAGATCATTCTCCTGGGAGAAATTTGTCTCTGGACAGCATGTCCGCGCCCTGGTTCAGGATGCCTGGCACATGCGCTGCTCTCAGCGAGCGCAGGTTGTGCTGTGACCATAAGATGAGCTCCCTGGCCATAGAGTGCAGGGAGCTCGACCTGAGTCCACCCTGCCGATTTTTATACGATACTACCATCATGTTGTCTGTTCGGACCAGTACGTGTTCGTTTTTCAGGTACGGAAGCAGGGCTCTGAGAGCCAAGGCGACCGCTTTCATTTCCAGACAGTTTATATGTAGGCGCTTTTCCGGGTTTGACCAAAAACCGGAGACAGGCCTGCCCTCGTAAAGGGCCCCCCATCCTATTTTGGAGGCATCTGTCGTGATCATTTTCTCCGTGTGTTCACGCCCAGACTCACGCCGGTTTGATACCAGTCGACGGCCTTCCAGGGCGTCAGGGCTTTTATACAGCCATGATTCGCTCTGATTAAAAAGTGGCCCAAGTGCCACGCGTGAGTGGGGACACGGCTCTTGAGCCAGCGTTGGAGAGGACGCATGTGCAACAATCCTAGCTGGAGTACAGCTAATGCCGAGGCCATGAGACTGAGTATCCTTTGAAAGGTTGCAAGGCGCCGAATAGCGAGCGCGCGCTCTGATGAGAGGCGCGCCGTCATCTGCACTGAGTCTAGCACTATTCCCAGAAAAGAGATATTCTGGCTGGGGGATAGCACGCTCTTTGAAAAATTGATTCTCAGACCCAGACATTCTAGATGGCTGATAATCCAAGATCTGTGCGTCGTTAACTGACTCTCTGATTGTGCTTGGATTAGCCAATCGTCGAGGTAATTCAGTATTCGCACTCCCCGCTGTCTCAGGGGGGAAAGTGCTGCATTCATACATTTCGTGAATGTACGGGGGGCCAATGATAGGCCGAATGGTAGTACTGTGTACTGGTATGACTGTCCCTCGAAAGCGAATCTCAGAAATGGCCTGTGATGAGGCGCTATCGGAATGTGAAAGTAAGCGTCTTTCAAATCCACTGATAGAAACCAATCCCCGGGGCGAACTTGCGCGAGGATATGTTTGGTCGTTAACATTCTGAACGGGCGAATCTTTAAAGCTTTGTTCATATGTCTGAGATCGAGGTTGGGCGGAGGCCACCGTCCTTTTTCGGGACGAGAAAGTAGTGGCTGTAAAAACCCGCCTCGCTCATAGAGGGAGGAACAGTTTCTATAGCGCTCTTCTCTATCAGTTTGAGCACCTCGGTGCGTAGAACATGTGAAACATCTTTCCTCACTTTCGTCTCGACCCCCGCTGAAAAGCGGGGTGGTCTGCGAGCGAATTGAAGCGAGAAACCGTGTTTTATTATGTTCAAAACCCATTTCGGCATGTCAGGGATTTTTTCCCAGGCTTTTGCTCGCACAGATATGGGCTGAATGCTGGCTGGGGGCGTGTCGCAGTGCCCTGCCGGCGAATTGCCTTGTGCTAACACTGAGCTTACAGCTCTCAGAGGCGCGGGAGCGCGCTGAGCAGCTTTGTTGAGTGCCGAGTGCAGGGGTGCGTGTGAGATTACAGGCACGCGCGCTATCTCCGTAATGCTCGCAGCATGAGCTGGAGAAATGTTTGAAACTGTATAGACAGTGTTTTTGGGTGGGGGTGCATACATTGTAATTGTAAAACTTTCATAAAGCTTCCCGTTCTTAGCGGGGAGTTTCTTGGCTTGCGTGTCGCATCTGTGATGCTCGCGGCATGAGCCAGAGAACTGTTTGAAACTGTATGGGCAGCGCTTATGGGTGGGGGTGCATATACCGTAGTAGGCACACGCGCCATTTTCATGAAGCCTCCCGCTCGCGGCGGGGGGTTTTTGGGCATGCATACAGTGTTTGTGTGTAGGGGTGCATGCATGACAGCAGGCACGCGCGCTACCTTTACAGTATTTCCCGCTTTTACTGGGGAAGTGTTTATAACTGTGGGAACAGTGCTTGTGTGTAGTGGTGCATACATGACAATAGGCACATGATCCACATTTATGGGGCGTCCAGCTTGAGCTGGGGAAGTATTCGGCACTGTTTGGACAGTATTGATATGTGGGAATGCGCACTTTAGTGTGGACACGAGACCCCTTAGTGACACAGGCAGAAAATGACTCTTTTTGTGATTTCTGTGTGTTGCCGTTAAAACGGCGTTTGATTGCAGGTGAGCGAGTTCTGTGACTGACCCATTGACTGCTGTACAGACATTTCCAGCCGCTTGTAAGGGGACTGGGTAATGTTTTACATGTTTTGGAGAGAGTGGTCCGGCTTTTGCGAGACACGCACTCTCTCTCTTTCTTCCTATGGCTAGGAAGACTTACGAGGCTCCGGGTTCAGCACGATCTTGGGTCGAGGTCCCCGTCGCTCAGGCGGCTGCTTTCGGTTAGCGGAACGCGAGCGGCGTCGAGCGTCCGTTTCAGGTCTGGGCTGGGAGACGGGAGGCGCCGCCCTGGCTCGCTGCTGCAGCTGAGGCGGTCTCTGGCGGCTCTGTGACGAGCTGGAGCGCTTGGGCAGGAAGTGACGCATAGCCTGCGAATTCTTCTGGGCTTCAGTGAAGCGTTCAGCGAACTCTCTTACCGCCGGTCCGAACAGGCCGCTTGGGGCGATAGGCGCGTCAAGGAATGGCGCCTTATCCGCGTCCTTCATTTCTGTTAGCGTCAGCCACAGATGGCGCTCAAGGACAGTCAGGTTAGCCATGGCCCAGCCGATGGATTGGGCGGTGGCTTTTGTGGCTCGCAGGGCTACATCAGTGGCGCTGCGCAGGTCCTTGAAAGCCTCAGGTTCAGGTCCAGACTCGTCCATGGTGTGGAGAAGTTTGGCCTGATAGACCTGCAGAACAGCCATGGAATGAAGCGCTGACGCAGCTTGGCCGGCGGCGGCATATGCGCGACCGGCGAGAGGAGCGGTGGAGGGTGGGCACAGATGGTTGGCCATAGCCTCCACCGAGGTGAGCGAGGAAGAGAAAGAAGGCTTCAGGCGAGCAGAGTGCGGGGCTTTCCACGACTTTGTGAGTTCTTTGTGAACTTCGGGGAAGAAAGGGGAGGGTCTCTGTCGAGGGGCCTGCGGCGCCCTTGCAGGAACCACTCGTCCAGCCGGCTGTGGGCGGGTTCTTCCGGAGAAGACCAGTCGAGCTCGAGGTCTTCCACGGCTTTAGACAGGATGCGGATGATCTCTGAGTCCATGCTGGTGCCCCTGCTCGTGTCCGCTAATGTCGACGGCGCGGGGTCGAAGGCCGAGCCCGGCCAGTCGTCGGATGCAGCGTTAATGGAAAGGCTGTCATCCTTTTCACCGTCGTCCCCTGACGTGCCGAACGAGACGAGACCCACTGCTCTGGAGGGGTGCTGGTCTGCCTGCGTGAATTGAACTGGCGGCAGGGAGTCCTCGGGTGGTGGTGAAGCACGCGGGGACTGGCCCGGTGTGACGTCACTGAAGTCTGTGTGCTCTGGCGGCCTCCGTGAGCGCCGCTTTTTCTTGCGCGGCTCGAACAGAGGGGATGGCAGCACGGTGGTAGCAGGCTCGTTCGCGGCGAAGGTGGCAAAGCGAGCGCGCAGCTCGGTGAGGCCCAGGGAGTCACATTCGGGGCATCCGCCTCGAGTGAGAGCAGCTTCTGCATGGTCAGGTCCCAGGCAGCGAGCGCAGAGAATGTGACGGTCCCCGTCAGGAAGAGGGCCTCTGCACGAGGCGCAGGTCGAAGCCATTTGAAACAATGCCTCGAATTTGCTCTTTTACTAAAGGACAAAAAGCGTCGCAGAGGCGAACACTTGCAAAGTTATTGCTTTTAGTAAAAGGATATCAAGGTGATGCGCGCCGGATGGCATAGCAGAAGGCTTTGAAGGCGTCCTCGTAGCAGTCCTGCTGTAGGCTTGTTGACAGCGGGCGAAAAGACTCCAATAATCCGGAGGATCCAGCGAAGAGAAGGTCTTTGCTGAAGGAGATTAAATCTAAAGAACTCTCATGATGGGGCGCCTAATATATAGCCTTAGCCACGGCCATCTTGGCGGGCTCTGAGCGTGCGGGCGCGAAGCGCGCTCATTGGTCGCGCGTTCAGAGTCACCCCGTCATTGGTTCGAGCAAGTTGCCGCAGCACAGCCAATGTCTGCTGTGCAGCTGCAATGCGTTTTACATAAAGACTTCAATATTTCTCGAGAAACGGAGTTTTCCCATAGCGTAAGCTACTTACGCAATAGGAGAGACCTCTCGAAAGGGAACTGACAATTTAAACAACTTTACTGCTCAAATAATACACAAGTTTTAACAGAAACATTAATGCAAGTGCTTTTATACATTTAGAAGCTTCACGTTTCTGTGTTTAAATCCTCCATAAATTTGCCACATTCGCTTTTATTGTCCCCGTTCACTCCCATTGTAATGGCCTTACTCTAACCTCTAACCTTTTTTTTAAAGAAAAGGAGCAATGAGTCGAAATTAATTTTGTGGTGATCAACTTTATGCCACAAATGCTGTCGATTATGCTTAACTTGTATTGAAGCTGGAACATTCCTTTAACTTGCATTCTAACGCCCGTTTCACACATACTCTGTGTGCAGTGCATATACGGTGCGTATTGCGGTGCGTATACGGTACAGGAGCAGCACGCGCTATAGTGCTTTCACATATGCTGCGTTTGCAGTGCGCTACTGATCCGCAGTTTCTGTGTGCCACAAAATCAAAAATGTGTAAGTAACTTTGACATTGTTTAAGACATTGAAACAGTATGAAAATAAATTTTAATCATTGTGATTCTTTGTTTTACATGTAGTTCGAGTTGTTGACAGAAGAAAAGCTATCGCGCTATATCTGTTGCTAAGAAGGAGAAGAATGAGACACATTTGGGTTCACTCTGTCTTTTTTTAGGGTCAAAAAATCATATATGATGGCATTTTGCAACTTTTGGGACTATAATCATACTTTTTTGTTTTTCTTGACCCTGTAATTTAGTAACTGTAGAACACATTAACTGTAATTATGCGTATATGATGAAATTATTACAGTTACTTGTCAATCTATGTCTATTTTAATGTGAATGCTGCCACTTTAATTCAGTGTGGTGCAGCACAGCAAAAATAGACTCGGTGCAGAAACGATCGCTGCACTGCTGTATACGCACCGCAACTGGAACGGATTGACGGACTGCATCCGCGTGCAGTTTGAAAGCTCTAACCTGTTAACATGGGTACGGAAAAAAATACGCACTGCATACGCACTGCAAACGGAGTATGTGTGAAACGGGCGTAAGGACCTACAGAACTGAGATATTATTTCTAAGAATCTTCATTTGTGTTTAGCAGAAGAAATAATGTCAAACACGGCATGTGGGTGAGTAAATGATGAGATTATTTGCATTTTGGGGTGAACTATTCCTTTAATAACATTCAGTAGATGCTTATTTTTACTGAAGTAGAACAGTTATCCCTTAGCACAACATCCTTATGTGTAATGAAAAGTCAAATGAGATGACCCTTTTTCACCACAGGCTGATGTTATTATCTGGGACTATGAGAAGCTGGAGATTTATACCCGTCTCGTGCTCCATAAAGCTAAAGTTGAAGATCTCAGCTTCTCCCCAAATGAAAAGTATCTAGTAACTCTGGGTGGTCAAGATGATGCAAGGTAAAATTTTCACACTGATCTGGGATAAAATTTTTGATTTTATATTTTAGGACTGTTGTTGTTTCTTCCCTCTAATTTCTAAGCATGGTGTGATTAATACAATTTTACAATGCCATACCGTTCAATGGACGAAAATCACATTATACTAACTTTATTTTGCCATATACACAGTCATTTCTAAGCATATGCATGTTTACCTTATGCTTTTAGTATTGTGGTGTGGAACATCAAAAGTAAAGAGGCAATCTGTGGCAGTCCTGCTTCAGCACAGAGTGCTGGTCACTGCCTCACCATCGAGTACACCAACCTCAGTGATGAAATCTTTGTCTCCGCTGGAAAGTAACTCCAACTCTTTGGTTCCTTTTTTCAACAGGACAATATGACAACTGCTTATAATATTTTTTTCCCCCATCTCGATCAAAAACATAACTTTCGTAGTATAATTAAGCACACTTAGTCACTAATTATTATTTCGTTTTTTTTTTTTTAAACGTATAAATTGTTGTTTTGATGCATTATACAGTTAGAAATCAGTTGTTTTTTATATTAAATATTCTACAAATAGTTGTAGGTGTGGAATAAAGTGCTTATTGCTTTCTACAAGTATTGAATTGGTGTTGTCATGGTGTATCTTAAAGTGGAAATCTACGTGTGTGGGAGCTTGATTTGGCCAACAGGAAGATCCGAGCCACAGAATGTCAGACAGGGCAGCTCAAGAGAATTGTCAAATGTATTGAGGTTAGAGTTCACTCATTTTTACTTGCTTATACCATGGAAAGATTATAGAACGTCACCAAATACATTATGTGGTTTTTCTTTTCCCCTGGTGTGCAGATCCCAAAGGATGATATTTATTTCTACTGTGGAACAACTAGTGGGGATATTCTGAAAGTGAACCTAAAGACTAGGTTGCTCAACAGCTGTGGTCCTGTTAAACAAAAATTTAGCAAGGTGATTTATTCAACTATTATTTAATAGCTGTATACAGTAGCCTGTGGATGCAATTTGTGATCGAAATAAACTGGTATATTTAAATGCATAGTTCTCAAATTATGCACTGAAATTTTTGTATTTTTCTTAGACATGTTTCCTTCATTGAGTTGTTTGTGTTGGACAGTACAATGCAAGAAATATGAGTAAAATGAGACAGGTCAAACAAGTTTACGTAGTTAACAGATCCTTTGGATTCAATCTCATTTCACCAAGCAGTTTGTCTCATTCTTGCAGGGAGTGAACACTCTGAAAGTTCTGAACACTGGTGATATTTTAGTCGGATCAGGAGATGGCATGTTAACAATGTGCTCAGGAGGAAATTTCAAAACTATTAAGTGTGTAAAAACCATCCTTTCTTCTTCTCATTCTACCTTTTACTTTCTTTTTCTTTTTTTTTGTACTTTTGTGTTCCCATTTTTCTTTTATTGTAGTTGTACTTCTTTCCTCCTTCCTTTTATTTAACTGCCACTATTTATGGATAACTAATTATTTGGCATAGGAGTGTCCAGTTGGAAGGAGGGGTGACCTCAGTAACCCTGCGCGGAGAGGGGCAACAATTCCTTATCGGAACAGAGTCAGCACAGATCTACAGTTTTGGCTACACTGACTTCAAACCAGAGCTCATTGCCACCAATCATAACAGTGCTGTAAAAGATGTGGCCTTTCCTTTGTGAGTGATACAGTAAAATGTTGTGAATAAATACAGTGTAACATGCTGTGTGAGCTCCGCTCTTCTGCCACTAGAGGGAGACATAAACTCTGCATTGCAGGCTTAAAGGAATAGTTCACCCAAAAATGAAAATGATCTCATCATTTACTCACCCTCATGCCATCCCAGATGTGTATGACTTTCTTTCTTCTTCTGAACACAAACAAAGATTTTTAGAAGAATATCTCAGCTCTGTAGATCAATATAATGCAAGTGAATGGTGACCAAAATTTTAAAGCTCCATAAAGTACACAGGCAGTGTAAAAGTAACTCAAATGACTCCAGTGGTTTAATCCATATTTTCCAAAGTGATCTAATCTATTTTGGGTGAGAACAGACCAAAATGTTAATCCTTTTCACTGTACAGCGTGCCATTACAGTCTCTAGGCGTGATCAAGATTTCAAGCTCGATTACAGTTCCTAGTCCTTGACACATGTACAGAGAGCTAGATGGTGCTAGGAGACTGCTGATGTCAAGATTCATAGAGAAAAGGAGATATATTTTGGTCTGTTCATACCCAAAAATGACTGAATCACTTCAGAAGACATGGATTTAATCACTGGAGTCTTTGTCACCCTAATGCAGCCTTTATGTGCTTTTTTTTGGAGGTTAAAAATTTTGGTCACTATTAACTTGCATTGTATGGACCTACAGAACTGAGATATTCCTTTAAAAATCTTTGTTTGTGTTCTGCAGTATAAAGTCAAACACATCCAACACAATCTCACTGAGAAATCATACAGATTAGTATGAGTTGACTATATAGAATAAAATCATATGAGTTGGGTCATACAAATTCGTACGACTTTTGCAAAAGCCATTCATTTGAATCTCCCTTGTCTAAAATGCAACAATTACTTTCTTCTGTCATACAAAACATACTCTTTATGCTACAAATAATCCTTATAGACTCTACAGTTAGGTTTACTTATGAGGTTTGGGTTAGGGCATACAATTAATAAACATGTACACAATGAATGTCACGCAGAACTTTCCCTTTCTTCTGCATTACACATCCAGGTATTTTCACGTCTAGAATTCGTACAAATTCATACGATTTCACCAACTCTCACCAAATTCTCATAAGATTGTGTTGTAAACATCTGGTATGTAGGAGGGTGAGTGAATTTTCATTTTTGGGTGAACTATTCCTTTAAGACGAAGTATAGACCCTACATCTATTTGTGCAAACACTCTCACATTAACTTTCTCTCATTCTTAACAGTGGGACTTCAGAGCTTTTTGCCACCTGTTCACAGAATGATATCAGGGTGTGGCATGCTGAGTCCTCCAAGGAGCTTCTGCGTATCATGGTGCCTAACATAACCTGCAATGCTCTGGGCTTCATGCAAGATGGCAGGAGCATCTTCAGTGGTCAGTCTCACAGAATAATCTGTTAATCTGTTTATGCATGATTAATGTCACAATCTGCAAAATTGTGACCCCATGAAATGGTTTGACAAATGTCGTTTTCTGTGACATATTTCTATTGACATTCCTATTGGAAGCTGAGATGGCACATATTACAGGTCTTTTTCCTTTTTTAAAAAGCCAATAACCTTTTGTTTATATAATAACCTGGTTAAAGATACACTTGACAGCTTGTACAATGGATGAAAACAATTATGAATTGATTTAGTTTACCCGTTTGCTTGCTTGACTGAGGAGTTGAATACAATTCTATAGCAGCTCAAATAGTTTTCTTTCTTGTATACCTTTTTATCAGCTTGGAATGATGGGAAGATTCGGGTTTTCACCCCTGAAAGTGGGAAACTGAGGCTGATAATTCATAATGCCCACAGTATGGGAGTGACTGCCATAGCAGCAACCAATGACTGCAAGAGGATCGTCAGTGGAGGGGGAGAAGGACAGGTACAGCATGTCAGAGACAAATCTCACAATTAAAATTTCTTGTCTAGGATTAAGTAAGGGATAATGCAATTTCAGCCAGTCATTATCGCAAAATAAACCTTGGGGTTTCTTTTATAATAATAAACAGCTGATTGTACATCCTCCTGCTTATTACACAGCTACTTACAATGCAAATAAATCGATAGACATTAAATATTGTGTTGAAATTATTTTTATGGAAAAGAAAGAGGCCGTTAAAGGTGCACTCAGTAACTTTTGTCTTTGTGTCATCTTGGATTTACACTGACACCTAGCGGCTTGGATGCAGCATAATTTTAAATAAATAGTTTTCAGTTTCAGATGACATTGTAGAAATTTAGTATTCACAGTCACAGTAAAAGTGTCAAATAACAGGACAGTTACTGAGATTTAGCAAGTAGTATTCGGCTTGTCATGTAATTCTAACATGGCAGCCTCCATGTGTGGACCCTCTCCGGGTAGATTAAAACAAAAGGTTACTAATATGATTGGAGTCTTAATTTTAATGTGAGTGGTCATGATTTCCTATATTGAAAAATTACAATTCATGTCTTTACGAGTTAAACTTTTTTAATGAGGAAAAAATTACTACGTGCACCTTTAAGTGATATGAGGGATGCAAGAACTTGCTGGAGGAAATCAGTTGCCTGAGAAAATGGTCAGTTATACTGTATGTTTTATGGTATCAGAGACTATTTTGCAGAGACGAGCCACTTCTTTTAAAATGGGATAAATTGGAATGTGCAATGGATGTAGAAAGGAATCCTAAAGCCTTACAGGTAAAAGAGCCAATCACCTTTTAGATACAGACATCGACTGTCAATCAACTCGAGAATGCGCATGTGCATTAGCAATGTAAGCCAACCAAATTGTTTTTTGAAAGTGTAATCTGAGGTAAGAAGCACAATTTATGATTCCAGTGTTGTCAGATTTTACTGCTGATTTGAAATATGTTCTTTGATCATAATCTTGACCAACCGTTTTTGAGACTTCGGTGTTCCCCCATTCAAGTAGATAGGAGCTGAACTTTCATGTCTGTAAATGGCTTCCCGAGAGCATTCCAAAGATTGCCATCAGTGGATTGACTTGCTAGAAAGACTTTGTTGGAATCCTTCACACTGTTATTTTAACATTGTGATCAGCAGTATTAATGTGTGAATACTTCATTGATTCCTTTCTAGTAGTTATTTATCTGTAAAAAGTGAACACTCGTTTTATAGAATAAATGTATTCTTTGACATCTATTTGTAATGAAGGTGAGGCTTTGGGAGATATTCCAGAACTCTTATCGACTCATTGAGACCATGAAGGAGCATAAAGCCACCGTTAACTGCATTAAGATCAAGAGTAATGACAAGGAGTGTGTGACAGCCAGTTCTGATGGAGCCTGCATCATCTGGGACCTGGTGTAAGTTTAAAGAGTAAGATCATACAGTAGAAGTTTAATGTAGACACACTGAAAAAAAACAACACTGCTCAGACAGACATAAGGAAATCATCAGGTTTGAACTCACCCCAGGCTTGTTTTATTCTTTTTTTCTTATGGGCTAAAGCTTTTCCCAACATGACAAGCAAAATAACTTGTTATTCTGATAAGCACAAGCTTGTTAAACAGTATGTTAAAAGTTAAGTTAAAGTGCTGTTTAGCTGTGAGAAGAGATATTCTATTTGATGTGGCTTGTGACCATATCTGTTCTTCTCATTTCTCATCCAGGAGGTTTGTGAGGAATCACATGGTCTTGGCCAACACCCTGTTCAGTGTTGTATGCTACCACCCTGAAGAATACCAGATCATCACTAGTGGCACTGATAGAAAGGTACTACATCTAGACTGGTGTGTGTGTGTGTGTGTGTGTGTGTGTGTGTGTGTGTGTGTGTGTGTGTGTGTGTGAGAGCGCTTGTATTTATCACTTTGTGGGGAACAAATGTCCCCATAAGGATAGTAAAACCCGAAATTTTTGACCTTGTGGGGACATTTTGTTGGTCCCCATGAGGAAAACAGCTTATAAATCATACTGAATTATGCTTTTTGAAAATGTAAAAATGCAGAAAGTTTTCTGTGAGAGTTGGGTTTAGGGGTAGGGTTAGGTTTAGGGATAGAATATATAGTTTGTACAGAATAAAAACCATTATGTCTATGGAAAGTCCTCATAAAACATGGAAACACAACGTGTGTGTGTGTGTGTGTGTGTGTGTGTGTGTGTGTGTGTGTGTGTGTGTGTGTGTGTGTGTATTTGAGAGCTAGAGCCAGAGAGAGAGTTGGCTAGGTGAGAGGGTAGCAAGAAAAAAACAGGGGAAAAACACAGGAACAAGCTGACAGAAAGCTCTCCCAGTCTCCTGTGGATGTAGTATGATCCGCTCATTCTACTCTATGCCAACATTGGCCATCTGCTAGTCTTATGGCACAGCATCAGTATCCAGTGAAAGACCATAGCGTACCAGAATAAGTATGGTCGGGTCTGTAATAAACATGTCTGTGTGATACGTTCATCACACAGATGCAAGGGAATAAAGGGCAACCATCAATAGTTTTGAAAACATACACTCTCTCAGCTTTGGAAATAAGAGTGTTTTGTAATTTGCTCAGTTCAGTCTGAAATTGTATACGGTTCACATTTTATACAAGTACAATAATTTAATGTAAAAATTGGTGCTAATTGTGAAATGAGATGAAAATGGTCCAGAGGGAGTAAAACATTTCACTTGAATATTTGGTGCAAATGAAGAATACATTTGTTCAGTTTATTTCATTATAATCTAAGTCAGTGTACTGGTGGTAATTAATAATACCCCATACTGTAGCCAAACAAATGTGAATCGATTGTTGTCAAGAAAAGTAGCCAAATCCAGCACAGTAGGTACAGCTTTTGAGAGGACACAATGTTGGGGTCATGCTGGATACCCAGTGCTGGCGCAAAGCCTGCTGGAATAGAGCCATCCTGTTGAAGCATACCAGACCTTCTCTGTCTGCTGTTCCAATAGTGCTCAGTGCCTACTGAAAATATTTTAAACTTGCAAGTATTGTTCTGTCATAAAGCTTCATGAAAGTTCTTTTGTTTTGTTTTTCAAAATTGCATTGTTGAATTCACAGCCTGTGTCTGAAGTAAGAGGCTTGATACATTCAGTTGGCATGTTTTGATGAATAAAAAGCTTTTTGATTTAAACTATTTCTTATAAAATTATTAATCCAATTATCAAAAAAGGAAACCCATACTACAACAGTGAAAATCCCCATTACTGCTGAAATGCAATCAGTTGTTCTCAGAATTTACATTTATGTAATATCTGTTTTATACAAATATCAGTTACAGATGCAACAGCTCCAGACAAACATCACTGATGGCTTAGAGCCATTGACGTTTTCTCAAGTCTCACTATAACTGTAATGTTTGCAGGAACGAGAGAAGAGTGGGACTGGATCTAAATGCAGGCTTTTAATTAAAATTCAGAAAAATAAATACAAGAAACCAAAATCATATGAACAGAACAAACCACTACAGCCATGAATGGAAAAAACAAATCAAGAACCAAGACACTAGACACATGCAGAGTGACCCTTGGTGGTCACCAGGGTAATCCTTACAATAACAAATTACATCTTTATTTTTCTGTTTAGATTACATCACATATAGCTGTTTGCTTTTGATCTGAGTGCATCTTGTAATACATGGTTAGAAATGACTTTGTCTTTTGGAAATCAAATTCCTTGTTTGTCTGTCTTTTATTTGTCTCACTCTCTCCCTCTTCACTTCTATTAGATTTGTAATTTGTCTTAATGGATATTTGTTTTAATCTTATTTTGGCTATGTAGCTGGATGAATGGTAGCATCAACTTTTTCAAAATAGAAAACACATTACCTCTATACTCCCCGAAATACTTCTGGAGGAGTTCTTCTTTGTTCTTTGTTCAGGGGTAAAAAGAAGTTCGAAACAACCGAGCACTATTTGTGAACATTTAGACATCCACCACACCAACGTTGAAGGTGTTTAGAAGTACATTTAAATAAGAGGACGTTACATGTAATGTGACATTAAAACATGTAAACAATGACTTTATGTTTACATTTTGAATTTATGACGCTAATGCGCTAACTTGCTATACACGGCCATAATATGCGTTGGTTACACTGTTATTGTAATTTATGATGACATTGATACTATTGCAAAGATGAGTGTATGAAAGTGTTCATATGTAGAATAAAGACAAAATAATGATGATATGCATATCTTACTTGAGGCAGATGTGTGAATGGCTTTTGCTGCTGATGGCACATGAGTGAATGGGGACTTGAGACGTTTTGGCCAGATTTTGTTCTAAATGACATCACACCTGTTTGAAGTTAACAGTGCCTTTACATAATACAAATTATTTTTGGCTTGTGCTTTCTACAATAACCTTTAACTTAACTTGATTGTTTTCTCCATTAGAATGAACATCTAGACTAGACTAAGGCATAAGCAGATTCTTACATGCAAACTTTGCAAATTGTTTTACAGATTGGCTACTGGGAGGTGTATGATGGTTCTGCAATCAGAGAACTTGAGGGCTCCTTGTCTGGGGCTATAAATGGCATGCACATTTCTGAGGATGGAAAATATTTTGTGACTGGTAGTTACCTCTTAGTATTTTTTCACATACATGGTTATTTTTACTCCTACTTTTTAAATTCTGTCATATGGTGGATATAACAGTAACAACATGTGGCACAATATAATCAGTTTCAGAAGTATTTACAGGCCTAAACAGTAACAAATAGTTAATTACGAAACAGTTGGATAAATGTCAGCTCACCAGATCTAAATTAAACACTCTAAATTAAATTGATCACAGATTGATTCTGCAGTTTAATTTGTGTTTCTTGGCAAAATGAGCTCACAGCTAAATATCTACTAAATATCTACTGTAACTCCTCTTTCAGGTGGAGATGATAAACTATTGAAGCTCTGGCTCTACTCTGATGGTGAAGTGACCCACGTCGGTATCGGCCACAGTGGCAGCATCACAAATGTGAGGATTTGTCCCAACAGCAAATATATTGTCAGCACCAGTGCCGATGGAGCTGTCCTAAAATGGAAATATCCACAAACCTCATAGAATCCTAAACAGATCATCTGACACAGTTCTTGAACACTGCATTGCATTTGGATCTCTGTTAAAGAGACATTTTCAGATTTCTGTGTTTTTTTTTTCTTTTAGTTTAATACAAAACTTATGCCTGACATTGGCTAAAGATTCAAGACATAAAAATGTATAAACATAATTATATTGCTGTTACACATCTTATTTACAGCAAGAGCAATGCATACATGATGTATGGCCATTCGGATTACATTTACTATACAGGACATAAAATGAGAAAGTAATTTTGCTCTATAATCTGCTGTAGCATATTATATAATACATTATTTTACTATCTGTAATGATGTTGCTGGCAATGACGATGAAGATGATGTAGGAGTGATGAACCCAAAAGCAGTTTAGTTTTCAACCATGGAATCCCAAAACCCTGACAACAAACGTGAACTAAATATAAACATGATCTAAACTAACTTAACATGACTTGGCATAAAACATGAACTTGACTTGGATAGACTTGGCATGATATGATACAACAAAGTTACACTCACAATACCTGACACAGACAATGGCAAACATTAGGGCTTAAATACAAGGACATGGTTAACAAGTAAACAAGACAAACAATCACAAGACTAAACTATAAACAAGATAACAAGACTAAATTTACTTTAACCAATGAAAAGACAAGACTTATAACAAAGTAATAAAACAGTGAACCAATGAAAACAAGACACATGAACAGGGGAATCACACGAGGGAACAGGAAATCACATGACAAGGAACACGCATGGCATGGAAACAGGAAATACTTTTCAAAATAAAAGACATGAAAAAAAATATGAACCAACAGAATAAACATGACATACCCCCCCCCCCCTCTAGGGGCAGTTCCCAATGCCCCAAAACATAATAACAAAGTTAATTTGGACGCTGGGGGGGGTCCTTGAGACAGGCCGTCGGGCGTGGCCTGGCGAGACAGGGCGTGAGACAAGCCAATGGAAAGTTGGGGCCCTGAGAGGGTCGAGGGGCGGAACTGATGGGGATGAGGACCAAGGCGGAGCCACAGGGATGGAGGTCCCCAGTGGAGCAGAGGCGGGCCTGGGCCTTGGAGCAGAGGCTTGCTTATGACATGGCATGGAGCAGACTCAGGCGTGACATGGCATGATGGAGTCTGGCATTGCTGTGACATGGCCTTGAGTTGACTCTGGCATGGCTGTGAAATTGGCCTTGAGTTGACTCTGGCATGGCTGTGAAATGGCCTGGAGCAGGCTGAGACGTTGCTGTGACATGGCATGGAGCAGGCCGAGGCGTGATATGGCATGGAGCAGATTCAGGCATGGCGGTGACATGGCATGGAGCAGACTCTGGCGTGGCTGTGACATGGCATGGAACAGGCTGAGGCATGACTTGGCATGGAACAGTCTCAGACGTGGCTGTGACATGGCATGGAACAGGCTGAGGCAAGACATGGCATGGAGCAGACTCGGGCATGACGGTGACATGGCATGGAGCAGACTCTGGCATGGCTGTGATTTGGCCTGGAGCCAACTCTGGTGTGGCTGTGACATGGCCTGGAGCCGACTCTAGCATGACTGTGACATGGCCTGGAGCCAACTCTGGCATGGCTGTGACATGGCCTGGAGCCGACTCTGGTGTGGCTGTGACATGGCCTGGAGCCGACTCTGACTTGGCTGTGACATGGCCTGGAGCCCAGTCTGGCGTGGCTGTAACATGGTCATGACATGGAACTCTGGCGTGGCTGTGGCATGGGCATGATGTGGAACTCTGGTGTGTCGGCCATGACGTTGAACTCCGGCGTGGCGGCCATGACGTAGAACTCTGACATAGCGGCCATGATGTGGAA
This sequence comes from Xyrauchen texanus, assembly GCF_025860055.1. Taxonomy (NCBI): domain Eukaryota; kingdom Metazoa; phylum Chordata; class Actinopteri; order Cypriniformes; family Catostomidae; genus Xyrauchen; species Xyrauchen texanus. Next base: position 31,579,858 of record NC_068282.1, read on the forward strand.
CTCTGGTGTGGTGGCCATGATGTGGAACAAAGTTGTGGCAGGCTCGAAACTATTAGTCTTGGAGGACTGGGAAAAGACCTCAGTGGTTGTGAACATGAGCAGAGCCTTGGGAGCAACCTCTGTGGTCTTGGACATGGACTGAGTCTCAGGAACGACCTCTGGGGTCGTGGGCATAGGTAGAGACTCAGGAATGACCTCTGTGGTTGTGGGCATAGGCAGAGACTCTGAAACGACCTCCATGGTCGTGAACATGGGCAGAGACTTGGAAACGATCTCTGTGGTCATGTACAAGGCAGAGACTCGGAGACGACCTCTGTAGTCGTGAACATGGGCAGAGACTAGGAGATGACCTCCGTGGTCGTGTACAAGGAAGAGACTCGGAGACAACCTCTGTAGTCCTGTACATGGGCAGAGACTTGGAGACAACTTCCGTGGTCGTGAACATGGTCAGAGACTCGGAAACATAAGCCTTTCTCCTCCTCCGTTAGGCTGAAGTTGGCAGCACAGTCTCTGGGATGGACGAGGCTGGCAACGCTGGCTCTGGGACAGATGAGGCTGGCAAAGCTGGCCTTGGGACTGACAAAGCTTCCAGCTCATTGGCCATGGCAGGTGTGGGAATTGGCTCGTTGGCCATGGCAGGCGTGGGCTCGTCGGCCATGACGTGGGACGCTGGCTCATCAACCATGACGTGGGACGCTGGCTTGGCATCCGCCTCCCCCACAGTGAACTTAGAACCAGTAATCTACAGGGGTCGATATATTGAGCCTAGTTGTGGGATCTCTGACCGCCTAGCATCAGTGAAGAGATTGGCTCATTTAATCCAAAATGGAAAATGTATTTGAGGGCAACCTCATTAAAGCTCAACTGGCAGGCCATAGTGCAGAAGCCCTCAACATAATCCTCTAGTGGACGACTCCCCTGAGGTAGGCATAGGAGTAGAACTGCTAGGTTCATGGTTGGAAGTCAGGTATTCTCTAACAATGTTGCTGGCAATGATGATGATGAAGATGATGATGTAGGAGTGATGAACCCAAGTGCAGTTTATTTTTCAACTGTTGAATCCCAAAACCCTGACTACAAACTGAACTAAATATAAACAATAACCACTAGACTAAACTAACTTTACATGACTTGGCATAAAACATGAACATGAAATTGACTTGGCTAGACTTGACATGACATGATACAACAAAGTTACACTCTCAATACCTGACAGACAATGGCAAACATGGTTAACAAGTAAACAAGACAACCAATCACAAAACTAAACTATAAACAAGATAACAAGACTAAATTAACTTTAACCACTTTAACTAATAACAAAGTAATAAAACAATGAAAACATGACACATGAACAGGGGAAACACATGACAAGATCACATGAGGGAACATGGCATGGAAACATGAAATACTTAAAAATAACAAATATAATAACAAAATAAAAGACATTAAAAAATATGAACCAACAGAATAAACATGACACTATCGTAGAACCAACCTTGGTTCTTTTTCTTGCAAATTCTGTAATTGTATAACAAAAAGGTTATGAATTCTTGTGAGATTTAAAGGTACCATTAAACAGTCAGATTCCAGTCATTTTATAGCGATAAAGCAGCCTAGAGCCCCAGATTCTGAGGACTTTTTGTGAACTGCTCTGTCAGCTAATATATCACCTGAGAATCTCCAGAGAACTGGCGGGGGGTGGTTTATAGAAGCATTGCATGACGTGAACCCAGCATCTGGATGTGCCTGTCCCAAATTTCCTCTCACTTCGAGGAACAGTCTCAATAATGAATATCTTACCCTACGAAAGGGACATTTATATTCAGTTAGAAATGTGTTGCCCATTTTGCCAGTAGATAAAGATGGTTTTGCACAAGATTTCAAGAGCAGTCAGATCAGCTAAACTTTTTGCTAATATAAGGAATTATGTTAGTGTTGTAATTTGTGTTCCAATAAAAACTGTTCTCAATAGTCATATTTACTGTAATAATTTGTCAGACTTGTTGGCAGATATCTGATAATAACAATGCAATATCATGCTAGACACTTGATAAACCTGTACCTGAGTGTCTAAGGTTAGGATCATATGAAAATTGAATAAATAAATAAACAACTCTGTTGCATTTTTATCATTAAGAATATCTTATTCTTCATTGCTCATAAACATCTACAAAAACTAGAATACATTGGTAACACTTAACATTAATATTCCCTTTGTTAAAGGGATAGTGCACCCAAAAATGAAAATTCTCTCATAATTTACTCACCCTTATGCCATCCCAGATGTTCTGCTGAACAAATGAAGATTTTTAGAAGAATAACTCCGCTCTGTAGGTCCATACAATGCAAGTGAATAGTGACCAGAACTCCAAAAGCTCCAAAAAGGAGATAAAGTCAGCATAAAAGTAATCCATATTTCTTCGGAAGCAATCCAGTTGATTAAGGGTAAGAACAGATCAAAATGCAACTTCTTTTTCACTTTACATCTTGTCATTGCAGTCTCTAGGCACAATCATGATTTCAAGCTCCATTACACTTGCTAGTGCTTGACACATGCTCAGGTCTCTAGGCACGATCATGATTCCAAGCTCGATTACACTTGATAGTGCATGCTCAGAGCACTAGATGGCACAAGGAAGTGTAATCAAGCTTGAAATAATGCTCGCTAAGGAGACTGCTGTCAAGATCTACAGTACTGGCCTGGAGCCCAGTCTGGCGTGGCTGTAACATGGTCATGACGTGGAACTCTGGTGTGTCGGCCATGACGTTGAACTCTGGCGTGGCGGCCATGACGTAGAACTCTGGCATAGCGTCCATTATGTGGAACTCTGGTGTGGCGGCCATGATGTGGAACAAAGTTGTGGCAGGCTCGAACCTATTAGTCTTGGAGGACTGTGAAAAGACCTCAGTGGTCGTGAACATGAGCAGAGCCTTGGGAGCAACCTCTGTGGTCGTGGGCATGGACTGAGTCTCAAGAATTATATTTTGGTCCGTTTTCACCCTAAACCAATTGGATCGCTTCAGAAGACATTGATTAAAGCACTGGTGTCTTATGGACTACTTTTATGCTGAATTTATCTCCTTTTGCAGTTCTGATCACCATTCAGTTGCATTGTATGGACCTATTGAGCTGAGATATTCTTTTTAAAATCCTCATTTGTGTTCAACAGAAGAAAGTAAGTCATACACATCTGGGATGACATGAAGGTGAGTAAATGATGACTTAATTTTCATTTTTGGGTGAACCCTTTAAGCATTTATAAAGGGGTTCATTAATGACTAATAAGTAATTTACAAATGTATTATAAATCATTGCTATGCAATTATAACATCATGAATAAAAAAAAAACCTTAAATGTTGTAAATGCATAATAAATACACTTATTCTTATCAAAAACATAAAATGCACCAATTCATGATTAAAGGTGCTGTAAGCGATTTTTTTTTTCATGAAAAGATATGCAAAAATGTTACTACTCCCAAAAAATATTAATGAAATAAGTGTCCTGATATATCTTACCAGCCTCTGTGAGAGCTCTAGACTCTGTAAATAGCAAACAATGCTGCCACTGCCAAACTTTCTGCCTGTCAATCATTTTGCACGTTCTCATAGTATTGTAGTGTTGCGAATTATTGCATGTATATCACTTACAACACCTTTAATGTCACAGTGCAACAAAAACAGATTATTATTGTGAGATTAAAAAGAGGGATTGTCCTTACGCTACAGTCCACTTTGTGTTTTTATTAATTACTATAATGTCTTCGTGACTTACTTGTTTTGTCACTTTCTTTGTCACCTTAATATCAAAAGAATGGTGCTACGACTGGTGTCCCAACTTACCTAGTCCTAGATACTTAAAGACCTCTGCAAAAACACTTTTCAGATCTCCATGCTCATTCATATACATTTTTATATAATAAACCTACATTGGTTTCAAATGATGGCAACTCCTTAATGAATTCTTCATATTTGTTTACAATATTGTACATTTCCATAGGTTACTAATGTTGAACAAGTGTTGAATATGTTGTAATGGATTTATGACATGACATAAAACAGCTTAATATTTGGCAAGTATTGCATGAAAGTCACCCTTTTTATGCATGCTGTTATAACAGCATATCTAACATTTATAATGCATTTATAAATCTGTTTATAAACCCTTAACAAAGGGAACATTAATGTAAAGTGTTACCAATAAATTAATTAGTTTAAGACCTGAACATGAATATTTGTGCTTTAAAAGAAAACAGGTAACAGCAGGGGCCTCATAATGCTTTACAACAAGACAATCCAACTGTGGCACATTTATTCATGAACCTTAATATATCCTGAAAATACTCTGCACCTCAGAGTACTCATCTACAACGAATACACAACGACGACTGAATATGCACAACGGTGTCTGTTTTTATTTTGAGAGAATATGAGCAGAGCTAGAGCAGGTAAGCACAGCACAGGTGTATACTACTTCCGTCAGATGGCTACTAATTTCCTTCATTCACTCTCCTAATACAAGTTCAAAGTAAACGAGGTAGGTATAAAGCCGAGTGGCTACCATTCAGAGGCGTATACGGTACATGAACCAGAGGCTAGAGAATGATAGAGCGGGTGAAAACAGCCTGTTACGGGCACTAGTACTCATGTAGGTGTGGTGTAAAGAACAACAGTTGTGTCTGAAGCATGGAGTTAAAGACAGTGTAATAATCCAGGTGCGTATGAGCGTCATGGATGAAGCGAAACTACCGCAGCTGAGATCAGCGATAGGGAATGTCGGGGACGCGTTAGTCATTATGAGCCTCGGCACCAACACCATTGCATCCAGGGGCTGTTTTTCAGCGTCGTGATGGTTTAGTGTGTAAGAACGCACCAGCGGGATCACGCCGTCACACAGGATAAACATGGACACGCCGAGGGAAACCAGGAAACAAACAATCAAAGCGAAATCGGTCAAGCGCAAGAATAAGAAGCACAAGTCCCAGAAGCTGTTCAGAAGGAAATCGTTGGGGAATTTCATGAGCAGGATTGTCAAAACTTTGGGCACTTTGGCACACTTGGGGGACGCGTACCAGCCAGACGCGGCGGAGGATGACGGTGGGTTTGGAGAGACTCTGAGTGCCCACAGCTCAGGGAATTACAGAGACAACTCGGCGAGGAAGACCTCGGCGCCTATATCTTCTCATGGATCTGTCAAAGAAAGACTGTCCTGTTGCTACGGCGATAAAACTCCAGGAGTTCAGGGTCTGAAGAACCACGGAAACACCTGTTTCATGAACGCCGTGGTCCAGTGCCTGAGTAACACTGAACTTTTGGCGGAGTATCTGGGTCTGGAGAAGTACAAATGTGAATTATTTGATCGGAGAATAAACGGGATGGTGAAAAGTGAGGGGGTTATGTGTGAGGTGACGGAGAAGCTGGCATCTCTAGTGAGGGCTCTGTGGACGCTTGATTACACGCCTCAGCTGTCGGTGGATTTCAAGGTAAGTCTGGACTGCGTGTACGCGACACACTGTTCCATTATAATCAACAAATTAGTGTAGGCAACGTTTCTGGACATAGTTTTCAATGGTGACACTCATCTTAACAGTCGTTTTATACTATAGGCTGTTATTACAGTAAAAAGATGCTGTTGTAAGACTTTTAAGTCAAAATGAACCAAGATTAGGACATCTTCGATTTGGTGAGAATCACCAAAATCGCTCTAGCAATTCAGTCGGCCATCTCTGGAACTTTCTCGGAGGGCTATTTCCAGTCATTGCTGTGCAGCTCCTATCTACTTGAAATGGGGAACACCGAAATCTCAAAAACGGTTGGGCAAGATTACGATCAAAGAAAATATATTGGAATCATAAATGGTGCTTCATTACCTCACATTACGCTAAAACACGCAATTATCCCGGTTTGTATGGCTAATGCGCATGCGCGTTAGCTACTTGATGGACAGGCGATGTCTTAATCTGAAAGGTTATTTGGCTCTATTACGTGGAAAGGGGGGATTTCCTTTCTACATCCGTTGACCGTTGGGCGCTAGAGCTTCTTGGTTGGGCGTTCCAAATCTCTCATTTAAATAGAAGTGCCCCGTCTCTGCTGTATGGTCTCTGGAATCACCCAAGAGCGTATCAACAGGTAGATTCGTTAGGGATTCAAAGCAAAGCATTTAAAAGTCAACTTTCCATCGTCCAGTGTCTGTAATTTCCGTGTTTGGTAAAATTGGTAGGGGCTTCGAGTGTGAGTCAGTGTAGGTGAATCATCTGTCAACCACTGGACAAACTTGTTTGCATGAATGCAGAATATTTAGCAGTTATGTTGTTTATTTATTTGTTTATGTATGTAGGCCTATTTATTTTTATTTTTTATTGTCAAATGACTGGAAATACATTTATTTATGTATTTCTTTTATTTGGGAGACTGCAAGAATGTAAGACCCGCCCACATGCTGCCCACTAACTGGCAATATTACTCCTTTTCAAAAATGTTGCTTTTAAATTTTTTTAAAGAAACTGTGGATGCTTCATCCACTTCCAACAATCAGAGATCACTCACAGCTACAGTGTGTATAGTTTTGCCTTGAAGGCAGAGAATGAACACTCTTGTAACTCGAAGTCAATGCTTGTGCAAAGAAAAAATAGAGCAATATTAATCTTAACAGATTTGATTTTACCCGGTTTTCTTTCCATACTGTGGACAGTTAGTCATTAGCTGAATTATCAAGTGTAAACGTGTATATTTTGAATAGCCAGTATCTCCCAAAATGTCAGTATGAATTTTCCCAAAGTAGTTATTGTATGTATTATTGTTGGTAGATGCCTTATCGTTGTGGTTTTATTTGTTATTATGCTTTACTATAATGTTTTAAGTTATCAGGTTATTGTTGCACTTGCTGTGCGTGAAGTCTCACATAAGTTGGGACGTAAAGTTCACACTAAAGGCTTAGTAACTTCTAGTTAGTTTGTAACTAAATCAGTTTAATTTGGTTGCATCACCTGTTCTTTAGGCAAGACTTAACTAGTAGGTTGTAAGCTCTCCATAAAGTAATGCATAGTCACATAATATGACTTTTACCTGTATTTATCCAATAAGCAGCTTTCATATTTATACACAGAAGTGTTAAAAAGCCGTGAACTTCAATGTGATCTTGTTACGGTTGATGTTCAAAACTTGTTTGCTCACGTAACTGTCAGCTGTAATAAATTATATGCCCATTAAAATATGATACATAATAAAAGTAGATTTGATTCATTGTATATGTACATTCTACCTAAGTTTAATGGTGCAACGCTCAAATATTTAGTAGTGCGTATATTGTGACTTAGTGCCCATTTACGCCACAGCTAGGCTAAGTTGTAACTGACATATAGCTGGTGCAATCGGCCCCAGGAATAAATTTACTCAGGCAATTCATCTCAGATATTTTTTATATCGATCAAGTAAGCTTTTATAATGTTTATATTTTGATATATTGGACTTCTTTATAATATGAAAAGCTTTTGTTTCTGTGACATCTCTTTTACCAGCAAGGTGCCAGACTGATACACACACAACCTTGAGCACATTGTGTGCTCTGCTTAGACATTGCATGTGTCCAATATCTGTCCTTTTTCCATTCATTCAATTACACTTAACTCTTTTTGTGCAAGTGAGAGTCTGTTTTACTGTATTCATTGCGGGGACTAAATTTCCCTAAAATAATAGTTAAATCTGAAAAAACCTATTACAGGGATAAGTCAACATTCCCCACAAGGAAAGCAGTCTTATAAACATAGTAAAAAGTCCTAATAGTCTCAATGAAAAAAATTATAAAAAGGTTTATGTAAGGGATGAATTTAGGGGTAGGTGTAGTGTTAGGTTAAGCGATAGAAAATATGAGCTACACTCTCAGAAATAAAGATACAGAAAAGTAAAAAAAAAAAAAAGGTACAAATGCTCGTCGCTGGGGCAGTACCCTCAAGGGGAACAAACAAATATGTTCCTTCAAGGGTACAAATGGCTCGTTGCTGGGGTGGTACCCCCGAGGTACAGCAATGGTACCCTTACCATAGGTATAGAGTTGTACCCTTTTATACTGTACCTTTTGAGAGACAATTTGGTACCTTAGCAATACATTTGTACCTTAATCCACTGGTACAAAAAGGTACCCCATTAGATGGTACCAATTTGTTCTCATTAGGGGTACCACCCCAGCGACGTTGCCATTGTACCTATAAAGTGGCAAAAATGTCCTTGATAAATAGAAAAGATGAGAGCAAAAGAAAGCAATGTTTTATTTTCCCACAATCAATGATTCAAAAGAAGTTAAATTGTACAAATTAAAATACTGGAAAGTGAATAACTACCGCACACCACACTCTTTGTTTGCAATAAACTTTAATGAACAAAGTTTTTCACATTTAAACAACTTTAATGGAGAATCACTTCATGAATGCATTACTTACTGCAGTGTAAGAACATAACATAACATCATGCTTTATACTGACTAAAAGCTACTGTGAGTGGTCATTGTATGCTTAAAGAGAAAAGCAACATCAACAAATTAGTCGATTAACACAAGTGCTAAAATATTTGTACAATCTGAAGGTGTAATTTTTAACTATTCTTACACAGTATTTCATTGCCACAAATACAGATCTCCAGGTACCTCATCTGCATGCGTGTAGGTTTCAGATCACCCTCTATCCTTCCCCTCCAAACTTAAAACTATTCTTACACACAGTATTTCATTGCCACAAAGATATCACCATCAACTGTATACATAGCAAGGGCATTAAAATCTAGCTCTGCCCCAGGCTGTATCACAGTCCATTCCTGGTCAAATTTGACTGAATAAGCATAAAAGTGCTGGCTAAAATACTTTGGAAATATCAGTTTTCCACAAAGAACCCACGTAGTGTCCACATTAAAAATTTATTTCATTTGGAAAAAAAGAGGAATTCTCTCACCATGCAACACATCCAAAACAAAAACATCTTGTGTGGCATACTTGACATTGTTAATGGTTACTTCTGAAACACGTTGAATAACTTTATCTTCACTAAAAGAAACATCAGTAAAATATTACTCTAGAGCACACTGGAGAGTAAGTGGTAAGGAACAAAATGGAGTGCTAGTACTGCTTCTTGGTACCTTCTCAAAATCATCTAAGAAATTATTTGAAGAAAACTCCCAGCATTGTTTTAACTGGTGACGGTTGCTCAGAGTGGAAGCTATATTAATGAAATTACGACAATTACTTGCAATATTCTTAAAATATTGGTGTTTGCTTTCAAACCTCATGCACCAGAGAGAACGAAGAGGCCCAAACATTGACATTAATCTAGAATAATGAATTAAATAATGGCACTTCGGTGTAATAACATTTCCAAATACAGCTTTCAACTCTGTCAAAAATTCTTGCACAAGTACATCTAAAAGAGGAAGGTTCTCTCTTCTCACCGTTGGAGCTAGAACATTATCTACCATTTCTCTGCACAACAGGTACACACGCCAATATTGACACTCAGGAGGTATACGAGGTGCAATCAAAAAAGGAATAAGTCTAAAAAGGCACCATTTCTGAGATGCCGAGCCCACAATGCCTCCTTTTTGTAGTAGTCTTTCAGACAACTGTACCAGCTTATTTGCTCTATCATTTTGACCTATTGTCATTCTCTGTAGCTCTTCGTTTACCTCTTGTATGCTAATATGTTTCTCTTTATGAGCTTGGCACAGGACAAGTTTCAAAACTAAAGGTATGACACCCTCTAACATGTCATGCATTATGTCTGGAGGTAAGGACTTAGTAACATCAAAACAAGGAAGCACATTAAATGGACAACTACACTGTACCCCATATGTTACTCTACTGTCAGGATTTTGCTGGATACATTCCAGGTGATACTGGTGAAAATCAGATGTTCTTAAAACATAACTATCTTCCTGAAATTTCTCTTTTATATCTGTATATGTTTCCATACAATGTCTACAAACTCTTCCTGAGTTAAATGACATACTGAATCCTCCAATCATGTGAGCTGAAAAGTTATCACCTGAAATGGTAGCTAGGGCTGCATGGACATTCTGCTCAACCCCACCAACAGTGAGGGTGAACCCATCAGTTGAGAGCACTTTAAGATCATCTAGCAGTGGCTTTAGGATAACTTCTAAGCCACACTCCTTTAAAAAGGAATAGCGCACCAGTAATGCTAAATGAATATGCTTCACTTGAGACCTGTACCTTCCATGTACTTTACCTACAGTGTAGTAGAAGGCGCACAGTTTGTGTTTTGTTTTCTTAGAACCCAAAGGATTTACTACCTCGAATTCATCCTCATAAATATGCAGTCGTAATGCATTTGGATATTCTCTAAAGAAAGGATGCTCTTTATAGTACAATCCATCACAAAAGTCAGTTAAGACCTGTTCATCTTCAATATTTACAGAGACTATGTCATCCCATACATCCTCATGGGAACAATATTTTTTTAAAACTTCAGAAATGGGAACATAGGAGAAGCTACCTATTTTATGTCCTGTAGACCCTCTTAAAGTGTATTGAACTGGTTCAGTCAAGTCTGACATTGACTTACAGTATTCTTTCAATTTGAACTGGGAAAAATTAATCGTAATTCTCCTTAAAAAAAACAAAATAGAAAGTTTACATCACTATGTATTTCTTGCTGAACAGATTCGGGTAAATTGTTTTTTTCCCTGCATTTTAGGATGAAGCTACAAAGATTATTTTTAAAGTAATATAAAATTGTATCCATAGAAGGGGGGGTTTGGACTGCATCATTATCACACATAACATGCTCATGTTCATCTTCAGAAGCAGGGTTTTCACTAGCAGGCTCCTCACTAGCAGGATCACCAGTAGGTAAAATGCAAGCTCTATGTTTTCTATAAACATGACATCTGAAAGATGGGTAACTGGAAAAAGTGGATTGGCAGTCATTGAGTCCACATGTGATCGAGAAGCCTGCCTCATGGGCATGAGTTAGTCCAACATGTTGGACCAACTTCATGAGTCAAGTCAAGTCAAGTCAATTTTATTTGTATAGCGCCTTTCACAACACACATCGTTTCAAAGCAGCTTTACAGAATATCAGCATTAACAGACGATAAAACTGTAATGTCTATAAAGTCGATTAATCATCATTGTGTAATTTCGATAAAATACGATTTTTAATAGTGTTTAAAAATAATGAAATGATAATTGTATTAATAACCCCAGTGAGCAAGCTGTAGGCGACTGTGGCAAGGAACACAAAACTCCATAAGATGTTGATTAATGGAGAAAAATAACCTTGGGAGAAACCAGACTCACTGTGGGGGCCAGTTCCCCTCTGGCTAACATTTTGAATGTAATGTAAATATTAATTATGTATAGTTAAAATCATGGTTTAAAATTATTAAACTAAGTGTTAAACATCGATTGTGTTTGAACTGTAAGATTAATGACCAAAGTCTTTGAAGTCCATCTTGATTAATTGCAGAAGTTCACATAGATGCAATTGTCCTTGTTAATTGGCTGATGAAGGCTTTTGTTGGCAGTAGTTAGTCTAAGCATTTCATTTCAAGATCGTAGTCCATCTATAGACCAAGGTGATGCAGGTTGGAGTTGGCATCATTTCATCCTCTGAAGTCCGTCATAATAGATTGAAGTGATGTTTGGCTGGCACCGGCTGCATTTAGTCATCATCATTCTGGGACATGTAGCAGTGGAGTCCAACATGAAGCAGGAATGGTGCTGGATCCAGCCGGTTCTGGTGACCTCAGGATAGGAGTCCCGAGGTTGAGACAGGGAAACAAATAAAAAGATGTAAGCGTAGATGCCATTTAATTTATTGCAGAGTAAGAGATCATGCTCAATGTTTCTTGTTTCTGGTTCCGGCAGACCCAACTAAAGCAGCCTAATTGTGGGTTGGAGGATAAATTAGGTGTATGCCTGGCTAAATAGATGAGTCTTTAGTCTAGACTTAAACTGAGAGAGTGTGTCTGCATCTCGAACAGTGTTTGGGAGACTATTCCATAGTTTAGGAGCCAAATATGAAAAGGATCTTCCTCCTTTAGTGGATTTTGATATTCTAGGAACTATTAATAGGCCAGAATTTTGCGATCTTAATGAACGTGTTGGAATATAGCGTGGTAGAAGATCACTTAAGTACTGCGGAGCTAGACCATTCAAAGCTTTGTACGTAGTTAACAGAATTTTAAAATCAATACGGAATTTAACAGGTAGCCAATGTAACGATGATAAAATGGGGCTAATATGATCATATTTCTTGGTTCTCGTCAGCACTCTGGCTGCTGCATTTTGAACCAATTGAAGTTTGGTTGAGAGTGAAAGTTTTTCTTTGGCACTTAGGGCACTGGTGTACACGAAGGCGTAAACGAGGCATTTAGAAGAGGAGGTTTATTACTCTAGTTACAGTCGTTGGCAGAGGCCGGTCTCCCTTCACATTAATTTTCGCAATACATCGCTGGAGGAAGGTCAGAGTGTTCTTGTTTTTGGGTTGGTATTCAAGATTGAAAACAAAATATGAATAAAATGATGAGATCGTTGCTTCCTCTACCTTCATGCCTTCACACACCTCGACCCTGTCTACCTTCAGGGAACAGGAGCTTCGTCCCCCAAATGTGGACTTCCAGTCTTCTTGGGTCACCTGGACAATTGGGTATGGTGTGTTGGGTTCACCCTGAAGAATACAGCAAAGGAGACAGGGATTGCAAACATGTTTGGTAAAAAAAAGGGAGATAGTCGATAGAGCCCCCCCAAAAAAATAAAAATAAAAACACTAGAGTGCTAGAGATGCATACCTCTCCCATCATAATTTGATGATCCACACTCTCTTTAAAAATGATTGGCAGGAGGATGAGCACCGCTCTGAAGTCCATTCCTAGAAGAGAATCAAGGAAAATCAATACTTTATTCATCCTGAAGGAAATTAATATTATGATTATATCATTATTGTTACGAATGGAGGCAGACGAGGAGAGCGGATCTAAATGCAAAACTTACTTTTATTAACTTAGTCAATCATCAAACACAAAGGAAAACCCTCAATGGGGAAATAAACACAAGACTGAGGCCACAGGACAGGGGCCAGGTCAGGAGGCCTGGGAGGAGGCCACAGGTCAGGAACAGGGTCAGGGGCCCTGGGAGGAGGCCACAGGACAGGGGCCGGGTCAGGGAGCCTGGGAGGAGGCCCTAGAGGCGGAGACCTGGAAGGCTCTGGCGGCGGGGCCGATGGAGGTGGCGCCATAGGAGGCTCTCGAGGCGGAGGCCTGGAAGGCTCTGGAGGCGGAGCCGTAGTAGGCTCGGGAAGCGGAGCCCAGGAAGGCTTGAGAGGCTTGAGGGCCAAAGCCCTGGGAGTCTCGAGAGACTTGAGGAGCGGAGTGCTAGAGTGCTCGAGAGGCGGAGCCGTAGGAGGCTCGGGAGGTGGGGCCGAAGGAGGCTCGGGAGGCGGGGCCGAAGGAGGCTCAAGAGGCGGAGCCCTAGAAAGCTCTGGAGCCTCGGGGAGCAGTGCCATAGGAGGCTCGGGGAGAAGGGCCGTGGAAGGCTCGAGAGGCTTGAGGGGCGGAGCCCTGGGCGGCTCGAGGGGCTCAAGAGGCTGGAGGGGCGGAGTCCTGGAAGGCTCGAGAGGCCCGAGAGGTGGAGCTCTGGGAAGCTCGGAGGGCGGAGCTCTGGAAAGCTCGGGAAGCTCGAAAGGCAGAGTTCTGGGAAACTCGGAAGGCGGAGCTCTAGAAAGCCCGGAAGGCGGAGCTCCGGAAAGCTCGGGAGGCGGAGATCTGGAAAGCTCGGGAGGCGGAGCTCGGGAGGCGGAGCTCTGGAAAGCTCAGGAAGGTCAGAAGGCGGAGCTCTGGAAAGCTCGGAAGGCGGAGCTCTGGAAAGCTGACATCGGAGGCTACAGGCGCTGGCTCGCTGACGTCGGAGGCTACAGGCGCTGGCTCGCTGACGTCGGAGGCTACAGGCGCTGGCTCGCTGACATCGGAGGCTACAGGCGCTGGCTCACTGACATCGGGGTTAACGGCTCGCTGGCCGTGGCAGGCGTGGGCTCTGGCTCGCTGGCCGTGGAAGGCGTGGGCTCTCACTCGCTGGCCGTGGCAGGCGTGGGCTCTGGCTCGCTGGCCATGGCAGGCGAGGGCTCTGGCTCGCTGGCCGCGGCAGGCGTGGGCTCTGGCTCGCTGGCCGCGGCAGGCGTGGGCTCTGGCTCGCTGGCCGCGGCAGGCGTGGGCTCTGGCTGACTGACCGTGGCAGGCGGAGACTGGGGAGCAGAAGCCTTTCCTCTTCTCCTCCTCCTCCTCCTCCGGGCGGACGAAGCTGGCAACGCTGGCTCTGGGACTGACGAGGCTGGCACGGCTGGCTCGTTGGCCGTGGCAGGCACGGAAAGCCCAGAAGCGGAAACCGGGATCGAGAGAGGTGGTTCCCCGGCAGCGAGTTCTTTCAAGACTAGACTCACATACTCCTTCCACGTGAGGTCTCCGGGGTTCGGCAATTCCCTCTGCCGGTGTCTTGGTAGCCCGAGCCGGTAGATGGTCTTCAGGGATGTGTCGTCAAAGCCGGTGTGGATGGCAACAGTGGAAAAAAAGTGGGAGTACTCGCGGTAGGTCAGATCCGCCTGGGCAAGTTCCATAAAGAAAGCTGCTAGATCCATATTTGGCAGTCTATCGTTCTGTTACGAATGGAGGCAGACAAGGAGAGCGGATCTAAATGCAAAACTTACTTTTATTAACTTAGTCAATCAACAAACACAAAGGAAAACCCTCAATGGGGAAATAAACACAAGACTGAGGAAAACGGGCAGGGAACACACACCAGGCTAACAACATTCAACGATAGACAGCGACTGAACAAACAGACGGGGTTTAAATACACGGACATAGAAAGACAGGAACCAATGATCAAACAGAACTCAAACAAGATAACAAGGGGATAAACAGAAACCAGTGGCAAATTAACGAGGGCAGGTGAAAACAATGAATGAGAACACGAACGCTAACAGGGAGACTGTGGAGCTAAACAAGGGACAAAAGTGAAAACTACGGAATACAAAAGTGACAAAAATGACAACCAAGGGGTAACAGTGAGAACAAGACGAGGTATGCCTAACAGAGCCCCCCCTCAAGGATCGGATTCCAGACGATCCGAAATACTAAAAAGAAACTAAATAAATAAACACCAGGAGCAGACGGGCAGACCTGGGGGGGGGGGTTTCACGAGAGCAGGCAGGAAGTCCAAGGGGGCACAGAGGGCAGGCAGGAAGTCCAAGGGGGCACAGAGGGCAGGCAGGAAGTCCAAGGGGGCACAGAGGGCAGGCAGGAAGTCCTGGGGGTCACAAAGGGCAAGGACAGGTTCAGGTGGTCTGGGAGCTGGCCACAGGGCGAGGATAGGTTCAGGAGGCTCGCTGGCCGTGGCAGGCGTGGGCCGCAGCCTGGGAGCTGGCCACAGGGCAGGGGCCAGTTCAGGAGGCCTGGGAGCTGGCCACAGGGCAGGGGCCGGTTCAGGAGGCCTGGGAGCTGGCCACAGGGCAAGGACAGGTCTGGGGGACCTGGGAGGAGGCCACGGGACAGGGACTGGGTCAGGGGGCCTGGGAAGAGGCCACAGGACAGGGACCGGGTCAGGGGCCCTGGGAAGAGGCCACAGGACTGGAACAGAGTCAGGAGGCCTGGGGGGAGGCCACGGGATGGAAACAGGGTCGGGGGGCCTGGGAAGAGGCCACAGGACGGGAACAGGGTCCTGAGGCCTGGGAGGAGGCCGCAGGACAGGGACTGGGTCAGGAGGTCTGGGAGGAGAACACAAGTCAGGAACAGGGTCAGGGGCCCTGGGAGGAGGCCACCGGACAGGGGCAGGTTCAGGAGGCCTGGTAGGAGGCCACAGGACGGGAACAGAGTCAGGAGGCCTGGGAGGAGGCCACAAGACGGGAACGGGGTCAGGAGGCCTGGGAGGAGGCCACAGGACAGGGGCCAGGTCAGGAGGCCTGGGAGGAGGCCACAGGTCAGGGGCCCTGGGAGGAGGCCACAGGACAGGGGCCGGGTCAGGGAGCCTGGGAGGAGGCCCTAGAGGCGGAGACCTGGAAGGCTCTGGCGGCGGGGCCGATGGAGGTGGCGCCATAGGAGGCTCTCGAGGCGGAGGCCTGGAAGGCTCTGGAGGCGGAGCCGTAGGAGGCTCGGGAAGCGGAGCCCAGGAAGGCTTGAGAGGCTTGAGGGCCAAAGCCCTGGGAGTCTCGAGAGACTTGAGGAGCGGAGTCCTAGAGTGCTCGGGAGGCGGAGCCGTAGGAGGCTCGGGAGGTGGGGCCGAAGGAGGCTCGGGAGGCGGGGCCGAAGGAGGCTCAAGAGGCGGAGCCCTAGAAAGCTCTGGAGCCTCGGGGAGCAGAGCCATAGGAGGCTCGGGGAGAAGGGCCGTGGAAGGCTCGAGAGGCTTGAGGGGCGGAGCCCTGGGCGGCTCGAGGGGCTCAAGAGGCTGGAGGGGCGGAGTCCTGGAAGGCTCGAGAGGCCCGAGAGGTGGAGCTCTGGGAAGCTCGGAGGGCGGAGCTCTGGAAAGCTCGGAAGGCAGAGTTCTGGGAAACTCGGAAGGTGGAGCTCTGGAAAGCCCGGAAGGCGGAGCTCTGGAAAGCCCGGAAGGCGGAGCTCCGGAAAGCTCGGAGGGTGGAGCTCCGGAAAGCTCGGGAGGCGGAGATCTGGAAAGCTCGGGAGGCGGAGCTCTGGAAAGCTCGGGAGGCGGCGCTCTGGAAAGCTCAGGAAGCTCGGAAGGCGGAGCTCTGGAAAGCTCGGAAGGCGGAGCTCTGGAAAGCTGACGTCGGAGGCTACAGGTGCTGGCTCGCTGACGTCGGAGGCTACAGGCGCTGGCTCGCTGACGTCGGAGGCTACAGGCGCTGGCTCGCTGACATCGGAGGCTACAGGCGCTGGCTCACTGACATCGGGGTTAACGGCTCGCTGGCTGTGGCAGGCGTGGGCTCTGGCTCGCTGGCCGTGGCAGGCGTGGGCTCTGGCTCGCTGGCCGTGGCAGGCGTGGGCTCTGGCTCGCTGGCCATGGCAGGCGAGGGCTCTGGCTCGCTGGCCGCGGCAGGCGTGGGCTCTGGCTTACTGACCGTGGCAGGCGTGGGCTCTGGGGAGCAGAAGCCTTTCCTCTTCTCCTCCTCCTCCTCCTCCGGGCGGACGAAGCTGGCAACGCTGGCTCTGGGACTGACGAGGCTGGCAAGGCTGGCTCATTGGCCGTGGCAGGCACGGAAAGCCCAGAAGCGGAAACCGGGATCGAGAGAGGTGGTTCCCCGGCAGCGAGTTCTTTCAAGACTAGACTCACATACTCCTTCCACGTGAGGTCTCCGGGGTTCGGCAATTCCCTCTGCCGGTGTCTTGGTAGCCTGAGCCGGTAGATGGTCTTCAGGGATGTGTCGTCAAAGCCGGTGTGGATGGCAACAGTGGAAAAAAAGTGGGAGTACTCGCGGTAGGTCAGATCCGCCTGGGCAAGTTCCATAAAGAAAGCTGCTAGATCCATATTTGGCAGTCTATCGTTCTGTTACGAATGGAGGCAGACAAGGAGAGCGGATCTAAATGCAAAACTTACTTTTATTAACTTAGTCAATCAACAAACACAAAGGAAAACCCTCAATGGGGAAATAAACACAAGACTGAGGAAAACGGGCAGGGAACACACACCAGGCTAACAACATTCAACGATAGACAGCGACTGAACAAACAGACGGGGTTTAAATACACGGACATAGAAAGACAGGAACCAATGATCAAACAGAACTCAAACAAGATAACAAGGGGATAAACAGAAACCAGTGGCAAATTAACGAGGGCAGGTGAAAACAATGAATGAGAACACGAACGCTAACAGGGAGACTGTGGAGCTAAACAAGGGACAAAAGTGAAAACTACGGAATACAAAAGTGACAAAAATGACAACCAAGGGGTAACAGTGAGAACAAGACGAGGTATGCCTAACAATTATAAATGATTTGTGTGAGTACACTCATAATAAGCTTTTTCTAAGTACCTGGTAGATCCTCGGTGAGCGCTTCTTCTCTGGCCTCAAGTACTGTTTGGCTAGTGGAGATTTTCCTTGAGTCAGGGCAAGCACTTTGGGAACAATCTGGTTAAAGCCATCAGTGAAGCTAATGCTCGCTGTGGACTGGATATGACCCACCTCCTCCAACAGCTGCAGAAAGACAAAGAAAGACAATTAAACACATGACCATGAGGGAAAGGGGATTACAGAGTATTATAACACGCTATGGGGAGTTGTGACTCAACGCAAAGTGGAGTATAGTTCTAGACTATACTAGCTCTGTTTAAACAAACCATGTTTACAAAATCTTCAGTTCCTAAATGTGGCAGTATCACCAAGGTTCAGGAAGTGAGTCTACGAAAGCTACAAACAGTTGAAGGGGGTGGGGCCGGACTCACTTCCTGAACCTATGGGTGATGCTGCCAAGTTTAGGAAGTGAAGATTTTGTAAACATGGTTTGTTTAAACGGTGCTAGTAAAGTCTAGAAAGCCAGACTTATTTACATGTTTTTATAAAGGTCTAGTTGTTCAGCCCGATGTTGTTCTAGGGTACATCTAACTTTTAACACTTACTCCTGAGGGTGTCTTTAAGAAGGGATATTTCTTCACGGTGTCCTTAATACTCGTTCCTTCTGCGATCTCCTTTTGCCTCCATGCAAAGGTTCTCTGCATTAGGTCGCGTACAATCGCAGTGTCTGGCTGCGCCTTGCTGTATTGTGTTTGTAGAATCTTAACATGACCAGCAATTGAAGATGCATCTTCCCAAAGAACATCAAGTTCCTATAGACAAAAATAAAATAAAAAAAGGATCAGGCCAGGGGAGTGTGGGACAAAAATGGTTTAAATCCAACTCACTGATCGTGGCTTGGTTCTCAGACAGGTGTTTGGACTCTCAGCGTCAGGTAGCTTGGACTTCGTTCCATGGGAAAACTTCTCTTTGATCAGTTTCACTTCATAATTTTGGACAAGCAGAGCACGTTTGCGTTTTAGCGACATGTGCCAGGTATGCTTATTTCAACAAAAAAATCAAAATTACTCTTCAACAAAACCACTCACTTTGGATGAAAATAGCTAGTCCCATGCTTCGTCCTTATACATGTGCACTAGGTCTCAGGAGTTTCAATGGAAGCGTCCATACGCCAAACGACCGTTTCACAGTTTATATGTGCAATATGACCACTCACCTGCAGCAGGTCACGGAATCAAGGCACAAATGTGTGTCCATATACAGTAGCCTATAGGCTATATTCACCAGCTCCACTACTTCCTGAAAGTAAAACTGTATCTACCATTTCCTGTCCTATACTATTGGATTAAGTGACCAGGGCAGACCTGATTGATCAATTGTACAATTGACTGATATTAACTAATTAATTATCCCACCCCATTGGTGGAGGTCTGGAGGAAGCTTTGAGGTAAACATTTGTGCTTTCATTCAGTGACCTGCTGCAGGTGAGTGGTCACATTGCTCCTATAAACTGGGAAACGGTCGATTGGCATATGGACGCTTCCATTGTCACTCCTGAGACTTAATACACACCTATTAGGATGAAGGATAGGACTACAACAAAGCTAGCTAGACAACAATGACTATAATGGCTCATTCACATGGTTTAATATTTATCATGGAGTAAATTAAGCAAAGCTACTTACATAGCCATTGCCCGTAACATCCTTCAGGAATGGGTATTTCCGGATTAACGCCTGGGCTACCTTGACATATTCTGCGTGAGTGGGATACCTACCATAGAACAGAAACAAGTAAAAGTAAATGCAGAATCGACACTGAATCTGTCGCCAATCATAATTACAAGCTATGGTAATGCAGAATACAGGGACACCTGTCTAACCTGCACCAGAACCTTGGAAGCACCAAGTGAGTGCACATTACATCTAAAGGTGTGGTAGCAGGGAGGTACTGCATATCTCTATGCATTATGGTAGGAGATTTGTATGCAGCTCCCCACTTCCCACAAAAACTGACAAATGATGTTATGACCTTAAAATGTGCAGCTTTAAATCATGGCTCGCTAGCTGTGATAAAAATGTTCTTAAGCCAAGTGAGAGAAGGAGAATAAGATGATGATTAGTGACAGATATAGCATCTGGATTGGATTGGTGAATGGACAAGTCAGAGCATCCAGCAGAAACAGTGCCAACAAAAGACGGACTGAGCAGCAAGAGACAAAAGACAAGACACACAACACACACACGGGACAAAGAATTCAGCTAGTAATACTTACATAGTATACATGGCAACAGTCTCATGCAATACTCGTATTATTTTGTGCCTGTATTGTGGAACTCTCTGGACCTCCTCTTTGGCATCCAGCTTTGCTTGAAGCTCTTTAGGGAATGATGGGAGGACATAAACATTGGGCAGTCTCCCAACGGACTGAGAACTAGTTCTACAAGAAAAAATAAAGACAATTTATGTCTGTTAGTTTGTTATAGTAAGTACTACGGTAGCCGAGAGGGGTCACACTCACATGTGACCCCTCATGGCCACCGTAAAGTACAACGATTTGTTTCGATTTCTTTAAAACAGGTAAGTATGAGAGCTTAATAAAAGGGAGTTGGTGTTACAGTTGAATGAAACTCAACACTCGCCTCATAGCAGCATCAACATCTAGCACTTGAAATGTAATTGTGTGCATCTCCTCTGTGTCCATCTCCTCTGTAAGAATAAATAATTATATTGCCTTCATAAATCACCTTTCCATCAATAACATTGAAGTGCTGTGTGTGTGTGTGTGGGGGGGCATGGTGAATGAGAGGGTAACAAGGTGGAAGGAAGGTGGGAGACCTAGGGCTACCTGTGCTGTGAGTAGCCCTTACGGGACAGCCTCTACCCATGTTGGGTTGTGTGTTGCTTTGTGTGGGACAGGCCTCTCCGTGTCCAGGCTCTTGCATCTGTCGTACTATTTGAAGTAACTTGGCCTGCTTTTTGAATGAGCCTTTGAATAGATGGTCTAGCATTGAGTCAGTTAAGTCAGTTACAATAATTATACTATAATAATGAATGAAGTGAAGGATTCTACATTTGAAATGTAGCATTTAGCACTGGTCAATTTTGAGATTTTGGGATATTTGTCTTCAATAACATGTCTTCTTTCAGACTTGTGGTGAAAAAAAGTCCGAAATACACATTTAGGTCTTTATTTTACTACACTTTGTCTGTTTGCGTCTGTAGATTTATTATAAATTCATCAAAAGTTGGCGTTTTAAATCAACATGCTGCTCCGCGATCGCTGTCTGCACCCTGTCATCACATAGGGTAAGTGTACCCATTAAGCCCATGTACACTTTAAGCCCATTTTCAACTCTGAAGTCAAATTCAAAAAAAAGAAAATAATATTTTATGCTGCTCATTATTTTAACCAATCCAGTGATTTGTTACTTACCTGGCATTTTTTATTGCATACCAATCACATTTGGCAATGTTGAGTTAACCCCACCCATGTGCATGCTGTATCAGGGGACTTCACACAAAGTCACCTCAAAACTTTGGTGTTTCGGGACCCTTCAGAAATCAACACATTTCTGCAATTTTCAGCCATTTCTTTGGTAACTACATTGATATTATGTCAAATAAGAGTTAAATGTATTGTTTTTTGTGTATGAACAGATAATACTTTATAATTTTATATCATGTTCCTTTAAATGGAAAGATGAGTTTTATTAGCTTGCTTCAAAGCTAATCTCTAGGTCAAACCATTAGCCTTACAAAAAGATGGACTGCCAAAGAATTAAGCATGTGAACTGCAAACACTAAATGTTTTGTGATTCATTTTACATTCATTTACAAATAAATACATCATAAATTGTTTTGTAGAGAAGATTATTTTCATAAATTAACTTTTTTTAAAGATGGGCTTAAATGGTACAGTGCCACAAAACGCATGCAAACTATAGCCAATACAAGCTAAACTTGAATGAAAACATTTCTCAATGTGGGCACAATAAAACGTAAGTCCACAGTATATTTAAGCTCCATGCATGTATTTGTAAACATATCTTACATTTCTAAAGGAAAAGATTGTCTTTTTTTAAATCAATTCATTTTTATATTTTGTGAATCAATGAGGATGTGGGCTTATTTGGAACACATGCGGGCTTAAATGGTGCCAAAGTACCAATTAAGCCCATGCCAGACTTCTGACATTATTCCTAAATTATCTTAATTTTATATTCTAAATTGTACATTAACTAATTAATACATTTTCAAATGAGAGATAAATCTTGCATTTTAACAAATTATTTTTCTTATAAACTATGTCAATATCTATAAAAAAAAACCTAGACTTAGATTTTGGTGGGCTTAATAGGTACACTTACCCTACACCGTGTAACGAACGCTAATCCCCAAGTTCACCCCGCCCCCTCTAGCTCTCACACTCGCTCCCAATCACCGGAATATTAGTTTCACCTGCACTGTTCTTTTCCCCTATTTATACCCTGCCCTTTCTCCCCACAGTTGTTGGTTATTGTTTAGTTAACCCCTTCGCTTTGCCAGCTCTAGTGTTTCGCTAGCTTTCCCCTGTTTAAACTACTCTCTTGTTTGTTTGTTGTATTCTGATCTCCCGGCTTCGACCTTACGCTTCCCTTTACTACGCTTCTTTGGATTTGCCCCTTTGTTATATTCTGATCTCCCGGCTTCGACCTTACGCTTCCCTTTACTACGCTTCTTTGGATTTGCCCCTTTGTACTTTTGCCATTCTGCCAATAAAGCAGTTTTTCCCGACATTGTGACTATCTCTTCTTGTGCGTGTTACACACCGTTAGAAAGCTCTCTCTCTCCTGTACAATGCTGTCGGATCCAAATATGGTCATTTTCTTTTTATCAGCAACCAATCGTGAAAGTAAAAGGGGGGCTTTAACTCTAAATGCGCGAATCTCATTGGCTGATGCTAAATCTTTAAAGCCTGTTTTCTCAAAATGACTTTTCTCTCATACTCCAAGTCCGAAATCTCCACTTCAGTAGCACCTATATACACCAAACCTTCCAGTCTTGTACCTAGTTATATTATGAAGACATTTACAGAGGGATTTGTAAATATATTATTCCTAGCCTGATTTATATTACATTTTATTCCAAAAAACATGGCGAAAATCATTTGGCAGTATATTCTGATTTACAGGATAACAAAAGTAGATATCCATAAATCCCTCTGTAATTTTTTTCCCATCAAATATGTGAACACAATGAAAAATAATTTTGAACCTGCCTTTTTCCAATACTCAAACTACTTAAATATATGCAAATTAGCACATGTATAATTAGATAATAAAATATATTTTTTTTCATCTTAATGTAGGTGATCAACTGGGAAAGTTTCATGGTGATATCTGCTAGTTAAAAAAAAGACCCTATTCACCTGTAGTGTCTCGCCTTAAAAAAGGCTGTTTAGTAAATATCAGGGCTGTATTCTTCCTCTTTATATATATAAAAAAAAAAATTCTACCAAAAATGTTTTGCATTGGTTAGGGGGTACTTGGCTTAAAAAAGCAATTCAAAGGTGGTACAATGTTGAAAAAAGTTAGAGAAACACTGCTGTAGAGAAGACCCGGGAATTCTAACGTACATAACATGGACGCCATCTTCTAACGTTAAACTGTGTTACACAGCTCCATGGAATCGAACATCACTCAAGATCTTCAACTTATAAATATACAATACCCATACACTAAACACTTACATAATTGATTATCTACAGTACGTTGGCTGTATGAGGGAAACGATAACTGTAGTCAACTTTAAGCTATCTTGCTAGCCAGCTTAATTGACTGGCAAACGTTAGCTAAGGTTAGTTAATGTTATGCTTTATTCTTTACAATCTTTACAACTAGCTACATGTAACGAACGTTAGTGGTAACTTACAAATAAGTCCCGATATAATGTTAGCTTGATCTAACGTGCTAACATCACGTTAGCAAATGCTGATCAGCCAACTTTAATCAGCGGACCGCAAGTGTCACTTTCAAATGTACGTTAGCTAACGACAGTATTACGTATTACTCACCTCTGAATTTCTGCGCTTCTCCTTCTGTCATAGTTAAACCACCTTCTATCAATGTTTGGATCAGCTCATCTGAGGATAAAGTTGACAGGGCCATTGTTGAGCAGTCAAGCGACTGCCGCCAATCCGAGTGAAAGAAAGAGGCGTGACCACTGACCTTGAACGCGTATACCGGCGCGAAAAAACATCTTATTCAGCACTAAATTCACTTATGAGAACGTTTTAGGTGAGAAATGAACTGTTTAGATTTAGAATATAGGCAGTCTTGTGAAAATTGATCCCGAATTAACAATTTGCTTTAAAGTTTTCGGAGTTGAGAAGCTCCATGAAGTGAGGCGACAGCCAGCAGGCGCCGGCCGCTAGCTCGTCGCTTGGCCAGTCCTGCTCAGAGACCCCGCTCTCTCAGACCGGTCTCGTAAATAAGAGGCTTTTATTTCACCGTTGACGGTTCATTTGTTTAAATATCACAACACATGTCCATCATAAGATTAACGGGAACCTGTGGTTAACAGTCTTTTCGGAGTTAAACTCCACACACACACACCAGGCCCGGCGTCAAGGGGGGGCTTGTTTAAATAAATATAATATGACATAAAATGGGATGCTCATTTAAAAATATATATATTTTGAGAAACGAAACATTAATTTATTCTTTCATTTTAAATTTGATCGATTTTTAATCATAGCATAAGAGATCAGGCAAAAACATGACATGACCGTCAGACAGGTGGTAGGCGTAGATTTGTATTGAATCAGCCTATCAGATTCAACGACAGTAAGCACCGCAGACTCCAGCTCTTCTAGCAGGTTGGTGTAATTTTATTTATTTTTGACTGCTTAGTTGTTTATAACGCCATCGTGATTTTCAAAATGTTTGCGTATAGTATAGTGGGTATATATAACCAGTCCTACTCAACCGGCTCCGAGCGGGATTCGAACCGTGGTTTGCACACACAGCTAGCCTACGATAGTTACATAGTTTGAGCCAGTGGTAATGTGCGTCGATCTTGTCCAGTGCAAAATCAAAATACTGTTTTTTTTTCTTTTGCGCAATAATGATCAATTGAATGACTGTTTTGTCTTATACTGCATTCAAAAATGTTGAAATGATGTCTTTTGGCTTGTAAATGCTTTATTTTCAAATGCACGGCTGTCAGTGATGGAAAAAAGAGAATTGTCATGTTTCAGAGTAAATACGTGAATTTGGACGAATAATGACATCCCAACTCATTTTAAGCTTGGAAAGACAGCTTTGGAAATTTTATATCTTTTTCAATAAGTTTTTCCAGATTTTGTGACATACAGTTTTCTTCAATTGAATGACTGTTTTGTCTTATACTGCATTCAAAAATGTTGTAACAATGTATTTGGGCTTTATTTTCAAATGCACAGCTGTCAGTGATGGAAATTAGAGAAATGTCATGTTTCAAGAGTAAAATATGTAAATTTGGTCAGAAATGACTTCAAAATGCTTTTTAAGCTTAGAAAGTAGTCTTTGTGGCTTGAGATCTTTTTCGCTAAATGTTTCCAGTGTTGTGTTGAAATACAGATTTCTTCATTTAAATGACTGTTTTGTCTGCATTCAAAAATGTTGTAACGATGTATTTTGGCTTTATTTTCAAATGCATCACTGTTGTCAGTGATGGAAATTAGAGAAATGTCATGTTTCAAGAGTAAAATATGTAAATTTGGTCAGAAATTACTTCAAAATGCTTTTTAAGCTTAGACAGATGGCTTTGGTGCTTGAGATCTTTTTCAATAAATGTTTCCAGTTTTTTGACACAGATTCTAGTTTTGTGTGACATACAGATTTCTTCATTTGAATGACTGTTTTGTCTTATACTGCATTCAAAAATGTTGTAACAATGTATTTTGGCTTTATTTTCAAATGCACAAAAAAATGATCAAAAAGGAATCGTTTTGTTGTATAGGCAAAATTACATGATAGCTACCGATGTAATTTCTAAACGGCCACTGAAACTCATGTCCCCCCCCACGCAGGAGGGATAGTCCACACCGTTAAAATGTTCTGGCGCCGGGGCTGACACACACACACGGCCACAGCGCAGCAGGCAGAGGTGGGGGAGAGAGAAATACCCGTTTCTCTTCGGCAGACTTGTTTACAAATTATGACAAAGGCTCTATCAGTCTTAGAAAAGGCACGCATAAGTAGCTGCTACCCCAGAGGATTGTGTACCCTGTCACTTGAAAAGTACTTCTTAGTACCCAACAGGAAGTTGAATAAGGTACTTTTTTGTACCCTACAGGATGTGTACCCGAAAGCTACTTCTTAGTACCCCATGGGAACACGATAGGATCTTTAATGGTACATTTGTGAATGTTGTACCTTAACTATTACTTTATATGACAATGTACCTTTTCAAAGGGTACCTATATGTACCTTTCACCATGCATATTTCATTGTGTACCCCTTTTCTTTGGAAAAGTACTTTTTGGTACTCAGCTGGATACATGTTTGTACCTTTGCTGGCACATTTGTGAAATTTGTACCTTAAAGTAGTTAATTGTACCCTCACTGTACCTTTATTTCTGAGACTGTACATGGAAAAGTCCCCACCATGATAGAAAAACAAACATGTATGTGTGATATCTGTCCTTTTTCCATCCATTCAATTACACTTAACTCTTTTTGTGCATGTGAGAGTCTGTTTTACTGTATTCATTGCGGGGACTAAATTTCCCTAAAATAATAGTTCAGTCTGAAAAAACCTATTGCAGGGACATGTCAACATTCCCCTCAAGGAAAGCAGTCTTATAAACATAGTAAAAAGTCCTAATAGTCTCAATGAAAAAAATTATAAAAAGGTTTATGTAAGGGATGAATTTAGGGGTAGGTGTAGTGTTAGATTAGGCGATAGAAAATATTAGCTACATGGAAAAGTCCCCACCATGATAGAAAAACAAACATGTATGTGTGAGTGCATATCTCACACGACTCCTGCTTACTTATTTACTTTATTTATTTCCTCTGTCATGATGATTGCCAGCTCCAAAGGAACAAAATGCAACAGATATTCAATGTTTTTTGTGCATGTCCTGTAACAGGTTATTTACAGGGTTTGTATTGAACTTGGTAAAGACACGAGACCCGGACGTAGAGGCCACAGAGGGAATTTAGTCTCTGTGATGAGGGTGAAGAGGAAGGGCATTGCTGATGGTCAGGAGAATGTGATGTCCTGTTAGGAAAGTAATGTGTTGTCTGAAGATCAGCAGGAATAAATGAGTGTCCTCCATATGGAGAAACAAGACAGATATGATTGACTTGTCTAACTGTACTCTTTCTGTAACACTCAATGAGCAGTGATTAGGAACACCTGTACACCTACTTGTTCATGCAATTATCTAATTAGCCAATTGTATGGCTGAAGTATAATGCATAAAATCATTCAGATATGGTTCAGGAGCTTCATCAGAATGGGTAAAAAAATGTCATTGATTTCAACAGGAGCATAATTGTTGGTGCAAGATGGGCTGGTTTGAGTATTTCTGTAACTGCTGATCTCTTGGGATTTTCACGCACAACAGTCTCTAGAATTTACTCAGAATGGTACTAAACACTAAGAAAATCATCCAGTGAGCAGCAGTTCTGCAGATGGAAATGCCTTGTTGATGAGAGAGGTCAATTTGAGAATGTTCAAACTAGTGAGCTGACAGAAAGGCTACGGTAACTCAGATAACCACTTTGAGCAATTGTTGTGTGTGATATAGCAGTCTTGAAGTGGATGGGCTACAACAGCTGAAGACCACATCTGGCACTTTATTAGGACAATATTGTTCATAATAAAGTGTTCAGTGAGTGTATGTTTCTTAATATTTCTTGCTCTCTCTTATCTCTCTTATCTTATCTCTTTCTCAGTTTCCTTGTCTTTATATCTGTGTTTATTCCTTTTAAAGGAATATACAAATTCATTTTTTGGTGGAACTCTAAAGTAGACAATTTTGAAGAATCATTCCGACCACAGCTCTTGTCATACAAGAATAGTTCATAGTGACCAGGAGATGTCAAGCTCCAAATAGGACAAAAAAACACCAAAAAGCACCATGAAGGTATCATAAAAAAAATAGTCCTTATGATCCTGGTGATATTCCAAGTCCTCTGAAGCCATACAATAAGTTTGTGTGTGGAACACACCAAAATCATTTATTATTTACGTCACGCTCAGCTCTGGATCCCATCAAAGGTGGCACATCGTGTTTGGCTCCAAATCTCATCAAATATTACATTGTGTGTGGTTACGGATCCCATGATATTCAGGACTGATTTTAGGAATCATTGAATCTTGGCACCATTTTTGGACAAGGACTAGATTTATGCTTTAGCTAAGGTGAGGATTGTCACTGAAACATGACTTTCTATCAGTTCCTGACACAAAGCTGTCATATGGCTTCAAAAAACCTGGAATACAGCGCACCAGTTGTATGAACAACCTTTATGGTGTTTTTTGTCCTTTTGGTCAACTATCAACAGTGTATGACAAGTGAATGCCAATGTATGGCATGAGCTATATGAAACAGATCTTCTACTACAGCTGTGTTCTACAGAAAAATAACAGCATATGGGTTTGAAACATTATGAAGGTCAGAAAATAGTGACAGAATTTTAATTTGTTGGGTTAACATTTCTGTCAATGCATCTTTATGTATTTCTGTCTTTCTTTCCTTCCTACCTTCTTTGTTTCTTTCTAAATGGAAAACTACTTGAGTCTGAAATGAAAAAGGGAAGATGAAACCTCTGAAAAGATGAATGTTGTGTAGGCACATTCCAGTGCCGTCTGTATGGGATGCAGAAGAATTGGAAGGAAACGCTGATAGCAGTGTTAAAGCTGAGGTTATGTAATACCAGCATTCATCAATTGGTCGCTGGAATCAAGACAGGTCATGTTAACATGCTAGACTCGTTTGTCATTTTTGTGTAAGAGAAAGGAGTTGTTTGTCACTCGGAAATGGAAGCGAAGGGCTTCTTAATAATTTATGTCTGACTAACTGACACACAAGTGATATTGGTTGTTGTTTGCCCAATGGGGTTTACTGTATGTCACACAGAGAGGAGGTCAAAAGAACAAAAACAGTTTTATAACCATTTGTTAATTAGAGGATGTCCAACCAATATGCTACAGTACGAATTTGGTTAAAGGTTGAGCCATTGCTTTTTTGAGACAAGCCACACCATGGATTTCCAGGGTTCTTTCCCTTATTTATTTATTTATTTTTTGTAAATATGGACTTAAGAGGAGAAGTCTCTAATTGGTTTAATGTTTAATTGCATGTTGCATGCCAATTAAATCTCCTTAATCATATATCATCCTCCTTGAATATTCCAATAGTAGTCGCAGGTGTTTGTGAGGTGTGAATGCAAAAAAAAAAGGCAAACAGCTAACAACCAACCACCACCACCACCCAATAAAAGACTTTAAGGGATTCTGTTTCCAGTGTTCTGACCAACACATCGTCATGCTAGCACCCAATACCTTCCTAACCAGTATCTTCTATGTTATGCAGGTATTTTTCATATGTCGAAAACATTGTGAGGAAGAAAGCCAAACTCATTCAATAACTTTAAAAATGTTCAGAGAAATGGGGCTAAATTGAACATAAAGTTTAGTACCCTCAATATCCGTAGCCAACAGGTATGTCTCATATAATGACACCTGATGAACGAGTGTTCTGAGAGACAGCAGATGTTTTTATAAAAAGTTTATATAAGAGATTATTTTATATAGTAGAGCAACCTCTGCAGCTCTACCATAGGAGAGAGCATAACAGTCAGCTTGGATCACATGAGTCTTTAAGCCAATTATATAATGGCCCTGATGTCAATGAACCTACTCTCGTACACCTCAAATTGTTACGACAGTAAATCACCGTTTGCGGATACCATAAAAAAGAATGGGTAAAGCATAAACTTTGTTGTAGTAATATTCACACACAGTTCACTCCAAAAGGATTGTTTGGTGTAAAATACGTTAAAGATTAGCGGTCAATTTATTAAGTGATGAGCTGTTTCCTCACAAAAGCAGTTTATTCAGTGTACTGAAGCATCTCCTCCATTGACATCTATTGAAAAAGAACAGCCTCTGGTCTCCTCGTCAGTATACCACTGCGCTACGCATGGTTTTGCTAACCTTGAAGGCTCCTCCTGTGGGAACAGCCTCTTTTTGTCAATGTTTAGAATGTTATTACACTGTAATAAATGTATCTGTGGTCAGGTAGAGTTTTATAATAAATTTGTATTTAACCTAATAATTATAAATTGTATACATATATATATATATATATATATATATATATATATATATATATATATATATATATATATATACAGTGGGTACGGAAAGTATTCAGACCCCCTTACATTTTTCACTCTTTGTTATATTGCAGCCATTTGCTAAAATCATTTAAGTTCATTTTTTTTCCTCATTATTGTACACACAGCACCCCATGTTGACAGAAAAACACAGAATTGTTGACATTTTTGCACATTTATTAAAAAAGAAAAACTGAAATATCACATGGTCCTAAGTATTTTCAGACCCTACATTTCATACAAATAGTATCCACTATTTCTGAGGATGCTGGTCCACTTCACTCCAAAGCATGTCTGCTTATTTTCTTGCAAAGAAGAAGTACTTGGACAGACTTTGAAGAACAAAATGGCTGCCATACTGCAGGTATTTTCAGAAAATATATAATGTATTATGATTTTCATTATAGTTAAGTGATACTGCTTTCTGATCAGTTTCACACTTTTGTCCCTTTAGAACCCTGTTAAATGCCGCTCTCATGAGGAGAGCGGCATAAAAAGGGCAGGAGCGACGGAGCATGGAGAAGGAAGAAAAAGACTGTCTCTGCATACCTGTAGAAAAAAAAGATTAAAAAGACTTACCCTTTAAGTTGACACTGGTTTCCTTGAACTGTTTTACATTGGTGCAGAAACCGGGACCATTTTTTTGTGATGGAACAAGGTCAGCCCGTAGAGTCCTCCCAGCTGGCGGAAATCCTCCAGTCCCTCGCTAATCTCCATCAAGGCCACCAACAATCCCTGCTTGAGCTCCGGCAGGATCAAGATCGGCGGTTCTTCGAGGTCATGCGGGCTCAGGCAGAGGACCGACTCGCTATCCGGAGCCTCCTCAGCCAGGAGGCTGCGTCAGCCCCAGCCGCGACCCCGGACACCCACGCTACGCTGCCCCGCCCATGTTACAGAAGATGGGGGTGGCAGATGATCCTGAGGCCTTCCTCGACCTGTTTGAGAGGACGGCTGAAATCTGGGGCTGGCCACCCGAACAGTGGGCAGCCCGTCT
This sequence comes from Xyrauchen texanus, assembly GCF_025860055.1. Taxonomy (NCBI): domain Eukaryota; kingdom Metazoa; phylum Chordata; class Actinopteri; order Cypriniformes; family Catostomidae; genus Xyrauchen; species Xyrauchen texanus. The sequence continues at coordinate 31,611,192 of NC_068282.1, forward strand.
AATTCCTCTCCTGTCCGGGGAAGCACAGCTCGCGGCACAACAACTGCCAGCGACGAACCTCCTGGCTTACTCTGACCTGAAGAGGGCCATTCTGCAGCGGGTTGGTCGGAGCCCGGAAGAGAATCGCCAGCTCTTCCGGAGCATGAAGCTGGAGAAGTCCGACCGCCCGTTTGCGTTTGTTCAACGGCTCCGGGACGCTTGTCGGCGGTGGCTGCTCGCGGGTGACCGCGACGTCGAGGGAGTCATCGATCAGGTGGTACTGGAGCAATTTACGCAAAGACTGCCCAGGAGAACGGCGGAATGGGTCCAGTGCCACCGCCCGGCGTCGCTGGAGGCAGCTGTTCAGCTCACGGAGGACCACCTGGCGGCGATGCCGAGGGCAGATGAGCCCTCCCCCTCTCTCTCTCTCTCCCCTTCCCCTGTGTCTTCCCCTGCTTTCCCCCTGTTCCCTCTCGCTCTGCTCTCTCCCCAGGGCCCGTTCCTGCCCCCCGCAGGCGTGGAGGATACATCAGGCCAACTTCCCGGCCGTGGGAGAACCCGCCTAACCCTTCCCCGTCTTTCAGCCGCTCTCCTCCTCAGGTGGTGGCGCCCGCCAGCACAGGTGCGGCTGTGGCGCCTGGGCCGGTCTGTTGGAGGTGCGGAGACCCGGACCACTTCCGGGATCAGTGTCCGCTGATGGAGGTGGGGACGGTGGTGCGGGTCTCCGATGTCCCGCAGGCTGCTCCCGGTCGGGCTGGAGCGTACCGGGTCCCGGTAAGGATCCAGGGGGGTACACACCAAGCATTGATGGATACCGGCTGTAATCAGACCACCATCCACCAACGCTTGGTTCAACCCGGGGCTTTGGGCACAGCTAAACGGGTGAGGGTGAGGTGTGTGCATGGGGATATTCACAAGTACCCCATGGTGACTTTAGCAATCAAATTCCGGGGAGAAAAACATAGTGTGGAGGCAGCGGTTAGTTCCCGCCTCACCCATCCACTAATCTTGGGTACTGATTGGCCGAATTTTAGAAATGTATTAGAGGGAGTTTGTGCGGATGGATCCTGCATGAAAGTGAAGAGGTGTGTGATGTGTGATGCTTTGGCAGGGGAGGCGGAGCCGGGGCCGTCCTCGGCTGCTCCGAGTGACGAGGGAAGGGGTGAGGGGGTCACCCCTCCTCTCAGGGAGTTCCCTGAGGGGACTTCCCTTGGAGCAGTCACGGGATGAAACCCTTAAGCACGCTTTGACCAAGTGAGAGTAATCGATGGTCAACAACTCCGCCGGTGTCGCCATTTCATATCCGTATTTTTCACTTATTAAAGATCGGTTATATAGAGTGACGCAGGACGCTCAAACAAAGGAGGAGGTGACACAATTGTTGATTCCACGGAGCCGCCGGAAATGGTTTTCCAGGCGCTCACTATAATCCTATGGCCGGTCACCTAGGGGAACGGAAAACACTTTTCCGCCTAATAGCCCGCTTCTATTGGCCGGGCATTGGCGGCGACGCCCGCAGGTGGTGTGCGGCGTGTCGCGAATGTCAGCTGGTAAACCCACCGCCACCCCAAAAGCGCCTTTGCGCTCCTTCCATTGATCGAGGTTCCTTCGAGAGAATTGGAATGGACCTCGTCGGGCCATTAGAACGGACGCCACGCGGACATCGCTTTGTGTTAGTCCTGGTGGATTACGCAACGCGGTATCCGGAAGCAGTGCCTCTGAGCAACATCTCAGCACGCAGTGTTGCCGGGCACTCTTCAAGATAATCTCCGGGTGGGGTTCCGAAAGAAATCCTCACCGACCAAGGCACTACGCTTATGTCACGAACACTTTGCGAACTTTACGAATTATTGAGCGTTAAGTCGATTCAAGCACTAGCGTGTACCATCCTCAGACGGATGGGCTGGTGGAACGATTTAATAAAACACTCAAAAATATGATTCAGTAAATTGCAGTACCGAAGACGCTAGGAATTGGGATAAGTGGCTGGACCCCTGTTATTCGCAGTACGAGAGGTTCCGCAAGCCTCCACGGGATTTTCCCCATTTGAGCTGCTGTACGGACGACGCCCACGCTGGGTCCTCGACGCCATCCGTGAAACTTGGGAGGAGGGACCTTCTAATGCCAAAAATGAAATTCAATACGTTCTTGATCTTCGAGCAAAACTCCACACACTGGGGCAATTAACACAGGAGAATTTGCTCCAGGCTCAAGAACGCCAACGCCGGCTGTATGACAGGGGTGCTCAGCTACGGAATTTGCACCGGAGATAAAGTGCTTGTATTACTCCCAACATCGAAGCTCAAAATTACTCGCCAAGTGGCAAGGACCCTTTGAGGTCACACGACGCAGTAGGGGACCTCGATTATGAAGTTAAACGCACCGATAGAGGGGCGCGCGTCAAATATATCACCTCAACCTCCTGAAATTGTGGAGGGAAGAGGCGGCCTCTGTGACGCTGGCAACGGTAGTTCCGAGAGGGCGGAGCTCGGACCGGAGGTAAACAAAGCCTGCGATCCTAACACCCCGGTTCCTTGTGGAGACCACCTCTCACCACGCCAACTCGCAGAGGTTTCCGAACTACAAAAGGAGTTTGCAGACGTGTTCTCTCCTCTACCGGGCCGCACAGACATCATACAACACCACATCAAGACCGAGCCGGGCGTAGTGGTACGCTGTCGCTCTTATCGCTTGCCCGAACATAAAAAGAAAATAGTTCGGAAGAATTGGACGCGATGCTGGACATGGGAGTAATAGAAGAATCTCACAGCGATTGGTCCAGCCCGGTCGCCCTTGTTCCCAAGAGCGACGGGTCTGTACGCTTCTGTGTGGATTATAGAAAAGTCAATGCGGTGTCTAAATTTGACGCGCACTCAATGCCCCGTGTTGATGAACTGCTCGATCGGTTAGGTTCTGCTCGGTTTTATTCGACCTTGGATGTAACGAAGGGTTATTGGCAGATCCCTTGACACCAATATCCCGTGAAAAAACGGCCTTCACCACGCCGCTCGGATTACACCAATTCGTGACGCTTCCTTTCGGTTTGTTCGGGCACCAGCCACATTTCAGCGCCTCATGGATAGGATCCTCAGACCGCATACTGCTTACGCCGCTGCTTATCTAGATGATATCATCATTTATAGCAATGATTGGCAGCGGCACTTGCAACATCTGAGGGCCGTCCTGAGATCGCTAGCGGCGGGCGGGCTCACGGCAAACCCGAAAAAGTGCGCTGGTTGGGCGGTGGAGGTACGGTATCTGGGGTTCCACTTGGGTCATGGCCAGGTGCGACCCCAAATTGACAAGACCACGGCGATAGCGACTTGCCCTAGACCCAAGACCAAAAAGGGGGTGAGGCAGTTCCTGGGGCTGGCTGGCTATTACAGACGGTTTGTACCTAATTATTCGGATGTCACCAGCCCGCTGACTGACCTTACTAAAAAGGGGGCTCCAGATCCGGTCCAGTGGTCAGAGCAGTGCCAACAGGCGTTTACAGAGATTAAAGCTGCACTTTGTGGGGGGCCGCTTTTGCATGCACCTAACTTCTCTCTCCCTTTTGTTTTGCAGACGGACGCTTCAGACAGAGGGCTGGGGGCCGTACTCTCGCAGGTGGTGGAGGGAGAGGAACGCCCGGTGCTGTACATTAGCCGGAAGCTCTCCTTGAGGGAGACTAAGTACAGCACCGTAGAGAAGGAGTGTTTGGCCATCAAGTGGGCGGTCCTCACCCTCCGATACTACCTGCTGGGGCGGGCCTTCACCCTCTGCTCGGATCACGCCCCACTGCAGTGGCTCCACCGCATGAAAGATACGAACGCCCGGATCACCCGTTGGTATCTGGCCCTCCAGCCTTTTAAGTTCAAGGTGGTCCACAGACCGGAGGTGCAGATGGCTGCCGCTGACTTCCTCTCCAGAAATGGGGGAGTGGTAGGCAGGCGGATGACGCCCGGCCTGAGTCGGGCGGTGGGGGTATGTGGCAGCGGGGCGTGGTCAAGCGCCCGTCCGGGAGAGAAAGCGGTAAGGGCTCACACCTGAGCTAAATGATGACTAACACCTGTGTCTGATTGCAGTAACATGAGGAGAGCGGCATAAAAAGGGCAGGAGCGACGGAGCATGGAGAAGGAAGAAAAAGACTGTCTCTGCATACCTGTAGAAAAAAAAGATTAAAAAGACTTACCCTTTAAGTTGACACTGGTTTCCTTGAACTGTTTTACAGTGCTGCTTGGCCAGTTACCTAGGTGAAAAGAGGATGATCTCATCCATGTGTACAATGTAAGCATCTGAAGCTATTCAGAATATGATGTTTTGTGAAAATTGCATTGTTACTTTGTGTTTGATAATACATAAGAGACAACTTGAACACTGCTTCTTCCATCATAAAAAAACAAGACATTGTTAAAATATTTAGTGTTAGTTCACATTAAATTAACATTCTGTCGCTATGTATTTATGCTCATGTTATTTCAAACCCATATGACTTCTTTAGAACACAAAAGGAGGTGTTGGCCAGAATGTAAGCGACTGACAGCCTCAAGTCATCATTCATGTTTCATCTATTATCCATACAATAAAAGTGAATAGTCTGTCATCCCCTAACATTCTGCCTTTGTGTTCAGCAGAATACAGAAAGTCACACAGCTCTGGAACAGCACATGGTTAAGAAACAATGACAGTGTTAATATTTGGGGGAACTTGCCCTTTAATTCTTTTAAGAAATGCATCTCAATCCTCATGTAAATGTAAACAAAATGTTTATTTACATACAGTTACATTGGAGATAGTTAAAATGCTAAAATACTTAAAAAGACTTTCAGTATAGGAGGAGTATTAATTGTTTGTGTTTCTAGTGACAATGGAGATGTTCAGCAAGGTCACCTGCAGCATGAAGACATCACTATCTGCAAGAGGGGTGAGCAGGAGGACTTAAGCATTGTCTTGGAGGGTATCCAGTCTGGGTTGTTAGCTTTGTTTAATTTTTATGTATACATAATTGTTTATACATTTTTAAAATCACTGTTTTTAGTTGTTTTATGTAAATGAATACTACACCTGCTCTGTGTATATAATAAATAAATACATATCCAATTCTGTGTTTCTTTTCATTTTTTTATAATACATATGCATCATTTGTCAGTTAGCTTAAGTTTTTTTTATTGATGTATATATCCATATTCATGTATTAATGCTTAGGAAACAATAGTTAAAATATATTAAAAATGGAATATAAATGCATACATAAATACAAAAAATATATTAAATACATTTAAAAATCTACTCATTAATATTATAATAGTTTAAAATTATTTTAATTAGGTAGTTTATTTTTTATTTTTTATTTGTAAGTTTAATTAAAACACCTTTATTTAAGCTGTTCAGATGTCAGAGCTTATTTGGGACAATTTAAATTATTTTATTTAAAAATATATTTTTTTTTTTGTAATATTGTTACCATACTTTTTTCAAGTAGATATAACACAGTACTTTTTACAGTATAATATATATGGAATAAAAGCAGCAAAACTTTAATTTTGAATTCATAGTGTCTTAAAAAAATAAAAATATTGTAAAGCTCACAATGGAAGTGATCTATGTTGTTATCTTAATGTATAATTAGTATTTATTCTTAAGGAAATGTACATTCTAGTTAGTATTTATTATGATTGTGGATTGGCCCCATGTCACTTCCAAGTTTATATATATATATATATATATATATATATATATATATATATATATATATATATATATATATATATATATATATATATGCATGAGTCAAAATATTTTCTTGTGGTAATCAATATTATGCCACAACTGCTATCGATTGAGCTTATCTAGTATAGAACCTGGAACATTCCTTTAACCTGCAGTGGCTATAGGGCCTACTTATAAAATATTGTTGTTTTTCACATCTCAGTTGAGGGAGTATCAGTTTACTGCCTACGGCCCTCTTTTGACAAACATTTGTAGGTGTTAATGTAAAGCTGCATGCATTACATTGACATTTTGGGAACTTTGGAATCGATTTACTCACATAGATATAATTGCACTGACACATCCACTCTTGCGTTCATAACTTTGCAATTTGTCAGATTTAGGATTTGCATGTTCAAATTAAAGGTGAAGTTCCTGGTTGAATTTAGATTCAACAGCTGAACTAAAAAATTGTACTACTGAAACAGAAATGACAGCTGTTATGGAACAGTGTAAATGCCCTTAATATTGTTAAGCAAGCACCATATCCAGAGATTTATTTTCATCTTGTGAATAAACTGCTATGTTTTCAGTTAATGTAATACTGAAACAATTTCAAATGACAAATAAATATGACATATTTGTTTCTTTGTAGATCGGAGAATATTTGAGGATTCTTTTTTTTTTAAGAGAATAATTACAAACACACATATTGTATGATATATATATTAATCTCATCAGATTTCAGATCTCCAAATTAACAAAACACATCAATTATAAAGTAAACCTACAAATATGGCTATGTTGACATGTAAACTAAAAATTAGCTAATAATCAGACTAATAGCTCAATCGGAATGAAAAGCCTTCATGTAAACACCTCAGTCAATTTGATTAAGCTCGATCCAAATGAATTTTCTATCCAATTGAAAGGGGTGGTGCAGACCTTAATAATCTATTAAATAGGAGAATAGAAGCTATGTAAACCACTGAATCTGAATACTTTCTCAAACAGATTCAAAAATACATTGCACACATGAGCAGTGCAGTAGACAGTGCTTTAATGAATTCCAAATTGATAGGAAGTTACATAATATGTGCCACAGGAACCTAATACAAAGCAAAGGTTATTAAAATTATGGGGGCTCATACTGTATATTCTGCAGGGCTCTCTTCATTTAATGAGTAAAGTGAGTAACATATGAAGGTAGCTTTTCTGGCATATTTTTAGCTATGTCAGCAAAGCAAAAAAGGCATGTACCGACTTTTGGTGCCATACTCACAATTTTTTTTTCCAACTTTCTCCTCTGGAATGCGACAGCAGACGTTCTTCACATACACAAAAGTGTTGTTCGGAATACATGTACTAAAGCTCTTGCATACTCAAGAGTGAATGGTGACGACATTTGAAGTTGAATGATATTTAATAAAAACAACTCACAAACCATGTTATGAAATTATGTGTCTGTGCAGCTCAGTGAGACAATTCACATCTTTGACTAGAGGGCACTCTGTCCTAAATAAATGTTTACGTCTGATGCTGATATGATCAAATTTATTTGCACAGCCTTCTGTCATCTTGTACACTTTGTTAACAGTTTGAGTATTTTACCTGTTTTTTGTTTATGTCTTGAAAAATGTGTTCAAAGATCTCACTGAACAATTAATGCAAATTAGTTTTTAGGCCTCAAATCATTGACTACAAGGTCAAACTATGACTTTTTGGTTCATGCATGTTTGTATTAAAATAATTGCTAAATTACTCCTCTCATCCCTAAATAAGTTAATTTATGGACTTATTATCAGATGCAAAGATGTTTCTCTTCAATGCCTTTCCAGTTTGACATGGCAATTTTTGAATAGTAAAAATCACCTTTAGCCAAACTGCCAATCAAATAACACCTCAACCTTTTTTATGTGGGGACAAAAATAAAATTTGTATGATAGAAGACATAAGACTTGTATTTTAAACTTTATTAAGATTTATTTGACTGTACTAACATTTATCTGACAAAATCTCTTTCTCCTTCCCTAGAGTGTTGTGTCCAAGTATGGCTCTCAGTTCAAGGGGAATGCTCAGCATGATGCTCTGGAGTTTTTGCTCTGGCTACTGGATCGAGTGCATGAGGACGCCAACCTATCCACCAACAACAACCACAGCAGCAGAACCAAATCCTCCAGCAAGGTACTGCATTACCAGTCCTCCTAAAAACACTTTAAACCTCTTTTACTTCAATCCAAACTAATATAAGAGTGATTTTCTCAGCATGCAATATAAAATATTTTATTAAAATAGCTGTTTGTTATAGAATATTTGGTTCATATTAATTTGAATAGAAAGGACATTTCTACAAATTCTTGCCTTCTGAAGGTTATTTTGACCTTATGTAGTTTGAATACTTTGGCAGTTTGTAGAGAAATCTGAAGATTAAAAGCTGTTTGGTTGTGTCACGACTCCCTTGTTGTCTGCCCCGTGTTTCACTAGTCATTGTCACAAACTACAATTAACATAATTCACGGCCCTCATCACTTAGTCATTGTCCTCACCTGTATATCGTTTAGTCCTCATTACCCCTGTGTACTTAAGCCCCGTTGTTTGTTCAGTCCTTGTCGATTGTTGTTTGTAGATGTCTGGATGTCGATGTGTTGCCTTGTCTACCCAATTTGTGTACCCTTGATATTTTCATGTTTTTGGTTTCGTTTTCCCCTCATGGATGTTTCCTTTGTTCCTGTCTTGTTTATTTTCATTTTGTTCAATAAAAAAACCTGCACTTAGATCCTCACCCCTCGTCTGCCTCCTCCTGCTTACGTAACAGGTTGCTAGGGTGGTGCTAGACATTTACTAAAGTATTATGGCAGGTTGCTAGAGTGATGCATGTTGGTAGAGAGTTTTCAGCTACAGGAAAACCATCATCATTAAATTATGTCTGCTACATCAGAACAGTTCAAAGTTCAATACCATGCCAAGTGTCACGATTCCATTGTTGTCTGCCCTGTGTTTCACTAGTCTTTGTTAAAAACTCCAATTCCCATGATTCCCGGCCCTCATCACTCTGTCATTGTTCGCACCTGATTGTCGTTTGTGATCATCCTGTGTCTGTGTATTTAAACCCTGTTTGTTTCTCCATTCCTTTGGCGATCGTTGAATGTTTCTGATGTGTTTAATGTTTCGCTGTTTGGATGTTTTTGATGTTCCCATGTTTACTCCGTTGCCTGTCTTGCCGTGTTTTCATCCTGTCGTGTTCATCCGGTTCCGTGTACCTTCCATGTTTTCATGTTTTAGTTTCAGTTTTGCCCCCGTGGATGTTTCTTTTGTTCCTGTTTGTTTTGTCTTCACCTTGATCAGCAATAAAGAACCCACACTTAGATCCCACTCCTTGTCTGCCCTCGTCTGCAGTCATAACACCAAGTTTGCTGGACATGATGAAAGCAGTTGGGAGAATTCCAAAGGAAGTTTATGGATGTTTGATCATCAAACCATTTGTCTGATCAGTTAGGAAAGACATAGCAACCGGAGTACAGTATGTAGCTTAATATAGCTCGAAACCTCTAAGAGAAGCTATAGTTAGCCTTGGGTTAGGGATTAAAAAAACCAAAACTATAGTGCATGATATGAACGTGAAGCGATCATCTGTGTTCCTTGAATAACGTATAACGTGCGAGTAAGGGCAGCCGGTGGACTTTCTGGTGCCCTCCTAGGGTAAGATCGTGCCCCACTAGGGAGTTGGTGCCCTACGCAGAATGCATAGTATGCGTGTAGGGAGCGGTGGTACTGATAATAGAATATTGCACCATATCAAAAAAAAATAAATAACAATTTGCAAAACTGCAGCATCCCACAAATTGAAATAAATGTAAAAAAGAAGGATGCTATTTCACATGTGCATTTAAAGCTATTTCACATATGCATTAATGTACATAAACAAAGTGCATAAAAATGTAACAATTCAAAACTAATACAATCTGAACAGCATAATAAGTTGGCTTCGCCTTTCCTCACACATCTTTGGTTCATTGGTTGACACTACGTGTCTGATTGACAGGAACAATAGGTGGGGCTGTTTGTCTGAACAGATAGTCAGAACGAATGTGTGTGCGCTTGAGCATTTAGGCCTTTATTATTTTATTTATTTATTTGTTCTTTGAATTAGATAATTATTTAAATATTTTGATTATTCCTCTCTTTATTTTTTTTATATTTTTATAAATAGATTTGGCTCTTCTGATATGCGAGCCGGCTCCCAACATTCACCTACAAGAGCCGGCTCTTAGAGCCAACTCGTTCGCGAATGACCCATCACTATAAGACTCATTCATGAAGCATTTTAAAGGGGACCTATTATGCAAAATTCACTTTTACATGGTGTTTGTACATAAATGTGAGTCATCAGTGTGTGTACACAACCACCCTACAATTTTAAATGTCCACCCACTCTTCTTTCTTATATTTCTATTAATCAAAAACAGTGTGTCAAAATTAATGTTTGTCATTTCTGCTCTAAAGTGACGTCACATGCAGGCCTCGCCCACGACTGGTGACGGACTCCAACCTATTATCGTAGATCCTCCCGAGTGATCTACACACAGTCCACCATTTTTTTCTGCACTGTAGCAACTACTATGAGAAGAATAATATCTCAGCTTCATAAGCGTCATAAGTGTTCTGTTGTTGGCTGTAAAAGTGAACATAAGTTTCTTCATGTACTCCCGGCATCAGAGCCACTGAAGACGCAGTGGACAAGTTTTGTTTTTAAAGAAAATGTGCCCCAAAACATACCAAAATTTGTGTATGTTTGTGCAAATAATTTTACACCGGACTGCTTTGTGAATGAGTGTCAATATAAAGCAGGATAAAAATTTGATTCTCAAGCATGGATCAGTGCCATCTGTTTGTGTTACAGATGAAGTTACCATTGTCTCTGATTGTATTCACAGAGACCAGAGCTATGTGGTTATTTAAATTTTTTAACCCAAAAACGCTTACTGTCAGTTACCATTGTCTCTGATTGTATTCACGGAGACCAGAGCTATGTCGTTATTTTTTTGCGTACTGTCTGTATAATTCATAACCGCACCTTTATTATGCACAATACAGTTAGGTGATTGTCTTTTTGAAAACTATATACGTATTCTGTGAACATAAGAAAGTTGGACTAAAAGCGGAATGTTTACTTGCAAAGATCAGCACATCTGCACAACATATCAGTACCACGAGGGATGTATCTTCAGAGGGATGTAAGCTTCACTATGATGCTGCGCTTTGCTAAGCGCTTTTGGGAACAATCCTGCATTGTGACCAGCTGTAAATATGTGTGTGAATTTATAGCCTCGGCTGGTGAGATCATTAGATGCACCTGTGGCCAGGCTATAAATAGATGCGTCACCAGCGTGTCATCAGATCCATTTTCTTCAGAGCAAACTGTGCTGTGTGTCTCACAAGCCTGTCAGAAACTTTCTTTCCTCTGCTAGGATTTAGAATTTGCTAGGCAGTGCACAGTAAACCTTTTCTCCTTTCCCTCTTTCCATTTATATATATATATAAAATAGAAAAGAAAAAGGTGGAAAAATGTCGGAGAAGCAAAGCAAACGATGCGTGTTTCCCTGTCAACGTTCTATGACAGTCAGGGACACGCATCAATTTTGTTTTGTTTGATCCTTCTCGTAATCTGAAGCGCGCCTCGGCGCCTCTTCGTTTCACAAGGGGGGGCGCTGAACCTCTGTACATTTCACGCATAATAATAAAGCGGCTGAGAAATGACTCGAGGTGGTTACTCGGGCTACAGCTAGACTGGCCATGCGAGTCCCCCCCCCTCACAAACGCTCCAAACTATAAGACAGATTTCTGTCTGGTGGCCAAAAATAAAATCAATTATAAAAAAAAGAAGAAAAAAAAAGTGAACGCTATATTAGTCCCTTCCTCGCTTTGATGACCTCCATGACGAGCATTCTCACTCATGGAGGAACCCATATACTTCCGTGTTCACGTACCCTCGACGTCTTTATACTCGAATATCGTGGGTGCTGAGACACGGGTGTATTCAATGATGCCGCCGGTCGAAGAGACGCTTGCGGGCTATCTCTCACCGGGTTCGGCATCATCACTCAAGAAACCCGCTCTGCCTACTAAGCCATGCAGGAATACCTCCATGATAGTGGGGAGGGCTTATCAAGCGGCAGGTCAGGCTGGTGCTGCGCTGCACACCATGGCCGTGTTACAGACGTACCAGGCTGACCTACTGAAAGACCTGAGTGTGGGTGCAACGCTTGATGAAGAAGCCTTTTCTGAACTTCGTCGGGCCACAGATTTATCTCTCCGTGCGACCAAGCAGACAGCCTGTGCCATTGGTTGGTCTATGTCCGCTTTAGTCAGCACGGAGAGGCATTTATGGCTTAAGCTTTTGGGCATCAAGGATAAGGACAGAGTTTTCCCACTCGATGCCCCAGTTTCGCCTTCCGGTCTCTTCGAAGACGCCATGAATACGGTTATCTCCAGATTCCAGGAGGCGAAAAGCCACGAGGAAGTCGTCGGGCAGTTTTTCCTCGCCGCACACAGGGGGGCGGGGCCGTCGGCCACACAGTCCCGCCCCGACTCTGCTAGGCAGAGCTTGGCGAGTCGTGCTCCCCCTCGTAAAGACTGGGGACAGGCTCGTCACCCTCAGCAGCCCCCGAAGCAGGACCTCAGGGTCATGATTTCTAAAAGAAAGAAACCCTGATGGTCTTATACCCAGCCTTGTGGGGGTGGTTCCTCTCGGGATGGGGCACGTGTACCATCCACTTTGGCCCTCCCGATACCCTCACGAAACCTCTTCACTCCTGCCGCCTTTGGTGTTTCGGGTGACAGAGGCTTCCAACAAAGAGTTGGGAGTACCGTTGCTTCCTGCCTTTTATCCAGGACGCGGAACACTCAACATCCCCTCAACAGGAAGTGTCGAAATTGATTCCCATCTCAGAGAACCTGGCAGCGTGGAAACCTCTGCCAGACATTACTATTTCTAAACTGGCAGCGTGGTTCCCACTACCGTGAAACCGGAGCAGACATGTCTACTGTGGAAAGAGCTGCAAAATCTCTTGGTCAAAGGGGCCACAAATGTGTTCCAGAGAAAGAGTCAGGCTATTACAGCAGATACTTCCTGGTCCCCAAGAAGGGGGTTGCGTCCGATTTTAGATCTTTGAGGCTTGAACCGCACAGTCAGGGTGTTCTAGTTCAAGATGCTAAATGTCAAGACGGTCGTGTCTCAGATCCAACATTACGATTGGCTGATCACGATCGATCACATGGACCCATATTTCCATATTGGAATTCTGTCACAGCACAGGAAGTTCCTGAGGTTCACTTTTGGGGACCAAGCCTTCCAGTATCGGGTTCTTCCATTCGGCCTAGCCCTATAACCCCGCACATTCACGAAATATATGGATGCAGCACTGGCTCATTCACGACTCCGGGGCATCCGCATTCTGAATTACATAGACGACTGGCTGATCTTAGCGCAGCTCCAAGAACTGGCAGTTCAGCACAGGGATATTGTCTTAGCTCATCTGTCAGACTCAACGTCAAAGAGCATTCTCTCTCCCACCTGGGGAATCACCTATCTGGGGGTTATATGGAATTCGATCACGATGGGGGCACAGTTGTCTCCCGCTCCTATAAGGTCCATTCAGAACACCCTGAGCAAACTCAGGCTAGGTCAAGGTTGCACTGCTCACCAGTATCAACAAATACTAGGTCTCATGGCATCTGCGTCCACGGTGATCTCTTTGGGCCTGCTTCATATGAGACCGTTTCAGCTGTGGCTAAAAGCTAGGGGATTTCGTCCAAGGGCCAGTCCCCTAGGGCTAATAAGGGTTATGCGCCGCGTGCTTCATTCCCTTGCTATGTGGTTCAGACCCCGGTTTCTTACCCTGGGTCCCACTCTAGGTGTGTCTCGTGTCCCTGACGGGCTAGGTAGAGGTCTTAAGTGGTCGTCCAGCTCAAAGGGATGGGAGGGTCATCAGCTCAGTTGTCACCGTAACTGTCTCGAGTTGATGGCGGTATTTCTGGCCCTGAAATACTTCCTCCAGAGGCTACCATGTCTTGGTGCGGGTGGGCAATAGAGTGGTAGTCTCTTACATAAACCATCAAGGAGGTTCACGTTCACGTCAGCTAAATTTCTGGCATGTCGGATTCTCCTCTGGGCCAAGGGCAAGCCCCTGTCACTCAGGGCAGTTTATATCCCTGGATGTGGGAGCAGATTTACTGTCCAGACAGAAAATACCGACGGGTGAGTGGAAACTCCACCCCTAGGTAGTGGAACAAATCTGGGTGAGATTTTACAGGGTAGAAGAGGACCTCTTCGCCTCTATGAACAGCGCAATGTCTCCTCTACTTCTCCCTGAGTCGACGATATTTCATCCCCGGCCCCTGAAGGGTACCAACTGAGGGACACAGGGCTGTCACCTGAGGTTATCGAGACCATTCTTAGTGCTAGGGCTCCCTCTACCAGAAGAATCTACACCAATAAATGGGGTGTCTTCGAAAAGTGGTGCAGTTCACATGGTGCAGATACAGTCAACTGCCAAATTGTAGTTTGTAATGCAGCAGGCTGGTCCTCTCCGCACACATTCGTCAAATTTTATGGTTTAGATGTATGCTACTCCGGGCTCTTACGTCATGTCTGAGACCTCTCGCATTCTTGTGAGCACACTTCACAACCGTAGGGGTCCGGACAGCCCCAGTGCGGTGGCGTGGGTATTGCGTTCCCAAAAGCGCTTAGCAAAGTGCAGCATCATAGTGAAGCTTTTTGTAAAGGGACATCTCGGGTTACATGTGTAACCCTTGTTCCCTGAAAAAAGCGGAACGAGATGCTGCGCTTCTTTGACGCACTGGGATGTTCCAGGACTGCTCTTCAGAAAAAGATATCTGACAACACGCTGGTGACGTGTCTATTTATAGCCTGGCCACAGGTGCATCTAATGATCTCACCAGCCGAGGCTATAAATCCCGGTCAATGTTCATTGATGTGTTACACACATATTCACAGCTGGTCACAATGCAAGATTGTTCCCAAAAGCGCTTAGCAAAGCGCAGCATCTCGTTCCACTTTTTTCAGGGAACAAGGGTTACACATGTAACCCGAGACGATTTCAAACTTTGAACTTTATTTTGTATTTATTTCAACATAAAATTCAAATGAAACTGGAAAAAAATAAGTGCATTTAAAATGTGTTTTTGAAAGATGGCTTTACAACAGTTCTGGCAAAGAAGCTTCATCTGTGCATTCTCTACCAGTCGGGTAATTTGTTATCCAAGAAGATAACCTTCCTTCATGATATTTATATATATAATTACATCAGAAACCTCGGGGCTGAGGGTTTAGTGAATATTCTTGCTTTATTGATTTTTCATTGAAAATGTAATAATTTATTTAAAAAATGAAAAACTTAAATCAAATATATTTCTAAATTCAAATTGCACTCCAAACAAAATGAAAAACCAAATAAATAAATAATAAAGTGATTAAATAAATATATAGATATAAGTAACCACCTTTCCATTTAACGTCATGCAAGAATCCGTCTAAATATGCAGGTGGAAAAATACTTACACGAATTAAGTCATAAAAACAATTATAAATGTAAAAATAATAATTATAATGATGATAATAATCACTGAAATATAAATCATGGTTCGTGTTTTTGTATTATTTTATATATTTTGTATTATTTTATATAGTTTGTATTATTTTACAGGCTGCAGAGTTGCATTCACAATTAACTGTTCTGTGGAAATAAAGTGAAGTGAACTGAATAAAAATCGGAAGGCAGAAACAAAGAGTAAGATCCTTAGATGAGCATGTTCCACGAGACTGCACGCCTCCATATCAGCACATCATATATGCACATAGAGGCTTTTCTGTCATCTGTACTTAATAATATAATAAAGAGTGTTTCTTCAAACGTGTGTCTTTGTGTCTACGGGCAAATTATTTGTAATATTAATTTGATAATAATAATAGTCTAATAATAATAATAATAATAATAATAATAATAATAATTTAATAGATTAATGGGAAAACGAGCAAAATATCGTCATGACATGGTCAAAGTCATCAGCTATTGGTGATCACTCTGACCACCATTGATCCCAAGATCATCGTCTGTGTAAGCCCGTTTATCGGTCCAATGGCGGTCTCCAATAATACGGGTGAAGGTCTCTGCGCGTTACTGTCTTTCTTGTACGCAACACAACAATATTAAATGAAATACATTTTCTCTTATGTATTACCTCGTTATTTCATCTGACTCCATAAATGAAAAAGGTTTTTAATGATATCTGAGTATCATTAAAAGTGAGCAAATGTTTGATTATTCTTTTAACTCCTTTAATTATATTTTTACCCGTTTAGATTAAGAAACTATGTCGCTTTGAGGTCCCCGCGTGTTTTCTCTACACCGCAGGTCTCACGATCACAAGCGGTCAGTATTGGATCATCAAACAGAGGTAATTGCTATATACCTGAGATCGGTCACGTTCAAGTTCACACAATCAAAGATACTTCAGTATAGCCCCATGGAATTGCATACACTTGAATGTAACTTAACGTTTTCTTCAGTAGAGGTCACGGCCACTATTAAAGATGTAAGTTGACCAACATAAATTCTCTTGTAATAGCTTTGGATTGGCCATGCATGGTTTCCCACGTACACTTATCTGGAGAAACATCAAATTAAAACAGAGGTAAGACACCCAAATTTAGATTGGTCAAGCAGCGTTTGCTGTTCTAAACGGAAATTCCCTTTTTGTCTTTGCAAACCAAGTACACTTGAATCAATGCCAAATATTAGTCGTCACTAATCTGACGCAGACTTGCGGTAACATACGAATCGTTTAATCTGTTTGGGAAACACAATGTCAGAGTCAGTCAGAATAAAATCAAATGTTGACAATTTATTGATCAGGTAACATAATCAATTCATCAATTCCAATTAGACATTGATAAGTCAAAGTTAGACATTTTATCAAAACATAAGAAATTCGAATTGCAATCACCTGATATAAATTACAAACAGTAAACTGTTTGGGATCATCTGATTACAGAGAGCCCTGTGCAATGTGTCACCTTTCCTTAAATACCCAAACCATGGACAAAGGGGATTTTGGGAGTGGTTAGGTTTGGAAGTCCTGGGGACATATCTCCAGAATTATAAAGCATTTGGCAAAGACCTTATAACTTCGTTGTCATTAAGTTTACAAACCTGGGAATAAGAGCAGAATACCAGATGCACTGAGACATTTTAAATGATTCCAAACATGTTACACTGGTTACATTATTTGTATACATCAGATATAGACTTTTGTTACATACAGATCTTAGGTGATTCTGAGCTGAATGGGGGAGAGAGGAGAGAATGGGACAGATGTGTCTAGGGCAACAATGAGGTGTGAATTTGCAGTCTTCGCTCAGTGGGGTGTGGTGCCTCAGGAAGAGTTGCTAATTGCGAGAAAGTTAGTTTGTTGATTTTCTCAAAGATCATACATTTGCTCTTTGCCTTTGAATGCAAACACATTGGCACCCTGCCTTACATCTGTTTGCTCAACCCAAATGTGTATTTCTCTCTTTAAATGAACAAAAAGTTCAGACAGTCTCTTGCTGGTTTTTCCGACACATTCAGAATCATTACCGTTTTTACCGGTGTCGCTGCAAATATAATTTGTACTTGTAAAAATTATATTTTAAAAGGCTCATTATTACGGTTTAGTATGTTTCAGCCCTGGAACTCAAACCATTTACTGAAACCATTTACAGCCAATCACCAGCACTTTTAGATTTGGGCACATCTAGCATGCTAGATGCTTATCACTTACGTTGATGAGATTAACCCCTTAGTTATCAAAATTTGGTACCAAACGACGAGACATTTTTTGATACTCGGTTGTTTAGAGGCAATTCGGTCGGTGCCTAAAATGTATCAAACTCGATACCCAGCCTAGTCCAGCAACCATGGATGGCAAAATACCGAATCAAACCAATTTTACATACAGAGCATCCTACAGTGCATGTGAAGGGCTTTTACCTTGGGCTGCATCCGAAAACAAGACTAGGCAGCTACCTTGCTGGCTAATCAGTTAATGGCTTAACTGACAGCTGGTTTGAATAAATGGAACTCTTAAGGAAACTGGTCTCCAAACAGTTAGAAAAGCAGCTAATTTTCATCGTACCTCTGTATACAGTCTCCAGAGGCAGCATTTTCCTAGTTTCGGACACAGCCTTGAGGTTGCACTCAAATGCTCGTGCGGATCCAGCGTGAGCCTCAATCTCGTGACAGTTTAAACAGTCTGGATCGCCTGCTTGGATTGTTACAGAGTGACCTTCTGATTGAATACGCGCTTCAGAGGAAGATATTAGTTGCGCTGATGGGAAGAAAACTGGATTTTCGTGAGGTTTGTGAATGACATCTCTTTAAACTAGATATCTGCATATTTTCAAACAGTATATAATACAAGTTTTATTGATATTTGCCTTTAATCATTAAAAAAGATACAGGGAACTGTTGTGGAGAGACTGTTAGAATGTGCGCTTCTGTGGAAGATTTATGAGCATTCAACAGGATGCTGGATCTGCTGAAGTTGTGTGAGGTTGGTTTATTGCATCTGTTTTTGAGATATGCCATATTTGCAGACAGTATATGATATTAGTTTTATTGATATTTGCATTTTTATCATTAGACAAGACAGTTAAAAGTTACAGGGAACTGTTAAGGAGAGAGAGAGAATGTAACGGGCGAGCACTTTAACATTATGAGCTCAAACGCGTCTGCTGCTGCTCTGATATGCGGACCATTTAAATGATACTGTGTTGCAGACTGGTCTATTATTGTAGTAACACGATGGCACATAACAACAAAATGAACCGTGACTGGTCGTTTACATGTCTCATCCGCTTCACATGCAAGCAGGCGGTTTTCGGCACCCTCAAGAAAAAAAATCACTTAAATGTGAAAATTATCACCCGATGCTATAATTTAAAAAGTGTATTTCTTTCAGACTAATAAAACATGTAAGTAATCTAACTGTCAGATTATTTTAAGTACTATAAATCCTAAGCATTACTATTCTATACTTTTAGTTCCACAACTCTCAAATAGGTGGCGCTCTTTCCAGTTAATAAGTTAATAAATATGCCTGTATTCAGTCTGAAAATAGGTTGATCCAGACTTCTCACTGGAAATAGTTGGTCATCTGGTCATTTACTGTTTTATAAATACTGAGGATACGGACATACTTCTCTATAAAATACTGTTTTTGGCATACTATATAGTAGGCAAGTATGGATATTCGGATGCAGATTAGGAGACACTGATGAATGCTTTGTGTTAGCATAGCTGATGTTGAAGTATGACATGACACAAGGTCTTTCCCCACTTTACTGAAATTCACCTGCAGCATTTTTTTAGTCTACATTGTTTTAGGTTTTGGGTTGAAGGGTGCTGACAGTTTAATAACTAATTAATTATGATAACAATAATTAAAATGACATTAATCTTAATATTGAAAACATGTTGCTTAAATATATATAAAAAAAAGGTATAGTAAAATCTACTGTTGATAAACTCACTAGTAAACCTCGCTAATTGACTAGTTATTTGTTGGTCCATTCCTGGTTTCCAAAACTTTATTAAAGAGTAATATTTAAATTTGACTTCTGTCACTATTCACTATTCAGGAGGAGGCCGTGGCCAGGCCTTGAGGGTGCACGGCTGTCGCCTTATCAGCCAGGAGGGCGATAAAGACGAGCCGGGGGTGCCAGTTAGAGAGAGAGAGAGAGAGAGAGAGACAAACGTGACCGCTGTGTGTGTGCGTCTATGTGTTTTATGTTATGTTTCAGTTCTTTCATGTCATTAAAGTTGTATTGACTGCCTAGCCAGTTCCCGGCTCCTCCTTGCCCGTCCTGAACCCATTACAAAATGTAAAAGGGAAAAATCAAGAAAACACTAAAATAATTATTTGAAACATACACTCACTGAGCACTTTTTTAGGAACACTATTGTCCCAATAAAGTGCCCGACATGGTCTTCTACTGTTGTAGCCCATCTGTCTCAAGGTTCGAAGTGTTGTGCATTTTGAGAAGCTATTCTGCTCACTACAATTGTACGGAGTTGTAATCTGAGTTACCATAGCCTTTCTGTAAGCTCGAACCAGTCTGGCCAATCTCTGTTGACCTTTCTCATCAACAAGGCATTTCTGTCCGCAGAAATGCCGCTCACTGGATGTTTTTGGTTTTTGCCACCATTCTGAGTAAACTCTAGAGCCTGTTTCCCAGGAGATCAGCAGTTACAGAAATACTCAAATTAGCCCATCTGGCACCAGCATCATGCCATGGTCAAAAATCACTAAGATCAAATTTTTTCCCCATTCTGATGGTTGATGTGAACATTAACTGAAGCTCATGACCTGTATCTGAATGATTTTATGCATTGCCCTGCTGCCACGCAATTGGCTGATTAGATAATCGCATGAATAAGTAGTTGTAAATGTTCCTAATAAAGTGCTCAGTGAGTGTAGATTCTATACAATGAAGGGGCTGACAAAGTACCTCTGAATGTTGTACAGTATATAGTGTTTGAAATCGATCAGATGTATGAAGACAAATCACAGCAATCTGAAGGGTAAGCCCATCAAGTATCAGGATGCACTGTGTACAGCCAACTTTTTATGAAATAGACCTAGTGAAAGTGCACTGAAATCCTCATATGGAGATGCACTGTGTTGATGACAGAGAAAAGCTAATTTACAGTCGCTACAGAGTATAACACCATCATTAAACAAACTTAAATATGAATCCGGAAATGACAAATGATGAGAGGAAGAGTTAATTGGTTTCTAATAATCTGTATAACTGGCAAAGTTCAAGAGACAGAAGGGCCCTGATAACCCTTCTGAATGTTTGTCTCTGTCTACAGGTTACTTTCCACAGATCTGTGTTTAGCCCGCTAGCCAGACAACATGTGTCACTTGCTTTAAATATAGTTAAATGTTTTAGAGGGAGACCAAGTGAATGAGAGAGAGTAAGAGGAAGAGAGAGAGGCAGGTCAAGTGTTCTTTCCTGTTTATCAAAGAATGTCAGACTGATGTGCAGTGATAGTTTTCTCTTCAGTGGTTAACCCCGAAGGACTGAAAAAACACTTAACATTTTAATCTCCGTAAGTCTTTCTTGGCTGGCCTGCTTTAGTGGAATTACTTAATCACATGAATCATACTAATCATTCTAGAAAATGTTGTGCATGAATATCCCAGGAGATCAGCAGTTACAGAAATACGTAAACCAATTTGGTTGCTAAGGAGACAAGGCTGGATTCACTCAGCACACCCTGGATTCAAACTCGCGACTCCAGAAAAATGAGTTTTGAAGGGGAATAGATTGATGAAAATCCGAGACATTAAAAGACAGAACAAGTGAATGGGAGAAACCGTGATGCTCAATATGGCAGCTATTGAAATGGAAGTCCCACTTTTCTGTTTATATAATTTTTGCATGATGCAGTAAGCAAACAAGAGACTAGCAAACTTTATCCAAACTAAACATTTTAAGTGCAATTACACTAATATACTCCTATCCCTAACATTACGGAGACCAAAACTGCATTTTATCACTTACTTACAAAGCTCAATCGCTGGAGATCAAAAAGAATGTGATGTCAAAGACACAGCAGGGGCTTATTTTCAGAACATGAATATTTGATGCATGGTGGTGCCTAATCCATATGGCACATATCAGTGGCTTTCTCCTTCTCTGCAGCTTTTCCCCTGGGCGCTTCGACAGTGCTCCTAAAAGAGAATATTTTCCCTAAAAAGAGTTTATTTTCTCTAAAAGAGCAATACACAGCTGGCGTTGAAACCCTGAATGGACAGACTCATTTCCCTGCCTTTATACCCGTATGTCTGGGGGCTGAACATGCAATTTCTGTCTAACAATTTCTCATTGGCCTTTTCTTAAGATCAGAGATGTGTGAGGCTCTCAAGAGAGACCCCTAGTGTCGCTTCTTTGACACAGTTGAAAGGTGCACTTGCGCAGCCCCGAGGGCCAGCTGTGTGCCAGTGCGTCTGCCCCGAGGGGAGCCTCTGTTCGGGCATACCATAGCGGGCAGTGGGAGGTCTCTCGGGAGGCAAACAGGTCTACCTGGGCCTAGCCGAATCGTTCCCAATTCAGCTGGACCGACTGGGGGTGAAGCCTCCACTCTCCACCGGGCCAGCATTGTCGTGACAGCGACGACAGAGATGACGGGCGAGTCGCGACATGTGGCGGGAACGTAGGCGGAGCAGGTAGTATGGTGTCGGGAGGTGCAGACGCGTCCTGAGGCTCTGGTGGTGAGAAAAGACTCGAAGCATTTACCTTGCTTCGTACACCCAGCAGGGGGCGGGTTAGTGACTCAGGAGGAGGTCCTGTAGTGGCATCCTCTGGACTCATCAGAACCGGCCGGCCGGGGAACAGTCGTGGGGCTGAGGGCGGAGGGTCTGCGTCCAGCGTGCCGGGACTGTTGTGGCGGCAGAGTGCCGTGAGAAGGGCATTTGTGGGCCAGGTGACCTAGAGACAAATGAAATAGCTCTTTTACTGAGAATGTGGGTACAAGGAGGGAATGAAATAAATATTCTAATGTAGTTCTCAGATATATATGTCTAATTGAGGTATTATGGAGCTGATATACCATTTTTCCTGTAGTGCTTCAAAATTTAAATTTAAAGACGGCATTGAATGACTTGATGATGTTTTGTGATGTTATGGTTAATGCCGACTCTTAGACTCATCAGACTTGATAAACTATATTCCCACACAGAGGTACTTTGAACAGAGGCATAAAACTTTTGCAATGTCTCATTACAGAGAACCGCAGCGTAGGCGCATTAATATAGAACAGTGATTAAAACTGACTGGAACTACCTGTGCATTAAATGGTTTTATCGCACACATTCCAGACAATCAGAATTGAGTATTCTAATAGATCATTGTTAAAAAAAAACAGTTATGACAGAGCTCCTGATAAAAGGTGAATTAATCGGGATCAGGCAGATCAGATGACAAGAAAATCTGTCATTTTTATCGCCTTTAAAAATCTTAATTAGAGCATCCATAGTGTATTATGGTAATTGCTTAAAGTGTACAATGGTACAACAAAACAGTTTTTATTTATAAGTAGGGTCCTGTTGTGAATCCTGTGGAAAATTTGCACAAGAACTGAAAGAACAATGAGAATACTTATGGATGCAAGAACACTTATGCAGGTTTTCAATTATTATAAGATTATCTACTGTAAAAATAAATAAATAAATTGTAGCAAATACAATGATGGTTTCCCTAGTTATTTTACCAGGGTCCTTCTAAGTCAAACTCACAGCAAGGATATCTCTTTAGTGGCTGTGAACTCTGGCACACTGTATCAGTTTTTGACAAGCCTCTCTAAACACAGCTCTGAGATTGAGGCATCATGAATATTTAATAAGAGCTTGAGTGTGAGAGAGAGAATTCATAGAGGGAGGGAGGCATTTGCCACAGAAAAGCGGAACATTAGACTTGGAATTGATCGGCTGAGAGGGCAAAATGCACATCCAGCTCGCCAACACCCGCCCCTGAAACCTCTGGGGTGCTTTAAAACTGTACCATTTCCTGCCATAAAAAGGCACCCTGCCCTCTTTATGAACCCTTCAAAGGTGAAGAGGTGTATTTTAAGCACATTTAACCATAATACACTTTTAATGACCCCCTGTGAGGTGTTTTACCCATCACATTATGTTGCTTTACTAGATACAGGTTTTTTTAACCAGTGGTGATATATATACACTTGAAAATGAAAATTTTGCCATAATTTACTCATTTCATTCTAAACTTGAATGACTGACTTTGTTCCATGGAACACAAAAGGAAAAGTTTTAAGAATGTAATGACCACTTATTTCCATGCAATTATATTTAATGCTGCAACAACTAGTCGATATCATTGATAATGATAATCATCGACAACATATTTCATTATCGATTAGTTTGATATATGTAGTCAGCTCCGTCAGTGATGTCACTTTACAGCCTAGTGAAATATTTTTTGCATGATATTTTGTTTGAAAAACCACAGAGACAAATTGAAATGAAAAAAATAATAATAGGGGAATATTATATATATAAGTATCTGTGCAATTGCATGGTCAGCTAAGGTACTTTTATATGTCACATTTGACAATTTAGCAAGGTTGAGCACATTTGCTAAAAAACATCATTCAACAATGGGAAAACAGGTCTCTAGTGTGTGAGCAAACTGAGTGAAAATTACTGTGTGAATGTGGAAAATTATTTGGCCGCACCGGATGTTTGACATCTGTCATCAAAGCTTATGATCTTAGACCATCAGACTCAAAACTCCCTATGCATCTAAATTGAAATTCAAATCACGTTTTAAACTGCGAAAAAACAAACAAACAAACAAACAAACAGACAAACTAAAATCATGGACAACTGACATGTGCAAGTCTGGTGAAACAGTGAAGTATTTATTTTATTTACTATCACTAAGCTACGTCACCTAGCAGTGTGCTGGACTGGTGAAAAAGTTACTTTTGTGATGCACGACGCATGAGTAAATGCATTTTTTTAACTGCAAAAGATAGGGTTATTTCATTGCATATCTGATCTTTATGACACAACCATTTTGGTGTTACTACACTAGGGGGCACACAAAATTATTTTGCCAGTGAGAAATACATGAACTGGGTTTGAATGTTATTTTAGACTGTGATGAAATGAAAAGAATGGTAAATCTCAAAATTGGATTCACGTACCCCCATTGTCACCTCACATACCCCTAGGGGAAACACTGGTCTAGCGCATGTGAACACTTTTTTAACATTTCAAAGAAGTGTTGCATCAGGTGCGCTGACAAGAATTGTGCTGTTTGATCAGAATCAGATCAGAATAAGAATCAGAATTGACTTTAGTGCCAAGTAAGTTTTCACATACAAGGAATGTGCTTTGGTGTTTGATGCATACAATAACAATAAACAATAAACATAGTAAGATAAATAATAAACTATATTTAAGATGCAATATATAGAGAAAAATTAAACTGACTGGTTTCTATAAAGGAGCTCTACTGTGGTGCAAAATATGTGCAGAATATGAACCAAACTATGTACAAATGTTCACAGAAAAGTTCACAGTTTGAGTATATAAAAAGAGCAAAAGACAAGATAAATGTTCTTTACATTGACGCAAGACAGATGTAGAAACTATGTTAATTTAACACGTCAGGGGGGTCCTAGGCCTTGTTTATGAGGCTAGCTGCAGTCCGGAAGTAACTGTTACTGTGGCATGTGGTTTTGGTCCTAATGGACTGTAGTTTCCTGCCGGAGGGGAGTGTCTTAAAGAGATTGTGTCCAGGGTGGGAGGGGTCAGCCACAATCTTTTCTGCCTGCCTCAGGGTCCTGGAGGTATACAGGTCCTGGAGAGATTGCAGTCAATCACCTTCTCAGCAGAACGAATGACATGTTGCATTCTGCTTTGGACCTTGGCAGTGGTAGCAGCATACCGGATGGTGATGGAGGAGGTGAGGATGTACTCAATGATGGAGGTGTAGAAGTGCACCATCATTGTCTTCGGCAAGTTGAACTTCTTCAGGTGCCGCAGGAAGTACATCCTCTGCTGTGCTTTTTTTAAGGAGAGAGCTGATGTTCAGCTCCCACTTGAGGTCCAGGAAGATGATAGTGTCCAGGAAGTGGAAAGACTCCACAGCGTCAACTGGAGAGTCACACAGGATGATGATCTACGACCATCTCCACTGTCTTCACAGCATTGAGCTCTAAGTTGTTCTGACTGCACCAGGTCACCGGATGATCAATCTCCCACATGTAAGCAAACTCATCCCCACCAGAGATGAGCCCAATGAGGGTGGTGTCATCCGCAAACTTCAGGAGCTTGACAGACTGGTGTCTGGAGGTGCAGCTATTAGTGTACAGGGAGAAAAGTAGAGGGGATAGAACACAGCCTTTAGGGGAACCAATGCTGATGGTCAAAGAGTCAGAGACATGTTCAGGTCAGGAAGTCTGAGATCCACCTGCATGTGGAGTCAGGCACACTCAGCTGGGAGAACTTGTCCTGCAACAGAGCTGGGATGATGGTGTTGAAGGCATAGCTAAATTCCACAAACAAGATATTGGCATAAGTTCCTGAGGAGTCCAGATGCTGGAGGATGAAGTGGAGGGCCATGTTAACTGCATCGTCTACTGACCTGTTAGCTCTATAGGCAAATTGCAGGGGGGGTCCAGGAGAGGATCAGTGATGGCTTTGAGGTGGAACAGCACAAGGCAATCAAATTACATCATTACCACAGAGGTCAGGGCAACAGGTCTGAAGTCAGCACAGTGCTTCAAGGTGGATGGAGAGACAGAGACTGGCCCGGCTGCTTTGTGGGGATTCTGTCACTTGAAAACTTTGTGTTTCTGTTTACGTCTCTCTCCATGAGGAAGAGAGTCATCATTATGGTGGGGGATGAGGGAGCCTTTGAGGTAAGGAGCTTTGGAGTGGACCAGGCACCTGCTGTGATGAGGAGGTGGAGCAGGGCTGGAGCTGATCGATGGTGTCATGGGGGATGGTGTCAGGAATCTCCTATTTTCTTTCAAAGTGACAATAAAACTCATTCAGGCTGTTGGCCAGGCACAAGTCGTTAGTGGAGTGGGGGGCTTTAGGCTTGCAGTTTGTGATCTGTCTGAGCCCTTTCCAGACAGAAGGAGAGTCGTTGGCTTAGAACTGCTGTTGTAGTTTCTCAGAGTACAGCTTTTTGGCATCTCTCAACGCCTTACTAAGCCTGTACTTTGACTTCACCAAGAGATGAAGTTCATCCAGTTTGTTGCTCAGTGAATGTATGTTAGAGAGGAATATTCCTGTAAAGGTGTGCGAGATCCACTTTGGCAGAGTCGCACGAGAGCGCCGGCACGTTTCCCTCTCCTCCGGCGTTTAGCTGAATGTGAAAGGTGTGGGCACCTTCGACCAGAATGTCCAGTAATCCACAGATGTGGCGATAAAAGTAGGGAATAAATCTGCAGGATATGTGACCCTGATGTTCATGAGCTCTTCTATAGTGAAAGAGATTGAGAGAGATGAAAGAGAAGTTGATATTCACAGAGCATCTTGACATCTGGCCTACTAAAGCTCTCCTTTTTACAAAAAATACAGTCGACAAATAGTAAAACATAAAAAGAGTCAAATGAACGCACACTGTGGTAATGTACAGTGAATAAAGCAGTATAAATATGTAATAAAATAAAGTGAATGATTGTGAATTCAACTATTCTTAATGCTGACCACTTTCCCTGATTATGTGCCATTTCCTTGTGTCCGTTCCAACCTAGCAGCTAGCAGGTGACACATGCCCACCTGACACATGCACATATTCGCCTAGATTCTATTAAAGGGCCTGTAATGGATTCACTTCTGCATTAAATATTTAACACTTTTTTAGGAAACATTTGATTAAACCAATGAATATTTCAGCTAAAGCCCTTTAATAGTGCAGAGAAAAAGTAAAATATTCAGAGGCATCTAAACTTTTGTCTATTCTTTGGCATGAGGCGTGAATTGTGGAGTGTGTGTCGCTGATGGAGGTGTATGTAACTGCCGGAGTTGTGGGATGATTTTATGTGTGTATGTTCAGGGCACTCCTGTTGTGTAGTTGTAGACTAAAGCTGTTCATGAGTCAGTTTGTTCACTCTCCACACTGCTCGTGAAAAGATTTTCCAAGGAATGTCAAATATTCAGAAGTACTTTTCATAGGTTTTCTGTGGGCTTTTTTGATTAGAGTCTCTTTGAAATCACTTTTTCCTTTTACCAGATTACATTTTCCTGCATTCTGCTGGATTTTTTTGACATTACAGCAGAAACAACATAAAATTCTCCTTCATTTTGGGGCATACAGATAAGTGTAAGACATCATTAGAGACTATCTACTTTTATTTGTGTACACTCACAATAACAACAAAACCTTGTGCTTTTGTAAAATAAAGAAAATAAAAAGGGTGAGCTTTCAGCAGTCTCTGTGTTCACGAGCATATATCTGAAACACGTCACAAAATGAACTGAAACTCCTCGAATACTTATCCCACATACATGAAACATATGTCTAAAAAAGCTTAAAATGTCTCATTTTAATAAAACAATTCAAATTTAATACAAATATTCCCCTGCGATGTAATCTGTATGAAACAAAGCGATGTACAGTTTCTCCTGGCTCAACTAATTATCCCTAATGTAATCATACCCACGGGCAGAGGGCGCTATTCATACGGTAATGTGATGAGGCGATAAATGCTAATGGTAAACGCCCCCGACTGTGCCTTAAAAAGTCATTCACTTTTCTGCACATTTGAAAGACAGCAAGATACACAAGTGAGAAAACTCATGGATAGTGACGAAGAGTTACAATTTTCCTCAGAAGAATAGCGGGACTCCGATGAACGTATGTATTTTGAAGAGAGACTTGATCCAGCCGAGGATACAATTTTGGACGAGTAAGTAATTAGTTTTCATTTGTTGACCTGCTATTTCATATAAACATGTACATATTTTACTAGTGGGACTGTTTCTAGACTTGCCAGTCAGAGTTTTGAAATTTGAAATATGTCCTAATAGGCAAGTTTTAGTTACATTTAAATGCTGTTTCGGCTAAATCAGGCATTTAAATTGTATGCTGTTTGATATAAATATGATATGTAATATGATATAAAAATAATATGAATGTTTACATTATATTTTAACTAGTGTTTATGCTGCCTCATCATCAACGAAGCTTGTGCTTGCAAATATGTGTTCAGGTTAAATGAGTAAAATGCACTTTAAATATGCCCAAATTAGAAAATCAGCATATTATAATGATTTCTGAAGGATCATGTGACACTGAAGGCTGCAGTAATGATGCTGAAAATTCAGCTTTGATCACAAATTGCATTTTAGAAAACGTCACTGTTACTGTTTTAACCTCCGTTCCCCGAGGGAAGGAACGAGAAGTTGTGTCGAATAAAGTGACACAAGTGGTCTTCCTGGGATGCCAAACGTACCTCTGATCCTGAGAAAAGGCCAATGTCAAGTTCTTAACATTGCATGCCCCGGCCTGGAAATACTGGTATAAAGGGAAGTGTGGCAGCGAGTGCCAGTCAGGATATTGCACTGAGGAGCCGAAAATAAGGTACGGCTGTTTACAGTGGTAGGTCTAGTGCTGTGGCAGGAGGGACACAACGTCTCGTTCCTTCCCTTGGGCACGTAGCCTTCCCCAACGCCCCCAAAGAGATGTCACATACAGACCTTAGGTTCTCCGCACCCCTGAGGGGGGGAACAGGTGCTACATGACTTGAATGGGAGCAAGCCCGGCTGCCACGGCCTTTTCTCTCACTATGTCTCTCACATAGGACGTGAAGTGGCTTGGGCTATCTTAACTCTATGAAATGCGTCAGGGAAGGCGGTCTTTCCTGGTCCTATTCTTTCAGGGGGAAAAGACCCTGCGGAGGCCACATCCTGCCCAGTCTGGGGGGAGGTAACCTGTGGTAAATACTGTGAAGCCGTACGTGGGAAATGGCATGGTGGTAGGGCCAGCCTAATGAGGGGGGACTCTACAGCACGGCGACCGGGGCAGCAGGGCTGCCCAAGGGAAACGCGGGTCCACTGACAGGGGGACCGTACCAGGGAAATACATCACGGGAAGTTTGCCTGAGAAGGGAACTAAGCCCATGGAGCCCGACCCCAGTACAGAGCACCTGTGACTCATAGTGAGTCTGGCCGTGAATTGTTCCGCTGAATTAGCCGGCCAGAAGGCTAGGGAGGAGAACATCCAGGGAGCGATGCTTAGTGGCTAACCTGGGGTAGAAGGTGCACTGGATCAACTTGGTGAAGGGCGCTGTGTGCAAGAGGAACACCTGGTCGGTTGTGCCATGTTACCGAGTTCTACCGGCTTGGACCTGACAAAACATGGGACGAGACCCACTCAACCCTGAGATTGTAAAATCTGGCAAAGGTATTGGGTGTTGCCCAGCCCGATGCTCTGCAGATGTCTGGTAAGGAGGTGCCATGGGCCAGTGCCCACGAGGATGCCACACTTCTCATAGAGTGTGCTCAAACCCACAAGGGGGCGGGCACGGCCTGGGTGTGATATGCTAAGGAAATAGCCTCAACGACCCAGTGAGCGAACCTCTATTTGGAGATGGTTTTCCCTTTCCGCCGGCCGCCAAAGCAGACAAAGAGCTGCTCAGAACATCTAGAGCTCTACGTGCGGTCCAAATAGATACGCAAAGCACGTACTGGACACAGCAACGAGAAGGCTGGGTCTGCCTCCTCCCAGGGCAACTTGCCTGGTTCATGACCTGGTCCCCGAAGGTCATAGGAGATCTTCTGCATCCCGTCCAAGGGCCAGACATGGAGGTTCCAGAGGCATGGGTGCGGGTGCCAGAGGGTGCCCCGTTTCCAGGGAGGTGCTGTCGCGAGGAGCATAAGATCCAAGAACCAGGCCCGGGTGGGCCAGTAAGGGGTCACCAGGATGACCTGTTCCTTGTCTTCCCTGATCTTGCACAGCACTGGTGCAAGAAGGCTCACTGGGGGAAATGCGTACTTGCGCAGCCTCCGGGGCCAGCTCTGTGCCAGCGCGTCTGTCCCGAGAGGAGCTCCTGTCAGAGTACCTGAATGGGCAGTGGGTGTTATCTTGGGAGGCAAAGACATCTATCTGTGCCTTGCCGAATTGGTCCCAAATCAGCTGGACCACCTGGGGGTGGAGCCTCCACTCTCCGCTGGGTGAAACCTGCCATGATAGCACATCCGCCGTCTTGTTGCAGTTGCCAGGGATGTGATTGGCGCGCAGCGACCTGAGTCACGGCTGACTCCAAAGAAGGAGATGGCGGGCGAGTTGTGACATATAACGAGAGTGCACGCTGCCTTGGCGATATATGTACGCTACCGTCGCGGTGCTGTCTGAACGGATCAAGACGTGCTTGCCCCGGATCAGTGGGAGAAACCTCCGTAGGGCAAGAGTTACAACCAACAACTCTAGGCAGTTGATGTGCCAATGCTGCCGGGGTCCTATCCAGAGGCCAGCGGCAGCATGCCCATTGCACATGGTGCCCCAACCCTGTCGAGAGGCATCTGTGGTCACCACGACATGTCTGGACACCTGCTGCAAGGGGACTCTGGTCCATAGAAAGCAGAGGTCTATGTAAGGGCTGAAAGTCTGAAGGCAAGAATGGGTGATTGTCACACGGTATGTGCTGTGGCGCCATTCCCATCTCGGGACTCTAGTCTGTAGCCAGTGCTGAAGCGGTCTCATATGCATTAACCCGAGCGGCGCAGGATGCCATATGCCCCAGGAGCCTCTGGAATTGTTTTAGAGATCAAGGCACCTGAGCACTGACTGAGCGCGCTCGTTGGTGAGACGCGCTGTCATTGAGATTGAGTCTAACTCCATGCCGAGAAAAGAGATGCTCTGAACCGGGATGAGCTTGCTCTTTTCCCAGTTGTCCTGAAGCCCTAGACGGCTGAGGTGCCTGAGCACCTGGTTTCTGTTAGCACGCAGTAACTCTCTTCCCTTAATGGGGCAAGAGCTGCCTCTGCGACCTTCGTGAAGACACGAGGGGACAGGGACAGGCCAAAGGGGAGGACCTTGTACTGATACGCCTGGCCATCGAACCAGAATGGAGACGTGGAAGTACGCATCCTTCAGGTCTACCGCAGTGAACCAATCTAGCTGTCGAACAAAGGTAAGAATCTGTTTCTGCATGAACATCTTGAACAGGAGTCTGTGTAAGGCCCGGTTGAGAACTCGCAGGTCCAAGATTGGTCGCAACCCGCCCCTTTTTTTGGGTACTTTGAAGTAAGGGCTGTAGAAACCCTTCTCCATCTCGGTTGGAAGGACGGGTTCTATCACATCCTTGAGGAGCAGGGTCGTGATCTCTGCTTGTAAGGCGCTGGCTTTCTCACTATGCACGGAAGTGGAGCGAACACTTCTGAAATGAGGCAGGAGCCGGGTGAACTGAATCGCGTAGCCTAGTCGGATGGTCCTGGCCAGTGCGACGGATTGGGAAGTGAAAGCCATGCATCCAAACTCCGCACGAGGGGCACTAACGGGACGATCGCTTTTGACGTACCGGGCGGGGCCTCACGGCAGGGGGGAACAGGTAATTGCGCGTCGGGAGGCAGAAGAGCATCAGGGTGCTGAGAAAAGTCTCAAAGCTTTTACCTCCCTCCGCGCACCTGGCAGGGGGCGGGTTAGAGACTGAGGAAGAGGTCCTAGAGAGGCGTCTTCGTAACTTGTCAGCGCTGGCCTGCCGGGCTTGGCGGCTTGGTGGCAAGATGTGCCATATGCTTCTTCAACTGCTAGGCGAAGTCATCGACGGTGTTGCTGAAGAGGCCAGGCTGGAGACGGGGAGTTTAGAAAGCGTGCTTTGTCAACGTTGCGCATCTCGACCATGTTCAGCCAGAGGTGATGCTCCTAGACCACGAGGGTAGCCATTGCCCGCCCGAGTGCCTTTGCTGTAACCTTCGAGGCTCTTAGAGCGAGGTCGGTGCCAGAGCGGAAATCCTGCAGCACATTGGTGTTGGAACTACCCAAGTGCAGATCTTTGAGTGCCTTGGCTTGGTGAAATTGCAGGAGAGCCATGGCATGCAGGGCAGAGGCGGCCTGTCCAGTGGCGCTGTAGACTTCCAAGGTCATTGATGATGTCATTCTTTAGGCTCTGTAGGGGAGTACTGGGCGGTCCCACCAGGTGGTGGCTTTCTCGGGACACAAGTGGATCGCAACCTCTCTGTCCACCTGGGGGACCTTCGTGTAATCCAGGGTAGTGAGAGCGGACGAGCGGAGGGGTCAGTTCCAGGCAGTAAAAGGTGCCCTCCACGACAGCGTCAGCTCGTCATGCACTTCCGGTAAGAAAGGAACTGGGGGGGGGCGTGGCTATGAATGGCACTCTGACCTGAGGAACCAATCGAGTAGGTTTGAGGGAGGGAGGTTTCCAGCCTCGTGGCCCGGGAAAGCATAGCGGACATCTATGCGTCAGCCTCAGACAGGGCGAGTAGACCAAAGGTGGCAGCCTAGACGAGTCATCAGCATCAGACGCCACTGTGACGCTCTCCGATGCAGCGACGATAACGTCATCCAATTCCAGGGGCTCAAGGGAGGATGCCAGCTGGCCGCGAGGCGAGCCGCACTCATCCCGAGCTCGGATGGAAGCAAGCGTGCCGGGGGTCTGATGGTTCATGGGGATTTACCCGGTGAAACCGAGTCCGTCGTCATCCCCAATTCGCCTTCATCGCCAGCCAGGTTGTCCTCAATCCCATGGGAAGAAGGAACGATGCGGGGGGTGTCTGAAGTGGCTTTCTCACGTGAGGAAAGAAACATTCATAAAACGCTGCCTGCGTGTGATCGCAGCCCAGGCACGCTAGGCAGCTTTTATGACCGTCAGAATTGGAGAGAAAAAAGACGCGTCCTGAAAAGGACTTTCAACGCCTGCTGTGTATTGCTCTTTTATGAATGGGAACTCAAACTCTTTTAGAGGAAATTAACTCTTTTTAGGAGGACAATGAAAGCGCTGTCGAAGAGCCTAGGGGTGTAGACTGCACAGCGTGCAGAGAGAGAGAATACCAGCTGGAAATGCGCCGTAGATCTAACAGCAGTGCTTCTTGCCAACAGAGGTGAGTGAAACAGTGGTGAACTCAGCTTTGCTGTTGCACAACCGTTCGGCTCCGAGGAAAAATTCTGACTGGCACTCGCTTCCCCGCTTCCCTTTATACCCATATATCCGGGCAGGGCATGCAAATTCTGTCTGCCAACTTGACATTGGCCTTTTGTCAGGTTCAGAGGTACTTTTGGCATCCCAGGAAGACCCCTTGTGTCACTTCATTCGACACAACGTCGATTGAGTGACAGAAGGGGAACTATTCTTTTAAATTGTAAAATAGTTCACAATATCACTGTTTTTACAGTATTTTGGATCAAATAAATGCAGTCTTGGTGAGCAGAAGAGAATTCTTTTAAATGGTAGTGTAGGTCTAAAATTAAGTAAAGTCTTTATGTAAAGAAAATGTATAGTCTGATTATGTTTAACTTAAAACTTGATTTTGATCATTAAGTCTACTCACATTCATTCTCTTTCTGTCACATTCCTCATTGATAGGCCCAGGGGAGGGGTCTTTTGTCTCCTCAGGTGTGGACAAATGTTTAGTATGTGTTATATGGCCTTATTTCAATGACTTAAAATTTTTGTTTTTTCAAAAAGCATGCATAAAGGTTATTTTCTCAAAAATACAAACATATATACACATGTTCCTCACATATTATTGTAGCCTAGTTTGTGCTGAATACAGTGTTTTCAGACATTAGCCATTAATATGTTTTTAAGCAACTGAAAAAAGCACAAATGTCAAAACTTCTCCAGAGCCCAAAACACCCTCAGACCCCAGAGGTTTAAGATTGATATGACCAAATGTATTCAGTCCTAAATACAGGTCTAAACAGGGTCTAAAACGTTTTGTGCTCGGATCACAGAAAACACATACAAATGTTGTCAAAAACGCATGTGACCAGATTGCATACATTACATACAGTGTAAATGTATGTAGGCCTGTATGCATCCTGGCAGCAGTGAATTGGCACCCATCACCTGTCAATCATCTGCTGCATTTAAACAAGTGTTTACATTTTTCCATTTATGAACAGTTTAAAAGGAAATTACTGTCCGATCAGAAACTTTAAAAAAGAGCACACTTATACAGTTACAAGAGCTTCACGGATCTTCTTTATTGTTTTTTATATCAACACAGATCACAAACCCCTGAAGCTCCTTTTATACAGGTAATCCATAAAATAGCAGATAATTCTGCTTGACATGTTGGGTTTGTGCTAATATTAAATTTCAGCCACATCTGGAAGAATCAGAGCTCCAAGTTTTCTTTGTCTTTTCTAACTATTTTGCACGTTATTATCATGCACCAACACAATAACATAGTGATGGATGTATGTCGGCATAAAAAATTAGACCCTCCTCTCCAAATCCGAACACAAGTGTTCACAGGAGACGCATTAAGAGACCAGGTGTAAACAGTGATGTGTCTCACCTGACCACATGTGAACGGATCGTCTGAGACACATCATAATACCAGGTGGAAAAGGGGTCAGAGGTTTCATTTAAACATGTGAATTGGCATAGCACAATTTTTTTATTATTTCATTTATGTTAGAAATGTATGGTTGTTTGTTCACAATTGCATGTGGACAGCGTAAAAGTTAAAGAGAGTCAATTTTGTTTTACTTTACAGCATTGCTTGTACATGTTAGTGTTCTGGCTCATGTTGTGTGAAACATCTCAAAATGTTATTCACATTAATGTTGATATTTTCCTCTGTCAATGTGTTGTGAAATTCTGAGTGTATGCTAATGTGCAAAGTGGTTGTCGATACAGTAATATTTAGTCCTGTGTTTATTTAAATACTGTGATAAAATAGAGATATTTGAGTAACTCAGTTTCATTTAATTTATATTTTGTTTATTAATTTCCAAAACTTGTTCACTATTAACACTTTGATGAGCAATTATTACAAGTTTTACATCACCTGCTTGACTCGTGACTTCTCTAACAGGAACCCTGTTGCAGTCAACAATTCACTGATTAAAAACAGACAATTCATATTCTTCTGAACACCTTCTTAACTTCCCAAAATCAAAATGTATTTTAAATTACAAAGCTTTCTATAAAAACCTTTATGCCCTACAAATGCGAAATGCAGTAACCATGCCACCACTAAAAATGAGAAAATTGACTTTAAAGTTACTTGCAATTTTCACACTCCGTTTTCTCTGAATCTAAGCATAGTTAAGCCAACTACTCTGACACAGGACAGATTCATAAGTGACACAATTTCTGTCATAACTCAAGTTTGAATGTGTGGTTAGTTAATGTGTTTTGTCTATACTTAGTCCTAAAAGTACATGTAATTGATCTTTTTTATAAAGTGTAACCCACTAAGCTTTACCTGTAGTTTATTCTGATTGAATGGAGGCCAGAGACACACTATTTCAGGTAAGTGTGAGGCCCCTGAAGAGAGAAGATGAAACTGTCACCTCAGTTATCTCTTCCTGAACTGGAGATGTAAGTTTATGTATGTCTGTGTGTTAATCACTTCTAATCTCAGCTGGATTACATTCACTGTGGGGGTGTATAGGATGGTTGGGTGGCAAACTGTATCGTAGAGAGGTCTGGAGATTACCCGCCTAGCAGGGGTTTGAGTCCTCCTCACTATATCCAGCTGTGTGTACATGGAGGCATATTCTCACCCAGCGTGTGATTGAAATTTCTGGATTTCCTGCATTTTCTAGACATTTCTGCTGTTTGTTCAATTCATCATCTGATTGATTGATTTATCAGCAGCCAGCTGCTTTATTGTAATTTTAAATATTGGCTTTGCAATATCATCCAGTCCAACCAGAATCTCTTGAAAATTTCTTTCTGATTAATAATGTCCAAAATGCGATACAGGACATGAGTACTCGGAAATGACAGCAATGATTGATCAAAGATACTCAATTTCCTAACTTGAGGTGTGTTTTTAAATGGTGAACCATTTTAAACTATTTTAGTCTTTAGTCTTAGTAGTGTGATGCTCATGGCATGAGATGCTGAAAAAAACATAATAAGTGTCAGAATGGGCAAAGAAATCCATCGGACACATACAATATAGTGCAGATATGTACCCACATGCCCCAACCACATCATCGCTCCCTCCTTTTAAACAAAAAAAGTGTGATGCTGTTTGTGGCATTTTTTTGTGTTGCATTTAAGTGAAAACTAATAATCACTATTCAATTGCCGTATTAGTTTAGTAGTACAATTATCTATAAACTCTTCAGTTTGTGGTGACATGTTTCTGTTATGATGAATTTTTTTATCTTTTCCTCTGCAGTCCTCTTAAACAGTTTGACAGGTGCAAAGGGGGAAATGTATTTCTGTTTTGACACCACACATTTTACCACACAACAGTCCATTAAATCTGTTGTGGCAACTGTTGTGGAACTCAGTGTTCTACTTCTTGTAAAAACTAAAGGTTTACTGCTTTTCATAAGTTGTTTGAATTGAGAAGTCACCATACAATCATATTTTATTGCTGTCTTCAAAATGATGTAGCTGCACTTCACCATAGATTAAAATGCATGGTGATCACTGGTGGGCAGGTTCAGCTGTGTAATACACTAATTAAGCTTATATAAAAATATGTATACTCCGAACATAAACCCGGATCCCCTGGAATGCTTAATGAAAACTTTACCATCAGACTAATATGTCTTTCGCTTTTGTACAAAAAATATTTGTATAAAATGTTTTTACCTAAAAAAAGAAGTGACAGAAATCTGTGAGCAATGCTTGACAGTGCTGCCTGTAAAGTCAGGCAGATCCTGCTGTAATCAGCTCTTTGACTCATGATACATGAGCCAGGTAAAATAATGGTAATCCTGGAAACACTCACCAGCTGTGAATGAAAGGAGGGTTGTGACCTGTCTCACTGAATATCAAATCAGTTAAAGCTCAGAATATTAGAACCACTGAAATTAAGCCCTAATCTGGGATGTGATAGGAAGAGTGGAATAAGGCCCTGTATTATGGTGTAACTATGATGTTTTGAGATTTGTCTACTTCAACCACATTTGTAGGTGGTCAAAAACACCACATTGTGGGTTTAGTGTAAATTCAATAAAACAAGAGTTTAAAATTTTGCCGGCTATGAGTGGCTTTAAAAGGAAATAGCAATCCAATTAGAACATTTGAGAATGAACATATTTACAAATGCACAAGACTTAAAGTGGATGTAATTTCTTCGACACTAGCACCACTGAATGGAATTGCAAAACTAAAGAATGCTTTCAAAACAGCTTTCCAAATACGCCCCTCATCTTCTGTTGTTCAAACAGTTAGACAGTCCAACCCCTAACTCACGCAATTGGTTGTGTAACTTTGTTGGGTGTGGTCTAAGCGTGTCACTCAAAACAAACAGGAATTTGCCACAATGCCACAGAAACAGTGTTTACAGTTTTTGAGAAAAGTTATCAATGAATAGTTACTTGTTAGCTGGGATAGAAGATATTTTAACACTGAAAAAGTTACATACTTCAGCTTTAACAGAACATCTTCAGCATGCCTGATGTCAATATGCCACTGCATGATAAAAAGTATGTACATCCAGAGCCTAGTTTTACACAGCTAGCTCCACTAAAATGACAGAATTATTCATTTGTGCTTAGATTAAATTAAAGTATAATTAAGATTAGTTATTTCTGTATTTTTCTATGCTTTATCGTCATACAGTAACACATGAATGAGACATTCAATCTGAATTCACATCATGAAATCAGAGTGACTCCTCTTCAAAATCCAAACACAAGTGGTCACAGGAGACACATTACAACCAGTCTGACAATGTGTCTTGTCTATCCACTTATCCCATCACTCAAAATGCTTCTTAATACTAAGTGAAACACAAAACAGATAAATAAAGCAACATGTAGATAAGCGCACAGAGATGAATGGGTTAAGAGTGAATTGCCTGTCAGGGATTTTTCTCTCCTGTGAGTGCCAGTGTTTGCTGTGATATTGTAAGCCCTAAGTGAATAGCCTGAATTAACTGCTGCTATGTATGTCTGAAATGAAGCTGTGAGGGCTAGAGAGCCATTAGTAACTCATTTGTGATTAGTGACTTTAGTGAATATATAAAAGGACAGTAGCACTAGCCTAACAAATGAGGCCACTTGTTTTCTTCTTTCTTAAAGTCCCCATTGACATTCAAATGCTGTGTGTAGCTTTGAATTCTTGACCAATTAGTAATCACCTTTATCACTGAATTGTTGTAAAGGTCTGTGCATATTTAAAAATGACTCGTGCAGGGGGCCTGGGTAGCTCAGCAAGTAAAGACACTGACTACCATACCTGGAGTCGCAAGTACAAATCCAGGGCATGCTGAGTGACTCCAGTCAGGCTTCCTAAGCAACCAATTGACCCGGTTGCTAGGGTGGGTAGAGTCACATTGGGTTAACCTCCTCATGGTTGCTATAATGTGTTTCTCACTCTTGGTAAACCGCATGGTGAGTTGTGCATGGATGCCGTGGAGAATAGCATTTCAGATGCGGAGGCAACTGAGATTTGTCCTCCGTCCCCCAGATTGAGGCGAGTCACTATGCCACTTGAGGACTTAGAACACATTGGGAATTGGGCATTCCAAAATGCATTTGAATACATTCAAAAAAAATGTATAAAGTAAAAATAAAGAAAAATACACGTGCAGTTGCTCCTCTGTCTCAAGCCTCCACTGAGGCAAAGTAAAATACTGAACATGTTTCAGTTGATTCATTTGTTGTGAGAATGTTTTAGCTTTTTTCCACAGAGAGAAAATAAGAAGAGAGAAAAAAGGCAAGAAGCAGAACTCTGTGAAGCTCAGTGGATTTCCTAAAATCTCCATCTCTTATCAGGCAGGGGGCAGTACATACTTTGTCTTCTGTGGCAGACATTTTGACGTAGCGGATAAAACATAATTGATGACTAAGAATTGAAATTTTTGCAATTCTTAAAACAATTCTTACACACAGTTTTAAAGTGGCCTCTGTTCCCTGATGGAGGGAACGAGACGTTGTGTCAGAGAAGCGACACTAGGGGTCCACTTATAAAAGTGCCATGTGCTTAGCCGTGTACGTGAACTGCTGATACAGGAGCGAGCAGGTATTCTTACGTGCAGGACGACCAACTGTATCAGACTGCACGTACCCTTCCCCAATGCCCCATTCAAGCCATCAGAATCCTTATCGTTGCCCTGGAGGGGGGAACAAGGTGATGGCCGCCAACCTGGGAATGGGCCAGCCTGGCTGGGCCTCTTTTCTCTCTATGTTTCTCGCATAGAGCAACTGCGACCGGGGCCCTTACACGCATTGAGGGAAGGGGGTCTTAGCCCTTCTTTCAGGGCGGAGAAGACCCTGTGGAGGCCACACCTACCCCGCAGGGGAGGCAAAGGGTGGCAGATACCTCACATGGCCTGTCAGGACCTATGTGGAAACATTGGCGCGGTGGTAGATCCAACCTCGTAGAGGGGGGATAGCGTACAACATGGCGACCGAGGCAGCTGTAACTGCCTAAGGGAGACACGGGAGTCCGCTCGTGAGGGGACAGTACCACGGAATTACACACAGGGGGAGTCCGAGCAGGAGGCCTTACCTGTGGAGCACCTATTCCAGTACAGGGTAGCTTTGGGTACCTGTAGTGGCTTGGGTCGGCGAGTTCCTCCGCTGAACTGCGGACCCAAAAGGCTAGGAAGGAGTCAACCAGCAACCCGAAGATGGGATCTCCTGGGAAAGGATACGCACTATTTTACCTCGGTTGAGGGAAAGGGCGCTAGACGCAAGCGATTCACCCGGTCAGATCGTCAGCGTGTTACAGAGTTCTACGGGCTCGGACCTGAGAAAACACGGGATGATACTGACTCAACTCGGAGATTGTAGAATATCGAAAAAGTGTTAGGTGTTGCCCAGCCCGCTGCTCTGCAGATGTCTGCTAGGGAGGTGCCCCTGGCCAGTGCCCATGAGGACGCAACACCCCTAGTGGAGTAAGCCACTCGGACCCGCGGGGGGGGGCACGGCCTGGGTGTGATAAGCCAATGAAATGGTGTCGACAACCCAGTGGGCAAGCCTCTGTTTGGAGACAGCGTTCCCATTCCGCTGTTCCATCAAAGCAGACAAAGAGCTGCTCAGAGCGTCTAGTGCTCTGTGTGCGGTCCAGATAGATACGTAAAGCACGTACTGGACATAGCAACGAAAGGGCTGGGTCTGCCTCCTCCCGGGGCAGCGCTTGCAGGTTCACTACCTGATCTCTGAAGGGTGTGGTAGGAACCTTGTCACATAGCCCGGTCGCGGTCTTAGGATCACGTATGTGTCTGCCGGACCAAATTAAAGGCAAGTGTCGCTAACAGAGAACGCTTGCAGGTCCCCGACCCTCTTGATGGAGGCGAGCACGATCAGCAGGGCGGTCTTGAGAGAGAGGGCCCTGAGTCCAGCTGAGTCTAGTGGCTCGAAGGGGGGTCTCTGGAGGCCCGAGAGGACGACCGAGAGATCCCAGGAGGGAAACAGGTTAGGCCGGGAGGGAGTCAGCCTCCGGGCACCTTTTAGGAACCTGACAATTAAGTCATGCTTACCAAGAGACTTGCCGTCTACCGTGTCGTGGTGAGCCGCGATGGTGGCACATACACCTTGAGGGTGGAGGGGACAGCCTCCTCTCCAGCCTCTCCTGTAGAAACACTGCACTGACCTAATCGCGCATTTCTGTGGGTCTTCAGCTCGGGAAGAACACCAGTCTGCGAACAGACGCCACTTTAGGGCGTAAAGATGCCTGGTAGGGGGGGCTCTGGCTTGGTTGATGGTATCTATGATGGTCGATGGTAGGCCGGCTAGATCTTCCGCATCCCGTCCAGGGGCCAGACGTGGAGGTTCCAGAGGTCTGGGTGCGGGTGCCAGAGCGTGCCCCGTCCCTGAGAAAGAAGGTCCTTCCTCAGGGGAATTCGCCAGGGAGGGGCTGTCGTGAGGAGCGTGAGGTCCGAGAACCAAGTCCGGGTGGGCCAGTAGGGGGCCACCAGAATGACTTGCTCTTCGTCCTCCCTGACCTTGCATAGCACATGTGCAAGAAGGCTCACTGGGGGAAATGCGTACATGCGCATGGAGCCTCCACTCTCCGCCAGGCAAGCTTTGTCTTGACAGTGCGTCCACTATCACATTGAGGTTGCCGGGGATGTGAGTGGCGTGCAGTGACTTGAGTCGCTGCTGACTCCAAAGGAGGAGACGATGGGCGAGCTGTGACATGTGGAGGGAGCGTACTCCGCCTTGGCGATTTATGTAGGCTACGACCGTGGTGCTGTCTGTCCTGACTAGGACATGCTTGCCCCGAATTAAAGGGAGAAACTTCCTCAGGGCAAGGAAAACAGCCAGCAGCTCTAGGCAGTTGATGTGCCAACGCAGCGGGCCTCGGTTCCACTGGCCTGCGGCTGCGCGCCCGTTACACACGGCACCCCAACCCAATTTGGAGGCTCAATCATGCTCACGGCGCCATGCTCGTCTCGGGACTCGAGTCTGGAGCCAGTGCTGAAGTGGTCTCATATGCATCAACCCCAGCGCGGCCGCCGCGGAGGATGCCATATGCCCCAGGAGCTGTTGGAATCGTTTTAGAGGGACCACGGCACCTGGCTTGAAGGAAGCGAGGCATTTCAGCACCGACTGAGCACGCTCGTTGGAGAGACATGCTTTCATTGAGACTGAGTCTAACTCCAAACCGAGAAAAGAGATGCTCTGGACCAGGGTGAGCTTGCTCTTTTCCCAGATGACCTGAAGCCCCAAGCGGCTGAGGTGGCTGAGCACCTGGTCTCTGTGCGCGCATAGTAACTCTCGCGAGGGGGCCAGGATGAGCCAGTCGTCGAGGTAATTGAGTATGCGTATGCCGACTTCTCGGAGCGGGGCAAGAGCTGCCTCTGCGACTTTCGTGAAGACGCGAGGGGACAGAGACAGGCCGAAGGGGAGGACTTTGTACTGATACGCCTGGCCGACTGAATTGCGTAACCGAGTCAAATGGTCCGGTGCAGCCAGCGTGACGGGCTGTGCAGTGAAAGCCACGCCTCTAAGCTCCATGCTAGGGGCACCAAGGGGACGAGTTTTTGGACGTACCCGGCGGGGCTTCGCAGCGGTGCGGAACAGGTAACGCGGCGTCGGGAGGCACTGTAGCGTCCCGAGGCTCTAGTGCTGAGAATAAACTCAAAGCACTTACCTTGCTCCGCGCACTTGGCGGGGGGCGGGTTCGTGACTGAGGAGGAGGTCTGATGCTGGCGTCCTCTGGACTCGTCTGAACCGGCCGGCCGGGGAACAGTTGTGGGGCTGAGGGCGGAGACACCGCATCCAGGAAACCGGGACTGTTGAGGCCTGAAAGCAGAGTGCCGTGAGAACGGCATTTGCGGGCCATGTGACCCAGAGACAAAGGAAATAGCTCTTTTATTGAGAATTTGGGTGGCAAATGAAAAAACACAGGATTCTCCTCCCGGCCCTCCACTGGGGGACGGAGTGGTCTTACCACCTCCAGAGCTAACGTCTTGGACTCTTGGACGCTGGGGCTGAGAGCTGGGCCCGGGTTGAGGCGGAGGAGGAGCTTGTCTTCTGGCCGCGGGAGGATGCCCTCGGCGAGCATACGGGGCATGGGCCGTGGCGGCAGGCTTGCGGCGATGCATGATGTGAGAAATGGCCTCCGTCTGTTTCTTCACCATGGAGAACTGCTGGGCGAAGTCCTCGACGGTGTCGCCGAAGAGGCCAAACTTGGAGACAGGGGCGTTGAGGAAGCGAGTCTTGTCAGCTTCACACATCTCGACCATGTTCAGCCATTGCTGACGTTCCTGGACCACCAGTGTGGCCATCGCCTGCCCGAGCGCCTGCGCTGTGACCTTCGTCGCTCTCAGGGTGAGGTCGGTCACTGAGCGCAGTTCCTGCAGCGTGTCGGGATCAGGGCCACCCCCGTGCATGTTACGTAGTGCCTTGGCTTGGTGGACCTGCAGGAGAACCATGGCATGCAGGGCGGAAGCGGAGCGTCCAGTGGCGCTGTAGGCCTTCGCGGTCAGCGAGGATGTTGCTCTACAGGTCCGGGAAGGGAGTACAGGGCGGCCCTGCCAGGTGGTAGGGCTACCGGGGCATAGATGGAGCGCAACTGCCCTATCCACC
The DNA here is from genome assembly GCF_025860055.1 of Xyrauchen texanus. Classification (NCBI taxonomy): domain Eukaryota; kingdom Metazoa; phylum Chordata; class Actinopteri; order Cypriniformes; family Catostomidae; genus Xyrauchen; species Xyrauchen texanus. The sequence continues at coordinate 31,654,612 of NC_068282.1, forward strand.
TGGGGAATCGCCGTGTACCTGTGGCGCGCTCCGCCGTCGAGGGGGGCGAGGGCGGATGAGCAGGTGGCGGTGTGACGAGTGGAGAGGGGTGCTCTCCACGAAGACGTCAGCTCATCATGCACCTCCGGGAAAAACGGGACCGGGGGGGGCGAGGCTGTGAGCGGCACCCAGACCCCAGGAACCAGTCGTCCAGCTGTGATGGCTGTGGGGAGGATGGAGGGTTCCAGTCCAAGCCCACGCTGGAAAGCATGTCGCTGCCTCGAGCACGGACAGGAATCAACGAGCGGGTGGTCCGATGGGCCGTGCGGTTGTAAGCAAGCCGTGACCGCAACGTTGTCATGGTCATGTTCTCGAAGTGAGAACATGAACCATCCACAAACACAGCCTCGGTGTGATCGCTACCCAGACACACGAGACAACGCCTGTGGCCGTCTGAAGCGGAGAGCACTCTACCGCATCCAGGAACAACACAGGGGCGGAAAGGCATCTTTATAAAGACGCGTCCTTAAAAGGACGTTCAACGCCGCTGTGTTTTGCTCTTTTAGAGGAAATTACTCTTAAATAAAATCACTCTTTTATGAAAAAAGGACTCGTGAGAGTTCTTTTTATGATCTGCACTGTCGAAGCGCCCAGGGGCAGGAATGCACAGCCGTGCAAACAGGAGAAAGCCACTGTTGTGCGCAGTGGAATCCAACAGCATGCAGCAGAGGAATGACAGGAACTCGGTGTGTAACACGCAGCAATTGCAGACACGACCATCGGCTCCGAAGAAATTTTCTGAATGAACTCCCGTATTTGCGCCGCTTAAATACCCGCATGTCCGGGGGCGGGACATGCAAATACCGGCTGCCAACTCTCATTGGCCTTTTTTCATAGATCAGAGGTGGATATCGGCGCTCAAGAGAGACCCCTAGTGTCGCTTCTCTGACACAACTTGGAGAGAGCGACAGAAGGGGAACTGTGTGTAAAAGAGAAACGGATCCTGTAATTTTATGCGGTATCAGGTGGCACAGGAGGTACATGATCAGTAGGGGATGCTGTGTTTAATTTTATGAACAGTCAACCTGATAATGGTTTAGTCAACCTGATAATATAAGCTTGAGGTCTGCACCTGTCGGTTTGTAATGAATGAAAACTTAAATTAAAGAGCCGGCAAAGTTAACGCATTAATACACGTGAAATTATTTAAGTATGTTTAACACCATTAACATAACATATAACATAACATATAACATAATTAAATCAATTAGCCTTGATTTCCAAGAACTGGGCAGAACATTCATAAGAAGGGTGTTCAATAAATACACGCAACAGTCAGACATGCTCCTTGATCTGTTGATCAGAAATGTTAATGAGAAGTCCATCAGAGGACAGCAGTGGCAAAACATAATTTACATATTTAGGAATCGACTGTTTATTCAAGTGGAAATTGTTATATTATTTAATGCAGATTTACATTTCTGTGCATTATTTTAAGAAATAAGGAATCTGTGTTTTTGTGTGAGTGAGACACGTTGTAACAAACTTCAGGTTTAGGAGGGGAAGGTGGACACAGGAACTGGTTTCTTCCACTCACAGGTAAGGGTTTTTAATTAATTAACTTCAGCGCTTACAACTTCACAATAACACATCAGTTTTACAATAACACATCAGCTTAATAATTACACTTCAGGTTCACAAAACGTCTCTGGTGGTGTGGTCCTTTATACCGCTCTCCCCTAGCTCACTGCAGTTTGAAACAGGTGTTAATCATAAACTGGCTCAGTTGTATGCACCCTTCAGTTTTATCGCTTTCTCTTTTTCCGGACGGATGCTCGACCACACCCCCGCTGCCACATATCCCCACCGCCTGACTCAGGCCGGGGAAATCCAGCCTTTCTATCACTCCCCCCATTTCTGGACAGGAAGTCTGTGGACCACCTTGAACTTAAATGGCTGAAGAGCCAGATACCAACGGGTGATCTGCACGTTGGTATCTTTCATGCGGCGGAGCCATTGGAGTGGGATATGATCTGAGCAGAGAGTGAAGGCCCACCCCAACAGGTTGTACCGGAGAGTGAGGACCACCCACTTGATGGTTACGCAATCCTTTTCAACAATGCTGAAATTAGTCCACCCTCAGCTAGAGCTTGCGACTAATGTACAGCACCGGGCGCTCCTCCCCCTCCACCACCTGCGAGAGCAACGCCCCCAGCCCTCTGTCTGAAGTGTCCATCTGCAACACAAAAGGCAGAGAGAAATCGGGGAACATAAAAGCACCCCCCCTACAAAATGTGGCTTTAACTCTCATAAATGCCTGTTGACACTGCTCTGTCCACTGGACTGGTTCTGGAGCTCCCTTTTTAGTGAGATCAGTCAGCGGGCTGGAGACATTCGAATAATTAGGCTCAAAACTCCTATAATAGCCAGCCAGCCCCAGGAAATGTCTCACCCCCCCTTTTTGGTCTTTGGTCTCAGGCAGGTCACAATCGATGCAGTTTTGTCTATTTGGGGGTGCACCTGCACATAGCCCAAGTGGAAACTCAAATACCATACTTCTACCCACCCAATTACACACTTTTTGGGGTTTGCTGTGAGTCACGCCCATCGCAGCGAACTCAGAACCGCCCTCAGATGCTGCATGAGCCAAATGTGGTCTGAGGATTCGGTCCATGAGGCGCTGAAACGTAGCCGGGGCCCCAAACAAACTGACAACGTCAAACTTAGACACCGCATTGACTTTTCTATAATCCACACAGAACCGTACAGACCTGTTGCCCTTAGGAACCAGAACAACCGGGCTGGACCAATCGCTGTGGGATTCCTCTATTACTCCCATATGACCATTGCATTCAAGTCTTCCCGAGCAATTTTTTTTGTGTTCAGGCAGTTGGTAGGGATGGCTACGTACCACTACCCCTGGCTTAGTCTCGATGTGGTGCTGGATTAGATCTGTACAACACAGCAGAGGGGAAACACGACTGCAAATTCTTGTTGCAACTTGGCAACCTCTATGACTTGATATGGTGAGGTGGTCTCCATAAGTGACATTGGTCTCCACAAGGGTGATATTTGGCGTGCACCCCCTCTATCAGTTCGCTTTGCCTCATAATCGAGATCTCCCACTCGACGTTTGACCTCAAAGAGTCTTTGCCATTTAGCGAGTAATTTGGAGCTCGATGTGGGGATTAATATGAGTACTTTATCTCACGGTGCAAACTCACGTACCCGAGTACCCCTTTTATACAGGGGGTTCTGACATTCTTTTTTTTCTTTTTTTTTCTTTTTTTTTACTTAACACAAAATCAACTTTATTGATCCATTATAGTCACTTGCTGTCTAGATTCTTCTCTTTGTGATTAACATTTTTTATTGACTAATCTAATAAATAAAGAACTACAAAACATAAACATGCAGAATCTATATTTTTGACCCTCTCTGAACACCACTCCTGAAATAGGGGTGCTCCGGCTGACTTCCAACTCTTTAAAATAATCTGTCTGGCAATCATAATACTAGTTAGGATGCAGTTTTTCACTTGCTTATTCTCCAAATTATTGACTGCCCCGTCTTCTAAAACACAGAGTCTGGGGCAAAATAAAATTTGAGAGGCCAAAACTTTGCACATAAATCTCAACTAAAATTTTTGAATCTTAACACATCCCCAAAAGACTGGGTTGTGTCTCATCTCCTGGTTGACATCACCAGCAGGTGTCTTTAAGACCAAGCCTTTGCAATCTAGAGGGGGTCCAGTAGACTCTATGTAAAATATGAAATTGCATAAGGTGAACCCTTGCATCTCTAGATGCAGACTTGATGTTTTTTAGAATCCTAGCCCACACTCCCTCCTCCAATGCCAAGTTTAGATCTTTCTCCCATAATCTCTTAATAGAAGTTGAAGTTCCGTCCCCCAGACTCTGAATTTTCAGGGGGTAATACACTAATGACTCATGACCTTTTCCAAAAGCAGTAATCACCACTCCCAGAGTATCTGCCACTTTAGGGGGGTGTAAACTACTCCCAAAAACAGTACAGAGCAGGTGGCACAGCTGTATATACTTATAGAATTGAGATCTGGGAATCCCAAAAAGTTGAACCAAATTTTGAAAGGATCTCAAAATTCCTCTCTCATATAGGTCACCGAGTGTAGTAACCCCCCCTCCCAATCCACTCAGCTAAAAGGGGACTTGTTGATACATAATTTGGAATTCAGCCATATGCTCGAGGCAACATTTAAAAAAAATTAAACAGTCTTGACACTTTTGTCCTTACCGAGTGCAAATACAAGATAACGGGATGTACTGTAACTTAAATTCTCCAATTAGTTTGATAGAAAGCCTTTGCAATGGCGAGATAGGGGCAAGAACTTCCTGATCTATACAGAACAGGGAGGGGCTCTCTCAGCTGGAAGCAACCAATGAGCCAAATGTCTGAGACCGATTGCACAATAATAAAATCTTGGGTAGGCCTAGCCCACATTTGTCAATCGGCCTATATAACTTATTGAAATGTAATCTGGGATGTTACCATTCCAAATGAAGGACTTCGCTATGCTATCAAATTGCATGAAATAAGAGAGGGGGACATCTACAGGGAGAGACTGTAACAAGTAATTTAATTTTGGAATACAATTCATTTTAATAACATTAGCTTCCCCAATCATAGATAAATGTAATGAAGCCCACCTGTCAACATCGCTCAAAAAAACTTTTTATTAAGGGGTCAAAATGTACTAATTAACTATTAACTAAATCACACAATTGTTCTGGGAATAAAATGCCCAAATACTTAATAACCTGTTTGGTCCACTGGAAAGCGCCTGACTGAAAAGCTGTTTACTGGGCAGTGCGCTGTTAGAGTAAAAGCTTTGAATTTATACCAATTGACTATATACTGCAAACTTAGAAAAGGAATTAATAATTCTGTGGAGGCATAGATCTAGTGGGGTTAGAGATGAATAATAAAATATTATCTACATAAAGCAAAAGTTTATGTTACCTCCCACCACCACCCCGGGAAAATCATCCTCCTTTCTTATCGTGGCTGGTAATGGTTCCAGGGCAAGACAGAACAATAATGGGGAAAGAGGGCAAACCTGCAAAAGTGCCCCTATTCAGAGTAAAAAAATCAGAAATGAATCCATTTGTTTGTACCGCTGCTACAGGGTGTCTATAAAGTAGCTTAATCCAACCAATAAATGTACTCCCGAACCCATACATTTCCAAAATCTTAAAAAGATTATCCCATTCTACTATATCAAATGCATTTTCGCCGTCAAGTGAGATGGCATCGACCGGAGACTGATCATTTGCCACTGACCATAAGATATTGATGAAATGCCTAATGTTATCAGAAGAGCTATGGCCCCGAATATACCCCACCTGATCTTTATGTATACTGTAAGAGATGTCATAACTTTACTTAATCGGTTAGCCAAAATTTGTCTTTTTTATGAATCAGACTGATCCGGGCTTGTGTCATGGTTGGGGGAAGCTTTCCACTCTTTAATGGTTCTGTATAAACAAAGTGGAGCCAATTCTGTAGCATAAGATCTAAAAAATTCAGCTGCAAAACCATCTGGCCCTGGAGCCTTGTCTGTAGGTAAGGCCTTAATTACCTCATCAGGCTCCTCCAAGTTTATCTCAGAATCAATAGAATTTTTTGCTCATTTGTCAATTTAGGGAGTTCTAATGGTTCCACAAATTTTCAAATATCTCCATCAGTAGACGAAGACGTGGAACTATAAAGATCAAGATAGAACTCTTTAAAGGCATTATTAATGTCAATGACCGAGGTAAAAATTTCATCACCAGCAGATGTCACTGAGGGAATGGTAGAAAAAGACTCTCTCGGTTTTATTAATCTAGCCAAAGCTTCCCTGCTTTGTCCCCCAACTCAAAGTATGACTGTCTTGCCCTGAATAACCAAAATGTCACTTTCTGCAGCAAATAATTATATCTGTATTTCAATCGGAAATGGTCTTCTGAGGCCATCAGACGATATTTGGCGCTTCACCTCTGCCTCTGAACGTTTAATATTCCCTTCCAACTCCACGAGTTCTCGTGCTTTGTATTTTTTAATGAATGAGGCATACTATGTGATCCGACCCCTAAGAACCGCCTTAAGTGCCTCCAAAGCCATGCCCACAGAGGATGCTGAGTAAACATTGATTTCAGTCTTTAACATTTGTTGGGAATCAGGATTTTGCAAAAGGGATACATTAAAGGGCCAACTATATGATTTATTTTTGTCTGTATGTGGCAACATCTCTAAACTCACCAGGGGCATGATATAAGACTAAGATGTTTCCAATTGAGCAATCCATGACAGATGAAATGAGGGACTTAGATATCTAAAAAAAAATCTATTCTAGAATAAGTCTTATGGACTGATGAAAAAAATGTATAGTCCCTACCTGATGGGCTCAAAAGTTGCCAAATATCTGCAAGACCAAGATTTTTACACATTCTGTGATTTTTGTCACATTGTTGCTCTAGGTTGCTTACACAATCTTGCTTCAATATGATCAAGGACTGAGTCCATCAAAAGATGAAATTCTCCTCCCAATATTTTATCATGAGTGGTGCCAGCGGCTTGCAACATTCTTTCAAGATCTATAAAAAAGCCCTGATCATCAGCGTTAGGTGTGTATATATTAGCCAAAACAATAATCTGCTAAATCATTAATCCCTCTCCCCATGTAAACCTAAGAGGGCCCCGCGACAACTTTGCCATCGGATTGCTCAATGTGCTTCTGCACAAATTTTGTGAGATAAAATTACATAACAGAAAATACTTTGTAAAACAAACCCCAGCCAACAGGCAGAATAAACACAAAGAACATGTAGATTAATTCACAGAACTGTCTCGAAGGTGTGTTCCTACACAAAATAAACTCCAGCCGATATAAATCTTTTCAGTTTCCTCAGACAGAGAAACAAGTGTTCAGTAAGCTGGCTGTTTATGAGTGCAGCAGATGACGTAATCATTCCAATGTCCCGCAAAAAATACTCCACTAAAACAAACTCCAGCTAACAGGAGGCATAAGCACAAAGAATGTAATGATTCATCCACAACTGTCCCGAAGCAGTGTTATTCCACAAAACAAACTCCAGCCACCAGGCGGAACCAGTACAAAAAGAAAAAAAAAACAGGAGTGTATTATTGTAAGTGTATTATTCACTCGGAGGCCGCATAAAAAAAAATACACCCTGAGTTTCTCAGTCCGTCAACTTTAAAAAAGACATCCTTTGTGTGGACATGTAGATATTTTGCGGTCATCCTTAGTATCCATTCTCAATCTGGCTGGGAACTTCAGTGCAAAAGTGAACTTCCATCAATGCAGAAGTTTCTTGAAGGAGTGTTATTCCACAAAACAAACTCCAGTCGTTAGGTGGAATCAACACAAACGAAACAAAAATGGTGCTCAGCTTTCTCAGACAGCCAAGAGTAAGTACAGCGAGTCAATCCACTTACATGAGAAACACCAAATGGTTTACTCACCCATTGTTTCTATGAAGGACAGTGCTTGCTTGGGACACATAAATACTTTGCGCCATACTTATTATCTATTCTCAGTTTGGCAGGAAGCATCAGTGCAAAAGCAATCTTCCATTGATGTTAGTTTCTTACATTCCTTGAATCGATCACATATCTCTCTTGTCAATTTCGCAAAGTCCAGGAACAAGAAAATATTGTGATTCTTCCAAGAAAGCTTTCCTTTGCTCCTCGCCTGTGGTAACATGAGATCTTTATCGGATGATCTCAGAAATTTGGCCAGAATTGATCGGGGCCTTTCTCCCACATCTGCGACTCTGTAAGTTTGCTCGATTTCCAGATTATGGCTTGTTATGTCGAGCAGACTCAGGAAGAGCTCATCTAGGAATTTCCCCATATCTCTGCCTTCTTCATGCTCAGGAATTCCAACAATCCGTTCGTTATTTCATTGGCTCCTATTTTCAAGACCGACCAGTTTTTCCAAAATGCTTTCCACATTTATCTTGGTTGCTAGCGTATTAGCGGATAATTCCCTTTACGATGACTCCAGATAATCGTTCCGTTTTCAGGGGCTCGTCTCAGGTTTCAGCTTGAGCACGAAAGTGTCTTTTAATGTCTCTAGAGCCCAAGGATTTTGACTTCTTTGCCATGTTTACCTCAAAAAACAAATATGTAGCTCGGTGTATCAAATCTCACCAGATTATAAAATGAAAATAATTTAAAAACTAGCAAAATGCATAGAGTTTGTGGAGTTTTGCTCTAAGATCAAGGATGTATTGAGTTTCATTTTTACTAGTTGAAGGTCCCTCCTCCCACATCTCCTGTGTGACGTTAAGCATACAGCAACTTAAACGGAGAAAACCCGGTGAAGGCTTTCGGGAACACTCGCAATGTAAACAATAGGGGCTCTATCCACTTATCCTAATTTCTAGCATCTTCTTGTATAAACTTATGAATCGTAATCTTCAGAGTTTTATTAAATCGTTCCACCAGGCAACATCTGCAGTGTACCATCTGCAGATCAGTGTGGATTTCTTTCGTAATCGATTACCCTCACCCTGTTGGTTGTGCAAAAGCCTCGACCAGGCCCCCGCTGCCACACACGTAAAGAACACTGTTTGTGAAATCTATATTTTGCTAGCTTTATATGTTCGTAGCCTACATTTCACAACGAGTGCAGTCCAAATGATTTTCTGAACCCAACACTTTTTGTTTTCTTTGCTTATGAAGGACCTGAGTGCATTCACGTGTAAAAATAATACGATTTGTTGCAATTAATTTGTAATCTACTGACAGCCATAATTAATTATTATTATTATAATAAATATTCATTTATTTCAGGCATCTCCAATCCAATCATAATCCAGCATCTGCTTTATAAAACCTGCAGTTGATTTCACCACCCCTACACCACCAGTTTTGGTCCCATCCTCCTGTAGGGGTAAGTTCTTCTTCTCCCCTGCCATCATCGTCTACCAGCAGGATCTGACAGTTCAAGTGAGAATCTTGATCTATTTGACCTTCCGTGCACCACCTGGTGGAAATTAGAAGCGTAACACGTGCATTTAAATTCCAAGAAGCCCGGCAGACTGTGTGAGATTGCGTGATGGGTTGCGTATGATCACCTGAAAGGCGTGCATTTTTAAGGACCACAACTGCACCACCTTGCAACTCTTGTCTCATTTCTTCACCGTTCTTCCTTTACTTCCTCACCATTCCACCACTTCCTTAAAACTCTTTCTTTACTTCTTCCACTTCTTTGCAACCCACCCTTCACTTCCTCACAACTATTCCTTTCCTTTCTCACAACACTTCCCTCCCTTTCTCAAAGCTTTTTCCTCATGTCCACACTCCTCTACCTTCACTTCCTCACAACACTTCCCTCACTTCCTCATAACTCTTCTTTCACTTCCTCTCAACTTTTCTCTCACTTCTTCATAACCCTTCCTTCCCTATTTCACAACTCTTTCCTCCCTTTCTCTAAGCCCTCTCCTCACCTCCTCACAGCTCTACTTTCACTTCATCATAGCTTTTTCCCCACTTTCTACAAACTCTTCTCTCACTTCCTTACAGCTCTTTCCTCACTTGCTCACAACTCTTCCCTCATTTCATCAAAACTCGTCCTTAATATCCTCACAGCTATTCCATTAATTCATCACAGTCCCCACAATATTTTCTTCCCTTTTTCAAACTCTTCTCTCCTTTTCATACAGCTCATTTCTCACTTCCTCACACCTCTCCATTCACTTCCTCACAACTCTTCCCTTATCTCCTCATGAGTCTTCATTTACTTCATCACAACTCCTCTTTCATTTGCTCACAGCTCTTTCCTCACTGCCTTGCAACTCTTCCTTTACTTCCTCACATCTCTTCACTCACTTACTTTACTTATTCCCCAAGCCAAACTTATTATGGAAGGCTGAATCCTTGAAGTCATAACATTTAAGAAAGTGAATACAGTATTCTGTGTATGACAGTATTGTATATGAATCAGAAGTCACCACAATAGGCATTAATGTTTAGGAAAGGATAGATCCAGTTTTCACGGGCATCCTCAGTGACTCTGAAGTGAATAATTCAGAGGATAGTCATTGTTAACAGCAACTGTTTTATTGCAAGTGCGAGGTCTTTTGCTGAATTTTGTCTGCTAAATGAAACATTCTGATATCTAATACCCATGAGTATCTGTGTGGTCTAGCGGTTTCTATTGTTTTGCTGATGCTGGTGATGGGTATATATTTGACCTTGCATCGCTTTAAAGGCAGTAACACATTCCCAAAACATTCTTTCATCCCCAAGTTCTATAATGAGAAGAGTAGATATGTGGACATTTAATCATTTGAGTTGAGTTTTCTAGAATTCTGCAACTACTGTTGCCAGGAAATTAGAATGGAAATTAATGGAAATTAGATAATGTTATGGTAATGTTGTGGCAAGCATCATTTGATTATCTTATATTTCTGGTTTTGTGTGACTGACATCACAATGCTGCTTATTGCTGCTAGCAAGCCAACACTATTTTAGGCCCTCACTATCAAACCGTGGCACTGAAAGCAACATTATCAAGCTGTACTAAAATGTTTCGATTGGATAAAGACAGAATGAGAGAGAGAGAGAGAGCCCTAAACGCAATTAAGAGAACATTTCACAATCTCCAAATTCCAATTAAAATCTGGCTGAAAATATTTGATAGTGTCATCCAGCCTATTGTGCTAGTGAAGTATGGGGTCCACTCAGTCATCATAGCTATACACGTTGGAACAAACACCAAACAGAATATTTACATGTATCTATACATCTAACATGTACACAGAAATACACCAACAAATGAATGAAGAGCAGATACCCACTGATAATTAGCATTCAAAAGAGAGAACTTAAATGTTTTACTCACCTTAAATCCAGCCCCGAGACCCCCTTCAATCTAAAGCCCTCCAAATCCAAGAGCTGAGCCCATAAAATAATCCCCTACATCAGTTGGTGCTAAGACTAATTGTCCCCCCTCAAACACACTTGACCAGTCTCACATCAACACTGTTTTCCAAACACCAATCAGAGTAAACCAAATTATAACGCAATGCAAAGAAACCTATTTGGAACATTGGGAAGAAGAAACTAAAAGCCAAATTAGATTAGAATGTTATCTGGCCCTAAACAGAGAGTATGTGTTGGCAAAATATCACTTTACTGTCAGAGATAGAAAACAGAGACAGACCCTAACCAAATACAGGCTCAGTGACCACAAATTGGCAATTGAAAATGGAAGACACAAAAAATCATAGCAATCAAAAGAAAACAGAATATGTGGTCACTGTTCTACAGGTGAGTTCGAGACAGAAATGCACTTCCTCCTAAAAAGTGAAACATTCAGTGATATAAGGAATGTTTACCTAAGTTTACACGTTTAACTCTGAAACTTCAGACTTTAAAGAAGTAAATTACCTCTCAAAATTAAAAATACTCCTAGGAGAAGGAGACGGGCATATCTAGCTGCCCAATATTTATCAACATGCCACAACCTGAGGGACAGTGAAAGATCTGGACAAACACACACACACACACACACAATATGATGTGGTGAAATAAATAATAATAGTAATATATATTATTGTTTTTTATATATTACTAATAATTATATTATATACTGTCCAAGTTATTGGATAAAATGTACTTTGCTTTTATTTTATTTATTCTATTTGATGCTTTGGCAACATTGATTTTGAAACTTTCATGCCAGTAAAGCCCATTGAATTGAATTGAATTGAATTGAATTGATAGAGACTGCCCAGTCTTGTTCACTAGATGCATCTGTTCTTTTTTTCCAAGAACAGATGTTCTTTTCTCTCATAGTGTGCCAGTCCTACTAACAGACAAGGTTTCCTGTTTCACTGCTCTAGAGCAGCACTGGCAAAAGGGTTGTTATCGGGTCTCAGACTCAGTGTGAATATGGCTTTGTTAGCACCAATGCTTGGTAGCAGTCTTTCTGTCACATAGTTCCCCAAAAGTAATTTAGCTGACTGTTTTTGCATTTTTCCCCTCCATCCATTCAGAATGAACTTTCATCCTCTCTGACTGTTCTTCATAATGTCTTGTGTGTGTGTCACAAGGTTTGGGTGGTTTACGAATAATTTTTTTTAGGTTACAAACTGATTATTCAGCCTGATCTCACATAAAAATCAGATAGTGTGTGCGCCGTTTGTTCATTAGCCGAAATCGGTATACGTTGACCGAATTTGAAATAGAGTCTAAAGTGGTAAGTGTTTCAGAGCATATAAACAAGTGTGACATCCATTTATATCCAGGAGAAGTCGCCAGAAGCCAGTTGTAAAAATAATTATTTTCAGCTGAACAGGGTGTAAAACAGTGAAGAGAAATTTTTTTTTTTTTTAATCTACCCCCCAATCAAAACTCAAATCTAACCCTAATCATTAGTAGAGACAAAATGCAATGTTAGGGATAAAAATGCAACCTCCTTATCACACTCATGATTGTATATACAAATAATTACTTCCTTGTTTGAATAGGGATTCAAACTGCAACTGACGCAACGCGCTAACAGTCGTTCCATGAGGGAAAGTAATTGTTGTTGAGCCGTTCCAAATATGTCCGATGGGATATTGGGCATTTCAGTGAGTCAGCATACTGTTGTACCATCCTAGGGTACTGGAACTTTTGGAAACAGCATGCCGACTTCCTGTGTGATCATGGATAATTACAAGGGCATTATGCTATAAATGTGGATTATGAGGACATTTATATTGTCCCCAAAATTCAAATCGCTTATAAAACATGCTAAACAAGGTTGTGAGGGTTAGGTTTAGGGGTTGGGTTAGGGGATAGAATCTATAGTTTATACAGTGTAAAAATCATTATGTCTATGAAGAGTCGTCATGAGGATAGCCGCACCAACATATGTGTGTGTGTGTGTGTGTGTGTGTGTGAGTATGTATTTGTGGTTTATGAGGACACCCCTAGTATCCCTGTAATTGAAACAGCTTTGAAAACATACTAAACACTGTTTTTTTGAAAATGTAAAAATACCAAAAGTTTTCTGGATGGTTAGGTTAGGGCTTGGGTTATGGGATAGAATTGATAGTTTATACTGTATAAAAATCATTATGCCTATGGAGAGTCCTCGTAATGGTAGGAGTACAACATGCCATGGACTGGCACATTGCTCCTAGCTATTCTGTTTTGAATGTCTGATTCGCTTTGTTTTTCCAAATGTGACAGGATGGTGTCATAAACTAATAGGACTTTCAGCTTTCACAACACCTGCACTCCAATCAGTTTTTGTTTCTTTTCACAAACTGCGTCTATTATGTTCTTTTGTAAAGCTAGTAATAAATATCAAGACTACTTTTTTCCTATGCTCTCCTTGTATTGGCAAATTTTTAGTTTCTTTCTCTTTTTGTTGACTAGTATTATACTTTGGACAGGGTGTCCAAAGAGGCAGTCAAAAAAATTTTGACTCAGAAAAAGTTCTAAAAACATAAAACAAAGTAACCCAGGGCTGAAATTTGCACATAAGAGGAGGAAAGGAAAAGTTTAGAAACAAAGCCCAAATAAATCTGGGCCAAAAGACAAACTGCTAAACTCAGCTTTCTGAAATATAATGTAAGTGAATTCTACAATCTACAACAGTCAATGACATGCTTTTATTATATCTCAAATATATCTCTGTCTAATCGATCCTGCATAAATTATAGTTACACATCCTAAACAGAGTCTAAATATCTGCTGAACATCATTTGTTTCATTCATTCTTTATCCTTTGCTCCTCTTAGGGTCTTGTGGAGGTGGAGGAGAGTTCAGTTCCAGTGAGCACACAGCAGCCTGGAACTCGACACAGTTTTGTTCAGGAGCACTTCCAAGCTCAATACAGGTTAGAAACCCTTTAGTCTTTAATTTAAAATCAAATCTGTATAATTTATATTTCTCTCTAACAATGCCCTCAAAGTGAATATGAGGAACAATAACGGCGCAACAATGTGGGCTGCCATTTTGATTGTTTTGGGTTGAATGGATCACATGACTGCGTCACATGACATCAAATATGCCATTGTTTTCAGATATCTCCATCTTCTCTGACCTAACAACAACACAGCATTTTCAAATTTATCTACTCGGGAGAGCATTTTCAAAAAGCTCAGTTTTTGCTGTCAAAAAACGCTGTCTTAGCATGGACAGAAGACCAAAACGTAGAGAAAAATATGCATTTTCAAACGAAAACATATTAGTGTGGATGTTGCCCTTTGGCCCTCTGTCTGAAAAGCTTGGTTTATACATCAGTGTCACCTTTAAACTTCTATTTAAACGGCCATTTATTATTGGCTAAAATTGTGTAGCCCCACGAATACAGTCATATTTTAAACTCAATCAGAAGAAAATGAACCAGCTCCACAACAATAAAAAACTAAATTTCACGGTTTACACATAATGCACACCACATTGCATCTGAATGTTAAATGTTCACTCAAGCACAGCAGCACCATAAACTATAGAAATCAAACCGTCATAACAAATTAAACATACATTTTTGGAATTGGTTACGTAAGTTTTTTGTGGTTGGGTACAATAGTATTTTTAACTTCTCATATTTCCTGATGTTAAGATGCTTTAACAGAGGCCAAAGCAGAGATGCTGGTCTTCACAGGCACGACATCTCACATCTTCCATCGTCTGTTTACTCTGGACGTGACACAGTTTGTCTTCACAGGCATGACATCTCACATCTTCCATCGTCTGTTTACTCTGGACATGACACAGTTCTTCCAGCCAGCGGCAGCAATGGAATGGAGCAGAACAGATGCGTTATTAAAAGCTAAATATATACCACTCTTAAATTGCAGTTCATAATGGCGGAAGTGCATCAACATTTTCAAAGACATCCATTTAGTTTATGTTTACATTTACCAACAATTAAAAATAGCCCAGATGGGTGCCAAAAATTTGTCCAGGATGCGTTTATACTCCAAAAATCAAGACGCAGAATAGCAGTCTCCTTTTAAGAGTTATAACTTAACATTGCATTTAAAAAAAAATGCATGATAACAGTTGAAGCAGTTCGTCTATTGCATGTTTATATAGAAAAACGTTTAAACATAGTCCAGATGGGCAAATGAAGGTGTCCTTTGTAAGTCCACTTTGGTGTGTAGGAATATTTGGCCCATCTGTCTTGTTCTCTCCTCTTCACATTTCTGATTGAACACCAGTGGGCGGACCAAGGGTGTGATGATGTAGGAGTTGATGTCTTGCTGTAGAGGCATTCATGTGCTGATGTATTTATCTTTATGATGTCACAAAGTAGGGAAAAACCAATGAGACATTTTTGAAGCTTGGTTTAAATAAATGCTCTTTTTGTATTAAGGAGTTCATTTTGAGTTCTAAAAATTACAGTATGTTCTTATAGTTAAGGATTGTTAACACATCCATCAATAAGTGAAAATTACTATATACAGTTGTCTCAGTGTAGTCTCTATATGGTCTCCCCTCATACAAATCGGCTCATCTGAAAGTGCATGCTGTTTGAGCACTCTGGAAAACAGCAGGCCTCAGGCTATTCATGATCTCCCTTAGGCTGCAGGGCTGTTAAAACATCTGTGCCGGAACTTCCTGCAGAGTGAAAATGATTATGTAATTCACAATAAAATCACACTCCACTGTAGGGAATATTACAAAAACATACTATTCACCTATTTTTGCTGTGACAAAGACCTTCTTGCCAACAGCATTTCTGCTTCTGCAGATGCGAGCAATATGCAAATATTGGATAATGTGTTTTCAAGTGAGCAGGAGTTATTTGATTAGGTCTAATTATGTTTTCCCCAATGCTAAACACTCTAAAGTATCATTACTCTTTATAAATACCCCACCTTCTTCAACTAAATCTGCATGAGAGTTGATTTATCCCCCAGCTCTCAGTACTTTTCTGAAAGCAGTAAGGCAGGTAGAGGTCGACTCAGCAATTTTCTTTGATCGAGAGAGAAGCTTCCGTTTCTCAGTGAGTTCTTGATTTCACCGCTTCATTTTGTGATTCCATTACCTTGCTGGTTACTCAAATTTTGAAAACAGAAAGAATAAAATTTCAGATTCTTTACTACCAAGACTAACACAGGAAGTATGGTTATGTGCTTTCAGTAATTGTTTGTGATTACAGTCAATCCATCTTGAGAAAATTGTGCAATAGACATTGCCTGTGCTGGTTTTCAAAATAATTGAAATAATTCAATTTGGAATGCCCAATTCCCAATACACTCAAAGTCTTTGTGGTGGTTTAGTGACTCAATCCGGGTGGCGATGGACGAATCTCAGTTGCCTCTGCATCTGACGCCCATTTCACACATACTCCGTGTGCCTAAATTGACCCTGTAATTTAGTAACTGTAGAACACATTAACTGTAATTATGCGTATATGATGAAATTATTACAGTTTCTTGACAATCTATGTCTATTTTAATGTGACCAATGCGCTGCCACTTTAATTCAGTGCGGTGCAACACAGCAAAAATAGACTCGGTCCGTAAACCATCGCTGCACTGCTGTATACGCACCGCAACTGGAACGGATCGACGGACTGCATCCGCGTGCAGTGTAAAAGCTCTAACCTGTTAACATGGGTACGGAAAAAAATACGCACTGCATACCCACCGCATACGCACTGCAAACGAGTATGTGTGAAACGGGCGTGAGACTGTCTATCTGCGCATCTTATCACATGGTTTGTTGAGCGCGTAATGTAGACGTAGCACGTTTGGAGGCTTCATGCACAACTCACCATGCACCCCACCGAGAGCGAGAACCACATTATAGCAACCATGAGGAGGTTAACCCAACGTGACTCTACCCACCCTAAAAAACAGGCCAATTGGTTGCTTAGTAAGCCTGACTGGAGTCACTCAGCACGTCCTGGATTTGAACTTGCAACTCCAGGTGTGGTAGTCAGGTAGTCATTACTTGCTGAGCTACCCAGGCCCCCAAACTTGTATTTTTGTAAAATTATTTTTACGTGACACCTGGTACAGTACGCATCATGGCACTTTCCTATGGTAAAATGAATATTAGAGGTGCTACTACAATTAATTTTATTCGCTTTCACAAAAATCACCAGTAAAATTGTAGATTATTAGTTATTAGTTTATTCATTAATAAACATTTACTTTTTACCCTGTTCTTCACACAATTCTATCTTTTGAAATCGAAACACTTTTACTATATTGCATTACTTATAAGGCAACATGTTTTAAAGTATGCTGTAAATAACCAATAACATATACAAGGTTGTTTGAGTGCGATCAAATTGCGCATTAACTCATTTTGCATAAGCTCACTTGCGATGCAAAGGGTCAGAGCATGAGTTCTAAAAAGTATGCAAGTTGACACGTGAGCCAAAATTGTCATAAAAGCACCTCAAAAAGATCTGGTTGCTTCCGCAATTTATTTTTCATGTCACTCTTTTAATGACGTTATCGGTTAGGTTTAGGTTTAGGTTAGGGAGGTAGGTTTTGTTGATTTAAAACTCTATAGAGCATTAACCTTAAAAACCTCTGTTTGAGAGAAAATGTATTTTGTTTATAGCGGCACACAGTCACCTCATAATCAACATGGTACATGTAAGAAACCACAATATACACTACCGGACAAAAGTTTGAAACACTTACTCATTCTTTATTAGAATTGGGGGGTTTTTCTTCACATTTTAGAATAATAGTAAAGCCATCAAAACTATTAAATAACATAAATGGAACTATGGGAATTATATTGTGACTAAACAAAATCCAAAATAAATAAAAACTGTGTTATATTTTAGTATCTTCAAAGTACCCTTTGCCTAGAATTAGCAGATATGTACTATTGACATTTTCTCAACCAACTTCTTGAGGTATCACCTTGGGATGCTTATTAAACAGTATTGAAGAGTTCCCATATATGTTGAGCACTTATTGTCTTCTTTTCTTTATTATTTGGTCCACTTTTTTTAAAATAACATTTTAGTATTATAATGAAATTAATTAATGTGGTGACACAATTATATTTTTATCTACAAAACTAATTTCAAACATTTAAGCATACGCCTTCAGATTCAAAAGATTTTTAAGATCTTGAGAAACATTTCAGTCAAGTGTTTATATATATATATATACTGGTCAAACAATTTCTTATCCAAGCAATTGCGGTTGGATCTACGGTGCATATCAGTGGCTTTCTCCTTCTCTGTATGGCAGTGCAGCTTTGCCCCTGGGTGCTTCGACAGCGCAGTAAAAGAGTTTATTTCTCTAAAAGTGTTATTTTCTCTAAAAGAGCATATACACAGCTGGCGTTGAACGTCCTTTTCAGGACGCGTCTATAAAGATGCCCTTCCGCCCCTGTGTAGTTCCTGGATGCGGTAGAGTGCTCTCCGCTCCTGACGGCCACAGGCGCTGTCTCGTGTGTCTGGGCAGCGATCACACTGAGGCACCGTTTGTGGATGGCTCATGTTCTCACTGCGAGAACATGACCATGGCAACGTTGCGATCGTGGCTTTCCTTCCTTAGAAGGAACGCCACTCCAGCCACCCCCAGCGTCGCTCCTACTTCCCACAGGATTGAGGGCGATTTGGGGATGGCAGCGGGTGCGGTTTCGCCCGACACGCTCGTTGACTTCCGTCCGGGCTCGAGGCAACTGTGGCTCGCCTCACGGCCAGCCTGCTTATCCTCTTGAGCCCCCCGAGCCGGATGAGCTCGCCGATGCATCGACTGGGCTGCCGCCTTCGGGCCAGCACACCCAGTCTGAGGCTGACACCCAGATATCCGACATGCTTGCCCGGGTCGCTGTCAGCGTGGGGCTGGACTGGAACCCTCCATCCTCCCCACAGCCTTCGCAGCTGGATGATTGGTTCCTCGGGTCTGTGCGCCGCTCAAAATCGCCCCCCACCCCCCTGGTCCCTTTCTTCCCGGAAGTGCATGATGGGCTGACAAGTTCGTGGAGGACACCCTTCTCCACCCATCACTGTGCCTCTCGCTCATCCACTCTCACTACCCTTTACGGCGGTATGGCCCACGGGTATACGGCGGTCCCCCAGGTGGACAGAGCGGCTGTGATCCACCTGTGCCCCGAGAACGCTGCCACCTGGTGGGGTTGCCCTCTGCTCCCCTCCAAGGCCTGTAGGATGATGTCTTCACTGACCTCCTGCAAGTCCACCAGGTCAAGGCCCTTAAAGATCTGCGCTTGGGTAGTCCTAATCCCGACGTGCTGCAGGAACTGCGCTCAGTGACCGACCTCGCCCTCAGGGCCACGAAGGTCACAGCGCGGTCACTCGGGCAGGCGATGGCCACTCTCATGGTTTAGGAAAGACACATTCTAACTTGCGTCTGGCATCTAGATTGGTTCGCAGTGGTAGACCTGAAGAACAGCTATTTCCTTGTCTCTATATTGCCTCGAAATCGACCCTTTCTACGGTTCGCGTTTGACGGCCAGGCATATCAGTACAAGGTACTCCCCTTCGGCAAGTCCCTGTCCCTTTGCGTCTTCACGAAGGTCGCAGAGGCAGCCCTTGCCCCGCTTCGGGAAGCAGGCATCCGCATTCTCAACTACCTCGACGACTCATTCTGGCCCACTCTCGAGAGTTACTATGTGCCCACATAGGGTTTCAGGTCAACTGAGAAAAGAGAAAGCTCACCCCGGTTCATAGCATCTCTTTTCTTGGCATGGAGTTAGACTCAGTCTCAATATTAGCGTGCCTCACCAACGTGCACGTGCAGTCAGTGCTGAAATGCCTCACCGTGTTCAGGCCGGGTACGACGGTCTCCTTAAAACATTTCCAGAGGCTCCTATGGTATATGGCGTCCTCCACGGCAGTCGCGCCACTGGGGTTGATGCATATGAGACCGCTTCAGCACTGGTTCCAGACTCGAGTCCAGAGACCGTGTGTTCATCACCCCTGCCTACCGCCAAACTTTCAAACCCTGGACAGACCTCTGCTTTCTACAGACAGGAGTACCCTTGCAGCAGGTGTCCCGACGCATCCTGGTCACCACAGACGCCTCCAAATTGGGTTGGGGCACCGTGTGCAACAGGCACGCAGCCGTGGGCCATTGGAAAGGGGCCCTACTGCACTGGCACATCAATTGCCTAGAGTTGTTGGCTGTACTTCTTAACTTTTTTTGTACTGAATAGGTGCTCCACAGACTGGGCTCCCATGTGGAGTTTTCCCACTGTGTGTATTTTCCGCAGTTCGGTCTCATTGCGAGCGGACCCGCGTCTCCGTTGGGCAGTCCTCACTGACCCCCCGCCGCCGTGTTTGTAGCAACGCCTCCCTCCCAATGAGGTTGGATCTACCACTGCACCATTCTCTACATGTGACCTAAAAGCCCATGTGATGTATTTCACCACTCTTTACCTCCCCCAGTCTGGGCAGTTTTGGTCTCCGCAGGGACTTTCCCCCCTGAAAGAATAGGAAAACTGGGAATGAAACTGATGCATTTCCCTCCCTTTATACCCGTATGTCCGGGGGCGTGACATGCAAATTCTGTCTGCCAATTTCTTATTGGCCTTTTCTCATAGATCAGAGATGCAAAAGGCTCTCAAGAGAGACCCCTAGTGTCACTTCTTCGACACAACGTCTCATTCCCTCCATCAGGGATCGGAGGTTACATCCGTAACCTAGACGTTTCACAAACGGGGGTTTACGAACCTCTGGGTTTCGTGAAAAGGCCAATGAGAAATTGTTAGAGATGAGGATGCATATGAAAATATTTCCATCATTTACCGATTTTTTTAAACATTGACAGATAATTCCAAGTGTTGTCCGTCAATTGACAAATAATGGGGGAAAAACCAAGGAAGACTGCAACTTAAACCAATAATTTTTTCTTGTATATTATGTTTCACTGTTGGTCGCTCTCTCTCTCTCTCTCTCTCTCTCTCTCTCTCTCTCTCTCTCTCTCTCTCCCAGATAGCAAGAAGTCGGCGGTCCGCTGGCGGTGCGCCGGCGGCAGTAGAAGCGGCAGAATGGCGATATCGCAAACACGCTCGACGGCGGTCCGCCGGCGGCAGCCGCTTTTTAAAAGCGGCAGCCGCCTTCGATACACGGACGGCCCGCTGGCCAGCCGCCGCTCCGCCGCCGTTATATCGAAGGCGGACCGTCGGAGGCAAACGCTTTTTTCGAGCGATCTGCGCGCTTATTGTATATATATATATATATATATATATATATATATATATATATATATATATATTTATAGCATGCAGTTTATCAAGAATAATGATTGATCAAACCAGACAAATTTCCATTTGGCGTTTTAATTCCACATTTCAAAGTACAGTAACTGTCATTGAAACAAGATGTCATATCACTGAAATATAAATAACAGAAAAATACAAACATTATATATACACACACAAAAGAACATGTAAGTGTTACAATAGTGTTTTTTTAAAAAAAAAAGAAATTGGAAACCTGCAATAGTTGTTAATAATATAAAGAGGTCAGCTCTGGGATGAAAAGAATTACCAGTAAACACAAGCAATGAGGATATTTGGTACCAAAGAAAGTGCAGGATACCAAATAAATTGAGGTATAACATCATATTTACAAGTCATTTCTAACAATAGGTTAAGTGGTAATAATTTAGAGTAAAGCTCTGGAGTAGAATATACCATTATAACTGCAATGCTGACTTGTGGCACAAGGATTTACAAGCTATATGTAACAATAGAATAACAGTTAAACACTGTGATGGAATGAAAGTAGAATTTTTGGTACTAGTTAATGTGCAATATCAAGTATCAGAGGTATGAAATAGGATTTACAAACTATAATAGAATTGTTAAGCACTGACGGAATTAAATAAGCCAATACTAAAGTCACGGTAAGTAGAATATTTGATACCAGATAATGTGCAAATATCAAGTATTAGATGTATAATCTAGGATTTACAAGCTATATTTAAAAATAGAATAGTTAAGCACTGTAACAATGAAATAAGCAGCAAATTGTATATGAAATAATTGAGATCTTTGGTATCAAGGAATGTGCAGGTATAATATACATTTTGACATTCAACTTACACATGACAACAAGTGGGAATAAATATAATTAACAGCAGAAAATCTGGCTGTAGAGAACACAGCCAATCAGAATGTCTGGAGAGGTTGGGGACTGTGTGGCGTAGTGGGCTAAGAATCACCGGTTTTCCCCGACCCCCAGAATGAGGCAGTGCAAATTGGCATATCTTCAGTGATTCCTCGTGCACCTGTATAAAAGGACAAACCATCCCATATTCATCCAAGGAGCTGCCCTCAAAGCAGGGTCACGAGAGAAAAAAAAAAAAAAGAGCAATTTCCACAGTGAACAGTGTGGATTGGGTGAGTGTATTCTGACACTTTTAGCAGGCTTCTTTAGGGGTCTTGATGTTACTGACTGCAGGATAAAGAAAGGGTTCCAGTTGTCAGTGATGCTGGGGTGTCAGTAGTCAGCCGAGGTTTAAGGGGTCGGCTGTGGGTCCCTCTCAGCTGTGCGGCGCCTTTTTCCACCTTCATGTTCAGATGCTCCTTTCAGGTAACGCGTAACGTTAACCTGGATCGCCTCATCAGTGGCATCCTGTGTTGCCGGGTTCTTCCGGATGGCTCCTGTAGAAAATAAAGATCTGTCATTCCATTTGAATGGAATAAGGTCATACACATCTACTTAAATATAAAAAAATATCCAACTTACTTTGAACAATGGTCTTCAGGAACATGTCTCTAAAACATGCTTTATCCCCTACACCAGTCCAGGTTGTATTGATGGAAAGGTGATTAGAGAAGATACTCTGAAGCATTCGCCACACGGTTGTCTTTAGGTCCCTCCCACATTTGATTGCCAAAAACCGAAGCTGAAAATACAAAAAAAACATGTTACAAATTACATTTCTCTGAAGCTTCTCATAAATTTAAAATGTGACAGGCTGTGGATTCAGACTGTAGAATATGCAGTGTACGATCTTAATTGTACTTTTTAGATTACCCTATACCATTATAAACGAAATCGGCACACTTACAAATCGTTGCTGGAGCTCTTTATCCTGCCTCAAACTGTTGTCAAGCAACGCCAAATGTTCCTGGGTGTCTAGGGGGGAGTAACAGATCCCCTGTCAGGGATAACTCTCCAACAGACACATTGGCACTGAAACGTTGCAGCATAGCATTTTGTCGTCCATGCTACGCACAACATCGCCAAACTCCCAAGACGTCGCAGCATTAGGGTTTGATCTGCACCTACAGGGGTTCCCAGAATAAAAGAATAAAGTAGTCAGTCCTGGACCTTCAAATACTAAACTATGACATTTATATCTAGGTCTACTACATGTACAGGTGGCCCCAGTGGGAATTAAACCAACAACCACAGGTGTTGTTTGCAAGTTGTACCCGATTGCCCAGTGCTGAGCAAATGTCTTCAACATTGTCCCAACTTGCTTCACCTGCTCTTGAAGCGAGCAGCTGTCATCTGGGAAGTAACAATATATTGATTAGCAATACACTAAATATAATAGTAATATAATATAACCACAATTATCATACCAGTAACTTTCTCTGTAATTTCTATCCACAGTATGTTATGCATGGCATACAAGTTCATAATGAAGAACGCTTATGATAACATCAATTTCATTTTTTTTCTTTGAAGCAGAATATTTGTTTGTAAAAGGGAGGAAAAGAAAATGAAATATTGGTATACAGATTTTGGTTGATATATCATACTGTACAGTGAAATGTGCTATTGTTATATCCCTACTCACCTGAAGGACGGATAGATCAGGCAAATCTCCAGTCAGGCCTTTGTAGAGTGTGTGCTCCTGCATATCCACAGGTATTTTAATTCAAACATGCAACATATTGTAATAAATCTACAATATTCAGCCTTTACCTTACACCCTCGGTTGTTGCTCTACACTTATTATATTAAATACTTATTTATATAGCTTGCTCACTGTATAATCATGATAGCCTAATACTTATAACACAAGATTGCATCTTAAACGAATGACTGAGTTGAAAACTTGAATAAGAACGCATTTTACACAGAGGGACCAGCTAGGGAAACTTACCTGCCTACAATAACTGTTTTCATTTGAGTTACATTAATCATGAATAACCTTAGCCGAGTCCCCAGGAACATCGGGCTATTAAAGTAACAAGCCTATAACTGCGGTCTTATTAATTCTAGCTTCACCATACACTCAACTGTGAGGTTTATCTGATTTTCTCATGGACCTGTAACACAATGCCCTGACAGTGACTTCACCGGTGTCCTGATCTTTATTAGAAACTGAGAGGAGACCAAGTTAATATAATTGATATCACAATTATCACAAAAATTAACAAACAGTCTGCTTTAAAACTAAGAAAAAACAAGCTTCTATACTAATGTTACATTAAAAATGAACACGTGGCGAACTAGCTTAGCCGCTATCTGCCGGCACACCACATTAGATTAAAATACTTACCCTTGTAGTTGTGCAGATAACTCGATATGTAGAGTTTAAAGCCCTTGTCACTCTTGCTTGTCGGAGCAGGGGACCAGGCATCAACAATGCGATGAACATCGCTGATGCGTATTTTCGGAAGATTCTGGAGACGTCGAGTAAAAACAGACATTTTGGGCGACGCGCAAGTAAACCGGAAACAGATTTGGCGACAGCGGAACTTCACTGTTCAGTCTTTGTCATGTGTTTTAGCAATACATTTTTAACATTTATAATGTGTTTAGATTTTTTGTATTACCTTTACAGGGACTTTAACACTTTCTTAAACATTTGTACAGGTCAAATTGCAAAACCTGTAAAAGGTAAAATAACAAATAAAATCGAGGTTGGAAAAAATGTAGACATAAACGAAATTTCTGTGCAACTGTGAAACCAGAGGATAATTTCGCTTTTTCATTGAGTTTATCCTTCACGTCAAAACAGGGATTTTCATGTTTATGATAGATATCACCATGGTTGCAAATTAATAAAAAATAATTAAAGTATAGGCTACCCGATATTTTGGCGATGTTGCAGATGTCTTTCACTGTTCACTGATACAGGCATTGGTGAAAAGTCTAACTTCATCAATTTATTCTGCTAAATTGTTCATACCCTGTATTAAATATCTATTTTAAAACCTAATCAGAATCAGAAAGATATTTATTGCCAAGTAAGTTTTACAAAAAGGAATTATTTTTGGTTTATTGGTGCCTGTCTCAATGTGCATCAATCAAATAAATGTAAACAATTTTCACCTGTGTATAAATAATTCAATATATTTTACATATATTACTGTATAATCGCTTCAGAGTTTCAAAGTAATTTAAATGTCATTTCCTAAACCTTACCTTATCATGGAATCAAGAGTCAAGAATCTGTTATAAACCCTAATGGCTTTGGAGCAAAAATAATAATAGCCAACATGGCTGGTCGATTTTGAGAGTCTAAGCTGTCCTCGTATTTCAAAGCGGCTTGCCACCGGCCGGCCGCGGTCGATTGCCGCGAGGCAACCGCCAGAGAAAATGAAGCGGGCAGCCCGCCGTCTGAACGCACCTATAGCCGACAGCTTGGGGACGGCGGCAAAACGAAGCCGTGCGGACATTTTTTGCTATCTGGGAAATGGGCGTGACGAATTCGGCGGCAAACGCTTCATCCCCGCCAGTGAGACGCACCTATAGCCGACAGCTTGGGGACGGCGGCAAAACGAAGCCGTGCGGACATTTTTTGCTATCTGGGCTCTCTCTGTTCCTGCTGCATATATCAGTAAGAAATAGAGCAAGAGTGCACGCTCTCATGCAACTGACTGACAGTGAAAAAATTGCTCTTTTTAATACAAAGTTATTTATTTAATCATCAACAATGCAATCATGTTTTCAATGTACCCTTCATTAAACCTGACATTATTTGCTCTGTAATCCTGAGGTGATAGCTGCACCTTCTTGGCCTGTACTCTTAACGCTTGTTTGGTGGTTCTATTCATGGCCAAACAGACTGGTTGACATAGGCTTCTTACAGCTCACAGCTGCCTAAACTTAAAATATTCGCTAATTTATAATTTCCTAAAAAATATAAATATTAAGTAGTTGCTACAGCTCTGGCTTTGTTACTTCAATTTACTACTGTGAATGTAGTGCAATCTCTGATTGGGATAGGAATTAATTAAATTAAATACAATTTATGCATTTTATAAGAAGAATAGATGTTATAAAGGTTCATTAAAATATAACAATAATAAGAAAAATATAGTGTGAAGATGCAAAAATGTATTATATTTCAAAGGTTTAGCTATATTACAATATCAGGGGTACTTCATGTTAGTCATTCAGGTCATAGAAGTTCAGAGGACAAAACTGTTTTGGAACCCATTTGCTCAAGTATTGAACAGGAGGATTAATCAACTGTGTGTCGATTTATTCAGAAGCTGAGTTGTTTTAAAAAATAATATAATCTTAAACTCAAAACAGACTTCGGTTTTTCCTGAAGCTGGTCCCTGCTCATGCTCTTTAGATTGTTTTGACTGCAATGATTTTTCCATACAGTGTGTTTTGGTCTCCCTGGTGATGAAAGTGAGTAAACCGATTAAGACGCTGTTTTCAGAAGATAGCTATGTAGGCCTGGATAGAGGCCATAGCCTCTTTTGTTTGGACAAAACCAGTTCCACCTGCATTACTGCCAGCTTGTTGTCAAAGTTTCTGGCTGCCAAGGTCCCTTAACTGTAGACTGAGTAAAGGCAAACAAATGCTTTCGTAACCTGCCAATCTCATCAGCTTGATGGACCTTAGCTACTGAGTAGACAATGATTGGAGAGAGCTTTCTACTGTAGGGTATTACATATATAATTTAGACATGGTCAGTTATGTTGGGTAATTTGCACACATTCTACCCCCATGTAAGGATATTTAGTATGCTAAATTTAGAAGGGAAATCTCGAAATATGTGAGCTATGAACTAAATTAAACTGTCCTTATTAGGTAAGGAAATGTATAACATTCATTCGACATCGCATTCGACAACCATTCTAAATTAGATAAATAACAAATAACTAGATTATTTGTCTTTAATAGATTCTCCACCATTGAAATCGTAGTACAACTTCTAGTTGTATCAGCTCACAATTTCTACTGTAAGGAATTAGCTTTAATAAGTGAATTATGATTAATTCACTTATTGGAGTGATATTAATCTCATGGCTTATTGAAAATAATATCACATGAACTTAGGTACAACTTTGAAGTGAAATCTTGTAGAAACAGGGATGAGATTATTTATCGAAATATACCACAGTCAAGTCATCTTTGAACACAGACAAACTTTATTACTATTCTAAACATAAATCTAATCTAACACATATATTCATAAGACAGGTTGTTGAAAAGAGTGATTAGTACATTGAAAATGAACTTTACGGAGTCTGTTGACAATACCTTAAGAACCATTTAATTCTTCTTTGAGTCTACATCGGATTACCCAAATTATTTGATTATTACACCAGTACCTTATGCACAATATTGGAGATGTACATGCTTGTCTTTGTGGTGTTTCCTTGCATTCTTTTTGTGGCTTGGTTCTGTGTCGAAAGTTCGTTCCGTCAATGTTTTGATCTCTGTGTGACCGAATTTATTGTCTGTATGACTGATGATTTTAGCTGTGAAGCGAGGCCTTCTCACTCCTTCCGTGGATCTCACATTGCATGGAAGAGTCAGCGCGAAGTCTGAGCAGTCAGCAGAGCAGAAGAGAAGAGACTGGAGAAGAATGAAGAGAGAGATGAAGAGACCAAGAGGAGAAGAGTAAAGAGAACGACATGGAGCAAGAGCGTATGTTCTTCCTGTTTGAAACTATTTGAACTGAAATTGGCCGCATCCCCCAAAGGTGTCCTGCACCAATCAGAAGTGACTTTTCAGAGTCAAATGGTCAACTGGGCTGTCTTTCCTGACAGTTGGATTATGGTCCTTTGTTTCAGACTCTTCAAAATGTCCCGCTCAAAAATAGTGCATATTTAATCATAAGCTTTTATATCTTGAGAATGGTACAAGAGACATGGTATTCATTTTCATCAGCTTTCTCTGCATACGCCAGCAAACGCTTACATACTAAACTTGACATTTATTCATGACTGTTATACGTGTAGTAACAAAACATGAATATATCTGGGTACAAAATCATATTGGTTTTACACATCATTGCATTTTATCAAGTTAAGCCTTATAGTTACCATTCTTAGTAGAATGAGATGAATTATACAAAATGAAAGAATATATTTATCAATTATATGTGATTGAACATCGCTACACACATTTTAACCTCTTCCCAATCCTGTAAAATTAGCCTAAAACGCCTAATCAAGGCATACCCAAAGTAAATTTAAAGCTGTTCTTGAACCGTTTGGAGTACATGCATGGTTTTGGTCACATTTGAAAGGGGACACTCTGAAGTTTTTTCTCCAGCAGTCAGAATTACTGTAAGTGCTACTGATTCTGAGTAATAGAAGTTTGAACACAATGAAATAGAAGTTTTTTTTTTCCGCCTGAAATTTGTTATGCATGCAGATGACTATAACTTGTAGCTATTAGCTTGAGAACACAATGGGATCACAGCATGAATCCTTACCTAGTCCAAGTTCAAATGTTATAACAATATCATAAAAAATGAATATTTTACACATGTTTTTCTAAGGGTACACCCAGGCGTTTTACAAAAGTGCCTTTTGGATACTCCAAAAGGACACTTTAGTAACCTAGGACAAAAAGGCTGCAACTTTTGAACGCTTCAACGTACAGTCATAATTTTGGGCTCTAATGAAAGATGACACTTAGAGCTATCATATTCCATATCCAGATCCACTATTAGTTTTGCTGACACAGAGTAACTGATGCATAAACACATTAGAGTGCCTTTTCCCTTCTTGAAACTAAATGTTGTGCATATAAAAGAGTCAAAACTAGTGCTATGGTGGACAATTTGTTTATATAAAAAATACACAACAAACTATTTACATTAATTTTTACATAAAGTATTTACAAACCATTATAAAATTGTACATGTTTCTAGCAACATGCCAGTCATTGTAGCAGTCACATTTGTGTACAAAGCACATAGGCACAACACAGGAGAGTACTTCACTGGTGTCTTTGCATGACACTGCCTGCACTTCAGACGACCAGCGGTGCAAGATTTGGTGATGTGCAACGGCCTGTGATGTGCTCTTCGTGGAGCAGGAGATACGGGTCTGGCTGTGGATTGAGACCCCAACTCTGCCAGCTCCTCAGCAAGTGTCTCTCTGAAAGCCCTCCTCTCTTGATGAGGTGCTGTCCTGCTGCTCCACTTTATGTGGCCGCTTGCTGAGTGGGGGATAATAAATAAATGTAATTTACAAAGCTAGACACAACTTTTCCATCTTTTCTGTATTCTATATATATATATATATTAGTTTTTCTTTTCGAGTGTGTAAATATGTATTATTGTATGTATATTTACTGTAAATACTGTATACTTTGCCAATGTACTATGGAACAAAGAGATGGGCCTACACCTCCCCCATGAATTCAGCATTGTAACAAATAGATGGCCCTACACCTCCCCCACCTCCCCGCATTGTAACAAATAGACTCTCAAACACAACACATATTCTTATTTTCAACTTATATTTATTGATTTATTTACTATATATATATATATATATATATATATATATATATATATATATATATATATATATTTACAGTAAATATACAAAACATCTATATAGCATGTCAATTGATCTGAAACAAACAATGAACTAAAAACACGCACAAACGGTTCAAACACTCACTGAGGAAACACACGACAAAGGGTAATTACAAAATGTGTATTCATTATTCAAACTAAAGCTTATTTATGCGGAATATACAGTAATATATGTTATAAACACAAGAAAACACTTACTTGTCCAGAGCCATGTCTCATCTCTCCATATTTCCTCTGCCTCTGAATCATCTGTATTGTTTTCAGAAATTTCATCTCCAAACTCAGAATTTTGACAATGAATGCCTTCTTATATCACATCCTGGGGTGAAAATCCTGTTTTTCGCGTCCATTTCACCATATTTAAATCACCAAATGTGTAAACAGTTCCAAAGCAGCTCTGCATGCATTTACGCGCGGAGGCGCACAGCAGTGGGTAAACTCGAGGAAACTTTGCGCACACACACAACAGAGCCGTCCTCTAATCGTTCCACTAAGCCACATATCACTGTTTTCAGAATTTCATTGGCTATACGATGCGTCAGTCATTTCCACTCTTCAATGTAATTGGTTTGATCAGTAAACAAAGGAAAGTGGGTATGCCCTTACACTCGACACAGATGGTGGTTGGGTATTGAAGGCTGTGGACAGGACATGGAAGCTCCTATTGGGTCAAATGAGGTGTCAATCGAAAGGTCAGAGTGCGTGCTTCCATTTTGATACCGGATATAGGAAATGTTTACATCTGAACTGAAGTTATTACCGGTAATATGTGAAAGATTAGGCACAGCTGCCAGGTGCTTTGAAATGATGCAACAAGAGTCTGTGGATATTTATTGATGTAATACTGTGATTTGGACTAAACATTTTACTTGATTTGATCATTTGGACATTTGACAATGAAACAACACCGTTTTTGTCGGGAAGTTATGGCTCAGTGTACAACTATGAGGCATCATAGGTGAGTTGCCTAAATTTTGTTATTGGTTGTTTATATGTTGGTGGTCTGACAAAGATATAGATTGTACCTGCTGTTGTGATTGTATCTTAAAATGGTTTATATCAATAGAAAATCAAGAAATGTAGCTTTCCAAAGATATGTGGCATGTGTACCAATGTAACACACAGCTGTTTTGTTTATCGCATACTTTTATTTTGTACATTTAAGGGCCCGTCCGCGGGCCTAGATTTCCATGGCGTTAAAGAGTTTCATCAGTCTATAATCATTCATTTGTCAGGTACAAACGTTACCACAGTTCAAAGTGATTTTCAGCATTATCTAGCAAGGCTATATTTAGATGAAATGTCTTAGAGTTGTGCAAATCTGATGGTCCTTGTTACCTTACACAGAACAGCCTGGTGTAACTGGGTGGGGGTTCTTGTGAAGGCCTGTGATTTACGACGTTGACACATTCTAAACTGAAAGGCTGGGTTTTTCCTAGATCCAGATATATGTTGTTTCAATTCTTCTGCATATATAATCTTACACTACTAACACAATTCATAGAAACTTTGGAATATAAGCTTATTCTGTACGAAATGGTCAAGTAGAACATTGTGTTTTTAATAAGAGGAAATTGACCTTGATGTCACAATGTGAGTTTTCGTTGTCATTATGGTTGAATGGTGAGGAGGCATATTCACTGCTTCTTCAGATATAAGTGGTTCCCGAGGTGATTTGTATTGCTCAAGCTTTCATAAGGAGCTACAAAAGAGCTAGTTCAGTTTGAATCAGAGTTTCCCAAATGGTTTTCCTTCAGGACCTAGATTTTTACCTTGGAGATCAAGTGATGACCCAACATGGCACCAAAAGAGTAAAACATGTTTTTTTACATTTTCTAAAGAAAATATAAGTGGTGCTTGCCCTTTCAAAAGTTATCACCAGTTTCTATGGTGTTCTGGCTAGTTTCTAGGGCATGTTAAATTGTTGCTAGGTGTTCCTGCAATGTAGTTGCTTACTGGTCCAAGTCAAAAGACCCCACCATTGTGTGTCTATGATTCTTTGGGCCGGATTCACAAAATTCTTAACTGTATGAACAATAAAAACAGTGGTGCTTGCCTCAGCATTTCCCAACAATATGTAAAATAATTACCATGACTTTGGCTGAAAAGGAAAATTGTAAATTTTGTTAATGTATGGACTAGGTTCTACGAGAGTAACATCAAGAGTCATAAGCAGTCCCACATGAAATCTGCACCCACAGAACTGTGTCAAAATCTCTGCAGATTACCACAGAATTGAAATGCCAGTCATGCAAGTTTTAAACATGCCATTGCTCCTTGCGTTCATAAAATACTGTGGCTACTATTAAGATGCTTTCAGCTATCAATAAGAGAAAATGAAAAAAAAACTCTGCAGAGTCTGTTTGTGCTTGGTCATTAGCAGTGAAGAATAGCTATGTCCCAAATTCTAAAGAACTGACAGAAAGTTTGCCACAGAGTCAGTGAACGTGTCAAAATCCTTTTAATCTTATCAAAAACAACAACATGAAAATTAAAACTGATGGCTTGCTCAATTTACATATTATGTGCCACTTGCTGCACTAATAAAGAGTACAAAGATATCCCACAAATGCAACTCAAAAGGAAAAGGTACCAATTCGTCATCTATATATTACCTAATTAAACTTAAAAATCTGGTTTTACAGTGTGCAAAGGGTAAAAAAATAAAGGAATAAAAGAATATCATTGTATTAAGATCAAAGCTGCCATGATCAATAAGGTTTTGCTGTCTTTTGTTAAATTATGGACAGAATGACAATCACTATGTGCATTACTGAATGATTTGACTTTGAGGAAATGGTGAAACAGGGATACTCCACCTTACCCAACAAACCCATCATGCTCCGCTGACATGCTCACCAGAATATCTCACAGACAAGTTTCTCAATGTCTCTGTCAGTCACTTGCTTTTAAGTGGCACTTAGTAATTTAGTGCAGCTTAACAACTCAAGTATGGCGCAGGAAAGGCTGTGTCTTTGTTCATGCACTACCTAACATGTAACATGTCCTGATGCTAACATAATCTTAACTTTAAGGTAATTAAATGTGCCTTACTTATGCTGAAAAAAATAGATTTTTGTCACAAGTTCGATGTAGGCTTCTTTTGTCCAACAAATAGCGTTAAGTGCTCCTTTCCCATTCTCTCTATCACTGACACTAATGCTGCGTCTGAAACCATGTACTGTCACTGTATGTACTGTTTTTGATGAAGGACAGACTTATCTGCTGGAAAAACTGTACATTCTTTTAGGTATGCATGCGAGTAGTATGAATAGATTTCAGACATACTTCATCCGGGTACATGGGCATTGTCTCGTGACCCGAATATATGACATAAGAACAACAACCTCGAAAACTGTTTTGTTAAACAAGCACCATTTAAGCACAGGGAACAATTATCTTGGTATATATAGCACTTACGGTTGAGAAGAGCTGACCAACTCAAAATTTACCACCTTTTTTTTAAATCCAGCGTTTTGAAAGTGATGTCGCCTCAGCTCCTGAGGGATTATGATCATAAAGTGTCCATTCGATCTGCACTTCAGAATCTCACTAGTCTAGTAATCTAGAATAGTTGGTCATCCGGGTATTTCTCACTTACTGCTTTATTCGGACATACATACTCCATTGGCATACTGTTATTGTCATATTATATAGTAGGGAAGTATGGATATTCGGATGCAGCACATATCACTGCTGTGTGAGTTGGCAGTGTATTGACTCCCGGCGGACACATTGCAAAGGTTCTGCCCTTCCAACCAGCATTTATGCTAGTTTTCTGTATTTTCTGTAAATGCAATAATCGCTAATAAGAAAAATTAGTGCGTTAAACTTTTTGAATTAATCGTATGCATTAATGCAATAATTTGGACACAGTGTTCCCACGAATATTTAAAAAGTCTTAAAAAGTCTTAAATTCAGTTTTCCAAAAATGTAAGGTCATAAAAAGTCTTTAAATATCTTAAATTATACAACAAACGTCTTCATTTTTATTTAAAAATGTCTTAAATTTGTGGGCGGAAAGACAGGAATTGTTATATGACCTAATGTGGTTAACAAACTTCAAAAGAATACGATTTAATTAAATAAATGCATGTGATGCGTCCTTCAAAGTGAAAATGTAGCACTATTGTAATTTCTCCAAGCACGCGGGGGCTTGTCAGTGTTTCCAGCTGTTGCAGAGCAGTTCACAATCATTAAGCTATATCGGAAATTTATGACAAGCGAATACTAATGATCAACTGTTGATAATGTCTTGGTTACTGTCATAACCTCCGTTCCCTGATGGAGAGAACGAGACGTTGTGTCAATGTAGTGACACTAGGGGTCTCTCTTGAGAGCCTCGGTTACCTCTTATCTTTGAGAAAAGGCCAATGAGAATTGGTGAACAGAATTTGCATGCCCCTCTCCCGGGCATACAGGTATAAAAGGAGGGAAGTGTGCATCTGTTCAGACAGGTTCTGAGCTGAGGAGCCGAGAGAAGGTCCCGGCCAATTCAGCGGCTAGTACAGTGTTGTGGCAAGAGGGACACAACGTCTCGTTCCCTCCATCAGGGACCAAGACATTCCCCTTCTGTCACTCACTCATGTATTGACACTAGGGGTCCATATCTAAAAACGCCACAACACTGAACCATGTTACATGGACTGCTGATGCTGGTGCAAGCAAGCTGCTGCAAAAATAGCAGGTGCATCAGACTGTACATAACCTTCCCCAATGCCCCAAAAGACTTCATGTAGTTCTGTAGAAGCGACGTAACTAGCATGGGAGCAGGCCGCACCAGCCACAGCCTTTTCTCTCTCTATGTTTTCTCTCCATAGTGTGTTAGATGCGGCTGAGGCAATCTAACGCTATAACACGCATCAGGGAAGGTGTTCTTTTCCTATCCTAATCTCTCAGGGGGAAATGACACCGCGGAGACCACATCCTGCCCAACAGGGGAGGTTAACATATGGCAAATACGTCACATGGGCTAACCAGCCACATATTTAAGTGGCGTGATGTTAGATCCTGCCTCGACGGGGAGGAGCTCTACAAACACAGAGGCCGGGGGACAGAGGGAACTCTGCCCAAAGGAGACACGGGTCTACCAGCAGGGGGACCGTACCACGTAAAATACATCATGGGATTACCGGAGTAATCAGTACCTGTGGAGCACCTGTTCCAGTACAGGCAACCCGGTGCCTGCAGTGGATATGGCTGAAAACTCCTCTGCTGATTCGGAGACAGAGGGCTAGGAAGGTAGGACATTCAGGGTCCATGACTTGTGAACTTGACTGGGTGAGTAGAGCACACGTCTTATCCTCAGGAGAGGGGAAAGGCGCTATGCCCAACCAATACACCAGGCCAGCTATTCCGTATTACCGAATTCTACGTGTTCGGTCCGGCTCAACCTGGAGATTGTAAAATCTTGCGAAGGTATTGGGTGTTGCCCAACCCGCCCCTCTGCAGATGTCTGCTAGAGAGGTACCATTGGACAGTGCCTACGAGGATGCCACACTCCTCGTAGAGTGTGCTTGATACCCGCAAGGAGGCGGACACAGCCTGGGTCTGGTTGGCCAACGCAATGGTGTCCACAATCCAGTGGGCAAGCCTCTGTTTGGAGACAGCTTTCCCTTTCTGCTGTCCACCAATGCAGACAAAGAGCTGCTCAGAGCGTCTAAAGCTCTGAGTGTGATCCAAATAGGTGCACAAAGCATGCACCGGACACAGCAACTCTAACGCTGGGTCTACCTCCTCCCGGGGCAGCACTTGCAGGTTCACTACCTGATCCCTAAAGGGGGTCATTGGAACCATGGGCACGTATTCCAGTCGGGGTCTCAGGATGACGTGAGAATCTGCTTGACCAAACTCCAGGCAAGTGTCGCTGACAGAGAACGCTTGCAGGTCTCTAACCCTCTTGATGGAAGTGAGCGCAATCAGGAGGGCCATCTTCAAGGAGAGGGCTTTTAGTTCAACTGTTTCTAGTGGCTCAAACAGGGCT
This sequence comes from Xyrauchen texanus, assembly GCF_025860055.1. Classification (NCBI taxonomy): domain Eukaryota; kingdom Metazoa; phylum Chordata; class Actinopteri; order Cypriniformes; family Catostomidae; genus Xyrauchen; species Xyrauchen texanus. Next base: position 31,690,279 of record NC_068282.1, read on the forward strand.
CTCCAAAGGCCAGAGAGGACCACAGAGAGATCCCATGAGGGGAACAGGCATGGCCTAGGAGGGTTCAGCCTCCAGGCACCTCTAAGGCACCTGATGATCAGGTTGTGCTTCCCTAACAACTTACCACTCCACTGCGACATGGTGAGCCACTATGGACAGCCACCCCTCCAGCCTCTCCTGCAGGAATGAGAGCACCGACCTGACCCCCTTCAGATCGATAAGAACACCAATTTATGAATAAGCGGCACTTTAGGGCGTAAAGCTGCCTAGTAGAGGGAGCTCTGTCTTGAGTGATCATGTCTACAATGGCTTTTAGTAGACCGCTTAGATCTTCCGCATCCCGTCCAAGGGCCAGATGTGGAGGTTGGGAGGCAGACAGGGAGGTGCTGTCACGAGGAGCGTGAGATCTGAGAGCCAAGCCCGAGTGGGCCAGTAAGGGGCCACGAGAGTGACTTGTTCCTTGTATTCCCTGACCTTGCACAGGACTTGTGCAACTAGGCTCACTGGGGGAAATGCATACTTGCGCAGCCCCCGGGGCCAGCTGTATGCCAGCGCATCTGTGCTGAGATGGGGCTTCCATCAGAGAGTACCAGAGCGGCCAATGGGTGGATTCTTGGGAGGCAAACAGATCTACCTGTGCTCTGCTGAATCAACACCAAATCAGCTGGACCACCTGAGGGTGGAGTCTCCACTCTCCGCTAAGCATTATCTGCCATGACAGCACGTCCGCTGTGGTGTTGAGGTTGCCCGGGACATGAGTGATGACCTCAGCCGCTGCTGACTCAAAAAGAGGAGATGGCGGGTGAGTTTTGACATACATCGAGAGTGAATGCGGCCTTGGCGATTTATATACACTACTGTCACTTTGTTGTCTGAGGGGATCAATACGTGCTTGACACGGATAAGCGACAGGAATCTGCACAGGGCAAGTAATACAGCCAGCAACTCTACATTTACATTTACATTTATTCATTTGGCAGACGCTTTTATCCAAAGCGACTTACAAAAGAGGAAAACATAAGCGAATCATCTTAAGGAGACAGAGGTACGAAAAGTGCCATACTACAAAGTTTCACTATCATTAGAATAGTATACAAAACAGACTTAAGTGCAACAAGAAATGTAAATAATAATAATTATTATTAGAATTATTTTTTTTTGTGTGTGACCGGTTAAGTGCTTTTGGAAAAGATGTGTTTTTAGCCGTTTTTTGAAGATAGAGCTTCACGGATTGAGTTGGGAAGGTCATTCCACCACCGTGGTATGATGAAACTGAAAGTCCGGGAAAGTGATTTGGTGCCTCTGTAACAGGGTTAAAAAGGTGTTTCCACTTGCCTTGTCTATTATAAGTGTATGTGCCTTTAATTATAATCGACCCGCACTCTCTGTTCATTGGCTGATGTCGTGTTGAGAACTGGTTCCGGTTAGGTCATTAATTTTCACGCCAGTCAAGAGAGTGTTTGTGGTGGAACCTTTAAGAATGCTGTGAAACTGATCACCACATTTGAATGTGTTTTAACAGAAATAAATAATCCACCCAAGGCGTGAGATGGTGTTGGTCTCTATTATTACACACAACGCAGATATGAAGTTAGGAACCGTTACAATGGTGCCTTGACAATGACACTGGAAGCAGCGTGCTAAAACAAATGATCGCAGGTTTCCGGAGGAGTTCGTACCGTGGGTGCCGAGAGCTGTTCGCGCCAGAAGCTGTTTGGTGCAGTACCGCTTTTAACCACAAGGAGGAGTACATGAACGTGTTTCACCACTGAGAGGAGCATAAGTTGTTATTGTGGTATCCATTTGAATGAAACATTGACTTATTTTACAATAGAGTTGAAGATTTAACTTTTGTATATTTTTGAGGATTGAACTTTGAAAAACAAAATATTTTTGAGGACAGAGTTATTGAAATGTTTTATTGTTCAGGCTGAAATTTTAACAAACACATTTTCACTGAACGTTGAACTCTGAAGTGAGAATATATTTTGAGAATTGAAGATATATATTTTTTTTCTTCCTCAAAGTGCTTTCTGTAGTTCTAAAACAACAAAAGATACATATCAAGGAAAGGGGAGATTTTTTTATTTTATTTGGGTAATCCTTTTTATTCATCATTGCTATTGTCAATATTGAACATGGAGTCAGGGAACAGTTTTGGGAGAGGTAGAGGTCTGCTCATGTTTTCTCCTATGCCATCAGTTGGGAGAGGCAGATTTGATTATCCTCCTGTCACATCTACTCCATTGTCTGCCTTCAAGATGGTGCAATATGTAAATGACAATTCAAATCCTCCACAACCCCAGTTCAGTGAAGGTGGACTGAAACAACCAAGTTTTAGAGAAGGGAATGAGTCGATGGAATTAATAGTTGGGATGGTAGAACGAATGGGACGCTCTATTGGGGAGAGCATAGCTTCCTGTTTAGAATCTAAAGTGTGTAGTTCATGTAATGCAGACTCATCTGTTTTGAACAGAGTTCTAAAATCTGAAGTCAAAGAACCTGTTTGTTTTAGGGGTGCTCGAGCTGAGCCATATACAATACATGAGTGGGAAGCCATAGTGCTGTTATATTTGCGCAAAACAAGGATGCCAATCGAAGAACAAGCTGATGAAGTCATGAGTAGGCTTATGGGGAGGGCACATGAAGTTGTGAGGGTGGGCTTGCGTAGTAACCCCTCTATTGATTTGTGCAAAGGCCCGAGTCCTATTTTTTATTTGTTGAAACAACATTTTAGTGACACAGCTTTTTCTAGCATGCTATTAGCTGATTTTTATGGCACCCTTCCACATGCTGGTGAGAACCCCTTTGATTATTGGCTGAGGCTAAATAGGGCAATGGACATGGCTGAGGACTGTTTAAAGAGACAGGACAAGAAAATTGACGACCCGTCCCGTGAGCTCACTGTAATGTTTATCAGACATTGTCCTGATCCAGAGCTTTCCCTAATTTTCAAGTGCAGACCTGTGGAACAATGGACAGCAGCTAATGTTCATGCACGGTTGGAAGAGTATGGTAGAGAGAAGCGATGTAGCTCTATGCCTATAGTGTCCCCAGCAATTACTCTTCTGAAACAGGAGGTTGCTGTTCAGCCTACTGAGACAAAGGAATCTGTTTTATCCCAAACTCAGTCTAAAGAGCCCATGGAACGAATCTTAGCGATGTTGGAACGTGTCTTGGAGCATGGACAATCAAGAAACCAGTCTGGGACAGTGCGACATCAGTTTAAGTCACAGAGAAATGGAGTGAGGCCTACTCTACCATGTGAGGTGTGTGGAGATGTTGGCCACACCACCCATTTTCACTGCAGAGCAAATCACCTGTGTTTTCTTTGTTACAAAGCTGGTCATGCACTTGCAGAGTGTCCTAAAGCCAAAGCTTGCCCAGCTGTCAATATGATACCTGAATCTGATGCTGTTCCACATATGGGAAATGAATAGGCCTGCATGTGGAGGGGGTGAGTGCATGGCCAAATGATGATCCCCCATCATTGATAGATTATGATCTGGAATCAGTATATAAAAGTGTATGTGAAGAGTTTAGTTCCAAATGTACAGTTGTCTTTCAAAACACACAAAAACTTCAGCCATATAATGATCTGTTCTACACCACAGTGACTATCGTTGGAAAAGTTGAGGTGAAAGCAATGCTCGACAGTGGGTCAATGGCTTGCACTATGAGCTCCGAGATCTTACCTCAATTGCTGAGTACTGGTGTTTTGTCAGACCTTTCACTTGCCCCAACAGATGTCATTTTGGTTGGATGTGGAGGCACCAGAACAAATCCTTTGGGAGTGTGCGAGCTGGATATGGATGTATACGGCTGTCATGTCATTGTTCCGACTTTGGTAGTCGATGGCCAGGGTGATGATCTAATTCTTGGCAGTAACCTCTTGAAACATTTGATTCATCAGCTGAGGGACTCTGCAGAGTTACAAATGATTGTATCTGAACAGGAGTATGATATCACTGAACAAAACAAGCTAATTGATCTGCTAGTCAATGTGGAGAGATGGAAAAACAGTACTGTCCCTGACTTAGTAGGAACTGTAAAGATCAAAAAGGCAGTGTCACTCGAGCCAATGAGCGAACATTTAGTCTGGGGGAAACTGGAAAGCAATCATGACATCTCAGCTCGTAGTGCTGTTATTTTGGAGCCCAGCAGTGTAAAATCAAGGCCAAGGTCAGTGCTGGTTGGAAAAACAGTAGTATTGATACATAAGAATGGATGGGTTCCGCTTAAAGTGATAAACCCTTCTGAGAAAGTAGTGACTTTGAAAAGACATTCTAAGCTTGCTGATGTTTTTCCTTGCTTGGCCTTAGAGGATTTTGACTGTTCTGAATTTTCTGATGGTCATTTATTTGATTTAGAACAAAACGTTCAGAGAACAGCTGATGTTTTAACTGACAAACAGGATGAGATGATCTTAACAGACACTCCAAGCACACCAGTCAACTCTGAAATAAACGATTCATGTACTGCTGATGACACTGCAGTCTTACATGACTTAGGCCTAGATGACTTGGATGTGGAGTCTTGTGACGTGTCTGCTGACTGCAAAACAAAACTTATTCAGCTTATTTCGCAGTACCATTCTATCTTTTCCAGACACAAGTTGGACTGTGGAAAAGCAACAGGCTTTGTTCATCGCATTCGTCTGAGTGACGACAAAGCCCTTTCGATTGCCGTATTGACGCCTTGCTCCGAATCAATATGACAAACTTCGGCAAGCTTTAAATGAGATGGAGGACCGTGAGATCATACGAAAGTCTAATAGTGAGTTTGCATCGCTTCTTGTTTTAGTTTGGAAGAAGTCAGGGGATTTGAGAATATGAACAGACTTTCGTTGGATTAATGCTCATACAATCAAAGATGCTCACCCACTTCCCCATCAGATGCTCTTGCTGCATTGGGTGGAAATGCTTACTTCTCGACCATGGACCTCACTTCCGGTTACTATAATGTGGAGGTGCATGAAGATGACCGAAAGTACACAGCGTTTACATCACCTTTTGGGTTATATGAATATAAACGTTTACCGCAGGGCCTGTGCAACAGTCCGGCTACCTTCATGCGAATGATGATGGAAATATTTGGAGACCAAAATTTCATCAGCCTTTTATGTTATTTGGATGATGTCCTTGTGTTTGCACCCACTGAAGAGCTGGCATTGCAGCACCTGGAAATGGTGTTCAAGCATCTGAAAACTCATAATCTTAAGCTTGCCCCGAAGAAATGTCATCTCTTGCAGAGTTCTGTGAAATTTTTAGGTCACATCATCAGTGCTGACGGTATTGCTACTGATCCAGAAAAAGTCAAAGCCATTGCTTCTGTCACTGAGGATGATCTTATGGTGGAGGGTACCAGTGTTCCCTGCCAGCGGAAGATAAGGTCTTTTGAAATGGGCTATCTGTGATAAATTCCATCATTGGCTTAGGGGTCAGAAATTTACAGTGTGGACAGACAACAACCCGTTAACATACATTCTGTCCAAAGCTAAACTGGATGCTTGTGAACACAGATGGCTTGCTAAACTAGCACCTTACCAATTCGACATTAAGTACATCCCAGGTAAAAAAAAATGTAGTTGCTGATGCCCTGAGCCGAGAGCCCTTTGTCCACCCTAGCGTACTCCATCGTTTGATGAGAGTCCCTTATGATAAATTGCTGGCAGAAGCTGCAGCTGTGTGCACAGACTGTGTCCAAGGTGTTTTTCATTGGTCTACTCACCCCTTTGAAAGTACTTTTGATACTGGAGGAGTGGCTGTTGCCTGTCATATAGCTAAAGTTTCCTTACCTGGTATGATGTCAAAGCAGGAAGTGGAAGCTGCTCTGCACTCATGTAGGCATAGCGATAAAAATATCAAGTCTCATGCCTTGTTGCTGCCTCACCTTCCACAAGCAATAATGCCATCTGAATCACCTGATGTTGATGTGATGCCCCATGAAGATCTAATAAAGAGACAACAGGAAGACAATGTTTTGAGCAGAGTGATTTGTTTTGTCGAGAGAGGACAGAGACCAAATAGGAGGGAACAATTGAATGAGCCAACAGCTGTTCTGAAACTTATGAAACACTGGGGAAAATTAGTGATGAAGAATGGTGTGTTGTACAGGGTTTCAAAGAATAGTTTCACCAAGAGAAAAACATACCTGTATGTTGTGCCAGACACAGTGAAAACCATGGTGTTGAAAGGTGTTCATGATCAAGCAGGACATCAAGGTCAACGGCGGACTCTGTATCTTGCTCGGCAGAGGTTCTACTGGCAAGGTTTAGAGAAGGACGTGAGGGAGTATGTGAGGTGTTGTAGTGTGTATTCAGCAAAACACCAGAGCCTGAGGGTCGGGCTCCTTTAGAGAACATCATTACCAGTGAGCCACTCGAAGTAGTGTGCATAGACTTTTGGTCAGCAGAGGCCTTAGCCAACAGGTCTGTGGATGTTCTTGTTGTAACCGATCACTTCACAAAAATGGCTAATGCCTTCTTGTGTCCAAATCAGTCTGCCAAAGCAGTGGCGCATCAACTGTGGTATAACTACTTTTGTGTTTATGGCTTCCCAGGTCGTATTCACTCAGATAGAGGAGCTAACTTTGAGAGTGCCCTGATCGCTGAGCTGTTGAATGTTGCTGGGGTACAAAAATCTAGAACAACCCCCTATCATCCAATGGGTAACAGAGCCTGTGAGAGGATGAACCAGACACTGGGAAATCTGATACGAGCTATGCCGGCAAAGACCAAACACAAATGGCCGCAAATGCTCAAGTCTCTAACTTTTGCTTACAATTGCACCATCCACGAAACAACTGGTTATGCCCCATTCCTGCTGATGTTTGGTAGGATTCCGCGGCTGCCCATTGACCTGGTATTTGAGACTGTTCTAGACAATCCTGACGTTGTGAACTATGACCGTTACGTCCAGGCTCTTCGTAGTGATATGAAAGAAGCCATGCGTGTTGCACAGGCATCAGCAAACAAACAACTGAAAAGACATGCTGAATTGTTTAACCGAAAATTCAAAGGTGCCCCAGTCCAGATTGGTGACAGAGTCTTGCTTGCAAACAAGGGAGTTCGAGGAAAACGTAAGTTGGCTTACTTGTGGGAGAATACAATCTACACAGTTGTTGGGGTGAATACAGACAGCCATACTTACAGAATTCAGCATAGCTTCACTGGTGCTGAGAAGACTGTGCATCGTAATTTGATAATGCCAGTCAACTTTCTCCCTTTTCTTGACCTTGATCCTGAAGATGATGAAAATGAACTTCATCTGAATGATTCTGAACTGAGTGATGCCTGTGAGTCTGGTGTTGATACTTCCAATTACAGAACAAGAGTGTGGGTATCACAGCTGCCTTCTGAAGGCACTGATGACAGGTGTATGGATGATGTAGGCAAACTCAAGAATGCTTCTGTATCGGCACCGACTGTTGATGTAGACCAGTCTTTGAGTCTTGGGCACAATCTGGTTAATGACTCTGATCATTCACAATTGGAACCTAAGGATTCCTTAGTGGTTGAGTCTATTGTTGAGTCAGTGCATGCGCCAAATACAGAACAAACCGACCTGTCGGATCCTGTACACATGAGTACTTCAAAACCTGGCAGTATGTCTATTGAAAAATCTGAGACAATACTTAAGAATGTTTCCAGCACTTCATTTGAAAATTCATTGAGTCGTGTGAGATCTAGAGCCGGCAGGTTATTTAAACCAGTAACAAGGTTAATAGAGATTATGAATCAGAACAAGGTGACGTGTTAAGAATAAGAAAGAAATAATAAAACCAATGGAAAAATAAATAAGAGAATTGTTTGTTAACCAAAGCAAACTGGAAATGGATTTGAAAACAGCCCATTGTGTTCTAAAAGAGTTTAAAGATATTGTTCTATTAAATTGTTACTGTATGAAATGTCAATATCTGTGTTCTGTATGCATAAGTAATAACTAATTGTAATGTGAGACCTGGAGAGTTGTAGTTTACATTGGGAATTGTGTATGTGTATCAATTTGTGTCCAAGGTTTTGAGAAGTCACAGATTAACTAACATGTAACAGGCATGTTTGTCTATAAGTGTTCAGGGGAATGGCCAACCTCTTTTCACTTTAATTCCTATGGGGAATAGTGTTTTTCACTGAAATGAATTTTGACTATCTCTATGGGTTTAAAAAAACTTGGAATAATGCTTATATTGCTTGTTATATATATTTTTGGGTTTGGTACCTGTTTTGTTTTTGGTGGTCAATGTCAATGTGATTTATTTTGTTTTTTTTCTTCTGTTTTTTTTAAGGGTGTAAAGTGGAATTCAGTAAGGGGGAGTGTAACAGGGTTAAAAAGGTGTTTCCACTTGCCTTGTCTATTATAAGTGTATGTGCCTTTAATTATAATCGACCCGCACTCTCTGTTCATTGGCTGGTGTCGTGTTGAGAACTGGTTCCGGTTAGGTCATTAATTTTCGCGCCAGTCAAGAGAGTGTTTGTGGTGGAACCTTTAAGAATGCTGTGAAACTGATCACCACATTTGAATGTGTTTTAACAGAAATAAATAATCCACCCAAGGCGTGAGATGGTGTTGGTGGTCTCTATTATTACACACAACGCAGATATGAAGTTAGGAACCGTTACACCTCTTTGTTTTGGTATGACAAGGCCGACCGCTGGCTTCTGGTGGGAACGTAGCGCTGCATAAATGTTTTTAGGTATGCTGGAGCAGACCCAGTGACTGTTTTGTATGCCAACATCAGAGCCTTGAATTTAGTACGTGCATGAACCGGCAGCCAGTGGAGAGAGACAAAGAGTGGTGTAACATTTGCTCTCTTAGGTTCATTAAAGACCAGATGTGCTGCTGCATTCTGGATAATTTGGAGAGTTTTAATAGCACATGCAGGAAGGCCTGCAATGAGAGCATTACAGTAGTCCAGTCTAGTTATGACAAGTGACTGAACGAGCAGTTTGTGGCATGTACAGAGAGGAAGGGTCTTATCTTCCTGATATTGTAGAGTGTAACTCTACATGATCTTGCAGTCTTTGAGATGTGGTCTGTGAAATTTAGCTCATCATCAATGGTTACCCCTAGATTTCTGACCGTTTTGGAAAACGAAACTGTAGTCGGACCCAGCTGCACGGTGATGTTGTGTTCAACAGCAGGGTTGGCTGGAAAGACAAGGAGTTCAGTCTTGGCTGGGTTGAGTTGCAGGTGGTGTTCCTTCATCCAGGCTGAGATGTCTGCCAGAAAGGCAGCGATTCGAGCGGTCACTGTGGTGTCGTTGGGCTGGAAAGACAAGTAGAGTTGCGTGTCATCAGCGTAGCAGTGGTAAGAGAAACCATGTGACTGGATGATGGGTCCCAGTGATGTTGTGTATATGGAGAAGAGAAGTGGCCCAAGCACTGATCCCTGAGGTACCCCAGTAAGTAACTGAGGTTAACTCTAGGCAATTGATGTGTGCACACGTCTCCCCAGCCCGACTGGGAGGCGTCTGTAGTAACTACAATGCGTATGAACATCTGCTGTAGGGGTACTCCTGCCCGTAGAAAACAGAAGTCTGTCCAAGGGCTGAATAAGTGATGGCAGGTCAAGGTGATGGTCATTTTACTATTTGCAGCAGCGCCATACCTATCTCGGGACTAAAGCCAGTGCTGAAGCGGTCTCATATGCATCAACCCGAGCGACGCGACCGTGAGGCATGCTGTCATTGAGACCGAGTCTAACTCCATGCCTAGAAAAGAGATGCTCTGAACCGGGTAGAGATTGCGCTTTTCCCAGTTGACCCAAAGCCCTAAACGGCTGATGTGCCTTAGCACCAGGTCTCTGTGTGCACAGAGCAACTGTCGAAAGTGTGCTAGGATTAGCCAGTCATAGAGGTAGTTGAGTATGCGAATGCCCACTTCCCTTAAAGGGGAAAGAGCTGCCTCTGCAACTTTCGTGAAGACACGAGGGGACGATCTGGGAGATGGGGGGGTTGAGAAAGCGAGCCTTGTCGAAGTCCCGCATCTCGACCAGATTCAGCCACAGGTTTTGTTCCTGGACCACAAGCCAAGACGCTCTCCGATGCTGCGACGAAACTCTCGTCCAGCTCGGGGGCTCCGAAAGAGACATCAGACTGGCCGTTAGGCGAGCCGGTCTCTTCTCTGAACCAGACATTGGCAGGCAAGCGTGCTGGGGAACGGGTGCTCCGCAGGGATTTACCTGGCGAAACCACGCCGTTAATCTCCAGAAATCACATCAAGCACCAGCCGTGCCGGCCCTATACCCGTGGGTAGAAGGCGCAACGTGGGGGGTGGGGGGTGCTAGAGTGGCTTTACCAAGGAAGAAGGAAAGAAGCGCTCAGGGGCGTAGTCTGCGCTGGCGTGCAGAAGAACTGAAAAGCCGCTGAATATGCGCCGTATCTCCAACAGTTTGTGCTCTATAGAGGTAAGTGGAACAGCAGTGTGTTTACTCAGCTCGCTGAAACATAACCGAAGAAAAAATCTGTAAAGTTTGAACAGACGCACGGTTTCCTACTTTTATACCCGAATGTCCTGGGGAGTGGCATGCAAATTCTGTTCGTCAATTCTCATTGGCCTTTTCTCAAATATAAGAGGTAACCGAGGCTCTCAAGAGAGACCCCTAGTGTCACTACACATGAGTGACAGAAGGGGAACAATATAGTGTTGATGAAATATGACAATGGTTACTTAAAATTTTTTATTTTGTAATATGTTGTAGATTATTGTAGGAGTGCACATTTTATATTCCTTATTTGTTTGAATCAGCAGCTGGAAGCAATGAAGTGTAAAAAAGTCTAAATAAGAGTCCCCGATTTGTTTAAAAGTTAAAGTGCCTTTAAAATTAAAAGTGCACCATAAAGTGCATCTGCAATTTATTAAATTTGGACTCTTGTAACCTCTGTCTGGCCCTTCTCATCACAGTAAGGAAAGACTAAGAAAATATAGGCTACTAATTTTACCAAAACTATTGGCAGACTAACTGTCTTTCTTTCAGCACATCAAATCAGCACAATCTAATATTGGCTGACCTCAAATTTGCATTTATTTATATAATGGTACATAAACTAATTTTAATGTGATATACTGTTTATGTGGAAAGCGGGTCTTGAGTATTTTAAACTTGCATATAGCCTACCCTGTTTTACTGATAAGCAATGTCAAAGGGTACCTATTATGCAAAATTCACATAAATGTGAGTCGGCAGTGTGTGGTACACAACCCCCCTACAATGTTAAAAGTCCACCCACTCCTCTTTCTAATATTTCTATTAATCAAAAACAGTGTGTCAAAATTATTGATTTTCGTTTCTGCTCTAAAATGACATCACGTTTGAGCAGGCCTCACCCACGACTGGTGACAGACTCTACCCTATGATCATAGATTCTCCCGAGTGATCTACACACACAGTTTGCCATTTATTTCTGCTTTGGAGCAGATACAGTGAGAAGAATAATGTCTCACCTTTGTAAGCATCATAAGTGTTCTGTTGTTGACTGTAAAAGTGAACATAGGAGTCTACATGTACTCCCGGTATCAGAGCCAATGAAGACAAAGTGGACAAGTTTTGTTTTTGAAGGAAATGTGCCCCAAAAGATACAAAATGTGTGTATGTTTGTGTAAATAATTTTACACCAGACTGCTTTGTGAATGAGTGTCAATATAAAGCAGGATTTTCAAAAAATATTATACTCAAGCATGGATCAGTACCAACTTTTCAGGTTCCAACTTTATATCCTGAAGATGTAAGTTATATTTTGTGAATGTTTGCAAATCACCTTTCCGAATGTGCTTCTTAGCTGCTTCCACGGCTAATGCTGCTAAAGTTAGCATTTTCTCTGATTGTATTGATGGAGACCAGAGCTATGTCGTTATTTTTTATTTTTAACCCGAAAACACTTACTGTCAGTTACCATTGTCTCTGATTGTATTCACAGAGACCAGATATACATAGTGTTTTTATTCCACCCAAAAAGAGGCATTTATAACATGGTATAATAAATTATCCGTGGGGTATTTTCAGCTGAACCTTCACAGACACATTCTGGGGACACCTGAGACTCATATTACATCTTGTAAAAAGGGGCATAATAGGTCTCCTTTAAGGCCATGTTGAATGTGTGCCCCTGCCTGTTTAAGTAAGTGTCTGTGATACATGTTTTATTTTGAGATTGTTTTGGTATGGGGATACGGTATTAATTTTGTTTGTTCAGGTCTTGAAAAAGGTCTTCAAAATTCTTAAATTTGATTTTTAAAACTCTGCATCAACCCTGTGACATCTCTAATATGTATTTTCAGGTACAAGTGCTGTATGTCTTTTTGTGGTTTAACAGCTTGAATGAAACATATTGTAAAATTATAGAGGCTGCATCCAAAAATAATAGTCTTCCATTGAACCCGTATCAGTCATATCCCGAGTTTCACCACTTAAATTGATGTGTAGTACAATACAACCATTAATAGTAGATAAAATACTCAAATAATCACATTAAAATATACTGATAATTGATGGTGATTGGCAAGTCAGCTGCCTACGTTTTCGGATGCAGCCACAAAATTGCATCATTCAGTTTGTGCAGTTACACTAGTTTCATACACAAACCTGCAAACTCATCAATGTCACATTGTGTATTTTTGAAGTTGTACAAAAACCTTCGTAACTTTTGTTAATATGGTGACTATAAAATGCCAACTGCCACATCGACGTGTCCTCGTGACTGGCTTCAGTAAATGTTATATCACCCTCTTGTGGTCTCCCAAACTATTACGCCAGAATACACTAAATGGAAGGCCACTGTATCGATACCTCAAAAATGTATTGATAAACTAACGTTCTGAACAATAATCAATATATCAATATTTTATGACATGGTTACTGATTAGTCAATGCAAGTAAAAGTTGTGAGTAAATAAATAGTCACTTGGCCTTTGGCCAAATTGCAACAATACATGGTTTAAGACATAAGTGATTCAAATCAAAGATATTAAATGTTGTACCTTGTTTAAGAAAACATCTTCTTCATCCTCAAATAACTTGAGTGGAGACTCAGTGGAGAAGTTAGTTTATAGTTTTTATTTTATTTTATTTTTTATCTCTCAAAGAGTGCCAAGACATTTGTGGAATATTTCTGCCATGAAGTCGCCTTAACGATTTGAGAATATGAGATACAAATTTGAAAAAATAATAATAATGTGTCTACAACTTTTAAGTGTGTAACATTCTCACTTTGACTTTTGTTTTTGTACTTTTATTTTGAAATTTCCTGATTAGTTCCTGTTTCCCAGTCTTGTCTATTCCTGTTTTCCCTTGTTCATGTGTCCGGTTTCATTGGTTTATTGTTTGATTACTTCACTTCTGTTCCAGTTTGTCATTGGTTTCAGTTGATTGTCTTGTTATCTTGTTTTAGAGTTCTGTTCTTTTATTGGCCTTTGTCACCCTTGTCTTTTATATTTAAACCATTTTGTTTGCCTTTTGCCCTTGTCAGGTATTGTTCTTGTAACCTTGTCTTTCTTCTCTAGTAACCTTGTGTCTATGTAGCCTTGCTCTTGTTACCTTGTGTCTATGTAGCCTTGCTCTTGTTACCTTGTGTCTATGTAGCCTTGCTCTTGTTACCTTGTGTCTATGTAGCCTTGCTCTTGTTACCTTGTGTCTATGTAGCCTTGCTCTTGTTACCTTGTGTCTATGTAGCCTTGCTCTTGTTACCTTGTGTCTATGTAGCCTTGCTCTTGTTACCTTGTGTCTATGTAGCCTTGCTCTTTGTTACCTTGTGTCTATGTAGCCTTGCTCTTTGTTACCTTGTGTCTATGTAGCCTTGCTCTTTGTTACCTTGTGTCTATGTAGCCTTGCTCTTTGTTACCTTGTGTCTATGTAGCCTTGCTCTTTGTTACCTTGTGTCTATGTAGCCTTGCTCTTTGTTACCTTGTGTCTATGTAGCCTTGCTCTTTGTTACCTTGTGTCTATGTAGCCTTGCTCTTTGTTACCTTGTGTCTATGTAGCCTTGCTCTTTGTTACCTTGTGTCTATGTAGCCTTGCTCTTTGTTACCTTGTGTCTATGTAGCCTTGCTCTTTGTTACCTTGTGTCTATGTAGCCTTGCTCTTTGTTACCTTGTGTCTATGTAGCCTTGCTCTTTGTTACCTTGTGTCTATGTAGCCTTGCTCTTTGTTACCTTGTGTCTATGTAGCCTTGCTCTTTGTTACCTTGTGTCTATGTAGCCTTGCTCTTTGTTACCTTGTGTCTATGTAGCCTTGTTGTTTTCCATAGTTTAGTCTAGCCTGTCTTTGAGTAACATTGTTCACCCATAGTTTAGTTTCACCTGTGTACATGTTACTCCGTTGTCTAGCCTAGTTTAGTCCAGTCTGTATCCTTGTACCTTGTAGTTTTGTTCCAGTCCTGTCCAGCCTTAGCCTTAGCCCCTGCCTTAATTATTTCATGTCGTGTTCAGGTTTGTCATTATTAGTTTAGTCCTTGTTGGTTATTGTTTTGTCACCCACGCTGCTTTACCTACTCTAGTGTTTCGCTTGTGTTCCCCTGCTTGTTCTTTCTCGTGATTTTGTTTTGTCTCCCTTCACCTTTATAGTTCGGGATCCTGGTTTCACATTGTCAGAAGAAACTGCACTTGGGTTCATCTCCACTTCGTCATCGTCTCTGCCTGTTGTGTGTCTAGATCGTTACAAAGTGACAGGTGTAGTTTCACATTTGACACAATGGCTTGTGTCCACCAATATTCAAGCAACAAAAGGCCTAATGCTATTTCGATGGTAACAAAAATATATTGAATAAAAATAATGCAAATTACACCTACAAAAAGCTGGATTGCTAGTCTTAGCTGGTATACCAGCCTGGTCAGGCTGATTTGTTTGCTGGTTTTAGAGGAGTTTTGTACATTTGTCAGCTGGTAAGACTGAGAGATCAGCTGAAGACCAGCTTTGTCAGGTTAGGAGACCAGCTAGACCATAACTCACTTTCTTATTCTTTCAATTATTTATTTTTCTTGTAAATATTTTGTCTCTCTCTTTCATCATCCACCCATCATTCTCTTTGCTTCTGCTTTCATTTTTCATCATTCTCGCTGTACGAATATTTATTGTTTCCACTGAGATATTAAAATCAATACATTCCAGACCTTCCTGTCTCAGTGAATATGTGAGTGCGTGTACATCTCTGCTGGGCTGCGAGCTGTCGTCTGCACTGCAGATGAACATGTTGCACCTGCAGAACCCAAATGCATTTCCAGTGTTCAGTTTTTAAGTCATGATGGGAAGCTCTATATCAGGCTCAGAGACAGACATGCTCACACAGTCCCCACTTGAAGTAAGATCCAACACAACTGTGGGTAAAATTCCACTAAACAGTTGCACGACTATTGCTTGCAGTATTTCAGCACAAAAACCTGCATCTTGTTGACTGCCCACCCATAATCCATCTTAACCAAGTAACATTGGAAAACATTGGAGCCAATGCAAAAAAATGTCTGATATGAAATGCCGCTTGTCAGTAAGTCGGCATAACGTGACCGATCCTAGGGGACTGGAACTCTTGGAAACAACGTGCTGACTTCCCGTCTAATAATGTTGATGAGATGTGAGCAAAGACATAAGAATGCTCAACTTTATGCCATGTTTTAATGCAGGTTTCAAAATGCATGCCAAATACAATGTTGCATTTTGTATTTTTTATAGAGCAAATAATATAAGTAAAAAAAAAAAAAAACATGGCCAGTAGTTTTTATGGGCTGTCATTTTTCTCAATTTACCAACCTTTGTTAGGTGTAACAAACAGTTAATGTTGGACACTGGTTGTTGTTGTTGGTTATGGTAAATAGAAAGGAATTATCTGTGATAATATCACAGTAAGGGCTGTGCTAATATTTCATGGTAATGTCTGTGTTTCAGGTCATCACTCACGTGCCCTCATTGCCTCAAACAGAGCAACACCTTTGACCCTTTCCTGTGTATATCCCTACCAATCCCACTACGACAGACCAGGTATGCCAGTTTATATACAGTATTGAATGCTAAAATGTATTGTTTGCTTATGTGTTTCTTGGTGTCTGTAATTCTTACACAGTCCTTAAACTTGGCCATCCTGAAATATGTGATGAATGACTCAGTGAAATACTTTTTAACTGTACATTGTACATACATTTTCTAAATACATTTCCAAACTTAAGAGCCGTCTGTAAATTTCACTGAGACTTTTAACCCTCTGGGGTCAACGGACGTGTGTCCTGCTGGATTCTTTTCATCATTACAGCGGAAACAACATACAATTCTCCGTCATTTTGGGGCATACAGATAAGTGTAAGACATCATTAGAGACTATAAAGGGTCTACATCTATTTGTGTACACTCACAATAACAACAAAACCTTGTGCTTTTGTAAAATAAAGAAAATAAAAAGGGTGAGCTGTCAGCAGTCTCTGGGTTCGCAAGCATATATCTGAAACTCCGTGAATACTTATCACACAAACATGAAACATATGTATAAAAAAGCTTAAAATGTCTACTCTTAAATAAAACAATTCAAATTTAAAACAAATATTCTCCTGCAATGTGATCTGTATGAAACAAAGCGATGTACAATTTTTACTGGCTCAGCTAATTATCTCTAATGTGATCACACCCACCAGCAGAGCGCGCTATTCATAAGCTAATGTGCTGATCACATCAAATCGTAAATGCCCCCGACTGTGCCTTAAATACAAAGGCATTCACTTTTCTGCGCATTTGAAAGACAGCATGATACACAAGTGAGAAAACTCCTGGATGGTGACGAAGAGTTACAATTTTCCTCAGAAGAGCGGGACTCCGATGAACATTTGTATTTTGAAGAGAGACTTGATCCAGCCGAGGATACAATTTTGGATGAGTAAGTCATTTAGTTTTCATTAGTTGACATGCTATTTTATATAAACATGTACATATTTTACTAGTGGGACTGTTTCCAGACTTGCCAGACAGGAATCAGAGTATTGAAATTTGAAATATGTCCTAATAGGCAAGTTTTAGTTACATTTAAATGCTGTTTCGGCTAAAGCAGGTATTTAAATTGTATGCTGTATGATATAAATATGATATGTAATATGATATAAAAATAATATTAATGTTTAGATTATATTTTAACTAGTTTTTATGCTGCCTCATTATCATCAACAAGGCTTGTGCTTGCAAATATGCATTCAGGTTAAATGAGTAAAATGCACTTTAAATATTCCCATATTAGAAAATCACCATCTTATAATGATTTCTGAAGGATCATGTGACACTGAAGACTGCAGTAATTATGCTGAAAATTCAGCTTTGATCACAAATTCATTTTACAATATATTCAAATAGAAAACTGGTCTTTTAAATTGTAAAAATAGTTCAAAATATCACTGTTTTTACTGTATTTTGGATCAAATAAATGCAGCCTTGGTGAGCAGAAGAGCCTTCTTTTAAACAGTATTGTAGGTCTAAAATTAGGTAAAGTCTTTATGTAAAGAAAATGTATAGTCAGATTACTTCTTTTAGCTTAAAACTTGGTTTTTATCATTAAGTCTCTTCACATTCATTCTCTTTCTGTCACATTCCTCATTGATAGGCCCAGGGGAGGGGTCTTTTGTCTCCTCAGGTGTGGATTTCAATCAGTATTCATTATAGTTCACGCCTCCTCGCATATGACCTTTCTAACACTAAAAGTGTCTTACAAAAGTTCAATTACTATATTGTTTTGTATGAGTTAGTGATCAGGATGGTTTTCACATCATTTTGTAGCAAAAACTCTAGGCTACAAGATCCAGTTCTCAAAAGGCTTGTGGACAAATGTTTAGTATGTGTTATATGGCCTTATTTCAATTACTTAAATTTTTTTTTTTTAAATAACCACGCATAAACGTTATTTTCTCAAAAATACAAACATGTACACACATGTTGCTCACATGTTATTTTAGCCCAGTTTGTGCTGAATACAGTGTTATCAGACTTTAGCTATTAATGTGTTTTAAGCAACTGAAAAAAGCACAAATGTCAAGGCATGTCAAAACTTCTCTAGGGCCCAAAACACCCTCAGACCCCAGAGGGTTAATGCTGGAAATCAAAATAATTATTGTGGAGCTCATGAAGACTTGAAATTAGATTAGAAACATGCCATGCACAGACTGAAGAACATTTGTAAGCTGAGCTTCTGTGAACTTCAGTTCCCCTTGTCCTTCCCTGCTAGCAGACTAGTGGCAAGTGATTATCTAATTAGCCAATCGTGTGGCAACAGTGCAATGCATATAATCATGTAGATATGGGTCAAGAGCTTTGTTAATGTTCACATCAACCATCAGAATGGTGGAAAAATGTGATTTCAGTGATCTTCGATCATAGTATAATAGTTGGTGCCAGAGGGGCTGGTTTGAGTATTTCTATAACTGCCGATCTCCTGGGATATTCACGCACAACATTCTCTATAGTTTAATGAAGAAATGGTGCCTTAAACAAAAAAACTCCAGTGAGTGGCAGTTCTATGGACAGAAACGCCTTGTTGATAAAAGAGGTCAAAGGAAAATGGCCTGATTTCAGCTAACAGAAAGGCTACGGTAACTTAGGTAATAGAGGTCGACCGATTAATTGGCCGATTTTTTGCATTTTTTACATAATCGTCATCGGCCAATATCCACGCATATCAAGCCGATTATTAGGCAGGCGCATCTGTGGGCAGCCTAGTGTTGTTGTGGAACACGTACCTATGACGCACACTGCCCCTATAGTCATTTTCCAGCAGAGTGAGCAGACCTCAAGGAAGGAGCTAAGTTCCTTGGAGAAAACAGTAAGGGTTAAATTTGTATAACTTCTTTAGATTTAATTAAAAACTTTTGATATGTTACTGCCAACTTCAAGAAAAAACGTGACAAATGCGATAGTTGACATGACGTTCGGCTACTTTGGATATTGATAGCGTAGTTGAAGTTGCATTATCACAGCAGAAGGGTTGCTATCATGTCACAATAATTAAGCAAGAATTTTGCAATTACAGACAGTGAATCTGAGACTTTTATTTGTTCTGTTTGTGTATCTTATATTTGAGAGGGTTGTCACTCAATGCAGATAAATAAGTAATAAAAATATACCAACGCAGTATAGGATATTGAAGGACTGGCTTTGGTAAGCTCGGACGTTATTGGTTCTGCTGTCGGTACTGGAGAAATTAAGAAAATAAATTTTTTATTGCTATAAAGAGAAAGTTATTTTATCTCGCCAGCCATTTCTATGTATAATAATATGAAACCATTTGTCTGTGATGCAATTTAGCTATTCGGAGAGAGAGAGAGAGAGCGCGAGAGAGAGAGCGAGAGAGAGAGAGCGAGAGAGAGAGAGAGAGAGAGAGAGAGAGAGAGAGAGAGAGAGAGAGAGAGAGAGAGAGAGAGAGAGAGAGAGAGAGAGCGAGAGAGAGAGAGAGAACTCGCTCACGCGGTGCCACAGCGAGCACAAAACGAGCCCTGCTAAATGAGTGATAGAACTAAACATTCAGACATAGCCTGGATTAGATCTGTGATTATTAGTCTGATTTTATTTTAGATTTTGCCTTCCAAAGATTATAAAAAGAATATTTATACATAAGCCGCATTCTGTCTAGCACAACTTCCCTTCTCAGCGGTGCACTGACATTTCTCCCTAAAACTCAAACTTAACATCAGAATCAGCACGATCGGTGATTGTTGTAAAATGCAGTCTAGCTACTGTTGCTAAATAATAATTTAATTTAATAATAAAAAGAGGGCAAGAGATACCGTTCCCAAGGCGGCGCGCGCTCCGAAACACACCGCAACGAGACAAGCAAAGTATAGGCTACTTTGGGTTTCATGTGCGCATCTAAACGATCAAATATACACAAAAATGTGTCAAAACGACCGGCTTGGAGATTCACTTAAACACAGTTTATGTCTTAAATGGACGTAGTTATGGAAATAGTTGGGAGAAAATATGCTGCATCAGGAGCCTATTAGATCTGAACTCGGTCTTAAAGGGGAAGTTGTCTATTAAACATGTGACGATTGAGCCATTACTGCGAATCAAACAACAAAAGGCAAAGAGAAAATCACTTAAAGCTCTTGAATGAATAACTTCTGCATTAATCTATCTATGATAAACTATGCAGTGTTATTTTACAATTGATTACTTTATTAGATTTCTTTTTAGACCACACCTGAACAGTAATGTTAGTAGACCTTCCTGAAATTAAATCACTGTGCCTATATAACGTTTATATTTGTGTAATATATATATATATATATATATATATAAACAAAAAGAACCGTTAAGAATACCGTTAAAGTACCGGATCGATAAGCAGTATCGGTAAGAGTAGTAATACCATTAAAACCTTAACGATACCCATCCCTAGTTATGCCTGTGCTTCTCTTGGATGCTCTGAATATTGGATTACGTCTCTGGATTGCCCCTTAATTAAAGCTGCATTTGGATCTCAACCTTCGTGTCTCGGAGCAGTTCGTAACACCTGCTTTGTTTATTTAATATATTTGTTATACATTATTTATACAATATGTTTTTACATTATACATTTTTAATTATTTGTACAAGTGCAGATCGGTCAAGTGTTCAATAAATGTATTTGTTGAGAAATGTTTTCTATCTTAAGTAATTATTTGTGTTACATTTTATCTTTCAAATAAAAGGTTCAAATAAGAGGTTAAAAACAAGCACATATCGGCCAAATATCGGCCAAAATAAATCGGCAGCATTAATCGACCATCGGCCAACCCAGATTTCAAAAGATCGGCATCGGCATCGGCCTGAAAAAAACAATATCGGTCGACCTCTATTAGGTAACCACTCTGTACAATTGTAGTGATCAGAATAGCATCTCGGAATGCACAACATGTCGAACTTTGAGGGGGATGGACTACATTATGCTCTTTATTGGGATCATTTAAGGGCAGTGGTGGTTCAGCAGTTAAGGTTCTGGGTTACTGACCAGAAGGTCAGGGGTTCAAGCCCCAACACCACCAAGACACCACTGTTGGGCCCTTGAGCAAGGCCCTTGAACCTATCATGGCTGTATCATGGCTGACCCTGCACTCTGACCCCAGCTTAGCTGGGATATGTGAAAAATAAATAATTTCACCATGTATATGTAGAAATGTATGTATAATGTGTGACAATTGATCAATTTATCTCTTTTATCTTTATCATAGTGCTCCTAATAAAGAGCTTAGGGAATGTATATACCAGGGGTGGCCAACCCTGCTCCTGGAGAGCTACCTTCCTGCAGAGTTTAGATCCAACCCTAATCAAACACTCCTTAACCAGCTTATCAAGGTCTTTAGGATTACTTGAAAATGACAGGCAGGTGTGTTGGAGCTAAACTCTTCAGGAAGGTAGCTCTCCAGGAGCAGGGTTGGTCACCGCTGGTATACTGACTCCCCGAATCTTTTGCCTATTTTTCTTATAACCCAGATAATTCAATATGCTTAACAAATGGGGGTGTCTGTCATTATAATTAGATTTTGGTCCCCTATTGAGGGGTTCACAACTGTGGGATCAGAATTTGTAATTGAATGGGTTCTTGATTCCTGTAGATTTACATTCAGGAGGTAGTTTGTATGGAGGATCTGGGGAAGGGCACACCTTTAAGGGGCACACCACATTTCTCATATTTTAGAACTTCTTTTACCTTTTTATTATGGCTGGGAGAATGAGACCAGTTTACCAGGTGCACCGAGACACTTTAAATGATACCAAACATGTATATTTACTTTTTGTACACACTTAACATTGCATAGGTTTTTAGTGAGCTTTAAGTGAGGAGGAGAAGGGTGGAGTAAGGGGAGATGACGAGACTGTAGAAATGAGGTGCGAGCTGCTCTGTTTGCTGCGTCTCAGATGTTGCTGTTACATATGCAAGAGAGAGTTGAAATGTTAATTCTCATGAGAGCCTTTTGTTTTCTCGAGGAGTATCCCAGACTCGCTGGCACCCGCCTTACAATGCATTGCCCATAGAGACAATAAAGTCTATGGAATATTCCTGAACCATTCAAATCAATGGTGCAAAAGATCAATTTTGGCTCTAAACTCAAGATTTTATGCAGGGTGTCATTTGAGCACTTCATGAGCACGATTTGTGTAGGAGACTATTTTGTCTCGCTGGAAGCCAGCTTTTCTATATGATGATTGGTCGAGCTTTCAAAAGGTCAGGACTTTGCAAGTATTGGCCAATAATGGAAACGGTGATGTATGTGATGTAAACTGCTGTTGAGTGCAGGGTGTTCGATGGCTTGGAGATAGACACGCAGTTATTTGCAATCTGATGCATCACATTTATTTTAGCTTTTATAATCAGATATTTTGCAAAACAGTTTTGAGCTTAGTTACCGGTAATTGTTTTCCTTAAAACATTTCCCTGTTTGAGTAGTAGTTTGAGCAGCTGTGCTTCCAAACTTTTAAAAAGCACCAGCATGTGCATGTTCAGTATAGCATATGTACAGTATTTATTTATTTTAATTATTATTAATTTTTTGATAATTTCAGTTTTAAACAGAAAATGAAGCAAAAAATGGCTTTAAACTACTCACCTACACTCTACTCCCCTTTAGTGTGCTGGCCGTGAAGTGTCACGTGGATGTGCAAACGGATTTATATATATTTTTTTTTACCATAATTATGTTTTATGCTTGACTGAAATTATCAGGTACAACAGCACATTTAACCTTTATTGTTGTTTTTTTCTAGTGTTTAGGAATAGTAGCATCTATCATTCTCACTTTTATTACCTCACTGTGACTGAGTGTACCAATACAATTCAAGGATTTTAAAACAAATAGCTTTTGCGGCTAATTTTCATCGATGCTTGTTTTGTCTTAAATGTTTTTAAGGTCTTTTATCTCTAAAGCAAATTTGATTCATCATGATACTACCTTTAAGGTGTGACATTGACAGATAAAGTTTATGTAATCTAAACTGGTTCAGTTTTGCAGTTATTTGGCACGCAGATTTAAAATTGCAGACTGTACTTATCATAGTAATTGTGCATAAATATGTCTTTGCAAGACTTAACACTTCTTACTTGCACTGTAATGCAGAATCAGGAAGACACTCGACATAATCATAGAGTAATCAGAGTAATCGATAATCAGAGTTTGATAGACAGTGCACATATATATATATATATATATATATATATATATATATATATATATATATATATATATATATATATATATATATATATAAAGCCCTGTCACATGACTCTAAAAGGCTTCAGTTGTCTTCTCACTGTGAGAGAGTGTTTTTTTTTTTTTTTTTTTATAACTGAGTGCTTTTGTTGGGTCTAGCATTCCAGATGTCAAGGCTTTCAATAATGCAGCAGAGAGTGTCATCAAAGAGTCCATCTAACTCTTTTGAGCCCTAATGTTCACAGCTGTAACTGCAGTAAAAAATGCTGCCGCGCTGAGACCATCAGCTGCTGAGCGACTGGCCGGCATGAGACCATTTCCAACCAAACATAGACAGCAGGAAACAGATTAGTTTTCCTCTCTCTGCTCTGATGTGCATCTACTAGCTGTGTGTGTGGCACTGTTGGACTTGTGCTGGTTTAAATCAGCCTTCGTGTATACACAAAACACGAGTGAATTTAACCAAGGCTCAGAGCAAAGATTTTATTGAAAGTGCCCAAAAAATACCATAGATATTTAAAATGTGTAGTGAATAGCTTTTTTATACCTGTTATTTAACATTTTATATACTGTATCTCATAACATTCTATTCAAGGCCTGTCAAGCTATTGTATTTTTTTCCCCCTCTTTAGATACGGTAGTGACCTGTAGTTGTCAGATGTATAGTTGCAAATGTATAGCTCTATAGTGTTCGATGTTGATGTGATAGTAACAGTCTTTCCCCTTCTGTCACTCACTCGACATTGTGTCGAATGAAGTGACACAAGGGATCTTCCTGGGACGCCAAATGTACCTCTGAACCTGAGAAAAGGCCAATGTCAAGTTGGCAGACAGAATTTGCATGCCCCGCCCTGGACATACGGGTATAAAGGGAAGCAGGGCAGCGAGTGCCAGTCAGAATTTGTCTTCGGAGCCGAACGGTTGTTCAGCAAGCTGAGTTCACCACTGTTTCCCTCACCTCTGTTGGCAAAAAGCACAGCTGTTGGATTTACGGCACATTTCCAGCTGGCGTTCTCTCTCTCTCTGCACGCTGTGCAGTCTATGCCCCTGGGTGCTTCGACAGCGCTTTCATTGCCTGAAAGAATATTTCTCCTCCTAAAAATAATTGATTTCCTCTAAAAGAGTTTGAGTTCCCACTCATAAAAGAGCAATACACTGCAGGTGTTGAACGTCCTTTTCAGGACGCGTCATTTTACAGATGTCTTTCCTGGATGCGGTTGATTTCTCTCCGCTTCTGACGGTCATAAAAGCTGCCTCGCGTGCCTGGGCTGCAATCACACGCAGGCAGCGTTTTATGAATGGTTCATGTTCTCAGTGCGACATTGCGGTCACGGCTTTCTTTTCTCACGAGAGAAAGCCACTTCAGCTGCCCCCGCGTCGTTCCTTCTTCCCACAGGATTGAGGATGACCCGGCTGGCGATGAAGGCGATTTGGGGAATGATGACCGGCTCGGTTTTGCCGGGTAAATCCTTACAAACCACCCGCCCCGGCACGCTTGCTTGCTTCCGTCCAAGCTCAAGATGAGTGCGGCTCGCCTCGCGGCCAGCCGGCTTTCGCCCTTGAGCCCCCGGAATTGGATGACGATATCGCCGCTGCATTGGAGAGCGTCACAGCAGCGTCTGATGCTGATGACTCGTCTGGGCTGCCACCTTCGGGTCTGCTTGCCCAGTCAGAGGCTGACGCGCAGATGTCCGCTATGCTTTCCCGGGCCGCCGGAAACTTCCTGCCCCCCCTCACGGCTACTCGATCGGTTCCTCGGGTCAGGGCACCACTCATAGCCACGCTGAGACCGACCTCACTCTCAGAGCCAGGAAGGTCACAGCGCAGGCACCCTCGATGGTCACCTCTGGCTGAACATGGTCGAGATGCGCGACGTTGACAAGGCGCGTTTTCTCAACACCTTTGTCTCCCAGCTTGGCCTCTTCAGCGACACCGTCGACGACTTCGCCCAGCAGTTTTTGGCGGTGAAGAAGCAGATGGTACATCTTGCCATGGCGCCGCCAAACCAGCGCCCCTCCTGCTCACGTAGGACATCCCCCTGCGGCTAAACAACAGGTAGCTCCGCCTCAACCCGGGCCCAGATCTCAGCCCCAGCGTCGAGCACCTCGCAGGCGGCGTACGCCCCCCGTCTCCAGGACCCCTTCTAGGACCAGGAAAGCTCTGAAGCGCCCCTGAGATGGGCGACCCAGGCAGTCAGACGTTTGCTCCGGAGCTGGTACCAAGACCACTCCATCCCCCGGTGGAGGGCCGGGAGGAGAATCCTTGTTTCATTTGCCGCACCACCTTCGGGCTGCAGCACCCACATTCTCAATAAAGAGCGATTTCCTCACTCCCTGGGTCATCCATCCGGTGCGTGCCGTTCTCACAGCACATTCTCCCTTTATCCTGAGGCCATGACCGGGCTACATGCCCAAGGTTCCTACAACCCCCTTCAGGGACTAGGTCGTGATCCTGTAAGCAAGCTGTCGCGGGAGGAGGCAGACCCAGCCTTCTTGTTGCTGTGTCTGGTACATGCTTTGCATATTTATTTGGACCGCACGCATAGCTCTAGATGTTCTGAGCAGCTCTTTGTCTGCTTCGGCGGACCACGGAAAGGGAACGCCATCTCCAAACAGAGGTTAGCTCACTGGGTCGCTGATGCTATTTCCTTAGCTTATCACACCCAGGCCGTGCCCGCCCCCTTGCGGTTTCGAGCACACTCTACGAGAAGTTTGGCATCCTCGTGGGCACTGGCCCATGGCACCTCCTTAGCAGACATCTGCAGAGCAGCAGGCTGGGCAACACCCAATACCTGAGATTTTACAATCTCAGGGCTGAGTCGGTCTCGTCCCGTGTTTTGTCAGGTCCGAGCCGGTAGAAATCGGTAACGCGACACAACTGACCGGGTGTTCCGCTTGCACACAGCGCCCTTCACCAAGTTGATCCAGTGCGCCTTCTATCCCAGGTTAGCCACTAAGGGTCGCTCCCTGGATGACTCCTCCCTAGCCTTCTGGCCTGCAAATTCAGTGGAGCAATTCGCGTCCAGACCCACTACGAGTCACAGGTGCTCTGTACTGGGGTCAGGCTCCACGGGCTTAGTTCCCTTTCCAGGCAAACTCCCTGTGATTTATTCCCCACTGTTGGCGGACCGGCGTTTCCCCCAGGGGCAGCCCTGGTCGCCGTGCTTGTAGAGTTCCCCCATCATTAGGCTGGACCTACCACCACACGATTTCCCACATACGGCTTCACAACCCTCTTGGTGTATTTGCCACATATTACCTCCCCCTAGACTGGGCTGGATGTGGCCTCTGCAGGGTCTTTTCCCCTGAAAGAATAGGACCGGGAAAGACTGCCTTCCCCGACGCATTTCATAGCATTAAGATAGCCCCAGCCACTTCACATCCTATGTGAGAGACATAGTGAGAGAGAAGGCCGCGGCTGCCGGGCTTGCTCCCGGGCTTGCTCCCATGCTAGTCATGTAGTGCAGTAGCCTGCTTGCACCTGTCTCGGCAGTTCACGTAACATGGTCAGTGCGTGGGGTTTTCATATGGGACCCTTTGTGTCACTTAATTTGACACAACGTCGAGTGAGTGACAGAACGTCATGGTTACTGTTGTAACCTCTGTTCCCTGAGGGAAGGAACGAGACGTTGTGTCCCTCCTGCCACAGCACTAGACCTACCACTGTAAATGGCCGTACCTTATTTTTGTCTCCTCAGTGCAAAATCCTGACTGGCACTCGCTGCCCCGCTTCCCTTTATACCCGTATGTCCGGGGCAAGGCATGCAAATTCTGTCTGCCAACTTGACATTGGCCTTTTCTCAGGTTCAGAGGAACGTTTGGCGTCCCAGGAAGACCCCTTGTGTAACATTCTACACAACGTCTCGTTCCTTCCCTCGAGGAACAGAGGTTACAACAGTAACCATGACGTTTTTGTTTTCTTTTTTCAGATTAAGAATGTATTTCATTTATTGTAGTATTTTGCATAAAATAATAGAACATTGTGCATTTTTATATGGTTAGAAAGAAAATGCCTGCAAAACGGTAAAAAATGCCCCTGAAAATCAATTTCAGGGAGCAAATATTGTCCCTTTTATAAGATTAGGGACTGAGGAGAGGAAGAATTACACAGATCACAGTCCAGATGCACTCTAAACTTTCCAAACAGCTTCAGGTGATGTAAATCGTAAAGTATGAGGGAATTTTACCAAATAAGTAAATGCAGAAGCACTCTCATTGTGAAATAAGTGTAGCAGGAGGTCTTTAAAGGAAACACTCCAGTGTTACATCTTAAATGCAGTTATATTTAATGCATTATAGCTTTATTAAAGTTCAAATAATACAGAAGCAGGTCATGCAAATAACTACAAACTGAAACTGGCATTTCTCTGTGCGGTCAGCTCCTCTTCTATGAGTTGCACGAATGTCCCAATCTAAGAGGGAGAGATTGAAACTGCAGCCGGCTGATGCACACTCAGTCATGGGGAGAGTTTGTTTTTTTGTGAGTTAAAGATGGATGGAAATTAACAAAAAGGTGAGAGAGGGTAGTCTTCGCCCAATTATACACTGCAACAAAATACAATTTTCCCAAAATCCACGATCCCGGTTCCGGGATTTAAAATTACGTCAGTAATAATGTACTTCCAATTTTAAATGTATGCGGAGGAGTTATGAGCTCATATCTGGTACCATTTGAAAGCTTAGAATGTCTACTTTCTTGAGATATGCATCACTTTGGCATTTGTTTTACACTAAGTAACTTATTTACAATAAATTACATAGTTCCACCCATCAAAAGTCGTATCATAATTATGTGCGTTTTTGAATACATATGTCTCATATCGCTCAAATATGACGCACATGTACAAACCATGTATCAAATGAAAGCTCTCATTGCCAGTAAGAAGTTCCAATAAGTCTTTTTATTGAGGTATAATCACATATCTAATACACTTCGAATGAATCATGAAGTATACAATCATACAAGTGAAATTATTGAATATTTGCCGTGCTACTCGCACTAGACAGCACAGTTAGCCACAAATGCTACATAATCTTTTACCTTAGGTTATTCTCTGCAAAATGAGCCTTTTTTCAGTGTTTTCTGTGGTTGTGTGCCCAAGTAATCCCTCGATATGTCACACGAGTGCAGAAACACCACAAAGTAATGTTATATGATATTCAACAATCCAGGAAAATATGTAAACATCCGATCCGGATAAAGCATATATTGCCGTAAAGCTTAGACCCTCTGCTTTCCGGCAATGTCTCTCAAGATCAAATAGACCAATCAGGGGCTGTGATATTGCATCCAGACTGTGAAGTGATCACTGGGTAGGTTACGTGCCCAAAACACACAGACGCCTCTCACCAGACACCAGAGCGCATATTTACCACTTTCAACAGTGTTTTATGTAATGACAAAGGGTTTTCTGTAAAATTACACTGGGATTTTGCATTTATACACTGTATATGGGTATGGGGAGACTTTAGATTTGGGTAGGCGGAAAGTACACCAAAAAAAGGTAATATTCCTCCCTTCAAATAAATTGAAATAGATATTAAATAAAACATGATACAGACAAAATTCCTTTTTCAGGTATTTGCTGACATCTAGTGGAAACAGCCAAAACTGTCTGCTT
Organism: Xyrauchen texanus; assembly: GCF_025860055.1. Lineage (NCBI taxonomy): Eukaryota > Metazoa > Chordata > Actinopteri > Cypriniformes > Catostomidae > Xyrauchen > Xyrauchen texanus. The sequence continues at coordinate 31,719,036 of NC_068282.1, forward strand.
GCTGCTAAGGTTTACAGGGCTTGAGTTATACACTTTCAAAAATGAATTTATATAAAAAAATCAAAAAGCTCTCTTTTTTAGGAGGGTTATTACTGTTCAGACAACATATATTTAATTTTTTTTAATTTTTAGCAGTGTTTTATGCAACTTCAAAGGGTTTCCTGTAAAATGACACCAAAACTGTGTATTTAGGCCAAAGTATGTGGGAATGGGAACTTTTTAATTTGGGTAGGCCAAATCCAGGCGGAAATCCCCAAAAATGGCAAGGATCTTAAGAGGTTAAACTCATGTAAAACAATGTACATTTTCTTTAGCAGCTATACTGCAGAATAAATATTGTAGCTGATAATCTTATATAATATCATATTAAAAATACAAATATTTTTAAACATGTAAAAATCCTTTAAAAAAGATGCATTCACCTGAGAAGCACCATATAAGATATTTATACTTGCTTTTAGAGAATAGATCTTGAATATAAGTATATTTTGTTTTTATTGCACTTGCAGAAGTATAACCAAGTGAAAAAATACTCTTGTATACAAAATACACTTATATTTAAGATACATTCTTGTGGAGGGCAGGTCCGGGTCTGGATTCACGACCCGACTCCGCCATGCCACATTTCTCTTAAAGCAAGTCTAAATATATTTTATGTTGCTTCTCAAGTAAATGTATCTTGTTTTAAGGATTTTTAGACCATTTTAAATGGAAAACAAGACAAAAAAATTTTTTTGCAGTAAATTTCTTTACTGAATTAAACTTAAAAAGTATTTTCCCTTTAATTCAGTGAATGTCATTTAGAGGCAGGGGCGGTGTGTTAATTAGGGCGATATGGGCGACGCACTGCCAAACGTGAAAAGGAGGGATTTTTTTTCTAACCAATTCTATCAGGGCAACAGTCGTTATCAGTGTTCTAATCTAGATGTCTGATCTGCCAATCAGGCTAAAGTCGTGCTTAAAATGACCCCGCCCCTTTTTGGGCGATTTCAGTCAGGTTGAAAATCGCCCCAGAAGTCTCCCATAGACTCTCATGTAAAAAAATTTTTTTTAAATATCAGAGCTCTCAATACAATCTCTATGGGTTCCGGGAGGGCTTGCACTTACGCGCTTTCGTCATACGTAACGTAACCATGAACAAGAAAAGAGCGGGTAGCAGCGTCAATCAATTCACATACTGCTGTCAAGATGGATAGTGTTCAGTGCAACTCGATTGTCTCTTTGAAAGAAGTTACTTTTAGTCAGCGAACGAATCAAGATAAATTGATAAAAAGCTACTGGAGTGTATGCTAGCGGTCGTGAGGGAACATATTGTTGAGGAGGTGAAGTCGGCGAACTTCGTAGCCATCCAAGCTGACGAGACCACGGATGTTTCTACACAGACACAGCTGGTGCTTGTGCTGAGGTACATCGATCCCAACAATAAAGTGCAGGAACGCTTTTTTGAGTTTCTTCCCATCTCGGAATCAACCTCAATCTCAATTGCCATTGTGCTTTTGGAGAGACTGAACGGTCTTTTTGCCGACGACGAGAAAGTCAAACTTATTGCGCAAGCTTACGATGGAGCTAGTGTGATGAGGGGAGAGAAGGCTGGTGTGCAGCAAAAGGTGCGTGAGCATTTCAAGAATGCCCATTATGTGCATTGCTATGCGCATCAGCTGAATTTGATCATGCAGCAAGCTACTTCTCGCATCAAAACAGTTAATATTTTCTTTTCCGATCTGAGCGGGATTGCAACTTTTTTTTCCCGGTCACCCAAACGGACCAGCATTCTTGACCAGACTGTTGCACGAAGACTGCCCAGAGCTTCATCCACACGGTGGAACTTCAACAGCAGAGTCGTGAACACTGTCTATGAGAATCGAGACGACCTCATACAATGTTTTGAAGCCATCAGGACGGGTTCATTGGGTTCATTTGACCAGCCCACCGTGAGAGAGGCATCTGGCTACGTGAGGATGCTACATGATGAAGATTTCATTTTTTTCCTGTGGCTTTTTCACAAAATCATGCCCCACGTTGATACTCTGTATCAGAAGCTCCAGAAGAAGGACATCGATGCTGTCTTCATCAAACGTGCCCTCGACAGCTTCACAAACAGCGTGCAGGCCATAAGGTAAGATTAAACAATATCATTCTATCATTCTCAAAGCAGAGATTTGTCATTTGAAAATGTATGCATGAAAGGAGACTGCATTTGTGTTTGAAATTACATTATTCTCATTATATATGGCCAGTGGTTTAATCTAGCTCACTTTATATACCGTATACTGTGCTGAACATCCAGGCTAGGTGAGACACAAAGGCTAACTTAAACACTAAAGACTTCATGCATCCCTGCCCATTTTTAGTAGAAATGAAATATTTGTACCATACGTAGATAAATTGCATATACCTGTGCATCACATAGACTACAGTACTGTACATAGCCTAACAAACACATTGGTCTGTTTGCCTTCAGGGACTCCTCTCAACAGCAGCTGCAAGTAGCAACAGGAGCCAGAAGACCCAGAACGTCTTTGAGAGAAGAGGAGAAACAGAGGCTGTCTGAAGAGGTCTGCGACACCATCCTGGAAGCAAGGTTCTCTTTCACTGTCCACCTTGTGAGTGCTACTTTACTGCTAGCAGATATGTTTGAAAGGTACTGCCATTCATTTCCTGATGAGGCTCTGAATGCCGCTGTGAACGCATACCCCATGCTGAACAAGGCAAAGCTCAAGACAGAACTCTCTCTGATCTATGAGAATCCTGAATTCAAGGGCTGCTGTGGTGCACTGGCACTGTACCAGGTTCTCATGAGCTACAACCTCCAGGAGACATTCTCTGAGACTGTGACTCTGTTGAACATTCTCATAACTACTCCCATGACAACAGCTGAAGCTGAGAGATGTTTCTCAACTTTGACACGAGTTAAGACATTCCTGCGAAATTCAATGGGCCAGGAACGTCTGAATGCACTGGCCATGCTTTCGATGGAGAGGGAACTAGTCCTCAACATGCCTGATTTCAATGAGAAAGTCATTGACCGCTTTGCTGCATTGAAAGAGAGAAGAGCACAGTTTCAGTACAAATAATGTAGCCTCTCTCCCTGTCTGTCTCTTTAACACACACACACACACACACACACACACACACACACACACACACACCAAATCAGTTCACAGTTGATGTTGTTTTAAATGGTTATTTTTCATTCATTCAAAAAAAGTAAAAAAAAAAAATAAAAATCTGTTCATGTTCATTTTTACAAATCTATACAATTAGCCAGAATATGGTTGTTTATATTTACAAATCCATACAAATGCTGTGTTTACCTTTTCTAGAAATTATTTTAAAATGCTGTTTTCAGGCAAAATGTCTCTGTTGACTGTTCATGTTCATTTTCACAAATCTATACAAGAGGACAGAATATGGAAGTCTATACAAATTGCTTATTACCAATAACTTGCATCAATATTTTCAGTAGCCTCTATCAAAAGCCCCTGCTCTCTTGTTGTGAATTATGCTCTGGTGCACATATTTCCAATTCAACCATGAGGCATTTTTGAAGTAAGTAATTAATGTGTATATCAGAATTCTTTAGTTAAACTTGGCAGCACCTCATCATTCTGGTTTGGTCTTCAATGTGTAAAGCCAAGATGCACAGACCACACTAGGTCAAGCCTCACTTGTTCATTCACTTATTTAGGACAATGTTACTTTGCTTTTATTAAGTAGCACATTGATGATATCCTACATTCCAGAAAATGTAGTTCTAAAGATCCACTTCTCTCAACAATTTGTCTACTTGTATTTTCAGCTAATATTTCATTGTTTATGGAAATGCAGATTGTTTATACAGTGTTGAGGAATGTGAAAGAACACCCATGATCATTTGTACTGTGATAACTTATTTTGCTTTTGTAAGCCAATACTTTTGAGATCAGTCAATAAATGCTTCTGGTATGGACTTATATGCTGCCCCTGTCTTTATGTTGTTGCTGGACATATCTTTTTAAAAATGTGTCCTGTTTAGCAATTTTACATCACACAACATTGGATTAATGTAAGTAATGAATAAGTGGAATAATTAATTGCGGAGCCATGACATTTTTGCTTATGAAGGCTCCTAGATGCTAATTTCTTATATCGCTTTCCACCTGTAACTTATGTAGCTAGAGGGGAAATCGGTACCCATTGAATGGATCACCTTAATCATTATCAGAGAAATTGCCCCCCCTGAGAATTTTTTCAGGAGCCGCCACTGTTTAGAGGTAATTTAAAACATGATTTTGTCCTCTATTTTTAGTAAGCATGTTAAAAACAACTAAAAAGAGCTAATGATTTTAGTTGTAATAATCACAGAATAGCCGAATAATCATTCTAATAATCATTAGACAAAATCGATTATCAAAATAATCGTTATTTGCAGCCCTAATCTACACCCACTCAGACTCTACCCCAGATTTGATACTCTCTCACACACAATCATTTTTTTCATTTCTGTTATAATAAAGCAATAAGATACAATAAACTCTGCATTACAGTGATTTTAGTGTTCGTAGGCACAACATGAAGTGGTTTTATAAAACGAAAACAACAGTAATATGTCTTTTATTTTTTAAAGACACCACTCTTCAGAAAATAGTCAAAACAACCTGGAGCTAAACATGCACTAAACTGCAGAGATAATAGTGTATTTCATGAGAGACCCATCAGTAGCGCCCCTTATCTTACTCACCAGCACTGAAGTTGTGGAAGAAATGTGGAAGAAGGCCCAGCAGAGGTTGTACATCCTTTACCAGCTGAGGAAGTTTGACATGCCACAGAAAAAGTTGATACAGTTCTACAGTACTCTGCACTTCTATACTGTAACTGTCTGCTTTTTGGGTCAGCCACCAAATTGGACATAAAAAGACTTAACGAGACCAAAAACAATCAAATTAAATACAATTTCACCCCTTGTACAGTAGGCAGGGCTGTTCTACAAACATTTATACTGGTGCATAGATATTTAAGCATTCAGCTTTCAATGCATGTGATTAATATCTTTAATGCAAATAAGGCAGTTATTTACTTAATTTTACATAATTGTTTCATTATGTTCTTTCCATGTTTTTGTTGCATTTAGAGGAATATACAATCTGTAAGATGAGTAAAAAGTGTTGTTTCATACGTCCTATGTCTTCTGCCTTTATATTTATGCATGTATTTTACAACGAGTATATTAATAGCCAAGTGATTTGGCCTGCCCTAAAGGGACTTTGATTACATGGACTTTGTAACTTGTGTTTTGTTCTAGTTTAATTTGAAATGTATTCATTTGTTTTTAGGTTCATTTGTTTACATGTTGTTTGTTTTTAGGGCCCTAAATGTGACTCTGGTGTTTAACACTGAAGGGCAACACTTTCTGAGAGTGGGATTAGCTGTGCCTCTCTTTGGGTCTGTCTTGACACTCAGGGCCATGGTAGCAGAGGAGTGGAAGATATCTCCAGACCAGGTGAATGCTGCTTTGTGTGTTAGTTTGTCTGCCTGCACTGTCTGCTGATCTTTTGTCTCTCTCTCATTTTCTTTCCTTTTGATAATCAACACTGCAATACACACAAGCCCTATTAGTTAATAAAATATTGTGTTGTAATGCACGCACACCTACAAACATCATGCATAATCTCGCAAAAGAAGAATTCCTCTCTCCAACATCTTCCAGGCTCATGAAGAGTAACAGCTAAAATGCATGTATTTCACTATTCATACATCATTAACTGCCTCATCTGAACACATTCCATTTGTTGGTTAATGGTAACCTCCAAAACTTCCTCAGCCAGTTATCCAGGACAAGGTATTATTGTGCTGCAAAGTATGCTCTTAGAAAAAATGTTTTTTGGGGCTCTATATAGAACCCTAGGGTTCTTTACTCAGCAACAAAGAATGCCAAAAGGGTTCTATTTACAAAGATTTACTGAAAAAATAACCCCTTTTGCCCAAGTTGAGCACAATCAATAACATCTGTAGCAAAATGTTGATTACCACAGAATTGTTTTTACTTTTAAGCTCCTTTTTTATACCATAACTACAAACGAATCAACCTTTGGCAAAATATGTGATGCTTAGTCTTACGCATACTTTCATACTAAATATACTTTATACTAAAACAAATACCAGAGACCGCTTAGACAAATGTCTCATGTGCTGAGAATGTGCTAACGTGCTAACCATAAAAATATAAATCATAAAAGTTTAAGAACAAAATCACACTTATAATTCAAACTCAAAAGTCTATAATTCAAATTTACACAATTCTAATTCAAATTGTTTTGTTGTATTTCTGACTCCATAGGAAACAAGCTCTAATTGCTCTTCCAAACCAGTGGTTAGGTATCCTTACCTGCTGCAGTGTATGGTACAAAACTAACTGTACTAACTGTATTTGTCCCTTCATACTGCTAAATCGAATTAGTTGCTCTTACTCAGAAAAGTAAACATACTTATTTGGTACAAGTAAACTGAATGTAATTTTTTAAGTAACATGAAGTTACAAGTAAGCTTAACTCATCTGTGATTAAAATGTTGTTTTTATTTAATTATTTAAATTGGGTTATAACGTCAGAATAAAGGAAATTATGACTAGACTCAGTCCTTAGTGCACATAAATCTGCACTTTTGTAAAGTACAATTGATTAAAGAAAAATGGCTTGAACTTAACAGGCTCCAAGTTCATTAGAGGTAACACTAATTACCCTCATAGTGACTTCACAAAAATCTCAATTATTGGTTTATGGGTATTCTACACAGCTGCAATTTTGTTCTTGGTAATTCTGAGTTAGTAGTATTCAAAGGCAAAGTTTAAAGACCGTCTCTGTTACTATCGTAACCTCCGTTCCCTGATGGAGGGAACGAGACCTTGTGTTGATGTAGTGACACTAGGGTCATGGAGCCCAAAACACCTCAGATCTTTGAGAAAAGGCCAGTGAGAATTGGCGAGTGGACTTTGCATTCCACTCCATCAGACATATGGGTATAAAAGGAGCTGGCTCGCAACCACTCATTCAGGTTTTATGCTGAGTAGCCGAGACATGGGTCTGCCGATTCCTCTGCTGAATACGTGAGCCACAGGGCTAGGAAGGAAGGGCATACAGGGATCACAGGCTCAAGGTTTTGCCTCACGGAGGGTAATGTCGCTAAACGCAAGTGATACACCCTGCCAGCTGTCCCGTATTCCCAAACTTTACCTGTTCATACCTGACAAAACACGGACCTGAAACCAGCTCAACCAGGAGATTCAAAGATTTTGCAATGGTAATGGGTGTTTCCCAGCCCGCTGCTCTGCAGATGTCTGCTAGAGAGGTGCCCGAGACCTTCTGCATCAAGGTGTGCTGCTATAGCAGCTATGTACACCTTCAAGGTGGAGGGGGACAGCCGTCCCTCCAACTTCTCCTGCAGGAAGGAAAACACTGACCTGACTGCGCATCTCTGGGGATCTTTGCCTCGGGAAGAACACCAACTCGCAAACACACGCCACTTCAGGGCATACAGGTGCCATGTGGAGGGAGCCATGGCCTGAGTGATCGTGTTTACCACCGTGGTTGGTAGACCACTTAAGTCTGGAAACAAGCTCTAATTGCTCTTCCAAACCAGTGGTTAGGTATCCTTACCTGCTGCAGTGTATGGTAAAAAACTAACTGTACTAACTGTATTTGTCCCTTCATACTGCTAAATCGAATTAGTTGCTCTTACTCAGAAAAGTAAACATACTTATATGGTACAAGTAAACTGAATGTAATTTTTTAAGTAACATGAAGTTACAAGTAAGCTTAACTCATCTGTGATTAAAATGTTGTTTTTATTTAATTATTTAAATTGGGTTATAACGTCAGAATAAAGGAAATTATGACTAGACTCAGTCCTTAGTGCACATAAATCTGCACTTTTGTAAAGTACAATTGATTAAAGAAAAATGGCTTGAACTTAACAGGCTCCAAGTTCATTAGAGGTAACACTAATTACCCTCATAGTGACTTCACAAAAATCTCAATTATTGGTTTATGGGTATTCTACACAGCTGCAATTTTGTTCTTGGTAATTCTGAGTTAGTAGTATTCAAAGGCAAAGTTTAAAGACCGTCTCTGTTACTATCGTAACCTCCGTTCCCTGATGGAGGGAATGAGACCTTGTGTCGATGTAGTGACACTAGGGTCATGGAGCCCAAAACACCTCAGATCTTTGAGAAAAGGCCAGTGAGAATTGGCGAGTGGACTTTGCATTCCACTCCATCAGACATATGGGTATAAAAGGAGCTGGCTCGCAACCACTCATTCAGGTTTTATGCTGAGTAGCCGAGACATGGGTCTGCCGATTCCTCTGCTGAATACGTGAGCCACAGGGCTAGGAAGGAAGGGCATACAGGGATCACAGGCTCAAGGTTTTGCCTCACGGAGGGTAATGTCGCTAAACGCAAGTGATACACCCTGCCAGCTGTCCCGTATTCCCAAACTTTACCTGTTCATACCTGACAAAACACGGGACGAAACCAGCTCAACCAGGAGATTCAAAGATTTTGCAATGGTAATGGGTGTTTCCCAGCCCGCTGCTCTGCAGATGTCTGCTAGAGAGGTGCCCGAGACCTTCTTCTGCATCAAGGTGTGCTGCTATAGCAGCTATGTACACCTTCAAGGTGGAGGGGGACAGCCGTCCCTCCAACTTCTCCTGCAGGAAGGAAAACACTGACCTGACTGCGCATCTCTGGGGATCTTTGCCTCGGGAAGAACACCAACTCGCAAACACACGCCACTTCAGGGCATACAGGTGCCATGTGGAGGGAGCCATGGCCTGAGTGATCGTGTTTACCACCGTGGTTGGTAGACCACTTAAGTCTTCCACGTCCCATCCAGGGACCAGACATGGAGGTTCTAGAGGTCTGGGAGTGGGTGCAAGATTGTGCCCCTTCCCTGAGAGAGGAGATCCTCCCTCAGGGGAATTTGCCAGGGAGGTGCTGTCGCAAGGAGCATGTGGTCCGAGAACAAAGTCTTGGTGGGCCAGTATGGCACCACGAGGGTGACTTGTTCCTCGTCCTCCTTGACCTTACACAGGGTTGCGTATTTGCACAGCCCCTGGGGCCAGCTGTGTGCCAGCACATCTGTACTGAGGGGGGCTCCCGTCAGGGAATACCAGAGCGGGCAGTGGGAGGATTCTTGGGAAGCAAACAGGTCTACCTGTGCTATACCAAATCGACTCAAAATCAGCTGGGCCACCTGGGGGTGGAGTTTCCACTCTCCCCTGAGTGTCACCTGCCATGACAATGCGTCTTCTGTGGTGTTGAGGCTGCCCTGGATTTGAGTGGACCTGAGTAGCTGCTGACTCCAGTGGAGGAAATAGCAGGAGAGTTGCGTCATGCGACAAGAACGTAAGCCGCCTTGGCGATTTATACATGCTACCATCGCTGTGTTGTCCATCCGGACCAACACGTACTTGCCCTGGATCAACAGCAATAGCCTACGCAGGGCGAGCATTACTGCCAGCAACTCGAGGCAGCCGCGGTCTTGTCCAGGAGCCAGCGGCTGCGTGCCCATTGCACACTTGGAGGTGTCTGTACAGGTGCCTGGAAACTTGCTGTAGGGGGACTCCTGCCCACAGAAACACAATGTCTGTCCATGGGCTAAAAAAGTGGCCATGTCGCCATGCCCATCTCGGGACTCGAGTCCGAAGCCAGAGCTTAAGCAGTCTCATATGCATCAACCCGAGCGGCATGACCACCGCCGAGGAGGCCATATGCCCCAGGAGCCTCTGAAAGTGTTTCGATGGAACCGATGCCCTCCAACCGAATGACTTGTGAGGCGCTATCATCAAGACCGAGTCTAACTCCATGCCAAGAAAAGAGATGCTCTGAGATGCCCTCTCGGGGAGAGCTTGCTATTTTCCTAGTTGACCCGAAGCACTAGAAGGCTCCAGGCTCCATGGTTCCAGTGGACTTCTTCCTCCTTGGGTCGTCTAACTCAGGGTACTTAGGAGCCTTTCTTCTGGATCTTAGGTGGGGGTGTCAGCTTCCTGAGGCCTCGGCCTGAGCCGGAGCTGATTGTCCACCACAGTGGGACACCCTTGACGAACAGACGGGGTATCAACTCTTGAGCCGCGCTGGGGCAAGATGTGTTGTATCGCCTCAGTCTATTTCTTTACCACCGAGATCTGCTGGGCAAAGTCCTCGACGGTGTCGCCGAATAGGTCGATCTGGGAAATTGGTGTGTTCAGGAAGCGTGCCTTGTCAGCGACCCTCATCTCGACCAAATTCAGCCATAGGTGGTGATCCTGGACCACCAGGGTCGATATCGTCTGCCCGAGTGCCTGCGCAGTGACCTTCGTCGCCTTCGAGGAAGAGGTCGGTCACCGAGTGCAGTTCCAGCAACACATCCGGACCAGAACTACCCTTGTGTAGTTCTTTCAGTGCTTGGCCTTGTGGACTTGCAGGAGGGCCATAGAATGCAGGGCTGAGTCAGCCTGATACTCTCGGGGGCCCAGGCAAGCATGGAGGTCAGCTCTGCGTCTGCCTCAGACTGGGCGGGCACACTCAAGGGCGCTAGCCCAGTTGAGTCCTCAGCGTCCGACATCACCAAGACACTCTCCGAAGCAGCAATCAAAAGCTCATCCATCTTGTGGGCTCCAAAAGAGCCATTAGGCTGGCACTGAGGCGAGCTGCCTGTCTCATCCCAGAACTGGACCGGAAAGAACGAGCATGCTGGGGAATGAGCGGTCCGCGTGGGATTACCCGGCAGAACCGAACCCATTGGAGGCCCCAAATTGCCTCCAGCGTCAACCGGCCTGGTCTGAGAGTTTGTACCCATAGGTAGAAGATCCGGCACGGGGGACGACTGAAGTGGCTTTCCCCCGAAAGAAAGAAAAGTTGCCATGGTCGTTCTCGCAATGAGAACATGAACCATCCACAATGCTTCCTCAGCGTGATTTTGCAAACTGTCAGCTCCCTGTTAGGATACAATGCAAAGATGCAAGGAAAGGAAACGATGATGGAGGAATCCAAGTGAATAATGTATTTGTAAAATAGAATGTTCTTCTTGTTTATGCATCATTTCAGAGCCTCGCCTTTGCACACCTGCATTACCTTGGAGTGTATGATGTTATGTTGTTCAAATATGATTCATTGATATATTAAGAATAAATCCAAAAAATTCAAGATGCACTCTCAAAAATGACAATTACAGGTAAAACAGCGGTGAAACATGAATTAGAACTTTTGTGTCAGATGCAAAGGGGGAGGAGAATTTATGCGTGCATCTGGTGCTTCCGACACACTTTCACTGTGAAATCGTCAGGATTTGTATTACTTTTCTAAACTTTGCTAATTCGTATGATACCGTGCGACTGCACTTGTATGAATTCCTGCAACTTTCACTACAGCCAATGACATTGCTGGACATCGTTTCCATCTAATACGCAACAATTACTTGCTTCTGTCAAACACAACAGCTTCCTATCATGTTTACACACTCTACAGATTAGTTGGGTTTAGATAAGGTGTTTGGGTAAAGGCATAATATTTATAAGTACTTAACGCCTCGTGCGCAGAACTTGCGCTTCCGCATTAGACATCCAGGAGTTAGCATTTGATGAATTTGTATGAGTTTAAGCAAACAACATCCTATGATTTTGCCAACTCATAAATTATGTAGGAGTTTAATGAGATTGAGTTGGGGGCTTCGAAACAAAAGATTTCCACATCTAGTCCACTTGTGCATCCTCACTCTAGCATCCTCATAAAGCTTCCTCTGTCATCATTTCAATCATTTTCCATGTAAACAGGTGCTCCATTAATGTTTTTTTTGCCAAGTTTTGCTGTGTTTTTAGACCTTAAACTGTTAAAAACACGTCTCAAGACACCTGCATTCTGCCTTATTCATTGTGCTGCATCTTGCTTTTTGAGCACAAGAATGTGTTTGGTCTGAACCAGGGTAAGAATTTAACAAAGGGCTCAGGGTAAAAATGCCAATGAAGCATTACAAAAAGGACCCCGAAAATAAAAATGTGGGGGCAAATAAAATTTTCACTCATGATTTCTTTTTCTTATTTGTATTATTGGATATGTTACCTTTTCTATTCTAGACCTAATATAAATGCGTATCACATGAAATTATTTGGTTCATTTAAATTTATAGGTAAACGATTATCTTGTTATTCAGGTTGAACGTGTATTTTAAGGAATTTATTCATTTGAAGTATTTGAAATAACACAATGTCATATTGTCATATTTTGTATGGTTATAAAATATGCCCTAACAATGTCCTCATAATGGTAAAAAAAAATGCCCCTAAAATCAACTCCAAGGGGCAAATTTTAATATGGCTGAATAGAAAACTTACTTTCTGACACTAGTCTAAATAGCCTCTTTTAAAAATGCTTTAGTAGATAGTTACGTAAATAATATACATACTCAAGAAATAACAATAATAAAATGCTTCTCTCAAAGTCACCAGAATTGGCCAAAAATAAATAAATATATATATATATATATATATATATATATATATATATATATATATATATATATATTAGTGTTGTCACGGTACCAAAATTTCAGTAGTCAGTACCAATACCAGTGAAATTTCACGGTACTTGATACCATTTTCGTTACCAAAACAAAACACTGAACAACACTCTTTTAATAACAAAGTCTACAAAACATTAGCAGCAGAACTAAGAACAAAAATATGCCATTGGGCAACACTTTAATTTAAATATATTCTTTTTTAATTATAACAAATCTGAACAATGTATGCTTAAAAGTATTTTTGAACAATTATATAAGATTTGCTTCAACTTTTGCAACTTTTAATTTAAATGCTCTCTTTAAGTGCTCTCTTATTAATAAAGCTGCATATTGCCAATTTTCTTCATGATAAGAAATGCATAGTGACATATATATATATATAGATTTTATGATTAAATAAGTTCTAATCTAGCTGCATTTAGCCTGCGTGCATTTAGTCTCTCTCAGCCGGGTGCAGTTTCAATCTCTCCCCCTTAGATTGGGACATTCGCGCAACTCATAGAAGAGGCACCGACCACACAGAGAAATGCCAGTTTCTGAGTTTATAGTTATTAACATGATCTGCTTCTGTATTATTTGAACTTTAATAAAGCTATAACGCATTAAATTTGACTGCATTTAAGATGTAACACCGGGATGTTTCCTTTAAAGAGATCCGCCTCCGCTTATTCCACAACTGTACATGCTTCTGAATGTACTTTTTTTTTATCATTCACTAATACTTTGGTATCTACATAATATAAACTGTGAAAATTTTAACTGAATACTGCTTGAATAAATCTGGGTTTCTGTCTTTCATGTGCTTTATTAAGTTTGATGTGTTTCCTCCTTTCGTCAGAAAATTGCAAAAGCAGCGTTTACAAAAAGGTTTTTGTTGATCTATGATGTTTCCCTTTTCATCAGCCTCAAATTACCTGGCTTTTTCCCACTTTTCATTTCGACAAGATTCAGTTGAGACTTTGCAACAGCAGCAACTTTGTTTGCCGCAATCTTTTGCTTGTTGTGAGCTTTCGAAAGTTCCCACCTCTGCATGGGTACCGGGTAGACCCGGTACTCGGTACCCCAGTATTTTTGACAACACTAATATATATATATATATATATATATATATATATATATATATATTAGTGTTGTGTATATATATATATATATATATATATATATATATATATATATATATATATATATATATATATATATATATAGTGCATCCGGAAAGTATTCACAGCACTTCACGTTTTCCACATTTTGTTATGTTATAGCCTTATTACAAAATTTATTAAATTCATTATTTTCCTCAAAATTCTACAAACAATTCCCCATAATGGCAATGTGAAAGAAGTTTGTTTGAAATCTTTGCAAATTTATTACGAATAAAAAATGAAAAAATCACATACATAAGTATTCACAGCCTTTGCCATGACACTCAAAATTGAGCTCAGGTGCATCCTGTTTCCACTGATCATCCTTCAAATGTTTCTACAACTTGATTGGAGTCCACCTGTGGTAAATTCAGTTGAATGGACATGATTTGGAAAGGTACACACCTGTCTATATAAGGTCCCACAGTTAACAGTGCATGTCAGAGTGCAAACCAAGCCATGAAGTCCACTGAATTGTCTATAGATCTCAGAGACAGATTTGTATCGAGGCACAGATCTGGGGAAGGGTACAGAAACATGTCTGCAGCATTGAAGGTCCCAATGAGCACAGTCGCCTCCATCATCCGTAAATGGAAGAAGTTTGGAACCACCAGGACTCTTCCTAGACCTGGCTGCCCGGCCAAACTGAGCGATCGGGGGAGAAGGGCCTTAGTCAGGGATGTGACCAAGAACCCGATGGTCACTCTGACAGAGCTCCAGCGTTTCACTGTGGAGAGAGGAGAACCTTCCAGAAGAACAACCATCTCTGCAGCACTCTACCAATCAGCCCTGTATGGTAGAGTGTCCAGACGGAAGCCACTCCTCAGTAAAAGGCACATGACAGCCTGCCTGGAATTTGCCCAAAAAAAAACAGGCACCACTCATCACCTGGCCAATACCATCCCTACAGTAAAGCATGGTGGTGGCAGCATCATGGTGTGAGGATGTTTTTCAACGGCAGGAACTGGGAGACTAGTCAGGATCGAGGAAAAGATAAATGCAGCAATGTACAGAGATATCCTTGATGAAAACCTGCTCCGGAGCGCTCTGGACCTCAGACTGGGGTGAAGGTTCATCTTCCAACAGGACAATGACCCTAAGCACACAGCCAAGATAACAAAGGATTGGCTACAGGACAACTCTGTGAATGTCCTTGAGTGGCCCAGCCAGAGCCCAAACTTGAACCTGATTGAACATCTCTGGAGAGATCTGAAAATGGCTGTGCACCGACGCTCCCCATCCAACCTGATGGAGCTTGAGAGGTCCTGTAAAGAATAATGGGAGAAACTGCCCAAAAATAGGTTTGCCAAGCTTGTAGCATCATACACAGAAAGACTTAAGGCTGTAATTGGTGCCAAAGGTGCTTCAACAAAATATTGAGCAATGGCTGTGAATACTTATGTACATGTGATTTTTTGTCTTTCTTTTTAATTAATTTGTAAAGATTTCAAACAAACTTCTTTTATGTTGTCATTATGGGGTATTGTTTGTAGAATTTTGAGGAAAATAATGAATTTAATCCATTTTGGAATAAGGCTGAAAAGTGAAGCGTTGTGAATACTTTCCGGATGCACTGCATATCTACAATAAGGGTACACTTCATTACTTGGCCCTGTTTCTGTCTGTACCCTGAGCTGAAGTCAAGTCAAGTCAAGTGGTTGTTATTGTCGTTTCAACTATATACAGTTAGTACAGTACACAGCAAAACGAGACAACGTTCCTCCAGGACCATGGTGCTACATAAAAACAACAAAGGACCAACACAGGACCACATGAGACTACACAACGAAATAAAATACCTATATAAACTACCTATATATACCTATATAAAGTGCCTGAAATCCTGCAGGCACCCATGGATGGAGCTATGCCATTATTATGCCACATTATTATTATTTTATCCAAAATGTTCAGTGTTGTTTCAGACTTTTGAAACCCACTATACTAATATGTGTTAGATGGGGAAGAAGAGTGAGATACTGAGGAAGAAAAAGAAAACAAGCAAGAGAGATTGACCTACAGCTGAGTCGAATAGTTTGTCATGCTGAGTGTTTGAGCACAAATCCCCTTATCTGTTTGTTTGAGATGTGACAACAGCTTCTGGAAAATAACAGATGAAGAACAATCTGAAATCCTCTTTGTTTACTACAACCCAAGTTTCTCATTTGTCAGAATAATCCATTCCATGGATTACAAGGCTGTTTAACTGATCAGATCAAAATTTCTCTTTCTTAATTAGGTGATTTTGACAGAGATGAACTCAAATGGATTCCAACGTTCTTTTTCTGATGAAGATGATATGACGAGTATCTCAGAAAGTGATGTCATCTACGCCTTCCAGGCCCCACCACTCTTCATCAGGGGAGGCTCCAAGCAATTCTCAGGTATCCAAAATGATACACAAGAAAATCAAAGCAATGTCCTAGGCCACAGTTAGCTAACTGGACATCAACAGTTAGAGGTGCTATAAGCGATTTCAGGTTAAGTGACAAGCTTAAACCACCTTAGACCAGCCAGCCAGCTTGGGCTGGTTTATATGTTTTTTTTTCTTCAGTTGCGTTAGTCACTGAATAAGACCACCCCATCGCTTCGACCACACATCATCTCTTCAAAGCCCTGTCCTACAGAGACCTGTCAGAAAATCCAAATGTTTGCAATGATTGACAGGTAGAGTGCTTTTGATAAATAGGGTGGACCACAACCCTGAAACTTTTTTGCTCAGAGCTTACGGCTGGCACAATGGCAAGTGTGATTTCTCAGGACACCTATTTCTTGTGTTGAAACTCTGATATAACCGATGTCTTGTCATAGCATGTAAGTTTAGCATAACTGTCAGATGAACAATAGAAAATTAACAATGTATCATGTGTTCGGAGGCATCATAAAAAAATGTAGGTTATCAAAAGTGGAAGATGCAAAACAGTTGTGATAATGTCTTCCAAACTTTGTTGCAGCGTAATGCTTAACATATACTGATAAAGCCTCAAATTGTCTACTGGTGTGTAGGTAAAGAGTTTATTCCATTGCAGTTTACCCTGCAATCTGTGTAGAAAGACATGTATAAAAGGTATCTTGGTACTCATAGATAACAGAATTAGAGTTGTTATTTGGATTCTTTTTTTAACAGTTTGATTTGCAAAAAGGTTTACATAACACACTTAGACACTTAGATCGTGAGATAGTGGTAGGGTTTTTCCTGGGCCAAAAATGCTCTTCAGTTGTTGCTGACATATACGGTCATCCACATGCATGAAGTTGGTTTAATACATAATTGCAATTAATTAATATATAACACAGGTTTTTTCAAAGTCAAAGACAGTGGGCCTCCCTTTTGACACAACGTACATGCAGAGTTTTGCAGGTCGCATGCTGTCATTAGCTAAAATCTTCTGACAAATGAAACATAAAGGTTGTGGTGCATCAACTGATCATGTCCATGTAAATTATAAGCTTAAATACTGCTCATCATATCATCGTCTTTTGGGTTTAAAACTGAAACCCCTGAAACTGAAGGATTTTAATTTGGTGGTCTCAGAAACTGCAGACTAAATACCTCACATCTACTTTATTGGCGGGCTTGACAAATATCAGAGAATCTTCACAAAGATTCTTGATATATATATATATATATATATATATATATATATATATATATATATATATATATCTATTACATATACATACTTGACTATTATTTTCAGAACTGTTTAAATAATGTATTAAATATAATGTAATAGTTGAACTCAATACATAGCATATGTATTCCCTGATATAGCATAACTTAATTTCATGTTTACTAAATAACTAAATTAGTTATTTTTATCTAACATATGGAAGCTTTTGAATTTGACTCAGAATGTATTATTTTAAGGTGCTATGTGAAACTTTATTTAATGAACACCTTATTTGTATAGGACTAGTTGTAATATTCTGACCGTACCCATTAGTAGTACACTTTGTTGAGTTGGAACTGTGCTAGTGAAATTTTTTTTTTTTTCATTTAATGGCATAAGCATTGGAAAGTCACTCCTTATTACTTCTTTAGGTAAATGTAGTTCGTCTTTCTAAAAAATAAATTATAGTATTTGTTATGAAAAAAATATAGTAGCCTAAATAGATTTAGAAACGTTAAAATAATACAGCTGCCACTGTTGTAACAGAAATTACAACTGAAAAAAGACTAATAGATTCTGTCTAGATAGTAATAGCTTATTTGATATGAATAGTTTTTTTAAATGCCACATACGTTTTGTGGTCTGCTGTGTGACATCGAGGGAAGCTCATTTGAAGTGATCTGATCTGTGCTATCTTATCTATGGAGCTCAGATATTGAGGGAAGCCTGGTTGACACACACTCCAGAGATACAGTAGGATAGAGTAGAGCTGATAGCGCTTTGTGCCATGTAAACCCATGTTGGACGGCCACCAAAAAATATCGAATTCAGGACAAAGCCTTAGTGGTTGCTGCTGCTGTTTGCTTTACATGTTTTGACTTTCAGAAGAAGAAAAAAACCATCAAGAGTTTTGATCCATTGTTGTACTTTTTATAAAATAATTATAGAAATATATATTAACAAGGGTGTTTCAAAACTTCATGTGGGTAAATTAACCAATTTAAAGGAATAGATTACCCAAAAATTATAATTCTCTCATCATTTATTCGCCCTTATACCATCTCAAACTCATAGGACTTTCTTTCTTCTGTGGAACACAAATTAAGATTAAAGATACAATGCAAGTCAATGGGGTCCAAAACTTCAAAGCTCCAAAAAGGACATAAATGCAACATAAAGTAATCCATATGACTTGAGTGGTTAAATCCATGTCTTCTTAAGCGATACTAACAGACCAAAATGTAACTCTTTTTTTATTATAAATCTGTAGTCTCCTGACCACAGTCACATTTTAAAGCTTGATTACTCTGCCTCATGCTTTTTAGAGATTCGTAGTGAAAAAGTAGTTACATTTTGGTCTTTTTCTCACCCAAATTCGATGGATAGCCTTTATGTTGCTTTTATGTTCTTTTTGGAGCTTAAACGTTGTGGACCTTCTTGATAAATAAATAAATAAATTGATCAATTGTCACACATTATACATACATTTCTGCATATACATGGTGAAATTATTTATTTTTCACATATCCCAGCTAAGCTGGGGTCAGAGTGCAGGGTCAGCCATGATAGGCGTTGGGCCGAGTCCGTCTATCTCGTTTAGTTTTTGATTTGGTAGTTACCCAGCAGCTGTCTGGCTCATTTTTTTTATTTGTCTGTATGAATAATTCACAAAAAGATTACCGATTGTTTCCAACGCCAATTGTTGCACATTAAAGTATAAAAATAGATTTAATTTCGCTAGCTGATCACAAACGTTGGCCGGAGTGAGATCCAATCAACGCTTGTGTTGTTACCTTGTTGAATTGATTTGGCCAATCACGTTATTCGTTGAACCGGTCGCGTGACTCAGCGTCAGTCTGAAGCCAAATGAGTCTACAACCCAACCTGGAGAGACCGGTGTGTCTCGGCAAGACAACGTCAAGGTAAGATTTGTTTTACAATGATTATACACCCCTATATCTTAATGCTTTTCATATAAGTTGTATTTAAGACTGCAAGCTATACTTCATCGTGAATATATGCGTTGTCGTTGATGAGAACAGTAGCCACGAAAGAATGTTGGTAGTGGAGCAGTAAAGCTAGGTCTAACGGTATGTTGCTTAGGCTAATCCAAATCATTCGGTACATACACAATGAACTAAGCAAAGAGTATTCAAATACGGGATAATTACGGGTAAATATTTAAACGGGAAGACAGTAGGAAATAATTTGACAGGTATGTCAAGGTTGGATTGGTTTATAGCAAGCTACCTAGGCTACAAGTAAGCTAGACTAATTATCAGCTAAAAAGAGTGCAAAGCAAAACAAAGAAATGATTTCACATAACAGAACAGGTATAAGATGGAATATGGTGGAAAAATATTTTATTTAAAGATGGCTGTTTTTGAGCTATTTAACAAAATTATTTGTGGTCAGAACTGCAGTAGTCTTGTCAAGCTCGTTTAAGATGGTTAGCATCTTAATACAAATGTCAAGATGAAAAATGTGATTTAAAATTATCTAGTAATGTGTGCTTTCTGTGTTTATTTATTTGAATATAATTCAGTTGTTTATCTAACACACAGACACGGACAGGACAACATCATATCTCTCCACACCCAAATGACTACAGAGGTGATCGTTGACAATCATCATCACATTAACAGCACCATGAATGGAGCAGGTCAAGATCACGGAGTTGCTTAGTATCCACATCAAAGATGACCCATCTTGATCTATCGACACCACCAACAGAACCTGGCCAAGAAAGTCCAAAAACCTCTGCACTTCCTCCCACAGTTGAGGAAGGCTCATCTCCCACAAATCCATCCTCTTAACTTTCTATAGGGGAATCATAGAGAGCCTCTTCCTTCCACCCCCACCCTCCAATAACCTAAGGGCAGCTGATTGACTCTTGCACAAATACACTGGTAGTTTACACTATGATGCTGCTACATTGGTTTATTTTTTATTATTAAATTTGCTATGAACATTTGACCCCACTTACACACATATTGCACTGCCTTTTGCTACTTGTCATGTCATCCACTTTCACTGAAATACTATATTAATTAGGGATGAGTCACGATTTTCGAATATTTGATTAGTTGATTTTATTATAGAATATTGAATAGGATGTGCTGGGATGATTGTCTTTAAAAAATCCCCATGTTTTAGTTGTGGTTATAAGTTGCAATCCTAAATTCACATAATATTTTTATACATTTTATAAATATATTCTTAATATTTGTTGTTTTTGTTTCTATGTTTGAGCTTATATATCTCAATATTAATAACAGTCTGGTTAATTTTGAGTCTTGAAATGTAAACTCTCAAGTGTTGGCTTTCTAAATATATGTTGGTTATGTGTATATTCAGAATGACTTCTGAGCAGCAACCTTTTTATTTTGGGGATGTCATGAATGCATCACTTGCCAAAATTGGGGCTGACTAGTAAGGGGTTAAACGTATATAAATGAAGGTTTTATATAAAAATTATACATTTGATACAAACCTTCACTGTTGTTAGCTGCATTTTCTATCTTCTTACGTGCTCTTCTTATGTGTTCTTTGTTGGTGAAGAGCATGTAGCATTCTCTGTGAAATCCAACATTTGCCGGCACATCTTGGACGTCTTCGGAATTTAAGTTAAATGCCAATACGGCTTTTTCAGCTACTGTACTCTCTGTGGTTTGCAGAGAGTACAGTAACATAAATTTGTACATTGAACAATCTTTGCCCAACCTGTCTGGGAAAGGGGGGTTAAAGGGCTTTTTACATTTGAGGCTAAATGGATAAAACACCTCATTTTTACCTCAGTATTACTGAACTACAGAACTAAATTTACATTTTTAATGATTTACAGCAAAATTGTAATTTCAAGAACGCAGCTTCCTGGTCATCTGTGTTCATTATTTACATTGGTTGTCAAGGAAACGGGAGGTTTTCTAACATTATGATTAGTACTCCTGCTTATTTGCCGGTTTAAAAAAGTAAGAGTTTGTAAGGACATTTTGCGTCAAATGTGCAAACAACAAAGTTGGAAACAATGTCTGTAGTACGCATACGATTTTATTACATGAACTCAGCAAAAAAAGACTTACACAGCTGTGAGGTAAGTATTAAATTCATAATTTCGAGGTCTGGCCCACCGCCTATGATACGGCACCCCTGGAGCAGATAGGTTCAAGGGCCCAACAGTGGGCTTGAACCCCTGACCTTCTGGTCAGTAACCCAGAGCCTTAACCGCTGAGCCACCACTGCCCATAAACGATAAAATAATAGATGACTTGCATTGTATGAATATAAGCCCATCATACTCTATATGAAAAAAAAAGTTTTCTGTTCCACAGAAGAAAGTCAAAGGAGTTTGAAATGGCATAAGAGTGCGTAATTGATTAGAGAATAATAATTTTTAGTAATATTATTGCTTATATTGAAATATCAAGCCAGGTGAGATTAGCAGCACTTCATATTCAGTCAAGAAACATTTTATAATTAATAAAACTGCTCAACAGTCTGTCAACTGTTGACTAATGAGAGTATTTTAGCTATTTGCATATTTTCTATCTTAATAACATCACTGATCATTAACATATACTTATGCCGCCACAATTATCAACCAAAGGTACATTGTGTAAGTCCAAAATTAAAAAATATGATGTAAGCCATGAAGAAGTATTACAAATATTTTTTATATAGGGCTAATACTGAATATACTGCAACAGAAGTGTAATGGATCTGCAAAACATATCAGGCTCATGTACTGTAGATCCAGGTTTTACTTTGTCTCTCTTAAGAGTTGTCTTTTTCTACTGCAGAGAAAAATGATTTTTTTTCTTCCTTCAGCAATTTCCAATCAGATGAGATTGTGTTGGATGTCTGCCAAGGTTTCTTTATTGAAAAATGAACTTGTACGCTTCGTTTAAAAATTGATATTCCATCTGATGAAAAATAGCAACAGTGGGATTACTGCAAAGAAAGACAACTGGATTTGGAATTAGACTGTCTGTCATTGCTCTCATCGGTATGCTGCTCTCTCCCTTACATATAAACTTTCATTATGGTGTTACACTTTTCTACAAACAGGGTAATGAAGGGATGCAAATGTACTTTCAATTGAAGTGCATTCTTTTTGGATTTATTTGTATACCACTTTGTACAACAGTAATTGCCTGAAATGAGTTTTTTTTAAAAAACTAAAAGATCAATTTTTAGATCTAGACCTTTAGTGAGCCACAAAATAGAGTTAGTAAGTAATTTTGGGCAGAATCAATGATCAAAGGATAAATCTTTGATCTTCCTCTAGTAAACTTGAAATCTTGAAATTAGCATTAACGCTACTTATTAAAACAGTATTTTCACCTGAAGACCAAATATTTTTGGAATACGTTTGGTCCTAATGCAAAAATATCATAATTATTAAAGGTATAGTTCACCAAAAATTAAATAAATTCTCTCATCATTTACTCACCCTCATGCCATCCTTCCATGGGCCTTTATAAATCATGACCTCCCAATAATCCACATCCATAAATTGGCTATATCACTCTACTCTCTCCTCTTCACCAGTAGCTGGTGTGTGGTGAGCCTACTGGCACACTATGGCTGCCGTCGCATCATCCAGGTGGATGCTGCACACTGGTCGTGGTTGAGGAGTGTCATCTATTCACAATGTAAAACTCTTTGAGTGTAGTGTCAGAAAAGTGCTATATAAATGCAACTTTAATGTATTAATTTATTCATTTCTTCATGCATAACACAAACAAAGATTTTTAGAAGAAAATCTTAGCTCTGTAGGTCCATACGATGCAATTGAATGGTGACCAGACCTCTGACGCTCCAGGCAGCAAAAAATTATTCCACACGACTCCAGTGGTTAAATTTATGTTGTCTAAAGTGATATGATCGCTTTGGGTGAGAAACACTGTACATTTTTATACTCTAAATCTCCACCTTCACTTGCACCGTACTGATATACAGAGCTGAGATATTTTTCTAAAAATCTTTGTTTGTGTTATCCGTGAAGAAATTAATAAATGAATAAACAAAAGTTGCATTTTGTTTGTGTTCAGCAGAAGAGAGAAATTCATACACATCTGGGATGGCATGAGGGTGAGTAAATGATGAGAAAATTTTCATTTTTGGGTGAACAGTCCAATTAAAATTAAGCATTATGTTTTCCACTGGAAATGTCGATCACTCATGATTGGAGGTTTTGTAGAATGTATTTAAGGGATTGATTAAAAAATGAAAATTCTGTTACGCTTATATATACTATAGTCAGTTTTAAGGCAAGTCAGTCCACTCGGCGACCATCAATGGAACGCTCCCAGGCAGGTTCGGCAGCTATTTTCTATGTAAACAAGCAGCATAACACCATGTCCTAATCAGACGCAACTTGATGCCAAGGCACGCGATGAAAGGTATCTTTTCCATATTAATCAGAGTTTTGTTTGAACCAGCCGTGACACATGACGAGTGACAGCGACAGGGCTTTCTATTTTTGGAATGGTTTTTATTTCTGCGACGTTGCGCCAGGCAGCGCAGGTCTAAAATGATTCTTACTGCAGTATATTAAAGCCAGCATCTCATTAGCCAATTCAGAACAACTTGATTTTGTCTGAGAGTGTCACACCTACCAAATGTTGACCTTGAGGTGTCGTTCTCTTTAGCCGAAACTCTGTGTCACACACACGCACACACACACGCATACAGTTTCAGAATGGCAGAGGGTAGACATACCTGCTCATTCTGTCTTGATCCCTGTCATGTGGAGATTTGCAAAATAATAACAGGATTACCACGTAAACATAAACAATTGTAACAGACTGAATAAGGATGCAATTCTAGTAAGTTTTCCCTGTTTATGTGTGTGATTGTGCATTTATCCCCTCAGGGCTCGCCGTAGAAAGCATTACGGAGCTTCAGTAAGAAGTTGCGTTAAGTAATCACACTGTTCCATCTGTGATTACTCTGATTTCTACATTTTATTGTCAATAATCATCATTTTAGTGTATGAATATCACGTGGTAAGGACGAGGTGTAAAAGTACAGTTCCTATCGACTTGAATGGGGAAAGACCGTGTAACGGTTTTCATGTTCTCTCGTTGAAGGAGGAAGTGGGAGCCGGTTAAAAAATTTAACGTGAGTCTTTATTTCCCACACTTTTCAGTGTAACACACACACTACTGGCTTTTCAACCATGCACACAACCTTTTTATCCCTCTCCAGCTCTCACTGTAACACAGAACAGCTGTTAGAGATAATTTCCCACAGGTGTCAGTCCTTACCTTTCTTCCTCTCCCGACATCACTAAAACTGAAATCTCCAAAACTTAGTCAAGATAAAGATAAAAAAACATCCTTAAAATCAGCAGTTAATTCTGACAACAATGGTATCATAAATCTTCTTTAGCTCAGATCAAAGTAAAAAACTCTGTTTATCGGGCTGGTTCAGCTGGTGCTCATGCACATTCTCGAGTTGACTGACAGGCAGTGTTTGTATCTAAAAGGATCTTTCACCTGTAAGGTGGGACTTTCTTTTCTACATCAGCTGGCCATTGGGCATTCCAATTCTCCCATTCATTTTAATAGAAGTGGTCCGTCTCTGCTAAATAGTCTCTGCCCATGCCCTGTCAAACCCGTAAGACTTTCTGTCTTCTGTGGAACACAAGAGAAATTTGGATGAAGCTTAATTGTACTCTTTTCTATACAAAGACAGTGCATTTGGTCTGACGGTTACAATCTGCCTAAGATCTTCTATTGTGTTCCGTGGATGAAAAAAGTAATGTGTTAGGAACAAAATGAGGGTTAGAAAAAGACAACAACATTTTCATGAACTAACTCTTTAAAACAAAATATTTGGTTTGGAAGGTTTTTAGACAGTGGATTATTTAAAAAAAAAAATCACTGTAACAGGCTCCAATTGTCTTGACCTTGTTCTGTAACTATTTACTTACAGATTGATGGTAAAATTACAGTTAATCTATATAAGGAAATGAGTGCTCTGTTTGTGGCCTCATATCCTCTACAGTGTTTCAAAGTGTTCATCAAGCTGTCAGAAACTTTAAATTATGTTATGAGTAACTTTTTGCTGACTTTGCTTGACGTCACATATTATACACATACAGCTACCACTGCAGCAAAATATTTGGAGGCAATTTTTCATAGACTTTACACCTCATTACAGGTGACATTTAGTACGTACAATACTGATCAACACTCAAGTGTGGGTTGGGAATCTTTTGCCAATCTGCCATTATGTCACAGCTTGTTCACTTATAAAAGACCTTATTTAAATTGCTGTATTATTTCAAAGCACTTTTAATGCAAGAAAATACTGATCATCTCTCTTGCATATTGTATACATAATGAAATTTGTGAACTTAAATTTGCATTTCCTGAAGCAAATATTGTACCAATACTTTCAAGCCAGCAAAAACATTTGGTTCTGTATAAATATAATACTGCATTGTGTGCAAATATTGCTATAATATCATTGTTATATTTTGAATGCTGAGCATTCAATTAATGTAAGTCAATAGCTGTGTCCAAAATGGCGTACTATACACTGATGAGACAAAATATTATGACCATTATGCCTAATAGTCAAGTAAAGTCAAAGTTTATTTCTATAGCACATAATATGCTGTTGGTCCTCCGTGTGCCACCAAAACAGTGCCAACCCACCGTGGCATGGAATCTACAAGACCCCTGAAGGGTCCTGTGGTATCTGGCACCAAGACAATAGCAGCAGTTCCTTCAAGTCTTGTAAATTGCAAGGTGAAACCACCATGGATCGGACTTATAGGTCCAGCACATCCCACGTATGCTCAGTCTGATTGAGATCAGGGGAATTTGGAAGCCAGGGCAACACCTTGAAATCTTCATCATGTTCCTCAAACCATTCCCGAACAACGTTTGCAGTGTGGCAGGGTGCATTATCCTGCTAAAAGAGGCCACTGCCATCAGGGAATACCATTGCCATGAGCGGGTGTGCCTGGTCTGCAACAATATTTAGGTAGGTGGCACATGATGTCCACATAAATGGCTGGACCCAGGATTTCTCAGCAGAACATTGCCCAGATCATCACACTCCCTCCACCGGCTTGTCATCTTCCCACAGTGCATCCGGGTGCCATCATTTCCTCAGGTAAACAGCACACAATTACATAAATGCCCACTTGATATAGAAGAAAACCAGACTCATCAGACCAGGTGACCTTCTTCCACTGCTCCAAGGTCCAGTTCCAACACTCGCGTGCCCACTGTAGGTGCTTTCGACAGTGGACAGGGGTCATAATGGGCACTCTGACTGGTCTGTGGCTATCCAGTCCCATATGCAGCAGGGTGTGATGCACTGTGTCTTGTGACACATTCCTGTCATTAACATTTTCTGTGACTTGTGCTACAGTTTTGTGTTTTGTATACTTTTGTTTTCCCCACTTCCTTTGGCTAAAATTGGAATATTTGAATAACCAAGAACCTCCTGGCAGAGGAACACGCTAGATTTGATGGCACATCCTTACACAGAAACTGATTGTGTGGAGCAGTGCACGCTTATTCATTGCGCACAACGCATGTACCTGTCATTATAAACAGATTTACTGTATGGAGAACGGAGACTTCGCAAGGGGTGAGCTAGGTGTGGGAAAGTTATAGGAAAGCTGCATACTGTCATCTGAACCAGTGTCAAAAGCAAAACTGCATGAGAGAGACCCAGCGTGTGCTCTAATAATAGTTTTGAGATTTAAAACCACTTTTAAACTCTTATAATGCATGGCAATTTACACTTAAGTTTATCTTGCCAATTAAGCTTGATATAAATTTAAACTGCCGGTCTAATCCCGTAAAATAATCCTATTATTAAAACGTCCACTGGAAATTGACAAAATATTTTGAGAAGTTTCTTTACCTCATGGCAGGTATTGAAATGCACAATTCCTGACAGTGCAGGCATTGATTCTAACTTTTATAAGGTGCCAGTATGGTGTTCTATTTGCAAAATGATGAGGCAAAAGGGCAGGTCCACCATGGATTTCTATGCACTTCGAGCACTACCTTTGGACCACATGCACAGTCTGAACCTGTGGCCGATGAGACACAGATAAATTCTCCTGCATAAGCAGCGCTTCAAGCATGCCTGCAGTTTATCCAACATCTACAGTTCATGGTGCATATTATAAAATAATTCTAAATTGTAATGTTATATTGTGCTGTTTATAGGGATTTTTCTTTTGTCCTTTTGCTTCAGGGACATCTTTCTCTACACATTTGCAACTATGCATAGAGATTGCCATTACATAGAGATGGTTTGGGCATGCTTTATGCCAATTACTAACAAATTGTACTGAATCTTATGAAAAGTTTTAATGAGAACTTGTCCTGTACGTTTAAGTATGGAAAATCCACACAATTATTAGTGAATGAGGCTCATTGTTTTCTAAAGTAAGCTTTACTAGTTTTCAAAATCTTTGTTTTTTTGTGGAGGAAAGTTACGTTGCAGTATGGATGAGAGGCGTAAATGTAGAAAAATCAATGTGTTTTCAACCAAAAAAAGGTAGTAGTGTGGACGTTGCCTTAGATTCCCAAGTTTTTATTTTATGAGTATGACACCAAAAAAGTACATTCAAATTCAATCCAAGAATACTGTGCTGATGGCATAATTTTTCATCAAAGGCACTGTGTGCGAGACATAACTGCATGTAGAAAAACAAAGTATACAGTAATAATGAGGAATATGTTCAGAATGTACCAGCTTGTATTTAGGTCAATATTTGGCTGGGTAGCATGATCCAGTTCACTTCTGCTGGTAGATACTGTAACTACATTTGACTCCAAAACTCATCTTATAAATAGCCTTTCAAAAAGTGGCTGTGTATACTGACAAAATAATTTTCTAAATCATAAATATATTTCAAATATGTTGGATATGTTTCCATTTGCTGCCATTTACATCTCAGCTTAGGATAGTTGCTAGTGAAGTGCTTGGGACTGTGCATTCTTGTGGTGTCATCAACCAACCAGTTAGTCATAACATCATTTCCCTTCAGCTCCAGTATAATAAATCACATGTTATTTACAGATCAGGTGATTTGCTCAAGAACTTCAGTGGTCCCTATGAGCAAAGATAGTGGAATTAAAATCGCATTGCCTACATCTGAGTGTTAATGCACCACCTAAGCAACTGCCATTGAAATGAACTAAAATGCATACAGATATATCTGAATATTATAGATTTCCTTGCTTTGTCCATGGCCTTTTTAAGAAACCAATTTCTTGTATGATTATGTCCATAGGAGCTAACATTTAGAGTATAGATGAATTAATTGTAGATTGCTCAATCCATATATCAGGATTGTATTGGTCTCTACCCCATATCTCGATCCATTGAGAAGATATAGCCCACATCTTGTTCGGGCTATCTCTCTCTCTCTCTCCCTCTCTCTCTCTCTCAAAAGATCCCCCTTTGGAACTTTGGTTATTACTGGGCTGATAGTGGTTTGGTGAGGTCATGAGTAACCAAGAAAAACACACTCCATTTCTGTGATGAGGTTTCTTTTACAGATTTCCATGGTATTGTATGGACCCTCCAGCCCCGACAAGTGTAGAATTAATCTTTTTGTTGACATGGACTGCTCCAATATTATGTCACTTTAATCAAATGCTATCTTATGTTGTTATATGAGGCGTCATCGTCCTCTAGGCTGTTGTTTCATGTACTCTAGTGTGGTATAATTAAAGTCACAGTGGAAAACATGACTATTATAGCTGAATAATCTCAGATGTGCTCTGTCGTATCGCCCCATTTACTGCATCTTCAGAGTAACTTTTTTATTTACCATGTTGTGAGTCATGATACAGATTAAGGAAAAAGAGGAAAACTGCTGTAATTGAAGCTTTTATGATTTCCCATTAAGATGATAATGTTGGCTACTCCAGCAGCAGAGCCTTGCCTATAAATACAGCAATAGCTGAGCAGAAAAACTATTTTGAATGTCCAAAGAAGCAGCATTGTTCTGAATCTATATCTATAGGTCTTCAGACTGTGGGTTAGTCCAAATGTGTTTGTGTCTGTAAAAGTGTAAAATTCTGTGTGTCAGAGTGGGCTGAGTTTAATTAAGGCACTCACAAGCTCACAGTTCCCCTCTCCAATCTGCTCCTCCTGTTGGTCCACTGATGAGTCAGGGTTGTGTAGTAATGAATACATGTAACAGTATTATGTATTTAAAAGATAGGGGTGTAAATTGAACTGAAAGAGGAGGGTAAGGGGGGTGTCACACATTTCTTCCCACTGTCTGAACCTCTTGAAGCGGTCAGTGGAGAAAGGTGGAGCGTATGTGCACTTGTAGGACATATGAACGGAACTGGTTCATACACGTCACAGATTTGAATGATTAGTAAATGAATAAAAACATTTTAGTAACCCCATGCAGGCCATAAATAGTAATAGTAAATAAAAAATGTGGCACCCCTGCACGAGCCACTGAAAATACAGAATAACACGGTGCAACAGTCTAACGCAAGAAATTCCTCACATCATGGTAAGCTTGACTAAAAGACATACATAAACTTATCAGTTCGCTGTCTGAGAACTGAACTAAGCCCCTATTTGCTGATAAGAATCTAATGGTGTCACACAAAACTGCCATTTCATGGTATGTGTATGTGTGACATCCTACACTGATGGCTTTTGATTACATTGCAGGATCAAGCATACTCTTCGGTTTGAAGTGAAAGGGCATAGCATGCCAGCAGTCGACAAGGAAATCAAAGATATGTTAAATTGATGCAGAAATAAAATGTGATACATGTATCCATGTTTCAAATGCTACACATCATACTACACAGGATACATCATAGACAAGTAAAAAGATACTGTATATTTTGTAAAATACGATATAATGAAATGTCTTTCCTTGATCAACAAAAATAAAAGAGGTGTGCTATGTAAATAAACTATAACATTGAGTTTGTTAACATGGGCATTTTTAATCAAATTCCACAGGGTTTTGCATTGTTGATCTACAGTCTTCCTTTCTTTGTCCAAGTATACATGATACTATGTGCAATTGAATAGGTGAAGAACGGACATCAGTTGAGGAAGTGACATTTCCGGTTGAACTTTTGCAGCATAGTAGAGCATTGAAAAAGTCAGATAAGCTTGTCAACAGCGAGACGCACAGAATACGCAAAACAGCATGGAAAACATTACAGCCATGTGCATTTCTTACTTTTTTACACATTGATTTTGGTGCTGATTAGATGTATAACAGGGTTCCCACGTGTCCTGGAAAACCTTGAAAACCTGGAATTTTGCTATGCAGTTTTCAAGTCATGGAAAAGAATCATTAGGAAAAGGAAAAGGAAATTAGAAAAATACCTATATGTCCTGGAAAAATAATGATTTGTCCTGGAAAATATTAATATAACCATTTGACTGTGCTGCTAGCAAGGTTTCCATTACAAGCACAAAAACATGATAACGATCTGACTTGGAATAGGAGTCAAATACACAAATCTGTATAGTTTTTTCACTGCTGGCGGCAACGCATTGTGAAACAACATCAGCGGTTAATTGTGCTTACACCCTCATGATTGATCACAGCAGCAGCCAATCGTGAGTTTGGCAATCATGGTGCAACCAGGGCAGATCTCTTGATTGGTTACAGCAATGACCAATTGCGTGCTTTGCTTCAGCGGCGCATGCAAAGTAAGAAGCTGCATTCGTGAAACTTCTCATTCATAAAAAAACTGAATGACCTGGTTCATGTACCGACACACTGAACGAGAGGGGCATGTTGTTCATTTACTTTGGCATCGGCAAGTGAGTCTATCTTGTTCATCATGGAGAGAAAAGGGCAGAAGAGCTATTAATGTGTAAAAGAGAATGACGTTTCTGCACGTTGAGGGGATGTCACATGACTTGTGTAAGTGCTGCCGAATACATTGAAATCTATGAAGTGACACGTCAGCACAACCTGTTTTTCACACACGTTTTGCCTCACAAAGTATGTCTTTGTGAGTACAAAGCTACATTAAATAAAAATGGTTTAAATTTATGAAGAGATGTTGAACGTCTCATAATTTCCCTCTTTTTCCTGCCAACGTACCATCCCCTTTGAAATCAGTGCATTCGCAGCATTCTCTGATGCAGCATAAACTCTAGTCAGTGTGTAGGCACCCTAATGTGGAGGACAAAGCGGCACTTGACGCTGGTGTTTAGCTGAGCGTTGACGCCATGACTAAACTCATGTGAAATGCACTTTACAATTATAAAGGGACATCATTGAAACTCAAAATTATTGTTATTATACTATTATTGATGTCTTTTCTGATAAAAGTCAGGTTCAGACATTTAAATGCTGTAGGAAAATGATACAGTACATCTGCTTTGTTTTTATAATGCTTAAACATTCTACTGAAGTCAGTAGATTTGACATGCAAATTTTAATAATGTAGAAGGTAAGGATGTTCCCCTTTTGTCACTCACTCGACATTGTGAGCCTAATCCACCTTCAGACCTTTGAGAAAAGGCCAATAAGAAATTGGCGAGTTGAATTTGCATGCCACTCCCCCCCAACATACGGGCATAAAATGGAGATCAGGATTTGGATTCATTCAGACATTTTCAACAGAGCTGAGCGGTCGTATTACAGTCAGCTGAATACCACTGCCGTTCCCATTTACCTAGACTCTTCAAGAGCTTCTGCTGTTGGATATACAGCGCATTCCAGCGGTTCTCTCACCACTCTGCACTCCATTGCAGATTAAACCCCTGGGCGCTTCGACGGCGCTACTAAAAGAGTTTTTCTCTAAAAGAGTGCGTTTCCTCTGTAGGGTATTACATATATGTAAGGGGGTTAAGATGGGCAAGGAGGAGGTGAGAACCGACTTGTCAATATAAATAATAATTTAATGCAAACTTAAACCAAAACACACAAACATAAACACACATGACTGACATGCCTGTAATTCTCTCTCTCTCGAACCGTCATCACCGGCCGACTTTATCCCTCGCGCGCCGCTTCAGGCCGATTGGGGACCGGGCGTGCAACATTCTAGTCCGGCCCCGCCCCCCTCTGCTCCACAATATATAATTTAGAGATGTGGACGGAGTCAGTTAAAATGGGTATTTTGCACGTATTTTACCACCATTATATGTTGGGTAATTTGCACGCATGCTAAATTTAGGAAGGAATTTAGGGTCTTGAAATATGTGAGCTACTGTCCTTATTAGGTAATGAAATGTATAACGGAATTAGTCACATTTGACAACCATTATAAATAAGATAAATAACAAATACTACATTTACATTTATGCATTTGGCAGACGCTTTTATCCAAAGCAATTTACAGTGCAATTATTACAGGGACAATCTCCCCAGAGCAACCTGGAGTTAAGTGCCTTGCTCAAGGGCACAATGGTGGTGGCCGTGGGGTTCGAACCAGCAACCTTCTGATTAACAGCCCTGTGCTTTAGCCACTACGCCACCACCACTCACAGATAGCCACTACGCCACCACCACTCACACCACTGTCTTAATAGATTCTCCGCCATTTAATTCACAATACAACGTCTACAGTAGTTGTATCAGCTCACAATTTCTATTGTAAGGAATTAGCTTTAATAATAATAAGTGAATTATGATTAATGAGTTATATTATTCTCATGGTTTATTGAAAATAATATCACATGTATTTAGGTACAGCTTAGAAGCGAAATCTTTCAGAAACAGTGATGAGATTATATATCAAATGTCACATCGTCTTTGAACACAGACAAACTTTATTACTATTCTAACATAAATCTAATCTAACACTTATATACATGAGACAGGTTGGTGAAAAGTGACAGAATGTGAAATAACTGATTAGTACAGTGAAGATGAACTTTACAGAGTCTGTTGACAATACCATTAGAACCATTTCATCCTTCTTTGAGTCTACATCGATTTGCTATCGGATTACCCAAATTATTTGATTAATACACCAGCACTTTGAGCACAATATTGGAGATGTACTTGCTTGTCTTTGTGGTGTTTCCTTGCGTTCCTTGTGTTCTTGGTCGAAAGTTCGCGCCGTCAATGTTTTAACTTTTGTATGATCAGTATTAGGAGCTGGGGCTGAGAGCTGGGCCTGGGTTGAGCTGGAGCTGTCTGTTGTTTGACCGCAGGCGGGGCGCGGGGTGTGCTGGTTTGGCGACGCTGCGGCATGATGTGAGAAATCGCCTCCGTCAGCCTTTTCACAACCGAAAACTGCTGGGCAAAGTCATCGATGGTGTTGCCGAAGAGTTCAAGCTGGGAGACGGGGATGTTGAGAAAGCGTGCCTAGTCAACGTTGCGCATCTCGAACATGTTCAGCCAGAGGAGGCACTCCTCCACTAGAGAGGACAGTTTATAGTGGGAACTACACAGATGCGGAAGGTCATCTTTAAAAAGGATGATTGAAAAGGACGTTCAACGCCTGCCTGTGTATTGCTCTTTTATGAGTGAAAACTCAAACTCTTTTAGAGAAATTCAAACTCTTTTAAAGAGGGGAAAACACTCTTTCAGGCAGTTAAAGTGCTTTTGAAGCGCCCAGGGGCGTGGACTGCACAGTGTGCAGAGAGAGAACGCTGCTGGAAACACACCGTAAGATCCAACAGCAGTGCTTCTTGCCAACAGAGGTGAGTGGAACAGTGGTGAACTTCAGCTTGCTGTTGCACAACCGCTCGGCTCCGAACAAAAAATCTGACTGACTGACAGAAGTACGCCTGCTTCCCTTAATACTTGTATGTCCGGGGGCGGGGCATGAAAATTCTCTCTGCCAATTTCTCATTGGCTCAAGTTCAGAGGTACGCGAGGCTCCCAAGGAAGACCCCTTGTGTCACTTCATTCGACATTGAGTGAGTGACAGAAGGGGAACTTCAATGCAGTGTTGTTTCTAAAACAAGATAAATCAAATTGTTTTATCTTGCATGACAATCTACATGTCGTATTTTTTCAATATGTTTCATTATGTGTACACAGTTACAGTACATATACAGTATTGACTAAAAAAATACATTAAATTCACTGAAACTATATTTTCACATAACAAAGGTTGTAGTATGAATGATGAATGAACGTTACATTTATGTAGCGCTTTTCTGACACTACATTCAAAGCGCTTTACACAGTGAACTGGGGACTCTCCTCACCACAACCAGTGTGCAGCATCCACCTGGATGTTGTGGCAGTAGCCATAGTGTGCCAGTATACTTACCACACACCAGCTATTGGTGGAGAATAGAGAGTACAGTTTATAGAGCCAATTAATGGATGGGGATTATTTGGAGGTTCCCAGTCAATAGACTGATTTACTACAGGTGAGATTGTTACAGTAAGTCCACCAAAATAATATTTTGGTCACCAAAATAAGTTTTTTTCTTATTGTAAAGATTGTAATAGGTTCCCAGTGAGATGCATGACTTTTTACAGGTATTATGTTCCTATTATGTCTAATTATATGTATACAGTATTAAATTAATTAAGAAATAAATCAATAAAATTCAACAAAATTATATTTTCATATTCCAAAGTGAAAACTGTATTATAATACAGTAATATATATATATATATATATATATATATATATATATATATATATATATATATATATATATATATATATATTATCCATTTTTTTCCCTAAAATAATTGAAAACTATTTACAGTACAATTGCACATATTGGGAAAATATGACAGGTAGTAAGCCTATACATTGGCAGCCTAATACAACCTTTAGACTCTTAAAATGTATTTTCACCTTTTATTTATATATATATATATATATATATATATATATATATATATATATATATATATATATATATATATATATATATATATATATAATAGGTCATTTGATTGAATGCTTGGACACCACCGGTGTTTTAGCACAGAGGGTGGCATTTTCAGATGGTCCCTTACGTACACCAGGCAATGAAATCGTATCCGAGTGTTTGCAGGCTTCTGAAGCTACAACTAACAATGACTGTAAAATGCTTTATGCCTGTATATTATGGTTATATAGTTTTAACTTAATTGTGCTAATGATAGGCCTGTATTTGCTAGAGAATGCGACACAATGTCTGCAAGTTATAATGTCGAAATTGAGAAAAATAATGTGGAAATTACAAGATTTCATCACACAGCTGCAATAACACACAATTGTGACTTAATATCTTGCAATTGCGAGTTTATTTCTTGCAGTTGCGACTTTATATCTTGCAGTTGTGAGAAAAAAAATTCACAATTGAGAGATATAATTTTTTATTACGTGGCGGGATAAGTCTTCCATATATACCTGAGTGTGGTGCCAAAGCGAATAACTGAATGTCTGTGCTGGTGAAAGATTATAAATTTGAACTAAAACAGTATCAATTATAACAATTATATTTAAATATTTCATAGTGTAATTTTTCTTCTGTTTATATGTACAGCACGTCCCTGCTGCAAAGAGGAAGGGAGTGAGAAGGGAGAACAATCATAATAGCCATGGTGTAAGATCACTTACAAACATAATTTTCAATAACAATAACTTAAGGTGATTTCTGATTAAACATTATTTTTTAGCCCAACAACTTTCAGCCCTCCAAAGCTCTCACAGTGGGTAGTAAAGTCTACGAAGAGAAT
Organism: Xyrauchen texanus; assembly: GCF_025860055.1. NCBI lineage: Eukaryota > Metazoa > Chordata > Actinopteri > Cypriniformes > Catostomidae > Xyrauchen > Xyrauchen texanus. The sequence goes on from NC_068282.1 coordinate 31,754,959, forward strand.
ATGTATGATCACTTCTGAATGAAACTCACACATTTGTTGTTGTTGCTCTTCTTATTCTCTGTGATGCATTCGACTTCAGGGTTAAATACAGGTTGTGTGGCACCTCTGTTTGAGTTGAGCTTTGAGTTGAGCCTGATTGATGTGTATACATGCTGGACAGAGCTGTGCTACAATCGCATGATCTAGGTCTGTTACTAAAATGCGTTCCCTTATGACTCAGTACACTTGACATTGCGTAGCTATGCATATGGGGAGTTCAACCTAGTTGAAACCTCTCTACAATAACACCAATATTGGCTATGGTGTTTGAGCCCAGCCTGTTTTTGTGCGAAACTGTCCGCTATAAAAGCAGGTGCACAAACACCATTTCCTCAGAATTTCTTCCTCCAAGACAGCGATCATCTCTTGTCTAAAAGCCCTCTAACTTCACCGTCGATATACACGAGTCAACGGGCGTAATCTTCGTGGGAAAATGTTCCACTCCCCTGCAGTGTTTCGGCAAACATCACACTGCCTCGCCGATTGACGCTTCGCTGGTGAATGGGCCTCAGCATCCTGATTCCCTGCAGCGCTTTGGCAGGGTTTGTGTATCCTTACAAATCAATTGTATGTTGTGTATTGTGTACTGTGTGACATAAATATAAATAAATATTAATTTATATGTTTATATGTCTAAAAGTGTCACTTATGTGTTCGCGTCTTTTTAAAGATGTCGTTCTGTAAGTGTTCCTTGTGCGAGAGGCATATCCCGCCGTCAGATCAGCATGGAGACAGACTGCACTCACTGTGACGGCATGAGTCTCAAGACGTGAATCACTCGTGAATCACACTCGTTATGAGTGATGATTCAGCCTCAGAAGCCCTCCCACCCGCCTCTTCTGTGATACCCGAGGATTCACACGAGGAGGCACGGCGGGGCCGTGAGGTTAAGCAGAATGACTTTGAGATGGTCCTTGTGGCAGTACATGCCCCACGAGCCCCTCAATCTCTCTGAAGCACATGTTTTCCGATACACCATGTGCGAGATGAGCTCCGACCTTCTGAAAGCGTGGACAGCCTCATCTTGTGCAGCGGTTCTGACGTTGGGGATAATAATGACAATGTCATTATGTCTCTTGCTGCATCAGGCGAGTGGTCAGTGGATGATGCTGCCACTCCTCCCCCCAGCGAGGGCGAGGAATGTGCACGCGCCATTGACCGAGAGATGCCCCGTGTCTTTACAAGAGTGGACGAAGAGCTTCACTCTGAGTGGTCCAGAGGAACCTGCGCAGACTTGCCTTGATGGATGGTTCCAGCAGTCTGGATACCGTCAAATGGCAGCGTCCCGTAAATCTGCCCATTTCTTCCCAGAAGTTCATAACGAACTATCCAAGTCATGGTAACACCATCCTCTTTAATGTGGATCACGGGGAAGAAAACGGTTATGCCCAATTACCCCCTATGGAGCAGATGGTAGCGGCACACCTCTGCCCAGCGAGTAACAGGTACATCCTTCCAAACCGTGTCAACAAATGTTTGCACTGGCAGGAAAAGCATACTCAGCAGCAGAACTAGCTGGATCAGCATTCCACATCACCATTCAGCAGCAGTCACAGGCTATGGAACACTTTATGCCGCAACTGAGTATATCATAGCCGGTTCGCCCTCGCTCTGTTTCGAGCCAGCACCCGACTAAAACCCCCATACCTGCTGCCTCACCGGCACCTGCGTATCATCACGTGTAGCAAAAGTGCTCCTGATGGGCACAAACCTTTGAAGTGGAAAGTAGAGCCCACGGTTCTCTCTGGGTCTGCTCCAAAAAACGCTCTGATTGGTGCCGATTGGAGACACAAAACACCCCCATATCCCCACTATTGTTTGTAAGGAAAGGAATATTGTTATTCACAATATTGTTCAAAATGTTGTTTCTGTGTCTTGCACTCAAATAAGTGCAATAAAAAATGCTATAAGTTAAAAAAAGAATTCAGCATTCGTTGCAAATGCATGAGATGCTCACACATTCTCAATAAAGAGCCCTTTTTCTCTTGAAATCAAACACATTATGCTTATTCCTATAGTGAGCGTCGCATCATATCATACAGTGAGCAAACCAAATGGCCCTTTATCAATTATGCGGGCATGTGGCGAGCCCTATTGGGTACTTCAGAATGGGTGCAAAAACGAACATGGTTATACGATCCAGTTTTGCACACCGGCCACCCCATTTCAACAGCGGTCTGTCTTCCACGGTTTCGTCCAAAGATGCGGCTGTGTTATGAGCCGAAAAACACAATCTCATCTTGAAAAATGCAATAGAGATTGTGCTAAATTATCAAGCACAAAAAGGGTTTTATAGCCATTATATTCTTGTTCTAAAGAAAGACGGCGGGCTTCAGCCAATCCTGGATCTGAGACATTTAAATCGTGCACTTATAAAGCACCCATTAAGAATGATTACTTAGAAACTGATCTTAACGCATGTACGCCCACACGATTAGTTTATGTCGATAGATCTGAAGGATGCTTACTTTCATATCCAAATTGTACAACATCACAGGATGTTTTTGAAATTTGCGTTCGAGGAAACAGCGTATCAATTCAAAGTCCTTTCCTTTGGACTGTATCTGGCTCCTCGCTCATTCACAAAATGCATTGATGCGCTATTCACCCCTCTGAGACTACCTTACCGATTGGCTGTTACTGTCTCAATCAGAGGCTGTATTGTGCCAGCACAGACTTACTGCTTCAGTCATTCTACAGTGTCCGTCGGAGAACACTTCCACTGAAGCTGTTTCAGAAAGCATTGGGATTTATGGCGGCAGCATCCGTTAGATCTCTTACACATGAGGCCTCTTCAGTGCTGGATGAAGCGCTGTGTGCCATGACGTGTTTGGCGCCAAGGGCGCATGCACATCACTATATCCCGCCACTGTATAGTTGCTTTAGCACCACGGACAGCTCCTGGGTTTTACCAGTGAGGTGTCGCGCTGGGGTAAGTTGTCACGTAATGCCTAAATTTATTGGCTGTATTTCTATATTATTTATAGAATATTTATAGATATTCTGTATTTAAAGGCTTTTCAATCAGAAATATCAAACTGTCATGTCCTGGTTCACTAAGACAACATGACAGTTGTGGCATATATAAACCGCCAAGACGGAATTCAGGAGACTTCACCCTGAAACTGTATTGAGGATTTGGGAAATATCTGGCAAAGCAGAAATCGATTTATTTTCCTCAGTGGAGAATACCCACTGTCCCCTCTGGTACTCAAAGACCCAAGTTGTCAGGCGAAAGTGGTTCAACACCACGTTGCTTCCAACACAGGTTGAGGGGTGGTGTGCAATGGACGCTCAACTTTCTGCACCTGGACATGTGCGAGGAGGGATTGGCACATCGACCGCATAGAGCTATCGGCTGTAATTCTAGCATTAAAGGCTTTCAGTCAGAAATAGCAAGCTGTCATGTCCTGGTTTGCTCAGACAAAATTTAATCCTTGGCATATATAAACAGCCATGGTGGAATTAATTCACTGCCATTGTTGAGACTGACACGTTGCCTCCTCTTATGGAGGGAGCATCATCTCTGAATTACGGCACAGGCCTACTGTCAAGCTAAGGTGTGATACCGGGCGAATGTAGACTTCATCCTCAAACTATACTGAGGATTTGGAATATTCGGCAAAACAGAAATCGATCTATTTGCCTCAGTGGAGAATCCCCCCTGTCCCTTCTGTTATTTGAAGTCCCAAGCCCCACTGGAAACAGATGAAATGGCACACAAATGGCTGGCGAAATGCAAATATACGTTTCCCTCGGTATGTCTTATTCACTCTGTCATATGCAAAGTCCGAGAGGACAAGGAAACAGTTCTATTAGTTGTGCCGAAATAGCCCAACCAACCATGGTTTCCGGAAATGATGGAGATGCTGTATAGCTTGCTCAACCATGGGAAATTCCACTGAGGAGGGATCTACTCTCAGGCGCATGGCACAATCTAGCATCCCCAGCCCGAGCTGTGGAACCTGCATGTGTGAACCACACTACACACACAAGAACTGACGCGTTCAGTCATGAACACCATTTTACAAGTCAGAGCACCGTCCATGAGACGTCTCTACGCACTAAAATGGAAGATGTTCACTGATTGGTGTCTTACATGGCAAGGACCCAGTAAATGAAATTCTAATATTTCTTCAAGAGCTATTAGATGCAGAACTCACCCCGCCAACGTTCAAAGTGTATGTGACAACTATATCTGCGTATCACGCAAATGAAGCCTGCGCCTCTATAGGCATGCATGATTTAATCATCAAGTTCCTTAAAGGAGCAAGACAATTAAACCCACCTCGGCCGGCTACAGTCCCAACTTGGGACTTAACTTTAGTCCTAAAAGCTCTCGCAGGGCCCCCTTTGAGCCTTTGGTCTCTGTGAACTAAGCATGCTCTCCATTAAAACTGCACTACTGCTGGCTCTGGCCTCAGTAAAACGGGTCTGTGACCTGCATTCACTATCAGTCAACAATTTGTGTCTGGAGTTTCGCCCCGGTCTTTCAAGAGCCACTGTCAAACCCAGGAAAGGCTATATACTAGTGATGGGTCGTTCGCGAACGAGTCGCCGCTAAGAGCAAATTGTTGTTTATTTTTCTTTGATATGGTGCAATATTCTATTATGCTGTTCAGATTGTATTCATTTTGAATGGTTAGATTTATATGCACTTTGTTTATATACAATAAAAAGTTATACTTTAAATGCAAATGTTTAATAGCATCCTTTTTCATAACAAACCAATACATTTTTAAATATATTGTGGTTAAGGTAGAGTATGATTTCATTTAATAATTTAATTATGATGTTGTAACACCAATTATAGTACAAACTATCGCAAACTGTTTGACTTGAAAAAATACAAAACATATTTTTTAAAGAGCCGTTTGGGAGCCAAAAGAGAACCGGGAACCGGCTCTTTGTGGTGAGCTGAGCCAAACAAGCAATAATTCAATAATTTGAATTATTATTTGCTGATAATTTTGTGGTCTGTACAGACACTTTTAATATTTTCTCTACTTCTTTTTAATCTGTAGGGTTTCATCACTCCCTCCCTTCCTCCCCATACACAACAGGACCTGAAGGTCAGCGGTTACCATCCTTGGGGACGTTATCATCAGAATTTGTGATTCAGAGTAGCTCTTCAAAGATTATCCTGTTATTCTGCAATGTAGCTGGGTCTGGCCAACAAGCTACAAGGTAACTACACCATTATATCTGGCTTTTTTTATACAGAAGCTCCCAGCTGTTTATTTTGAACCTAAATTATTTACTTGAAGTACCCTATAAGATTCCAAGTAATATGCTACCCTTATTTTGTCAAATTCACACCATATTTAAGAAAAATGGACTAAATTGCTGGCCATATTGTTTCCAAATTGTAAGTTCAGTTGTTAATAAAAGTATTTTTTAAAAGCAATATCACACTTGCAATCATGCTGTTGTACTAAATATCAGCACAGTTGTGATTTATCCATAGGCTCTAGGCTGTAGGTAATCACAGCTGTGCTTATATTCAGTAGAACTGCACAAGAACACAAACACTGTCAGTTTCTCTCTCTTTTCTTCTCTTCATAAGGCCCTAAAATGTCATCTTGACATTTCTAGATGTTTCAGGGCAATACCCATCATCTGTTTCCACCTGTAGCCCTCAATCAATATACTGATTATGACTGTGCTGACTGATCTGACTTGCATGAATGACTGTCAATGTGTATCTTGAGCTCTGTCTCTTGTACCAGTAATTTTACAATTAATTTACAATGAATCATTGATTTTAAACTACAGTTCTTTCAGGACCATTTCCATCAAATGAACACTTTTGAATGATCAACAATTTTGCGCAATGTGTTGCTGTTTCTGTATGGTTCTTTTTTGGGCAGCAATGCATGGATCCCGTGGTAAGCAGCTAGCTGCCTGAACTGACGCAATGCTTGATGTCTATAAAGAAGAAGTGAATATCATGTAACTTACAGTTTAGACACAATATGGTCAGTTATTTTGTCTATTTTTGCCCTGCCATTGAAAATAGTCCCAAAACAAGCCAATGCTAAGTTCATTGGCAGCGTCTTTTGATGTTGCAAACACAGACAATAAGAGTAAAAGAAACAGTGAAGCGTCCCAGTGCAGTTACACTAAATATCAGCACTCTCAGATCACCACTTGTCCAATCAGATTAGAGGACTGAAATCAACATTGTATGTTTTTGCAAAACTAAATTCTGCCGGGAGAGCATGCCCCCAGACTCCCCTGGATATAAGGTTGTACAAGGCAAATTTCTGTGCACAACCTCAAATGAAATCTTGCAGGCACCCCTGTCCTGCAGCTCTGATCATCTGGAGTCTGGGGAGTGTTGCATCTGCCACTGTCCTAGTCACTAACCTTCAGCTGTCAATCAAAGCTCTGCACTGTTTCGCTCCCTCACCCATGGACGCAGGGCTACAGGTGGAAACAGATGACTGGTATTCCCCTGAAACACCTAGAAATGTCAAGATGACATTTTAGGGCCTAAGGAAGAGAGAGAGAGAGAGAGAACGAGAATGAGAAAGAGAGAACATTTTGAAAACCTCTATTCACAAAATGAACCAAACCCCAGCCAAAAACATTTGACCGCTCAACTAAATAATCTGGAACACACAATAAAAGATCAATTAAACCATTTGGACACCCTCATATCTTTAAATGAACTGAATGAAAATATGAAATCCCTAAAAAAAATAAAAATCTTGTGGCTTGGATGGAATATATAATGAGATGCTGAAACATAGCAGCCCCAAACTGAAAGATGCTATTCTAAAATTGTTCAATATCTTATTAAAATCAGGACATTTTCCTCAGAATTGGAAGGAAAATCAAATAACCACAATTTTCAAACAAGGGGACAAGTACAACCCAAATAATTACAGGGGCATTACAGTAAGCAGCAACCTCGGGAAACTATTCTGTTGCATTATAAATAACAGATTAGTGAACTTCATTCAAGAACACAAGACACTTGTTATGATTTGTGTGAAACAGGAGAAGGCAGACGGGTGTTTAGGATCCAAACGCAGGTTATATTTAACACAAATGAACTTAAACAGATCGGAACAAATGAAAACATCCACGGGGGGACAAAACTGAAACCAAAACACGAACACCACGGGGAAACATGGAACTCGGGAAACACGGCTGAACGGGCACAGAGCAAACATGCAGAGGGGAAGGTTAGACGACACGAACATGAAACGTCAGACATCGACATGAAAACGCCAACGCACGACAACGGGAAGGGAAAACAGCGGGGTTTAAATAAAGAGACACGGTAATGACAAAATGACGGACAGGTGCGGACAATAACACAGTGACAGGGCCGGAAAAGACGGGAAGAAGGGAAGTGTAGTTTTCACAGAGACAGTGAAACACGGGCGGACAACAAGGAAAACATGACAGGGAGCGTGATCGGTAAAACAGAAAACACGGGGCGGATAACAAGAGAGCGTGACGTGGAACGTGACTAGTGACGGGTGAAACAGAAAACACGGGGCAAACGACATGAAACACGGTGCAGACGACACGAAACATGGTGCAGATGACACGAAACACGGTGCAGATGACACGAAACACGGTGCAGGTGAGCGAGACCGTGACATAACCCCCTCTCAAAAGGACCGGATTCCAGACGGTCCTAAACGAAAAGACAAAAATAACAAAAACAAACAAAGGAACAAGGAGTGAGGGGGTAGACCCGGGGGGGAAACAGACAGACCAAGGGGGAAACAAGGGACACAGAGACAAACCAAGGAGGCACATGGGCAGGGAGGCAGTCCAAGGGGAGCACACAGGGCTGACAGGAAATCCAGGGGGCACAGAGGGCAAGAGGGCAGTCCAAGGGGCAGGGACAGGTCCAGGAGGCCTGGGAGGTGGCCACAGGACAGGGACAGGTTTAGGAGGCCTGGGAGGCGGCCACAAGACAGGGACAGGTCTAGGAGACGGCCATCGGACAGGGACAGGTCCAGGAGGCCTGGGAGGCGGCCTCAGGACAGGGACAGAGGCGGAGCTGAGAGGGGCTCTGGAGACGAAGCTGAGGGAGGCTCAGGAGGCGAGCTGAGGGAGGCTCTGGAGGCTCAGGAGGCGGAGCTGAGGGAGGCTCTGGAGGCTCAGGAGGCGGAGCTGAGGGAGGCTCTGGAAGCTCAGGAGGCGGAGCTGAGGGAGGCTCTGGAGACTCAGGAGGCGGAGCTGAGGAAGGCGGAGCCGAGGATGGCTCAGGAGGCCCAGGAGGCGGAGCCGAGAGAGACCCAGGAAGCGGAGCCGAGGGAGGCTCAGGAGGCGGAGCCGAGGGAGGTTCAGGAGGCGGAGCCGAAGGAGGTTCAGGAGGCGGAGCCGAAGGAGGCAAGGGCGAAGAAGGCTCTGAAGGAGGTTCTGGAGGTGGAGCTGAGGGAGGTTCAGGAGGCGGAGCCAAAGGAGGTGAGGGCGAAGAAGGCTCTGAAGACGGAGCCAAGGGAAGTTCTGGAGGCGCAGCAAAGGGTACCTCAGGAGGCGGAGCCGAGGAAGGCCTAGGAGATGGCGTTGAAGAAGGCGGGGCCGAGGATGGCTCGGGAGGCCCAGGAGGCGGAGCCGTGGGAGGCTCTGGAGGCGGAGCCGAGGGAGGTGGCGCCGTAGGAGGTTTCAGAGGCGGAGACCTGGAAGGCTCTGAAGGCAGAGCCGAGGGAAGGGGCGCCGTAGGATGCTCTAGAGGCGGAGCCCTAGAAGGCTCTGGATTCTCTGGGAGCAGAGCCATAGGAGGCTCGGGAGGCGGAGCCGTAGGAGGCTCGGGAGTCTCTGGGAGAAGAGCCGTAGGAGGCTCTGGGGGCGGAGCCGTAAGAGGCTTGGGAGGCGGAGTCGTAGGAGGCTCGGGAGTCTCTGGGAGAAGAGCCGTAGGAGGCTCAGGAGGCGGAGCCGTAGGAGGCTCTGGGGGCAGAGCCCTGGGTGGCTCGAGAGACTTGAGAGGCAGAGCCCTGGGTGGCTCGAGAGGCGGAGCCCTGGGAGGCTCGGGAGGCGGAGCCCTGGAAGGCTCGAGAGACTTGAGAGGCAGAGCCCTGGGAGGCTCGAGAGGAGGAGCCCTGGAAGACTCGAGAGGCTTGAGAGGCGGAGCCCTGGGAGGCTCAGGAGGAGGAGCCCTGGAAGACTCGAGAGGCTTGAGAGGCGGAGCCCTGGGAGGCTCGGGAGGAGGAGCCCTGGGAGGCTCGAGAGGCACTGACTCTTGGACGGGCACGACCACTGGCGCTGGCTTTTGGACGGTCATGGCCACTGGCGCTGGCTCTTGGACGGTCATGGCTACTGGCACTGGCTCTTGGACGGTCATGGCTGCTGGCACTGGCTCTTGGACGGTCATGGCTACTGGCACTGGGACGGTCGAGGCTACAGGCGCTGGCTTGGGGACGGTCGAGGCTACAGGCGCTGGCTCAGGGACGGTCGAGGCTACAGGCGCTGGCTCAGGAACGGTCGTGGCTTCAGGCGCTGGCTCACTGCTGACGGTGGCGACAGGCGCTGGCTCACTGACGGCTGAGGCGACAGGCGATGGCTCACTGACATCGGGGGCTAATGGCTCTGGCTGGTTGACCGGGGCTGACGAGGGCTCAGGCTCGTTGACCGTGGCTGACGAAGGCTCAGGCTCGCTGACCGTGGCTGACGAGGGCTCAGGCTCGCTGACCGTGGCTGACGAGGGCTCTGGCTCGCTGACCGTGGCTGACGAGGGCTCTGGCTCGCAGACCGGGGCAGGCGTGGGCTCTGGCTCGCAGACCGGAGCAGGCGTGGGCGCTGGCTCGCAGACCGGGGCAGGCGTGGTCTCTGAGGCGGATGCCGTCTTCTCTTCCTCCGGTGGGCCGATGAAGTGGTCCGCGTGGGTTCTTGGAAGGCGAATGGCGCGGGGGTTTGCTCGCTGACAGGTGGGGCTGGCGTGGCAGGGAGCACCAGGGACGGCTGGAGAGTCTCCGCTGTGGGTGGTGAGGTAGGGTCCTCCTTGGAAACGCCCACAGTAAAAGGAGAGCCGCACAACAGTAGGGTCGCCTCCAGGAGGTTGTGGAGGGTCCAGCCGCGCGTCGCCTGAGGCAACCGCTCCCTCAGCGAAGGGTTCAGGTTATCCCGGAAGAAAACCACCAAGGCAGTGTCCGGGAAGTCGGAGAGGCTTGCCAGAGCAAGGAAGTCTTGGATGTGGTCTTCTATGGGACGGTCCCCCTGTCGCAAACAGAGCAGCCGGTAGTTTGCACGTAAAACTGCTGGATCCATTGTGGGTTGTGTGTTCTGTTATGATTTGTGTGAATCAGGAGAAGGCAGACGGGTGTTTAGGATCCAAACGCAGGTTTTATTTAACACAAATGAACTTAAACAGATCGGAACAAATGAAAACAGTCACGGGGGGACAAAACTGAAACCAAAACACGAACACCACGGGGAAACACGGAACTCGGGAAACACGGCTGAACGGGCACGAAGCAAACATGCAGAGGGGAAGGTTAGATGACACGAACATGAAACGTCAGACATCGACATGAAAACACCAACGCACGACAACGGGAAGGGAAAACAGCGGGGTTTAAATAAAGAGACACGGTAATGACAAAATGACGGACAGGTGCGGACAATAACACTGTGACAGGGCCGGAAAAGACGGGAAGAAGGGAAGTGTAGTTTTCACAGAGACAGTGAAACACGGGCGGACAACAAGGAAGACATGACAGGGAGCGTGATCGGTAAAACAGAAAACACGGGGTGGATAACGAGAGCATGACGTGGAACGTGACTAGTGACGGGTGAAACAGAAAACACGGGGCAAACGACACGAAACACGGTGCAGGTGAGCGAGACCGTGACAACACTAAATAAATGACAGATTGGATTCATGCCTAAACAGAGAACAACTAATCACATCTACACACTTCACTCACTTATACAGAAATATGTTCAGCAAACAAAACAAGGCAAAATATTAATATTCAGGCCTTCGATTCTGTTTGCATAACGAACTCTTCCTGAAACTCATCCAGAGTGGAATAGGAGGAAAGACATATGATGTCATAAAATTCATGTACACGGACAATAAATGCTGTGTGAAGATTAATGACAAAAGAACCAATTATTTCAATCAGACCAAGGGAGTTCGTCAAGGCTGCAGCCTCAGCCCAACTCTATTTAATATTTATATCAATGAATTGGCCACAACCCTTCAAAAGTCATCTTGCCCTGGACTGATCTTAGATGGCAGAGAAATCAAATGTCTCCTTTACACTGACGACCTGCTGCTGTCACCTAATGAAGAGAGACTACATCAAAGCCTCTCCATTTTAGAAACATATAGCAGTTATTGGGCCTTACCATTGAACATGGAGAAGTCCAAAGTCATAATTTTCTAGAAAAAAAAATCACATTATAAGCAATAAATATATATTCACAATCGGTGGAGTAATCCTTCATCATGCCAACCGCTATAATTATTTGGCTCTTACAATCTCTGCTTAAGGACAGTTTGATTTGGCAATAAAATATCTGACTGACATAGCCCATAGGACATATAAGAACATTTAAATTCAACCCCCCCATTAAACTGTGGCTGAAAGTCTTCGACAGCATCATCAAACCTATATTTCTATATGACTGTGAAATCTGGGGCCCCAAATATAAGTTAAATTATGAATGGGACAAATCCCTGTTGAAATTTTCCACCTAGAATTCTTCAAAAACATCCTGGGAATTCACAGAAATGCTCAGAGTCTGAGTTGTAGAGCAGAACTGGGCCGGTTACCTCTCCTCACTGAAATCCAGAAGAGAGCAGCTAAATTCTGGTTCCATTTGTCAGACACACCTCCTGATAACTACCATCACTGTGCCTTTACACACGGAACAGGACACCCAGAGAGTGACCCTCTGGACTATTTAGTACAAAAATATAAACTAAATGAATCCATCCAGTTCAGATTGGCAAAATTGAAACAGACAGAAAGATTAACCCAGGAAGAATACATTCATGATTGGCAGCACAAAGTCACACAAGTACATAAATTAAACTACTTCCACAGAATCAAGACTGATTATAAGTTGGCACCATATTTGATCCATATTAAAGATTATGGACAAAGAAAGCTACTGTCAAAGTATCGTCTGAGTGAGCACAGTCTGTCTGTAGAGACGGGTCAACACAGAGAAAACTGGAGACCCAGAGAGGACAGACTGTGTTCACACTGCACTGAAGGAGTTGTGGAGGATGAACTTCATTTCCTCACTCACTGCAGTAAATATGAGACCATTAGAAACACTGACTTTACACAAACAGCGCATATTATACCTGAATTCCAGGACATAAATAACTTAGACAAACTCTTGTATCTTATGGGAGAGAAAGTAGAGTGTGTTCAGCTGGCAGCGCAGTATGTGTCGTCCTGTCAACATATGAGGGAGGGAGACTGACCCCTCATCATATTACAGCTCTATTCAAACTAATATTTTAATATTCTTTTTTCCCTCTCTTCCTCGTTGCTCTCTGTATTTTACTTTGTCAATTGTATTTTATTATCATTATTATTCATTTATTGTACATGTTTTTTTTGTTGTTGTTGTTTTTGTGTTTGTAATGTGTTTATTACTCAATGCTTTGGCAACATTGTACACTGTATACAGTCATGCCAATAAAGTTCATTTGAATTTGAGAGAGAGAGAGGGAGAGAGAGAGACTATGCCATTACAGACATGGACCCCTCCTACATACGTGCATTCACTGTCAGACCACAGTCTACCTTATCAAACCACTTTCAAAGTAATGTGTTCCTAAAGTCAATCCAACACCATAGAACAGACCAAGAGCCCAGCAACCTGTTCAAACTAAATCCAACATACAAATGGTCCCCAAAATATGAGTCAGAATTCCTTAGTGCAATTAGCTCCAAAGAAATGTCCAACCTAATCAATAGATTTCAAACAACACGGTTTATGGCTAACAAGATCGACATCAATTCTGCAGTACAACAAATAAATGACATTTATCAAAGGTGCTCAATCAAAGCAAATTTACTCTGTACAAACAAGAAAACAAAACTTAAAACCGGGGATGAAATTTGGTTCGATAAAGAATGTAAAATTAAAAGAAAACTACTCAGACAAATCTCTAACCAAAAACATAAAGAGCATCACAAATCTGAAACCAGACAAAACTATTGTGAAGCACTCAGGGATTATAAAAATACACTACACCACAAAAAGCAACAACACCTAAACCACACTCTTAATGAAATTAATAATAATCAATTATTAGACTCAATTAATAATAATCAGTTCTGGGAAAATTCAACAGTCTGAATAAACAACACAGTCAGGACATAGCCATACAAAATGGAGAATTATGGAAAGACTATTTTAAAAACTTATTCAAAGAAATTCCTCCAGAAAATGTCACACCTGACCAGAAAAGCATGCAAAATAAACTGAGTCAACTGGAATCTACAATAAAAAAATAACCAAAACCCTTTAGACTATCAGATTAGCAGAGAAGTATTGGCATTTACATTTACATTTATGCATTTGGCAGACGCTTTTATCCAAAGCGACTTACAGTGCACTTATTACAGGGACAATCCCCCCGGAACAACCTGGAGTTAAGTGCCTTGCTCAAGGACACAATGGTGGTGGCCGTGGGGTTAGAACCAATGACATTCTGATTAACAGCCCCGTGCTTTAGCCACTACGCCACCACCACTCCATTGGCAGATGCACTTAAGAAACTAAGACCCAGAAAGGCATGTGGTTTAGACAACATTAGAACAGAAATGCTGAAGCACAGTCCAGCAGTACTGCAGGAGGCCTTGTTAAAACTCTTCAATCTGGTTCTGCAGTCTGGCTACTTTCCTGACACTGGAGTATGGGCTTAATACACCCATTATATAAGAGCGGAGACAAATTCGACCCCAATAACTACCAAGGCATTTGTGTGAGCAGCAATCTGGGGAAGACTTTCTGCTGTATCCTGAACGCCCGGATACAGGTCTTCCTTACCAAGCACAATGTATTGATTAAGAGTCAGATTGGATTCCTACCAAACCACCGCACCACCGACCACATTCACATGCTACACACGATAGTCAACCAGCACGTGCACCAAAAAAGCAAAGGCAAGATTTATGCATGCTTTGTTGATTTAAAAAAAGCATTCGATTCAATCTGGCATGATGGTCTATATTATAAAATTCTAGACTCAGTTAAAATTGGCAATAAAAGAACAGAATTTTTCACTTAAGGACGAGGAGTGAGACAGGGCTACAGTGTGAGTCCAACTCTGTTCAACATTTACATTAATGAGTTAGCAGTGCTACTGGAACAATCTGCAACACCCGGTCTTACTCTAAGTCATTCTGAAGTTAAATTTGTTCTCTATGCAGATTATCTGGTGCTGCTGTCAGCTACTGCACAAGGGCTACAGCAGCACCTGGACCTGCTGGAGAACTGCTGTCAGAATTGGGCCCTGACAGTCAATCTGAAAAAAACGAAAATTATGATTTTCCAGAAAAGAGCCAGATTACAGGACACACATTCACTCTGGGGAACTCTGCAATAGAACACACCCGACACTACGACTACCTCGGTCTAAAAATGTGTGCTTCAGTGGGTTTTGGTCTGGCAGTGAATGCACTAAAAGAGAAAGCTAGAAGAGCATTCTATGCTATTAAGGGCAAATTTGCCCAAGTTGACATTCCTGTAACAATCTGGTGTAAGATCTTTGATAGTATTATAATGCCTATTGCTCTGTATGGATGTGAGGTTTGGGGTCCACTCTGTCTGGCAGATTACTCGAGATGGGACAAACACCCCATAGAATCCCTGCATGCAGAATTCTGTAGAAACATTCTAAGAGTTCAGAGAAGAACACCTACTAATGCATGCCGGGCTGAACTAGGTAGATACCCCCTCATTATGCATATTGAAAAACGATCTCTCAAATTTTGGACACACCTAAATTCAAGTTCCCCTAACACACTGCAACATGAAGCCCTTAAAACCCAAGAGCTGAAGCCTAAAACCTGTCCCCTTTGTCAGCTGGCTCTGAAACTCACAAACCCACTAACAACTAACAAACACCAGTTTCAGACCAGCACTGTTGAACAAAACCAGATCAGAATAAACCAAATCATAAAAGAAAGCAAAAATTCATATTTGGACCATTGGGAAAATGAAAGTAAAAACCAAAGCAAACTGGAATGTTATCGGGACCTAAACAGAACATATAATCTGGCAGAATATCTGCACACTGTAAGAGATCCAAAACAGAGACGGATCCTCACCAAATACAGACTCAGTGATCACATAGAAAAAGGCAGACACAGACAAACATGGCTTCCAAAGGAAGGTTGAGTCTGTCCTCACTTTGACACGGGTGAGGTCGAGACAGAGACACACTTTCTCCTTCACTGTGAGAAATTTACAGAGTTGAGAGAGAGATACCTCCACAAACTCTCAAACCTCATGCCACAGTTTTCCAGTTTGGCAGAAACCGATCAGATGCTGGTGTTACTGGGGGAGGACCATCATGCATCAGTTGCAGCTAAATTCATTTTTGAGCTGCACACCCTCAGAAACCAATTACTGCCTTAATGTACTTCATTCACAGTACTTTTATTTTCTTATGTTCATAATGTCCTGTTAAATGCTTATTTTATATTGTATAGTGTATATTGTTATTATAGTTTTTATTGTATTTGATTCGTTACCTGGCACCTTATTTTAATTCTATCTTATTATTATTTGTCTTGTCATTATCTGTTTTGTGTATTAATGCTTTGCCAATATTGTATGTAAACACAATCATGCCAATAAAGTACTTTTAGAGAGAGAGAGAGAGTGTTCTGTGTCTGAATGGCAGATGCCTCTGGCACACATTTTATAGGGAAGTTCTCTTTCTGATTTAGTGCATTGAAAGATGCTATTATTGTTTTGCAATCTGAGAGGATGTTGTATTTAAAGCCTAAATTAAAGCTTAAATTAATTTGATCCTTTCCCAGTTTAATGTGCACAGACAACTATCCATTCATAGGTTGAGAGTGTAATGGTAGTTGGCACATAATGTGTTTACAGATTTTTGTCAACATTCAGACTAAAGGTTCATTTATATGAATGTATAAGGGAATCTTGGAGGTTTTACAACAATTTCTAATGACCTTTTTGCCTTCACTAGTTCATTTGAAATGATCCTACTGTGTGACAAATTTTACACACCATGTAAAACTGACCTATTAATTTTTAGTTTCTTTCTGAAAACTGTAGTTTATTTAATCTAGTTGATAAAGAATTCCATGACTTTGTTCACACAGGGCATCTAAACACACACAATTTGTTTAGATCATTTTCATAAAATTGTATTGGTTTTATTTTACTTTGTTACACCTGTGGTGTTCCCAGTCTAAAGTGACCAGCCATTGGAAATGAATGGATTAGACTACAAAATATTACGTTTTTCAGGAGCATCTTAATAATTTAGACGAGCTCATATGTGGATCTGTGTTTGCACACAAAGTCATCAGACATGTGCACACACACGCACACAATGTGTGTTGACTGCCCTTTTGTGCATTGTCCATGTACACTCTTTGAGGAATATTTCAAGATCCACTTAAACATGACAAAAAGACACTTCTGTTTATTATATGTATGAGTGTCAGTGGGATGCACTTATACTCACTGCAGTTAGGCCTTTAAGTGAAACAAATTTGCTCATTGCATTTTACTAATTGAGACATTTCCAATGATCAATAATCCTTCTATCAATAAAAAAATATCTATTTTTAATATATGTTCAAAAAAGAAGTACAAAACCTGTCATAATCACTAAAAAAAATATTGCCATAAAGATCTGATGCAGTATCTTGGGAAAATATATTTATAATTAGAGATTTATGAGCAGTCTTAGTGGCCAGTCATTTTTGACCAGGAACACAAAAGGTGTTAACAAACAGCTAACACAACACAAGGGTTAAACTAGTTTGATGGAGTGTTGCATGGCAAACTGGAGGACAGAACCTGGTCTCATGACAAAGTTTATAAAAGTACAATATGGCAAATTCATAAGAAATCATACCAAGCTGGCTTGTACAAAACGTATGACCTTTTTATTGCCATAGAGAAAAATAAAAGAATAAAAACTCTATGTTATTATGATTTTTCCTAAATTTTACCCCAACTCAAACCAAATCCTAAACATTAAGTCTAACCCCTTACCCAAACCCTAAACGTAACCATTTGTATAGAAAAATAACTTACGTGTACCACGGAAAAAATGAAACAATTTGGTTTGGAATGAGAAGAGAGAAGCATATTACCGACACACATCAGTCATTTGTATTCTAGAGTATATCCTATATAAATATGGAATGAGTAACCAAATTTGTTCACAGATGTTTGCTTTCTTAAAGGTGCACTTAGTAATTTTTTTCCTCTTTAAAAAACTCCTAAAGACATGAATTGTAATTTTGTAATATTTGTAGGAAATCGTGACCACTCACATTAAAATGAAGACTCCAGTCATATCAGTAATCTTATAAAAGCTGTCTTATTCTACACAGAGAGGGTCTGCACATGGGGCTGCCATGTTATAATCACATGACCTGCCGAATACTAATTCGCATAATCTGAGTAACCAATCTGTTATTTGACACTTTCACTCACTGAATAAATTAATCATGGCTGACAGTGAATACAAAATTTCTACAGTGGCATCTGAAAATGAAAACTATTGATATTAAATGATACTCCATCCAAGCAACTAGGTGTTAGTGTAAGTCCAAGATGACACTAAGACAAAAGTAATAAATAAAATAAATTTAACATAAAGTGCTAGATAGGAGGCTAGATCAAATTTGATGCCTGTATAGTATAGATTTAAAATGATTTTTGTTTGATTGGTTGGTCTAAAATCTGTACGTTTTCATATGAAGCTAGTTGTATGATATTTTATGATTTGGAAATCTTGCATGAATGATTAAAATGTCAACTACCAATAAGCACTTTGTGGCACTTTCAAAACATTGACAGTCAGCTTCTGTCACCTTCTGCCTTAGCCAATTGCATGAGTTTTGGCTGGACTACATGTAATCTGGTTATCTTGAAATTGACTAGTTTGTCTGAATGATAACAGAAAAAGGGAAACTCGGAAAGGGTGGTAGGAGCATTGTTATTATGTTTGCTCTCTTCCTTTAAGAGAAAGCAAAACAGCTTTATGCTCGCTCAACAAAAAATGAAAAGTAATTCTATCACTCCAGACATGCAGCATGACTTTCTCTTTTCTCTCCAGGTTTGGCCCTCCCTTCCTGATGAGAGTAGAAAGGACTCTTTCTTGGGATCAACTGCAAAAGAGTGTCTGCAACAAGCTTTACTTATTTAAAAAAAACATGATTGTAAAGGTGAGTGTGAGCTGATCTTAGATTAGCACTTAGTCTCTGGGGTTTTTGGTGTTGGCTGCAAGTGTTTCGGTTAGAGTGGGTAATTACAGGATAGAGAATCCTTTTATTATCACTGAAGCCTATCAGTAATTGTGACACCACTCTCCCTGCAAGCTTAAATATGCTCATGGGAGGAGGATAATCATACAGACTAATGAGTTGTATACAGGAGATGGGGAGAAATAGAGAGATGTGCTTGAGTGTAGGCCATGAAAAACACCTGTTGCATTTACTTGCTGAATAAGAACAACTGTGCTCTTTATATTAAGAGGTTATGGGTCCATTTGTCAGTCAATTGCTTTTAGATGCATTGTAAAGTGTTTTTTAATTTTTCCTAAGTATTAATATCCAGAACTGTCAATAAACTGTACATAGCTGCAAGGGTTGTGTGCCAACACTGCCCTCTGAAAGCCACTTAAATATCAGTTTAACACAAAAAAGTGATTCTTGTTGAAGATTTAACATTCTTTTAAAAGTTTGCAAAGTCAATAATTCATCTAGAGCTCTAATTAAAATCCAAAACACATTTTAAATAATATCGGTAGAATTTATCAAATTAAGGAACATTAGTCATATGCATTAGATACAAAATGCAGTGGAAAATTGTAATTTATCATCTAAACACTAAGACATGTATTCTAACCAGTCTTTGAAACTGGAGAACCAGTTATACCTACCATACATTTTGTTGTCAATGCCTAAGGCCATGCATCCAATCAAACTACAGTATTCTGACCAAATCCATTTGTCACTTGGTAGAAGCTTGCCAAATTAGGTATATACCAACATGGACAGGTTGATTTACATTATTAAAAATACATAAACAAAACTGAAAGAAAATACAGCCAAAACTACTTACTTGCAGATAAACATGTTTTGTGTATATCACAATGTTTGGTGTGAGCGTGTGTTGAATTATTGACTGCTTATAGTATGAAACAAACTAAATTCAAAAGACATTTTCTAGTTTATTTCATGTAAAAAAAATTGCATGTTGTTGGGCCTATGCACTTCATGATACGTAATATTAAAGTTAAATGTTAAACATTTCTGTTGACCTTACTGTTTTGGATTGCCACTTGATCTTCAATGTTAAATCTCAGTTGTGAAGCAAAACCAGTTGAGAACCAATGTTCTTAAAAGGTTAAATACAGCAGGTTGGCCAGAACTGCAGAGAGTGGAGTTGTATTGTTGTAATGTCTTCAGTGGATAATAAATTAAAAGACCAATATACACTCACCTTCTCAAATAAAACAATGCTGCCTTTTTCCATCTGCTCTTTTTTTCCTATTAAATCTTTAATTTATCACTCTCTACGCTTGAGTGCAGCTCCATTTTGCTCTTGTTCTGTTTTAAATTGCATCTTTAAAGTTTGATGTTTCTCCCAGTTCCACTATAACTCATGCTGCTTATGTTACCAGACAAAGAGAGGACCTTTTTAGCTCATTGAAACAAATAACTTTTTTTAAAATTCTTTTAACCAAATCTATTTTCTTTTGTAGTTAAATCAAGCTGAACACTGTGGGACTCATTACATTTGCATTGTATTTAAATTCTCTCAGAAGATTATGGGAGGAAGATTTAAATTTGGTAATGGGGAGGGAGTGTGGGCTAGGATTCTAAAAAATGTTAAGTTTCCATCTAGAGATGCAAGGGTTCGTCTTATGCAATTTAAGATTTTACATACATTTTATTGGAACCCTTCTAAATTGTATAGCCTTGGTCTTAAGGACACACCCATCTGCTGGCGATGCCATTCAGAAGATGGAGACACCACCAATGTTTTTTGGGGGTGTCGTAAGATCCAAGAATTTTGGCTGAAGGTGCAAAGTTCCCCTTCTGTCGCTCTCTCCACGTTGTGTCGGAGAAGCGACACTAGGGGTCTCTCTTGAGCGCCGATATTCACCTCTGACCTATTGAAAAGGGCCAATGAGAGTTGGCAGTCAGTATTTGCATACCCCGCCCCGGCATACAGGTATTTAAACGGGGCAAATACGGAAGTTTAGTCAGAAAATTTCTTCGGAGCCGATGGTCTGTCTGCAGTTTGCTGCGAGTTACACGCCATTAAAACGTTCCTGTTTCCTCTGACGATCTGCATGCTGTTGGATCTTGACGGCGCACAACAGCGGCTTTCTCTTCTCATTGCATGGCGTGCATTGTTGCCCCTGAGTGCTTCGACAGCGCAGACACACACACATACTGTGTATTAAAAGAGTTATTTCCCTTAAAAGAGTGAATTTCTCTAAAAGAGCAAAACACAGCGGTGTTGAACGTCCTTTTCAGGACGCGTCTTTTTCAAGATGCCCTTCCACCCCTGTGTTGTTCCTGGATGCGGTAGAGGGCTCTCTGCTTCAGACGGCCACAGGCGCTGTCTCGTGTGTTTGGGCCGCGATCACACCGAGGCGGCGTTTGCGGATGGCTCATGTTCTCACTGCAAGAACATGACCATGACCACGTTGCGGTCGCGGCTTGCTTTCAACAGAGAGCAAGCCACCCCAGCTGCACCCCGCATTGCTCCTTCTTCCCACGGGATTGAGGATGATGCGGTTGGTGCTGGGGGCGATTTGGGGGCGGCAGCGGGTGCAGTTTCGCCGGGTAGCCCCCCGCGAACCTCCCGTTCCCCGACACGCTCGCTGGTCCCCGCTTCACGCCAGGGCGATAGCGGCTCGCCTCACGGCCCGGCTGTCTATCCTCCCGAGCCCGAAGCACATGAGCTCGCCGCTGCATCGTAGAGTGTGATGTCTGATGCTGAGGACTCCCCTGGACTGCTGCCTTCGGGCCAGCAGGCCCAGGCTGAGGCCGACGCTCAGATGTCTGACATGCTTTCCCGGGCCGCCGTGAGCATGGGATTGGATTGGAACCCTCCATCCTCCCCACAGCCTTCACGGTTGGATGACTGGTTCCTGGGGGCAGCGCGCCGTTCGCTGCCTCGCATCCCCCCGGTCCCGTTTTTACCGGAGGTGCATGACGAGCTGACATCTACATGGAGAGCCCCGCTCTCCGCCCGTCTAGGTGCCACCCGCTCCACTCTCACCACCCTCGACGGCGGAGAGCGCCACGGATACGGGGCAATTCCCCAGGTCGATAGGGCAGTTGCGTACCATCTATGCCCCGGTAGACCTACCTCCTGGCGTGGCCGCCCCGTATTCCCATCCAAGCCCTGTAGGACAACATCCTCGCTCAACGCAAAGGCCTACAGTGCGGCTGGATGCGCTGCCTCTGCCCTGCATGCGATGGCCCTCCTGCAATTCCACTAGGCCAAAGCACTCAGAAACATGCACGGGGGTGGACCTGATCCTGATGTGCTGCAGGAAATGCGCTCAGCGACCGACCTCGCCCTGGGAGCGACGAAGGCCACAGCGCAGGCACTCGGACAGGCGATGGCCACCCTAGTGGTCCAGGAATGCCATCTCTGGCTCAATCTGGTCGAGATGCGTGAGGCCGACAAGAACCGCTTCCTAGACGCACCTGTCTCCCAGATTGGCCTTTTCGGCGACACCGTCGAGGACTTCGCCCAACAGTTCTCTGCTGTGAAGAAGCAGATGGAGGCCATCTCTCACATCATGCCCTGCCGTCTGCTCGCCGAGGGCGTCCCCCTGCGGCGAAGAAACCAGCTCCTGCTCCGCCCCAACCCGGGCCCAGCTCTCAGCCCCAGCTGCCGAAGCACCCGCAGGCGGCGTGACGCCCCTGTCTCACGAACCCCCTCAAGGACCCGGAATGCTCCCAAGCGTTCCTGAGACAGTCGACCCAGAGCCGAAGATGTTAGCTCCGGAGGTGGTAAGACCGCTCCGTCCCCCGGTGGAGGGCCGGGTGGAGAATCCTTTGTTTTTTCATTTGCCACACCCCCTGATGGGGGCTGTGGTACCCACATTCTCAATAAAAGAGCTATTTCCTTTGCCTCTGGGTCACCTGGCCCGCAAATGCCGTTCTCACGGCAAAGATGTTTTCACTTCCCAACGCATCACGCTGGCTGCACCGGACCATTCGACTCGGTTACGCAATTCAGTTTGCCCGGCTCCCGCCCCCCTTCAGGGGCGTCCGCTTTTCTGCAGTACACGGCGAGCATGCCAGTTCCCTGCGCATGGAAATTGCGACCCTCTTAGCCAAGGGCGCGGTAGAGCCCGTCCCTCCAACCGAAATGAGGAAGGGTTTCTACAGCACTTACTTCATTGTACC
This sequence comes from Xyrauchen texanus, assembly GCF_025860055.1. Lineage (NCBI taxonomy): Eukaryota > Metazoa > Chordata > Actinopteri > Cypriniformes > Catostomidae > Xyrauchen > Xyrauchen texanus. The sequence continues at coordinate 31,777,593 of NC_068282.1, forward strand.
CAAGAAAGGCAACGGCTTACGGCCAATCCTGGACCTGCGAGTTTTCAATTGGGCCTTGTTAAAACTCCCGTTCAAAATGCTCACGCAGAGAAATATTCTGGCTGGCGTTCAGCATCTAGATTGGTTCGCAGCGGTAGACTTGAAGGACGCGTACTTCCACGTCTCAATTCTGCCACGACACCGACCCTTCTTAGGGTTCGCGTTCGACGGCCAGGCGTTTCAGTACAAAGTCCTCCCCTTTCTCTCTCCCCTGTCTCTGTCCCCTCGCGTCTTCACGAAGGTCGCAGAGGCAGCTCTTGCCCCGCTACGAGTAGCCGGCATCCGCATTCTCAACTACCTCGACGACTGGCTTATCCTAGCACACTCTCGAGAGTTACTATGCACACACAGAGACCAGGTGATCCGGCACCTCAGCTGCTTGAGGCTTCAGGTCAACTGGGAAAAGAGCAAGCTCACTCCGGTTCAGAGCATCTCTTTTCTCGGGTTGAAGTTAGACTCAGTCTCAATGACAGCACGTCTCACGAGCGAGCGTGCTCAGTCGGTGCTGGATTGCCTCGCTTCCTTCAAGCCAGGCACTGTGATCCCTCTAAAACTTTTACAGAGGCTCCTGGGGCATATGGCGTCCTCCGGGGTGGTCGCGCCGCTGGGGTTGATGCATATGAGACCACTCCAGCACTGGCTCCAGACTCGAGTCCCGAGACAAGCATGGCACCACGGCACGCATCGGGTAAGGATCACCCCCGCCTGCCTCAAAACACTCCGACCCTGGACAGACCTCTGCTTTTTACGGGCAGGAGTGCCCCTGCAGCAGGTGTCCCGACGCGTTCTGGTCACATCCGACGCCTCCCGGTCCGGGTGGGGTACCGTGTTGGAAAGGGGCCCCGCTGCTTTGGCACATCAACTGCCTGGAGTTGCTGACCATCCTTCACGCTCTCAGGAAGTTCCTCCCATTAGTTCGGGACAAACACGTCCTCATGAGATCGGACAGCATACATAAATCGCCAAGGCGGCGTACGTCACAACTCGCCCGCCGTCTCCTCTTATGGAGCCATCAGCGACTCAGGTCGCTGCGTGCCACTCACATCCCCGGCAAACTCAACGTCGTAGCGGACGCGCTAGCACGACAACGCCTTCCCGGCGGAGAGTGGAGGCTTCACCCCCAGTCGGTCCAGCTGATTTGGGAACGGTTTGGCAAGGCCCAGGTAGACCTGTTTGCCTCCCAGGAAACCTCCCACTGCCCACTCTGGTACACCCTAACAGAGGCTCCCCTTGGGACAGACGCGCTGGCACACAGCTGGCCCTCGAGGCTGCGCAAGTACGCATTTCCCCCAGTGAGCCTTCTTGCACCGGTGCTGTGCAAGGTCAGGGAGGACGAGGAGTGAGTCACGTTAGTGGCCCCCTACTGGCCCACTCGGACTTGGTTCTCGGAACTCAGACTTCTCGCGACAGCTCCTCCCTGGCGAATTCCCCTGAGAAAGGACCTCCTCTCTCTGGGACGGGGCACGCTCTGGCACCCGCGCCCAGACCTCTGGAACCTCCACGTCTGGTCCCTGGACGGGATGCGGAAGAGCTAGCCGGCTTACCAGCCGACCGCTATGAATACAATTAACCAAGCCAGGGCCCCCTCTACCAGGCACCTTTACGCCCTAAAGTGGCGCTTGTTCGCAGATTGGTGTTCTTCCCGAACTGAAGACCCGCAGAGATGCGCGATTAGGTCAGTGCTCCTGTTCCTACAGGAGAGGCTGGACAGGAGGCTGTCCCCGTCCACCCTCAAGGTGTATGTTTCCGCCATTGCCGCCCACCACGATCCTGTAGACGGCAAGTCTTTGGGTAAGCACGACCTGATCCTCAGGTTCCTGAGAGGCGCCCGGAGGTTGAATCCCTCCCGGCCAGGCCTAGTTCCCTCCTGGGATCTCTCGGTAGTCTTGGCAGGACTCCAGAGACCCCCTTCGAGCCGCTTGAATCAATTGGACTCAGGGCTCTTTCTCTTAAGACGGCCCTGCTGATCACGCTCGCCTCTATCAAGAGGTTCGGGGACCTGCAAGCGTTCTCTGTCAGCGACACTTGCCTGGAGTTCGGTCCGGCAGATACGTCTGTGATCCTAAGACCGCGACTGGGCTATGTGCCCAAGGTTCCTACCACACCATTCCGAGATCAGGTAGTGAACCTTCAAGCGCTGCCCCGGGAGGAGGCAGACCCAGCCCTTTCGTTGCTATGTCCAGTGCGCACCCTGCACATTTACCTGGACCGCACACAGAGCACCAGACGCTCTGAGCAGCTCTTTGTCTGCTTTGGGGGACGGCAGAAAGGGAATGCCATCTCCAAACAGAGGCTCGCCCACTGGGTTGTTGACGCCATCACACTGGCTTATCACACCCAGGCCGTGCCCCTACCCTTGCGGGTCCGAGCTCACTCAACAAGGGGTGTTGCGTCCTCGTGGGCACTGGCCAAGGGCACCTCCCTAGAAGACATCTGTAGAGACGCGGGTTGGGCAACACCCAACACCTTCGCGAGGTTTTACAACCTCCGCGTTGAGTCGGTTGCGTCTCATGTTTTGTCAGGTCCGAGCCCGTAGAACTCGGTAACACGTAGACCGACCGGCCGGGTGGATCGCTTGCGCCCAGTGCCCTTTTACTGACGTCAAGGTTAAGTAGTGCGCCTTTTTTCCCAGGGTGCCCCACTCCGAGTCGGGACCCTGGTCGATTCCACCCCAGCCCTCCGGGTCCGTGGTTCAGCAGAGGAACTCGCCGACCCAAGCCACTGCGGGTACCCAGATGGCTACCCTGTACTGGTATAGGTGCTCCACAGGTAAGGCCTCCTGCTCGGACTCCCCCTGTGTGTATTTCCACGGTTCTGTCCCCTTACGAGCGGACCCCCGTGTCTCCCTTAGGCAGTTACAGCTGCCCCGGTCGCCGTGCTGTAGCAACTCCCCCCTTTCGAGGCTGGATCTACCACTGCACCATACTTTCCACACGAGCCCTAAGACGGCCGTGTCTACCACTTTTCCTCCCCAAGAAAAAGGGCAGGTGTGGTCTCCGCAGGGTCTGGGTAAGACCCCCTTCCCTATATGCGTGTAAGGGCCCCGGCCGTGATTGCTGTATGCGAGAAACATAGAGAGAAAAGAGGCCCAGCCAGGCTGGCCCATTCCCATGTTGGCAAACATCGCCTTGTTCCCCTCTCAGGGTAACTAGAAGGATCCCGATGTTCGTATGGGGCATTGGGGAAGGGTACGTGCAGCCGGGTACAGACGATGCGTGGCACTGGATGAATCCCTGCCCGCCTCTGTATCGGCAGTTCACGTACACGGTTCAGCACATGGCAAGATTGGAATGGGTCCCCTAGTGTCGCTTCTCCGACACAACGTGGAGAGAGCGACAGAAGGGGAATGTTTGGTTACGTATGTAACCTCCGTTCCCCGAGGGAGGGAACGACACGTTGTGTCTTTCCTCCGCCATGTCGCTGAACCGAGCCACTGTTGTGGCCGGACCATTTCCGGCTCCTCAGAAAAATCCTGACTAAACTTCGGTATATGCCCCGCTTAAATACTCCGTTCCTCGGGGAACGGAGGTTACATACGTTAACCAAACGTTTTGTGTGTGATGTGTTGAACACTTAAATCTCGTTCTGCCCCAGACTCTGTATATTGGGAGATGGGAGGTCATAAATTTGGAGGATAAGTACATAAAAAAATTGGGTTTTGGCCAGTGTGAAGATTGGTAGGCAGGTTATTTTGAGGGGATGGAAGTCAGATGGGGCACCCTCGTTCCCAGAGTGGTGCGCGGAGATGGGAAGGGTGGCTGCCTTAGCGGAGGGGTTAAGCAGAAGGATTGGGAGTTAGTGATTTTTTCAATAAGAAATGGGGAAAGTACTTAGCATTTTGGGGGGAATCTCGATGAGGGGTGGTGGAGTTAGTAATTTAGAGTTAGTTTTTTTTTTACATATATTATTTTATAAGTATTTATTTTATATTTAGAATAATGTATTTTTTTGTTGTTGTTGTTGTTTTGGTTTTGTTTTTTATGTGTCAATTTTCTATTGACAACAGGGGTGTTTGGTAGGGGTAGGGGATATTGTGGGGGTTTAATGTTAAAAGTGATTGATTCACTATATATATATATATATGTATATGTTGTTTTTTCTTTATGTTAATTTAAGAATCAATACAAATTTTTATAACAAAAAAAAAAAAACTTTGCATTGTATTTGTGAAAAGTCACTTTATTTTATCCTAACAGACAAGTGAACCATTTAAGATCCATGTGGTGGGTGGGTCAGCTTCCTGCAGTTACCTGTCTCCTCACGACAGCCGACCACTGTGCCATCCAACCGTGGACAGGTGAGCCAACCAAACCACATCAGAAAAACAAAATAGTGAATATACAGTGGGGTTTAAAATTATTTTGAATATATTTTATTACAAATTATATTATTAGCATAACAATTTAAATGAAAAGCTGAATTAAGAAATTAACTTTAAAAATAACTAAAATTATTTGTATGTCCCAATGTTTTAATGACAGCAAAATCTGTATTCAAAATCTAATTTAAAGTAATAGTTCACCCAAAAATGAAAATTCTGTCTTCATATACTCACAACCATGTCATTCCAAACCTATGTAAATGTTTTCTTCTACTAAACACAAAAGGAGAAATTGTGAATAATGTCCTAGTCCCTCTTTTTTCAGTACAGTGGCAGTGGATAGTGACTCTGCTTTCAAGTGTTAAAAAGCATACAAAAGTATAATCAACGTAGTCTTTGCGACTTGTGTGTCAGATTCCAAGACTTCTGAAAGCATATGATCAGGGTATGAAATTAACTTTTTGCCCACCAGCCACTTTAATTTTCAGACATACGTATGTATATATGTGTGTTTGTATGTATTTACACTCAATAAGGACTTTATTAGGAACACTGTGGTGCTAATACATTTCCTGACGTGGTCTTCTGCTGTTGTAGCCCATCCGCCTCAAGGTTTGATGTGTTGTGTATACTGAGATGTTATTCTGCTCACTACAATTATTCAGAGTGATCATCCGAGTTCCCTATCTGTCACTCACTCGACGTTGTGTCAATGCAGTGACATAAGGGTCACTCTTGAGAGCCTGAGACACCTCTGATCTTTGATAAAAGGCCAATGGGAATTGGCGAGTGGTATTTGCATGACCCTCCCCCTGACATATGGTATAAAAGGAGGGGATGTGTATACCGCTCATTCAATTTTGTGCTGAGGAGCCGAGAATAAGGTCCCGGCAATTTCAGTGGGAAGTTCAGTTGTAGGGCCTTGCCCAATTAAAATGGCAGCAGACACCGCATGGCCCTTTGTTCTAAGAGCAAAGGTGAGACATTGGACTCAGTTTCCCAGGGTCCTTCACAGTTTTGGATGTAAAGTCCCGCCCATGGACCCAATCTCAAACGCCATTGGTCAAAAAGTGGCCTATGTCATCTTGTCAACAAAATTAGTGGACAGAGGTAAAAGTGGCCTACAGGAAGGGTACCACATGAGGGAGGAGGATGTCTTCCCTGTAACGTACAGCGTTGAGTTGCCTGCAATGACAAAATGTTCAGTCCGATGATGCTGTTACACACTGCCCATGACGGACCCTCCACCTCCAAATTGATCCCACTCCAGAGTACAGGCCTCGGTGTATCAATCATTCTTCGACGGTAAACGTGTGTCCGACAATCACCCCTGGTACGACAAAACTGTGACTCGTCAGTGAAGAGCACTTTTTGCCTGTCCTGTCTGGTCCGGCAAAGGTGGGTTTGTGCCCATTTGCGACGTTGATGCCGGTGATGTCTGGTAACGACCTGCCTTACAACAGGTCTACAAGCCCTCAGTCCAGCCTATCTCAGCCTATTGCGAACAGTCTCAGCACTGATGGAGGGGTTGTGCATTCCCGGTGTAACTCAGGCAGTTGTTGTTGCCATCCTGTACCTGTCCCGCAGGTGTGATATTCGGATGTACCGATCCTGTGCTGGTGTTGTTACATGTGGTCTGCCACTGTGAGGATGATCAGCTGTCCTTCCTGTCTCCCTGTAGTGCTATCTTAGGTGTCTCACAGTATGGACATTGCAATTTATTGCCCTGGCCACATCTGCAGTCCTCATGCCTCCATGCAGCATGCCTAAGGCACGTTCACGCAGATGAGCAGGGACCCTGTGCATCTTTTTCTTATAGTCAGATTAAGTAGAAATGTATTTTTAGTGTCCTACGTTTTTATAACTGTGACCTTAATTGCTGACTGTCTGTAAGCTGTTAGTGTCTTAACGACCATTCCACAGGTACATGTTCATTAATTGTTTATGGTTCATTGAACAAGCATGAAACACATTGTTTAAACCCTTTAGAATAAAGATCTGTAAAGTTATTTGGATTTTTTTTAAATTATCTTTAAAATACAGTGTCCTGTTTTTTGCAGAGTTATATATAAATACAGTTGAAATCAGAAGTTTACATACACTTAGGTTGAAGTCATTAAAACTAATTTTTTAACTACACAGATTTCATATTAGCAAACTATAGTTTTGGCAAGTCGTTTAGGAAATCTTCTTTGTGCATAACACAAGTACTTTTTTCAACAATTGTTTACAGATTGTTTCAGTTTTAATTGACTAAATCACAATTCCAGTGGGTCAGAAGTTTACATACATTAAGTTAACTGTGCCTTTAACCAGCTTGGAAAATTCCAGAAAATTATGTCAAGCTTAATTTAGCTTCTGATAGGCTAATTGGAGTCAGATGGAGGTGTACCTGTGGAGGTATTTTATGGCCTACCTTCAAATTCAGTAACTCTTTGCTTGATATCATGGGAAAATCCAAAAAAATCAGCCAAGCCTTCAGAAAAAAGGCTGGTTCATCCTTGGGAGCAATTTCCAAATGCCTGATGGTACCACGGTGGCACATGGTACCTTCTGTACAAACAAAAGTACGCAAGTATAAACACTATGGGACCACGCAACCATCATACCGCTCAGGAAGAAGACACATTCTGTCTCCTAGAGATTAACTTAGTTTGGTGCAAAAAGTGCAAATCAATCCCAGAACAACAGCAAAGGACCTTGTGAAGATGCTGGTGGAAACAGGTAGACAAGTATCTATATCCACAGTAAAACGAGTCCTATATTGACATAACCTGAAAGGCTGCTGAAAGGCATCAAGGAAGATGCCACTGCTCCAACACCGCCATAAAGCCAGACTACAGTTTGCAAGTGTACATGCGGACAAAGATCTTACTTTTTGAAGAAATGTCCTCTGGTTTGATTAAACAAAAATGTAACTGTTTGGCCATAATGGCCATGGTTATGTTTGAAGGAAAAAGGGTGAGTCTTGCAAGCAAAAGAACTCCATCCCAACTGTGAATCATGGGGTTTCAGCATCATATTGTTGGGATGCTTTGCTGCAGATTGGACTGGTGCACTTCACAAAATAGATGGCATCACGAAGAAGGAAAATTATGTGGATATATTGAAGCAAGACATCAACCAGGGAGTTAAAGCTCAGTCGCAAATGGGTCTTCCAAATGGACAATGACACCAAGCATACCTCCAAAATTGTGGCAAAGTAGCTTAAGGCCAACAAAGTCAAGGTATTTGTGTGACCATCACAAAGCCCTGAACTCAACACAATAGAAAATTAATGCGTCTGCTCGCCCAGTCTGAGCCAGATGCACAGAGGTCCGATATGCTTCCCCGGGTACCGCGAGCGTGAGGTTGGACCGGAAAATCCCGTCCCCCTCCCCCTCACGGCTATTTGATTGGTTCCACGGGCATGTGCGCCGCTCACAGCCACGCACCCCCTCCCGGTTCCTTTCTTCCCGGACGTGCATGACGAGCGGAGCAAGCCTAGCTTCCTCGCTCCTCCGCTCTCACTACCCTCGGCGACATTTGTAGAGCAGCGGGTTGGGCGACACCCAACACGTTTACGAGATACTACAATCTCAGGGTTGAGTCAGTTTCATCCCGTGTTTTCTCAGGTCCGAGCCAGTAGAACTCGGTAACACGCTGATGGGCTGGCCGGGTGAATCGCTTGCATATACGCCCTTTCCCTCGCTTGAGGTAAAACTGTGCATATTTTTTCTCAGGAGATTCCACTCAACTCGAATCCCTGGTCGATTCCTCCCTAGCCCTCATGGGTCCGCAGTTCGGCGTAGGAACTTGCCGACCCAATCCACTGCGGGTACTCAAATCTACCCTGTACTGGAATAGGTGCTCCACAGGGTGAGGACTCCTACGCGGACTCCCCCTGTCCCCTTACGAGTGGACCCGCGTTTTCCTTGGATAAGTTTCAGCTGCCCTTCGGTCGCCATGTGTAGCAACTCCCCCCTCGCTGAGGCTGGATCTACCACCGCGCCACTTCCACGTGTCGCCTAAAAACACATGTGATGTATTCACCACCTTACCTCACCAGCTGGGTAGGGGTGGTCTCCGCAGGGTCTTTTCCCCCTTAAAAAATAGGAAATTGGGTAAGACCCCCTTCCCTCAGTGTGTGTAAGGGCCCCGATGGCTATTGCTCTATGCGAGAAACAGAGAGAAAAGAGGCCCAGCCAGGCTTGGCCCGTTCCCAGGTTGGCAAGCGTCGCCTTGTTCCCCTGTCAGGGTAACCAAAAGGATTCCGACGACTTTTGTGGAGCATTGGGGAAGGGTACGTGTAGTCTGATACAGCTGGTCGTCTGGTACGTAAAAAACACCTGCCCGCTCCTGTGTCAGACCACGTACACAGCTCAGCGCATGGCGTAATTTAAATTGGACCCCTAGTGTCGCTTCTCTGACACAACGTGGAGAGAGCGACAGAAGGGGAACGTCTAGGTTACGAATGTAACCTCCGTTCCCCGATGGAGGGAACGAGACGTTGTGTCCTTCCCGGCCACGTCGCTGAGCCGAGCCGCTGTAGTGGCCGGACCATTTCCGGCTCCTCAGAAAAATCCTGAATGAACTGTAGTATTTGTACTGGAATAGGTGCTCCACAGGGTGAGGACTCCTACGCGGACTCCCCCCTGTCCCCTTACGAGTGGACCCGCGTTTTCCTTGGGTAAGTTTAAGCTGCCCTTCGGTCGCCTAGTGTCGCTTCTCCGACACAACGTCTCGTTCCCTCCATCGGGGAACGGAGGTTACATTCGTAACCTAGACATTCAAAATGAACAAATCGTTCATGAACGGCACACTACTATACATTTGGATCATGTAGGAATCTGCATTGCATGTGAACCGTGAGGAAATAAAGTGAATTAAACTCAAAGCACCTCCCGAGATGATCGGAGATAATTTGCTGCATTCTCACTGATGACATTGTTCATTGTGAACATGTTCTTGCAAACAGTTTTCAGATGAATGAAATTGATAGTGAGAACTCTTTACATGTGCTTGTTCTACATGACAGGCTTGTGCTGCACGAACACAAACAGAGAATCAGACATGAGCATTGATGGCTTTTCTTTTGTCCGTTTTTAAAAATATAATAAAGTGTGTTTCTTCAAGCATGTGTCTTTGTGGGATCAGTGCAGAGAGTAAGAGCATGACTAAGAGCATTTCTTGTCATGTGTCACTCCGAGACATCTTACAGGTTGTCCGATCCATGGTTTTGCCGGCGCTCAAGAGAGACCCCTTGTGTCGCTTCTTCAACACAACGTCGAAGTGAGCGACAGACGGGGAACTGTGTACAGGTGTACCTAGGAGAATTGGTGCGTTTTGAAGGCAAATTTTGTCACACCAAATATTGATTTAGCTTGTTTTATGTTTATTGCACCTTGTATGATGTTAATTGATATATGAAAACTATTTATGGCATTATTTTTGAAGACATCCACACTATGCAAGTTTTCACAAGTGCCTAAAACTTTTGCACAGTACTGTATATTTTTGGCTTAACTATTTCTTTAAATTAGATTTCGAATGACAGACTTTCAGTGTGGACATAACCTTTGGAAACAGTTTATGTATGAAACTACAAACTAAATGAAATTTGAGTATTTTCATTTTCATGCTGCTCACACAAAAAATAAAAATGTACCCTCTCTGTATGAAACTAAATTCCTTGATACAGTATGTTTTCAGTCCACCATGTGCCAAACTTCTCATCAGTGGCTCTAAAGTTGATGTCTCCAGCTCCTTTAAACTTTTTAATTGGTCTCCAAAAACCCACATCACAGTATTTTAACCTATTTTTGGCTAATTGTATCCTCTCCACTGCATCATAGTTGTGAGAGGCTCTGGAGAGACAAACTCAGTACGTGAACACCATGTCCTCTCTGCACTGATCCCACTGTAGGTGTAACATACACAGCCTCAAAAGCCTTTAAAAAGCCAATGATCCATTTCTGAATTTAAAGAGCTTAAAACTGAGTTCCATCGTCATGACGCCAGCCTCATTCACTCCTGTGCATGCTATTCTGGGCTGTTTTCCACCCTCTGTGGTGAATATAACTGAATTATGACGTTTCTATTTGAGAACGTGTTCTAGTTACAATATAAAAAATTGAGGAGGTAAGAGTGGAATTTGTTTCTTTAGAGCAGATTATGTATGAAACTAGATGAAATATGAGCCATTCTCTTGTGTAACAGAAATATGCTTGTGTATCAAAATGTACCATTATGTTGCCATGTTTTTTGGATATATATCAAGGTGCCATGGTACCTTGGATTACCATATAAATATTGTGGTATATGAATATGATAATAATTCAGTATACAGTGGCCCAAAAAAGTATTTTAAACAATAAAGCCACTTTTTTATATATAATAATGTCATTGCATTACATAAAATATCAAACCATCTGCAAACAAGTGAACTTTTCTTAAAACTAATTTAAGTTTTTTTTAGCAATTTTATTATTACTTATAATAAACTTGTTGTTCCCAAGGTGAATGTATTAAGTCAGTTCCCCTCATGTTCACAGGTGTGCTTGCAAAGTAACCAAAAGGTTTGTTTAACATATTAGCGATCAATCAACCAATCAATCAAAGTTTATTTATAAAGCACATTGAAAAACTGAGGTTTACCAAAGTGCTGTACAGTGAATAAAAGGAATAAAATAAGACAGACAAAAAAAGAAAAAACTAAATTAACAAATAATGCAAATGTTAATTTAAAAACGTTTGTGGCCAAACACTTCAGTCTTCAATATATATATTGTTTTATTAACAGACTTGTTTTTTATGTTTTACTTGAAAAATGTGCTTGTGCTATCTTTCTATAAAATAAATACCACTTCGTTTGATATTTGTTTGTCTAATGCAATGACATTCATACATTTTTAAGTGTGGCTTAAGTGTCCAAATACTTTTTAGGGCCACAGTATATCAGAGTACCATGGTAATTCTAATGCCATCACTGTACCATACTACCACCACATTACTGTCTTGTAATGAGCAGGTTTGAGAGGTGCAATTAAGGCCTTTTGAATATGTGCATTTGGGAGAACTACTGCTACTATAAACTTAATCTGTACCTGACTGTTTGCTCTTATAAATGAAAGCATACAGTTGTTGATTTTTTTTTTTTTTGTGTGTGCTCTCCTTCATGTCTGTCACTGTATAAATAGGTTGTTTATGTAATTATAATGTTCGGATGATGTTCTGTTTCTCATGCAGTTACCTGCTGTTCTCTGACGCAAGCTGCTGCTCTTGTGTGCTGAAAGACATTAGTGTTTAACGATGCCAGTAATAGACCTTTTTCACAGACTGTGATGACCCATTCACTCCCATTCACCACTGTCAAAGTTTACCCTGCAATCGTTTACTTCCGCATTCCAAAACCCGGAGTGTGAATAAGGTCTATTAAGTTTGTCAGCCATTGCTGAAGATGTATTCAGTCATCCAAAGACTTCACTCTCTGCCATAACTAAGAATGAATTAAAGAGACCACGTTTTCCAAGTAACACGAAAGGAAGCATATGGTTGCCATGAACATTTATCATCAATGGCTGATGCAAACTAAAGTTTTGAGAATGGGGGAAAGCTAAACAACTTTCAGTGTAACTCCAGAGAGTTGTGTACTTAGATATTGTTTGGTGACACATTTTTCCCGGAAAATGTCCCTGAAGAGCCCCCACAAGGATACTAAAACCTGATATCACCTGCATTGTGGGGAGCAGCCAACGGTGCCTATGAGGAAACAGCTTTAAAAACATACATAATATCTTATTGAACATCTAAAAATGCAAAACGATTTCGTTTAGAGGTAGGGAATAAAACAATATAATCTATTAAATATAAAAACAATAGACAACAATGGAAAGTCCCCGCCATGATAAAAGGGCTATAAATATTGGCATAATATCTATAGCCTAATATTTGTAGCCTGAGTAATTTCATGAATACACAAATATCAAACACACTATGACGAAAATATATACTGTATATCTATAATTTTTATAGTGAACATTTTTTATATAAAGAATTCTTAATTTTATAACATAACATAATATCATATCATACAAGCATATTGTAACAGTATAAGGATGGGCAAGGAGGAGGCGGGAACCGGCTGAACAGTCAAGATAAAGTTTTAATGCAAAACTCAACATAAAACAAACATAAACCATAAGACAAACAGACACACACAAGGCAGCCCTCTCTCTCTCTCTCTCTCTCTCTCTCTCTCTCTCTCTCGAACTGATGCCTCCAGCTCCCCTTTATCTCACTCTTCCGCTGATCATCTGATTCAGCGCCTGTCATGCACCATCATGGCCCGGCCACGGCCATCATGGCAAGGTTTGTGTGGTGATCCCAGTTAGCAGTGGTGAGTACTTACCGACAGGGGTGTGAGGAGGGACAAAAGGTGTTGGGCAAAGGCTCAGTGATGTGCGAGGGCAAAAAAGGTTATCCCGTCTGGTCTGAACCGACAGAATTCCCATTTTCTTTTACATCGTATGGACAGGTGTGTACGTATGCGTTATTTACTTGGGGAAGTGATGGCACCAGGATGCACTGTGGAAAGATGACAAGCCAGTGGAGGCAGTGTGATTCTCTGGGCAATGTGGCAATGTTCTGCTGGGAAACCCTGGGTCCGGCCATTCATGTGGACTTCAATTTGACCCGTGCCACATACAGTATCTAAACATAGTTGCAGACCAGGTACACCCCTTCATGGCAATGGTATTCCCTGATGGCAGTGGTCTCTTTCAGCAGGATAATGCGCCCTGCCACACTGCACACATTGTTTGGGAATGGTTTGAGGAACATGATGAAGACTTCAAGGAAGGTGTTGCCCTGGCCTCAAAATTTCCCAGATCTCAATCCGATTGAGCACCTGTGGAATGTGCTGGACCAACAAGTCTGATCCACGATGGCTCCACCTCACAAATTACAGAACTTGAAGGATCTGCTGCTAATGTCTTGGTTCCAGATACCACAGGACAACATCAGGTTTCTTGTAGAGTCCATGGCTCGGTGGGTCGGTGATGGATCATAATGTTTTGGCTCATTGATGTAGATATTATTAATATATTTGTGTTTGTTCCCATAAATTGTTTAGTTTAAGATAAGTTGTTCAGTCTAAGAAAAGTGTGTGTGTGTGTGTGTGTGTGTGTGTGTGTGTGTGTGTGTGTGTGTGTGTGTGTGTGTGTGTGTGTGTGTGTGTGTGTGCCAGCGATTAGAAGGACACTACTGGAATTTTTAATGTCTTGGTTGAGCAGGGATGTAGCACTGTGAAAGAAGCTGTGCAGGAGATAAGCTTGCAGCCAATTCTTTTTTTTTTCAATGCATCTAATAACTACACGCTGAATCTGATTTAATCTGAATCTCATTAATCAAATAAATTACAGTTAATTCCATATTTCAATATTTGTTTTCAATAATACAAATTCAAAGAATTTGTATTATTGTGGCATTAAAAAAAGTGGCTTTAGAAGTCTTAAAGAAGAATATATTGTTCGTATTATTTCCATATCGTTAAGTATAAGCCTAAGACTGACCTACAATCCATTTTATGATCGAAATTGTCAATCTGTCCTATGTAGATTTTGGGGCTGTTCACACAGCATGTGTTCTTGATTCAGAAAACTAGACTGCCAATAACAACTCCAAGCACCTTTCAGGTGTTTGTGGACTCGGCTGTAGTTGATACCTCAAGCTAGATTTTATTTTGAATGTTTTTTTTTTTCTTACTAATTAATTAGCATGCTAAATACAACTGTAGTTATTAATAAAAAACAAACTGACATTATAACCTGTTATTGTTGATCCCTGCTCTAGACATAAGGGTCGTATCTTGGGAATGCATTTCTGAGTTTGTCCCAATCACACCCTGTCATCTGTTGTTTCTTACCCTTCCCCTTAACTGTAAAAGTATAATGCTGAAAATGTCTAAAATATAACAACGCAATAAAATAAAATAAAATAAAATAACAGTGTTAGTGTCAATTATGATTTGACTTAGATTTGTTTTACTGTTTCATTAATGCTAGTTCTTTCAAGGAACTCCACAACACTGATGGTAGTCTGACCCCTTGTGGCATGATACAGAACTCACTGTTTCAAGAATCTCTCTCTCTCTCTCTCTCTTTCTCTCTCCCAGGGCTCTTAAATTTTGCGGTCCAGGTTGTCCTCTGCATGTAAAACTCGTCATTGAATGGGAGAACAGAATCAAAGAATGGTGAGATACATGAATATGCTCTAACGTAAAATAGTCTTACTTAAATGCAGACACGTTCATTTAATTTAGAACAAGCGTCAAATTCTCAGTACGAGTCTTCTCTGTAACATCATTAGATATTGATAATTCTGCTATGAATTATGTCTGTTTCAGTCTCTTTGGTAACATTCAAGAGGAGGTTATTGAAGATGCAGAGAGTGTGAGAATCCAACAACAGATTCATGTACAGCAGCACAGCTGCACACTAGATGAGTGCTTTCAGCTATACACCAAAGAGGAACAGGTATTCTCTCCACCAAGCTCTCTGTTTCTTGCCCCTTCTCTCTTTCTCTTTTACTCTTTCACTTTCTGCATTCCATGGACATAAATTGTGATATCAATACCTGGAAAAGTCATGGAAATTAAATGCATGCTGTAATTCCTCTTTAAAAAACATTTTATCCCAAAGAAATGAATATAATGAAAAATATTTTTAGAATCATGTGCAGATTCCATCCATATCAGTAGCCATATCAAAGTAGCCATATCAGCCATCCATATCAAAGCGGTTGTCTGTAGATGTCACGATCACCGGTGAGGGCGCCTTCTCCCCCGGCCTTCGGAGATCGCACTCGCCCGAGTATTGACTGCTCAGACTACATTTCCCATAACCCACATGCCTAGGTCTGATTGTTCCGCAGCTGTTCCTCGTTGTCTCTGTCTATTTAAACATGCCTGTGTATTTCTCCATTGCGAAGTCTTGTTTGCCCCGGCGACATCACCAAGCGTATTTACTCTGTTTACTCTTTGATTTCCTGTGTATCAACCTAGCCTGTTTCCTTGACTACGATAACTCTGCCGCCAGCCTTGTTGACTCCGTGCCTGTTACTTACTACATGTGTATGCTGCCTGCCCTGACCCATTGCCCGGCCTTGTTTACGTTTCTCTCTATCTTCTACACTCTGTTTGCCCGTTCCTGACCCTGCCTGTACGACCTGAGTTGCCTCTGTCTAATAAACCGCAATGGATCCTAACCAGCCTGACTCTTCTTTACAGAAGACTTCGCCGCACATCGATCCAGCGGTGGTCTCTCGCATGACTGAAGAACTCTCCGTGCAAGCAAACATGTTATCGGCACAACAACATCAGCTCGGGCGCCTCACCTCAGCCGTTGAAGAAATAATGCGCACCATTCAGGCATCGCTTCAACCTCCACCGGCGCCCGTGCCCGTGGTCGTAGCGCCCTCAGCCAGCCTAGCTGCCACAGCCGCACCTGACCCCCAAGCCCCTCCCAGTCCCAGACTCGCGCTCCCGGAGAAATTCGATGGAACGCCCTCAAAGTGCAGGGGCTTCATCATGCAATGTTCCATCTTCCTAACACTACAACCGGCGCTGTACCCCACCAACCAGAGCAAGATCCACTTTCTCAGCTCGGTGCTCAGGGGTCGTGCCCTCGACTGGGCAACCGCGGTCTGGACTAACCAGGGATTCGCCCAGTTCACCTTTGACTCCTTCATGCAGAGCCTGGTTGACGTCTTTGATCACCCGGAGAGCGGCAAGAGCGCGGGAGAACAACTGCTGGCGCTCCGCCAGGGAAGCCGCACGGCAGCCGATTATGCCCTCACCTTCCGCACTCTCGCTACACAGACCGGCTGGCTCGAGAGTACCCTGAAACTCCTCTTCCGGCAGGGGCTGAACACGGACCTGCAGTCAGAGCTGGCCTGTCGCAACGAGGGAATTTCCCTGGACCAGTTCATCTCATTGGCGATTCGCCTGGATAACCTCATTCGCTCCAGGCGACCAGCCAGGTGGTTCTCTCAGCCCGCTCCGGCACCCCAGCAACATGTTACCCCCGAGCCCATGCAACTTGATCGAACCCACCTCACCCCGGAGGAGAGGGAACGCCGCTTATCCAATCGCCTATGCCTGTACTGTGGTCTAGCCGGTCACCTCCGCGTCAACTGCCCAACGCGGCCATCTGAACCACAACGACCCAGGGTGAGTTTATCACTCTCTTCCACTCAAACTGGGGCCTGCCTTAAAGTGCCCGTCAAACTCAGGTATCTCTCATCCAGCATTGACACTCACGCTATGATAGATTCCGGGGCGGCGGGTAACTTCATTGACGAAAGTTTTTGCAGACAGCATAACATTCCTCTGACGGCTTGTCATCCTCCCTTAACAGTGGCAACACTAGATGGCCGTCCCCTGGGCACCGGTCTAGTGAATTATACCACCTCCAATGTCCTCCTGCAGGTGGGCGTGTTGCACACTGAGACCGCGCGCCTGAATGTCGTCACCTCCCCTCACCATCCCATAGTTCTCGGTCTTCCCTGGCTCCGACTCCACGACCCACGGATCTCCTGGCGAGTCGGCCAAATCATGCAGTGGGGCACCGACTGCATGACACGATGTCTCAGAACCGTTCTTCCCTCCACCCTGGGGGCCACCAAGGTTCAGAGGGTGTCTGACATCTCCCCTCCGATACCACCAGAATACGCCGACCTGAGCGAAGCCTTCAGCAAGGCCAGAGCCTCTCTTCTTCCGCCCCACCGGCCGAGCGACTGTGCCATCGAGCTCAAGCCAGGAGCTGCGCCACCCCGAGGACGCATCTTCCCCCTGTCCGAACCCGAGTCCCTCGCCATGAAGGCCTACATCGAGGAGGAGCTAGCCAAGGGGTTCATCCGACCTTCCACTTCCCCGGCGGCAGCCGGATTTTTCGTGGGCAAGAAAGATGGCTCCCTCCGCCCCTGTATCGACTACCGAGGCCTGAATGACGTTACCGTCAAATTCCGGTATCCCCTCCCTCTTGTACCCGCGGCACTGGAACAGCTAAGAACCGCAAAGTTCTACACCAAGCTAGACCTACGGTGTGCCTACAACTTGATCCGCATCTGGTAGGGGGACGAGTGGAAGACCGCTTTCTCCACCACCAGCGGCCACTACGAATATCTGGTTATGCCGTTCGGCTTGTCCAACAGCCCGTCAGTGTTTCAGTTCTTTATTAATGATGTGTTCAGATATTTGCTCAACCGGTGCCTAATAGTCTACATAGACGACATCCTGGTCTACTCCAACTCGCGCGAGGAACACATCCGTCAGGTCACAATGGTGCTCGCACGTCTGATCAAGCATCAGCTGTACGCCAAGGCCGAGAAATGTGAGTTCCACCTGAGGTCGATAGCCTTTCTGGGGTACGTCATTAGCCCCGAGGGGGTGGCCATGGACGACAACAAGGTACGGGCCGTCCTGGAGTGGCCTGTGCCAGCCACGGTGAAGGAGCTTCAACGTTTCCTGGGGTTTTCCAACTTTTACCGCAGGTTCATAAGAAACTTCAGCACCGTCGCCTCTCCTCTCACCGCCATGGTAAAAAGGGGAAGAACTAAGCTTCACTGGCCCGCCGAAGCCTTCCAGGCCTTTGCTCAGCTGAAGGAGCGCTTCACTACCGCACCCATCCTGCATCACCCCAACCCTGACATCCCTTTCATGCTAGAGGTGGACGCTTCAAACACCGGCATAGGCGCCGTACTTTCTCAGCATCAGGGCAACCCTCCAAAACTTTCCCCGGTGCCTTCTACTCTCGTAAGCTCACCGCCGCCGAACAGAACTACGATGTTGGCAACCGCGAGCTCCTGGCCATGAAAGCGGCCCTGGAGGAGTGGCGACACTGGCTGGAGGGGGCCAGACACCCGTTCCTGGTCCTCACGGACCACCGCAATCTCGAATACCTCCACTCAGCCAGACAAGCCAGGTGGGCCCTGTTCTTCACCCGCTTCGATTTTACCATCTCCTACCTCCCAGGATCCAAGAACACCAAGGCCGACTCGCTCTCACGGCTGTACGAAGCCGCATCCCAAGGCCCTACAGCCGACCCCATCGTTCCCCCAGCGCTTATCCTAGCTCCCGTCCAGTGGGATCTTATGACTGACATAACCCAGGCCCATGCCTCTGCTCCACCTCCACCTGAGTGTCTGCCTGACCGGACATTTGTGCCCACCGATCTCCAGGAGAGGGTACTCTGCTGGGTACATGACGCCTCGAACTTTGGACACCCCGGCGTCACTGCAACCATGCGCCTCTTAAGGAACCGCTTCTGGTGGCAGACGCTACCCAAAGACACCGCTGACTTCGTGAAGGGGTGTCGAGCTTGCAACCTAACGAAGTCCCCTAAGCAGCCACCGGCTGGACGACTTCAACCTCTGCCCATACCTCAGCGCCCTTGGTCTCACATCGCCGTGGACTTTATCACGGATCTGCCCAGTTCCCAGGGACACACCACTATACTCTCCGTCGTAGACCGATTCTCCAAGGCATGTCGCCTGATCCCCCTACCTAAACTACCCACCGCCCTCGAAACCGCCGAACACTTATTCCAATACGTGTTCCGCCTCTACGGACTGCCCGAGGATATTGTCTCGGACCGGGGGTCCCAGTTCACCTCCAGGGTTTGGAAAGCCTTCTTCCGCCTCCTTAACATTAACCTCAGTCTCTCGTCAGGGTACCACCCTCAGTCCAATGGCCAGACGGAGCGACTTAACCAGGAGATCACCAGGTTCCTGTGCACATACTGCCATCACAACCAGTCGGACTGGAGTCGGTTCCTCCCATGGGCCGAATACACCCAGAACTCCCTGCTCAAGCCATCCACTAACCTGACTCCCTTCCAGTGCATCCTCGGGTACCAGCCCCCGCTCTTTCCCTGGTCCGGTGAACCCTCTGAGGTCCCTGCAGTGAACGACTGGCTCCAACGCAGTGAGGCAGTGTGGGACCAGGCTCATGTCCACCTACAGCGGGCCGTGAACCGCTCCAAGGCCCAAGCTGACCGTCGTCGCCGACCCGGTCCCAGCTACGCCCCGGGCCAATGGGTCTGGCTCTCCACCCGAGATCTTCGCCTCCGCCTCCCCTGCAAGAAACTCAGTCCTAGGTATGTGGGCCCCTTTAAGATCCTAAGAAAGGTCTCCTTTCGTCTGCAACTCCCAACTAATTACCGTGTTTCTCCCACTTTCCATGTTTCCCTGCTGAAACCGGCCGAGGCTCCGAGGGCTCAGGAGGAGGTGACCCACGACCCTCCTCCCCTGGTGGTGGGCGGCGAGGAGGCCTTCCTGGTGCGAAGTCTGCTTGACTCCAGGCGTCACCGAGGTCAGATCCAGTACCTAGTGGACTGGGAGGGGTACGGCCCGGAGGAGAGGTCTTGGGTCAGCACCAACGACATCCTCAACCCCAACCTCATTGCCGAGTTCCATCAGGCCCACCCGGAGAGACCGGCCCCTCGACCTCGGGGAAGACCTCGGCGCAGGTCTCGTCTTCGCATCAGGAGCCGCTCACAGGAGGGGGGCTCTGTCACGAACACCGGTGAGGGCGCCTCCTCCCCCGGCCTTCGGAGATCGCACTCGCCCGAGTATTGACTGCTCAGACTACATTTCCCATAACCCACATGCCTAGGTCTGATTGTTCCGCAGCTGTTCCTCGTTGTCTCTGTCTATTTAAACATGCCTGTGTATTTCTCCATTGCGAAGTCTTGTTTGCCCCGGCGACATCACCAAGCGTATTTACTCTGTTTACTCCTTGATTTCCTGTGTATCAACCTAGCCTGTTTCCTTGACTACGATAGCTCTGCCGCCAGCCTTGTTGACTCCGTGCCTGTTACTTACTACGTGTGTATGCTGCCTGCCCTGACCCATTGCCCGGCCTTGTTTACGTTCCTCTCTATCTTCTACACTCTGTTTGCCCGTTCCTGACCCTGTCTGTACGACCTGAGTTGCCTCTGTCTAATAAACCGCAATGGATCCTAACCAGCCTGACTCTTCTTTACAGTAGAAAACATTTGGTTTTAATATAGTGAAAATATTTTTTTCTACATATGCTCAGCTCTAAAACATGGGGTTAGTAATTGCTCAATCGGTGTAAAATTATTTTTTACACCAGTTATTACGAACAATTCAAAGTCATGGAAATTAATTTATCAAAAAGTGGGGGAATCCTGACACTGAACCAGCATAGAAATGAATGCAAGTCTAAAGGCCCCAATATACTTCATACGTAATCAAAGAAAGAACAGGTATGATGTAATTTAGAACATAATCTGGCCAAAAAGAAAGTGTTTTACATTCCTTTCGATTGTTTGTAACAGCTCACCTGGGTGAACTTTTAAGAAAATGTCTTACCGACTGCAAAACACCTTCTTACTGCCATTGGCCACGTTATAGCTTTTGTTTATGTTGTTCAGTTAGTCAGAATCAGTCAATATGAAAACACCAGTTATTAGTTTATTATCTGCACGATTGTTCACTTAGAGACATTTTACAAGAACATGTCATGCAATATTTTGTATTTATTTTTTAATTAGTCTATAAAAGGAATCAAATTTTCTCAAATACTCTCAAGTGCCTATTCATTCATGTGCCATCTGCAGCGAAAGCCATTCCCACATCTGCCTAAAGTAAGATATGCATATCATCATTCTTTTGTCTTCATTCTGCACATGAACACTTTCATACACTCATATTTGCAATAGTATCAGTGTCATCATAAATTATAATAACAGTGTAACCGACGCATATTATGGCCGTGTATAGCATGTTAGCGCATTAGCATCACAAATTCAAAATGTAAATGAGAAAAATTAAGCATTTCCTACTGCATATATATTACTTTAAATCATCATCAAGTGGTTAAAACAACTTCTTTTACTGACCTCATGTGAATTCTATTCATATAATGAGGCATAAAGTCATTGATAACACATTTTAATGTCACATTAGATAAGGATTTACATGTAGCGTCCTCTTATTTAAATGTACTTCTAAACACCTTCCACAGCGGTGTAGTGGATGTCTGAATGTTCGCAAACATTATACCTTTGCTCTGCTTTTTAGAACTTCTTTTTACCGCTGAACAAAGAAGAACTTCTCCGGAAGTACAGTATATCAGGGCTTTAAGCTGGTCATCTGAGGCAGTAGACACTGTACTCTATAGAATCTGTACTTGCAAGTCTGAGTATAAGATTTGATTAGCAAAAGTGGCCACTGATCCATATTCAAGATCAAAAGCTTAAGACTCTTTTGAGGAGCAAATTAAGTTGTTTTTTATCCCACTGTCTCATTCTCTTTCTCATGTCCCACATCCTCTAATTTTCTCATAAAGGTCACCCTGAAATCATCTTCTTTTTCACAAGTACCACTTGATAAATTCTACTCCATAAGCTCCTGGGGGTTGCTTTATCGTGATTGCTTTTACTGCCCGCACGTGGTCCGTGAGCTCCTCCGCTCTCACTACCCTCAATGGCTGGGTGGTGACACGCTGCCTCTTCCTTGCATGCCATCTCATTCCTGCAGGTGCACCAAGCCAAGGCACTTAGAGAACTGCACGAGGGTAGTCCTGACCCGGGACTAATGCAGGAGCTGCGCTCGGCGACCGACTTCACCCTCCAGGCAACGAAGGTCATGGCGTGGGCTCTCGGGCAGGCCACCCTGGTGGTCCAGGAACGCCACCTCTGGCTCAACCTGGTCGAGTCGCGAGAGGCTGACAAAGTAAGTTTCCTTGATGCCCCCATCTCCCAGGTTGGGCTGTTTGGTGACACCTTTGGAGACTACGCCCGTTAGTTCTCAACGGTGAGGAAGCAGATGGAGGCCATACAACACATCCTGCCCAGGCGGAGTCACAGATCCCGCACTCCGTCTGGTCGTCACCCAGGGCATCCCCCTGCGGTGCCAACATCGACACCATCTCCGCCACGCCGGGCCGGCCCCGTGGAGCTACCCGCAGGACCGTGACGCAACCCGCCTCATGGCCGGCCACCAAGAACCCCAAGAAGGCTTCAAAGCGCCCCTGAGATGGGCAGTCCCAGGACTCAGGAAACTGCACTACGGCAGCTGGTAAGCAGACCACTCCCTCCCCCGCTGGAGGGTCAGGTGGAGAATCCTTGGTCCCTCTCGTGCGGAGCTTGGGGGTGTGGCTCGCACTCCCCAACCCATCGTGCTGGTTGATCAGGACTGTCTGACTCGGCTATGCGATTCAGTTCGCCAGTCGCCCGCCCAGGTTCAGCGGCATCCGCTCCACTGCGGTGAGAGGCGAGAATGCCGCTGCCTTGCGCGCGGAGATCACCTCCCTTCTACGAAGGACATGCCTGTCCCTCCAGCCGAGGTGAACAAAGGGTTTTACAGCCCCTACTTCACCATACCCAAAAAAGGCGGCCAATCCTCGACCGTGCGAGTTCTGAACCGGGCTCTGCACAGACTCCCATTGGTTCGCAGCAGGTAGACCTGAAGGACGCGTACTTCCATGTTTACAATGATTTACAGTGAGTTTACAGTTATTAGATTTTTAATTTGAGAGAGAACAACAACTTGTATTTCGGTCTGTTCATCAGCGAGTCAGTATCAACAGCTATTTTATGGAAATCAGCGATCACAATATTCTTTAAAATAAAATAAAAAGAAGAATAAAAATAAATGGTTTTGGAACAACAATGATAGAATAAAAATGTTTGGATAAACAATACCTTTAACTAGCATGCTTACCATGTTCAACCAGTTTCATTTCTTGCTTGTGATCAAACTGGATTTGCTGGTCCACCAGCTAGACCAACACCAAATAGCACTTACCAACATAAACAACCTGGACCAGCATGGAAATACATTTTTTTTTTTTAGCAAGGATCTCTTAAGCAAATTATTTTGGTTCCCTTCTTAGCTGGCACTAGATGATGCTTGGAAGTGCCCCCACTGTAAGCAGATGCAGCAGGGCATGGTGAAGATGAGCTTATGGACCCTGCCTGACATCCTCATCCTGCATCTAAAACGCTTTCGACAGGTGGGCAAAAGGCGCAACAAGCTCTCCTCCCTCATCCGCTTTCCTGTGAGTGGTCTGGATATGACTCCCCATGTGGTGAAACGCAGTCAGAGCATGAAGAATCTGTCCCCGTGGCATCCCACATGGAATCATGGAGATACTGACTTCCTTTACGATCTGTATGCAGTCTGTAACCACCACGGAGGCATGCATGGAGGCCATTACACAGGTGCGTGTGATGATGCTAGTTGATAGTAAACAGCATGGAGATGTTTAGCTAAAGACGTGTAGCTGACATGATGTGACTGCATTGTCCTGCAGTGTGAAATGCTTTGCTCATTTAAAATATTTTAAACAGCATTTTCTAATTCTTCAAAATTATTTTGCATGCAGTTTATATGAGCTCATTTTGAGAGGTTGCATGGGATATTTGTACTTTTAAAAATGAATTTGCTATACCACACAGAACTGCAAAAAGGTGATAGTGCTGAAAGACTCCAAAACTGGATGAAATAGCTTGACGAATGCAGTTTTCGTTCATATGTCGACAGTTTCCTATTGAAAGATTCTGTTTTGGCTGCATATATAAAATTGATTTTCCCATTTTATATAGCCAATATTCTTGTGTTAACATTACAGATGTGATCCTTGATTTGCTAGTCAAATGCAGGTAGAATTAGGGGGAGGGACACTCACGTTCTAGGGCACATTTGATTGGACAAGAATCTGTGTAGTGCAAGATGAGTCATCAATATTTTTTTCTATTTTTGCAGAAGAGAAAGACATTACATTTTAAATGCCTATTTAAGTTTTAGGAGTACACTAGCCTTAAATGGCTTCAAATCTAGTAGACATGGACTAAAAGCAAATAAAAAATTACAAAAATACACACTTTTCCCTGTGCATTTCATATAAGTTTTAACCTAAAATCTTGATATTGAGAAAAAGTTGATGGCCAATGTTTTTTGTCAACTAACCATATACTAAAAAAGCACAATACAAGAAAACTTTTTCACATTCTGCTTTTGATTTTGGCAATTGTTCACTATATATACTAATCAATTTGCCAAGCACTAATAATGTTGTTGTCAAACTAATGTTGTTGTTTTACTAAATGAACAGATAAAGTGAGCAATAAATCAATAAAATATTACACACTAATAAACCAAACTCACCACTGAGGTTACAGCATGTCTGTGATTTTCTGTGAAACAGCTTATTGTAGGAATTCAGTGGATGGCCAGTGGTACAGTTATGATGACAGCAGTGTAGAGTCGGTACCAGAGGAGGAACTGTGCACGCGAGGGACATATATCCTGTTCTACCAGAGAAGAAATGTCATACCACCATGGTCTGCCAACAGCTCCATCAGAGGTGAGTGAACGAGCTTTGATAGCCACAATTCACATTCATAGAAAACCTGGAAATATCAGGAAATTCTTCCAGAACTAGTAATGACATGTAAAAGTCATGAAATTTGTAGTCATTATATTCTTTTAGTTATGCTCAGCTTTAAATGGTTAATTAGCTAGAAATTGCTCTTTGTGAGTGTACTATATGGTCTACTGTTTGAAATAAATCATTATCCAGTAATCATAAAGGACTGGAAAAGTCTTTGAAATTCATTGATCATAAGCAAGTCCAAAATTAATGGGAGTTAGGGCAAAATTTACCTCAAAAGTGAAAGACCCAAAGACCCCAAGAATTTTAACTGTGGGGGGAATGAATGCTCTTGTAATTAATTTGTAATCATTTATTTATTTTATTTTATTCACTTCTAGATTTATCTAGTTAACATAAAATATGAGATGATGCTTATTCATTTTACAGATAACAGCTTATCTAATTGTTCCGTTTGACAAATTAGTGTCAATTAAACTAAGTCATTGCAAGAATAGGTTTGATGTTATACAGTCATCTAAGATAAATATGGTTACTAATTATTCTTCACTGTTTTCTTCTGCAGGTTCCACCAGCTCCTCCATGTCTGACCACTGGCTCATCCGTTTGAATGGTGACAGTAAAAGGGGAAGTATGGTATCACGGTCTTCCACAACATGCCCTTCTTCCATCCCAGACTCACCAGAGTCTCCTGTCTTCCAAAACGAACCCTTAATGGAGGAGAAAGGTGAGTTTATCCATCAAGCTTGTTTTTTCTTATTATTAACAGAAAAACTCAATAGGAAAAGGCCATTGTTTGACAAAGATGTCATAATAGCTTTTTACTTTTTTTCCTTTTGTGTATTTTCACCTTGTACTGAATATTATCTAAATGTCAGTGTCTTTAGGTGGGTTTGATAGCAGACCTTTAGTGCGAGGCATCCAGGGACGTAGCATAAGTATGAGAACTCCCACCAAGACCAGAGTGATGCCACTGCGATGGTCCTTTGGAAACAAAGACCGCCACAAACCCCCCATTGCTCCAGCCCCTGCTCAAGCAGAGCTGGTCGAATATTTAGAGTCTGGCAGGAGGCCAAGATGCACCAAAGACCCCATTGTTGCCCTAATGACTCAATCCTCAGATAAAGAAGGAGTTAAAGAAGACGATACAAAAAAACCTGCAGCCAGATCTTCAAGCCACAGCAGTCTTGGGCATCTAGAATATCAAAAATTACCACAGGATCAGGAAAGGAACAGCTCAGAGAAGGCAACAGGTCAACAACCCAGCAGCAACAGTCGACCAAAAAAAGATGACCAGGCGACCAGGCGGAGCAACAGAAAATCAAAACAGGACCATACACAGTCCAGAAAGAACTCCGGTTCTGTTATCCAATCCAGCTCTAGTAGTCAAAGTGGATGGGATACTATGCAGAGGGATAGTAAAGGAGATCCAGGAGAGAAACAAGACCAGCCAGAGGACAAACAGACAAAGCGCCATGATAGTGTCTTTTCTTTTCTCAAAAGCAGTTTAATTAAGAAAGACCCACTTCGCAGGTCTCTGGACAGTGAGTCTTTAAAAAAGGGTGAAGCAGGGATGAAGAGCCCATCTGGAATTTCTCTCTCCAACGGGACCCACAGTAGAACTTCAGAAGATAAAGCCAGAAGCATTAACCAAGGTCATAGCAGACACAGTGGTGAACTTGCAAACGGCAAGATGAACCATGATTCAACAGACATAAAACGCTCACAAAGTTCTTCCAATATTCCAAGTAAGGCTGATTTAAGCTTGAAAAGAACAGCATCTCTGCACAGGAACCGCTCATCAGCAGCCCAGCCACAGACCTCGCACAGGGATAGGGGCTCTCAGAACATGCTGCAACACACACGCTATAGCACAAACTCACTGGGCAGGAAGAAGGCAGTGCCTGAATCAAGCTTCTGAGACTCTAATACATTACAGCCAAATATCAAAACTGTGTAACAAAACTACAAATCTCTCAATCAAAGAAATGTAAAAGAATTGTGGTAAAAAGATAACATGAAAGCTTTGAAACGATCACCAAACGGGCAGCATGCAAACTATGGAATTGCACATACATCAGGAACTCATGTTTGCTCACTTGTGAAAAATATCACCTTGAGAATTACTTTCTTCTGCTTATATGAAGTGCCTCTTAACCAGAGCTATTTTTCAGATTGTTTATTTTTGATTATGTGTTTTGGCACTGGTAGGACATGTATTGACACTTCTACACTGGCCTTTTAGCTCCATACTAAGAGGAAGAGAAATTATTAACATTTGCAGATTGTATTTTCCACAAATTAGAATTATACCTGTAGTCAAGTCAAGTCAAGTGGTTTTTATTGTCGTTTCAACCATATACAGTTAGTACAGTACACAGCAAAACGAGACAACGTTCCTCCAGGACTATGGTGCTACATAAAAACAACAAAGGACCAACACAGGACCACATGAGACAACACAACGAAATAAAATACCTATATAAAAAAACCTACATATACCTATATAAAGTGCACGTGCAAACATGTGCAAAAAGTACAGGACAGTACAACAAATTTCTGACAATGAACAGGACAATAGACAGTGCAGCGCCGACCAGTACTCAGTAGTGCAAAAAGATGACAGTTTCTAAAAATGTAAACATAACATACTATGAGATAATGTTCTATGCACATAGCAGTTATTGAGGTAGCAGACAGTTATAAATTGACAGTAATTAAAGTGCAACTCAGGACACGTGTGTGTCAAACCAGTCTCTGAGTATTGAGGAGTCTGATGGCTTGGGGGAAGAAGCTGTTACACAGTCTGGCCGTGAGGGCCCGAATGCTTCGGTACCTCTTGCCAGACGGGAGGAGGGTATTACATGAAGAAAATTGCTATATAACTTTCTGTGTCACCTCTTGTGAATGTGCAGATTGTACAGATTGGCTGAAATACTCTCACATGTTTTCATGACATTTAAGATGTCAGCTCTTGCACTTTCAGTGAATGTCTTGCACCACAGTCTGATTTTCTCTATAAGATGAAAACCTACGAATTATACACTTTATGTTTGAAAAAGATCACATTTTATTAAGTTTAAAGCTGATTTTTACAATAGCAATGCCATATAAGGATTAAGGCATTCACAAAGAATTTAAAGACAAAAGTAGTTAATATTGATGGCCAATGAAGTGCCAAAGTGTTGATTGCATTTGGATGGATTCATCAAAAGACATTTGGGAGCATTTTAATTTCAAAGCTTTTGATCTGTTGCTGCAACTTACCTTAGTTAAAGAGTAGCAATGATGGTAATTTTATTTAGGTACGACACCAGTTAAGATAATTAAGGTAATATTTGACACAATTATCTTAAGACACTGGAAACTTTGATGTGCTTTTGGTGAGATATGTATATGGCTAGTAATTTCACTATACATTTTAGAAGACAGAACCTCAGTAAAATTGCCACTACTGAAAAGCCATAATCACTAAATCCTCACTGAAAAGTCATATTACGAATAGATTAATCCGTAAACTAACCACCTACTGTCACGAACCCCGCTCCTCTGCCCCATCCCCGCTTCGTCGCACACACACTCACTCCTCAAGCTCGCACGCTCGTTCCGCCCCCTCGAGCTCGCACACTCGTTCCGCCCCCCTCGAGCTCACGCTCGTTTTGCTCCCTCGAGCTCTCACGCTCGTTTTGCTCCCTCGAGATCTCCTGCTCGTTAGCAGGTCTCTCTCCTCGGGCTCACATGCACGCTCCTATGGCCAGAACATTATGACCACCTGCACTCGTCTCAATCACCTCTTTATTCGTTTCACCTGCACTCGTCTCGTCACCTTTCATTGTTTACACCTGCACCTTCCCCTATAAATACCACAGCACATCCGTTTCACGGTTGTTGGTTATTGTATTTAGTTTCCCGTGTCTTTGCCCCCCGCTAGTCTCGTCTAGTTTTGACCTCCTCTCGTTTACCTCTTAGCTTGCCAGCTCCCCTTGTTCCCCTGTCTTTTGCTCCCACTAGTCTCGTCATTTTCCTCTTGATTCCCCGGCTTTCGACCTCACGCTCCCTTTGACTACTCTTCACTGGATTTGCCCTTTTTCTGTACTTTTGCCTGCCTGCAATAAAACGCAGTTTTTGACTTACATTGTGACTGTCTCTTCTTGTGCGGGTTACACCAACACGTCGTGTAAGTGAAGTAACAAGAACTTGTTTAACTTGTTAAAGGGATAGTTTACATAATTTCCTCACCCTCATGTTGTTCTAATCCATTATGACTTTATTTTTTCTTTTCTTTTTCCTGTGGAATGCTATAAAGTTAGCCAAAGTTAGCATTTTAGTGTGAATGCAGCACCTTTAAGACAACTGGTATATATGCACTGCAAATCAAGAGGTGCCCTTGCTAAATATAGCATTTAGCATGGATAACTCATTATAATTTCAAATGGCTTCTCTTCCTTTAGTGTCTCAGGGAAAGATGACTTTAATCTAATCTACTGAAGGTCCCTTAGCAGTTCTTACCTGCATTTCTTTAGGATATTAAAAATCAAGCCCACCAAATTCAATCAACAGACTTTGTGTTTTAAAATAGTCTCCACAGATCAGCCTAAATGTTAGAATGAGATAAGAGAGAAAAGCTTTCCACTCCAAGATCTTTAGATTCACAGTTCTTTGGTTTAATAGCATAAATCGAACATAAAATAAAAATGTTTTTTAAATCATTTGCAAAAGTTTTTCATTGAAATGCCTGTGTAGGAAACACACTGTTCTTCTTTCTTCAGCTGATCATTCCTGTAATTCTGTTTGGTTTGTCAAAGGTTTAGGTAAAGAGAAGCAATTATACGGTATTTAACAGGATATGTCAAGACACAATGTTCTGTTCTCCAAGGGCATTTTTTTTCTCTCTCCCATGCTTCCAATATACACGATCAGCCACAACATTAAAACCGCATGCCTCATATTGTGTAGGTCCCCCTCATGACACCAAAACAGCACCAAAATAGCATTCTGAGATTATATTCTTCTCACCACAAAAATCGGAGTTACCGTAGACTTTGTCAGTTGAAACCAGTCTGGCCATTTTCTGTTGACCTCTCTCGTCAACAAGGCATTTCTGTCCACAGATTTGTCACTCACTGGATATTTTTTGTTTTTGGCACCATTAGGAGTAAATTTCAGAGACTTTTGTGCATGAAAATCCCAGGAGATCAGCAGTTGCAAATACTCAAACCAGCCTATCTGGCACCAAAAATCATGCCACGGTCCAAATATTTGCGATAAAACGTTTCCCCCGTTCATCCCACGGTTGATGTGAACATTAACTGAAGCTCCTGACCTGTATCTGTTGATTTTATGCACTGCAGCCACACAATGATAATCACATTTGATGATTATCCAAGATGGCGGCGCGGTAGCACGCAGCGGCCACTCCGGATCCACAATGGTGCTATTTTTGTTAAAAAAGCCCGACTTTTGCAACACATGGACATCGGAGCAACCGGTGTTCGTGTCTACCATCGCCAGACACTACTGAAATATAAGACTCATGCAAAAACCAAGCTGCATGATGACCTGCAGGAGGCGCTACGCGTATTCGGCTTGCTGCGGAGACCAGGCCTCCAGCCCTCGGCGTCGCCTGATTCGGTGGCCGGGAGAGGACGTCGTAAGCGGTGTCGCGAAAGCGAGCGCGGAAAGAGGGCGGGGTCCATGCTAGGCTAAAAACAAACCCTAGCCGGCCGGCTCTCCGTCTATCCTGCTCTCAAATGTTTGCTCCCTGGACAATAAACTGGACTATATCCGACTTCAACAGGCTACGCGGCGTGAGTTTAGAGACTGCTGCGTCTTTGTTTTCACGGAGGCGTGGCTCAGCGACAGAGTTCGGATGCCGCCATTCAGCTAGAGCGGGCTGCGCCTCGTTTAGTGCCGACAGAAATACAGCTCTCTCGCGGTAAGACTCGCGGTGGTGGCTTGTGTGTTTACATCAACACGGAATGGTGCAAGAACTCTATGCTAGTCTCTAGTTACTGTTCATCGCTGTTGGAGCTTGTGACTGTTAGATGCAGACCTTTTTATCTACCACGGGAATTCACCACTGTTTGCATAACCGAGTTTACATTCCCCCAGCGCTAACGCTAAGGAAGCGCTCTGTGAACTGTATGGGGCTATGAGCCGAACTGCAGAGCGCTCACCCGGCCGGACTGTTTATTGTCGCGGAGATTTCAACCATGCAAATCTCAAGACAGTGCTCCTAAATTACATCAGTATGTGGACTTTGCAACGAGAGGGCGTAGCGGCTTGATCTTGTTTACACAAACATCCCGAGGCGCTGCGGGCGGAGCCCCGCCCCCACCTCGGCTACTCAGACCACATCTCTGTTATATTAATTCCAGCATACAGACCGCTCGTCAGGCGCACAAAACCGCTTCAGAAGCAGGTGAAAACCTGGCCAGCAGGAGCCATCTCTGCTCTTCAGGACTGTTTTGAGTGTACTGACTGGCACATGTTCAGGGAGGCTGCAACATATGGCGATTATACCAACTTGGAGGAATACACAGCATCAGTGACCAGCTACATCAGCAAGTGCATTGATGATGTCACTTTCTCAAGACCATCACCACACGCTCCAACCAGAAGCCGTGGATGACTGCGGAGGTGCGCACGCTGCTGAGGTCCGAGACTCCGCCTTCAGAGCAGGCGATAAGGCAGCCCTAAGAACAGCTAGGGCCAAACTGTCACGGGCAATCAGAGAGGCAAAGCGCCGCACGCCCAGAGAATCCACAGTCACTTCCAGGACAGTGGCACGCGGCGCATGTGGCAGGGCATCCAGGCCATCACCAACTACAGGACAACATCAGTTGCCTGTGACAAAGATGCCTCCCTTCCAGATGCGCTGAACGACTTCTACGCTTGGTTTGAAGTGCAGAACGGCGTGATGGCGAGGAAGTCCACCCCTCCTCCCAGCGACCAGGTGCTCTGTCTTACCACGGCAGATGTGAGGAAAACTCTACATAGAGTCAACCCACGGAAGGCTGCTGGACCAGACAACATTCCTGGCAGAGTGCTCAGAGGATGTGCAGACCAGCTAGCAGATGTTCTTACCGACATCTTCAACATCTCTCTGAGCAGCGCCGTTGTTCCAACGTGCTTCAAGGC
This sequence comes from Xyrauchen texanus, assembly GCF_025860055.1. Classification (NCBI taxonomy): domain Eukaryota; kingdom Metazoa; phylum Chordata; class Actinopteri; order Cypriniformes; family Catostomidae; genus Xyrauchen; species Xyrauchen texanus. Next base: position 31,809,494 of record NC_068282.1, read on the forward strand.
CACCACCATCATCCCCATGCCAAAGAAGTCTTCAGTGTCCTGCCTCAACGACTACCGTCCCGTCGCACTTACACCCATCATCATGAAGTGCTTCGAGAGGCTCGTCATGAGGCAGATTAAGACCCAGCTGCCCCCCTCACTAGACCCACTGCAGTTTGCGTATCGTTCAAACCGTTCAACGGACGATACCATCACCACAAGCCTCCATCTGGCCCTCACCCACCTAGACAATAAGGAGTCATACGTTCGAATGCTGTTCATAGATTTCAGCTCAGCATTCAACACAATCATTCCCCAGCACCTGATTGGAAAGCTGAACCTGCTGGGCCTGGACACCTCCCTCTGCAACTGGATCCTGGATTTCCTGACTGGGAGACCTCAGTCAGTCCGGATCGGGAACAGCATCTCCACCACCACCACACTGAGCACTGGGGCCCCCAGGGCTGTGTGCTCAGTCCACTGCTGTTCACGCTGCTGACTCACGACTGTGCAGCAATGCACAGCTCGAATCACATCATCAAGTTCGCCGATGACACGACCGTGGTGGGTCTCATCAGCAAGAACAACGAGTCAGCATACAGAGAGGAGGTGCAGCGGCTGACGAACTGGTGTAGAGCCAACAACCTGTCCCTGAATGTCGACAAAACAAAAGAGATGGTTGTTGACTTTAGGAGAGCACAAGGTGAACACACTCCGCTGAACATCGACGGCTCCTCTGTGGAGATCGTCAAAGCACCAAATTCCTTGGTGTTCACTTGGCGGAGAACCTCACCTGGTCCCTCAACACCAGTTCTATCACCAAGAAAGCCCAGCAGCGTCTCTACTTTCTTCGAAGGCTGAGGAAAGCACATCTCCCAACCCCCATCCTCACTACATTCTATAGAGGGACTATTGAGAGCATCCTGAGCAGCTGCATCACTGCCTGGTTTGGGACTTGCACCGTTTCGGTCCGCAAAGCCCTGCAGAGGATAGTGAGGACAGCTGAGAAGATCACTGGGGTCTCTCTTCCCTCCATCAAAGACATTTACAAAAACACTGTATCCATAAAGCAACCAGCATTGTGGACGACCCCACACACCCCTCACACAAACTCTTTACCCTCCTCCCGTCTGGCAAGAGGTACCGAAGCATTCGGGCCCTCACGGCCAGACTGTGTAACAGCTTCTTCCCCAAGCCATCAGACTCCTCAATACTCAGAGACTGGTTTGACACACGTGTCCTGAGTTGCACTTTAATTACTGTCACTTTATAACTGTCTGCTACCTCAATAACTGCTATGTGCATAGAACATTATCTCATAGTATGTTATGTTTACATTTTTAGAAACTGTCATCTTTTTGCACTACTGAGTACTGGTCGGCACTGCACTGTCTATTGTCCTGTTCATTGTCAGTAATTTGTTGTACTGTCCTGTACTTTTTGCACATGTTTGCACGTGCACTTTATATAGGTATATATAGGTAGTTTATATAGGTATTTTATTTCGTTGTGTAGTGTCATGTGGTCCTATGTTGGTCCTTTGTTGTTTTTATGTAGCACCATGGTCCTGGAGGAACGTTGTCTCGTTTTGCTGTGTACTGTACTAACTGTATATGGTTGAAACGACAATAAAAACCACTTAACTTGACTTGACATGAATGATTGTTGGTGCCTGATAGGCTGCTTTGAGTATTTCTGTAACTGCTGATCTCCTGGGATTTTCACGCACAACGGCACTTTAGAATTTACTCCGAATGGTGCCAAAAACAAAAAAATATCCAGTGAGGGGAAGTTCTGTGAACGGAAATGCCTTGTTGATGAGAGAGGTCAACAGAGAATGGGCAGACTGGTTTGAACTGACTAAGTCTACGGTAAATAATATAACTGCTCTGTACAATTGTGTTGAGAAGAATATAATCTCAGAATGCTATTCTGAGATGCGGGTTGGTGCTGTTTTGGTGTCATGATGGGGACCTACACAATATTAGGCAGGTGGTTTTAATGTTGTGGCTGATCGGTGTATATTCCATCTTTTCACGGTGCTTGAAATAATCAGCACTTGTACTGAAAAGACAAAGAATGAAGGATTCTTACCTTGCTTTTTCATTTGTATTTTGATGTTTTATATGCAACTTTTATATAAAACTGTTTTTTTTATTTTTGTGTGTTCCTGTGTGTGTGTGTGTGTGTATATATATATATATATATATATATATATATATATATATATATATATATATATACACACACACACACACACACATATATATATATGTGTGTGTGTGTGTGTGTGTGTATATATATATATAATGTATGTATGTGTGTGTGTGTATATATATATATATATATATATATATACATACAGTACAAAAACAAAATCCATTAATAATCTATCTAGTAACAGTGTATGTAGGGATAGTTATATGTACAGTTCAAATTATCTTTGAATTATTGAATTAATAAGGGTACATGTTCTGCTGTTAAGATGACTACACAGGTTTGTGTGACTATGTCTACAATTATAATAAACTGATTTTTATATAATTTCTGAAATTAAAAAGACCTTGGTATTCGCTTAAATTTTGTTTTAGACTTTTTCAAAAGTTCCATCCTTAGTTTGAAGTGCATCTGTTCACTAACATTAATCTACCACTGTTTATTGTGTTTTCTGTCTGTTGTTTGTTTATTTGATGCAATTTATAGGATTATGAATTATTCATACAAATTTAAAATGTATCTTGGTTGCCAATTTAAAGGTGAGAGTATTTATTTGTGGGCTGAATGACAGACAGGCTTCAGTCACTGCCTGCTCTTTTACACTTTGAAATGACTTTGAAAGTTTTGATTTCCCAAAGGACACTTCACAGTGCATGCAAAGAGCAGCTAGACCTCTCCCTTATCACTATGCACTACAGAATAACATTAGTGCTTCTAATATCAGTCTGAAATTTTTCAGATTTGTATCATTGTTTAAGTATCTATAGCTGTGACAATTCTGGTGAAGTATTTATTCACAACAGCTTGATTTACATCATTTTAATGCAAATCAGAATCTCATTATGCACTTTAGCACATTATAATTCCTTCATAAAAATGATAATACGAAGCAGAAATACAATCTCACTATACTTGCAGTAAAAGCACTGTACAGTTTGTCTACCCACCGGAGAGCACAGATGTTCTGTAATTATCTCAGAGACTTTGGGAGCTCGAAAAACAGTTTGGTGAAAGACACAAAGTCGCACAGCGATGCAAACATGTAAACACAAATTTTGCTAAAAAAAATACTGATTTCCTGTTGTCTGTGCTTAAAACTGTTGATGTGAATTATGCATTTTTTTAACAGATGAAAAGTGCATTTCCTTTGGCATTATACATTTGGATGTCAGAAATTTTAAAGGCTACATTTGTCAGGGATTTTGAAAAACAGACTCAAGCACAGGACAGCCAGAAAAACAAAATAAGTTTATTAAGAAACAAACTAACAGACACTGCAACAGAAATCTAACAATATGGTTAGAAAAGCAGTGAATGTCAACAAACCAATTGGGAACAGAATAATGATGAACAAATGAACGATTTAAAAAAACACACAATTTACATAGGGAATATTAGGAGGAAGAAATCAAGAAGCTAACGAGGGAGAAGATGCTAGGAATAAGGAGCAGAAGACAGGGCAAATGAGGGGGCGGGGCAAATGCTCCAGACAGAGGAGCACATGGTGATGAGACACAAACAGAAGCCATGTTTTCAAAAAAAACAAACCAAAGACCAGTGGCGTAGCCAAGGGTGGGCCTGGGCCGACCCAATTTATACCCAGGCCCACCCAGAATATTAGAGAATTTTTTTTTTTACTTCAAATAAATATTTATAAAACAGTTAAAAAATGCATACATTTAGCCCATTCGTTTTTATTGAGGCCCAACCAAAAGTAATTTACTGGCTACACCTTTGCCAAAGACAAGCAAAACAAATCCAAAAGCAAACTGAGATGACAGGATCCTGACACTAAAATGTAAACCAGAAACCAAACTGAGGTGGCAGGATCCTGACACATATTTGCAAAATTTGTATATAGTATATGGTGTCTGATTACAGCTTCCATATCACATAACATTCTGCTTACCATGTATTTGTCATGAATATCAAATTATAAATGAAATCACTGGCAGAAATTTGAGTAACCATCGGAGTATTAGGTGGGCATCACCTAAGTGTGCTAAGAATGGTGGCGGTGTGCATACCTTCATTGAAAGCAATTGTTCCCTTTACAAAAAGCTTCACTACGATGCTGCGCTATATATTTCTAAAAAAGAAAGAAAAAAAAAAATGACTAAAAGCCGCAAACGGTGCATGTTCCCCTCTTCTCGCTCTATAGCTGAAGACGACACACATCAGTTTTTGCTCTGTTTGTTTGGGGGTAAGAGCACGCTGCTCTCGCATTGCAGCAGGGTGGGTGCGAGCACTGCGATTTGCTTTAACAGGCAGAGTGCGTCGTGCTTGCCTCGCTTGCTTCCGGGAGTCAGCACTCACGGAAAAAAAAAAAAAGATCGTTCGTGGGGCTCTTGCATGGATTTGGCTGAGGAGCAAGAGACGGGTTGATCCCTTTCTCTCACTCTCTCCCCAAACCCAGCTGGTCCTTCACATGATCTCGAAGCGCATTCCGACGCTTCTTCGGATCATGAGGTGGATCGTGATTCTCTTCCCGCCTCCGAGCTTTCCGTCCACGATAAAAAATCTACGGAGGAATTGCTCGATGTTATTACTCGTGCGGTTGCCAGATTGGACTGGCCACGTGAAAAAGAGACCCCTAAATGCTCCAAATTAGGGGATAGATTTTATCTTCCAGTCTAAGAAAGGGAACGCCTCATGGGTCCCTTCCCTTCTTTGATAACCTCCATGAAGAGCTTTTTCGCTCATGGAGAACCCCTAAAAAAAAAAAAATAAATAATAATAAAATTAAAAAAAAAAAATATATATATATATATATATATATATATATATATATATATATATATATATATATTTTTTTTTTTTTTTTTTTCTTCCCGTGTTCACATACCCTCGGCGTCATTATATTCGACTATACGTGGGTGCTGAGGCACAGGGGTATTCAGTGATGCCGCCCGGTCGAAGAGACGCTTGCAGGCTATCTTTCGCCGGGCTCGGCATCGTCACTTAAAGCCCTCTCTCCCTCAAAGCCTTGTAGGACAACCTCCACTTTAGTGGGAAGGGCTTATCAAGCAGCAGGTCAGGCTGGTGCTGCTCTGCACACTATGCTGTTGTACAGGCATACCAGGCTGACCTCCTGGACGACCTGAGTGTGGGTTCTGCGCTTGGCGAGCAAGCCTCAGACCCGCCTCGGTCCTGACTGAAGGGAGGCTCAAAAGCAAAGCGTGGCGAGTCGTGCTCCTCCTCCCAGGGATTGGGGACCGTCTGCCGCCCTCGCCAACTCCGAGCAAGACCTCAGGACTATAAATTCTAGTAAGAGAAAACCCTGGCGGTCTTGCGCCTAGATTAGGGGTAGCTCCCTCGGGACGGGCGCGTGCTTCACTTCACCCCTCCCGGTACCCCCTCGAAGCCCCTCCATTCCCGCCACCTCTTGGTGTTTCGTGTTGCAGAGGCTTCCGTCAAAATTGGGTGTTTTCGCTGTTCCTGCATTTTATTAAGGACCCGAAACACTCGACAACCTCTCAACAGGAAGTGTTAAAATATAATACCCATCTCAGAGATCCTGGCAGCGTGGAAACTTCTGCCAGATATATTCCTTTCTGTGGGTCTCATAAGGGCGTCAGGATTAAATTCACTCGCCGCTTTTCCGTGTTTCAACGGCGTGTTCTCACTACCGTGAACCGGATTTCTTTTTATGTAAAAACAAAAAAAACTCAATCTCCTGGTTAAAGGGGTCATGGTATGTGTTCCCCTTCCAGAGAGCGAGTTAGGTTATTACACTAAATACTTCCCGTTTCCCATGGAGAGTGAGGGGTGGCGTCTGGCTTAGATCTTAAAGCTTGAACTACCCGTGGGTGTTCAAGTCCAAGATGATGCCTGTCAAGACGGTCGTGTCTCAAGCCCTACAGCTCGTTTGGCTGGTCACCATCGATCTTATGACGCACTTCTATACTTCATTTAGAAGTTCTGCCACAACATGGAAAGTTCCTGAGGTTCACTTCCGGGGGCGAAGTCTTCCAGGGTCAGGTTCTTTCACTCAGCCTAGCCCTTTTTACCCGCACATTCACAATGCATGATGTAGCGCTGGCTCCTTGCGACTCCTGAGCATTCTGAATTATGTAGACGACTGGATGATCCTAGCGCAGTTCCAGGAACTGGCAGTTCAGCACAGGGACATCGTCTTAGCTCATCTGTTTCTCTGGGGTTGAGGCTCAACGCCAAGAAAAGCGTCCTCTCTCCCACTCAGAACACTGTCTATCGGGGCATCGTATGGAGTTCAATCACAATGCGGGCACAACTGTCTCCCGCTAGGATTGAGTCCATTCAGATCACCCTGAGCAAAGTCAGGCTAGGTCAAGGTTGCACTGTTATCAGTATCAATGATTTCCAGGTTTCAGGGTGACCGCATCCACGGTGATCCCTCTGGACCTTCTGCTCATGAGACCGTTTTTGTTGTGGCCAAAAGCCAGGGGATTTCTTCCAAGGGCCAAAACCCCTAGGCTAAAAAGGGTTCACGCGCCTCAGGCTTCGTTCCCTTTCTATGTGGTTCAGACCCGGTTTTCTGCCTTGGGTCCCACTCTAGGTGCGTCTTGTTGTCGCAGACTGCTAACGACAGACGCCTCCCTGGCGGGCGGGGTAGCGGCCTTAAGTGGTCGTCCAGCTTAAGGGGATAGGAGGGTCGTCAGCTCGGTTGTCACAGTCACTGTCTCGGGTTGATGGCTGTATTTCTGGCCCTGCAATACCTCCTCCTGAGGCTGCCATGTCTTGGTGCGGGTGGACAATACAGCGGTAGCCTCTTACATAAATCATCAAGGAGACCCACGTTCTTGTCAGCTGTATTTCTGACACGTCGGATTCTCCTTAGGGCCCAGGGTAAGCTCCTGTCACTCAGGTCAGTTATATCCCTGGATGCCCGTATACAGGGGCAGATTTCGGTCCACACAGAAAATACCAACGGGGGAGTTAATAACTCCACCCTAAGGTAGTAGTTGCCCAGAGTTCGCCAGCAAGGGTTTTTGCCTCTTACTGATAGCACCGCGCTGGCTGAACAGGGCTTGGTTCTCGGAGCTAATCTCTTCCCTCGACAGCTCGCCTTGGGCGATTCTGAACAGGAAGGATCTTCTATCTCAGGCACAAGGCAATATTTCATCCCTGCCCCGAATTGTGGAATCTTTCATGTTTGGCCCCTAAGGGTACCAACTGAGGGACACAGGGCTTTCTCCTGAGGTTATCGAGACCTTTCTAAATGCCGGGCTTTTTCCACTTGGAACAAGTTTGGGTGAGATCTTAGGGCAGAATAGGACCTCTTTGCCTCTATGAATAGCGCAATGTCTCCTCTACTTCTCCCTGAAATCACCCAGCCCCCTTGGGTCTGGACGTTAAGACACATACATGACCCAGAATGCGTCTGTATGCATTTCTTTCCCCGGTTTCTCTGCTCCCGGGAGTCTTGGTGATGTTCACCAGCAAGGGTCTTGCCTCCTATTAATGGCGCTGCGCTGGCCGAACAGGATATGTTTCTCGGAGCTAAATCCTCTCCTCGACGGCTCACCTTGGGCGATTCCGAACAGGGAGGACCTTCTCATCCTTGGCCCGAATTGTGAAACCTTTCATGTCTGGCCCCTAAGGGTACCAAATGAGGTTCACAGGGTTTTCTCTTGAGATTATCAAGACCATTTCAAGTGCTAGGGCTCCCTCCACTTGGAACTGATCTGGGTAGATTTTAAAAAGAAAAAAAAACAGGGCAGAAGAGGACCTCTTCGCCTCTGTTGATAGCGCAATCTCTCCTGTACTTCTCCCCGAGTCGCCCAGTTCCCCCCCCCCCCCCTGATCGTAGTAACGCATACATAGCACAAATGCACCGGCATGCGTTTCCCTCATTATTGCCCGGGCCTACGAGGCACGCGGTCAAGCTTCGCCAGTAGGTTTTAGGGCGCACTCTACCAGAGGGCTCTCCTCCTCTAAAACCTTGGCTAGAGGTCTCCCTCTGCAGCAAGTTTGTGATGCGGCAGGTTGTCCTCTCCGCACACATTCATTAGATTTTTATAGTTTGGATGTTTTGCCACTCCGGGCTGTTATGCCCTTGAGTCATAAGGCTCATGTCTGGACAAGTTTGTGATGCGGCAGGCTGGTTCTCTCTGCTCACATTCATCAGTTTTTATGACAAGTTTGTGTTGCGATAGGGTTCTCTTCGCACACATTCATCGAACTTTCTGGGTTAGATGCTTTGCTACTTTTACCCATGCTTTTACCCATGCCTAAACAAGTTTGTGATGTGGCAGGCTGGTCCTCTCCGCACACATTCATCAAAATTGAATGGTTTAGATGTTTATGCTACTCAGGGCTCTTATGCCCTTGAGTCGACATCTCAAGCTCATGTCTGAGACCTCTCGCGTTTTTGTGAGTACACTGCACAACCGTAGGGGTCCGGACAGCCCCAAGTGCGGTGCCGTGGGTATTGCGTTCCCCGTAGTGCTTAGCAGTGCAGCATCGTAGTGAAGCTTTTTGTAAAGGGAACGTCTGGGGTTACATGTGTAACCCTTGTTCCCTGAAAAAAGCGGAACGAAATGCTGCGCTGCTTTGCCGCACTGGGACGTCCCAGGACTGCTCTTCAAAAATGCTCTTCAAAGTATCTGACGACACATGGTTACGTATCCATTTATAGCCTGGTCGCAGGTGCATCTAATGATTACATCAGCCGAGGCTATAAATTCCAGTCAATGTTCATTGACGTGTTGCACAAATTATTCAGCTCGGTTCACAGCTAGGGTTGTTCCCCGTAGCGCTTAGCAGCGCAGCATCTCGTTCCGCTTTTTTCAGGGAACAAGGGTTACACATGTAACCCCAGACGTTTTGAATATTAGAATGTGTCATACCATTCACCAGATGCGCACTGTGTGCGACCCCCTTAAGACTTGATATAAAAAGGTTGGTTAAAAAAACACTACTGAGATTGCGTTTTAATTATGCGTCTTAAGTGTTAGACAGAATTGAAAGGTCATCTAACACTTCATTTTTTTTTAATTGCTTTGACATGGCAAAAGAAGTTAGACTGTGCTTATTTTTTGTCCTGTGAGCTCTGATATAATTTCCAGCCTGAAAGCATGTTAAAGGAATAGTCGTCTCTTCTGCGGAACACTAAATGAAATAATTTGATGAATGGTTGGAGGAATTCAATATAATAGCTCAAAGCATACATTCGCCATGTATCAGAGGTGGGGACAAGTCACACATGTCAAGTCCAAGCAAGTCTCAAGTCTTAACCATCAAGTCTCAAGTCAAGTCTCAAGTCGCAGTTCAGATAAATCAAGCAAGTCAAGTCAAGTCAAGGGTTCACCCTAAGCAAGTCAAGTCCTGATAAGTTTCAAGTAAAGTCAAGTCACACTACTAAAATAAATAGAGGTATATTTTTTCGATACATATTTATTTTTGCACAGAATAGATGAACTTGTATACATATATTATGTATCTTATTTATTATACATTTGCTACATATTAATCATATGCATATCTGTGCTACATTAATATCTGAAAATAAAATAAAATTGTGTTGTTTACAGAAAACGTTCAGACATTAACATTACCTGTAAACATTAAAACAAATTTATTTTCGTATGCACAAACATTCTTTACATTTTTAAAAATAATGTAATTTAAGGAAAATCAATTTGCAAAACCACATTTATCAATCAAATCAAATCAAATCACTTTAATGTCACACTACCATGTACACAAGTGCAACAGTAGGTGAAATTCTTGTGTGCAGTTCCGAGAAACATAGCAGTCATGACAGTGACGAGACATATACCAATTACAATAAACAACATACTTACACAAAACAATTTACAAATCAAATGTACACATACTTACACAACACAATAATTATATACAATGTACAGTAAACAATACACACAATATACAATACACAATATACAATAAGTGGGAGTATATGAAATATATATATATATATATATATATATATATATATATATATATATATATATATATATATATGAAGTAGTATATTGAGGAGAATATGTTGACAGTCCAGTGTGAAATTATAGATGAATAAAGTGCAGTGCTAATTATTGATCGTGATAGATCAAGTGTTCAACAGTCTGACTGCTTGGGGAAAGAAGCTGTCATGTAGTCGGCTGGTGCGGGTCCTTTATGTGACCAAGTGTAAATGGAATCATTTTGATAAATCAGAATCAGCTATCCGATCTGAGAAAAAGCATGAAGTGGCCAGGTGTAACGTTAAACATAGGGTTGCCAACCACAACAGTTTTCTGTAGCCTTGTGCGAACTTATTCAATAGAATTAGACTTCTAGAATGTTCTTTCAAGTGCAAAAAATATATTTTTTTTTAATTTAGTAGTTTTTCTTATCATAGCCAACAAATGTCTTCGGAAACTCCTTTTCCTCGATTTACTGAAGCCTATATGTAAAACGCATTTGCAGCTGCACAGCCGTGTATATATCTATGCTGCATATATCTATGCCGTAATTGGGAAAAGATTTGGTCCTTACCACAAAAATATTTTTTAACGAATAAAGTAAAAGAAGTATCCTTCAAAATAATAAATAAATTTTACCCTGCTAAATATTTTATGATTAAATATAAAAGTAATATTGACACAAGATGCTCATTTTGCCAAGTTCACACTGAAACTGTTTATCATTTATTTTGGTCCTGTTTCTATACTAAACGACTATGGGAGAATATTGAAACTTTTATTAAAGACAATACTCAGCAAGATATATCAGTAACTTTTAAATACATTATTTTTGGATACTTTGATTCTGATCCCATTAAAAAAAACCTGCTTTGTAACTAATTTAATTTTTTTTATTGTCAAATTTTATATCCATAAATGTAAATTCACCAACAACAAACCAATCTTTATTGTTTTTTTGAAAGAGTTTGAAATGTACCTTAACACCATCTCGTCCTCAGTAAATAAGAAGGCGTTAAAAACATTTTTAATTTGTAATGACCTTAATTTATTTAGGCCTGCTATAAGTGATGTATAACATATCTCACCCTCTTGACTTTTTTTTTTTTTTTTTTTTTTTTGTTTGTTGTTTTTGTATCTTCTGTTTTTCATTTATTGTTATTTTCTTCTTTGTTTTAGATGACACTGTACATATTGTTGTTATATTTGTACAGTTTTAATTACAATTTTGTTACAGAAGTGTATATTATGATTGTTATCTTTGTATTGTTTGTATGCATAAATAAAAAAAAATATATATATATATAAAATTCAGGCTACGCCACTGTTATAATCAAATTCCCCAATAAGTTACATCTATTTAGACGTAACAGTATAATGATAATGCCATGGTCACATTTCCAATAAGAAAAAAACATAATATGCCATCAAGGCCAAATTATGACAAACAGAAAAGATTAATTCATAGTAATCGTTATAACGTAGATCTTAGTGAAACTGACTATAAAGAGATTACTTTCTTACCTTTCGTTGTGGTTCTTCTTGATATGTCGAACGAAATTTGACGTTGTGGTTGTCGTGTCGGATATTCGTGCCTTGCATATTTTGCAACTGGCAAATCTTTTTTTATAGGCACGGTCCAGTTCAAAGTCTGTATAGCCAAACGAGACAATTTGTGGAGCTCGACTGTCTGCCATGTTTGGCGCGGTTTGAATTGAGCAGCGTTAAAGGCACAGATGCCGATAGTGATGCTGACATCACAATATATATTTTTTTTAATTAATTGTATTGCTGTTTGTTTATTATAAGTTCAAGTCATTGTCGAGTCTTCCACTTCAAGTCAAGTCAAGTCTCAAGTAAATTGTTCTCAAGTCAAAGTCAAGTCAAGTCATTTTCGTACTTTAATCAAGCAAGTCACAAGTCCTGAAAATTATGACTCGAGTCAGACTCGAGTCAAGTCATGTGACTCGAGTCCCCCACCTCTGCTATGTATGATGAACAGACCATAATTTAGTTGTTATTCACACTCAAATCATAACTTGATAACTTAAAATAATTGGTTTATGCGTGTCACGACCAAACATCATGGCTTTATGATGCAACATCATTGGTTCTTGCAACATGATGTATACGATGAGATGCATGGACTACTTTTATCACACATTTGGGTGCATTATTAAGCATTAAAGTGAGACAAGTTACTGCCATATTATTTAATTCAGTCAAAGGGACATTCAATAAATTATTTATTTTGTTATACCACAGAAGTCATTCTGTAAATGATTACAGAATTATCCTTTTTGGGTAAACTTGTCATTTAAATTGAGAATAGATGGTGCCCCTTAAACACTTTTAAGTAGAAAGCCAGTTATGAAGAAAAGCTTCAGCTTTGAAGACATGTCCATGCATGTACTGTAGATCACAGATCTTTAAAAAGAGACTAAATGTGATGATGTATCTGCTTCTTAACAACATCAGGCAACAATATGTGACCTCTAATTTCAGATAAATGTCTCAATGATTCATGCCACTTTTTTTTTTAACCTCAAGATTGTATTAAATGGACAATGTCTACCTCTGATATTTTCCATAGACCTTAAGGTTTATGTCCAAGTCATATGTAGTGAACGACACACAGAGGCTTCTGAGGAAAAAGCAAAACTCCTGGTGGGACATATACATTACTGAGCATGAGCAAATTTAAATACAAAACACCAGTAGGATGAAACATAACTTGGTTAAAGGTATGTTTATGATGCAAATGTGGAACAGCAGATAAAGGGTTGAAGTATTTTTGTGTTTTCAATGCTCTATATTAGCTGAATCTAATAACTGTGTTAGTGTTATTATTGACTAAAACACATTTGCTGTTTGTAGATGCTTTTTGGTGCATTCCCAGAGCTCATGCTTTACCTTAAAATGCACCACATTATGTGTTACATGATACAATGTGAGCAGAAGTGGCTTCACTTGTGGATACCACAGGAAGTGAAAAGGCCACACATAATAGTAAACAAGGTGAATTAAGGTGACCACAGCAACTGGAGACTAAAAACTTGTTATCTTGAGTCTGCATGGTCTCCTTGAGAATTCTCAGTTTACGGAATGAAGATTACATGGGTGTGTCATGTATCTTAGCCCTCTTTAACCCTTAAATGCATGGGTGTTTCACCAAATATTATTACATACACAGGTCTTTAGAGAACAGGCATGTAAAGTATATCCATCACAAATAGATCTACAAAATGCCCAGATAGAGTCAAATTGTTAAAACATTTTCAAGACAATTAGAAATGAATAGATGTTTATAGGTTGGCATTATATTTTCCATATATCAAAGAGCTGATGCAACAAATATAGAACAGGATTCATTACTTCCACACTGAAATTTCATGAAAAAAAACACATATTGAGCTAACAAATAATGTACACATAAACTACACATATGTATTTTCTCAGGCACTTTTTGAGTCTTAAATAGACGCACAACTTACACAATTTCAGTAGTACACCCAAATGACAATGGTCAAATCAAACTGTTCATGTGTTACACTTGCTATAGTTTATTTCCACATTGCTTCTTAGTCACATATCAATGTCAAATGTAAATCAAGTCAATCACAAAAACAACAGCACCACATTGAGTAAGAAATAGCATGTATAAAATATACGTGTACTCGCATGTGGAATACCTTGTAATTCACCACTGTCACACAGAAAACCAACATGATATAGTTGTCAGTTGTATGAAAATAGTACTCATTTGTCTTGTAATAAACAAAGAAATCTATATCATGTGATAGTAAACATATATATATATATTGTAGATATGAAATAATCAGAAAAAGATATGTAATAATCAGAAATATTTTATTTATGGTTGCGCAAAACAAACAAAAAATGACATTATTACATATCTAGGGTCTTTAAAGGCCCTATATACACTTTTGGTCATATAACATTTTACACTATTCAGAAGATAAAGGTTGAGAAATACTAAAGAGGTGTGGGCATAACTCCAAAAAATGGATGAGGTACAACAGGGGGTGGACTGAAGTCCCGGGTCACTACAGACCCAAAGTATGCATTAAAGGGTTAAATCTACTTTAGCCATCCAACAAAACACACAAGTAAATAGATCAATAGGAGTGAAGGATGGTTTTCTAAAAGGTTCTTGATAAATGGTGTTTCTGTGTCTGGATGTGTGTGCATATAATCTACAGTGAATTTACCATATTTGTGTGCAAATATAATCTACAGTGAATATACCAAATTGGTGGGGTGGATTGAATGTGATTATAAAAAAGAATGCATTTGCTTTCAAGAAAGTCAAGCCACTCGAAAGACACATGAATGTCTGAGGAACGGGTTTGCGGAGCAATTGAGATTTCAGAGTTGTTGGAGTGCCTACAGCCATTTAGTGGCATCTAGAAGTGAATAGCTGGTAATAAAAAACTATCCTATCACATACACATTGCAAACAAAGACAATGTTGACAATGCATGTACATTGTCATCTTACAAACCTTCAAACCTTTTCAATATATCACTGAAGTTAAATAACACATACACATTTTTGTGAATATTCTGTTGATTTACCAGTATGGTTAACCAAACATAGTACGATTGATTAAATAAAGGATTTTTGGAGTTAAGATTAAGTTTATGGACATCTTAAATATAAGAGGATAATATGATTGATAAAATAAAGGATTTTAGGAGTTATGACTAAGTTTATGGACATGGAGTAGGGACTAATATGAACCTCTGTGACCATATGGCAAAATGTTACTTAATAAGCAATCATACAGTATTTCACATATGGAGAAAGCTCTACACCATATTTTGCCTTTTTTATGACTCAAGGACCCCTAGTACTTTACTAGATGAGCAACATAGTCAACACATTTTTAGCAGCTATACAAAATTTATTGTATTGAGGTTAAAGTTGAAGTATTTCATTCTTGCCCTAGTAGTGGCACCAAACAAAAGAAAAGAGCGCAATGATGTCTACTTTTTAATCAGCCTTCACTTCGGACATATTTTTCCCATAAATGTTTTCCATTTTGTAAAACGTTCTTCAAAACAGCGTTCTAAGCACTGAACCAAACCAATCATCTTGGAGATGAATCAAGTCATTTGACTTGAAGCAAAAAATATAAAAAATTAAAAGGGAAAAAACTACAGTATGTACTAAAGGCAAGACATGTACTAATGTCTTTATGAGCCAATTAACTCAACCATTAAAGCACTGCAAATTAAGTAACTGAATCAGAAACAAAGAAACAGTAAAAAGTATCAAATTATAATCAATGATTATTAAGAATAAAATGCCATACATTTGCATAAGTTTATTGAAAATTATTTAAACACTTTTATAAACAAACATACAAGAGACCAACCAAACAACTCAGTTTCAAATCGATATAAATACCCGGAAAATCCCGTCCCCCCCCCCCCCCCACGGCTACTTCATTGGTTCCGCGGGCATGTGCGCCGCTCACAGCCGCCCCCCCCTCGGTTCCTTTCTTCCCGGACATGCATGACGAGTTGTGTAAGCCGTAAAAGGGCACTTTTTACTGCCCGGAACCGGCTTCCTCGCTCCTCCGCTCTCACTACCCTCGACGGTGGAGCGGTCCAAGACCGTTCCACCCTGCATGCCACGGCCCCTTCTGCAACCAACACCAGGCCAAGGGACTTCAAAATTGCACTTGGGTAGTCCTGTTCTTGATGTGCTGCAGGAACTACGCTCACTGACCGATCACGCCCCCGGTGCGCCGGCACTCGAATGGGGGATGGTCACCCCTGTGGTCCAGAAACGCAATCTATGGACTGGACCTGGTCGAAATACGAGAGGTAGACAAAGCACGCTTTCTCGAACGCCTCCCCATCTCCCAGCTCCGTCCATTCGGCGGCACCGTTGACGACTCCGCCCAGCAGTCCTCAGCGGTGAAGAAGCAGACCGAGGCCATTTCACACATCCTGGCCCCCTGTAAACCTGCCGCCATGGGCCATGCCCCGTCTGCTCGCCGAGGGCGTCCTCCTGCGGCTTAAAAAAAAAAATTAAATGTGCTGCTCTGCCTCAACCAAGAGTGGGCCAGCTCTCAGCCCCAGCATCGAGCACCCCGCAGGAAGTGCACACCCCCCATCTCACGGACCACTTCGAGGACCCGGAAGGCTCCCAAGCGCTCCAGAGACGGACGACCCAGAGATCGAGATGTTTGCTCCGGAGTTGGTAAACAGACCACTCCATCCCCCGGTGAAGGGATGGGAAGAGAACCTTCAGTTAAAGGTATTTTTTGAAAGTTTTTCACTAATAGAGCAATTTCCTCTTCCTGGGTCACATGGCCCGCAAATGCCGTTCTCACGGCACTCTGCCGCCACACCTCAACAGTCCCAGCACGCTGAACACAGACCCTCCGCCCTCGGCCCGCCGGTTCTGACGAGTCCAGAGGACGCCGCTACAGGACCTCCTCCTCAGTCACTAACCCGGCCCCTCAATTCTGCCTCAACACCGACCCTTCCTACGGTTCGCGTTCGATGGCCAGGCGTATCAGTACGAAGTCCTCCCCTTTGGCATGTCTCTGTCCCCTCGCATCTTCACGAAAGTCGCAGATGCAGCCCTTGCCCCGCTCCGAGAAGCCGGCATTCGCATACTCAATTGGCTCATTCTGGCCCACTCCTGAGAGTTACTATGCGCTCACAGAGACCAGGTGCTCAGACACCTCAGCCGTTTGGGGCTTCAGGTCAACTGGGAAAAGAGCAAGCTTGCCCCGGTTCAGAGCATTTCTTTTTTCGGCAAGGAGTTAGACTCAGTCTCAATGTCAGCCTGCCTCACCAACGAGCGAACGCAATCAGTGCTAAAATGCCTCGCCGCTTTCAGGCCGGGCACGACGGTCCCTTTAAAACCTTTCCAGAAGCGCCTGTGGCATATGACATCCTCCGCACCGTGTGATCACCACCCCCGCCTGCCGCCAAACTTCAAAACTCTGGACAGACCTCTGCTTTCTGCGGACAGGAGTCCCCTTGCAGCAGGTAACCCAACGCGTCCTGGTCACGACCGACGCCTCCAAATTGGGTCCGGGCGCCGTGTGCAATGGGCACGCAGCCGCGGGTCATTGGAAAGGGGCCCCGCTGCACTGGCACATCAATTGCCTAGAGTTGTTGACGGTTTTCTTTTCCCTGCGGAAGTTTCTCCTGTTAGTTTGAAACAAACATGTCCTAATCAGGTCAGACAGCACCACCGCTGTAGCGTACATAAATCGTCACGGCAGCGTACGCTCCCGCCACATGTCGCGACTCGCCCGTCGTCTCCTCCTTTGGAGCCTCAGGTCGCTGCGTGCCACTCACATCCCCGGCAACCTCAATGTGATAGCGGACGCGCTGTCACAACAATGCTTGCCCAGCAGAAAGTGGAGGCTTCACCCCCAGTCGGTCCAGCTGATTTGGGAATGGTTCGGCAAGGTCCAGGTAGACCCGTTTGCCTCCCGAGAGACCTCCCACTGCCCGCTCTGGTATGCCCGAACAGAGGCTCGGGGCAGACGCACTGACACACAGCTGGTCTGCGGGACTGCGCAAGTACGCAAGTACAGGTGCTGTGCAAGGTCAGGGAGGATGAGGAACAAGTCACACTAGTGGCTCCCTATTGGCCCACTCGGGCTTGGTTCTCGGACCTTTGTACTCCTCGCGACAGCCCCTCCCTGGTGAATTCCCCTGAGGAAAGACCTTCTTTCTCAGGGACAGGGCACGCTCTGGCATCCGCACCCAGACCTTTGGAACCTCCACATCTGGCCCCTGGACGAGACATGGAAGATCTAACTGGTCTACCACCTACCGTCGTAGACACGATCAACCAAGCCAGAGCCCCTTCTACCAGGCATCTTTAGGCCCTGAAGTGGCGCTTGTTCGCAAATTGGTGTTCTTCCCGGGCCGAAGACCCACAGAGGTGCACAGTTAGGTCAAGGCTCTTATTTCTGCAAGAGAGGCTGGAGGGGAGGCTGTTCCCTTCCACCCTAAAGGTGTATGTCGCTGCCAACGCGGCCCACCATGACGCAGTAGACGGCAAGTCTTTGGTTAAGCACGACTTAATCATCAGGTTCCTAAGAGGCGCCCGAAGGTTAATTCCCTCCAGGCCAAGCATGTTCACATCCTGGGATCTCTCAGTGGTCCTCTCAGGCCTTCAGAGACCCCACTTCGAGCCGCTAGAATCAGTTTGACTCAGGGCCCTCTCTCTAAAAGACTGCCCTGCTGATCGCGCTCGCCTCCATCAAGAGGGTTGGGGACCTGCAAGCGTTCTCTGTTAGCGACACTTGCCTGGAGTTCGGTCCGGCAGACACACGTGATCCTAAGACCACGACCGGGCTACATGCCCAAGGATCCTACCATATCCGTCAGAGACCAGGTAGTGAACCTGTAAGCGCTGCCCCGGGAGGAGGCAGACCCAGCCCCTTCGTTGCTGTGTCCGGTACGTGCTTTGCATACCTACTTGGACTGCACGCAGAGCTTTAGATGTTCTGAGCAGCTCTTTGTCTGCTTTGGCGGAGAGCAGAAAGTGAACGCTGTCTCCAAACAAAGGCTTTCCCACTGGGTCATGGATGCCATTTCATTGGCCTATAACACCAGGACACGTCCGCTAACGATCTCTCTCTCCCGCACGATCCTCTGCAGTCGACCTTTAAACTTCACACAATACGGGACCGGGTGTGTATGATCACGACCCGGCCCTCTGCCCTGCCACAGGGTTAAACTTCATTGTTCGTTGGTTCATTTACTTTCTCTATGGGAGTAAAAGTCATACATTTTTTGTACGTTACAACTGTGCAGTTAACTTGTTAATTACTTGACGAGATACCGGGTTGGGCAGTAACTGCTGAGCTCTTGTGTTTCAATCGCCATTTCCATGTCAACAATGACTTCTCTGATTGGTGGCCCACTCTTAAGTATTATGGGTTGTCAACACACTCTCATGACAAAATCGTCAGGGATTTTTTAGTATGGTATCGTGCGACTGCATTCACTACAGCTAATGATATTCACTACAGCCAATGATGTCGCTGGGCATCATTTCCATCTAATTCATGACAATTACTTGCTTCTGTCACACACAACAGCTTCCTATCATGTTTACACATTCTACTGATTGGTTAAGTTTAAATAAGGGGTAAGGGCATAATATTAATAAGCATGTCCTAAACATCTTGTGCGTGAAACACACACACAATTAGACATACAGGAAGTAGCACGTGATTAAGTCGTACGAGTTTATGCGAACAACATTGTACAAGACCATACGAAATAGCCAACATGTAAATTATGACTTTTCATGACATCGGACATGTTGTGTAGTTCTTCACTGGAATTCAACAATTAAATCATTGCAATAATAATAATAATTGCAAAAATAATTACTCGACGTTGTGTCGATTGAAGTGACACAAGGGGTCTTCCTTGGGAGCCTCGCGTACCTCTGAACTTGAGAAAAGGCCAATGAGAAATGCATGTCCCGCCCCCGGACATATGGGAATAAAGGGAAGCGGACGTGCGTCTGTCATTCAGATTTTTTTCTTCGGAGCCGAGCGGTTTTGCAACAGCAAGCTGAAGTTCACCACTGTTACACTCATCTCTGTTGGCAAAAAGCACTGCTGTTGGATCTTTCGGCGTGTTTCCAGCTGGCGTTCTCTCTCTCTGCACGCTGAAAGAGCAATACACTGACGCATTTCAGGATGCATCTTTTTGAAGATGCCCTTCTGCCTCTGTTTAGTTCTTGGATGCGGTCGATATCTCTCCAAGACCGACGGCCACAGACGCTGCCTCATGTGCCTGGGCAGCGACCACACTGAGGCAGCATTTGTGGATGGTTCATGCACTCACTGCGAGAACATGACCATGGCAGCGGTGTGATCGCAGCTCTCCTTCCAGAAGGTGAATGCCACTTTAGCCGCCCCCAGCGTCACTCCTTCCCACGGGATTTAGGACGACCCAGCTGAAGATGAGGGCGATTTCTGAATGACGACGGGCTCGGTTTTGCTGGGTAAATCCCCACGAACCACCCGCCCCCCGGCACGCTCGCTTGTTTCCGTCCGAGCTCGGGATGAGTGCGATTCGCCTTGCGGCCAGCCGGCATTCTCCCTTGAGCCCACGGAATTGGATGATGACATCGCCACTGCATCGGAGAGCGTCCAGGTGTCTGATGCAGAGGACTCGAATGGGCTGCCGCCTTCGGGCCAGCCCGGCCAGTCTGAGACTGATGTGCAGATGGCCAACATGCTTGCCCGGGCTGCCGTGAGCGTGGGCTTGGACTGGAACCCTCTGTCCTCCCCACAGCCTTCACGGCTCGAAGACTGGTACCTCGGCTCAGGGCACCGCTCCCAGACAGAGTGGTTGCGATCCACCTGTGTCCAGAGAACGGGACCACCCGGTACTCCCCACCAGAGCCTGTAGGATGATGTAATCACTGGCCTTGAAAGCCTACAGTGGCACCAGACAGGCCGCCTACACCCTGCATGCCATGGCTGTCCTGCAGTTCCACCAAGCCAAGGCACTTAAAGATCTGCATCTGGGTAGTCACGACTCAGATGTGCTGCAGAAACTGGGCTCTGCCACCGACCTCGCTCTCAGAGCCACGAAGGTCACAGCGCAGGCACTCGGGCGGGCGATGGCCACCCTCGTGGTCTTGGAGCGCCACCTCTGGCTGAACATGGTCGAGATGCGCAACATTGACAAGGCACGCTTTCTCAACGCCCCATCTCCCAGCTTGTCCTCTTTGGCGGCACCGTTGACGATTTCGCCCAGCAGTTTTTGGTAGTGAAAAGGCAGACGGGGACGATTTCTCACATCATGCCGTCTCGTCGCCAAACCTGCGCACCCTGCACCCCACCTGCCCGCCAAGGGTGTCCCCCTGAGGTCAAACAAAAGGCAGCTCTGCCTCAACCCGGGCCCAGCTCTCAGCCCCAGCGTTGAGCACATCACATGTCTCGCATGCCCCCTATCTCCAGAACCCCTTCCAGGACCAGGAAAGCTCCTAAGCGCTCCTGAGACGGACGACCCAGGCAGTCAGACGTTCGCTCCGGAGATGGTACCAAGACCACTCCGTCCCCCGGTGGAGGGTCGGGAAGAGAATCCTTGTTGCCTTATTTTCCTTTTGCCGCACCGCCTTCAGGCTGCGGTACCCACATTCTCAATAAAAGAGCAATTTTCCCGGATGCAGTCACCTCGTCTCCAGACCCACGACTGCTCATCCCCGGCAGGCCAGCGCTGATGAGTTCCAAAGACGCCTTTCCAGGACCTCTTCCTCAGTCTCTAACGCACCCCCTGCCGGGTAAGTGCTTTGAGTCTTTTCTCAGCACCCAAGCCTCAGGACACTCTTCTGCCTCCTGAGGCACTATTACTTGCTCCCCCCCCCGCCGCAAAGCCCCACCCGGTATGTCAAAAGCGATTGTCCCTCTAGTGCCACTCTCGGCCAGTCACACAATGTAATTGACATCGTTCACAGTAATCCGTGGAAGATCTTGCAAACAGCGAGTGTAAAAAGTCATGTTGACAGCAATCATTGAAACGGTAGACAAAGATCGCTTCTGGTGCTGCACCGGAAGTTGCAGTGGCCACTGAGGCTAAAAGCGGTAGACTGTCCATAGAGTCTATTGACCTTGTTGTACCTTTGACAACACATCCCATATACATTTGTAAAGAAGAAATTGAAAAAAAGCTTTGGTCCAAGTTTTGGTCTCAGTACTGTTATTGTTAGGGTTAGTTTTAGGGTTCGGTTATGAGTATATAAATATATTAAGTACTAAAATGTTTCCAAAAATCAGATGCACTGTGCATTTCTCATCACATCCATTTAAAGAAGTGAAGGAAAATATGACGTGCTATGCCTTTAATATAACATCCGTTCAAAGTGCAGCACTCGAAGTGAGCTGATAAGCACTGGTATCCTGTCCTGCCAATAATGTGAAAAACTTCACAGTATGTAGTTTTGCATACCGGCAATGTCCTTTTTTGGAAAGGTTTAAATTTGGGGAAATTAACTTACAAGTGGCTTACTTATATTTGTCTCTGCAAATTAAACTGGGATATGAAAAATTATTTTAACATCGAAAAAAATCACTTAAATCCAAATCATAATTGTGTGAAAAATAAAAATTTCTAACAATGTAAAGCAGAAGTTCCATAATAACTGACACAATAAAAAAAAATTGGGCACAGTGACAATACTCAATGCTTACTGTTCAAAAGACACAATATATATACACTGCTTCAAATTTCAGTGGACCACATAAATTAAATGAGGTTACAACTAAACATAATTACATCTGTTATATGTCAAGTAGAATACTCATTATTTAGAGAAGATAAATACATAATGTAAACACACACACACACACACACACACACACACAGACAATATGTTAATCTGATGTTTTGTCACTGTTTTTTAATTCATCTCTCTACTCACTATTGTCTCTTTAATCTCTTTAAAATCATAGGTACAGTAATAAAGTACAACATTGTGTTAATGACAGTTAGCTGATGTGTTTGGGCATTGTTATCAGTAAGCATGCACAATATTTACTGAGCTGCTTAAAAAATCTTGACTTGCCTCTGAACTGTTCAGCCGGACTGTCAGTCACTCTTTTGTGCTCTGTATTCCTTCTTAGTATCTTCTTAGTATCTTCCAACTTGCCCAAGAAAAAAAATAATCCTGGCACTCGAGCCTTCACTGATTTAGACATGCACTACTATGAGCCATCACTATGACAATGTCTTTGGCACTCTGCAGTGAGTCGGAGGGACACACTTGCCTCTGTGGTGCTTGGGTGGACCCGAAAATGGTTTTGCATAGGCTGGATAGCTATGATAAATTGATGCTGAAAGGTCTTGCTCAGAATAATATAGAGGAAAGGGTTGATGCAGCTGTTAGCATAGCCCATGCTAATGGCAATGTGATAGACATAATAAAACGAGGCAGTGGGTTTCTGTATTCCCAGATGGACAAGCTGGAGGATGTAGTATGGAGCCCAACAGATGAAGAAGGCCAAACAGATGGCCACAGCCATGCGGGTCACGCTCTTATTGCGTACCTGTTGGTTCCTCGGGGGTAGAGGAGCCACCGTGGTGGACATGTGCTTTAAGATTTTGAAAAACACTACACAGATAACCATGAGTGGAAGTGCAAACGCTAACACAAACTGATAGATTGTGAACCAGCATATACTGGTGGATGGATTTGGTAGCAGGAGAGCACATCCTACCCTACCGTTGTGAAGAGGCATGAGGCCAGTGTACATTAGGACAGGGGTGATGGAGAGAAGAGAGAGAATCCACACCATCCCCACCATAGTGCCAGCAACACATGGTGTGCGGACATGGTTGAAGCGGAAGGGATGGACGGTGGCCACATAACGGTCCAGTGTCATAGCTGTAAGGATGTAGGTGCTCACTGTCTGGCTGTTTGAATCTAAAGCAGAGATGACTTTGCACACGGTAGCCCCAAAACACCATGATCCATTGCCCAGGAGCTGATGGATGAGAAAAGGCATGCCCAGGAGGAAGAGCAAATCCACAATAGAGAGATTAAATATAAAAATGTCAGGTACTGTCTTTTTAGCCTGGCATTTGGTCTTTTTAATGATAGTGTAGATGACAACAGAGTTTCCAGTGATGCCCAAGACGCATATGGTCCCAAAAACACTGAGCAAGATGGCATTTCCATACTGATCCCTCATGGTCACTAAGCACACAATGAAAGCTCATAAAAATAAGATCTGATATATGTATATTTACATCAAGGTATATTTATTAAGGTCAATATATACATAGAAAAATTATTATCTAATATGTTTCACAACTAATAAAAATACTAACAATTATTACAAACATTATAATAATATTAATATGATATTTATGTATAGTAATAATACTAATAATAATAATTAGTATGATCATTGTTGTTGTTGTTGTTACAAAAATAAAACAATTATAAAAAAAATGGTCTTGTTTTGTTGTTATTATTATTAGTAGCAGTAGTAGTAGTAGTAGTAGTATTAGTAATAGTAGTAGTAGTAGTAGTAGTAGAAAAAAAGCATAAAATATCAGTCCTGTTTCGTAGCTGTAACGCTGAGAAACACAGTGAATTTGCTATCCATCGAATTGTATTTGATTCTTGGCTATATCTGCCTACCTTGTATATGTTCCGACGAGTTAAACAAAGGCACAGATGAGTATTTGGAGTCTTCCGAAATATCCATGAAGAAAATTGTGACAGAAACAGCTCTGTAGATTACAGTAGATCGAACAAAACAGTTATAAACTGTTAGTCTGGCACTGAAATTCACACATAAATCAGCGTCTCACACTTCTTATCTAGTGCTACTCATCCAGTAAACATGACATAGCTATGCGTAATGAGCAAATGCAAAACGGAAAAGGGCTTTACAAATGTACTTCAAGACGAAAACACGGAAAACTTGTTTGAATCGCTTGAGACTACTTGAGGCGAAGAGCAGGCAGCATCCACAGCAAAGTGTCTGGAGTATCTACAGAGATGAACACAAACTAACTGTCCTTGGACAACAGATGACACCTCCTGTTATAAATGGATTCTGCGCCTCTTTCCACCAGTGCATCACTATGGCGTGTGCCATTTGCAGTGTTCATATTTAGTTAAATGTTTGCAGTTGTTCAAAAAGTGCTGCAAGGTTTGTACGTCTTTGTGTGTCCTAACCACTGCAGCAAACTAACAATTGAAACTGTACTGCATTTAAGCTTTGTTGTTTGTGATCATTTGTCTGTTTCCGCAGTAGCTATAGCTCACTTTGAGAACTGCCACGAGACAGACTAGCAATAGTGCAAACTCTAATTTTAATAGAAATAACTTATTTACATATAGGCCGAGATTAAATATATTGCTTTATATTTAAAATGTAGGTTTACATTTAGATTTAATTGGTTGCTTATTAAAAAAATATATAATATTATCCCTAAACGTATTGAAAAATTCTGACCAAGACAATATTCATAATATTTTTTTAGCAGGTCTTTGTATTTTAATGTTTTATTATTTAAATATAACTACCTTTTAATTATTTTAAGTACTCTTGAGGCTCCAAACGTATGCTAAGGGTCCCGGTGTCTTGGTAGAGAACCACTACATTATTCCAATGTTCCTGCGATAGCTCTGAAAATGTATAATCAATCAGCATTACTCTTGTATACATTTGTATTCTCCTTCTTTTTTAACGTTGTTTATTTTTATTTATATATTTTACTTCTGTAAATGTTAATAATTGTCCTAAAAATGTTTGTGCATAAATAAAAAAGGCTGAGAGTGCAGCCAGTCAAGTATTATGCAGTATTTTCTGCCTTTAGCCACTAGATGTCGCTCCGCTCATGTGTGCGTACTGCTGAATTGTACTGACGGAGAGTGGAACGACCACATCTCTCCTGTTTCATTCCAATCTCTATTACAGTTTTCAACGTGAGATGAGAAGGTTTAGATGACAAGAAACGCATCGTAGAATAGCATCTCTGAGTCCTCTGTCGATTTGTGTAGTTGCACTTTATCTGTTCTCTGTACGAAGTTTTCGTTTGGACCTTTCCCATTTTTGCGGAGGAAGCGGAAATTAACAGTCCTCCCAGAGCTGCTTCGAAGTCGGAAAAATGAATTGAAACAGGGCAAAAGAGAGACAGGCGTGTAACATTTTACAGTTGTAAAAATGCCAAATTTGGAAATCATTTAATAATAAGCATTTATTTTATTTTTTGCTGTGTAAAGAGGATTGGAGACAGGTTATCTGTGGGTAAGTGT
This sequence comes from Xyrauchen texanus, assembly GCF_025860055.1. NCBI lineage: Eukaryota > Metazoa > Chordata > Actinopteri > Cypriniformes > Catostomidae > Xyrauchen > Xyrauchen texanus. The sequence continues at coordinate 31,835,404 of NC_068282.1, forward strand.
TTGCATTATCTAATCAGCAGATGGAAAGATACATGTAAGAAGAAGAAAAATAACTGCTTGACTCGTTTTAGTTGGACTATCGAGCGGGTTGTTGGATATAAAATAATTTAGCTGTCGAGAAAAAGGAGATAAATCTGTGGCGAAAGGAGAACATTTCTGTTCTGGGTTTGTTGGTGAGTGATCCTTTAGGCTTAAAAGTTTAGAAAACAAAGGATCCGACCATCACAACATATTCTTCATCAAATGAATCCGTTCCTTTAACGCTAAATATTTAGGCTATAGTTAGTATTACATCAATACCCCATCTACACTGCAAACGAGTGAAGTATCAAACTACAACGGTCCTTTTCTACTACAATAGAGATTGCTAAGACATGTGACCAAATGGGCGGCAACGTCATCAGAACGCAAAGGATTATGGGTATGTTTGGCCCGTTTACATGGGCTGGCATCGCATAGCAGGCTGTTCTGGCATGAAAATAATAAAAAATTAGCATGAAAAACAGAATATAATCCTACAAAATGCAGCGGTCTAAAGAAAACATTGTCGGACCATACCGCCTAAAACTAAATCCTAATGCAAAGACGAGGTATGACGAGAAAATAAAGGGAATCAAAGGACTGGATCCTTACGAGCATAGTGACTGGTCAGGGGACATCAACCTGTTGCCCAACTTCCAGCACCCATATATATATACCCACAGACATGTGCATGTATGCACTAACACTTAATATCATGTAGTCGTGTATATATACACACGACTACATGATATAAAGTGTTAGTGCATACATGCACATGTCTGTGACTTATCACCCACAACCTACCTGATACAATTCCAGTTATCTTTTCTATGGTCTGTTTATAATGTAAATGTATTCATCTAAATTTATTTACATGTTACGTAAAGAAACTGAAATTAAGTTGGTTGTTACTACTATTTAAGTTATGTAATTGTGTTTGCAACCAAATAACACTGATTTTGCACAATTTTTCCTTAATACAGACAAAGGAGGCAGAATTTCATTCAGTCTTTGTGTATTTTATTTACAGAGATGAATAAAAATCATTACATGTGAGAAGTGACATTACAAAATCTTTTGAAAAAAAAAAACATATTTACATATTAGATGTGAGCATGGTGTATAATTCTAACACGACGGCTTCACAACAATACTTGGACACATATTGGTCAAAGCACAGCACTCCCAAACCAAAATTATATCCAGCTAAGTCTTATCCTCCACCTCTCAAGGCACCCCAAATCCCAGACGTATTGTGTCATTTAATATGTTAAACTTAGAGCGCGTACACCCGATCACTCGCTCCACGTGGATCCTGACATGAGCTAACTTCCTGGTCTGTGGCCCCTGGTGAAGGCAGGTATTTTCAGTGTAGCACCCACAAGGGCAACACTTTCATTAATATCAGTGCCCGGCGATGGGGGTGGATTCACGGGACCTTCCATCTCAGTTGCAGGTGTAGTGTTGTCTGACAGTAACAATAAAAATAAATTGTGTCATATCACAACCTTTAATCCAAAGTAATCCAGATTAGATATACACAGGGGGCAACATATATTGTATTATTTTACTATTTACCTGGGTATAAAGGTGCTGCATTATCCAACTCAGCCTCAGGACCAGTGTGGTCAGTGCCTGGCGATGGGGGTTGATTCATGTGAGCTTCCAACTCAGCCTCAGGACCAGTGTGGTCAGTGCCTGGCGATGGGGGTTGATTCATGTGAGCTTCCAACTCAGCCTCAGGACCAGTGTGGTCAGTGCCTGGCGATGGGGGTTGATTCATGTGAGCTTCCAACTCAGCCTCAGGACCAGTGTAGTCAGTGCCTGGCGATGCTGTTGTTGTGACCTCGTCGCTCTTCTCCTAAACCGCTTGAACCGGTCTGTGTTCGTAGCTTTGACCTCAGTATGGCCGAGGTACAGAGAAGGGGCCCAGTCAGGATCACACTCCAACATTTCATAGGCAGGTTTGCCTGCAAACAGTCACCAAATAAATTGCTATGTAGCCTAGATGTACAACATTTTCTAGCGATTTCATGCTAGTTAACAGTTAACATTGGCCTAACGTCAAATCTAATGGTCTGGTTAAATCAAACAAAACACGCTGGTTATTTGCCCACAACATAACATTTACAGAGAGTAATTGTAACTTACCTTTGTGAAAATGCTTTGAACACGTGTGTGTTCATGTGTGGTGGAGTGTTATCGAAGGTAATCTTGGGCCTCCTTACTGCTATCCATGCCATTTGTCGCCTTTTTGTCACCTCTGAAACATGGCTTGTACTATTATTTTTCCACGCTGGAAAACGATAAAAGGATTTTCCGTTCTTAAGCTTTATGCCACTTCTATCGTGAGAACGAATATTGCAGTTTATAACACAGCAGGTAGACGGCATCTTGAACACTGCGTTCTTCCCTCCATGCAATCAAGTCTGGCACCTACTGTTTGTGCCGCGGATTCCCAAAATGCTTTGCGTTCACCACTGCTAAAACGTCACGATGGCGTCACATTAGCAATCTCTATACGCTACAAGCAAGCTACATGACCAACCACCCACTGCACATTTGAGTCCGCAGTTCACTTTGAGTTGTATTGCAGACTTCTGAACTACCATGCCTGCAGTGTTGACAGCATACTTGAGTATAATATCCTACTAGCGTTCTAGTGTATCGTGTCGCCTAGCGGTTTTGTGCCGTTCTCACTGATAGTGCAGTAGAGCGGTCTTACGCATACTCCGTTTGACCACCTATTTTTCTAAGGATTTTCCATATGCTTAACTAAAATGAATGAATATACGGATCAAATGCCGCCAGAACAACGAGCTGGCATTTAACCCGTAACTTTTCAAAATACTGAGTGTATAAGGCCATTTAGTGTATTTTTTTGTAGATTCTCCCTTCAAGCATTGGTGGACTTGGGAACCCGCTGACGTTAAAGGTGCTATATGTAAAATGTTTAATGTACTAAATCATAAAATTACCATAATATATCATTTGAAAATTCAGAAACATGCTAAGTTGAAACATGGCTTCTCCGAAAAACAATGCTATAGCCAGTATATTTTACTTTGAAAATTTCCATTCCGGGGTCGGAATTTATGTTTATGTTTTGGCCTGTGTGATCCCGCCCACTGCCCAATCACCAATAGTATTTCGACACCGCGGGGTTGCCAGATTTGAACAAGTTTTCAGGCAAACAACACTGCATGCAGCAGCCGTGGAAGCCAGCAAACGAACTGGATCAGAGATAACAGATTCCACCCCACCTAAAAAGTCTCACCATCCATCTAAATACCTCCATGACCAGAGGCATAGTAAAACAAGTTTATTGGAGATGACTTTGGAATATGGAGACAGCTTAAAGCCAAGAAATCCTTTAAAACGGATGCTGAGTTGGCTAATTTGTGTGTCACCATTCTGGCAACACACATGAGCTTTGAGTCTGTGGAGGGGCAGACAACTCTCTAATATTTTGAATTTGGATTGCAGTACTTATTTCAAGCGCTTGTTGTCTTATATATAGTACCACAGAACTGCTGCTCACTGGATGCTTTTTATTTTTGGCACATTTCTGAGTAAATTCTAGAGACTGTTGTGTATGAAAACCCCAGGAAATCAGGAGTTACAGAAATACTCAGGCACCAACAATCATCCATGTGATTATCTAATCAGCCAATCGTGTGGCAGTAGTGCAGTGCATAAAATCACGCAGATACGGGTCAGGAGCTTCAGTTAAGGCATGGGCACACTACTGACTCTGCTGATAATCAAATCAGAACATTTGTTTCAGCTGCCGGGATGGGATATTTTCCAACCAATCATGTTTTCTGTTTCAGAAAGGAGTCAAACATATATTGCTCTTAAACTCTCTAACATGTTTAATTTATAAATGTAAACCGTAATTAAACTGGTAAAAAATATTGACTGCCCCAGTGCTAGATTTTGATGCTCTTCGCTGATGGTGAAGTTAACCGAGTTGTCCTGTAATTTTTACAGTGCCGTTTCTCTTATCAGAAAAATTCAATGTACTTTTATAATTCTTAGTGGGGGAAAAAAATTCACAATGAAACAGAGAACAAATCACATTGTGGTACACAAATAAAACTTGTAAATGTACATTGGCGACCAAAAGTTTGAAATAATGTACATATTGTTTCTAGAGGACATTGGTACTTTAATTCACCAAAGTGGCATTAAACTGATCACAAATTATAGTCAGGACATTACTGATGTAAAAAAAAACGGCACCATCACAATTTGAAAAATGTTATTTTTGATCAAATCTAGACAGGCCCCATTTCCAGCAGCCATCACTCCCAAAACCTTATCCTTGAGTAATCATGCTAAATTGCTAATTTGGAACTAGAAAATCACTTGCCATTATATAACACTGCCGAAAGCTATTTGGTTAAATTAAGCTTAATATTGTCTTCTTGTTTGTTTTTGAGTTGCCACAGTATGCAATAGACTGTCATGTCTTAAAATATTAGGTCAAAAATGGCAAAAAAAGATTTCATACAAAGGTGTAAACTGCAGTCTTCAAAGACAAAGGACAACTTGCTCTAACTGGATGTGGAAGGCCCAGATGTACAACTAAACAAGAGGATAAGTACATCAGAGTATCTAGTTTGCGAAATAGATGCCTCACATATCCTCCGCTGTACACCAGTTTCATGTACAACAGTAAAGTGCATGCCTCATGGGAAGAATCTAAGAAAAAGACACTTTTGAAACAGAAAAACAAAAAGAAAAGGACCTTGGACAACAGATAATTGTAAAAGAGTGTAATGGATCTTAACCCCATTGAGCTTTTGTGGGATCAGCTAGTCTGAAAGGTGCAAAAGAAGTTACCCGACAGCCACATCTATGGCAAGTGTTTACAGGAAGCATGGGGTGAAATGTCACCTGAGTATCTGGACAAACTGACAGTTAGAATGCCAAGGATCTGCAAAGCTGCCATTGCTGCACGTGGAGGATTTTTGATGAGATCTCTTTGAAGTAGTTTAAGAAGTTTTGAATATTTGTTTCAAATTGTAATACAATTTTTTTATGTTAGTAATGTCCTGACTATACATTGAAAAGAACATACCATAACATCAACTTAAATTTACATTAGTTTTAACATTGCAATCGAGTTGCGATTTTGTGAAAAGTTCAAATCCACCGACAGCAATCAAAAATAAATTAGGTCTGTAAGTGTTGTTGCATTAATACTTGTGTTTTTATGATGCACAGTTCATAATTGCCTTTATAATTTCATGTAAACAAATAGAAATTCATTTAATGTAAAGATAAATATATTACATGCTTAAGAACTAAAGGGTAAAATAAGCTGCTAAATAAGACGTGGTTAACAGTGTATTTATATCATTCTGTGTATTTACGTTTGTCCCAGAACTAATGTTTTCTGTCTGTGTTACCGCTACAACGGTTTAAGTCGACACACTGCTTTGGATTCTAGCGGAGCAGATGGCTTCGAGGTTTTGTTAAACTGCATCAAAGTTGCAAATGTGTTGTTTGAAGTTAATGCAGACGGTCAAATGGACTTTCAAGAGACTGCAAAGAATTTAGTAACCTCTTTTCACGACAAGCGGCCAACGAGGTACTATTATATTGTCCTTATTAATCTGGATGCTGTTTGTATTTTCTCTGCTAAGCTATAATGTATAATGTATTGATTTATTTGTATTGTTCATTTACAATGTAGTTCTCACGGCGTACAGAACTGTTGAACAAAGTTTGGATGTACCAAAGAGACCAGATGTGCCCACAGCAATAAACGCCCGTTGCAAAGAACGACCTGTGTCAGTGTTGTCGCGAAGAGAGCTATAGTGAGAACTCGCCTGCTCGGCACGTGTAGGAGAGACGACAAGGCCACGGCGGGTAACGACGTGACGAAGATCCAGCATATATCAGATAAGCAAGGCCCAGGACACACTGTCGACATGGCTACCGCGAGCAGCGGTTATTAGACTCTGTTAAAGGTGCAATTTCCGTGTAAAAGCCAGAAAGAGCTCTACCAAAACCCCCCTCAAGTTAAAGTGGTGTGAGAAGTGGTTTAACTTGGAAATTGCAATTAAGGACTCAAGTCTATTAACCCCTTGCATACTGTTTTAGCCTGTGTTTAAGGATATATCTAATGTGCTGGTATTCATGATTGTTACATGCAACAAATCTAAAAGGAAGAAAGTTCAAACCCCCCCTTAAGTAAATTAACACGTTTCAGTAAAGTTAAGGAAAGTACATTTTAATTTATTTTCTTTATTTATACTTTGAAAGGTCTTAGAAGTTAAAGTACAACTTAAGATAAGTTTAAAGGGTAATTTTCATTGATGTGAAATGTTTCATGTGTAAAGTACAAATTATTTAATACATTTTTGAGCATATTTAATTCACAACTAAGGTTTATATTTTATGTTTGTGCCAAACTAATTCCTAGTTTAAGCTAACTTGAAGTTTAAAGAAGTTTAAATACTGACAGTTTTATGGTACAACATTTAAGTGTTTAGAGTTAGACTTAGCTCACAGTCCTCACACATCTGTTAAGATTCACATAATTACTAACAAACTTCTTAGTTACTCACACTTAGCCTACTGTAGCTTACACATACACATAGCCCAAAATGTCAAACTCGAGCACTGAGACCTGTCATGAGAATGCTAAATCACCTGCTCAAGCCAAAGCTATAGACGATGGAGCTACAGAAGATGTAGAAAGGCTACAAAGAAGCGAAAGAACTCGAACCCTAACAGAAAAAGGAAAAGAATTTGAAGAAGAAAAGCTAAAGAGCATACAACGTCGGTATAGAATACTCTATGAGAAGTGGGGGTATCACGCAAGAACAAGCAAAGAAATACTGAATGATGAGGCCTCCGAAGACGAATTGTACGAGCTAATTGAGAACATGAAAGCTACGTGTTCTGACGTAAAGACAGTTTACGAAGAGTTACGTCGAGTCCAAGCTCCTGAAGCAGAACTGCGACGTAGAGTAGACACGTGCATATCGCTGTCAGGATTTATCATTCAAAGGGCAGAAAGGCATCTTGAAGGCATCACAACAGAAGAAGATCCCTGGCCTGATGTTGGATCGATCCTAAACTCTACATGTTCTCCATCAAGATCACTGTCACATCGATCGAAATGTGGTTCTGTCAACTCTAGCTTTCACTCACTTAAAAAACATGAGGCTGCTGCCGAAGCTGCTGCATCACAAGAGGTTTTAGCGGTGTTGGATGAACAAGAGAAGGAAATGACAGAACTTCAAAGGTTAGAGGTTGAAGATAAGCAACGACTGGCACAGTTTGAGTCTGAGAACCTAGCTAGACAGCAAGCAATGCAAGAGCAGCGTAGAAAACTTCGAACGTCTTGAAGAAGTGAAGAAATTGAACGCTGCAAGAGCTCGAGTAAAGGTTTACAACCAAATCGAAGAAAATGTTGAAGCGATTGACTTGCTACATACTGTTGGATCAGCTGGAGAACCTCAAACTCTTCGTGCCTCAAGCACCCCATTCATTCCTCCATCTCTACCAGTCGCATCACAAACTCTTCGGTGCCTCAAGCACCCCATTCATTCCTCAATCTTTTCCAGCTACAATGCAAGCCCTTCATAGTCCACAAAGCCTGCAACTGGTATCTCAAGCCCCATCAACTTTAGTGCCTCAAGTGCAGAACAGCTCTGATTTGGTCAACGTGCTAGCAGAAGCTATAAGTGCTAATCGTCTTCCAACTCCAGAGCCCTCGTTATTCACTGGAGATCCTTTGAAATTCAAAGACTGGCAACACTCTTTTGAAGCATTAATTAACAGGAAAAACATCCCAAAGAATGAAAAATTGTACTACCTTAGAAAGTACCTAGGTGGCGCCGCAAAGAAAGCTGTCGAAGGATTTGTCCTGCTAGGAACTGAAGCAGCATATGACTCAGCCTGGCAGCTGCTGGAAAAACGTTTCGGAGACCCTTTCATTATTGGGAAGTCCTTCAGAGACAAGCTGCACGCATGGCCAAAAATAAGTTCTAAGGATGGTTGTGAACTAAGAGAATTTGCAGACTTTCTTAAGAGCTGTGAGGCAGCAATGCCCTACATTAAAACATTGGAAATTCTCAACGACTGCAATGAGAGTCAAAAAATCCTGCTGAAATTGCCAGACTGGTTGGTGTCCAGTTGGAATCGTAAAGCAATGGAAGTCAGACAAACAAGAGCTGAGTACCCACCGTTCAAAGAGTTTGTAGACTTTCTGTCGAAGGAAGCAGATCTCGCTTGTGATCCCATATCCTCAGTACAGGCGCTCAAGAATGTGGAAAGTGAGAAACCAAGGTATCCACGAAGCCAACCCATACAAGCCAAAACACTATCTACAAACACAACAGAGAGCAGCATTCCATCATGTGGTTTCTGCAAAGGAACAGGACATGTCCTCGCCAAGTGTAGAAGGTTCCTTGAAAAGACAGTTCAAGAGCGCGTCAAGTTCGTGCAGGTGGAGAAGCTTTGCTTTGGATGTCTGAAAGCTGGTCATCATTCGAGAAGATGTGATAACAAGAACACATGTGAAAGGTGCCAGAGGAGACATCCAACATGTTTGCATGATGACAAGTTTAATGAACGTCAAAGGTCATCACCTCTAAAGGGAGAAGAACACTTAAAGTACAAGGCAAACATCAAAGAGATAACTGCAACTGCAACCACAAACAGAGTCGTACAAGACGGCGTAAGCACACAAACATCTCCAATTGTTCCGGTCTGGATCTCATCCACAAAACGACCAGATCAAGAAGTTCTTGTCTACGCGCTCCTAGACACACAGAGCGACACAACCTTTATTCTAGATGAAGTGGCCCAGGATCTGAACATAAACAAGGAAAATGTCAGTTTGCGACTATCCACAATGTCTACAAGGTCTACAGTCATACCTTGTCAAAGGCTAACAAATCTGCAAGTGAGAGGATACAACTTAGAGAAAAGGATTCCATTACCATCACTTTTCACACGAGAGTTTATCCCAGCCGACAGGTCGCACATTCCAACTTCTGAAACAGCCCTAAAATGGCCTCATCTGGAACAATTAGCAGACAAGATTCCACCACCATTGGACTGCGAAGTAGGCCTACTGATTGGTTATAACTGTCAGCAAGCTCTTCTACCAAGGGAGATCCTGGCTGGCAAAGAGAACCATCCATACGCACAGAGAACTGATCTTGGCTGGAGCATAGTCGGCTGCTCAAATCCAGAAAGTGATTGCAGTGATGCAATAGGAACCAGTCATAGAATCATAGTGCGACAGGTGACGCCTGCAGTGCACCAATCAGTTGAGTTAAAGAGGGAAGTACACTTTGCTTGCAGAACTCAGGTCAAAGAGATTAGTCCAACAGACATCATCAAGGTTCTCGAATTCGATTTCGCAGATCACACTACAGATGACAACCTAGTTTCTCAGGAAGACCTTCTCTTCTTGTCAAAGGTAAAGAAGGGTATAAAGCACAAGGAAGATGGCCACTACGAACTACCACTTCCTTTCAAGACCGACAAACCTAATCTCCCAGATAATAGGCAATGTGCTGTTCGAAGGCTCACCTCTTTAGAGCGAAGGTTGAGAAAAAATGAGCAGTATAACAAGGATTATGTCTGTTTCATGAATGGCATCATAACCCTAGGAGATGCTGAGAAGGTCCCGTGGAATGAACTCGATAGTCAATCAGTGTGGTACATTCCGCACCATGGAGTCTATCACCCCCACAAACCTGGGAAGATCCGTGTAGTTTTCGACTGTTCAGCACGTTTCCAAGAAACCTCTCTAAATGATCATCTTCTGACCGGGCCAGATCTGACCAACACATTAGTCGGAGTACTATGTAGATTTAGAAAGGGTCCAATAGCCATTATGTGCGACATTGAAAGAATGTTTCATCAATTTCATGTCGCAAAGGAACACCAAGACTACTTAAGGTTCCTCTGGTGGGACAAAGGCGATCTGGACTCAAAACCCTCAGTGTACAGAATGAAGGTGCACTTGTTTGGGGCAGCCTCGTCCCCTGGCTGCTCCAACTTTGGACTCAAACATCTGGCATCTCAGGGTCATGGAAAGTTCAGCGAGGAATCCATCAAGTTCATCCAAAGAAACTTCTATGTTGACGATGGCTTAATAAGCGTAAAAACAATCGATGAAGCCGTTCATCTCGTGGAAGAGTCTAGAGCCTTGTGCAGAACAGGAAATCTTCGGCTACACAAGTTTGTGTCCAACGTAAAGGAAGTGACCGCCGCAATACCACCAGAAGAATGTGCTCAGACCAAAGATCAAGATATGGCCCTAGGAGACTTTCACATCGAGCGAGCACTTGGAGTTCAGTGGTGCGTCGAGACTGATGAATTCAAATTCAGAGTCGTGGTTAAAGAGAGCCCACTGACAAGAAGAGGAGTTCTCTCCACAGTCGCCTCCGTCTACGATCCATTAGGGTTTGTAGCCCCCTTCATATTAGTCGGCAAACAGATCCTCCAAGAGCTATGTAGAGAAAAGGTAGGCTGGGATGAAGATCTCCCCGAACACATTCTGCCAAGATGGGAGTTATGGCTTAAGGATTTGCCACACCTGGCAGCACTGAACATTCCAAGAAGTTACCTTCCATCACATTTTGACTCAGTCATGCGTTATGAGCTACACAACTTTTCAGATGCAAGTCTCAATGGATACGGTGCATGTTCTTATCTCCGAGCAATAAGTGAAACAGGACAGATCAGTTGTGCACTCGTCATGGGGAAAGCAAGAGTAGCCCCTACGAAGCTAACGACCATCCCAAGACTTGAATTGTCGTCAGCTGTGACTTCAGTCCGCAACGGCGATGTTGTCAATAGGGAGCTCGAGATTGAGAATTTAGAACAGTATTATTGGACTGATTCGAAGGTGGTTCTTGGCTATGTGAACAATGATGCCAAGAGGTTCCACACATTCGTAGCCAATCGGATCCAACGTATAAGATCTAGCACGAATCCTGAACAATTGCGACATGTCAGCTCTGGAAATAATCCAGCCGACCACGCCTCAAGAGGACTGACCTCTGTTCAGTTGAAGGAGTCTAACTGGCTGAAAGGACCGGACTTTCTCTGGCAGCAGAATCTTCCATGTAAAGAGGAAATGGTGGGAGAAGCTGAAATGACGGATCCTGAGCTTCGCAAAGCCCATGTTCATGCAGTCAAGATGAAAGTGGTGAATTCAATGGTGAACCGCTTCACAAAGTAGTTACCTTACTTGAATCTAACTAAGTCACATACACAAGATTACATTCATTCAGTCTTACAACACTTAATTGCCTTTTCGTGTATATAAATCCTACATTTCAAGTTAATTAGGGATTTGGTGGGAGTGTAAGTGTTGTTGCATTAATACTTGTGTTTTTATGATGCACAGTTCATAATTGCCTTTATAATTTCATGTAAACAAATAGAAATTCATTTAATGTAAAGATAAATATATTACATGCTTAAGAACTAAAGGGTAAAATAAGCTGCTAAATAAGACGTGGTTAACAGTGTATTTATATCATTCTGTGTATTTACGTTTGTCCCGGAACTAATGTTTTCTGTCTGTGTTACCGCTACAACGGTTTAAGTCGACACACTGCTTTGGATTCTAGCGGAGCAGATGGCTTCGAGGTTTTGTTAAACTGCATCAAAGTTGCAAATGTGTTGTTTGAAGTTAATGCAGACGGTCAAATGGACTTTCAAGAGACTGCAAAGAATTTAGTAACCTCTTTTCACGACAAGCGGCCAACGAGGTACTATTATATTGTCCTTATTAATCTGGATGCTGTTTGTATTTTCTCTGCTAAGCTATAATGTATAATGTATTGATTTATTTGTATTGTTCATTTACAATGTAGGTCTCACGGCGTACAGAACTGTTGAACAAAGTTTGGATGTACCAAAGAGACCAGATGTGCCCACAGCAATAAACGCCCGTTGCAAAGAACGACCTGTGTCAGTGTTGTCGCAAAGAGAGCTATAAGGTCTAATCTAGCAGACACGAAAACAATGATGCTGATCCCTGATATATCATGATTTATGTCAAATCTTAAGTTTTTCCTGATCGAGTGATCCTCATGGAAGGTCAAATCTCCATAATCTTCAGGAATGGGGTGTTTAAACCCCACTAAAAATTTTTGGGGAATTTTAAGCTTAATTTGTGCAAAGCGCTCATTGAACGCAGCACTTTTTGGGGCTGCAAAAGACTGTATATCCTGTGTCAATAATGACTCAACGCATTCAGGAATAAATAATTGGTGCTTGTAATTTTTTTATGTTTAAAGGCCCTTTGTATGTAATTGTTAAAAATGTATCAGATCTACTTGACTGGAGATCCCACCAGCATCACCAACACATCACTCATTACATCTCATTGCGTTTATTGGCTTATGGTCGGTTGCTGGAAAAAGTCAGCTTGATCCAGTTATTTTGGTCCCTTTGTATTTACGGATAGCATTTAATGTAGGCTATCTATTGCAAAACTGCTTCACACCAGATCTGAAAAGCCATAAATGTTCTTTTGCATTGTTCATAGATAACTACATGTGGCTCAAATCTTTATGTCCATCTGCAGGTTGACAGCACCTAGTTAAGGAAGATCTCTCTTAAAAGAAGTACATGGCCAGCAGGAACAAGGACAAAAATTAGCAGATTGATCTGATTGGTCAGATCTGATAGAAAGAAATCCTGTTTTTGAGAGACACTATCTTCTGGATCTGGATATCTGTTTCATATTCACACAGTTTGTGTCATGGAGGCAATAGCCAAGTACGACTTTAAGGCAACTGCAGATGATGAATTAAGTTTCAAACGAGGAGAGTTTCTAAAGGTAAGTCAGTGTAATAAATTACTTCTATCTTTCATTTTGTCCTTCTGTATGATTAATCTATGAGGACTATGATATTTACACAAGCCTCTAATCCAGCTGATCTGTTTATTTTGTTTTACCACTGGTAATACAGAAACATTAACTTTAATCAGTGTCAGTATTTCATGTGACCAAGACAATAAATACCAGAGTTTGTCACCTTAATCTCAATGACATTGTGATCAGTTCTTGACCTTCACACACTGGCTGCTTATTAAGTACTGCAGGGCATTCCAGTGTCAGTGAATTCCTAGTGATTTCCAACCATTCTAAATGGAACATAAATATTTGTCTAAATATTAGATCAAATATGTGGTCTGTATCATAATGAAACAGCACATATAGGCTTGTTCAAGCTGTTGCCCGCTTCTAAACCAAGTTCCGTCACCCTGACAACCCACACCCAACCCCCCGCCCCTCCAAGAATTCAGCTCCATTCATAAGGCTTTGGACTGGATTCAGGAGTGCTTGCCATCCTGCTATAATTTAATTTAGGCCATGGATCTGCTATTCCAGCCCCTGAACCTTTCATCTAGCACAACACAAGGCTTCAAAGCTCCACATCATTCTCTCTCAAAGTTCCTGACATCTTTTAATCAGCAGTGTAGGTAAATGCTCCCTTCTTTTGACTGCTGCCAACTTGAGGATGATCACACGTTGCCTTTTTGACCTTCATTTTACATTTCTGCAATATAAGGTCTGGTCTATTTTGGCACACACATGAAGGGATAAAGATGTTGTGCCAAGTTTAACAGTAGCAGAGGGTCAGTATCGGTCCATCTATCAAGGGCTTTGGTCCATACAGGTTTGAAAATAATATTTTTATCTTCTAAAGAAGTGATTCCAGAACTGGGGATACGCATACCCGAGGGGGTAACAAGCAGGTTCTAGGGAGTACGTGAAAAGAATTGGATTTTGCTATGTCTCTAGAGTTTCTCAGAATAGTGCCAGAAACAAAAACATCCAGTGAGCAGCAGTTCCACGGACAGAAATGCCTTGTTGATGAGAGAGGTCAACAGATAAAGCCAGACTAGTTCGAGCTGACAGAAAGGCTACAATAACTCAGATATCTACTCTGTACATGTACAATTGTAGTTAGCAGAATAGCATCTTTGAATGTACAACACATCGAACCTTGAAGCGGATGGGCTACAACAGCAGAAGACCATGTTGGGCACTTTATTAGGACCATAGTGTTCCTAATGTGCTCAGTGAGTGTGTATATACAGAGTATGTATATGTATATGTGTGTGTGTGTGTGTGTGTGTGTGTGTGTATATATATATATATATATATATATATATATATATATATATATAATCAACAGTTAGCTCTGGTCTTCGAATCTGATTGGACAAGAGACGTTCCATGAGTGCTGATGGTCTCACGCCATCATCACTCGAACACTACACTGTGTGTATCTCTTTACATTTAATTTTGTGACATTACATATTTTAACCAACAGGTGGAGGCAAAAGACCATTTTTGTGTGTAATATGAGCCTGTTGGTGATGTGAAGTGAGTCATCGTCACTCAGTGTTTATATTCAACAGCACTTCTGTGTTTGCTCGTATTACTACTACACTACTAAAGCTAGGAAATAGCTAACAACTAACAACTTCAGTATTAAGGCTCATCACAGCTGAGAGACACAACAGACTGATTAATTACACAAACTCAAGGCACTTACCTCATACCGGACTTTCCACATTGGAGAGGAAAAAAGGGCGGAGGAGATTGCGGTTTCTATAGTGAAAGACTCTTGCGCACCAGTTAACGTGAAATGGAGAGGAACACTAACTATTTTTCGACTGAGAACATAGTATGCATTTCACCAAAATGACATTGTCTTCAGAAAGCTGACTAACTACAGCATCATCAACAGGTGATTGCGCATGCTCCATCTCTCTCTCTCTCTCTCTCTCTCTCTCTCTCTCTCTCACATACACACACGCATCTTTGTTTCTCCAATAACATGCTAGAAACAGCCCAAGCTGTGATACTAGTAGTTCTGAAGTTATGTTTTTAAGAGGCTTGTGTGCATTAGTTGGTTTTAACCAGCAATGGCAGATTATGATCCGGCATGTAAAAAAGTAGTTCCATGAACAACTGTTTTTTGTGACCGTGCTCAGTTTTTTCAAAATTTTTAAAGTGTGCTTGTTCATTGTACTTATGTGATATTGCTTATATATATAAATTATATTTATCCTTTGGCTTTGCCTTTGGCTTTGTGTCAATGAAGGGGTACTTGCCTCAAAAAAGGTTGGGAAGCAAGGATCTCAAAGTAGAGCTTTGTTAGTAGAACATTAAACACATTAAAATAGTGATACTGTACATCCATTCTTGTGTCCTGCTAAAAATTACCCTTTGACAATATACATTAAATGTGATATAAATGTTTTTGCATGACTGTTGGTTGTCTTTTTGACAAAGGTAGAGAAATCATGTTAAAATAATTTTGGGATGTTTCAGTATGGTTTTTCAAAGCAAACACTTTTTTATTTTGGTTGATTGTTGTGTTTAATTTTGAGGTGCAATATAAGAATGCATACTTTTTTCAATCTTAAAGTTTTTTTTATCATCCTTGTTTACTGTGAATAGAAAACCTTTAGTAAGCCATGTGTGGTAGAAAGCAATTATGAGTCTCAAGATTTTAGCCAATGCTTTCAGAGCAATCAGTTGCCCCAGCAGTATAACAGTGGTAAAACAGTACTTGATTGAGTGTTTGAGGTGAAGACTTAAGTGGATTATATTAAAAGGGATGTTTCTGATTTTGCTATTCTGGCTGATCGCAGACTCTGTATGTGTTGCATGAAAGAGAGCATCTCTCTAATTTAAAAGGAAAAAATAGCTTGTATCCCGTGGGAAATACAATTTGCTTGTAATGTGTAGTGGATATCCCCAAGCCCCACGAGTCTGGTACAATGGAATGGTTGGCCTAGAAATCTAAGCTAATTACTGTATCTGCATCATGACTGTGGGATAGGATTTGATCTTCCTCACTTGGCTTCTGTTTGGGACATTTAACTCCCAAGGCACTTAGATTAATCTTAAATCTTTTTAGATGTTGGGGCTTTTTTTTCTCCCAAAGGCAGCATATAAATTTGTTTTTGTTTGATGTTTTTCTCAATGTTTGCCCTACTTTCCCAATTTCATGAGAGTTGATGTTGGGAGTTGTATCAAAGGATATAAGAACCTGGTAAATGAGTGGAATCCTCTCTCACACAACTCTTCTGTTTATTCAAAAATCTCTGTTTGAGCTAGGTATTGGTCAGGATCATACCTGTAAACAACTGTCTTTCCCGGGAGTTTCCCGTATTTCACACCCATCTCCCGCCCCCCTCCCGTTTTGTTATTTTTCCCAGGAAACTCCCTTAATTTGTATGGCCTAAACCTTGTTATATGAATAACCACATAAATATATTATTCCAAGGTTGTCCAGTTGCCAGATCTTGTATAAAATGCATCCTACTCAATCGACACTTCATACAAATTTAAACCCATTTGTGACCTCAATCTGGCAACCTACAACCCAGTTGTGCTGTTGATATCAGCACGGGTAGTAGACGTGGGAAGTTGAATCAAGCATCACTGGTAGATGTGAGGAGAATACAAAAAAAAGAATATATATATATATATATATATATATATATATATATATATATATATATATATATATTCACTAATATAACAACAACTGGACAGAAGAATTTAATTTCATATCTCTCGAACCTATATCGACAATGGCCACGCCGTTTGCAAAGTGTGTCGCACTGATTTTAATATCGAACATGGTGGGAAAAATTACGTTACTCAGCACATAAAATTACAATGGCACAATTTGTATGTATTTAGCCTGCCTCTGCCATCCAGCAGCTCAGAGGTCTCCCGGATTTTGTTAACCCAAATATTGACAGGTATGGTCAGGATGGTCAACTAGTTGTTCATCAACTGACTAGTCCAGAGGTCTACAAAAGGGGGTCTGCCAAATTATTATTATTAATTATGTATTAAAATATATGGTAAACAAATATACAATATTAAGTTAAGTTTAACATATGTTTCAGAATCAAAATTCAACAAAATGTTTCATTGTCCCTGCCACATTAAAATTAAATCAAATTTAAATGTAATCTACAAGTATGTGACTGTGTACACCAATACTGTAATGATTATGGCCTTTCAATGTAACAGGGTTCCCACGTGTCCTGGAAAACCTGGAATTTTGCAATGCAGTTTTCCTGTCGTGGAAATGTCATGGAAGATTAGAAATAATGCCCTGGAAAATATTTATTTTTCCTGGAAAATATTTGAGTATAATGTAACCGTGTCACTAACAAGGTTTGTGCTACATGTATGAAAACATATCTGTTGGGACTCGGGATAGGTGTCAATTACACATTCGGATAGTCTTGTCACAGCTGGCGGCTGTGCAGTCAAACAACATCAACAGTTAACTGTCATGAGAAGCCCTGTCACGTAGATTCAATGATGACAGTCACACCCAGAGGTAGTAGCATGGTAATGTGACTTTTACACCGTGGGATGTGAATTTATTTATAATAATTTAATGATCGGAGTCCGCTCATATTGCAACATTTAGGGCCCTATGATTTCTGCAATGCGGATTACTAATTACTAAATTAGTAAATTAGATTACTAAACCTAGTCATGAAAATGACTATACAATTTAATGTCAAGGAATTTTAAGTATTTGGGATGAAAATTAATGTTTGAATGCACAATTAATCCAATTTAAATCAAGAAATGACCTAGTGTGATTATTAAACTGCAATATGCTGCGATTTAATAAATATATAATCTGCATGTGCTGCGCTCTTAAAAAGGAATGTATGATATACATCACGATCTCTCTTGTGATTTTGTGACCAATTGTGAAAATTGTGGCTTGAAATGAGTAGGAACCACATGTAAGCATCATTACAAATTGCACTAGCATTGTGAAGGGCTGAAATTAACACCTGCCAAGTGCCAACTGCGTGTACATTTTCAATTTGGTTGGTGAATTTTGCAGTGTGCATTTTCCGTTCTATTAATGT
Source organism: Xyrauchen texanus (assembly GCF_025860055.1). NCBI lineage: Eukaryota > Metazoa > Chordata > Actinopteri > Cypriniformes > Catostomidae > Xyrauchen > Xyrauchen texanus. Next base: position 31,853,359 of record NC_068282.1, read on the forward strand.
CTGTGTAAGCTTCTAAAGTAATGTTCCAGTTTTGTCCTCAAGGGGGCTCTGTTGCCCTACATTTAGCAAGTTTGCAGGTGGTTGAACAAAATGGTCCTTAGCTAGTTCCCCGCTGCTCATCGTTAGCCTCAGATAAGCCCCGTTCACACCGCCAGCTACACCAAGCGATAAAGTGACATGATCTCATTTATTTTCAATGAGAGTAGAGCGACCTTCGGTGGCTCCTGATGCCACAAAACATAAACACATAGTTCAATAGGGAGCCAGGGGGTGGTGGCCTTGGAACGTAGAGTGCCTGGATATTGGAATGGAGGTGGGCCTGGACCATGGAGAAAAGGCTTGCTTGTGACATGGCATGAAGCAGTCTGGGGCTTGGCTGAGACATGGCATGGAGCAGACTAAGGTTCGGCTGTGTCATGGCGTGAAGCAGACTGAGGCGTTATTTTGGCAGGCTTAGGCATTTCTGTGACATAGCATGGAGCCAGGCTGAAGCATTGCTGTGAAATGACCTGGAGCAGACTCAGGCATGGCTGTGACATGACAGGGAGGAGACTCAGGCATGGCTGTAACATGACATGGAGCAGACTCTGGTGTGGCTGTGACATGGCATGGAGCTTACTCTGGCATGGCTGTGACATGGTATGGAGCAGGCCGTGGCGTGGCTGTGACATGAACTGAAGCAGACACAGGCGTGGCTGTGACATGGCATGGAGCAGACTGAGGCATGGCCGTGACATGTCATGGAATAGATACTGATGCGATGGTTACATGGTATGGATCAGGCCGAGGCGGGGTTGTGACCTGGCATGGATCAGGTCGAGGCATGGCTGTGAAATGACATGGTGCAGACTCAGGCCGAAGACGGGTATAAAGGCGAGGAAATACTATGATTTCAATTAAGGATTTTTCTGAGGAGCCGGAAATGGTCTGGCTACTACGTGGCCGGGAGGACACAATGTCTCGTTCCCTCCATCAGGGAACGGAGGTTACATCCGTAACCTAGACGTTCCCCGTCTGTCGCACTCTTCGACGTTTTTTCGGAGAAGCGACACTAGGGGTTCAATTTAAATCACGCCATGCGTTGAGCTGTGTACGTGTTCTGCTGACACAGGAGCGGGCAGGTGTTTTACTTGCCAAGACCACCAGCTGTGTCAGACTGCACGTACCCTTCCCCAATGCCCCAAAACAAACAAAAAACAATTGGCCTGCAAGAAATCTGACTGGCTGGTCATTTTTTCATCTACCGGCCTCCTTGGATAAAAAGCACTGATCTGAAGCATCCTAATTATACAGAGCTTCTTTAACTCCATTGAATAGTCATTCAGACATCTAGTCAGTTATAACAAATATATAGTTTTGCAGTGCTCTGTAGTGCCTTGACATAGGCTTAGCAATTATGTATTTTCAGTATTTTTAGCATATCTTTCACTGGATTAGAACACTTATTCCTATGTGCCCCTGGCACTAGGTAGAATGCCACTAAAAAGGATTTGCTGCCACCAAGGTTGAAGATTTGATGATTTGTTAAATACGTGTCTAGAAATATTATATTCTGTAAAAACATAATCCTTTTATCTTATAGTTGCAGACAAACACCTGGCTGTTAGGATAAAATGGGAGACTAATATTAAGATGTTAAAAGCAAGATGTTCTATAGATTTGTTTTGATTGCAAATACCTCATCAGTACTAGAAAAAATACTAGAAAATTGCAGAGCATGCACAGACAGACAGTTGAAGTCAGAAGTTTACATATACATCAGCCAAATACATTTAAACTCTGTTGTTCACATTCCTGACATTTAATCTTAGGAAATATTCCCTGTCTTAGGTCAGTTAGGATCAATACTTTATTTTAATAATAGTATACTATAGAATAGAGATCATTATTTATTTCAGCTTTTTTATTTCTTTTATCACATTCGCAGTGGGTCAGAATTTTACATACACTTTTTTAGTATTTGGTAGCATTGTCTTTACATTGCTTAACTTGGGTCAAACGTTTTGGGTAGCCTTTCGCAAGCTTCTCACAATAAGTTGCTGGAATTTTGGCCCATTCCTCCAGACAGAACTGGTGTAACTTGAGTCAGGTTTGCTTCAGATCAACTAAGTGTATGTACATTTCTGACTTCAAATGTATGCATACTCAATGCAGATTGCCGCAGCAGTGACACATATCTCCATTACAGTCTTTGAACTGTAGAGTAATGCAGATGCATGTTAACTTAAATCAGTGTCGAAAATGTCCAGCATTGGTTATCATGAGGTCTGGATGTGACCCGAGACAATTAGTAGTAGGCCACTCTATGTCACTCTTTTGATCTTCTATGAAGAGTTCAATAACATTTGTGATCATCTCTTGGCTCTCATGTAATCTTGATTATCTGCTTTGAGCTGCTACAAGGCAAGCTACATTTTCGAAATTGCTTTTCCAACACTGCATCAAATAATACATCAAATATGTGTGAAAGAAAGTGTTCCGATTCTCAAATAATAATAAGTCTCAGCTGCTGAAGGCCGATTAAGTTCTTTCCAAACACCAGCAGCTTTCAGTTGCCTGTGGAAACAACAGACAGCCAATTGGTAGTCACAGAGGGCCATCCTACGGACATCAACTTATTGTAGATATAGGGCTTAAACTATTGGACTGAAAATGGTACAAGCCAGTAGACCTGAGGTAAGAATTATTGAATTTAGAGAATATTATCCCAAAGTGATTTGCCTGTATTGTTTAGTTCAACTGAATAATTGAAGATCTTGCTTAATTTCACCCATTGTCAGAGTGCTTTATTGCCCATTTTTGTCTCATGAGCAATTATGTTTCCTGTCTCTTTCATAAATTATTTAGGCAGGGGGGCCTGGGTAGCTCAGCGAGTAAAGACGCTAAGCTACCATGGTCGCAAGTTCAAATCTAGGGTGTGCTGAGTGACCAGCCAGGTCTCCTAAGCAACCAAATTGGCCTGGTTGCTAGGGAGGGTAGAGTCACGTGGGGTAACCTCCTCATGGTCGATATAATGTGGTTCTCGCTCTTGGAAAAAATAATTAAATAAATAAATGTTTTAGGCACACTGGTCCAGATTTCCTACATTAGCCAAATTTTCAACATATGAAGAGCTGTTTTTCAACAATGATCAAAATCTTTTGTGATTTTATATCACCGTAATGGTATAGATAACAATATAGTAATTATTTCCTGGAAATTTAATAAAAATGTAATATATGCATGCTTGACTAACTTCAAAGGCAGATTTATACTTATGTGTCGAAGCTACGATGTAGGCTACACATAGTTACGGCATAGCCTACCCCGTAAACCCTGTAACAACGTGTCACGTTAACATAGATTACAACAGTAGTGTTTAGTCCGCTTTGCAACCAGAGACCGCCCACAGGATGACAAAATGATATCTAAAGTAGCAGCACATTTTCTCCCATATATATTAAGATCTATGCATCATAACAACTGATCAGTGATCGTGTCACTTTGTATTTGGAATTTTTCGGGAGGATATGCTCTTTTTATATTCTGTTTATGTTTCATGAAATTACAAGTTAAAAATAGACAAAAAGTCATTTGTTTACAACTTATGAACAGAACATTTCTAATTTGTAAGCAAATTCATTATTACAAATTAATTATTCAAATTACAAAGCACATGATAAATGAAAAAAAAAATAAATGGTTAAAATCAATTTTAGGTTCTATGTTTTGTCACTGTATAAAAAGGCCCTTCCATTAGTGTTCCATTCTTCTCCTTGGTTCAGTTTGTCTTGAGTCATACGCACAGGCTTTGTTTTGTTGTGTGTTAAGTGTCACAAATTGTACTGGGTTTCTAGAGACCAAGCTTGTTAGTGTTCAGAGCTGACAAGTTGACAGATGTGGTTAGAGGCTTTGTAACCCTGCACACTTCCTGCTTGTGTTTGAAGTCCTGTCAACTCCTACAGGCTTACACACAAATACTTATGGCGCTTTTCCATTACCAGTTCCAGCTCGCCTCGGCTTGCCTCGCCTCGGCTTGCTTCGACTCGGCTCGCTTTTCGCTCCGTTTTCCATTGCAGACAGTACCGCCACAAATAGTACCCGGTCGTCATAGCGACGCCGCAGGAAACTGCCGTGACGTAATCTTATACGCGAGACACATCCGCTACCCACACACACAGGACAATGGAGGAAATGAGTGTATGCTGTTTTTGATCCTCGGGATGTGGCTGTTTCTCACAGCAAGAAGACAAACGTTGTTTCATGAGAGGCTGAGGGCAGCAAAACGAAACACTGCTGAAAAAAACAGGAGAGTTTGGGAATTACTACAGAGTTCAGAATACGAGGCGAATCCGGTTGTTCAAAGCCGGCGCAAGAGGGTAAGTTATGCTAACATAGCTAACGTTTGCATATGTGTAAATACTATACTATATGCAAAGTATTTAATCAACTTTATAGCTACCAGTATTACGTACTAAAATGTGCATGGTTTATGTGTTTTAGATCTGTTTAGCTTTGCAAAGTCGCTGCGGCAGACCGTCTGTTTGGGCTTTCAACCGAGCTACCGAGTGGTGGGATGTTATTGTTCCTGGTTTCACAAATGCGCAGTGGGTTCAGAACTTCAGAATGTAGGAAGAAACATTCATATATTTGTACAACAAACTGCGTCCAGTGATGGAGAGACAAGACACAAGCTTCCGCAAGTGTGTTCCTCTAAAGAAGAGAGTGGCCATCGCACTATGGAAGCTTGCGACCGGTTCAGAGTACAGAACTATCGGCCATCTTTTCGGAGTAAGCATAACAACTGTTTGCCGGTGTGTTCAAGAGTTCACTGCTGCTGCAGAAGCGTTGTTGGTTCCCGAACAAATCCGTTACCCAGACCAGGAGAAGTTTGAAGAAATGGCTGCCTACATTGAGAACAGATGGGGGCTCCGCGGTGTGTTGGTGCTATTGATGGATCACACATACCCATTTTGGCACCACAGGAGTACCACTGTGACTATTTCAACCGTAAAGGCTGGCACTCCATCGTCCTTCAAGGTGTTGTAGATGGAAAAGGACTGTTCTGGAACATGTTTGCAGGACTGCCTGGCAGCTTGCATGATGCTCGTGTTTTAAGACTGTCCACATTGTGGGAGTTGGCCAGCCGTGGCAACCACTTTCCAACTTACACCAGGAATATTGGTGGGGTGAATGTTGCCTGCTACATCCTGGGAGATTCTGCCCATCCCCTGCAGCACTGGCTCCTAAAGCCATTCACTGACACTGGATGGCTGACAGTAGAACAGCAGATCTACAACAAGAAAATATGTCGAGCACGGGTAGTGGTTGAAAACGCTTTTGGTAGACTGAAGGGAAGGTGGCGTTGCCTCATGAAAAGAAATGACTGTGATGTTACAGTTGTGAAATCTATGATTCTTACTTGCTGTGCTTTGCATAACCTTTGTGAGAGTCACGGAGAGGACTATGACAATGACTGGGATGCACCTGCAGCAGCAGAGCCTGTGGTGGCAGTGGCACAGGGTGTTGAGGAGGAGGGCAGAGATGTACGAGAGGGTCTGATGCGTTATTTTAATTGCTAAATAAATACATTATCATTAAATATGTTGTCTCTGCAGTTTTTCATTAAAGGTTATCACAGTATACAATCTGAAAATACTTGTTCAAACCCTTGTAAAAAAGCAAACCATCAAAAAAAGACACTGTTTGTAATAAGTTTCAAAAAGGTTTTATTTAAACACGCATACAAATAGAAAAAAATATAATATTAATATAAATTCACACATCCAACTATATACATATGTTACATGTAGTGCAAACATTAAATGAAAATAAACAAAGGGGTTTCAGTCCAGGGGCGGTGGAACAGCATCCCGCCGGTTCAGTGCCTGGACAAGCTGGCTCAGGGTTCCCAGAAAGGCCTGGTTGAAGGACGACATTGCAGCAATCTCCTCTCTCCTTAAAGCCGCTTTAGTTCTCGGGCATGTGCTGCATCATCAAGTGCCATCTGTAAATGGCGCTCCCGCTGTGCCCGGTTCAACTCCAGCTGCTCGACATCCGATGTCTGCATCTCCCTCAGGACAGTCAGATGCTCCTGTTCCCTCTTTCGTTTCCTCCGTCCTGGCCAAAAAATAATTACAATGAATGAGTTATAAAGAAAAACGGACAAGTTCAAAGGTTGTGTGTGTTTTAAATTGTTCACATGTATTATCATTACAGCTGCTACGCAAAAAAAGACAAGCCCACAACTTACTATTACTTATATAGTATATGTAACGACTTAACATCTGAGCCCAACTATTTTAGTAAATGTCAACTTTAAAATACTGTGTGTACAGTATAGGTGTACACTGTGTACGTCTGGAAAGTTATAAAAATACTGAACAGGTATATTAATGAATCCTGTATTCCCATAACTGGGAATGCTTCCTGTTGTTATGCAAGTAAATTTACGTTATTAATGAGTTATTGATACGATTAATGATATATTAATAAGTGTGTATAGATTCACAGCAACAGGCTAGAAGGGTTTACTTTTTCTCAATTATACTAACCGGTTGCCGGTGTCGACGCTGCTGCGGGTCTCGGTGTCGACGCAGCTGATCTTGTTGGTGTCGATGGTGCCACTGGTTCTGGTGCCGCTGGTTCTGGTGTCGCTGGTTCTGGTGCCGACGTGGCATCAGTGGGTGTCACTGAACCATTCTCGCTCGTCTAAAATGAATCTTAGATAGAAAGATCATACAAAAGTCAACACAATACGAAAATAGCAATGGCAGATAGTTAGCAGCTAGCTAGAGGTAGCAGCAATTGTTATCTGCGACACAAGTTTACAGTCTTCGTTGTTATAAGTGAGCTTCAGCTTTTCAAAAGCCAGCCTACAGAAAACATAACTCTCGAGCTGAGTGCGCCTACAGAATTAATGTAATGTAAACTTAAAACACTTACCATCCTCCATCAGCGACTCCAACAAACTGGTGGCCGAGTCAAGTCCACCCTCCCTCCCGTTGCTCGCCGGTCTATGACCGTAGATACCGTCCATCTGTTCGTACCACTTCCAGCTTTTTCGGTTTGAACCACTGCGGCCGTTGTGGTCCTTTACAGCTCTGTAGTCACTTTTCAGTTTTTTTAACTTTTCCCTACATTGCTGGAAAGTCCTGTTGTAGCCATGTGTGGACAGCAGTTCGGAGATTTCTTGATAAACTTTTTCGTTCCTCTTTGCCCCATCAAGCTCTCGCTGGATCCTTTCTTCGGCAACCAAACAAAGAAAAGTCTGCACCTCCTCGTTTGACCACGGCGTATTCTTCCGAGTTGCCATAATAATAGTTTAGTAGGCTATATCTGTGCAAACTATTTAAAAATGGCGGGGTTATTCTGGATACTCCGTCTGGCGCGAGCAATGATGACGCAGTGAATAGTGACGATTCTCTCTGACCAATCAGCAGTCGGCATTGTTTTTATGTCACATTTTGGTATCGCCTCAGCTCGCCTCAGCCCGCTCAGAACCTCGCCGGAGGTGGTACGAAAAAAAGTACCCGAAAGCAGGTACAGGTACAACTTTTACACAGTGGAAAACCAAACAAAGTCAAGTCGAGTTGAGCCGAGGCGAACTGGTACTGTGTAGTGGAAAAGCGCCATTAGTCTCCTCCATAACGGCATTGAGAAATACACCATCCATATCTGAAGTCTTGGACTGCTCTGTAGTCTCTTGCAAGACTAACCTCTTTTCTAGTCTTATTTAGTTGCTGTGCTCTTTCTGCCTAGCAACAGTGCTTTGCTGTGGGCAAGCAGGCTGCTAGTTGTAGAATTTTTTTCTGAGTGGCTGGTTGACGTCTCAGAACCACATGCCTGTGGTCTTGGCATCACATTCAGATATTTGTCTGCTGTATTTGCAGAAATAGCATTTTGTTTTCCTATAACATTGCCCTGATTCGGTGTCTAATCCAAGTTGTCATTCAATCACTGCAAGGGGTTTTACTGAAAAGACATAAAACTGGGGCAGATTTTGCATATGCAAATGTTGCACTGCTCCCACATAAAGATTTACTAAAACTCTGATTGATTTTCAGTATTTCCTAGGATTCTTTTCATCAGCAGTGCTGCTGTGGGTACGTCCACAATCCTGCAAGGCACCCATATTTACTCACGTAAGTGTAGTAAAAGCTTAAAATGACCTTAGAATAATTATAGATGGGTTATTCATGTTCGCCTTGTCATGTGTGTGTTTATTATTAACTAGAAGCTTTTGACACTTGAAGTGCTCAGAAAATCACTTTCACTATTTTTATTAAACATAAACACTAATAGAACATACATGTCACATACATGTTAGGGCAGCCAGGGACTGCCTAAGGAAAACGCAGGTCCACTTCTGTAAGGGAAATACACACAGGGGGACTCCGTGTAGGAGGCATCACTCTGTGGAGCACCTATTCCAGTACAGGGTAGATTGAGTACCCGCAGTGGATTGGGTCGGCAAGTTCCTCCGCTGAACTGCGGACCCACGAGGGCTTGGGAGGAATCGTCCAGGGATCCGAGGAGTGGAATCTCCTGGGAGAAAAAAACGCACAATTTTACCCCAACCAAGGGAAAGGGCGCTATATGCAAGCGATTCACCCTCCCAGCCCATCAGCATATTACCGAGTTCTACTGGCTCGGACCTGAGAAAACATGGGATGATACTGACTAAACCCTGAGATTGTAATATCTCGTAAAGGTCGCCCAACCCACTGCTCTACATATGTCTGCCAGGGAGGTTCCCCTGGCCAGTGCCCACGAGGACACAACACTCCTTGTTGAGTGAGCTCGGACCTGCAAGGGGGGGCACAGCCTGGGTGTGATAGGCCAATGCAATCGCGTCCACTACCCAGTGGGAAAGCTTCTGTTTGGAGACAGCGCTTCCTTTCCGCTGTACAAAGAGCTGCTCAGAACGTCTAAAGCTCTGTGTGCGGTCCAAGTAGGTACGCAAAGCACGTACCAGACACAGCAACGGAGGGGCTGGGTCTGCCTCCTCCCGGGGCAATGCTTGCAGGTTCACTACCTGGTCTCTAAAGGGCATGGTAGGAACCTTGGGCACGTAGCCCGGTCACGGTCTTAGGATCACATGTGTGTCTGCCGGACCGAACTCCAGGCAAGTGTCGCTGACAGAGAACTCTTGCAGGTCCCCGACCCTCTTGATGGAAGCGAGCGCGATCAGCAGGGCAGTCTTAAGAGAGAGGGCCCTGAGTCCCAACTGATTCTAGCGGCTCAAAGGAAGGTCTCTGGAGGCCCGCGAGGACTACCGAGAGGTCCCAGGAGGGGAAAAGGCTTGGCCGGGAGGGATTTAACCTCTGGGCGCCTCTTAGGAACCTGATGATTAAGTTGTGCTTACCCAGGGACTTGCCATCTACTGCGTCGTGGTGGGCCGTGATAGCAGCGACATACACCTTTAGGGTGGAAGGGGACAGCCTGCCCTCCAGCCTCTCTTGCAGGAATAAGGTCCTTCCTCAGGGGAATTTGCCAGGGAGGGGCTGTCACAAGGAGTATGAGGTCCGAGAACCAGACCCGGGTGGGCCAATAGGGATCCACTAGTGTGACTTGTTCCTTGTCCTCCCTGACCTTGCACAGCTCCTGTGCAAGAAGGCTCACTGGGGGAAATGCGTATTTGCACAGCCCCACGGGCCAGCTGTGTGCCAGTGCATCTGCCCCGAGGGTAGCCTCTGTTTGGGCATACCAGACCGGGCAGTGGGAGGTCTCTTGGGAGGCAAACAGATCTACCTGGGCCTCGCTGAATCGTTCCCAAATCAGCTGGACAGACTGGGGTGAAGCCTCCACTCTCCGCTGGGCAAGCGTTGTCGTGACAGCGCGTCCGCTATCACATTGAGTTTTCCGGGGATGTGAGTGTGTGACCTGAGTCGCTGCTGGCTCCAAAGAAGGAGACGACGGGCGAGTAGTGACATGTGGCGAGAGCGTACGCCGCCTTCACGATTCATGTAATCTACCGCAGTGGTGCTGTCTGACCTGACTAGGACATGTTTGTCCCGAACTAGCAAACAGTCAGCAACTCTAGGCAATTGATGTGCCAGCGCAGTGGGGCCCCTCTCCAACGTCCCGCAGCTGCGTGACCATTGCACACGGCGCCCCAACCCAGTCTGGAGGCATCGGTCGTGACCAGGACACGTCGGGACACCTGCTGCTTTGGCACACCTGCCCGTAGAAAGCAGAGGTCTGTCCAGGGTTTGAGTGTCTGGCGGCAGGCAGGGGTGATTGTCACACCATGCCTGCTGTGCCACCATGCTCGTCTCGGGACTCCAGTCTGAAGCCAGTGCTAAAGCGGTCTCATATGCATCAACCCCAGTGGCGTGACCGCCGTGGAGGATGCTATATGCTCCGGGAGCCTCTGGAAGTGTTTTAGAGGGACCGTTGTGCCTGGCCTGAACTTGGTGAGGCATTTCAGCACCGACTGCGCACGCTCGTTGGTGAGGCGTGCTGACATTGAGACTGAGTCTAACTCCATACCGAGGAAAGAGATGCTCTGAACCGGAGTGAGCTTGCTCTTTTCTCGGTTGACCTGAAGCCCCAAGCGGCTGAGGTGCCTGAGCACCTGGTCTCTGTGAGCGCATAGTAACTCTCGGGAGTGGGCCAGTCGTCGAGGTAATTGAGTATGCGGTGCCAGCTTCTCATAGCGGGGCAAGAGCTGCCTCTGCAACTTTTGTGAAGACGCGAGGGGACAGAGACATGCCAAAGGGGAGGACTTTGTACTGGAATGCCTGGCCTTTGAACATGAACCGTACAAAGGGTCGGTGTCGCGGCAGAATTGAGACGTGGTCTACCGCTGCGAACCAATTTAGATGCCAGACGCATGTTAAGATGTACTTCTGCGTGAGCATTTTGAACGGGAGTTTGAGCAAAGCCCGATTGAAAACTCGCAAGTCCAAGATCGGTCGTAAGCCGCCGCCTTTCTCTGGTACAATGAAGTAAGGGCTATAGAAACCTGTAAAGGGATCAATGGAAAGGAAGAGGCAAGAACCGGCTTTTCAATATAAATAATAGTTTTAATGATAAACTTAAAAGACAACATAAACATACACATGACGGACATGTCCGTAAACGATCTCTCTCTCCCGCACGAACCCCTGCAGTCAGCCTTTAACCCTCACGGAGGCATAATTAGCCTAATACGGGACCGGGTGCATAGGATCACAACCCGGCCCGCCCTCTGCCCTGCCACATTCCTCCCTCGTTCTCTCAGGCTGGGGAGCCCCCGGCCTGACCTACACCCCCCCCCCCCTCTTTCCCTGGGGGAGGGCGCGCCTTCTGCGCTGTCTGCCGGCAGGTCATCCCCATCTACCTGGACGAGGGAGGGGACAAGGGGAGGGAAACAGAAATAATTAAAATGGGGGGTACTTCCTGTAACAATGTAGTACCCCCCAAAACACTGTAAAATTTAAAAGAGGGTAAAGGCCAACGCAGAGCGACAGTGAGAGAGAGAGAGAGGAGAGAGAGATGAAAAAAAAACCTCTTACTCGCCAGTTCTCCAATACGCCGCAGCTTGTTCCTCGGCCACTCCTCCACCCTCCATCGGATGACAGCCGCGCTTCTCCGGGAGGATCAGAGGTAGTCCTCCAGCCCCTGGCGGACGGAACGCCCCGCTGTGTTCTTGGGGAACAGAAGGGGTCTCCCTCGCCCCTGGCAGCAGTTCTCCAGCTCCAGGCAGTCGCCAGTGAGCCCCTCCCCGCTTTTGGCGGTCTTAAACCCTGCTGCGTTTCAGCGGCCGGTAGGCGACTCCTGCGCCCCTGGCAGCGGCCCTGACTGCTACAGGCGGTCAGCTAGGAGCCCCTTCTCCCCTCGCGGTCACCGGCCATCGTCTTCTTTCAGGGAGCTGGGCACCTCGTCCCCCGGCAGATGGCCGCAGCTGCTCCGTTGGGGTGGACGGTAGTGGCGAGAACTCTTCTACGGCTTATCCCTTCTCCTTCCCGGGCTTCGGCACTAGTGTAAAGGTATTCAATGGAAAGGAGGAGGCGAGAACTGGCTTTTCAATATAAATAATAGTTTAATGAGAAACTTAAAAGAAGACACAAACACACACATGACGGACATGTCCATAAACAATCTCTCTCTCCCGCACGAACCCCTGCAGTCAGCCTTTAACCAGCATGATTCCCTCCTTTTATACCCGTATGTCCGGGGGAGGGACATGGAAATTCTGTCTGCCAATTTCTCATTGGCCTTTTCTCAAGTTCAGAGGTAACTGAGGCCTTCAAGAAAAAACCCTAGTGTCGCTTCATTCGACACACTGTCTCATTCCCTCCATCAGGGAACAGAGGTTACAATAGTAACCTAGATGTTCACAACCCTGATTCTGGAGGCTCCCCAACACTGCATATTTTGAATATCTCCCATTTCTATCGGGAAGACACACAGGCTTAAGTGAAGTTTGAGATGCCATTTATTTGATAGATGTAAAACGGGAGGTGATGTCTCTCTCTTTGGCAGTCCGAGGGAGTTGTACCCGGAACCGTGATGTCCTGCCGGAGATAGGAGGCAGGGGCGAGGAGCCTACCCCCAAAAAGAGAGAAAGTAGTATACTACCTCCAAAAGAGATGATCCAGTTTGGTACGAACCAGGTCTTGTGTTGGGCGTTCATTCTGGAGGAGGAATTAAGAGATGCGAGCGTCAGAATTTGACGTGAAATTTGCAATACCTCTGGCGTGGTTGTGTGAAGCCTTTGCGATGGGAAAGCAGTTTTTTTATTTTTTTTTCGAGTTTGATTTCATCCCTGTGCATTTCCTCTTTCAGAATCAGAATCAGAATCAGCTTTATTGCCAAGTATGCTTACACATACAAGGAATTTGTCTTGGTGACAGGAGCTTCCAGTCTACAACAATACCAAAAACAGCAGCAAGACATAGGTAATTAAAAACAAAAAAGAACACAATATAAATAATTATACATATACGTACATACACTCACCTTCATACATACCCACATACACACATGTAGTGCAAATCTAATACAATCTGTATATAAAGAACAAAAAACAGTATATTATGTATAGAGCAATGTAAGTAATGGCAGAAGTGGATATGTTGGATAATATAAATTAAAATTTAAATTAAACTGTGTATTGCACATCATTATTGCTCAATGGGGCAATTTAATTGTTCATTAGATGGATGGCCTGAGGGAAAAAACTGTTCCTGTGTCTGACGGTGCTGGTGTTCAGAGCTCTAAAGCGCCGGCCAGAAGGCAACAGTTCAAAAAGGTAGTGGGCAGGGTGAGTGGTGTCCAGAGTGATTTTACCAGCCTTTTTCCTCACTCATAGAAGTGTATAGTTCTTGAAGGGGGGGCAGGGGACAACCAATAATCCTCTCAGCAGACCGAACTGTCCTTTGTAGTCTTCTGATGTCTGATTTCGTAGCTGCACCAAACCAGACAGATATTGAAGTGCAGAGGACAGACTCAATGACTGCTGAGTAGAACTGTTTCAGCAGCACTGGTGGCAGGTTGAACTTCCTCAGCTGGCGAAGGAAGTACAACCTCTGCTGGGCCTTTTTCACAATGGAGTCGATGTGTATCTCCCACTTCAGGTCCTGTGAGATGGTAGTGCCCAGGAACCTGAATGACTCCACTGCTGCCACAGTGCTGTTTAGAATGGTGAGAGGGGACAATGATGGGGTGTTCCTCCTAAAGTCCACAATCATCTCCACTGTTTTGAGCGTGTTCAGCTCCAGGTTGTTTTGACTGCACCAGAAAGCCAGCCGTTCAACCTCCTTTCTATATGCAGACTCATCATCATCTCGGAAAAGGCCAATGACAGTGGTGTCGTCTGCAAACTTCAGGAGCTTGACAGAGGGGTCCTTGGTGGTGCAGTCATTGGTGTACAGGGAGAAGAGTAGTGGGGAGAGCACACATCCCTGGGGGGCACCAGTGCTTTGTCCTCGAGTGTGATTTTGGGCACTCCCTCGAGAGCCCCTGGTTGAGCAGAATCTTTGCTTTAGGCCGGCATTGCTGTGAAGTGTAGTTTGTTGAAAGATAAATTACATTTGATATGAAAACCCTCCGGCGAGGGAAAAGTTGTTTGAGGTATATTTGCCGAATGGGACAACGTGTGTAGAGCCATACGATAATGGCGACGTTGCGTGCGGTCCCTTCGTTGAAAGAAAACAACATTGATATGAAAATCCTTTGAGGTATCTTTGCCGAAAGGTCAGCAACATGCGTAAAGCCATACGATTATGGCGACGTTGCGTGCAATCCCTTTGTTGAAAGAAAACATTTTATATGAAAACCCTCCGGTGAGGGAAAGTAAGTTTGAGGTATCTTTGCCGAAGGGGACAACGTGTGTAGAGCCATACGATAATGGCGACATTGCGTGCAGTCCCTTCGTTGAAAGACATTTGGTATGAAAACCCTCCGGCGAGGGAAAAGTTGTTTGAAGTATCTTTGCCGAAGGGGACAACGTGTGTAGAGTCATACGATAATGGCGACATTGCGTGCGGTCCCTTTGTTGAAAGAAAACAACACTGATATGAAAACCCTCCGACGAGGGAAAAGTTGTTTGATGGTTATCTTTGCCAGAGTGAACAGCATACATAACGCCATACGATAATGGCGATGTTGTTGTGCCATACCTTGTTGAAAGCCATCTCGTTATGGTGCGAGCTTCCGGCGAGGGCGGCTGGTTTGAGCAATACCTATGCGAAGGAACTGTGCTTGAGATTATGGAAGTCTGGCGAGGGGGAGTGGGGGACATAGTTATGTGCTGTCCTTGCGAACGGTGAGCTTGCTTGAATTGAATCATTGTGTAGGTAAGGATGAGCTGGGGAAGAGCCACCAACCACCACCAGATATGCATGAGAACTTATGGCTGATGGGGAGTTGAGCTTGTTTGATGATTTGGGTCAAGTTGACCATTTCAGGTACGATTGGGGAGAGCAGCGGCCGAGCATCTTCATTGTAGATTCCAGTATACCTCGAAGGGTGCCCGTCGAGCTGGTCTGTGGAACTCCTGCATGGCTGAGGGAGGGGTCAGAGACTACGTTGAAAAACCCAGGAATGTGTCTGGCTGGGATGATGAAGTTACAGGAAATGCTCTGCCATGTCAGACTTCTCATAGGGGACATGATGGTTCAAGGAGGGCCAGACTTTATTGATTGTAGAAACGACTGCGGAATTGTCGCATGACTACGATGCATTTGAGTTTCTGGAGGGAACCCATATGACGCTGGCCGTGATGATGGGTGTGGAATAAGAAAGGCCTATTTTAAACTTCTTTTGTAGATGTAGCTTGCTGTGTCATCGCGGAATGAGGCTGCAGTGGTTCTGGGAATGTATTTCCTATTTCTGAACTCAAACATATATTTTACGCCATATAGGGTAAAGAACCATTTCATTGGAGGGTAGAGGGGAAGGTTGTTTGCTGGACTGTATGATGAAGTGCTGTACGAATGGCGAGGAAGGATTTGAAGCTTTGGTCTCGGTGTCATTTCTTTCTTCCCTCCGCTGAGCTGCATCGAGACTGGGATTGTAGATCGAGAACATTTGTTAAATACATTCAATTATGAAATATCTAGCAATGGGATTACTTACGAAGAGAGCGTCTGGAGCGTAGGAAGCTATATTGAAGAAAGTATAATTCTGGCCATTCCCCTGTGAACCATGGTCCTATGCGGCAACCCTGAATCCTATGGAGGGAGCCATGTCCGAGAAATAGGGGTGTGTCATCCAGAGATTCTCGCCAGCCATCATCGATTGGTGGGTAGGAGAGGCTGTCTATGGAATGAGCTAGTGTGGGGAGGCGGAAAACTGGCAGAGTGGCCTTGAGGAATGATAAGCATGGCAAAATTGAGGAGGCCTGTTGGGGCTGGAGATTACGTTAGGAGACCCAAACTGACCAGGGAACGATGTAAAAATAGACCTGATCCGGTCTTGTTTCTTTAGGGGGGAAGCTTGCATGGTTAGAGAATGTGTGTGATGTCTAGAATTCTAGAGACATGGCTCATTGTGTGTTTTTTTTCTTCTCTCTCGCTCGCTCTCTCTCTCTCTCCTCCCTCATATTCCTGGAGCTGGAGCAAACACGGTGAGAAGAATAATGTCTCAGCTTCATGAGAGTTTTGTTGTTGGCTGCAAAAGGAACATGAGAGTCTTATGTACTCCCGGCATAGAGCCCTGAAGATGCAGTGGACAGTTTAGTTTTTGAAGGAGGTGTGCCACAAAACATACGAAAATATGTGCATGTTTGTGCAAATCATCTTGCACGAGACTGCTTTGTGAATGTGTGTTGATATGAATCGGGATCTTCAAGGATGTGATTCTCGAACATGGATCAGTTCCGGCTGTTCATGTCCCACCTTTATGACCTGAAGATGCAGTATCGCACTTTATCTTTTGTGAATATTTGTAAATTTCCTTCCGAATGTGTTTGATAGCTGATTCGAAGGCTGATGTGCCAAGTTACCATTGTCTAAACATGTATGGCTGAATTCCGGCATTTACGCTGTCGATCATATTGGTTCTGATTAGTTGTTGCTGTAGTGGTCTGACCACGATGAGTGAATGATTTGTGAAGACATGCCAACGAATTTCTGCTCTTTGATGACGCCTGAATGATAATAAAATGGAAGTATGCCATGAGATGGGAATTACTCGCTGTATGACCTGATCATAGCGAAATGCCTTACGCTGGTGGTAGATAATCTGATGAATAGGGGAAGTGGTGTGGAGCCTACTGCTAGGGGTCAGAGGCGCGCTGCAACGGTGGTGCTAGCGATGAGGACATGGAAGTACGTCTAGAGTAAGAAAATGCTGCGTTTTATGGATCGCATAAATGCGCCCTTGGAGGCGCTCTGGGAACCTCATAGAATGTTGTACTGAACGAAGTAATTTCTTTCACAAGGCTTGGTGAAGGCTATATTAACCCGTTGATACGTATTTGTTTGCACTCGGGAGTGACATCACTCTGCTTGCGTTTAATATATTTGCATTCTGATATATGCATGCATAGATATGCGAGATTATACGTCTTTTCGAAGGTCTAAGTGTTCGACGTTGATATCCGATCTCTGTTGCATGATAGCAGTCCTCCAGAAACAGCAATTTGTTTATTTGTGCCGGAAGTGCGGATGACAACATGCAATATCAAAAACGGGACTTCATACCTTAATATGAAATAGCGATCGCCAGATGAATCCAGTTCAGCCTGCTTGGGTCAGTTGTTCGTGACAGAGTTCATTCTATAACGTCCAGTAGCACTTTTGTACGTAATTATAAATCTTGATATGTTCTCTATGTTTACATGAGATCTCGCCTGGAAGAATTACACTTTATCGTCGTTCTTCAACAGACTATGCAATCTGAGCAGCATTCCCGTTGTAAAACTGTATATTATCTTGTATATGAAGTCTTCTAACAGAATAAGCCCATCTCAAAGTCCAAAACTTTTTTTTTGGATTGTAGTTTTTTGCTTTAAAATAACAACATAGATTAATTCTGAAACTTGAGAAGTGAAGCCCAAAGTGTCTTCTTTCAAAATATACTACAACTGTGTCCATACTCTAGGGGAGCCAGTAGATATAGCCATTTAAGTTGGGTATGTAATTTGCATGGTTTGTGCTCGGGAAGGGGGGGGTGCACATCACCAGGTGAAACTGAGATGTCATGCTCCCTCGGAATGCTCACATCATGGGCTCGGTCTTCCTAGTGAGTACATAGGGATGATGAATTGGATTGGAACGCACCCGTTACGTGATTTGGGCGAAGGCGGCCGCAAAATGGGGGAATCTTACTGAATGAAGTAATGAGAGCCCGTATGATAAGCGTTGACTGTATATGAAGATATGCATGAATAATTATCTTAATTCCCCGATGGGGAACGCTCGGGCATGCAGAATGACAAGTGAATGAACCTTGATCGATTTGCCCTCATGAGATTACGCGATTGCCTGCCATACTATGAGAGTGAATGCGCTGTTGACATGAAATACTGGCTTTTGATGTTGATGCGAATGCGTTATGATGAACAGGTAGCATGGCAACGGAAGGTCTAGACCCATGACTAGATCTGAATGCATTTGATGGATATGAAAATGACTTTATCTCGACTTCTGATGGAAGCCGGCTGCTGCCTGGGCCGATGATTTTGCAGGATTCGCGGGGTGCGCGCTCCTTCCGCGCCGGGTCGTGCAATGCGATTGAGAGAGATCTCCTGAGTGAATGAGATATGGGTGAAGATCCGGGTTTGCTGGTTGTTTACTCCCCATGGGTTTGATGTTGGTAGAAATTGAGATGAAGTGACGACGTCGTTGGAAAGGGAAGGCGGGCTTCCAGAGATGTGCTGTGCACTGGTTGTGGCCTGGAGAAGTTAAAGCGCGTCTAGTTGCAGTGTTAGCACACCGAAACAGCAATGTGATAGATTGTGAGCGGACTTATAAAGCATTGGCTTACATGCGATTGGCTAGGAGTTACCCAGCTAATGATGTGATGATGTACACTTGCTGGTCTTCCGCTAGAACTATGCTCCACTTCCATTTCTGACATACCCAATTCCGATCTTGGAGTCTACACTAATGAGCTTATGAGTTGAATCAGATGTGTTTGATTAGGGAACAGGGTTGGTAACCACTGCCTTATAAAATAGTAACACAGGAAACTACGACCTTAGCAACACAAAGAGCTTTTGGCACAAAAACTCTTTTGTTTTCAAAAATCTGAAAGCCCTCTTACTCTGAGATTGTACACAGGTCAGTAATAGATTTCATATTGGATGACCATGGTCATTATCACACATAATATTTATGTGGGTACGGCATTTTACATTCATGGATTCTAAGCATAATATGAAATCCACACCATCAGGACTGATGCTAATGGGACTAGGGCTGCAACGATTCGTCGACGTTGTCGACAAAAATCGATAATAGAAATAGTCGACAATGAATTTCATTGTCGAAGTTGTCGCCAGACATGTTTTTTTCCGACCGAGGCACCTCTCTTCATTACAATCTCTGCCGAGAGTCGCACATGCGCATTAGCTTCTCTGCTGAGTGATAACATACAGAAATGGCGGGTCCAACGCAGCAGCTGCGCTGTACCAAAACATCTAAAGTTTGGGAGCATTTTAGCCTGGATACGGCGAATAAAAAGATTACCTGCATGGTTTGCAAAGCAGTCCTTACGTATCACGGCAGCACCTCGGTGATGCACGAACATTTAAAGAGAAAGCACGCCGGACAGTTGAATGAAACGGAGTTTGACTCGCCTCGGTAAGATTTAAATAACATGGAAGCTAATACGTTTTGTTTTGGATATACATTGTACATTTTATAAGCGTATTTTCGGTAAAAAAAGAAAAAAAAGGATTTAACGTTATGCCCGACTGTGCCTGACAAAAGTATTTTAAATTAAATGCATGCAGTCTGAAGAAGAGAGCCACCATGGACCCCTTTCTGCAAAAGAATCAGACGTGCACCCCACAACAGGCGAATGCCCTCACTGAGTCAGTATTGCAGATGCTGATCTATGATATGAGGCCGCTCGATGGTGCTGGGTTTCACAAATGATAGCCCAGTTCAATCCAGACTACATCCTGCCATCCAGAACCCATTTCACCCACTTGATGGAGCAGAAATACAGTACAACGTTTCTGAAGGTAATTGTTTAGAATGCACACACAGTCAGACATATTTCATAAAATAAAAAAATCACAAATTTAATTTAAAAGCAATTTATATATATATATATATATATATATATATATATATATATATATATATATATATATATATATATATATATATTAAAATAGCTGAAATACATAACTTTGTTTTGGTAAAATCATAGTAGCTGATTTTTGAAAATATTTTCAAAAATCAAATTTTGTGTTTAAAGGTAAAGCAGATCCTAAAAGAGGTAAACAGCTCCATCACACTGACAAGTCATGTTTGGACCAGCCGTGCCACAGAGGCATATCTTGGAGTTTCGTGTCATTTCATCACAAAGACTGGCAAATGAAGACATTGAACCTTGCCACTCTACCCCTGGAGGAGAGGCATACTGCTGCGAACATCATGATATGGATGGAAGAGGTGATAGAGAAATTTGACATCTTGCCTAGCAAAATTAAAGCAATAGTACATGATAACGGGTCTAACATGGTGGCGGCATCTCGACTCCTGGTAGAAAAACACGGTTGGTCTTCAGTCCGCTGTGCTGGCCACACCCTCCAACTTATCATCAACAGTGCCCTCAAAGAGCCCAGCATCAGCAAAGCTACTGGTGCTGCAAGAAACCTAGTTGAGCACTTTAGGAGAAGTGAGCTGGCAAATTCAAAACTGAAGAAGAAGCAGCAGCAAATGAACACCACAGAGCACAAGCTGATCCAGGACATCAGTACGCGATGGAATAGTACCTATTACATGGTATCAAGACTCCTGGAGCAGCGCTGGCCAGTCACTGCAACTCTCTCAGACCCTGAGGTAACACCAAGAGGCAAGCACTACTTTGACCTGAAACCAGAGCAGTGGGTACTACTTGAAGAGCTGGTGCAAGGGTTAGGGCCTTTTGAATGTGCTACCGTTTTCCTCAGTGGGCAGGAGTATGCTACTGCTTCATGTCTTCCACAGCTGGTCAAAGGGCTGCAACGGTCCATACAGCAAACCCAGTTTGAGACAAGCTCAGGAAAAGCCTTTCAAACCATTGCAGGAAAAGGAATAAGTGAGAGATGGGAGAATCTTAACACTGTGTCTGCAGAGAGAGACAACCCACTTGTTCTTGCAGCTGCCATCGACCCAAGATTCAGAAAGCTGAAGTTTATCTCACTTGAAGATGGCACAAGGGTGCAAAGTACAGTTGAAGTTCTTGCTATCAAAGAAGCAAAGGCCAAGACTGGGCTACATGATGACCCTGAGGAGCTACAGCAGAAGAAGAGGGGTCATATCCCAGGGGGAAAGTCAGCGCTGGATAACCTGCTTCAGTCTGACACTGACAGTCTGAGTGAGGAAGAGGAGGAAACCCAGGAGGACAAAAAAATCCAAATGGTGAGGAGGGAAGTTCAGATGTTCTTCACAGAGCCACCAATAGCCAAAAAATAAGACCCTCTCAGCTGGTGGAGCGAAAATGAGGGGCGTTTTCCCACACTGTCAAACCTAGCAAGATCTCTTCTGTGCATTCCTGCAACATCCATCCCTGCAGAGCGAATCTTCTCAGCAGCAGGAAGTATCTGCTCCCAGAAGAGTGCAAGTCTCACACGAGACCATGTGGTTATGCTGACTTTCCTTAATATGAATAAACTGAAGGACATAGCCTGAGCCTCATGTTGATTTTAAACTCGGTCTGTCCACCATGACAGGTTTGTGTCCAGGTAGTATCACACAGTCCATGTTTACAACTTAAATTCAGACGACTCTGAAAGCTTATTTTAAAACCGTTAGATTTCATAATGTTGAGACGAGTTGTAAAGTTCTTATGCAACAGATTGACCACTGAATGTATCTCACAAAATGCACTTAATATTTTTGTTTACTGTTTTATTGCTGCCAATGTGCCTGCCCCTGGTTTACAGGAAGAAAATGTTTACTTGATTTTAATTTATTTTTTCTTATAAATCAAATGTGCCTGTCCTTTATAAAAATGATAGAGTTTCTTTATTTATGTATTATTTATGTCTATACTGACCTAGCACTGTGCCTAATTGGTTTTAGACAGGGCATTTTTATTTACTTTTAGTATGAATCTGCCTATCAGCAGCAAAGTTCAATAAAATATGCATTTTTCATTGAAGTACCCCCTTCTTTCTTGTGTTTACTATCATTTTCCACAGAATTAAAGCAATCTCATGCTAAATTTAAAAAAAAATTAATAATTTTTCGATTAGTCGACTAATCGTTTCAATAGTCGGTGACTAGTCGACTATTAAAATAGTCGTTAGTTGCAGCCCTAAATGGGACATGTCTTTTGTGCATCTGGTTCAGTTTTGGAACAGTGTAAACAGAACAGGACGTTTGCAATGTATTTCTTGTCAGTGCCAGGGGAGGCTTATGTATGCAGGATGTTATGTGTGGCTTAAAGCTAAAATTAAGGATATTTCCTATATGCTATTAATAGAGCAAGGCTTTTGGTTTTCAACAACACAGCCAATGATATGATTGGATTTTTAGGGCCTCTGTGTACAGAGGGAAGTGTCTTCTACTGGCTGATATGGAGTTTGTCTCTTCCTCACAATTTTATAAAAACACTACCATTATTCCAAGTCTTGAACACAGAGAGAAGCCAAAGTTTACTGTGTGGATACTGTGCAATGACACCATGCTGGACAAGTTCTAAAGTGTCTGTTGTTTTGCCATCAGGTTTTAAATGATGAATGTGACCAGAACTGGTACAAGGCAGAACTCAATGGAAAAGAGGGATTTATTCCTAAAAATTATATAGAAATGAAGCCACACCCGTAAGTATTTGCTCTTGTTAGCCAATAATACCCTGAAAATGTGAGTCTTCACAAATAGATATTTCATTATTTATACAAAGAAAGCCTCTTTGAACCAGCTTAAATTTCCTCAAGTTAGTTAATGCAGGAAAATTTTAAATACTGTTGAATTACTGTTTTTTTTTTTTTTTCATTCTGCTTGTCACAATGTCAAAGTTTAATCCAGAACATTCAAGGCCTTCATCTCGACCCTTAAAGGTGCACTCAGTGATATTTTGTGTGTTATTTTTTACATCGTTTTTTTGTTTTATAAGTAGGAGTTAAATATGAGATAGGGTTACATTTAGAAAGAGGTTAGTCCGAAAATTAAAAATAAATTAGAGTTAGGATTAAGAAGAGATTGGGGGTCCGATTAGGCTTTGAAAAATTGGGGGTCCGGGTAAGGATTAGGAACAATTTAGAGGTCAGGTTAGGTTTAAATCAGAGGTTAGGATTAAAAATAGAATGAAATTAGAATTAACACCTCAGTGATGATAAATTAAGAAGGAAAGAAAAATCTAGATAAAAAAACAATTGTTGATTGTTAGTTCATGTTAATTCATAGTGCATTAACTGACTTTAACATACAACTTTTAATTAAAAAAGTTTTAGTATATGTTGAAATTAACAACCAAGATTAATAAATGCTGTAAAAGTATTGTTCATTATTAGTTCATGTATGTATTTAACTAGTTAACAAATGGAAATTTTGTCAATATTTCATTCTCATATTCATGAATTTTAGTCTGATTTACTGATGTGAAAAATAATGCATAAAAGAAATGTGCAATTAATCATGCCCTGACCTGTACATAAATGTAGGAATGTTCCTTCTATCAGAGCAATACAACCTTGATGTACCACCTTGATGCAGTAGCGGGTAGTCAGCGCTACGTTTAAATTGGCACATCATCCATCAATTAAAACTAGAGCAGTGAGATGTAGGCGAATAATAGTTTATGGTCAATGATATATAAATACAACTAAAAATATTTTCACTTTTAAGAACACACTTTTTGTATTGCCTAAATTTTATGTGTGTGTATGTATGTATGTGTATATATATATATACAGTATATGATGTAATGTATTTAAAATGGTCTGAACCATAATTTTATATTAAATGTTATATTCATAATTATAATATATTCTAAATTACTTTTTAGGTGGCAAATGTAATTACATTTACGCATTTGGCAGACGCTTTTATCCAAAGCGACTTACAGTGCACTTATTACAGGGACAATCCCCCCAGAGCAACCTGGAGTTAAGTGCCTTGCTCAAGGGCCCAACAGTGGCATCTTGGTGGTGCTGGGGCTTGAACCCCCGACCTTCTGGTCAGTAACCCTGAGCCTCTACCACTGAGCCACCACTGCATGTTTTAGTTGATGGTACTGTGCAAAATGGCAAAAACGTGTTTTAAACTGTAACATACCAAACTTAATCAAATATTCTAACAATTAGAAAAATGTATACTCATTCATTAATTTAAACATTTATCATATATATATAAAAGATGCAACAAAATACAATGTGAAAACTGTCCTTGTGAAAACCTGAGCTCCTTAAATAATGGCATGTAATGAATATACTGAATCATTAGCTACTATTATTACTTACTTTGAGGAAAATAAATAACACTGTTATTTACATATTTTAATATGATTAGTCAAGTGTTTTATCCACTATTGTATTGTACTGCATGTATCCCAATGTTTGTATTGTACTACATAAATCCCATATACTTGTGATATGGCTGATACAAGTTCAGTTGAAGACGCTCTATTTTTATATTGCAATCTACATCCTGAGTGGAAAAACATAAAAAGAGGATTCAATAATGATGGCAATGAAATATACTTTATTAAACATGAAAAATATGCAATGAAACAATTACAATAATCAGTTACCTCAATCGCTTCTTTGGAAGTAAAGTCATAGTAGATAGATGGTTACAACACGCTAAATAAATTAATACGTTCATTACTGTTCAATGAAATTGGTACATAACTTGAGATCAGTATACTAGGGCTCTATGATTTCTGCAATGCAGAAAACACAAAAGGAATTGCGGAATGACATGAGGATAAAATGAATGTATGAATGCAAAATAAATAAAAATTTAAATCATGATATGTCCTAGTGTGATGATTAAACAACAAAAGGCTGTTTTTAATTAAATAAATAAAGTGTCTGCATGTGCTGTGCGCTTCAAAATTTATGTGTGAAGCCAGCTGCTCATACACTGATAACACCATATTGGTTCCTTTCAATCTAAATAGTCTCTGATCATAAGCATTACACAGGCTCTGTGTGTAGAAGATTGCAGAGAGCAGAGCACTCATGAACCTTGAAGTGTGCAGCATAGGCAGACTTATATACACTCACCTAAAGGATTATTAGGAACACCTGTTCAATTTCTCATTAATGCAATTATCTAATCAACCAATCACATGGCAGTTGCTTCAATGCATTTAGGGGTGTGGTCCTGGTCAAGACAATCTCCTGAACTCCAAACTGAATGTCAGAATGGGAAAGAAAGGTGATTTAAGCAATTTTGAGTGTGGCATGGTTGTTGGTGTCAGACGGGCCGGTCTGAGTATTTCACAATCTGCTCAGTTACTGGGATTTTCACGTACAACCGTTTCTAGGGTTTACAAAGAATGGTGTGAAAAGGGAAAAACATCCAGTATGCGGCAGTCCTGTGGGCGAAAATGCCTTGTTGATGCTAGAGGTCAGAGGAGAATGGGCCGACTGATTCAAGCTGATAGAAGAGCAACTTTGCCTGAAATAACCACTCGCTACAACCGAGGTATGCAGCAAAGCATTTGTGAAGCCACAACACGCACAACCTTGAGGCGGATGGGCTACAACAGCAGAAGACCCCACCGGGTACCACTCATCTCCACTACAAATAGGAAAAAGAGGCTACAATTTGCAAGAGCTCACCAAAATTGGACAGTTGAAGACTGGAAAAATGTTGCCTGGTCTGATGAGTCTCGATTTCTGTTGAGACATTCAGATGGTAGAGTTAGAATTTGGCGTAAACAGAATGAGAACATGGATCCATCATGCCTTGTTACCACTGTGCAGGCTGGTGGTGGTGGTGTAATGGTGTAGGGGATGTTTTCTTGGCACACTTTAGGCCCCTTAGTGCCAATGGCCTACCTGAGCATTGTTTCTGACCATGTCCATCCCTTTATGGCCACCATGTACCCATCCTCTGATGGCTACTTCCAGCAGGATAATGCACCATGTCACAAAGCTCGAATCATTTCAAATTGGTTTCTTGAACATGACAATGAGTTCACTGTACTAAAATGGCCCCCACAGTCACCAGATCTCAACCCAATAGAGCATCTTTGGGATGTGGTGGAACGGGAGCTTTGTGCCCTGGATGTGCATCCCACAAATCTCCATCAACTGCAAGATGCTATCCTATCAATATGGGCCAACATTTCTAAAGAGCACCTTGTTGAATCAATGCCACGTAGAATTAAGGCAGTTCTGAAGGCGAAAGGGGGTCAAACACAGTATTAGTATGGTGTTCCTAATAATCCTTTAGGTGAGTATATATATATATATATATATATATAATTAAATCGCAGCCTTTCTCTGTTTAATTAGCACAATAAAAACCATATAGTGAACTGCTTATCCAGAAGTGAAAAACTACTGTCAAACAGAAACTGAATGGGCTTCACTCCAAAAAAAAAGCTTCCACCAAAATAAAAACCTCAATTTAACTAGACACTACCTTCTAGGACCTTCTAACCTACCTATAAAGTCATTTAAAAGACTGTTTAAAACTGCAATTGAAAGTGACAAAAGCTTGTGCATTTCTGCGGCTGAAATAATAGAAATGAGAAAACAGCAGCACACAGTTAGGGTCCCTCGAAACTAAAGCATTGTTATAAAATACTCAGAAGTCATGAGTATTATTTGACATGTTACAGTAACTTCACTGGAAAACGTGCAGGGCCTCGTTTCCCAAAAGCATTGTAAGCCTAAGTAGAATCCAACTTTAT
The DNA here is from genome assembly GCF_025860055.1 of Xyrauchen texanus. NCBI lineage: Eukaryota > Metazoa > Chordata > Actinopteri > Cypriniformes > Catostomidae > Xyrauchen > Xyrauchen texanus. The sequence goes on from NC_068282.1 coordinate 31,879,801, forward strand.
GATTCATCTTAGATTTGATGCCTATTTCTCAAAAGCATCGTAACTTAAGTAGTACTTGAAAATGCTTGAAGATTTAAGAGTGCTCTGGAGTAATCGCACAGTTAACACATAGACTTGTGCAGACACGTTCAGGACAAAGAAAAATTACACTTCTTACAATTTAAATATCAATTGCTACACTTTATGTCTAAATTTATATTTACACTTTGTCACTTTAATATCAGGATATATGTATTTTATTTATTTTTCTTTTAACAGACAAGTCTAATAATAATAATAATAATAATGAAATGCATAAAATAGATAGTCTAATTCGATGAATAGCTGAAATAGTAAACAAATAAAGTTATTTGTGTGAACTAGTTGGACATGTTGGTATCAAAAAAGTGGCAGTATGATTGATGCAGACAACTGTATAATTAATATTTCGAGAGAGAGAAAAAAAAGTAATTAACTTCCTCTGCATGAAAATCGTCCATATATATCTAGTCATCCTACATTTACATTTATTCATTTGGCAGACACTTTTATCCTCGACGACTCTTCCTTTCTGACACCAAAATGCTCTCTCACCAGCACTACAAGTTGTACATCTATCTGATTCAACAGACAGCAATTTGCATCAACGCTGATATGGTGACTTTCAGTCTGTGGCAGCACACAATACTCTGGAGATCTTTAGGCATAGACACAGTACACATCTTTTCTTTTAAACAGCTTGACGGAGTGCAGCTGAATGGAACAGAACTTTTTTTAAAGTACTATTTCACTTGACATGCTGTCTTAAAAACATGACCCTCATGCGATGATTATTCAAGTACTTGGTTGGTTTATCTATTGATTACTCAAGTACACAAAATGCTATCTATATTTCTACTAAATCTATAACACATACTCAATACCTCTAATTAAAGGGGTAGTCCACACAAAAACTGAAATTCTCTCATCATTTACTCACTTTCATGCCATCCCAGATGTGTATGAGTTTGCTTTATTCTGCTGAACACAAACAACGGTTTTTAGAAGAATATGTCAGTTCTGTAGGTCCAAACAATGGTGTCCAGACCTTTCAAGCTCCAAAAATCAAATAAAGGCAGCATAAAATTAATCAGACTCCATTGGTTTAATATGTATCTTCTAAAGCAATGCAATCTTTTTTTACAATAAATCAAAATTTACTATACATTTTTGGTGTTCTGAAGAAGAAAGGTCATACACTTCTAGGATGGCATGAGGGTTAGTACATTATGAGAGAATTTTCATTTTTGACTATTCCTTTAACATACAATTCAGCTTTCTGAGAGCACAGTGTAGCTTATCAGTCCAGTATTCTGCAACACATCAGCTCACCATAATATAATGTCTCCAATACATGCAAGTGTCTTAACTGCTGGTTTAAATTTTTTTTCTGGACACAGCTGGTTTTATGGGAAGATTCCCCGTGCAAAGGCAGAAGAAATGTTAAATAAACAGAGACATGATGGAGCTTTTCTCATTAGGGAGAGTGAGAGTGCACCAGGAGACTTCTCGCTCTCTGTCAAGTATGTATTATTCTATTCTTTTTCTTTGTGTCATAGCCAATATTTATGTGACTTTAGTCACATCAAAAAGATCTTAAGAACAAATGCTGCTTCTTTTGAGATTTTGATCCTGTAATTGAATCATATTAAAAATTGGAGGATGTGAATGAATAATTGATGCAATGCAGCAGAAAATCGTGCTGTTTTCAGCACTTTATTTGTGTGTTTTTTGCTAATTCTTTGTGTGTGGTACAAAACTAGGCCAACACATCCTGAATCATTTGCACAGTTTTGAACAAATGGCTGTAGATATCATAGTTCATGATGAAGCCAGATAAAGATAAAGTCAATAGAACAGAATTCATTTTTATATGTGCAATATGTAAGTAAGATAAATGCTGCTGGCTAAGATGCAATCCTCTAAATACAGTGTGTTTTTCCTTTCCTGCAGATTTGGTAATGATGTCCAGCACTTCAAAGTCTTACGAGATGGAGCTGGGAAATACTTCTTGTGGGTGGTCAAATTTAACTCATTAAACTCCTTAGTGGATTATCATCGGTCTACTTCTGTGTCCAGAAATCAACCAATTTTCCTGAGGGACATTGAACAGGTACCACAGGTAGGACTTCTGCTCTACAGTGCTGTATTTGTAAATAATTTATTGTTGTTTCTTATGGGGTTTCTTCTTTCTGTATATAGTAAGTGCTGGGCAATATATCAGATATTCACAAATACCATGATTGTTCTAGCGATATTAACAAGAAGCAATATTGTGAATATCGCTTTAGTAGTTTCCTTATCCCTTCTTTATCCCTCCTTGCATGTACAGTAACAAAAATAAGAGCATTAAGGCCAATATATTAATAATGTCTCTGAACTTTTAACAGTTACATAAATTACATTAGATTTAGTAATACAAATTTCTATCCATTTGAATGAATCGATTCAAAACGTCTCGGTTATGTACGTAACCTCGGTTCCCTGAGACGAAGGGAACGAGACATTGCGTATTAACGCATATGGGGAGTGCCTTCATACAGGACCTTTTTGAAACCTCTCTATAATAACGGCAGTATTTAAATATTGGCTATGGTGTTTGACCATTGTGTGATAGTCATTAGTATAATTAATTCCTTATGAACCCAGTCGGTAAGGGAGTTTATTTATAATGAATGTGCTTGTGACTTAATGGTAATTATAACGGCCTGAATGCAGGCGGTTGTGTAAATTATGGGGAGCCCGTACTTAAAGGGAATATACTTAAAGTATATATTTATGTGGCCAATGAATAGCAAGTGCTCTAAACAGAGAGTTGTAAAACCTTGCGAATGTGTTTTGAGAGGACCATCCTGCTGCTTGTAAGGACACACAATTCATCCATGCCCACGAGGATGCCATGTCTCTAGTTGAGTGTGCTTTAACACCAATTGGACAAGTCTGACCCTGCGACTCATAAGCCAGGGTAATTGCATCGACAAGTCTCTGCTTGGAGACGGACATTCTTTTTGTGCATCCTCCATAGCATATAAAGAGCTGATCAGACAGTCTGAACTGGCGTTTGCGCTCAACGTAGCGTGTAGCGCCCGCACAGGGCATAACTAATGCAATGATTGTTCCTCATCTGAATTAAATGGAGGAGGGAAGAAGGTCAGAAGATGGACCACCTGCGCTTTGAAGGGTGTGGTCAGGACCTTGGGTACATAGCCTTTCCTGGGTTTGACAGTGGCTCTTGAAAGACCGGGGCCAAACTCAACATGAATTGTCGACTGATAATGCATGCATGTCACCTACCCGTTTTACTGAGGCCAGAGCCAGCAGTAGTGCGGTCATAACTGAGAGCATGTACAAATCAATAGAGTCCAAATGCTCGAAGGGGGGCCCTGCGAGAGCTTTTAGGACTAAAGTTAAGTCCCAAGTCGGGACTGTAGCCAGCCGAGGTGGGTTTAATCGTCTTGCTCCTTTAAGGAACTTTATGATTAAATCATGCTTGCCTATAGAGGTGCCGGTTTCATGTGCGTGATACGCAGATATAGTTCCTGCATACACTTTGAGTGTTGATGGGGTGAGTCCTGCTTCTAATCGCTCTTGAAGAAATATTACAATTTCATGTATGGGGCATTGTTTACTGGGTCCTTGCTGTGTGAGAGACACCAATCAGTGAACACCTTCCATTTTAGTACATGGAGGCATCTTGTGGATGGTGCTCTGGCATGTAAAATGGTGTTTATGACTGAACCCGTCAGTTCTGTTGCATGTAGTGCACTCTGTTCAGGGGCCATGCATGGTTCCACAGATGGGGCTGGGGATGCCAGATTGTGCCTTGCGCCTGAGAGAGGAGATCCCTCCTCAGTGGTATTTCCCATGGATAACTGAACAGCATCACCATCACTTCCGAACACCATGGCTGGTTGGCCATTTCGGTGAAAATAATAGAACCATTTCCTTGTCCTCTCGGACTTTGCATATGACAGAGTGGATCAGGGATAGCGGAGGAAATGCGTATTTGTGTTTCGCCGGCCATTTGTGTGCCATTGCGTCCCTTCCCAGCGGGGCTTGGGACTTTGAATAACAGAGGGGACATTGGGCATTCTCCATTGAGGCAAATCGTTTGATTTCTGCTTTGCCAAATATTTCCCAAATCCTCAGTATAGTTTGAGGATGAAGTCTCCATTCGCCCCATAGCATGACAGTAGGCCCGTGCTGTAATTCAGGCGGCCTGAGACATGTCACTCTCAGGGAGACATGATACTCCCTCCATAGGAGGAGGGGATGCGTCAATCTCGGCAGTGGCGGTGAATGAATTCCGAATTGGCTGTTTATATATGCGACAACTGTCATGTTGACTGAGCAAACCAGGACATGACAGCTCACTATTTCTGACTGAAAGCCTTTAATGCTAGAATTACAGCTGATAGCTCTAAGTGGTTGATGTGCCACGCCCTCCTCGCACCTGTCCAGGTGCCAGAAGTTAGGCGTCCATCGCACACCGCCCCCCCAACCTGTGATGGAAGCATCCGTGGTCACCACTTTCTGCCTGACAACTTGGGACTTCGAGTACCAGAGGGGACAGTTGGTATTCTCCATTGAGGCAAATAGATCGTTTTCTGCTTTGCCAGATATTTCCCAAATCCTCAATACAGTTTGAGGTTGAAGTCTCCTGAATTCCTCCATGTCGGTTTATATGTGCCACAACTGTCATATTGTCTGAGCGAACCAGGACATGACAGTTTGTTATTTCTGATTGAAAAGCTTTTAAGGCTAGAAGTACAGCCGATGGCTTTAGGCACTGCATGACAACTTGCCCCAGCGTGACACCTCGCTGGTAAAATACAGGAGCTGTCTGTGGTGCTAAACAGCTATGCAGTGGCGCTAAGCAAGTCGTGGCACACGGTGCTTCAGCCAGCACTGAAGAAGTCTCATGTGTAAGAGACCTAATGGAATCAAATCCCATTGCTTTCTGAAACAAGTTTCAGTGGAAATGTTCTCCCCAGTTTGAACTGAGACGGACACTGTAAAATGGCTGAAGCAGTAAGTCTGTGCTGGCATAACAAAGCCTCTGATTACGACAGCAATTTGGTTTGATCACTGTATTATATGATGCAAGGCTCACTATAGGGAAGTATAATGTGTGTGCTTTGAAGAGGAAAAAGGGGCTTTATTGAGAATGAGTGAGCATCTCATGCATTTGCAACAAATACTGTATTCTTTTTTGCACTTATTGCATTTTTTTATTGCATTTATTTGAGTGCAAGACACAGAAACAAAATTTTTAACCATATTGTGAACAACAATATTCCTTTCCCAACAAACAATATTGAGGAGATGGGAAACAGTGTTTTGTGTCTTTCCAATCAAGCCTTTTTTGGAGCAGACCCGGAGGGAATCGTGGGCTCTGCTTTCCGCTTCAAAGGTTTGTGTCCATCAGAACGCTTTTGCTTCTTTATTAGGAACACTATGGTCCTAATAAAGTGCCCAATGTGGTATTCTGCTGTTGTAGCCCATCCGCCTCAAGGTTCGACATGCTGTGCATTCTGAGATGCTATTCTGCATACTACAATTATACAGAAGGGTTATCTGAGTTACTGTTGTCTTTTATTTCGAACTAGTCTGGCCATTCTCCGTTGACCTCTCTCATCAACAAGACATTTCTGTCTACAGAACTGCTGCTCACTGGATTTTTTTGGTTTGTTTTTGCACAATTCTGAGTAAACTGCGTGAAAATCCCAGGAGATCAACAGTTCATCTAGCACCAACAATCATGCCATGGTTCGAAATCACTGAGAGCAAATTGTTCCCCATCCTGATGGCTGATGTGAACATTAACTGAATCCCCTGACCCTTATCTGCTTGATTTTATGCATAGCACTGCAGCGAAATGATTGGCTAATTAGATAATCGCATGAAAAGTAGGCGTACAGGTCTTCTTAATAAAGTGCTTAGTGAGTGTATATACTGAATATCTCCAAAAGGCTGAAAAATATTGATATACTGTATAATATTTTTAGCAATATTGCCTAGCTCAGAGTTTAAGATTTTCTAATTCAACGATCTAGGAACTGATATAATTGCAGTTACAACCTGGAAAGAGGTTTGGAGAACTGTGTCAATATCAGCCAATGTAGATAAATTCCTAATTCTCAACATTTCTTTTTCTGTTCCACAGCATTCCACATATGTTCAAGCTCTGTTTGACTTCGACCCTCAAGAGGACGGAGAGCTGGGTTTCAGACGTGGAGATTTTATCCAGGTTCTGGACAATTCTGATCCTAATTGGTGGAAGGGTGCCTGTCACGGTCAGACCGGAATGTTCCCTCGCAATTACGTCACACCTGTCAATCAAAATATGTAACTTTGAGAAAAAAGAACCCCCTCAGTTCCACTGCTTAAGGCACACATACACTTCCAGCTGGGTTGCCACAGAAACAGAAACCACAGTGAGATGGAGAGAAAAGGCTCAATTGGTGATGTGAATGCCGATTGGCTGAAAGAAAGAGACTGTGCTGTTTGGAGTGGTTAACATTGTATGAAGCAGTATTGGCTCTATGAGAAGTGTTCCAGACTGATATTTTGTTTGTGTGCTTTATATGTCAATTTCGTGTTATATGACATCAACAGTACTGAAGAAGAAAAAAAAAAAATTATCTATTTTATGTGAAGGAAAATCTTGATATCACTCGCATTACACCACTGAAAGACTTTGCTTTGAATATTTCATTTTAAAACTCTAAAATAAACTCCATGTTATGTTTTAGTTGTTAAAGTGTGTGTGTGTGTGTGTGAGTGTTTTACTTGTCTCTTTTTTCATCTTGATTAGTGACATCATGAAAGTGTTAAATTTTGTGTGGGATGATCAAACACTTTTCTCTTAAATCAGGATAACTTGATAATGTAATTGTACAAAGCTTCTGTAGCAAATAAATGTTTTTTTTATAAAAAAAAATATTCTTATTAATTTTAATTCATTTTACATTTTATGTAGCCCCAAAATATGGCACTTGGAAATGTGAGTATGTTTGACACTCTGTTTGTTATATTATCCCACATACTGGTAAATTACACAGAATAAAGATATTTTTTTCCAATTAAACCTCCCAGAACACTTATATGTGAAAATGGTATATGTTTAAAAGTCAATCTGCTTAGTAGTGAATGCAATAACCATTCATCAACAAAATCGATGATTTGGATATTTTCAGGTATCTTGTAACATCCTAAATGTATATCTTTACTTTTGTTTTATATACACTGCCTGGCCAAAAAAAAAGTCGCACACTCTAATATTTCATTGCCTTTAGCGTTGATTTTGGCACGCATTCGTCGTGGCATTGTTTCGACAACCTTATGCAATGTCACAACATTTATTTCCATACAGAGTTGCATTAATGTTTGGCAAAGATCTTGTATTGATGACAGGAGAGTCGAACTGCTCCGAAAAGTCTTCTCCAACACATCCCAAAGACTTTCAATGGGGTTAAGGTCAGGACTCTGTGGTGGCCAATTCATGTGTGAAAATGATTCTTCATGCTCCCTGAACCACTCTTTCACAATATAAGCAAGATGAATCTTGACATTGTCGTCCTGGAATATGCCCGTGCAGTCAGGGATGAAAAAATCCATTGATGGGATAACCTGGTCATTCTGTACATTCAGGTAGTCAGCTGTGTTTATTGTATTGCCACATAAAGTTGCTGAGCCCAGATCATAACACTGCCTCCAGATGCTTGTACAGTGGGCACTACGCATGATGGAGCATCGCTTCATGCGCTTCGCTTCTTACCCTGATGTGCCCATCGCTTTATAATAGAGTAAATCTGGACTCATCAGACCACATGACTTTTTCCATTGCTCCACAGTCCAATCGTTATGCTCCCTAGCAAATTGAAGTAGTTTTTTCCTATTAGCCCCACTAACAAGTGGCTTTATATGGTCACACAGCTGTTTAGACCCAATCCTGTAAGTTCTTGTCACATTGAGCATGTTGAAACATAGCCGTCAGTTCTACTGTCAATTCTACTATCTATTGTCCGATCTTGCTCATTCAAGATTTTTTTCTGACCACATTTCTTCCACGCAGCTGACAGTTCACCACTATACCTCCAGTTTTTAATAATGGGTTGGACAGTTCTTCACCCAATTCCAGTGAGTTCAGCAATCTCCTTAGTTGTTTTCTTTGCTTGATGCAGGCCAATAATTTGCCCCTTCTTAAACGCAGTAACAATTTTCCATGAACATGGGATACGTCTCCCGACATGGTAGAAATAAGAAGCTACACAGTGCAACAGTTGGGGTTAAAATAATTGTTGCCAGCTGAAACACATCAATCACTACAAAAAGTATCCAATCATAGGCTCTTAAGTATCTGCTTATTTAAAAAAATGGGCCAGGCAGTGGGTCGAACATTCTGAGATTGTTAGCTTATTGATATTGTTATTATGCAGGTTGTCATTATGTCATGAAACATAATTGTCATCTAAGGCAGCCATACAACTATTTTAATAATGTCTGTATTACTCATCACAGTTTGCAAGAGGTGTTGGATGTTTCCTTTTGAAGCTGAGGGCTTGAAATGGGTTCACCTGAGGTAGCTACTAAATGTTTGTTGTTTTCCTTATTTTAATTATTGTTATTTTGTTTCCTTCTATGATCCTATCCCTGTTTGACTAAAAGTAAACCATCAAAGGAATGTGCATCACTTTTTGATTATTATTATCATTAATATTTTTACCTTTGAAGTGGAAAGCTGTAACTGTTAACATCAGTTGTTTTATGCTTGTTTAGGTCATCTGTAATTTGTTCTCTTGGTGGCAGCATCAAATAATTTTTTTAAATGTTCAGCTGTAATGTATTATGCTTCTTGTCTAAGGAAAGGAGGAGTCAGTATTTAATGGAATAATGTTTTATGTTGTTATTCAGCCCTTCCATTATATCAGATGCTGTAAGGCTCAACAATAGAACTCACCAGGTATCTGTTTGCTGTCTGAATAGTGCATTTCCAAAATGCTGGAGTTTATGTACATCTTGTTTACTGTATGTATTGAAATGCATTTAAAAACTTTTATCAATTTAAGTGTTGCATTTTTTTGTTTGTTTTTTACTTTTTTAAATCACTGATTATAATTTTGGTTGGTTTACATGACTTTGTTTTTTTACTTTTAGTTCAGTATAAAAAAAAATTATAAAACTTTAAATCAGTGCTCAAAATTGCTATGTGGAATTTTGAGCTGAACAGCAAGATGCTGGTGGGTCATTCCTGTCCTGCAGTACATTTTAATTTCCCCTTTATACATGTCTTATTATATTGGATAAAATATTAAACTCACAATTTCTAATGATGGAAATCATATTAGTTTTTGTATTATGACAATATCATGATAAAGTGAACATACAAGTGAGTTTTAAATAATTTCCCTTCCAATAAGAAAAACTGGCAATTTACTAATAAAATATTGCAGGTGTTTAAATGTGTAAGTGTTTTCATTTTTAATCACTATAGTTTTTTGCTCTGCCCAAATATCACTCCCCATAATGTTTGTCTTTTGCAATATAATAAAAGCCAGTTCCTTGGGATACATAAATCCACCAGGAAGTTACTATTTTTGGTGGAAAAAACATTAACAAATAACAAAAATGTATAAGGGGCTTATCAATGAAATTATGTGGTGTCTGTGTTGTATTAGTTACTTTGTACATTCCATCCAGTAAGCTAAAATGGCAGAAATAATATAGGTGGGTTTGAGTGGCATACAAGGACCTTTTTTTAGGTTACAAACAGGGTATTATGTTAAAAATTTTGTTTAATTGGTTACACATTTCTAGTGTCCCCATAAATCAAATCGCTTAAAAATCATACTAAACGATGTTTTTTTGAAAATGTAAAAATGCAGAAAGATTTTGTGAGGTTTAGGGGTAAGGAGAGGGTTAGGGGATAGAGTCTATAGTCTGTACAGTATAAAAATCGTTATGTCTATGGAGAGTCCTCATAAGGATAGCCACACACCATGTGTGTGAGTGTATGTGTAAGTCATACATATATATATATATATATATATATATATATATATATATATATATATATATATATATTTACATTTATGCATTTGGCAGACGCTTTTACAGTGCATTAATTACAGGGACAATCCCCGGAGCAACCTGAAGTGAAGTGCCTTGCTCAAGGATACAATGGTGGTGGCTGTGGGGATCAGAAGCAACCTTCTGATTAACAGTTATGTGCGTTAGCCCACTACGCCACCACCACTCCATATATATATATATATATATATATATATATATATATATATATATATATATATATATATATATATAAGGCACCCAGTTACATTTTCTGCCATTGTGTATATAAGTAATAATCAAATAACATTTAAATACCTGAGTTTGACCAGAGCATATTTATGAAATTCTGGTATGCATACACTTTTATACTTACTTACAACACAGGCATACAATTACAGAGCTCAAAAGGTGCTGCAGATTGACCATGGTATTGTGATTTCATAGGCATATATTTCTCTGTTCACACAAGAATAAAATTAAGAACAAATCAAATAAATAATTATTCTGAAGTTTTAAGACGCAAACTGATTAAAGACAACTGCATTAAACAGTATCATTCTTAAAATTTAAGTAATCTAAAGTTACAGAATAGAAGAGTACTAAGATGTAAATTAAGGCAAATGTGAATGCAGGTTCTCTTGTTTGTTTGATCTGCTTCTTTTTTTCTTCTTCTATTTTGATAGACAGCTTAATTACATTTATTTCAACAGACACATTCTTCCTGTAAATCATTTATCTCTGACATTATGTATATAGTTCTTTAATTTTATTTATAATTTTTTATGTACGTGTATATGTTTCTCTTGTGAATATCTGTTTTATATTAGTTATCAGTTATGTCCTCCACACTAAATTAGGTAAGTGAAAATTTGTTAACTTTGTAAGAAAAGCACAATAAAGTATTGTTCAAATATGTATTGATTATATACAATATCTACACACAATATACTTTTTAATTATTCATATTCAGTTATTCATAAGGGAACCAAAATTCAGCATTCTTTTCCTTTGTTACAAAGTGCAAACACATCATAAAAGGGCCTATAAAGTGCAAAATTGAATACAAATGCTTGTTCTGTCACAAGTGACACAAGGGGTCTTCCTAGGACGCCAAACGTACCTCTGAACTTGAGAAAAGGCCAATGTCAAGTTGGCAGACAGAATTTGCATGCCCCGCCCCGGACATACGGGTATAAATGGAAGCGGGGCAGCAAGTGCCAGTCAGAATTTTTCTTCGGAGCCGAACGGTTGTGCAACAGGCAAGCTGAAGTTTCACTATTGTTTCACTCACCTCTGTCAGCGTTCAAGGGCGTTGAACGTCCTTTTCAGGACGTGTCTTTTTCAAGATTTTCAAGTCTTTTTCCACCCCTGTGTTGTTCCTGGATGCGGTCGATTTCTCTCCAAGACCGATGGCCACAGACGCTGCCTCGTGTGCCTGGGCAGTGATCACACTGAGGCAGCATTCGTGGTTGGCTCATGTACTCATTGCGAGAACATGACCATGGCAGCGTTGCGGTCTCGGCTCTCCTTCCTTAAGGTGAATGCCTCTTCAGCCGCCCCCCGCGTCGCTCCTTCTTCACACAAGATTGAGGATGACCCGGCTGGCGATGATGGCGATATGGTGATGACGACGGGCTCGGTTTCGCCGGGTAAATCTCTACGAACCACCCACCCCCCGACACGCTCGCTTGCTTCCGTCTGAGCTCAGGATGAGTGCGGCTCGCCTCACATCTAGCCGGCATTCTCCTTTTTCCCCTGGACTTGGATGATGACATCGCCGCTGCATCGAAGAGCGTCCAGGCGTCTGACGCGGAAGACTCGACTGGGCTGCTGCCTTCGGGCCAGCCCGCCCTGTCTCAGGTGGACACGCAGATGGCTGGCATACTTGTCCGGGCTGCCGTGAGCATGGGCTTGGACTGGAAACCTCCGTCCTCCCCACAGCCTTCGCGGCTTGACAACTGGTACCTCGGTTCCGGGCGCCGCTCACAGCCACACCCCCCCGGTGCCATTCTTCCCAGAAGTGCATGATGAGCTGACGCGGTTGTGGAGGGCACAAGTTTTAAGATGCTAACTGATTAAAGACAACTGCATTAAACAGTATCATTCTTAAAATTTAAGTAATCTAAAGTTATAGGATAGAAGAGTACTAAGATGTAAATTAAGGCAAATGTGAATGCAGGCACGCAGATGGCTGGCATACTTGCCCGGGCTGCTGTGAGCATGGGCTTGGACTGGAAACCTCTGTCCTCCCCACAGCCTTCGCGGCTTGACAACTGGTACCTCGGCTCCGGGCGCCGCTCACAGCCACGCCCCCCCGGTGCCATTCTTCCCAGAAGTGCATGATGAGCTGAAGCGGTTGTGGAGGGCACATTATACTGCCCGTAACCGACCCCTCCGCTCATCCGCTCTCACTGCCCTGGACGTTGGGGCGGCCCACGGGTACACGGAAGTCCCCCAGGTGGATAGGACGGTTGCGATCCACCTGTGTTCCGAGAACGCCGTCACCTGGCGGGACCGCCCGGTACTCCCCTCCAGAGCTTGTAGGATGACGTTGTCATTGATCTCCAAAGCCTACAGCGCCACCGGATAGGCCTCCTCCGCCCTGCATGCCATGGCTCTCCTGCAGGTCCATCAATCCAAGGCACTTAAAGATCTGCACCTGGGTAGTCCCGACCCGACGTGCTGCAGGAACTGCGCTCTGCCACCGACCTCGCTCTCAGAGCCACGAAGTTCACAGCGCAGGCACTCAGGCAGGCGATGGCCACCCTCATGGTCCAAGAGCATCACCTCTGGCTGAACATGGTCGAGATGCGCAATGTTGACAAGGCACGTTTTCTCAACACCCCTGTCTCCCAGCTTGGCCTTTTCAGCGACACCATCGACAACTTCGCCCAGCAGTTCTTGGCAGTAAAGATGCAGATGGAGGCGATTTCTCACATCATGACGCGGCAGCGCCCAACCAGCGCGCCCCGCCTGTTCGCCGAGCGCGTCCCCATGCGACCAAACAACAGGTAGCTCTGCCTCAACCTGGGCCCAGCTCTCAGCCCCAGCGTCGAGCACCTCGCAGGTGGCATATGCCCCCCGTCTGCAGGACCCCTTCCAGGACCAGGAAAGCTCCGAAGCGCTCCTGAGACGGGCGACCCAGGCAGTCGGATGTTCGCTCCGGAGCTGGTATCAAGACCACTCTGTCCCACGGTGGAGGACCAGGAGAAGAATCCTTGTTTGCTTTACTTTCATTTGCCGCACCGCCTTCGGGCTGCAGTACCCACATTCTCAATAAAAGAGCGATTTCCTCACTCCCTGGGTCATCCGGCTGGTGCGCGCCATTCTCACGGCATCCCGGCCCCAAAACACTACAGTCCCAGCTCCCCGGACGCAGTTTCCTCACCTCCGGCAGGCCCGAAGACGCCTCCCTAGGATCTCTTCCTCAGTCTCTAACCTGCCCCCTGCCGGGTGTGCGGAGGGAGGTAAGTGCTTTGAGTCTTTTCTCAGCACCCAAGCCTCGGGACGCTCTTCTGCCTCCTGACGCGCTATTACCTGCTCCCCCCCGCCGCAAAGCACCGCCCAGTATGTCAAAAGTGATCGTCCCGTTAGTGCCCCTCGTGCGGAGCTTGGATGTGTGGCTTTCACTTCCCAGTTCGCCCGGCTCCCGCCTCATTTCAGGGGTGTTCGCTCCACTTCCGTGCACGGCGAGAAAGCCAGCGCCCTACGAGCAGAGATCACGACCCTGCTCCTCAAGGATGCGATAGAGCCCGTCCCTCCAACCGAGATAGAAAACGGTTTCTACAGCCCTTACTTCATCGTACCCAAGAAAGGCGGTGGGTTGCGACCAATCTTGGACCTACGAGTTCTCAACCGGGCTTTACACAGACTCCCATTCAAAATGCTCACGCAGAATCAGATTCTTACCTGCGTTCGACAGCTAGATTAGTTCGCGGGGGTAGACCTGAAGGACGCGTACTTCCACATCTCCATTCTGCCTTGACACTGACCCTTCTTACAGTTCGCGTTTGACGGCCAGGCGTATCAGTTCAAGGTCCTCACTTTCAGCCTGTCTCTGTCCCCTCGCGTCTTCATGAAGATCGTAGAGGCAGCTCTTGCCTAAGGGAAGTGGGCATCCGCATACTCAACTATCTCGATGACTGGTTCATCCTGGCTCACTCTCGAGAGTTACTGAGCACTCACAGGAACCAGGTGCTCAGGCACCTCAGCCGTCTAGGGCTTCAGCTCAACTGGGAAAAGAGCTAGCTCGTCCCGATTCAGAGCATCTCTTTTCTCGGCGTGGAGTTAGACTCAGTCTTAATGACAGCACGTCTCAGCAAGGAGTGCACTCAGTCAGTGCTCAGGTGCCTCGCTCTCTTCGAGCCCGGCACAGCGGTTCCTCTAAAACAATTCCAGAGGCTCCTGGGGCATATGGCATCCTCAGCCGCAGCCGCGCCAATTGGGTTGATGCATATGAGACCGCTTCAGCACTGGCTACAGGACTAGAGTCCCGAGATGGGCATGGTGCCACAGCACATACCGTGTGACAATCACCCAGTGGGCCGACGCAGTTTGGGGCCGATCAGGGCCGGACTGGCCATCGGGAGAACCGAGGCATGGGTCGGCCGCGAAATGTGCCGAATGGGCAGCAATAAGCTAAAATGAGCCACCGTTTTATGCATAACGGACAACAAAGCGGCACAGCAATATGCAGAAAACGACAACTGTGACCTCTTACTGTCCTTGCCGGTGTTCTGACAATCTGACCTACCTCTAAGAATGTGCTACCCACATGCACTGTGCATGCGCAAGACGTTTTCTAGATTGTAAATTGCATATCTGAAGACATGCCCATAATTTTGAGCTACCTTGCCTTTAAAATCATGAGTTTGGGTGAAAAATGTAAGTAAAATCTTGCTGAATAATAATACAATTATATATAATATTGCATGGTAAAAACAAATATCTCAATAATTATAATAATGTCTGCATTGTCTGTGATACAAATATACGTGCCTTTACATAACTGAAGCGTACGTGTATTCGAAAAGGTATCTAAAATATATATTTTTTAATACTCTAGAACAATATCTGAAATCTACACAAATACATTTTGTAACTGTCAAGACATCATAAATGAAAAAGCAACCACGTTTTTATGCTGGCGTAATATATGAAATTGACTAGTAGTCTATGTGGTGATGTTAAATGCATTTTTATGGACCTATTATAAGGTCATTGTGAATTATTATTATTTGTCGGGTGGTTCTACGGGGTGAGACTTTTACTGTAATTCAAACTTTTCAGAACACTTTCAGTGACATACAAAGTGCTTGGAGGCTTGCATTTTCAGGTCCATTATAAGCATAATTATGTTATGGTGATTCATGTCACTTTTACTTTGGCCAAGTCTTACTGTTTTTTTTTGTGTTTTTTTTTACAGTTGGCTAAGTGCTTTAATGAGTGTCTTTTTTGCAAACACTTCACATAGTTGTTGTCTTTTGCCACATGCGTCTTGACACATTCTCTTCCAAAATTGACTAACACCACCAAAACTCTTCATAGTTCATACATGTCTCAAAATCGGCTCATTCTACCATAAAATGGCAAACATTTTCACCCAGAAAACAGTTTGTCATTCATAAAACAATGACCTTAAAAACGTAATATGGGTAACATATGAAGTGTAATTAATTTTTTGCCAAGCATCTAGGATTTTAACAAACATTTACAAACAGGAGGTGCAGGATGCACTGCAGTGCAAGTTACATCCCCAATTCTGAAAAAGTTGGAAAATGCTAATAAAACTAATTATAATTGTGATTTGGAAATTATAATTACCCTTTTCTATAATGAAAGCTCTACAACTACAAATTATATGATGTTTTACCCTGTGAATTTTATTTGTATTTTTTTTTTTTTTAAATTGTAAATGTACAGTAATTTCAAATCTGATGATTGCAACATGCTCCAAAAAAGCCCTAGAAACATCACCATTTCTTCTAATAACACTTATTAAGCATTTGGGCACTGAAGACACAAGTTTGTTAAGCAAGTGGAATTATCCCCCATTCATTCATTATGTAGATCTTTAGCTGCACAATTATCCAGGGTCTTCATTGCCGAATGATGTGCTTCATAATGAACAGTCTTATCTGGAGACAGGTCAGGACTACAGGCAGAATCTAGCACCCGCACTCTCTGCTCTCTGCTACTAGGTGTGTAACGGTTTGAATTTCTCACGGTTTGGTTTGTATCACAGTTTTTGGGTCATGTTTCAAAGGCGGTGCGGCAAATGAAAGAGACGTGCTGTCATAGAGACTGAGTCTAACTCCAAACCGAGAAAAGAGATGCTCTGGACCGGGGTGAGCTTGCTCTTCTCCCAGTTGACCTGAAACCCTAAACGGCCGAGGTGCTCGAGCACCTGGTCTCTGTGTGCGCATAGTAATTCCTGCGAGGAGGCCAGAATGAGCCAATCGTCGAGGTAGTTGAGTATGCGTATGGGGCAAGAGCCGCCTCTGCGACCTTCGTGAAGACGCGAGGGGACAGAGACAGGCTGAAGGGGAGGACTTTGTGCTGATACGCCTGGCCGTCGCTGTGAACCAATCTAGATGCCGGACGCCAGATAGAATTTGTTTCTGGGTGAGCATTTTGAACGGGAGTTTGGACAAGGTCCGATTGAAAACTCGCAAGTCCAAGATCGGTTGTACGCCACTGCCTTTCTTGGGTACAACGATGTAAGGGCTGTAGAAACCCTTCTTCATTTCGGTTGGAGGGACAGGCTCTATCATGTCCTTGGCTAGAAGGGAGGCGATTTCTTCGCGCAGGGACTGAACATGTCTGTCGTGCACTGCAGAGAAATGAACGCCCACGAAGGGGGGTGGAGACCTGGCAAACTGAAATTGCGTAACCGAGTCGAATGTTCCAGTGCAGCCATCGCGACGGGTTGGGCAGTGAAAGCAATGCCTCTAAGCACTGTGCAAGGGGCACCAAGGGGACTAGTTTTTTGGACGTACCCGGCGGGGCTTCGCAGTGGTGCGGAACAGGTAACGCGGCGTCGGGGGGCAGCGCGGCCTCCCGAGGCTCTGGTGCTGAGAACAAACTCAAAGCACTTACCTTGCTCCGCGCACCCGGCAGGGGGCGGGTTCGTGACTGAGGAGGAGGTCCGACGCTGGCGTCCTCTGGACTCGTCTGAACCGGCCAGCCGGGGAAGAGTCATAGGGCTGAGGGCGGGAGCACCGCATCCAGGGAGCCGGGACTGTTGAGGCCTGAAAGCAGAGTGCCGTGAAAACGGCATTTGCGGGCCATGTGACCCAGAGGTAAAGGAAATAGCTCTTTTATTGAGAATTTGGGTACCGCAGCCCCTGTTGAGGGGTGCGGCAAATGAAAAAACAAAGGATTCTCCTCCCGGCCCTCCACCGAGGGACGGAGCAGTCTTACCACCTCCGGAGATAACTTCTTGCACTCTGGGTCCGCTGTCTCAGGAACGCCTGGGAGCCTTCCGGGTCCTTGAAGGGGTCCGTGAGACAGGGGGCGTACGCTTCCTGCGGTTTGCTCGACGCCGGGGCTGAGCGCTGGGCCCGGGTTGAGGCGGAGCAGGAGGTCTTCTGGCCGCGGGAGGACGCCCTCGGCGAACAGATGGGGCCTGGACCATGGCGGCAGGTTTGCGGCGAGGCATGATGTGAGAGATGGCCTCCGTCTGCTTCTTCACCAGGGAGAACTGCTGGGTCAAGTCCTCAACGGTGTCGCCGAAGAGGCCGAACTGGCAGACAGGGGCGTTGAGAAAGCGAGTCTTGTCAGCTTCACGCATCTCAACCAAGTCCAGCCATTGCTGATGTTCCTGGACCACCAGTGTGGCCATCGCCTGCCCGAGCACCTGCGCTGTGACCTTGTTTGCTCTTAGGGTGAGGTCGGTCGCTGAGCGCAGTTCCTGCAGCGTGTCGGGATCAGGGCCACCCCCGTGTATGTTTCGCAGTGTCTTGGCTTGGTGGACCTGCAGGAGAGCCATGGCATGCAGGGCAGAAGCGGCGCGTCCGGTAGCGCTGTAGGCCTTCGCGGTGAACGAGGATGCTGCTCTACAGGACCGGGAAGGGAGTACAGGGCAACCCCGCCAGGTGGTAGTGCTTCCGGGGCATAGGTGGAGCGCAACAGCTCTATCCACCTGTGGAATCCGCGTGTATCCGTGGCGCGTTCCGCTGGCGAGGGCGGATGAGCAGGTGGCGGTGCGACGAGTGGAGAGGGGTGCTCTCCACGAAGACGTCAGCTCATCATGCACCTCCGGGAAGAAAGGAACCGGGGCGAGGCTGTGAGCGGTGCCCAGCACCCAAGAACCAGTCGTCCAGCCGTGATGGCTGTGGGGAGGACGGAGGGTTCCAGTCCAAGCCCACGCTGTTGGCTGCCCGGGAAAGCATATCGGACATCTGTGCGTCGGCCTCTTCCTGGGTGTGCAAGCCCGAAGGCGGCAGCCCAGAGGAGTCCTCGGCATCAGAGCCCACGCCCTCCGATGTCGTGGCAAACTCGTCAGCTTCCATCGCAAGAGGGTAGGCAGACTGGCCGTGAGGCGAGCCGCCGTCACCTCGAGCGGGGACGGGAGTCAACGAGCGTGTCGGGGCGTGGGTGGTCCGAGGGGGCGTACCCGGCGGAGCTGCACCCGCTGCCATCCCCGAATCGCCTCCATCGCCAGCCGCATCGTACTCAATCCCGTGGGAAGAAGGAGCGACGCGGGGGGGCGGCTGGAGTGGCTTGCTTACGGTTGTAAGCAAGCCGCGACCGCGAACGTTTGTCATGGTCATGTTCTCACAGTGAGAACATGAACCATCCACAAACGCAGCCTCGGTGTGATCGCTGCCCAGACACACGAGACAACGCCTGTGGCCGTCGGAAGCGGAGAGTACTCTACCGCATCCAGGAACAAAACAGGGGCGGAAAGGCATCTTGAAAAAGATGCGTCCTTAAAAGGACGTTCAACGCCGCTGTGTTTTGCTCTTTTTGAGGAAATTACTCTTTTAAATAAAATCACTCTTTTATGAAAGAAAGAACTTGTGAGAGATCTTTATTATCTGCGCTGTCGAAGCGCTCAGGGGCAGGAAGTGCACAGCCATTCAACCAGGAGAAAGCCACTGTTGTGCACTGTAGAATCCAACAGCATGCAGCAGAGGGATAGCAGGAACTCGGTGTGTACACGCAGCAGTTTGCAGACACGACCATTTCCGGCTCCTCAGAAAAATCCTGAATGAACTCCCGTATTTGCGCCGCTTAAATACCCGTATGTCCGGGGGCGGGATATGCAAATACTGATTGCCAACACTCATTGGCCTTTTTTCATAGTTCAGAGGTGAATATCGGCGCTCAAGAGAGACCCCTAGTGTCGCTTCTCTGACACAACGTGGAGAGAGCGACAGAAGGGGAACCATGATTACTACAATATCATCAACAAAAATATACAAAAATCAACATTTTACCTTAATACCTGCACTAATACGGTACATGCATCAACATAAAGTGCACTTCAAATTCATATATTCAATATTTGGAAGCTGTACATTACTATCAAAGGAACAACCTTGCTATTAAAATGCATACGAGATGGGATGTTGTGATAATGCTGATCGAGTATTTTAATAATACATGGAAATTCCACATGAACACCCCAAGCGCTTTAGTTATTGTTTCATGTCTGTCTGAATTAGCACTGAGTGCCTGCTTAAAAATGGAAGGGAGTGTGTGCAGTTTCGGCTCACCTGTGGCTCTTTCCCTGGGTGATATCGGCGTAAATGATTAATCATGTACAGAGGTGGACAGTAACAAAATACATTTACTTGAGTACTGTACTTAAGTACACTTTTTGAGTATCTGTACTTTACTAGAGTATTATTTTTTCTGGAAACTTGTGACTTTAACTTCACTGCATTTGAAAGACAAATATCGTACTTTTCACTCCATTACATTTCTTTCAAGGTCCTCGAGTAGGAAGTCATTACTATGTAGCAGCTTTGAAAATCAGTGGATTCTTTTTTTTCTTCTCTAAAACATGACCGTTTTTTTTGCAGGTGACAGACAGCTTATCAATAATCACCCTTGTGGTGTCACGTGTCATGAAATTCAATGATTTCCCAGCATTTTTTTAACACTGATCCGTTGGCAAATTTGAAGATGGTGGTTACTCGGCGCAGTGCGCTCTCCCATGGCCATACTTAGAAAATATGTTCCAGTTTTCTGAAAATGTTAAAGATTAGTTTTGTTAAATGTTTGCATTGTTTGCCTAAAATGAACCATATCACAGCCTTCAAAAACTTGCTGGCCAAACTGTGGAAGCATATTGAGGTATGTAAACTTTTCATTTCTTGTGAAAGCTTGAAATGATCTGTGCTTTAGAGCTAAAGTTTCAGTATGAAGTATGGTCAGTCAAAAAAAAAAATTATTTGCCCACCAAGTTTCCATAGCTTTGTGGATACACAATGCATACTGTAGGTAAGGTTCGTCAATGATGTTAGTTAGCATATAAAAGCATGAATTCAAATGTAAATGAGCTTAAGAGTTAAATAAGTTAATATCTTTGAACTTTTAGAGTTTTTTTTTTCTTTGTTTTTTGTACCATAGACAGTTTTTGTAAATTTTGGAATGTGGACTCTTCAGACCAAAAAACACAGTTCCACTGTACTTTCTATCTAAGATGAGACCGAACACAGAGAAGTCAGCAGCGCTTCTGAACAGTGTTGATGAAGGGCTTCTGCTTTGCATAGTAAAGTCTTAACTTGCATCTGTGGATGCAACGGCGAGTGGTGTTGACTAACAAAGGTTTACTAAAGTTATCCTGTCATGAGTATTTTGTTGATTCGTGTTTTTCATGTCTTTTATTTTGAAAAGTTTAGTTCCTGTTTCATGTCATGTGTTCCTGGTCATGTGATGTACTGTTTTCCCTCCATGTTCATGTGTCTTGATTTCATTGGTTCATTGTTTGATTATCTTGTTTAGACTTATGTTTTATCATTGGTTCTCTCATGTGATGTATTTAACCCTCATGTTTTCCATGGTCCATGGTCAGGTATTGTGTTTGGTAATGTGTTAATGTTAAGTCAAGTTTAAGTCAAGTTTAAGTCAAGTCAAGTTTATGTTTATGTTTCATTCATGTTTATAGTTAGGGTTTATTGGTTCTCACTTTAGTTAATAAAATTGCACTTGGGTTCTTTACTCCATCACCTTCATCATCGTCAGTGCCAGCAGCAACATATGTTACAGAATACCTGACCTAACATTGAACCCAGCAATTCAACTTATATGCCTACGTCAGGGGAATTGTCCCCTGGAGGATTATGTGGAGGACTTTTGCGATCTGGCCTGCCGGTTGGACTTAAATGAGGTCGCCCTCAAACACTGTTTCCGTTATGGACTGAATGAGCCAATCTCTTCTCTGATGCCAGGCAGTCAGAGTACCCACAGCCTGGCTCAATATATCGACCTTGCCCTGCAGATTGTTGGTTCTATGTTCACTGTGGGGGGAGATGGATGCCGAGCCAGAGTTCCACGTGATGGCCACCAAGCCAGAGTTCCACGTCATGGCCGCCAAGCCGGAGTCCCACGTCATAGTCGATGAGCCAGTGTCCCACATCATGGTCGATGAGCCAGTGTCCCACATCATGGTCGATGAGCCAGCGCCCCACGTCATGGTCGATTAGTCAGCATCCCACGTCATGGTCGCTGAGCTAGTGCCATCTTTTGCTCTAGATCCTGAGCCTGCTCCATGCCATGACACAGCAACGCCTGAGCCTGCTCCATGCCATGTCACAGCAACGCCTCAGCCTGCTCCATGCCATATCACAGCAACGCCTCAGCCTGCTCCATGCCATATCACAGCTTCGCCTCAGCCTGCTCCATGCCATATCACAGCAACGCATGAGCCTGCTCCACGCCATGTCATGGCCACATCTGAGCAATTGGACCTGGAGATGGTTCCCACCCCTGTACCCACCCTATGGACGATTCCTCATGATCAGGCAAGGGGAACTTTCAAAACTCCGACCCCGCCTGGACCTTCTAAGCCCTGGATTCTGCCTTGGCCTGTTGATGCCTCAACATCGCCTTGGCTCTACTTTCCCTCGGCTCCACTGCAGTCCTTCAGCCTGTTGGCTTTACCGGGGTCCCTCGTCCCTCCAGCTCCTCCTTGTCTGTCAGTCACCTGGCTCTGCCTTGGCTCTCCAATCCTCTGGCTACGCCTCATCCCTCCGATCCGTCAGCTCCACCAGGGACCTCCATCCCTACGGCTCCACCTTTGTCCTCACCCCCACCAGCTTTGCCTCAGTCTTCCAATCCCGTTTAATATCTTTTTCACATCACCTTTTATTTCAACTCATCAAATTGTTATTTTTCTTAAATTGCCCATGTCTCAACTTTTTTTTAAGCGTGTTGCAATCATCTGATTTTAAATTACTGAACATTTTCAAAGAAATAATGAAATTCACAAGGTAAAACATCATAGAATGTGTAGTTGTAGTGCTTTCAATATAGCAAAGGGTGAATATAATTTACAAACCACTCTTTTTTGTTTTTATTAGCATTTTTCATACAGTCCCAACGTTTTTGGAATTGGGGTTGTACTGTAAAAATGATGATGACATATAATGGTTTTATGAGGTCTTTTCTGAACAGAGTAGGCCAGTAATGTCAACATAAAAGCTAAAATGCTAAATAATCAATTTAAAAGGGTAAAAGTAGTGCTAGTCAATGCAGTCCTCATCTACATCGCATCAAATATGTTTTCTGGTGATACACTTTGGGAAGACCTATACTGTAACTTTGGGTCTTCCACTGAATTGTCATGCACTTTGTATACACACTCCTCTTTCTCTTCCCCATTGTACCAGTGAACCTGGTCTTTCAACCATTAAGACATTGCATAATTCAATCATTGCAAAGTTAGCCCCTTTTACAGTATAGATGGTCACAACATTGATACTGTAAAGCAAAACAGATGAGTAGGTCTTGAGCTAAAAGAGAAATCAGTTGGGTTTTTTTTCCAAATCTGGGTGGCGGAGGATGAATCTCAGTTGCCTCCGCACCTGAGACCGTCAACCCACACATCTTATCACATGGCTTGTTGAGCGCATTACCACAGAGACAAAGCACGTGTGGAGGCTTCATGACATCCACGCACAACTCACCATGTGCCCCACCAAGAGCGAAGCACATTATAGTGACCACATTATAGTTACCCCATGTGATTCTACCCTCCCATGCAACCGGGCCAATTTGTTGCTTAGCAGACCTGGCTGGAGTCACTCAGCACGCCCTGGGATTCTAACTTGCGAACTCCAGGGGAGGTAGGTAGCGTCTTTACTCACTTAGGTACCCAGGCCTCCCAGGCCCTTCTTAATTCACTTGTTTCCCAACCAGACTTAATTAACTCATGCGCTGTACTGACTTATATTTACATTGTTGTTCTTGGCAGATACCTTTAACAAAATCTTAAAGGGCACCTATTATGACATTTAAAATGTTCCTAATATTGTTTTGGGAGTCCCCAACAACAGTTTTACATGCATGCAATGACAAAAAACACTTTTGTTGTCTTATAATATGCATTTACGTGATTTGCTCACCGACTCCCAAATGATTCGTTCAACGACTAATTTTTCCAAACCCCTCCTTTGCGTGACGCTAATCTGCGGTGATTGGTCAGATGACCCAGTCAGTTGTGATTGGTATACTCTGTACAGAGATTGTCGGAAACGGAACGCCCATCCCCGCTTTGTAGTAAAACAATAAAAATCAGAGAAGTAATTTGAGTTGATTTATGTTAGCGATCATAGCCCAAAGTTCGGTGGTAAACACCCAATCAGTTATTGTTTGCATTAGCCCAACGCATAAACATATTGGTAAAGCACTGCATTACTACAAGTTATTGCTCCATTCTTTATGACAACTCCAATAACATCGACAAACATTTCACATATTTCAAAAAAATTGACATTGGAGACCTAGAAGCTGCGCTGAGTGTAACTTACACAACATACACAAATACTTATTAAGCATGCTAAAAAACACATAAAAGCAACAATTATTAATAATACTTACAGGTTGTGATTCGGAGGAGGAAGCTGATCCAAATAAACTTGGTACTGAACCTTCCTTCAGTATCAACCGGCTCACGAATCCACACTTGAAAGCATTCATGTTCGTAAAGCAATCATCATTAAAATGACGTGAACACAGCACAAGGTTTGGGCTATACATGTGTGGTATAGTTGTAAATATAAACTCTAGCCACTGATTCTTCACATGCTCGTCCCTGGACAGTGAGAAAAAGGTCCCTTTTGATATGCACTTCAGAACACAGCGTCTTGTTGTCGACATGATGTTTTCAAGTTTTCCCTGGTGTCTGCGCGCGCAATGAGTGGGCGCGGCCAATTTGATCATTTTTCGTCTTGATGTCACAACGAAAAGGAAAATGACTCATTGGAAAACGATTCATTAAATTGACTCAGAGTCGACTCCTACTTTTGAGAGACAATACCTTTTTTTACGGTGAACTTTCATATATAAAACTTTGCAGGGTGTTTTTGTTCACTTAAATTTATGTTACACACTACATGAAAGGTAATTTTCAAAATTCCATAATAGGTGCCCTTTAAACAGGTAATTAAAAAGACAACCTTCAACAGTCATTGCTAACACGTTTAAAGTAGACCAAATGCACTGAACATGTTAAGAGAGGAAATCCTAAAAGTGGGGCTAAGTTTTTGCTAAATCCATTATGATGTTTACAGAAAGACAATAACATGTAGGGCCTTAAAGTATCTTAAAGATGGACAATAAAATTATATTTGGAATATTATGCATATTGCAAGTATTAATATTATAGTATTTCTATTATTATTATGTATACTAACACAAGTACATATGGCCTAATTATATTATTAAACTTGACTAATTAACAAGGCAGAGACACTTCCTTTATGGCCTACATCAGATGATGGAGATGATGGATGTAACAGGTGTTTAGCAGTGTAATGAATTCTGTTTTAAGTGTTTCTCTTCACTCTGAGTAGTTCTGGAACATAAATAATTGTTGGCTGTTTCTGCCTTTCGTCGAAGGTGCTGTTTTACAAGGGTGTGCCATTATGTGACGGGACAAAACTAGATCACTTCAATCTTGCGAGAGAGAGAGAGAGAGAGAGAGAGAGAGAGAGAGAGAGATGTGGTAGGCACTGCCTTACTGTGAGTGGAGACCATAGACTGTCTATGGTCAGGACAAAATAGATCTTTTTCCACACACTGTGATGACGTGTTTCCGCCCTATTTATCATCATAAATCTATCAAACTTCTTTATATTATACATTTTTTAATACTGGGTGTAAATTTATAACATTTTTTATTAGTTATAGATTACCACAACTGCAAGGGGTGTTCTATTACAGCTGCCGAGAAAGTGAGAGTAAAAGTGGCATCTTCTCCCATTTTACAATCTTAATCCACCGCTCTCTATTTTTTTCCTATTCTGGAAAGTTATTCATACATAAATATTAAAAACTTAAAACCAAAAACAAATTATTATCAGTAAAGCACAATGGATTTCCAGTCAGATGTTTAATGGGTTTAACAATAGGTCATGAGACAATCACAGTGACAGTTTGGCTCGTGGCCAGTTCTGTATATTTTGTAATGGACCTTTTTCACAGACTGAGATGCATTTCCACAATTAACATAAATCTGGCAAAGTTTTATACTTTTATTGTTAAAGAAAATTTACATTTATAATTGTACTTATATTACCCTGGTATCAAATCACAAAAAAACACTGCTGTTGCTGAGGGAGTGACTGTAAATTTGACATCTTTGTCTCTTCTGACTGCCTAAATCATCTGTTGAGATTATTATTTCTGTTTTATTCTGAAATCAGTAGCTTAATCACAAACAAATATTATTTTATTGTATCGTTTGGACATCCATAGTAAGAAATAAAAACAGAAAAATAAATAAATTGCCATATAATTTTGTATATTTTTCTCTTAGCTTTTGGAATAAATTGCAGTGCAAAATTAATATTTGCTGTGGTCTTCCATGTACCTCTGTGGAATACTGTACTGTTGTTATGAATGCAGACGAGGGCAGACAAGGAGTGTGATCTAAATGCAGGTTCTTTATTAACTGAAATGAGTAAACACAAAACAAGCAGGAACAAAAGAAAACATCCACGGGGGACAAAACTGAAACTAAAACACGAACACAATGGAGGAACACGGAACTAGGGAAACACGGCAGGAAGAAAACACGGCAAGACAGGCAATGGAGCAAACATAGGAACATCAACATTCAACGATCGACAAGGAGTGGAGAACAAACAGGGTTTATATACACAGACACAGGATGATCACAAACGACAATCAGGTGCGAACAATGACAGAGTGCTGGCAGTGATGAGATCCGGGAATTGTGGGAAGTGTAGTTTTAGACAAAGACAAGTGAAACACAGGGCAGACAACAAGGGAATCGTGATAGAATCCCCCCTCAAAGGAGCAGCTTCCAGACGCTCCTAACATAAACATAACATTATGTTTCATAACATAGGCAGAGCAGAGGGAGGCTCAGGAGGCGGAGCCGAGGAAGGCTCGGGTGGCGGAGCCGTGGAAGGCAAAGCCACAGAAGGCTCTGGAGGCAGAGCAGAGGAAGGCTTGGGAGGCAGAGCCTAGGGAGGTGGCGCCGTAGGAGGCTCTATAGGCGGAGCCGTGGAAGGCTCGGGAGGCGGAGCTGAGGGAGGTGGCGCCGTAGGAGGTTCTAGAGGCGGAGGCCTGGAGGGCTCTGGAGGTGGAGCCGAGGGAGGTGGCGCCGTAGGATGCTCTAGAGGCGGAGCCCTAGAAGGCTCTGGAGGCTCTGGAGGCGGAGCCCTGGGAGGCTCGGGAAGCGGAGCCCTGGAAGGCTCGAGAGGCAGAGCCCTGGAAGGCTCGAGAGGCGGAGCCCTGGGAGGCTCGGGAGGTTTGAGAGGCGGAGCCCTGGGAGGCTCGAGATGCGCTGGCTCGAGATGCGCTGGCTCTTGGACGGTCGAGGCTACTGGCGCTGGCTCTGGGACGGTCGAGGCTACTGGCGCTGGCTCTGGGACGGTCGAGGCTACTGGCGTTGGCTCTGGGACGGTCGAGGCTGCAGGCGCTGGCTCTGGGATGGTCGAGGCTGCAGGCGCTGGCTCGCTGACCGTGGCAGGCGTAGGCGCTGGCTCGCTGACCGTGGCTGGCGTAGGCGCTGGCTCGCTGACCGTGGCTGTCGTAGGCGCTGGCTCGCTGACCGTGGCTGTCGTAGGCGCTGGCTCGCTGACCGTGGCAGTTGTGAGCTGGTGAGCGGAAGCCTTTCTTCTCCTCCTCCTCCTCCTCCTCCTCCTCCGGGCGGACGAGGTTGGCAGCGCTGGCAGGCGTGGGGGTTGGCTTGCTGGCAGGTGGGGCAAGCGAAACAGGACGAGCCATGGACGACTGGAGGGTCACCACTGTGAGAGGAGAGGCAGGATCCTCCTCAACAACACCCACAGTGAACGGCGAGCCGCATGCCAGAAGCGTCTCCTCCACAAAATCGCGGAGGTTCGAGAGGCTTGAGAGGTGGAGCCCTGGGAGGCTCGAGAAGTTCGAGAGGCGGAGCCCTGGGAGGCTCGAGATGCGCTGGTTCTTGGACGGTCGAGGCTACTGGCCCTGGCTCTGGGACAGGCGAGGCTACTGGCGCTGGCTCTGGGACAGGCGAGGCTACTGGCGCTGGCTCTGGGACGGTCGAGGCTACTGGCGCTGGCTCTGGGACAGTCGAGGCTACTGGCGCTGGCTCTGGGACGGTCGAGGCTACTGGCGCTGGCTCTGGGACGGTCGAGGCTACTGGCGCTGGCTCTGGGACGGTCGAGGCTACTGGCGCTGGCTCTGGGACGGTCGAGGCTACTGGCGCTGGCTCTGGGACGGTCGAGGCTACTGGCGCTGGCTCGCTGACGGTAGGGGCTGCAGGCGCTGGCTCACTGACCGTGGCAGGTGTAGGCGCTGACTCGCTGACCGCGCAGGTGTAGGCGCTGGCACACTGACCGTGGCAGGCGTAGGCGCTGGCTCGCTGACCGTGGCAGGCGTAGGCGCTGGCTCGCTGACCGTGGCTGGCGTAGGCGCTGGCTCGCTGACCGTGGCAGTTGTGAGCTGGTGAGCGGAAGCCTTTCTTCTCCTCCTCCGGGCGGACGAAGTTGGCAGCGCTGGCTCGTTGATCAAGGCAGGCGTGGGGGTTGGCTTGCTGGCAGGTGGGGCAGGCGAAACAGGACGAGCCATGGACGACTGGAGGGTCACCACTGTGAGAGGAGAGGCAGGATCCTCCTCAACAACACCCACAGTGAACGGCGAGCCGCATGCCAGAAGCGTCTCCTCCACAAAATCGCGGAGGTTCGAGAGGCTCGAGAGGTGGAGCCCTGGGAGGCTCGGGAGGCGGAGCCCTGGGAGGCTCGGGAGGTTCGAGAGGCGGAGCCCTGGGAGGCTCGAGATGCGCTGGCTCTTGGACAGTCGAGGCTACTGGCCCTGGCTCTGGGACAGGCGAGGCTACTGGCGCTGGCTCTGGGACAGGCGAGGCTACTGGCGCTGGCTCTGGGACGGTCGAGGCTACTGGCGCTGGCTCTGGGACGGTCGAGGCTACTGGCGCTGGCTCTGGGACGGTCGAGGCTACTGGCGCTGGCTCTGGGACGGTCGAGGCTACTGGCACTGGCTCTGGGACGGTCGAGGCTACTGGCGCTGGCTCTGGGACGGTCGAGGCTACTGGCGCTGGCTCTGGGACGGTCGAGGCTACTGGCGCTGGCTCTGGGACGGTCGAGGCTGCAGGCGCTGGCTCTGGGACGGTCGGGGCTGCAGGCGCTGGCTCTGGGACGGTCGGGGCTGCAGGCGCTGGCTCGCTGACGGTAGGGGCTGCAGGCGCTGGCTCGCTGACGGTAGGGGCTGCAGGCGCTGGCTCGCTGACGGTAGGGGCTGCAGGCGCTGGCTCGCTGACCGTGGCAGGCGTAGGCGCTGGCTCGCTGACCGTGGCAGGCGTAGGCGCTGGCTCGCTGACCGTGCAGGCGTAGGCGCTGGCTCTCTGACCGTGGCTGGCGTAGTCGCTGGCTCGCTGACCGTGGCTGGCGTAGGCGCTGGCTCGCTGACCGTGGCTGGCGTAGGCGCTGGCTCGCTGACCGTGGCTGGCGTAGGTGCTGGCTCGCTGACCGTGGCAGGCGTGAGCTGGGGAGCGGAAGCCTTTCTTCTCCTCCTCCTCCTCCTCCTCCTCCTCCGGGCGGACGAAGTTGGCAGCGCTGGCTCGTTGATCAAGGCAGGCGTGGGGGTTGGCTTGCTGGCAGGTGGGGCAGGCGAAACAGGACGAGCCATGGACGACTGGAGGGTTACCACTGTGAGAGGAGAGGCAGGATCTTCCTCAACAACACCCACAGTGAACGGCGAGCCGCATTCCAGAAGCGTCTCCTCCACAAAATTGCGGAGCGTTCAGCCGCGCGTCACCGGTGGCAACCGCTCCTTGAGCGAACTGGTCAGGTTATCCCGGAAGAAGACCACCAGGGAGGAGTCAGGGAAGTCGGTGGCACTCGCTAGGTCCAGAAAGTCTCTGAATTTTTGGAGCTTCCTTGCCTCAAATTCAATAGTCGACAGTTCGCCTGAAGAACCGCTAGATCCATTGTGGTTCGATCGTTCTGTTATGAATGCAGACGAGGGCAGACAAGGAGTGGGATCCTTGGGATCTAAATGCGGGTTCTTTATTAACTGAAATGAGTAAACACAAAACAAGCAGGAACAAAAGAAAACATCCACGGGGGGACAAAACTGAAACTAAAACACGAACACAACGGAGGAACACGGAACTAGGGGAACACGGAACTAGGGAAACACGGAACTAGGGAAACACGGAACTAGGGAAACACGGAACTAGGGAAACACGGAACTAGGGAAACACGGAACTAGGGAAACACGGAACTAGGGAAACACGGAACTAGGGAAACACGGCAAGACAGGCAACGGAGCAAACATAGGAACATCAACATTCAACGATCGACAAGGAGTGGAGAACAAACAGGGTTTATATACACAGACACAGGATGATCACAAACGACAATCAGGTGCGAACAATGACAGAGTGCTGGCAGTGATGAGATCCGTGAATTGTGGGAAGTGTAGTTTTAGACAAAGACAAATGAAACACAGGGCAGACAACAAGGGAATCGTGACAACTATACTTCTGTTTTCCAAACCCGGACATTTGAAAAGTGTCTGTGGTCTCCAACAGCAAAAAAAAAACAAAAACAAATCCACTATTGTGTTTACATGACTTTCCAAAAGAGGAAAACAATATAGCAATGTAGATGGATTACATCATTCAGAAGAGAGAAAGATGTCAAATTTACAATCACTCCCTCAGCAGATGTATTAGAAACCTGTTTGCAGCAGTGTTGACTTAATATGCATATATATTATTGTTTTGACTTTACATTAATTAAAACAGAAGTATAAATAAGTATCACATATAAAATCAAATGAAAAATAAAAAATAAAAATATATACACTTAATATAAATTAAATATAAATAAAACTTCACTTTACTATATTTGATCATTGTTTACAATTCCATACATTAAAATGTCTTACCTCTTTCCTGATCTTTTTTAGTGGCAAATTGGAGAGGCACTTCAGCTTAGCAAGATGGTTGCTGATGGGTGGTCCTTAGCAAGTAAATGGTTGAGAGGTCGGCATTTAATATCTAAATAGCTACAAAGTGAAATCAGCATTTTTGGATGGTGTTGGAGTTGCTCACCAAGGCTCTCTTAATTTAAAATGGACACACTCATCACTGACATTCCTAACTCCATCCCATGTTTTAAGTAGTTTGGGTGTTTTCAGCAATATTGAATTGATGAATGTTTTTTTTATTCTACCCTGGAGATCAATGACATTCTTAATGAGGTGTTTTGTTGCCCACTCTTGTAGAAACCCTGAGCATTAAGCTGGAGCTCAGGCTCCCAACTGCAGTCCTCCACTCTTGACTAATTGTACTCCAAATGTTCAAGTCTTATTGTTCTTCCTTTTATTGTTCCAATGTAATAAAACTTGTTGCCCAGTTATTTCTCTCATTATTCCTGTTGTAATATAACTGTTTGTTAATTTATTCCATATGTTCCTGTCAATCAGTAGAGCAAGGCCGAAGCAACGCTGGAATCATGGGTTTGATTCCCAGGGAATGCATGTACAGGACTGTTTCACTACTATTATGTTCTCCAGATTTTAATGGTGATTTGTGTTTGGTACTAAACATACAGTCTTTCATGCTATCAGATGACAAAATTCAGGATTGTGCACTGAAACATTTTGTCAAATGTAAAATAATGCTTAACACAGCATGATTGAGAACATGTGGGTACAGACATTTGTCCTGTACAGACAGATGATATCTTAGTGTAATATTGATAATGCACTTAAACGCAATGCTGTTTTGTGGTTCCACCACTATTCCTTAATTTAACAGACCAGTTTCAACTCATCAGTTGACTAGTAAATTGCTTCAAGACCTGAACTGGGTGTTTAATTTAAGGTAGACCATGCAGTGTTTGTGGGGCCTTCCAGGAAAATTGTAAGGAATAGGAATGGCATGTTACTAAAGTATCGATTCTTCCTATACTGACATGGTATCAAGAATATCGATCCTCACATTAAAATATCGATTTTTTTTTTTAACTAGTGATCTTATTATTTAGATAAAATGAGTATTAATGCATCTCATAAGCTTCTAAGTGGAAAATAATAATTATATGAGCAAATTGTTGCATGGAACCGGAACTATCTTTTTTCCCGCTCATCATGACGCGCAGAAATACTGAAATACACTATCAGTCAGACAGCGCTCACCATTTCAGTCTCAGCGCTCGTTAAAAGAGCTAGCAATGCTTTCCTGAGGTAATGACAGAAAAACAGCATCTAGAGTTATTCACACCAAGTAATGACAAACCTAGACACAATGTATTATAATGGGCTTGTTTGACAATTTTTAGTCCTAAGGAAACACTGTCTGTGTCTCGTTTGGAAGGATGCGTCCTCCGGAGGTCGCATTTGTCTCCTTTCATTTTTGTTTCTTTATTTTTCTTATTTGTTTTATCTATTGTCAATGCCTTTTATGTATATGTTTACATTCATACAATTGTTAACCTTTTTTGCATTTCCAATAAAATAAAAAATGAAACGAAACAACCTTGATGACATATGTATGGGATCAATTCCATGCCACATTTATTTGCAAAAATATAAAGTATTGCAAAATAAAATAATGTTTTGCAAAAGAAAAAAAGTATTGAGCAAAAAAATATATATATATTTTTTAAACAAAAATGAAGTATCACAAACGTAAAATAAAATATCGAGAGAAAAAAATTACGTTTTGCAAACAAAAACAAAGAATTGCAAAATATAAATAAAATATAGCAAAAACCAATATATAATTAATTGTAAAAATCAATGACCGTTGTAAAAGAAACTAAAGAACTTTGATCCTTTTTTATCTCTGCAACAGATTTTTAGGCAGCAATGATTTTGCCACACATCATTTTCTTTGCAATGCCTACAAATTATTTTGCAATGCTCCTTTTAATCTGCATTTCCATCACGTGTGAGCTCGTGATACCGTTTTGCCTTTGCGCTTCACTTTTCTCTGCGTTTCACTTTATGGCACTGTTTTGACGTGGGGGTGGAGTCAGGGGATTGGGGCGTGTACAACGGGCTCGGTGATGCCTCCCTGGAAGTTACGTCATTAGCTTGAGACACAGCTCAAACATCATGGCTGAGCGCATGCAGGTGGATCTCAGGTATGTAAAGTTGATTGTTTCCTTTTATTAGCATTAAATGTGCTTTAACAGCGTTTGCTTCAGATAAAGAAGTTAGAGATCAGTTAAAGCGGTGGATTTATTAGCCATACTCGCTAATATAGCCAGCATCTGCAGTTTTTTCTTTCTCAATTGATTGATTCTTATGTTTACTTTATAGATTGTAATTGTCTATACCATAGTATGTTGTCTTCTAAAAAAATAATGTAAACTCCATATTTAGATGTAACATTATCACTGTTAAAGGAGACAATAAATAGATGACAAATAAAAAGTTAAACGATCGTAACAAACGTGCATGTGCTCCGTCTTTAAAAATAAAGTTTTGAAATATAAAATGTTGACATCCCCTATATTCTTAACCCTGCGTTATACAGCTATGTGGCATGGGGGCATGGTCGTGTGTCGGTCTGCGGGAGAGAGAGAGAGAGAGAGAGAGAGAGAGAGAGAGAGAGAGAGCGGTAAGGCTTGTCACCTGGTTTGTAATTATCTCTAACACCTGTGTCTTGTTGTAGTGATACGGAGAAAGACATTTAAAGGGACGCCAAGTGTCGAGAGAGAGAGTGGATCCAGAAAGCATCACTGAGTGTGATGTTGTTCTGTTTATGTTTACATTTCTACGGTGGTGACCGTCGTATGTTCGTGAAAGAAATTAAAGTGCTGGTTTCAAACCTGCTTCGCTGTCTTCTGACTCCTCCATTGTTCAACGAACCTGTTCACAAGCTACTTAAGTTCTTACAATGCATTGTAGACAAAATGTACGTGTATCTAGGTCATCTCATGTAATGATTTGCTATGTCACATTTAGCAGAGAGAATATCCAGATGTCGTGACGAATCTTATTAGTGTTCTGACTCAAAGCTTCGGTCATATTCAGGCAGCTCAGGGTCAGCAGCAACAACAGCAGCTTTCTCCTGCTGTTTCTCTGCCTCGAGTATACTCAGCAGGATATAACCAGGTTATCAGCACCTACTCTTAAGAATCAATCTGTTAAATTTGTTTTGCTTTTGCACAATTAACATAAGTGATGTTCTTTTATTGTTTGTAGATCGTTTCCTGGGATGCTTATGTTACGATCGTTTAACTTTTTTTATTTGTAATCTATTTATTGTCTCCTTTAACAGTGATAATGTAACATCTATTTATATATTTTTAAATATGGAGTTTACATTTTTTTTTAGAAGACAACATACTATGGTATAGACAATTATAATCTATAAAGTAAACATAAGAATCAATCAATTGAGAGAGAAAAAACTGCAGATGCTGGCTATGTTAGCGAGTATGGCTAATAAATCCACCGCTTTAACTGATCTCTAACTTCTTTATCTGAAGCAAACGCTGTTAAAGCACATTTAATGCTAATAAAAGGAAACAATCAACTTTTTTAAAAAAAAATTTATTGAACACCAAGAACAGAACAAAAAACAGAATGTACATCTACAATGGCATTGGTAAGTACAGGTAAATGAGTATTAAGCAAGGCACATATCAGTTAAAATAAAATAAATACATTCAATGTAGGCCTATAAAATACAAATACAGAGGGGTGTCTTTATTCCTCTTTTAAGAGCTCAAGGTCTCTTATTATTCCAGCCAATTTCTGGGCCTTTTTACTTTTCATACATTCCAACGCTGGAAAGAAATTACAAATCAATTCTCTTTTAAATACAGAAAAATAAGGTTTCGTCTTCATACATTTGGACTTATCAATGAAAAATGTGCCCAGTATCAACATTACATTAAAAAGAAATTCATTTATTTTGTCGTCCAACAGCACTCCAAACATAACATGTTTCCTAGCAAAAGTGGGCAGTGAGTGAATCTTAGATTCAACCAATAAGACATATTTTCCCAAAAAGTATTTGAAGAAAAAAAAGATGATCAGTTGTCTCTGTCAATTTGACAAAAAGTACAGGCATTTTCTTCAAAATTAAACCGTTGTCTTAAAAATTCACTTGACGGGTATACCCCATTGAATATTTTAAAATGAGTTTCCTTAAACAATCAACTTTATATACCTGAGATCCACCTGCATGCGCTCAGCCATGATGTTTGATCCGTGTCTCAAGCTAATGACGTAACTTCCAGGGAGGCATCACCGAGCCCGTTGTACACGCCCCAATCCCCTGACTCCACCCCCACGTCAAAACAGTGCCATAAAGTGAAACGAAGAGAAAAGTGAAGCGCAAAGGCAAAACGGTATCACGAGCTCACACGTGATGGAAATGCAGATTAAAAGGAGCATTGCAAAATAATTAGTAGGCATTGCAAAGAAAATGATGTGTGGCAAAATCATTGCTGCCTAAAAATCAGATGCAGAGATAAAAAAGTATAAAAGTTATTTAGTTTCTTTTACAACAGTCATTGATTTTTGCAATTAATTATATATTGGTTTTTGCTATATTTTATTTATATTTTGCAATTCTTTATTTTTGTTTGCAAAACGTTATTTTCTCTCGATATTTTCTCTCGATACTTTATTTTACGTTTGTGATACTTCATTTTTGTTTTACTTTTTTTTTTTTTTTGTTTGCTCAATACTTTTTTCTTTTGCAAAACTTTATTTTATTTTGCAATACTTTATATTTTTGCAAATATATGTGGCATGGAATTGATTCTATACTTATGGGGCCGACAAAATGCAACTTCCGGAGGACGCATCCTTCCAAACGAGACACTAAAAGCATTGCATGAGTGTCCTCTACTGCCTGATTATGGAAATATTTTTTTCAGGCTTGTGGAACTAACTGATCACAATTTGAATGAATTAAATTGAACACAATTTGAATAATTAAATTGTGCATAATGGATAATTGTAAAATATTTTTTTTAACTGTTATTAAAAATCATATGTTTGCAAATATTCTGCAAAATCACAACAGAAAAAAATGGCAGAGAAACTTAAAAGCAGTAATTCTTCTTTGTTTCTTAAAGGAAAAAAGGTTGGAATCAACTAAAAACAAAGTTTTAACTGTCCGGGGTTGTTGACACAGGGGGTTGCCCAGAAGGGGCCCAAAGTGCAAAACTGCTGTGGGATTAGTATGGGTTTGCCCTGCCCACACTGTAGTAAACCCACACTTGCCCATGGTGGGGCTGCAAGGGCATGTTTGCTTGGATGTTGAAGGCTGATGTCAATTTGCAGAATTATTTAGAATGTATTTATAATTTTTGCACCTGAGAAAAAATGGTTTCGGAGATTGATTTCAGAGGCTTATGAACATCTCATATGTTTTATAACGTTTACCCACGTTTGGGCAAAAGTCGTATTCTTGATAATAATTTTTGTATTGTTTTCCTGTAAAAATATCTAAAATTCCTTAAAACAATATAAATTAGATTGTTCTTGTTTTAGAAACAACACTGCATAAGATATTTAGGTTTTTCAGAATTTTTTTTTTAACATGTGTATTTTGTCTTACTGTTCTGGCAGAGTTTTTAAAGTCAAAAGAAGTGGAAAAATCTACCAGTGCTTAAGAAGTAATACAAGTAATACAAAGTATTTAGAATAAGTTACTGACCTTGAGTAATCTACGTTCAAATTTACATTCTGTAAACTGTAGTGGCCCTCAAAAGTAGCCCTCCTAACCCTGATTGTGCTATATGGAGCTGCCTGAAGCCTATCAGAGTTGGCTTGCTCCCTTTGTCAAAATCTAGGGATGAGTGTCAACAGAAACCTCTCTTGCTCACTGAAAGAAGTGGAACGTACTTCCAAAATGGCGGCGGGATTCCCCCGAGGGGAAGTGCTTAGTGGAATTTGCGAGTGGATTTTAAAAGAATGCAACCCTAGACCAATGACCCTTTAATAATTCCGCATCGCTGTTCCACACTCCAGTTCAGTTGGTGGCGGTAATGCACCAAAAGCTGGTTTGCCAACCGCCAATATTCAGAAGAATAAATGAATGAACGTTACATTTATTATAAAGCGTTTTTCTGACACTACTCTCAAAGCGCTTTACACAGTGAACAGGGAAGAAGCAGAAGTCTGTGCGCCGTTTGAAGTAAGATAAAGGCATGTAGTCACGTAACTTTTGCTTTTCTCAACATGTACAATTGCGTGTTTAATAATATATTTACCATGTCTTAACGAATCTATAGTTTATGT